>NC_084847.1:543200-1995700 GCF_033115175.1 Lepus europaeus
ATTTTCAATACGCTTTAGAGTAGCTGCAGGGTCACGGCAAGTCCCCAGGGATGCCTGGGCCCAGGGTCCACGACCTCTGACGCACACCAGCCATGTGACAGCCCCTCCCCCAGTGCCAGGGCATGGGGAAGCCCCACCCACAGCCCTCACAGTGCAGCCCTGTCTAGCAGGGGCGTCGGACACCACCTCCCAAGGGTCACCCGTGTCCGGGCCAGCGGCCATTCCTGTGCGAGCATTCTGGTATTTTCCAACTCCGCCCACCAAGAGGACAAGCAGCAGGGACATTAGGGCGAGCCCAGCCCTGGCTTCCGACACCGCTCTCCTTCAGGTGGAACCAGGGCTCCAGGGGCGAGCCCGGCTAAGGTGGGGGCTTCTTGTGGGGGAGGGAGCCTACGAGAAGGGTGGGCGCCAGGACCGCCTAGCACAGCCACGGTCGTGAGGAGGTGGCAGCGTGCAGGAGCTGTGAGTACCATGTGACAGCACAGGAGCATGCGATCTGCTGTCTAAAGCCACAGACGACCTCCCATGGAGCACCGCACTTCACATCTGGAAGACGCTGGAAGGGAGACGGGCGGAGGGGGATGGGGGCTCTCGGCACTAACTCTGAAAGCTTGCTTTTTGCTAATTGTTCTTACTGATTCGTTTGAGGTGCAGAGGGACAGAATTCTTCCACCTGCTGGCTCACTCCGCAAATGCCCACAACAGCTGGGTCTAGGCCAGGCCAACCCGGAACCCAGAACTCCACCAGGGCACCACGTGGGTGGCCTGCCTCCCCGGTTCTCCATCGCGATGCTGCCGTCTTGAGCGGAAGCCAGGAACCAAATCCAGTCCCCCAGCGTGGGGCACGGGCTCAGGCCAGACGCCTACCCGACGCTGGGCTTCTCCAAGAGCTGTCCACACGGCACACAGGTGCACGCCTTTGACGTGGGTCACCGCGAGCTCCAGGCCCACCCAAGGTGAGGCCGGGCTCTGACTGGGCATAGCCGTCGCTCCCTGGCCTGGTGCTGGGTCACTCTGTGGAGGTCAGGGAGCGTGAAGCTCTGACGGGGCCGGATGCACGCTGTGGCTCCCCACACTGCCCATGGCTGGGTGTGGACGCTTCGCCTCGGTGCCCCGTGGGCACGAGCTGCTGTGCTGAGGAGGAAGAGGCACCACGCGCTCAGGCCAGCGACACCCTCTGCACAGTGAGCTGGACACGCGCTGCGACCAACCGTGCCCGCGGCTCTGGGCCTGCTGGCCATCAGAGAACGGCAAGCAGGTTTCCGGAAGTGACCCGTCGCTCACCACCAAGCTGCCCGGACGTGCGGTGAGCCTGGGAAGGCACCACGCTTCTTCTGTGCACTCTTGTGATGGCCACTTGTGGCCGGAGCCCCATGGCTGCGCACAGGGCCGGGTGCGGATCTGTCATCACCGCCACCAAGCTGCTCCACTCCAGTACTGTGGGGACGGCCTCGAGGGGCCGACGCAGAGATGGGAACCGGACTCGAGAAAGGAGCATGCCAGAGAGCAGCAGCGGGGCAAACACAGAGTGCCCTGGGGCGGGGGGCACCATGCAGCAGGGCAAACACAGGGGGGCACCGTGCAGCAACGGGGCAAACACAGGGCGCCCTGGGAGCGGGGGGTGCACCGTGCAGCAGCGGGGCAAACACAGGGGGGCACCGTGGTGGCTCTGAGCGTTCACAGCACCACCGAGACCCCTCGGCAACTTCTCACTGCCCGGAGCTGCTCACCAAGGCTGAGGCCAAGGGAAGACCAGCCTGCCTGGGCACGGGTGTGGAGGTGGGGCAGCACGGGACGGGGCCTGAGGCCCCTGCTAAGAGGAGGCCCTGAATAGCCTGGGACAGGTCCCCCCTGCACGCCGAGGACCGGGACTGGCTGCGGCTGCGCCTCCTGAGTCCACAGACAACAGCTGCTACTGTCACGGCAGCGAGGCACGGCCTCCCCGTCTAGAGTTTCTCTTTAAAATATCAAAGCATTTACAAGAGGAACTGGCCCAGCTGCCCCTCCGGGTGAGCCACGGGGCCTCTTCCTGTCACTGCACTGGCATAGGTTCCCGCCTTCAACAACGGGGACTGGAGCCAGGAGGCTGCGGGGACACCAGGTGCTGCAGGCGCTGGGGCTGCTGTGGCTTCGGCAGCATCTGAGACCAAGCACCTCCCACGGCCTCGCCCACGGCTCAGGCCACGCCTTCCCCCACAGCCTCGCCCACGGCTCAGGTGACCACATTCTCTCCATAGCCTCACCCACAGCTCAGGCCACGCCTTCCCCCACAGCCTCGCCCACGGCTCAGGTGACCACATTCTCTCCATAGCCTCACCCACAGCTCAGGCCACACCTTCCCTGCCATGGTTCAGACCACGCCTTCCCCCACAGCCTCGCCCACAGCTCAGGCCACGCCTTCCCCCACAGCCTCGCCCACGGCTCAGGGGACCACGTTCGCCTGCAGAAAGTCGCTGGGTGAAGTGACGGAGACAGCGGCTTGTCCAGCACGGCAGACGCCAGCTGCTCCCAGGCATCTCTGCCAACCACAGCAGCAGAGGGCTGAGGGACCGGGGGAGGAACCGGAGGCCGCACAGCTCAGCCACTGCCCAGGGAGTTGCAAGGACCCCAAAGGCAACAGGGGAAGCCACGCTGTCCCTGGACAGTGGCTGCCCCCGAAGCCCCGCCTCGAGCAGTGGCAGATCGCGAGCGCAGATCCTTGACACGGAGGTGACGACGTGGCCCGCTGCGTTCCTCACAGCACGCTGCTGGGGACAGCCGACGGAGACACGGTCAGGGCAGACCACAAAGGAAGCAGCAGGCAGGTGGTGTGGCGCAGCAGGGAAAGCCGGTTCTGGGACGAGCGCGCCAGTGAGGGCCCTGCTGCTCTGATCCGGCTCCGTGCTCGTGCACCTGTGAGGCAGGGGAGGATGGCCCGAGGGCTTGGGTCCCTGCACCCACGTGGAACACCCGGATGGAGTTCTCGGCTCCTGGCTTTGGCCTGGCCCAGCCCCAGCTATTGTAGCTATTTGGGGAGCAAACCAACAGATGGGAGATCTCTCTCTGTGTCCCCCCCACTCCCACTCTATCTTTCGCATAAATAAAAAAATAAATTTTTAAATAAAAGCCACCTAAAAAAGGAACTATTAACTCCAGGGAAAACAAAGAGTTACTAGGGAAAAAATAGAGCTCACGATTTAGCTAAGCAGTCAATAATATTTACACAAATCAGCAGCGTAAGGGCTCTCCTTTTTACAGTGAAAGTTCTAATTCACAATCGTGACATGGCTGTACTGAGATGGGGAGATCAGCACTGGGCTGTCACTGACAACACGGGCGTCTACACAAGGTCTGGGCGTCAGGTGCCAGGAACGATCCACGTCCACATCTCAGACGGACGTGAGCAGACCCAGGGTGGGTGCCGGGGTCTGTGTGAACAGAATGTGGGGTGAACAGAGGTGACACAGGGAGCTTGTCTTTAACCACCAAAAAGTCAACCTTGCAGCCGCGCCGTCTGGTCGCGGCACGGTAAAACCCAGAGCCGAGGAACAGAAGGTGACCCTAAGGCCCCAGGGCGTGGCCTTGGCAAGCGCGGCTGCACACAGCACTCATCCCAGGCCGGCACCCGCCTGCCGCCGAGCTGGGGTGGCCACAGTGGGTGGGGGCTGCCTCCGTGTCTAACAGGAGGGGAAGCTGCCATCAACCGAAGACATCAGAGAGCAGCGAACCTTTCCCTCAGGAGCAGGAAGCGACCTGCTGAAGTAGCTAACAAACTCCAACGCTTCCTAAACTCAGTGAGCTCTGCAAAGACCCCAGAGGGCACAACCTACAGCTCTGGACAGGGGGCGGGGGCAGGGGCAGCCACAGCGCCCAGCTCACACAGGAGATCGGCACAGCAGCTGGGGGCTCTGACTGGGAACAGCTGTGGCTGGCCGCGACGGCAGAGGGGTGCAGGGGCCGGCTCCAGTCAGACCCCCATCGGCAGGGGCCCCCAGGCGAGCGTCAGCTGCCAGCGGCCACGGCGGGAGCAGAACCACCTTCCTGGGCCCCGAGCAGCAGCCCGCCATGATGTCACCACCACACTGCACACAGCAGGTGCTCGCCCGCCCCCCGCCCCCCGTGGATGACGCCGCCCCAGCGATCAGGATGGAGGAATCCTAGAACAGCCTCCAGGTCCTCACACTGCACAGCAGAAGGAACGGATGTGGTGGGAAGAGCAGAGCGGGGCGCCCGGGCTCAGCGGGTGCTGCTGTGCCAGGCGACGATGAGACAGAGAGAAGGAAAGACGCGCACACAGCACAGCCCCACGTGTGTACTCAGACGTCGACCCCCAACCTGAGTGTGTGTGGGTGTCTGTGTGTGCATCTCCGTGTGTCTGTGTGTGTGTGTGCAGCTGTGTGTGGGGGTGTCTGTGTACGCCCGTCTCTGTACGTGTGGATACGTGTCTGTGTCTTGGTGTATATGTGTGTGTACGTCTATGTACGTGTGTGCGTGTTTCTGTGTCTATGAAGTGTCTGTGTGCATCTGTGTCCATGTTTCTGTGCATGTCTGTTTGTGCACCTGTGTGTGTCCGCATGTCTGTCTCTGTCGTGTGTGTGTGTCTGCATGTGTGTGTGTGCGTAGCTCTGCGTGTCTGTCCACATGCATGTGTGTGATTGTGGGCAGAGCTCTGTGTGTCTCTGTCTATGCACGAGTGTCTGTATTTTGATGTCTGTGTGCACGTTTCTGCGTGTGTGCATCTGTGTGTGTCCGCAGGTCTGTGTGTGCATAGCTCTGTGTGTCTGCGTTCTGGTGTCTGTGTGCGTGTTTGTGTGTGTCCGCATTTCCGTGTCTGTGTCTAACTGTGCACGTGTGTCTGTCTATGCACGTGTCTGTCTATGCACGTGTGTCTGCATTTTGATGTCTGTGTGCGTGTTTCTGTGGGTGTGTGTACATCTGTCTGCATTTCTGTGTCTGTGCATAGCTGTGTCTATGCATGTGTGTTTCTGTGTGTGTGTACGTGTGTCTGCGTGTGTGTTTCTATGTGTGTCTGCGTGTGTGATTGACTGTGGAGCTCAGCAGCATACACAAGAGCAGGGGCACGACCAGGTGCCCAGCACTGGGCGAGACAGGACGCCCTGCAGACGGCAGCGACCCCGGGTGCCCAGCACTGGGGAGACAGGACGCCCTGCAGACGGCAGCGACCCCGGGTGCCCAGCACTGGGGAGACAGGACGCCCTGCAGACGGCAGCGACCCCGGGTGCCCAGCACTGGGGAGACAGGACGCCCTGCAGACGGCAGTGACCCCAGGTGCATTGGAGCATGGCCACTAGGAGTGATGGGCCCCAGCGCAGCCCCGGAGACCCGGTGTGCAGAGACCACTCTTGGCTCTCCTCTCAATGTGCTGGCTGAACACTGACCACGTGCCGCGGGGAGGCCACAGGTGGCCACGCACACCGGGCCAGGGCTCAGGCTGTCACCTACGGGTCACGTCCCACGTCCCAGATCCTCTGTGCCATCTCAGGAGAGATCATGCCCAGGGAGAGTGGCAGAGACCCAGAAAGCACCCCCGCTGGTGGGGAGACTCAGGCTGGGGGCCGGTGTGGCCTCTCCCTCTGGGACTGCCCAGGGAAGGATGCTGTCTGATCGTTTCTGTCCCTCTGGGGTGACCCGCCGAGATGGTCACACAGCATCTGGCCCTGAAAACAGCCCACGCCAGGCCCTGTGTCCTCCCTGTGTAGGCCACACCCACGGTCACCCCATGTCCAGGCCATGGTGCTGTTGGCTTGGGCGACACTCTGGGGACTATGCTCAGCAGGATTCCTCCCACAGCAGCTGGCTAAGGGTGACGTCCACACAGACGCCCAGAGAGGGGCCGTGGGGAAGGAGAGCCGCGTGGCAAGATACCAGGACAGCCAGGAGCACAGCGCAGGGCCCCAGAGCCGTGGGACACTCCCGGGGGACCTCCTGCGGCCCAGCCGGGGCCAGGGTTTCCTGTAGGCTCCGCCCCAGCATTGGCAGGTTTTAATAAAACCCTCCAGTCGGGCCAGGAAACCCCTCATTGAGCTGCCTCCGAGCAGGAGTTTAAGAGCAGCAAGGGTGAAGGGTCACAGGCAGCATTCAACCCACAGCGGCTGGCCAGAGGAGCTGCTGCGACAGGGGACAGGGTGACACCGCTGAGCGGTGGCTTAGACCCCCCCGACGAGGCAGGGCGACACCGGCTGAGTGGCTTAGACCCCCCGACGAGGCAGGATAACACCGGCTGAGTGGCTTATACCCCCCGTCGAGGCAGGGTGACACCGCTGAGCAGTGGCCTAGACCCCCCGATGAGGCAGGGTGACACCGCTGAGCAGTGGCCTAGACCCCCCGACGAGGCAGGGTAACACCGCTGAGCGGCGGCTTAGACCCCCCGACGAGGCAGGGTGATACCCACTGAGCGGCTTAGACCCCCCGACGAGGCAGGGTGACACCGCTGAGCGGCAGCCTAGACCCCCCGACGAGGCAGGGTGACACCTCTGAGCGGCAGCCTAGACCCCCCCGACGAGGCAGGGTGACACCTCTGAGCGGCGGCTTAGACCCCCCAACAAGGCAGGGTGACACCTCTGAGCAGTGGCCTAGACACTTGACGAGGCAGGGTGACACCACTGAGAGGCGGCTTAGACCCCCCCGACGAGGCAGGGTGACACCGCTGAGCAGCTTAGACCCCCCGACGAGGCAGGGTAACACCGCTGAGTGGCCTAGACCCTCCGACGAGGCAGGGTGACACCGCTGAGCAGCTTAGACCCCCTGTCAAGGCAGGGTGACACCACTGAGTGGCGGCTTAGACCCCCCGACGAGGCAGGGTGACACCGCTGAGCAGCTTAGACCCCCCGTCGAGACAGGGTGACACCGCTGAGTGGCCTAGACCCCCCGACGAGGCAGGGTGACACCGCTGAGCAGCTTAGACCCCCCGTCAAGGCAGGGTGACACCACTGAGTGGCGGCTTAGACCCCCCGACGAGGCAGGGTGACACCGCTGAGCGGCAGCCTAGACCCCCCAACAAGGCAGGGTGACACCTCTGAGCAGTGGCCTAGACACTCGACGAGGCAGGGTGACACCTCTGAGTGGCGGCTTAGACCCCCCGATGAGGCAGGGTGACACCGGCTGAGTGGCTTAGACCCCCCGACGAGGCAGGGTGACATTGCTGAGTGGCCTAGACCCCCCGACGAGGCAGGGTAACACCGCTGAGTGGCCTAGACCCCCCGACGAGGCAGGGTGACACCGCTGAGTGGCCTAGACCCCCCGACGAGGCAGGGTGACACCGCTGAGTGGCCTAGACCCCCCGACGAGGCAGGGTGACACCCCTGAGCGGTGGCCTAGACCCCCCGATGAGGCAGGGTGACATTGCTGAGTGGCCTAGACCCCCCGACGAGGCAGGGTGACACCCGCTGAGCGGCCTAGACCCTCAACGAGGCAGGGTGACACCGCTGAGCAGTGGCCTAGACCCCCCGACGAGGCAGGGTGACACTGCTGAGCGGCTTAGACCCCCCCCGACGAGGCAGGGTGACACCCCTGAGCGGCCTAGACCCCCCGACGAGGCAGGGTGACACCGCTGAGCGGCGGCTTAGACCCCCCGACGAGGCAGGGTGACACCCCTGAGCGGCTTAGACCCCCCCCGACGAGGCAGGGTGACACCCCTGAGCGGCCTAGACCCCCCGACGAGGCAGGGTGACACCGCTGAGTGGCCTAGACCCCCCAACAAGGCAGGGTGACACCCCTGAGCGGTGGCCTAGACCCCCCGATGAGGCAGGGTGACATTGCTGAGTGGCCTAGACCCCCCGACGAGGCAGGGTGACACCCGCTGAGTGGCCTAGACCCTCAACGAGGCAGGGTGACACCGCTGAGCAGTGGCCTAGACCCTCAATGAGGCAGGGTGACACCACTGAGCGGCAGCCTAGACCCCCCGACGAGGCAGGGTGACACTGCTGAGCGGCAGCCTAGACCCCCCGACGAGGCAGGGTGACACCGCTGAGTGGCCTAGACCCCCCACGAGAGCAGCTCCCACTCAGCACGAGCACAGCCCCCAAGCCAGAAGAGCCATGTCCGCCTGCAACACCTCTGGACACGGGGCACAGGACACCCAGCCTGCCCGTGGGGGCCCTGCAGCCAGGCCCCACCTGGGGAGAGGGCCACCATGCTCAGCCCTTGCCCAGGGACCCCGCCCCGAGTGCCACCCACTGCAACTCCCTCCTTTAACCTGGGGCAGTGGCTCCTTGCACCCACCAGGTGGACAGCTCTCCGTTAGGCCAGGGAGCTACCCAGAGCAGACCCCAACTGTCTGCTGGGCTCTCCTGTGCCTGACAGGGCTGTGGGCGGGCACAGGCACCGGCGCCTGCTGATAGCTGGCCCAGCCCCAGGAACAGCCTGAGGCTCTCTGGCTTCTGCCTCTTAAAAAAAAGGGGGGGGGGGATGCAGTGCTATGGCGGAGTGGGCTAAGCTTCCACCTGCAGCACCAGTATCCCATACGGGCGCCGGTTCGAGTCCCAGCTGCTCCTCTTCCGATCCAGCTCCCTGCTGTGGCCTGGGAAAGCAGTGGAGGATGACCCAAGTGCTTAGGCCCCTGCACCTGTGTGGGAGACCTGGAAGAAACTCCTGGCTTTGGATCAGCCCAGCTCTGGCCACTGCAGTCATTTGGGGGTCAACCAGCAGATGGAAGACCTCTCTCTCTGCCTCTAACTCTGCCTTTCAAATAAATAAATCTTTAAATAAAAGATTTACTTTAAAAAAAAAAAAGAAAGAAAATGAGGAGGCCCCATTCTCACGGGGATGGGCAGCAGTGAGCGTGAGAGCACCCGGCCCCACGCACCCCACCCTGCCCCCCACTGCAAGCGTCTGTGGGGGCAGCAGCCCCACCCCCTCTGCCCACGCCACTCTAACAGTGTGGCCCCTTGGTTCCCTCCCTACCTATGGTGTTCCTGGAGGGCAACACTCCCACACCGGAGCCCAGGATAGTCAGAGTGCTTTTCGGGGCCTGAAGCACCCCAAGTCCTCAGGAAAGCGCGCCTCCTCCATGACCACTGGACCGGGAGAGGCCACGCCCCCCAGCCCAGCACTCCCAGGCCTGAGACCTGCCCGGCGCCTGGGCTGGGACAGGACAGGGGTCTCGGCACCGGGGCAGGGCCAGTCCTCAGCAAGCTCCGCCCAGAACCCCTCTCCGACCGCTGTCTGCCACAGAGTCCCACTGGGGAAAGCAGCCACATCTGGGGCAGCGAGGTGGGAGGCCCTACCGGGAGGCTGGCCTGCGCCTGGGCCTGCTGTCTTCAGAGGCAGACGCGCAGCGGCAGCTCCCAGTGGGGGCCCAGGCCCGGCAGGAAGCTCGTGCCCCAGGAGGCAGGACGCCGCGGCTCGGGCGCTCAGCCGTGTGTCCTGCACGCGGCCTTCGAAGTGCAAGGCACCGGAGCCGGCAAACACTGAGTGTGTCCTGCACGCGGCCTTTGAAGTGCAAGGCACCGGAGCCGGCAAACACTGCCCCACTGACGCGGCCTCCTCACTCAGCCAGGGTGGACACGGCGCAGGGCACGGCGCAGGGCACGGGGAAGGCCTGGGGCTATCGCCCGTGGGAAAGACCCCTAAGACAGCGGAGACGTGCTGACAAAAACTTGAATATTCTGAAGGAAGTGCAGCCACCCTGAGAAAAACGAAGTCCCTGGCTGCGGCTCCGCTGTTGCAGGGCCACCGCGCCTTGGTGGGCCCTCTCCCCATGCCCAGGGCAAGGGGGCTCTGCTCGCACACGCCCCACACTTCAGGAGCCATGGCACCGGGGTGTTCCTCCGCTGGCTTCCGCAGACGCTTGGCGAGCCAGGCACAGGCCGGGCGGCCGCACGGTGCTTCACTCCATCAGAGCCGTCGGTGCGCAGCCAAGAGGCAGCACGTACGATCTCCTCGGTGGGCAGCATCCGGCCTGTGGGCCACATAAAGCCCGACCGCGATCGGGGCTGGCTCCGCCGACGCAACCACGGACAGGGCTCAAACCCAGGAAGCCCACGGCAGGCGGACTTGCACTTGCTCATTGTGCATGGCTGTGAACGACGTCACACACACCCCCCAGCCCGTGCAGCAGGAAGGGCCCCCAGCCCTCACGGAGTGCACACAGGTCACAAGCCCAGGACGACGCTGCACTCGCACTAAGAGCCCAGTGAGGCCAGAGAAGACCTCCCACAGGTCCCAGGACAGGGTCCGAGTCTGCCCTGAGCCGTGACCGAGAGGAGAGCAGGGCTTGGGCATGCAGAAGGCACCTTCCACGGCCTCGGCACAGGCTCTGAGGCTGGAGCCCAGCCTGCTAGGTCCTCAGCCCACGGCACCGACACGGGACACACGGGGCCTACAAGAAACACCTGCCTGCTAGCTCTGCCGCCCAACTCTGGGCACGGGGCCCTCCCCGAGGGTTTGCAGACGCTCTCCTCACGAAGCCACTGCGGGCCTCCAGAAAGCCTCGGGCCCGCCCCCGCCCGCCCTCCAGCGTCTGCCTCCAAGTGTGGGCTGGGGGCTCCGTCACACAAAGCACAAACCCAGCGGCCCAGGGTCCTGCAAGGCGCTCAGGCGGACGGGGTGCAGGCCCAAGGGCACAGGGGACCTGTGGGAGCGCCCTAGCACCGTCGGCTCCCTGCTGCCACATGGTGCGGGCGACCCCGGGCACGGCCCGCCTGGCCAGGACTGGCAGTGGACACGCGGTGTGCCCCGAGGAGGAAACCCCAAGCGTGTAAAGATACATACCCGGCAGGCAACGCTAACTCTCGGGGGTTCTAGGTGCCTTTCACTTACCGAAAGAGTACCTGGAAAACAAAGAGGAGAAACGTGAGACCGCTGGTTTGCTCTGGCCAAAGCTCCCCGCTGAGTGACGCCCACCCCCTGAGCCCTGGGCAGCGAGGGTGGGCACCGAGCGGGTGCAGGAGCCCATGCTAACCGTGGGACAGCGAACGGAGCCCGCGGCTTTCCCGCGGGGTAGACCACGCCCATCGAGCACCCCGTGCGGGGCCTGAATTTTAAAGGGCGCCCCATGATTTTGAGCAGGGCTGGCCAGGAGAGGTGCACATGCCAAAGGTAGCAGCAAGCTCTCCGCCGCCGCTGACCGCCAGAAGCTCGGGGGCCACGGCCAGGCTGCCCCAGAGCCCTGCGCGCCGCACGCCCAGCTCACCCCCCACCCGCAGAGAGTGAAGGAGGACATGACCGCAGCCGACACGTGTGCAGGACCCCGACCACAGACACCCTAGTCCCCGTGGGCCCTGGAACATTCGCTGGGGAAGTGGGGGGGTCTCAGGCCTCTCCAGCTGGCCCCTGCCACAAGACCCCCTTGGAGGCCAGGAGAAAGCCCCCTCGGGGAGCACAGGCACACACTGGCCATGACGTGGGGAAGCCCAGGACACGCAGCCCACCGCAGAGGGGTGGCAGGGGCTGGGTTCAGGGGAAGCCCAGGACACGCAGCCCACCGCAGAGGGGTGGCAGGGGCCGGGTTCAGGGGAAGCCCAGGACACGCAGTCCTCCGCAGAGGGGTGGCAGGGGCCGGGTTCAGGGGAAGCCCAGGACATGCAGTCCTCCGCAGAGGGGTGGGAGACACGCAGCCCACCGCAGAGGGGTGGGAGACACGCAGCCCACCGCAGAGGGGTGGCAGGGGCCGGGTTCAGGGGATGAGTGCTCCCAACTTCGGCTGGACGGTGTCAGGACCCTCCGGGGCCGGTGTGTGACGCCGACTTCCTACGTGATGCCGCACGTCCGATCTAGCTCCCTGCCGATGCACCTGGGCAAACAGTGGAGGACGCCCATGCGCTTGGGCCCCTGCAGCCACGTGGGAGACCCGGATGGTGTTACAGCCCACTGGGGAATGAACCAGTGCGTTCTCTCTCTGCCTCTCCCTCCGATGGCGCCTCTGGAATGACCGACCTCAGGGGACAATGAGAACTCCGGTGAGACAGTCTCATGGCCGTGACCCACACCCGGTGCAGACAGTGAAGGCGGCAGGCTGCCGGACGCAGTCCCCGGGGGCGAGAGGAGCGTCAGATGCAGGGGCTGGGGCCACGGCTGCACTTTTTTTTTTTTTTTTTTTTTAAGATTTCTTTCTTTAGAGAGTTACAGAGAGAGGGACAGACAGAAACCTCCCATCCGCTGGTTCACTCCCCAGATGGCCTCAGCGACCGGGCTGGGTCACCCTGAAGCCAAGAGCTTCCTCCGGGTCTCCCACATGGTGCAGGGGCCCAAGGGCTTGGTCTACCCTCTGCTGCTTTCCCAGCCCACAGCAGGGAGCTCCATCGGAAGTGGAGGGGCTGGGACGCTGGTGTCACAGGTGGCCAGGCGGTGCTTCACCCACGATGGCACCTCCCACTCCCGAAACGGCTGTGACCATACACCTGCGAAGGCAGAGTAAGACCCCTGTGGGTACGGGTGGCAACAGCCGTCTCCGAGCCCCAGGAAGAGGGCGGCAGGGCAGTGACACAGGCGCCCTGCTGCACCCCGCCAGGTGACGAGGGTCCGGCAGTGCCGGGTTCCCCAGCCCCGCCCAGAGAAACACCTACTCAGAGTGACATCATTCACAGGCAAGGCCACAACGTCTGCGGGGGGCGGGGCCGCACGCGGGCTGCAGGCCCCCAGAGCAGAGCGCTTCTGGATTTCCGATCAGCACAGCCAGGGACGCCCGGCCAACGCCAGACGACCGGTCAGAATCCCCCCAACAAACAGCCTTGCTGAGCAGGGAAGGGAAGGGGCTGCCCCCCAGGAACCGGCAGAGAGCACGGTCCAGGGCGTGGCCGTCAGTAACCCCACCCCTTCTGCACTTTGAATTTCAAGGCCATGGACCCTAGGCACAGAGATGGGGCAAGAGGCGAAGGAGCAGGTCCCAGAGCCCCCAAACCAAAACAGGCCAGCAGGGCAGGGCTGAGGCGTGGACAGCCCAGGCCCCCTCCGCCCTCCTGTGGCCCCGGCTGAGCTCACGGGCGCCACCACTGCCTCCTGACCAAGGGCTCTGCGATGGTGCAGAGTCGGCACCGTCTTGGAGCCCACTGCTACTTCCAGACCTTTCTTTCACCACTGGAAACCAAGAAATGCAAGGCAGCCCGACAGCTTCAGTGCCAGGCCGTCCACCCAGTGATATGAAGAGCTAACGAAGTGGGGCCAGCGCTGTGGCCGAGCCAGGAAAGCCGCCGCCTGCGACGCAGGCATCCCAGGTGGGCCCTGGTTCAAGTCCCGGCTGCTCCAGTTCTGACCCAGCTCTCTGCCATGGCCTGGAAAAGCAGCCCATGACCACCCAAGTCCTTGGGCTGCTGCACCCACATGAGGGACCCAGAGGAAGCTCCTGGCTGTGGCCTCGCCAGTCCTGGCTGTTGAGGGCATCTGGGGAGTGACCAGTGGACGGAAGACCTCTCTCCGCCTCTCAAACGGCCTCGGTGGGAGAAGCACCTCCGCTCTCGGCCACTGGATACAACGAGCGCCGAGCCAGGCCCTGGCTGCTGCCGCCGCCACTGCAGAGCCGCCCCCGAGGCCCACGTGCGAGGGAGCAGCAGGAAGTTGACACGTGCTCGTCACGTCTGTGGCCTGTCATGTCATCACCGCCCAAGGCCTTGCCACGGGGGACGGCCACACGTGTGGACTTGCTCCCAGCCGCTAGGGGTGACAGGAACAAGAGCCATCTCGGTCCTGTTGGTTTCTCTGCGCACTGCCGAGCTGTCGCACAGCGCCCACACCTCGGCCACACACTGCCAAGCTGTCGCGCAGCGTCCACGCCTCAGCCACACTGCCAAGCTGTCGCACAGCGCCCACACCTCGGCCACATACTGTCCACGCCTCGGCCACGCGCCGTCGAGCTGTCGTGCAGCGCCCACGCCTCAGCCACGCGCCACTGAGCGTCCAAGCCTCGGCCACGCGCCGTCGAGCTGTCGTGCAGCGCCCACGCCTCAGCCACGTGCCACTGAGCGTCCAAGCCTCGGCCACATGCCACCAAGCTGTCGCGCAGTGCCCACGCCTTGGCCACGCGCCGCCGAGCATCCACGCCTCAGCCACACACTGCCAAGCTGTCGCACAGCGTCCACACCTCGGCCACACACTGCCAAGCTGTCGCGCAGCGTCCACACCTCGACCACACTGCCAAGCTGTCGCGCAGCGTCCACACCTCAGCCACACACTGCCAAGCTGTCACACAGCGTCCACACCTCAGCCACACACTGCCAAGCTGTCGCGCAGCGCCCACACCTCAGCCACACACTGCCAAGCTGTCGCGCAGCGTCCACGCCTCAGCCACACTGCCAAGCTGTCACACAGCGTCCACACCTCAGCCACACACTGCCAAGCTGTCGCACAGCGTCCACACCTCAGCCACACACTGCCAAGCTGTCGCACAGCGTCCACACCTCGGCCACACACTGCCAAGCTGTCGCACAGCGTCCACGCCTCAGCCACACTGCCAAGCTGTCGCACAGCGTCCACACCTCAGCCACACACTGCCAAGCTGTCGCGCAGCGTCCACACCTCAGCCACACTGCCAAGCTGTCGCACAGCGCCCACACCTCAGCCACACACTGCCAAGCTGTCGCGCAGCGCCCACACCTCAGCCACACACTGCCAAGCTGTCGCACAGCGTCCACGCCTCAGCCACACTGCCAAGCTGTCACACAGCGTCCACACCTCAGCCACACACTGCCAAGCTGTCGCGCAGCGTCCACGCCTCAGCCACACTGCCAAGCTGTCACACAGCGTCCACACCTCAGCCACACACTGCCAAGCTGTCGCACAGCGTCCACACCTCAGCCACACACTGCCAAGCTGTCGCACAGCGTCCACACCTCGGCCACACACTGCCAAGCTGTCGCACAGCGTCCACGCCTCAGCCACACTGCCAAGCTGTCGCACAGCGTCCACACCTCAGCCACACACTGCCAAGCTGTCGCGCAGCGTCCACACCTCAGCCACACTGCCAAGCTGTCGCGCAGCGCCCACACCTCAGCCACACACTGCCAAGCTGTCGCGCAGCGCCCACACCTCAGCCACACACTGCCAAGCTGTCGCACAGCGTCCACGCCTCAGCCACACTGCCAAGCTGTCACACAGCGTCCACACCTCAGCCACACACTGCCAAGCTGTCGCACAGCGTCCACACCTCAGCCACACACTGCCAAGCTGTCGCACAGCGTCCACACCTCGGCCACACACTGCCAAGCTGTCGCACAGCGTCCACGCCTCAGCCACACTGCCAAGCTGTCGCACAGCGTCCACACCTCAGCCACACACTGCCAAGCTGTCGCGCAGCGTCCACACCTCAGCCACACTGCCAAGCTGTCGCGCAGCGCCCACACCTCAGCCACACACTGCCAAGCTGTCGCGCAGCGCCCACACCTCAGCCACACACTGCCAAGCTGTCGCACAGCGTCCACACCTCGACCACACTGCCAAGCTGTCGCACAGCGTCCACGCCTCAGCCACACTGCCAAGCTGTCGCACAGCGTCCACACCTCGACCACATACTGCCAAGCTGTCGCACAGCGTCCACACCTCAGCCACACTGCCAAGCTGTCGTACAGCGTCCACACCTCAGCCACACTGCCAAGCTGTCGCACAGCGTCCACGCCTCAGCCACACTGCCAAGCTGTCGCACAGCGTCCACACCTCGGCCACACACTGCCAAGCTGTCGCGCAGCGCCCACACCTCAGCCACACTGCCAAGCTGTCGCACAGCGTCCACGCCTCAGCCACACTGCCAAGCTGTCGCGCAGCGTCCACACCTCAGCCACACTGCCAAGCTGTCGCGCAGCGTCCACACCTCAGCCACACTGCCAAGCTGTCGCACAGCGTCCACACCTCGACCACATACTGCCAAGCTGTCGCACAGCGTCCACACCTCGGCCACACACTGCCAAGCTGTCGCGCAGTGTCCACACCTCAGCCACACACTGCCAAGCTGTCGCACAGCGTCCACACCTCGGCCACACACTGCCAAGCTGTCGCACAGCGTCCACACCTCAGCCACACTGCCAAGCTGTCGCACAGCGTCCACACCTCGGCCACACACTGCCAAGCTGTCGCGCAGTGTCCACGCCTCAGCCACACACTGCCAAGCTGTCGCGCAGTGTCCACGCCTCGGCCACACACTGCCAAGCTGTCGCGCAGCGTCCACACCTCAGCCACACTGCCAAGCTGTCGCGCAGCGTCCACACCTCAGCCACACTGCCAAGCTGTCGCGCAGCATCCACACCTCAGCCACACTGCCAAGCTGTCGCGCAGCGTCCACACCTCGGCCACACACTGCCAAGCTGTCGCACAGCGTCCACACCTCGGCCACACACTGCCAAGCTGTCGCACAGCGTCCACGCCTCAGCCACACTGCCAAGCTGTCGCACAGCGCCCACACCTTGGCGACGGCGGTCTCCGGCCCCCTGGCACTGTCACTGTCCTGGAAGTCTCCAGCCTGCCGGGTGACGCCCAGTGTCCTGGACTCCACGCTGCCTGATGCTCAGACCGGCCGGCTCCAGCTGTCTAATACATTCGTGAGACGCACTCTCCACCTATCTGCACCCTCACACTCAAAACTGCGTCACCTGGGTCTCCTTGTAGGAAACTCTTGTCCCAGTCTCTGGTTTTTAACTGGCATGTCTGGTCCGTTCACATCTAATGTGATTAACACAGCTGGATCCGTTCTACCGATCGGCTACTTTTCCATCACTCAGTCCGTTCTTTGTGTTTTTTTTTTTTTAAAGATTTATTTATTTATTTGAAAGAGTTACACACACACATGGAGTGGGGGGGAGGGAGGGAGGGAGGGAGGTCTTCCATCCAATGGTTCACTCCCAATTGGCTGCAATGGCTGGAGCTGCGCCCATCCGAAGCCAGGAGCCAGGAGCTTCTTCTGGGTCTCCCACGTGGGTGCAGAGACGTGGGCCATCTTCCACTGCCCTCCCAGGCCACAGCAGAGAGCTGGATCGGAAGTGAAGCGGCCAGGACTAGAACCAGCACCCACATGGGATGCCGGCTCCGCAGGCCAGGGCGTTAACCTGCTGCGCCACAGCGCCGGCGCCCGTTCTGCTGTAAACCCGTCCTCCTTCGTGGCTCCTCTCCACTGGAGCCAGCGTGTGCGGCTGCACCCTCTGCACCTTGAGCCGCGCGGCCTCGTGTGCCCGAGGAACCACGCAGCCTGGAGCCAGCACGGCAGTTTCGGGCGAGATGCAGAGACCCAGCGCCCTCGCAGCTTCCTTGTGCTAACAGAGGTTCCCAGGTGCACGACCAGGGGTCTTCCAAAGCTCGCGGGAGCGTGTGTTCCACAAAACCTACGCATGGCTTCCAAAGACTTCCACAAAACAAACACCTGCTAAGTTATTCCCATGGACTTTCTGAAAACCCTTTGTGAACACATTATAAACTCCACGTTACAGTCATTCTTTGCTTTGGATACTCTCATGTGTACTAAAGAAATTAAGACACATACTCAGGGCCGGCGCTGTGGCGCAGCAGGTAAGGCTGCCAGCTGCAGTGCCAGCGTCCCATACTGGCGATGGTTCGAGACCCGGCTGCTCCACTTCGACCCAGCTCTCTGCTGTGGCCTGGGAGGGCAGTGGAGGACAGCCCAAGTGCTTGGGCCCTGCACCCGCGTGGGAGACCAGGAGGAAGCTCCTGACTTTGGATAAGTGCACCTCTCGCTGTTGTCATTCAGGGAATGAGACTGCTTATGGAAGACCTCTCTGCCTCTCCCTCTCTCTGTGATTCTACCTCCTAAATAAATAAATCTTAAAAGGGGGGGGGGGCTGGTACTGTGGCGTAGCAAGTAAAGCCGCCGCCTGCAGTGCCAGCATCCCATATGGGCACCGGTTCGAGTCCTGGCTGCTCCACTTCTGATCCAGCTCTCTGCTGTGGCCTGGGAAAGCAGTGGAAGATGGCCCAAGTGCTTGGGCCAGAGGAAGCTCCTGGCTTAGGGTCGGTGCAGCTGTGGCCACAGCAGCCAACTAGGGAGTGAACCAGTGGATGGAAGATCCCTCTCTCTCTCTCTCTCTCTCTCTCTCTCTCTCTCCGTGTAACTCTGATTTTCAAATAAATAAATAAATCTTAAAAAAACAAACAAAAAAAGGCAAACACTCATAGGGAGCATTTCCTGGTGAACCACAGAGCCACTTCCAGTGCTGCTCCCTCCTGCACAAGTGGGCTCGTCTGGGGACGGCTCCTCCAGCCTGAGGACTCCCCGCCCCGGTCCAGGAGCGGGGCTGCTGGATCCCCACTCTCCTGAGCTCGCCTCCGCCCTCCCCTGCAGGCGGGGTTGCTGGATGCAGCTCCGGCCGAGCACCGTCTTCTCTCGGCTCTCAGGACCGTCAGAAGCCAGACGCCACTGCGCCGTCACCGTCCCGATGCTCTGCCCTTGCCCCTGCCCCTGCCCCTCGGGGGCTCAGGAGGGTGAGCGGGGTGAGCTCAGTGCCCGTCTCTCACTGCGACTCAAGGCCTGCTAAGCCCCTGACCTGAGCGACTGTTTCTTCAGTCCCCCGGGTCCCCCACAGGCCGCTGACACTCCGCTCACTGACTCCGCTCTGTGTTGCTGGTCCTCCAGCTCGGGTCACTGTGACCGAGCCCCACGTCCACCCAGGACAGCTGCTGGGCTGCGGCTTTTCCACTGCAATGCTGCGCTTCCCTTAGACGTCCTGCGGGCTCTTCTGGGAAGGTCCCCCTTCTACCCCGGCGCTGTGGCACAGCGGGTTAACGCCCTGGCCTGCAGTGCCGGCATCCCATGTGGGCGCCGGTTCCAGTCCTGGCTGCTCCACTTCCGACCCAGCTCTCTGCTGTGGCCTGGGAAGGCAGTAGAAGATGCCCCAAGTGCCTGGGCCCCTGCACCCACGTGGGAGGCCTGGAAGAAGCTCCTGGCTCCTGGCTTCGGATCAGCGCAGCTCCAGCCACTGCAGCCATCTGAGGAGTGAACTAGAGAATGGAAGACCGACCTCTCTCTCTCTCTCTCTCTCTCTCTCTCTCTCACACACACACACACACACACATAAATAAAATAATCCTCTTAAAAAAAAAAAAAGATTCCTTCTCTGACCGATTCCCACCCGTTCATTCATTCGTGAGGACCAGAACATCGCTAAGTCCTTTAAGTGTAACAGCCGCTTGGCACTCCCCGCCTCTAACCCCAGGGCCAGTTCCCGCCGACTTGCACAGCACACGGCAGACGCCCCCGCCCCGCGGTCTCGGTGCTGCCCGGGGACACTGAAAGGCGACAGGAGGCGGAGGCTCTGGCCGGCAGCATTGAGACCCGGGAGCCGTGTGTAGACGCCCATGGGCTCAGCACTGAGACCCAGGAGCCGTGTGTAGACGCCCATGGGCTCAGCATTGAGACCCAGGAGCCGTGTGTAGACGCCCATGGGCTCAGCTCTCAGACCTGGGAGCCGTGTGTAGACGCCCATGGGCTCAGCTCTCAGACCTGGGAGCCGTGTGTAGACGCCCACGGGCTCAGCATTGAGACCCGGGAGCCATGTGTAGACGCCCATGGGCTCAGCTCTCAGACCCGGGAGCCGTGTGTAGATGCCCACGGGCTCAGCATTGAGACCCAGGAGCCGTGTGTAGACGCCCATGGGCTCAGCACTGAGACCCAGGAGCCGTGTGTAGACGCCCATGGGCTCAGCTCTCAGACCCAGGAGCCGTGTGTAGACGCCCATGGGCTCAGCATTGAGACCCAGGAGCCGTGTGTAGACGCCCATGGGCTCAGCTCTCAGACCTGGGAGCCGTGTGTAGACGCCCATGGGCTCAGCTCTCAGACCCGGAAGCCGTGCGTAGACCCCCATGGGCTCGGCTCTCAGGTCCGTGAGCCGTGTGTAGACGCCCATGGGCTCGGCTCTCAGACCTGGGAGCCGTGCGTAGACCTCCGTGGGCTCGGCTCTCAGACCCGGGAGCTGTGTGTAGACACCCGTGGTTCCACCTGAGAGGCCCTCATACCCCGTGCCTCATCACAGAGACCTGGGCTCCGCTGAGCTCTGGCCGCTGCCTCCCCAGTTCAGCAAGGCCTTGGTGCCAGGAGGGGCCCCAGGCAGGAAGCTGGGGCCCGCGTGGGGCCCGCGTGGGGCTCGCTGTGTGTGTCTCTCTCCAGGGGTCACACACTACTACGACCTCACATTCTGCTTTGCCTTATGGTTCTGTTGCGCGAAGGCTAGTCCTGCACCTGTTCACTACATGAGCAGCAGTCGAAGTCACAAACACTGGTCTTGTACGAAATAGTTTAAAACGTGAAGCCTCTGCCCGAGGTGCACCCCATGCCAGCCAGATCGCGCGAGAGCAGGCGCGCGGCCCCCTCAGCCGGCTCCTCCTGCCCCCAGGCCACGGGACAGACTCGCGGGAGATGAGAGACGTCCACTTTCGGCCCACGAAGAAAGGCCACGAAGCGAAGCTGGAGGACGTGTTGTAGGAGTTTTACAGAGAGCCAAGAACTGGGCAGTCCACCATCTGCCTGGGTAACTGCCGGAGCCACTGGCGGGAAGCCCGGGGTCGACAGGAAGTGGCTTCAAAGAACCCACCTCTTCCAGAGGACAGCGCTGGCCCAGCTCAGCCTCGCTGGAAGCTGCCTCCCCCTGCAGCCAGCGGACGGAACACTTCTCTGTGCTCAGTGAGGGAAAGCCCGCTGTGGACAGGGCACACACGTGGCCAAGAAGACAGCCACACACGTTCTAAGACAGCCGACACACATGTATCCAGCAAGACAGCAACACATGTGTGTCCAGCAAGACAGCGACATACGTGTCCAACGAGGCAGCAACATACAAGTGTCCAACAAGAAAGCCACACATGTGTCCAAGACAGCCAATGCACAAGAATCCAATAAGATGGCAACACACATGTATCCAACAAGACAGCCACACACATGTATCCAAGACAGCCACACACGTGTCCAACAAGACAGCCACACACGTGTCCAAGACAGCCGACACACATGTATCCAGCAAGACAGCAACACGTGTCCAAGACAGCAACATACGTGTGGCCAAGACAGCCACACACATGTATCCAGCAAGACAGCAACACATGGGTGTCCAGCAAGACAGCGACATACGTGTCCAACAAGGCAGCGACATACAAGTGTCCAACAAGGCAGCGATATACATGTGTCCAACAAGGCAGCAACATACAAGTGTCCAACGAGGCAGCGACATACATGTGTCCAACAAGGCAGCAACATACAAGTGTCCAACAAGAAAGCCACACATGTGTCCAAGACAGCAACATACGTGTGGCCAACAAGACAGCCACACACATGTATCCAGCAAGACAGCAACATATGTGTGTCCAGCAAGACAGCGACATACATGTGTCCAACGAGGCAGCAACATACAAGTGTCCAACAAGAAAGCCACACGTGTCCAAGACAGCCAATGCACAAGAATCCAATAAGATGGCAACATACATGTATCCAACAAGACAGCCACACACATGTATCCAAGACAGCCACACACGTGTCCAACAAGACAGCCACACACGTGTCCAAGACAGCCGACACACATGTATCCAGCAAGACAGCAACACGTGTCCAAGACAGCAACATACGTGTGGCCAAGACAGCCACACACATGTATCCAGTAAGACAGCAACACATGGGTATCCAGCAAGACAGCGACATACATGTCCAACAAGGCAGCGACATACAAGTGTCCAACGAGGCAGTGACATACATGTGTCCAACAAGGCAGCAACATACAAGTGTCCAACAAGAAAGCCACACATGTGTCCAAGACAGCAACATACGTGTGGCCAACAAGACAGCCACACACATGTATCCAGCAAGACAGCAACACATGTGTGTCCAGCAAGACAGCGACATACATGTGTCCAACAAGGCAGCAACATACAAGTGTCCAACAAGAAAGCCACACATGTGTCCAAGACAGCCAATGCACAAGAATCCAATAAGATGGCAACACACATGTATCCAACAAGACAGCCACACACATGTATCCAAGACAGCCACACACATGTCCAACAAGACAGCCACACACGTGTCCAAGACAGCCGACACACATGTATCCAACAAGACAGCAACACGTGTCCAAGACAGCAACATACGTGTGGCCAAGACAGCCACACACATGTATCCAGCAAGACAGCAACACATGGGTGTCCAGCAAGACAGCGACATACATGTCCAACAAGGCAGCGACATACAAGTGTCCAACGAGGCAGCGACATACATGTGTCCAACAAGGCAGCAACATACAAGTGTCCAACGAGGCAGCGACATACATGTGTCCAACAAGGCAGCAACATACAAGTGTCCAACAAGAAAGCCACACATGTGTCCAAGACAGCAACATACGTGTGGCCAACAAGACAGCCACACACATGTATCCAGCAAGACAGCAACACATGTGTGTCCAGCAAGACAGCGACATACGTGTCCAACGAGGCAGCAACATACAAGTGTCCAACAAGAAAGCCACACATGTGTCCAAGACAGCCAATGCACAAGAATCCAATAAGATGGCAACACACATGTATCCAACAAGACAGCCACACACATGTATCCAAGACAGCCACACACATGTCCAACAAGACAGCCACACATGTGTCCAAGACAGCCGACACACATGTATCCAACAAGACAGCAACATGTGTCCAACAAGGCAGCAACATACATGTGTCCAGCAAGACAGCGACATCTGTGTGTCCAAGACAGCCATACACGTGTCCACCAAGACAGCCACACGTGTGTCCACCAAGACAGCCACACACGTGTCCAAGACAGCCGACACACATGTATCCAACAAGACAGCAACATGTGTCCAACAAGGCAGCAACATACATGTGTCCAGCAAGACAGCAACATCTGTGTGTCCAAGACAGCCACACACGTGTCCACCAAGACAGCCACACGTGTGTCCACCAAGGAGCAGAGGGGAGGCACGGGATCCAGAGAAGCAGAAGTGGGCCCGAGCCGTGGTTGTCCAGTGAGCACTGAGGGCCAGCGGGCAGGAAACACTGCGTCCACTTTCCTGAGGCTACAAACCTCGAAACCTCAGCACCCAGCTGCCTGCACCACCCAGACCCAGAGGCGGCCGGCCCCGCACGGCCGGAGGGACAGTGGGAGCCGGAGACAGCGCTCCCACCTGGCTGGGCCACTGCAGCCAGCAACTCTAGGGCGCCCTCCTCCCTCCAGCCTGGGTGGTACTGGACACTGCCCCTCCCCTGCCGCACGTCCACACAGACCGGGGAGGAGGAGGGCAGTCACGGGGACCGAGTCCCACAGTATGTGCTCGTGGGAACCCTCCCAAAGCCAGTGTCCTGGGAGCTGGTGTGACGGGGCCGCCGATCCAGCTACCTCGTCCAGCTGACCACGGGTCCACGCAGGGGGCACCAAGGCCACGGGAGGAGCCCTGTGTCCCCAGGGTTCCACCAGACTGGAGTCAGCGGCTCTGTAAAGGAAAGGGCTTGGGGCCGGCGCTGTGGCACAGTGGGAAAAGCCACTGCCTGCATCACCAGCATCCCACATGAGCACTGGTTTGAGTCCCGGCTGCTCCACTTCTGATCCAGCTCCCTGCTCGTGCACCTGGGAAAGCAGTGGGAGACGGCCCAAGTGCTCAGGCCCCTGCACCCACATGGGAGAACCAAACAAAGCTCCTGGCTCGTAACTTTGGACTGGTCTAGCCCCAGCCACAGCGGCCATTTGGGAGTGAAGATGGAAGACTTCTGTCTCTCCCTCCCTCTCTCTACAACTCTGCCTTTCTTTTACGTCTTCTCACTTTTTTTTTTTTTTTAAGATTTTTATTTATTTGACAGTCAGAGTTATGAGGTAGGGGGAGGAAAAGAGAGAGAGAGATCTTTCATCTACAGGTTCACTCCCCAAACGGCCGCAGTGGTCGGGGCTGGGCCAGGCCAAAGCCAGGGGCCAGTGTGACACATGCCATAAAGACATCTGACAGCTTCCCGGAGTCAGCTCCTTCCAGGCCTCCCACGCAGGTGCAGGGCCCAAGCACGTGGGCCGTCTCCTGCTGCTTTCCCAGGCCACAGCAGGGAGCTGGACTGGAAATGGAGCAGCTGGCACTTGACCCGGCGCCCATATGGGATGCCGGTGCTGTGGGCAACGTAACCTGCTACACCACACCGCCCCAACCCTGTCTTTAAAACAAACAAACAAGTAGTTTCAGGCTGTGGACATCGGGGACCACAGGTGCAGAGGCTGCCCTGGGCCTGATGTGGAGCCATTGGCTCCCGCGTGATCACAGGCAGGAGCCGACACCAGGAAGCCGTCAGACGTCTTCGTGACTCGTGGCACACTGGGCACTGCCAGGGCCCCGGGCAGGCGAGGTGCAGGAAAGGACATGAGTGTGCACACAGACCCAGGCTGTCTCCAGCCTCCTTCCAGAGTCCCCGAAGCTCATGAAACCCAAATGGGCACCCAGGGCCTCCTGCCCCATCAAGCCCTTCCCCTGTGCTAAGACCAGAGACCAGAGCCTCACCAGGTAGGGCCAGGTGCAGGCTGGGGTGGGCAGCAGGTGCAGGCTGGGGTGGCTGCAGGTGCAGGGTGGGTGGGCACCTGGCGCCAGCTGGGGTGGGCACCTGGTGCAGGCTGGGGTGGACAGCAGGTGCAGTGTGGGGTGGCTGCAGGTGCAGGGTGGGTGGGAACCTGGCGCTGGCTGGGGTGGGCACCTGGTGCAGGCTGGGGTGGGCGCCTGGTGCCAGCTGGGGTGGGCAGCAGGTGCAGGGTGGGTGGGCACCTGGTGCAGGGTGGGGTGGGCAGCAGGTGCAGGCTGGGTGGGCAGCAGGTGCAGGGTGGGGTGGGCAGAGGTGCAGGCTGGGGTGGCTGCAGGTGCAGGCTGGGTGGGCAGCAGGTGCAGGGTGGGGTGGGCAGAGGTGCAGGCTGGGTGGGCTGCAGGTGCAGGCTGGGTGGGCTGCAGGTGCAGGGTGGGGTGGGCAGAGGTGCAGGCTGGGTGGGCTGCAGGTGCAGGCTGGTGTACAGCAGACACTGGGAGTGTGCTGAGGTGACGTCCTGGAGCCAAGGTGACGTCCTGGAGCCAAGGTGAGCTTTTCACCTTTGCTCACCAAGAAGAAAGTGGCCCAGGGCTAAGCCAGGCGTGCAGGCCTGGCCTCTGTCGTGCGGCTCTGCAATGAGTTCACTGCTCTCATCCGGGCAGGAAGTGCAAGGCAGGAAGGAGGGCCGAGGCGCCTGCTGGGCCCCGGTGTCCAGAGATGACCCCTCCTGCAGGCTCGGGAAGTGCAGAAGAGGACGTGCGGCCCCTGCATCGCAACGAAGCAGCCGTGCAGCTGCTGCCGGAGCAGAGCGCGCGGGGCGGACTGGCCACGGGGAGGCTGGGCTCCTGGGGGAGCCGGCACAGCAGCCACCCTCACTGGGTTCCCCACACCCTGCCTGGGCGCTCTCTGCAGAGGTCAGTTCAGAGCCCATGCAGTCCCCGTCAGCAACCTTGGCTCCCTGACATGAACGCCGCTGAGCCCAAGGTGTTTAAACACTGGACCAAGAGAGCAAACACCCACAGCGCCGGAACTCACCCGGGCGTCTACACAGAGCACCAGGGACGTTCTCCCCACGAGCCCCCACCCTCGAGCAGGTGGCCCAGCCACGTCCTCCAGGGAGCACAGGACGTACCAGGCACTGGAGACGCCAAAGCACGGCCAGGCCGTCAGGGACAGCAGCAGCAGCGGGTCGGGGGGGGGGACCCTCGACAGGACATGTCCATCTTGCGAGGAGGAGGCGCTGCCCCTCCCCACTGCCCCTCTGCAGACCACCACCCCACTCGGGTCCAGGGAAGCGTCAGACAAGCCCCAGCACAGGGGCAGCCCACGGGTGCCCAGCACCGCCGCTCACGGCCACGCAGCTCCCACACGGGGGTCTGAGAACCGTCCCAGCCCAGAGCAGACGGGACATCTCGGGGGCCCCGGGCGGGGCCGGCAGAGAGAGCAGAGGGCTGGGGACGAAGGCGTGGGTGGGGAGTGTGCCCACAACACAGACGCTCCCGGCGGGGACCTGGCGTGGCCACAGCAGAGCTGTTCCCATGGTCACTGCAGCCCAGAAACTGCTCCACAAGACAAAGTTTGGTAAATTCCCAAGTCAGGGAGCCGGGCAGCAGCTGAATGCCCATCTAGCAGGAGCGCCGTCAGCAGCCCCAGCCGCCCCTCAAAGCACAGTGGTGTCAGTGTAGGTGCCTGCCCCTACAGGAGGCCCAGGGTCGCCTCCAACCTCAGGGGACCCAGGGACCATGTGCGATCTGAGCAGGTGCCTGCCCCTACAGGAGGCCCAGGGTCGCCTCCAACCTCAGGGGACCCAGGGACCATGTGCGATCTGAGCAGGTGCCTGCCCCTACAGGAGGCCCAGGGTCGCCTCCAGCCTCAGGGGACCCAGGGACCATGTGCGGTCAGTGCAGGCGCCTGCCCCTACAGGAGGCCCAGGGTCGCCTCCAACCTCAGGGGACCCAGGGACCATGTGCGTTCTGAGCTCTGAGGATATCCCACCTGGTACAGAGGGGTGCTGGGCCCAGCCACCCTCCCCCACGTGCCTGTAGCAGCCCCCTCTCCTGGCTCCATGTGCTGGGAGCCCCTCTCTCCCGAAGCGAGCCGGGGCATCGGCCTCATCTATCGCTCGGGCTGCCGTGGGCGGCTTCAGCCACTCCCCCACCGCCACCATGGCAGGGCTCCTCAGCCTGCTGCCCCATGCGCACTGCCAACCAGAGGCACACATCCCTGGCCTCGCTCAGCAGGGGCGCCAGGTCCAGGGTCAATGACAGCACACATCAACGCTGGCGCCTGCTCAGGAGCTCCGGGCTAGGCCAGGGAGGTGCCGACAGGCACCCCGGCAAGGAGCGCACCAGGAGCAGGTGCAGCGCGAGGCAGGGACACAGGAGGCAGCCCGGCCCCCTGCCTAGACGGGCGGGCGGGTGCGCCCTCTGCCAGCAGCACACAACGCACAGCTGCCAAGGACACGTTTCGTCCACGGCTCCTGCACCATGCGTCTCGGCCCACGCGTGCACTCGCTTCTCACACAAGACATGTGTCTCGCTTCCACTTCAGGGGAGCAAGAAACGCAAAGTCCACCCTCAGTCAACCAGGTCCTCACTCCCAGCACTGACTCCTGGTGCTGAGTTCCCAGCACTCCACCACCACGCCACTGAGCAGGCACCGCAGCCGTGCGCGGTGACGTCACACACGTGGGCCTGGCACTGCAGCGTGCGCGGTGACGTCACACACGTGGGCTGAGCAGACAGGGCAGCGTGTGCGGTGACGTCACACACGTGGGCTGAGCAGACACGGCAGCCGTGTGCCATGACGTCACACATGTGGGCCCAGCACTGCAGCCATGCGCGGTGACGTCACACACGTGGGCTGAGCAGACACGGCAGCCGTGCGCGGTGACGTCACACACGTGGGCTGAGCAGACAGGGCAGCGTGTGCGGTGACGTCACACACGTGGGCTGAGCAGACACGGCAGCTCTGCGCGGTGACGTCACACACGTGGGCTGAGCAGACACGGCAGCCGTGCGCGGTGACGTCACACATGTGGGCCCGGCACTGCAGCCGTGCACGGTGACGTCACACACGTGGGCTGAGCAGACACGGCAGCCGTGCACGGTGACATCACACACGTGGGCCCGGCACTGCAGCGTGCGCGGTGACGTCACACACGTGGGCTGAGCAGACACGGCAGCCGTGCGCGGTGACGTCACACACGTGGGCCCGGCACTGCAGCGTGCGCGGTGACGTCACACACGTGGGCCCGCACTGCAGCGTGCGCGGTGACGTCACACACGTGGGCTGAGCAGACACGGCAGCCGTGCGCGGTGACGTCACACACGTGGGCTGAGCAGACACGGCAGCCGTGTGCCATGACGTCATACGCACAGCCAGAGCGCAGGCATGGCTGGAATCAGAGATCCTGAGAGCCCAGCACTCAGAGAGGACCCCCAGTTCCCCAGTCACCCCCCAGCCCCTGGCGGCTAGCAGAGAAACCGCAGCTCAGTTACAAGAGCCCAGGCCCCAGCTGTCGGGTTGAAGCCCCCCCAGATATGTGCAGCACAGCCAAAGACCCCATCAGGTCAGCAGCTGTCGGACGGACACAGGACGCACGCTTCCCTGCTCCAGAGCTGACAGTGACCCCCACATCTGCACGGATCCGGCTCCCGGGCTCACTCTCAGAACCTGTGGCCTCCACAGGTCCTCTGCGCTCCTCCCGGTGGGCAACTGCCCCCTTCCTCTGGGACACAGGACCTGAAGCAGAAACCACCCCTCACCGACCTGCCACGCCCACCGGAGCTCCGTCGCCACCTGTGATGCCCCAGTGTCAGGGGCAGGTGGAGCCGTGACCCCACGCCGTGCCAGCACAGGCTGCTCTCCTTCCTCGTGACGGGGCTGGGGCAGAGGCCTCCGCCACACGACCACGCAGCCCCCGAGTGCGCCCCCAGAAGCCCACGGCTAACGCCTACCTCCACCTCCCGAGTCCCGGAGCTGGGGACAGCCCCCGAGGGACCCGGGCTTCACGTCCAGCCGAGGAAAGCTCGGGAGCCAGGTGCCTGGGCGTCGGCACACGCTGACGTGTCCCTCGGCTGCTCTGAGGACGCCGCCCATCCAGCGTGCCACGCAGCACGCGGCGCCCACGCAGGACAGCGCACGGCCCCGTTCTACTTACCAGACCTGCCCCACGTTGACCAGGGACAGGTAGAGGACCCAGAGCGCAGCCATGAGCACCATGTTGGCACAGCCGGTTACCAGCACGAAGAACGAGATGCCCAGCCCCAGGACAGCAAAGGCGTCCAGGCTGGTGTCCATGTGTGACCAGTCCAGCAGCCAGAAGGCGGTGGGCGCGTAGCTCCAGGCATCCCAGCCGACCCTGCCCTGGAAGTGCTGCCGGACGCTCTCCAGGTACAGCCTGCAGGGCAGCAGCCCGCGGTCCCCGATCAGCTGCTTGTTCTGATGCAGAGCCACCAGGAACGCCACGACTGCAAGGAGAGAGGACAGAGTGAGCACCGAGCCCCCACGGCGTCTCCACCCACACGGCCGGGGCGGGGCTGTGGGGGGTCGGGGCGGGGCTGAGGGGACCAGGAGGGGACGGGGGACCAGGAGGGGACGGGGGACCAGGAGGGGACGGGGGACCAGGAAGGGGCGGGGCTGAGGGGACCAGGAGGGGACAGGGGACCAGGAGGGGACAGGGGACCAGGAGGGGACGGGGGACCAGGAGGGGACGGGGGACCAGGAAGGGGCGGGGCTGAGGGGGACCGGGGTGGGGCTGTGAGGGACCAGGAGGGGACAGGGGACCAGGGCGGGGCTGAGGGGGACCAGGAGGGGAGGGGGGACCAGGAGGGGACGGGGGACCAGGGCGGGGCTGAGGGGGACCAGGAGGGGATGGGGGACCAGGAAGGGGTGGGGCTGAGGGGGACTGGGGTGGGGCTGTGGGGGACCAGGAGGGGAGGGGGGACCAGGAGGGCATGGGGGACCAGGAGGGGACGGGGGACCAGGGCAGGGCTGTGGGGGACCAGGAGGCTGTGGGGGACCAGGGCGGGGCTGTGGGGGACCAGGAGGGCGTGGGGGACCAGGGCAGGGCTGTGGGGGATCAGGAGGGCGTGGGGGACCAGGGCGGGGCTGTGGGGGACCAGGAGGGCGTGGGGGACCAGGGCAGGGCTGTGGGGGACCAGGAGGAGACGGGGGACCAGGGCGGGGCTGTGGGGGACCAGGAGGAGACGGGGGACCAGGAGGCTGAGGGGGATCAGGAGGGCGTGGGGGACCAGGGCAGGGCTGTGGGGGACCAGGAGGCTGTGGGGAACCAGGGCAGGGCTGTGGGGAACCAGGAGGGGACGAGGGACCAGGAGGCTGTGGGGGATCAGGAGGGCACGGGGGACCAGGGCAGGGCTGTGGGGGACCAGGAGGGGACGGGGGACCAGGAGGCTGTGGGGGACCAGGGCAGGGCTGTAGGGGACCAGGGTGGGGCTGTGGGGGACCAGGAGGGGACGAGGGACCAGGAGGCTGAGGGGGATCAGGAGGGCGTGGGGGACCAGGGCAGGGCTGTGGGGCATCAGGAGGGCGTGGGGGACCAGGGCAGGGCTGTGGGGGACCAGGAGGCTGTGGGGGACCAGGGCGGGGCTGTGGGGGACCAGGAGGGGACGAGGGACCAGGAGGCTGTGGGGGATCAGGAGGGCACGGGGGACCAGGGCAGGGCTGTGGGGGACCAGGAGGGGATGGGGGACCAGGAGGGCACGGGGGACCAGGAGGCTGTGGGGGACCAGGAGGGGCAGGGGACCAGGAGGGGACGGGGGACCAGGAGGGGACGGGGGACCAGGGCAGGGCTGTGGGGGACCAGGGTGGGGCTGTGGGGGACCAGGAGGGGATGAGGGACCAGGAGGCTGAGGGGGATCAGGAGGGCATGGGGGACCAGGAGGGGACGGGGGACCAGGGCAGGGCTATGGGGGACCAGGGCAGGGCTGTGGGGGACCAGGGTGGGGCTATGGGGGACCAGGAGGGGACGAGGGACCAGGAGGCTGAGGGGGATCAGGAGGGCGTGGGGGACCAGGGCAGGGCTGTGGGGCATCAGGAGGGCGTGGGGGACCAGGGCAGGGCTGTGGGGGACCAGGAGGCTGTGGGGGACCAGGGCGGGGCTGTGGGGGACCAGGAGGGGACGAGGGACCAGGAGGCTGTGGGGGATCAGGAGGGCACGGGGGACCAGGGCAGGGCTGTGGGGGACCAGGAGGGGACGGGGGACCAGGAAGGCACGGGGGACCAGGAGGCTGTGGGGGACCAGGAGGGGACGGGGGACCAGGAGGGGACGGGGGACCAGGGCAGGGCTGTGGGGGACCAGGGTGGGGCTGTGGGGGACCAGGAGTGGACGAGGGACCAGGAGGCTGAGGGGGATCAGGAGGGCATGGGGGACCAGGAGGGGACGGGGGACCAGGGCAGGGCTATGGGGGACCAGGGCAGGGCTGTGGGGGACCAGGGTGGGGCTGTGGGGGACCAGGAGGGGACGAGGGACCAGGAGGCTGAGGGGGATCAGGAGGGCATGGGGGACCAGGAGGCTGAGGGGGATCAGGAGGGCATGGGGGACCAGGGCAGGGCTGTGGGGGACCAGGAGGCTGTGGAGGACCAGGGTGGGGCTGTGGGGGACCAGGAGGGCACGGGGGACCAGGGCTTGGAATCCAAACTGCACTGAAGCGGTTGGAGCACTTTCGCGAGACGGAAAACCCTGGAAAACCCCAGCTGCAGATGACCAGAGTGGCACAGCTATCACGCAGGTGGTGATGCGCCCACACGGGGTGGCCGTGTGGACATGAACTGGACACAAACCACACAAGACACGCTGGGGCCGGCGCTGGGCGGCACTGCAGCACAGCACGTAAAACCACAGCCTGCAGTGCCGGCATCCACATGGTGCTGGGTCAGGTCCTGGCTGCTCACTTCCGATCCAGCTCTCTCCTTATGGCCTGGGAAAGCAGTGGAGGATGCCCAAGTCTCTGGGCCCCTGCACCCACGTAGGGGACCTGGAAGGAGCTCCTGGCTCCTGGCTTCAGACTGGTGTAGCTCCAGCCACTGCGACCATTTGGGGAGTGAACTAGCAGATGGAAGACTCACTCTCACTCTCTCTCTCACTCTCTCTCTCTCTCTCTCACACACACACACACACACATTCTGCCTCTGCCTACTTATGGCCTGGGAAACCAGTGGAAGACAGCCCAAGTGTTTGGACTCCTGTACCCATATGGGAGACCTGGAAGAGGCTCCTGGCTCCTGGCTCTGGCCTGGCCCAGCCCTGATCACTCCAGCCATCCGGGGAGCTACGTGGAAGTTCTCTCCCTCTCTCTCTGTAATTTAGTTTCAAATAAACAAACAAACCTTAGGGGCTAGTGCTGTTGCATAGCAGGTAAAGCCACCACCTGCAGTGCCAGCATCCCATGTGGGCGCTGTTTCAAGTCCCGGCTGCTAATATAGCTCCCTGCTAATGTGCTTAGGAAAGCAGTGGAAGATGGCCCGAGTGCTTGGGCCCCTGCACCTGTGTGGGAGACCTGGAAGAAGCTCCTGGCTCCTGGCTTCAGACTGGCATAGCTCCAGCCTTTGTGGACATTTGGGGAGTAAACACACGGATGGAAGACCTCCCTCTCTCTCTCTCCCTCCCCCCCCCCGCCTCTGCCTCTCCATAACTCTGCCTTTCAAATAAATAAATAAAACAAACAAACAAAAAAGCTTGCATTTAACAAAAAATGCACCCAGCCAGGTTAAACGGTGTGCTGGCATCCACGGGGAGAAACACGCGGTGCGGGACAACCTGCATTGGGAAGATTACAACGGAGTGGGCAGCTGGCGCAGGGGTCAGGACCCGGCTGGGGATGCCTGTCGCCCACGTCAGCATGCCTGGGTTCAAGGCCCACCTCTGCTCCCAGCTCTCCACTAATGCACCTTGGGAAGACCAGGCTGACGGCTCAAGTACTCGGGTCCCCGACACCCATGATGGTTTTCCTGGCTTCTGGCTTCGGCCTGGCCCAGCCCTGACTGTTGCAAGCATTTGGAGAGTGAACTGGAGAATCGAAGATCTCACCGTCACTGTCTGTCTGTCTGTCTCTCTCTCTCTCTCTCTCTCTCCCCCTCCCCCCCTCCCCTCTCCCTCTTGCTTTGCCTCTCAAGCACTGAAAGAAATAGAAATGAACACTTGAAAACAACAATGAGGAGCCAGCGTGTGGCATAACAGGTTAAGCTACCGCCTGCAATGCCGCACCCCATGTGGGCGCCAGTTTGAGCCCTGGCCACTCCATTTCTGATTCAGCTCCCTGCTGTGGCCTGGGAAAGCAGCGGAGGATGGCCCAAGTCCCTGGGCCCCTGCACCCACGTCGGAGACCCAGAAGAAGCTTCTGGCTCCTGGCTTTAACCCACTCTGTTCCATTCCTGTGGCCATTCGGGGAGTGAACCAGCAGATGGAAGACCTCCTTCTTTCTCTTTAACTCTGTCTTTCAAATAAATAAATAAATAAATAAATCTTAAACAACAACAGGGACCAGCGCTGTGGCGTAGCAGGTAAAGCAGCCTCCTGCAATGCACATCCCATATGGGCGCCAGTTCTAGTCCCAGCTGCTCCACTTCTGATCCAGCTCCCTGCTGTGGCCTGGGAAAGCAGAGGAAGATGGCTTCCAAGTGCTTGGGCCCTGCACCCACATGGGAGACACCGAAGAAGCTCCTAGCTCCTGGCTTCAGATCAGCTTAGCTCCAGCCATTGTGGCCATTTGGGGAGTGAACCAGCAGATGGAAGACCTCTCTCTCTCTGTAATTTTGCCTCTCAAATAAATATCAGCAAGAACACAAAATTGAAATTTATAAAATGTAGTACCTAACCATCTAGTGTCAAATACCAGAAATCAGTGACAACGCTGTCTGGAAATATACTCACACTTGGAAATTAAAACACACAGATTTCTAATTTCTAACATTTGTTTACTTATTTTATCTGAGGCTCAGAGAGCCAAGGAGGGAAACATCCACTGGTTCTGTCAGCAAATTCTCACAGCAGTCATGGCGGGGCCAGGCTGAAGCCAGGAGCCAGGGCCTCAAGGCAGGTCTCCCTCGCAGACGGCAAGGACCCAACCACGCGCACCAGCACGCGCTCGCGCCAGGACCTGCACTTCCAGTGGAGCTGAGAATCAAGCCCAGGCCCCACACGGGGCACAGTTCCCAGCCCAGCCAGCGTCCCAACTGCTGTACCCATCCCTGCCCTCAACCCAGGAACTTTGTTTTTGACAGGCAGAGTGGACAGTGAGAGAGAGAGAGACAGAGAGAAAGGGCTTCCTTTGCCGTTGGTTCACCCCCCCAATGGCCGCTGTGGCCGGCGCACCGCGCTGATCCGAAGCCAGGAGCCAGGTGCTTCTCCTGGTCTCCCATGCGGGGGCCATCCTCCACTGCACTCCCGGGCCACAGCAGAGAGCTGGACAGGAAGAGGGGCAACCGGGACAGAATCCGGCGCCCCGACCGGGACTAGAACCCTCCTGCAGGCGGAGGATTAGCCTAGTGAGCCACGGTGCCGGCACCCAGGAACTTTTAAAAGGAAGGCACAAGAGAAACTACAACATACTTTTAACTGAAAGACAATGAGAACTCAGCACAGAAGAGCTGGGGGAGGCGCTGAGGGCAGGTGCCGCAGCTCAGCTGCTGCTGGGACCCCCAACCTCACACGGAGAGTGAGGCCTGGCTGACCCGGCTCCGAGGGAGCGGGTGACCCGAGCTGAGCTCCTGGATGCTGCGGGCACTGGGGGGACAAGTGGACCGAAAATACCCCCTCCCTCTCCCCCTCTCATCACTCTGCCTTTCAGATAAATAAATCTTTAGGGAAAAACAAACCCAAACCAGGCCGTGTGGGATGCTACTGCGGCAGTGTGATTCACTGTCAGCCACTCATGTGGGAAAAGACAAAGATCTCAAACACAGTGAACCTTAGCAAACCAGACAAAAGGCAAACTACACCCCAAACAAGGAAGCAATGTTTTATAAGAGCAGCAATCAATGAAATTGGGAATAGGACAAAGAATAGAGAAAAAGGAGCGAAACCAAATTTTTTTTTTTTTTTAAGGCAGAGAGAGGAGAGAGAGACAGAGATGGGGAGAGAGAGAGCGCACACGCAAGTGAGCTGTCTTCCCTCTGCTGGTTCACGCCCCAAAGGGCTACAAACGGCTGGGACTGGGCCAGGCCAACGCCAGGAGCTTCTTCCGGGTCTCCCACACGGGGGTGGCGGCCCAAGCACTCGGGCCTCCTCCACAGCTTTCCCAGGCATAGTTAGCAGGCAGCTGGATCAGAAGTGGAGCAGCCGGGACTCAAACTGGCACCCACATGGGATGCCGGGGCTGCAGGCTGTGGCTTTAACAACCTCTGCAGCACAGCGCCGGCCCCAAAAGTCGGTTCCTAAGGTCTGTTTCCGTAACAGCCCTCTTGCCTGGCTAGCGGAAAGGAAATGAGGGAGACATCGACCCTGGGCGGGAAAAGAGAACACATGGGAGAGACAGTCGCCAGGACCGCCCGTCTCTCCCGACCCCACAGCACAGAGGGAGCCGTCACAGGACCGCCCGTCTCTCCCGACCCCACGGCACAGAGGGAGCCGTCACAGGACCGCCCGTCTCTCCCGACCCCACGGCACAGAGGGAGCCGTCACAGGACCGCCCGTCTCTCCGACCCCACGGCACAGAGGGAGCCGTCACAGGACCGCCCGTCTCTCCGACCCCACGGCACAGAGGGAGCCGTCACAGGACCGCCCGTCTGTCCCGACCCCACGGCACAGAGGGAGCCGTCACAGGACCGCCCGTCTGTCCCGACCCCACGGCACAGAGGACAAAGCTGTCAGCCACAAGGGACAGGAACGCAGTGCAGCCAACAGCACCCCAAGCACAAGGCTGGGGCAGCACGCACACATCACCGTATCAGGAGACAAGCACACAGGGAAGCCCAGGACTGCAAACCTCAGCCAATGGGGGGCTGTGGGGACCACCGTGGGCACCCACGGCCAGGATCATCCATTCTCTGTGCCCTCCCACACAGTAACGGGAAAGGCACAGGCGGGACACACGGAAACAAGCCCGACTGTATTACCAGGGTCCCCAAAACCAAATGGCAAAAACCCAAGCATGCACCTTTTGGAATTAACGCGTCCATGAGGCTCAACACACGGAAGGCAACTGTGCTCCGATACAGCAGCAAAGAACAAACAGGAGCAGGAACGCTCACAGCTCGTGAGGCCACCCCCGTGTAAGCTAACAGAAGGGGCTGGCACTGTGGCGCAGTGGTTAACGCCCCGGCCCAAAGCACTGACGTCCCATATGGGCGCTGGTTTGAGACCCCACTGTTCCACTTCCGATCCAGCTCTCTGCTGTGGCCTGGGAAAGCAGTGGAAGATGGCCCAGGTCCTTGGGCCCCTGCACCTGGGTGGGAGACTGGGAAGAAGCTCCTGGCTCCTGGCTTCAGATCAGCACAGCTCTGGCCATTGAGGCCATTTGAGTGAACCAGTGGGTGGAAGACCTTTCTCTCTGTCTCTCCCTCTCACTGTCTGTAACTCTACCTCTCAAATAAATAAATAAAAATCTTTAAAAAAAAAAAGCTAACAGAATACCAGAATCTGCATATGGGAAATCACAAGCCGCCCCAGAAAGAAGCCAGGGAGATCTGGATATGCAAGGGGACGCCAAGCCCGTGGCTGGAGGAGTCAGAACTACAAGGGTGCCTCTGGCAACAAGCCAGCGGAGCTCTGCCTCTCAGAGGGACGCCCATGACCTCCGGCCAGCTGGCCCACGCACTCGCCAAGGGCTGCGACAAGGCCGGGGGGACCAGCAGACCCCTGAGGACCCACCTGGAGCAGGTGCAGGGGGTGTGAACAAAGTACCCACTGAATCCGAACACACACCATCTCCACTTAAAACACTGCCAGACCTCCCGCCCACCCTGGAGCCCACTGGGTAAGCTGCCCGGGGGAGTCCACGGGTAAGGTGCCCGGGGGAGCCCACAGCTAAGGTGCCCGGGGGAGCCCACGGGTAAGCTGTCCGGGGAAGCCCACAGGTAAGGTGCCCGGGGGAGCCCACAGCTAAGCTGCCCGGGGGAGCCCACAGCTAAGCTGCCCGGGGGAGCCCACAGGTAAGGTGCCCAGGGGAGCCCACAGCTAAGCTGCCCAGGGGAGCCCACAGCTAAGCTGCCCGGGGGAGCCCACAGGTAAGCTGTCCGGGTGAGCCCACGGGTAAGCTGTCCGGGTGAGCCCACGGGTAAGCTGTCCGGGGGAGCCCACGGGTAAGCTGTCCGGGGGAGCCCACAGCTAAGCTGCCCGGGGGAGCCCACAGGTAAGGTGCCCAGGGGAGCTCACAGGTAAGGTGCCCAGGGGAGCCCACGGGTAAGGTGCCCAGGGGAGCCCACGGGTAAGCTGCCCGGGGGAGCCCACGGGTAAGGTACCCGGGGGAGCCCACGGGTAAGGTGCCCGGGTGAGCCCACGGGTAAGGTGCCCGGGTGAGCCCACGGGTAAGGTGCCCGGGTGAGCCCACGGGTAAGGTGCCCAGGGGAGCCCACGGGTAAGGTGCCCAGGGGAGCCCACGGGTAAGCTGCCCGGGGGAGCCCACGGGTAAGGTGCCCGGGTGAGCCCACGGGTAAGGTGCCCAGGGGAGCCCACGGGTAAGGTGCCCAGGGGAGCCCACGGGTAAGCTGCCCGGGGGAGCCCACGGGTAAGGTGCCTGGGTGAGCCCACGGGTAAGGTGCCCGGGTGAGCCCACAGGTAAGGTGCCCGGGGGAGCCCACGGGTAAGCTGCCCAGGTGAGCCCACGGGTAAGGTGCCCGGGGGAGCCCACGGGTAAGCTGCCCAGGTGAGCCCACGGGTAAGGTGCCCGGGGGAGTCCACGGGTAAGCTATCCGGGTGAGCCCACAGCTAAGCTGCCCGGGTGAGCTCACGGGTAAGGTCCCCCTGGAGCCCACAGGTAAGCTATCTGGGTGAGCCCACAGCTAAGCTGCCCGGGTGAGCCCACGGGTAAGGTGCCCGGGTGAGCCCACAGGTAAGGTGCCCGGGGGAGCCCACAGCTAAGCTATCTGGGTGAGCCCACAGCTAAGCTGCCCAGGTGGCCCCTACACTGTGTTAACAGGATCTGGGTCTTCATTCTCGGGCCTTGGCAGTCCTCTCAGGTCAGACGGCGACACGCTCTACAAACCTCCCGGGTCTGACCCAGACCTAGCACCACCTCAGCCAGGAGACCCAGCCAGCAGGGGGCGCTGACCGAGCACGCCAGACGCCAGCTGTGATGCCCACGTGCCCCAGCAGGTTGGGTACTGATCTAGCACGCCAGACGCCGGCTGTGATGCCCACGTGCCCCAGCAGGGAGGGTACTGACCGAGCACGCCAGACGCCGGCTGTGATGCCCACGTGCCCCAGCAGAGGGCCAGCAGGGGGTACTGACCGAGCACGCCAGAGGCCGGCTGTGATGCCCACGTGCCCCAGCAGGGAGGGTACTGACCGAGCCCGTCAGGTGCCAGCTGCGATGCCCACGCGTCCCAGCAGAGGGCCAGCAGGGAGGGTACTGACCGAGCACATCAGACACCGGCTGTGATGCCCACGTGCCCCAGCAGAGGGCCAGCAGGGGGCGCTGAGCGAGCCCATCAGGTGCCGGCTGTGATGCCCACGTGCCCAAGTAGGGAGGGTACTGACCGAGCCCGTCAGACGCCAGCTGTGATGCCCAAGCGCCCCAGCAGAGGGCCAGCAGGGGGTGCTGAGCGAGCACGCCAGACGCCAGCTGTGATGCCCACGTGCCCCAGCAGGGAGGGTACTGACCGAGCACGCCAGACGCCGGCTGTGATGCCCACGTGCCCCAGCAGAGGGCCAGCAGGGAGGGTACTGGCCGAGCACACCAGAGGCCGGCTGTGATGCCCACGTGCCCCAGCAGGGAGGGTACTGACCAAGCACGCCAGACTCCGGCTGTGATGCCCCTGCGCCCCAGCAGAGGGCCAACAGGGAGGGTACTGGCCGAGCACACCAGATGCCGGCTGCGATGCCCACGCGCCCCAGCAGAGGGCCAGCAGGGAGGGTACTGGCCGAGCACACCAGAGGCCGGCTGTGATGCCCACGTGCCCCAGCAGGGAGGGTACTGACCAAGCACGCCAGACTCCGGCTGTGATGCCCCTGCGCCCCAGCAGAGGGCCAACAGGGAGGGTACTGGCCGAGCACACCAGATGCCGGCTGCGATGCCCACGCGCCCCAGCAGAGGGCCAGCAGGGAGGGTACTGGCCGAGCACACCAGAGGCCGGCTGTGATGCCCACGTGCCCCAGCAGGGAGGGTACTGACCAAGCACGCCAGACTCCGGCTGTGATGCCCCTGCGCCCCAGCAGAGGGCCAACAGGGAGGGTACTGGCCGAGCACACCAGATGCCGGCTGCGATGCCCACGCGCCCCAGCAGAGGGCCAGCAGGGAGGGTACTGGCCGAGCACACCAGAGGCCGGCTGTGATGCCCACGTGCCCCAGCAGGGAGGGTACTGACCAAGCACGCCAGACTCCGGCTGTGATGCCCCTGCGCCCCAGCAGAGGGCCAACAGGGAGGGTACTGGCCGAGCACACCAGATGCCGGCTGCGATGCCCACGCGCCCCAGCAGAGGGCCTGGCCTGGAGTCCCAGCTCTCCTCCACCAGCACCCTGCTCACCACACCCTGGGAGGCAGCAGGGGCGGTTCCCAGGGGAGACCAGGACTGGGTCCCCAGATCCCAGCTTTGCACTGGTCCAACTCTGACACTTGCAGGCATTCTGGGGGTGAACTGGCCAATGGGAGCACACTCTACCTCCCCCCCACAAGGAAATAAAGGTTTAAAAATTCATGTGTGTGTATTTTGCTTCTTCAGGTACCCAGCAAATTTTCTGGGACATTAAAAGCTCACCCGAAACTGTACAGAGAAAAGCAAAGGAGCAGAATCACCACAATGAGTCTGAGGGCCGGCGCTGTGGCACAGCGGGTAGAGCCGCCGCCTGCAGTGCCGCATCTCATACAGGCGCTGGTTCGAGTCCCAGCTGCTCCACTTCTGATCCAGCTCTCTGCTAATGCACCTGGGAGGGCAGTGGAGGGTGGCCCGAGTCCCTGGCCCCTGGCCCCTGCACCCACATGGGAGACCTGGAGGAGGCTCCTGGCTCCTGGCTTTGGAGCATTTCAGCTCCGGCCGTTGCAGCCGACTGGGGAGTGAAGCAACGGATCGAAGATCTCTCTCTCTCTCTCTCTCTCTTCCTGTCTGTAACCCTACCTCTCAAATAAAGAAAAATTTTAATCTTAAAAAAAAAAAAAGGCTGGCACATTGGACTTTCCTAAAATGCAAAACGTCACAAGAAACAGCCACAGGTGAGGAAGACGTGCACACCTCGGCTTCGGTCAGGAATCGGTGCCCAGAACGCTCACGGCCCAGCACGAAGCACACGATCGACCTACGACGTGCACACCTCGGCTTCGGTCAGGAATCCGTGTCCAGAACGCTCACGGCCCGGCACGAAGCACACGATCGACCTACGACGTGCACACCTCGGCTTCGGTCAGGAATCCGTGTCCAGAACGCTCACGGGCCGGCACGAAGCACACGATCGACCTACGACGTGCACACCTCGGCTTCGGTCAGGAATCCGTGTCCAGAACGCTCACGGCCTGGCACGAAGCACACGATCGACCTACGACGTGCACACCTCGGCTTCGGTCAGGAATCCGTGTCCAGAACGCTCACGGCCCGGCACGAAGCACACGATTGACCTACGACGTGCACACCTCGGCTTCGGTCAGGAATCCGTGTCCAGAACGCTCACGGCCCGGCACGAAGCACACGATCGACCTACGACGTGCACACCTCGGCTTCGGTCAGGAATCCATGTCCAGAACGCTCACGGCCCGGCACGAAGCACACGATCGACCTACGACGTGGCAGAACGCCACAGTGCACAGTGCAGGACACCTGAACAGACCCGGAACGGTCGGCTCGCGCAGATACAGGCGCAGGGAAGCAGGCTCGGTGGCACTCTCCCCCAGGGCGACGCCGATGGAGACCCAGCGAGTGCTGGACCCCAGCCCCCAGCACCAGAGGGCCTGGTTCGAGTCCTGGCTCCAGCTCCAGCTCCCTGACCCAGTGCAGCCTGGGAGGCAGCAGTGCCGGCCCCAGGACCTGGGCTCCTGCCACTCACCCGGGAGACCCAGACTGCGTTTCTAGATCCTGCTTCAGGCATCTGTGGCGCGAACCAACCGACAGGGGAGCTGTGTCTCCGTCTTCCAAGTAAGTTAGCAAATAAATAAAAATTAAAAACCACAACAAGGGACCGGCGCTATGGCATAGTGGGCTGAGCTTCTACCTGTGGCGCCAGCATCCCATACAGGCCCCAGTTCAAGTCTACTTCCCATCCAGCTCCCAGCTATGGCCTCGGAAAACAGTGGAAGACGGCCCAAGTGCTTGGGCTCCTGCACCCACATGGGAGACCTGGAAGAAGCTCCTGGCTCCTGGCTTCAGATGGGCCCAACTCTGGCCTTTGCAGCCATTTGGGGAGTGAACCAGCGGATGGAAGATCTCTCTCTCTCTCTCTCTGTCTGCCTCTAAACAAATAAATACATCCTAAAAAAAAAAAAAAAAAGTTTAGGAACATAGCTCTGAGGCAGGCAACTCCTATGTATCAGGAGAAAATGAACGCAGGTTAGTCTCCCTCTACAGTCTGAAGCCAGGGCCGGCATTCGGTACGGCACGTTGAGCTGCTCCTGAGCCACCAGCAAGCTACAGGGCGCCAGCTCCCCTGCCGACCCAGCTCCCTGGGAGACCCAGGAGCTCCTGGCTTTGACCCGGCCCAGCCCCGCTGCTGCAGCCAACCGGGGAGTGAACCAGCAGACAGAAGACCCCTGTATCTGTTTCAAATAAATAAAAAGTAATTCTTAAATGAAAAAACTAAATCCGATCTCTTTCAATGCTGGCACACACAAAGAGCAACTGAGAAGGAGAGAAACTTCAGAGCAACACAGGATCAAGGCTGAGCCGGGCCAGCGGGGAGGGCGCAGGCCCCGCCCCCTGCAGCTGCCCCACGGCCACACCGGACGAGGGCACGGGAGACGCCATCGGGGGGTGGGCGGCAAATGCATCCTTCAACAACCTACAAACAAGACCTGCGTTTCTCTTGCTTCTCTCCCTTTCAAATCAGCTGCTCTCACCTCCTCTGCTGGGGGCTCCACGGCCGGGGCCCCGGACCGGTCTCCACAGGTGCAGCCGAGCCCAGGCTGAGCCTCAGGGGAGGCCTGCGCACCTTCCTAAAGAGCCAGCAGGGCCGGATCCACCCGCGAGCTCACCAGGGAACAGCACCCCCGAGGCGCGTGGGGCAGAGACAGCCGTGCAGCGGGCGCCCCACCCCGTGACCCCGGGGACATGACTGCGCCAACAAACCACACGGATTCACGCCAGAGCCGGCCGGGAGAGCCTTCGAAGTGTGGCTTCCACAGAAAGTGACCCGACTGAGAAGTCCCCCGTTCCCCCACGGACCCCGGAGGAGAGCTCCATGCCTGGGGCCCAGGGGGACCACCTGCTTGTCCATGCAGCTCTACCGGGGCTTTCCCAGGGGGCAGCCCAAGCCTGCCAGGTGAGCCGTTCCCACGTGCAACGGGAGCCGGCTGTCGGCTCTGGTGCCAAGTTGCCAGGAGAGCCCCGTCCAGGAGTGCAGGCACAGCGAGACACGAGGGCAGAGGTGGGACCACGGGGCAGCTGGATTTTTTTTTTTTTTTTTTGGACAGGCGGAGTGGACAGAGAGAGAGACAGAGAGAAAGGTCTTCCTTTTCTGTTGGTTCACCACCCCCACCCCACCCCCCGCAGTGGCCGCTGCAGCCGGCGCACCACAGCTGATCCAAAGCCAGGAGCTTCTCCTGGTCTCCCATGGGGTGCAGGGCCCAAGGACTTGGGCCATCCTCCACTGCCTTCCCGGGCCACAGCAGAGAGCTGGCCTGGAAGAGGGGCAACCAGGACGGAATCCGGTGCCCCAACCGGGACTAGAACCTGGGGTGGGGTGCTGGCGCTGCAGGCAGAGGATTAGCCTAGTGAGCCGCGGCGCCGGCCACCATGGGGCAGCTGGATTCTTAGAGCTCCGCGGAGGAGACTGGGCCACGCGGGAGGCCAGGTCAGGCCCCACAACTGCAGGCCGCGCACGGCACATGCCGAACGGCCCACCCTGGCCACAGCGGTGCCCTCGTGGGCTCCTGGAGGACCTGGCCCCCCCAACGTCTGCACGCAGACCTGGAGGGGAGACGCCGGAAGCAGGGCAGGCCGCACACGCCAGCACCTCCAGCGTGCCCTCCCCTGACCGCACGGCACCGGCTGCAGCGCAGACGCCCCCTGGGCAGGCCTGACCCCGGGGAAACGTCCTTTGGTTCCCTCCAGGCACACGTGCGCGCTGGCTGACCACGCAGGCTGCGTGAGGGGCGGCGCGGCAGCGGGTCCGCACCTGCTTCCCGAGAAGGGCGCCGGGCGCTGCCGGGAGACTCACCGAGGCGGCCATTCTGCCCGTCCGTGGCAGAGCAGTCTCCACGCCGTGCCCGTGGGACACCCGCGGCCTGTACCAGACTGCCTGGGCCTGAGTCCCCGCTCCTCCACTTCCCACCTGGCTGCCAGCTAACACAGACCCGGGAGGCAGCAGGGGCGGCTCAAGGCCCAGGCCCGGCTCCGCCGTGCGAGGCCCAGGTGGAGCTCCTGATGCCTGGCCCAGCTCCGGCTGCTGCAGCGTTCAGGGAGTGAACGCGCAGGTGGAAGCTCGCTCGCTCGCTCGCTCTCCCCCCTCCTCTCAGATAAAAATGTAAGGAGGCAAATGTCAAATGCCGACCAGCTGTAATTAGCTCTCGCTCTCAAGCGGCTTGCCCACACCACCCTCCCGGCTGTCACTCCCAACGCCAGCCAACTCCGTGGTGCAGCAGCCGCCGGCACAAGCCTCGCTCCACAGGCACCCAGAGCAGCTGCAAGGTCCCACGCCTCGCCCACCTCCCGACAAGCCTGGCTTTGCTGGGGGCTGCGGCCCTGGGCCCAGAGGCCGTCGGGGGCGGCTTCCCCAGGGCCAGGAGCTGCCTGCTGAGCAGACTCCAGCCCACTATTCCTCCCCACGCCACGCCTTCCGTCCACCCTCCCTCTTAGAGCCACTGCAGAAGGCAGCTCGGCACTGGGGGCTGAGGTCGAGCTGAGTGAGGGTGCGCCCCGCCTCTCCCTCGGCGTGTTCTGGAAGGCTCCGGGGAGGGGTGCCGTCAGTGCTGAGCTCAGGCTTAGCGAACACGGGGTCACACCCAGTAATGCATGGCCCCCAGAGAGAGGCAGTGACCTGGGGCAGCAAGGGCTTCACAGCCGGGCCGCGCCGTTGCTGCCCCCAACCACCCTGACCCTGAAGGCAGCACCCAGGCACCCACCCCTCTGACCCTGAAGGCAGCACTGGGCACCCAGCCCCTCTGACCCTGAAGGCAGCACCCGGGCACCCACTCCTCTGACCCTGAAGGCAGCACCGGGCACCCACCCCTCTGACCCTGAAGGCAGCACCGGGCACCCAGCCCCTCTGACCCTGAAGGCAGCACTGGGCACCCACCCACCCCTCTGACCCTGAAGGCAGCACTGGGCACCCACCCACCCCTGACCCTGAAGGCAGCACCGGGCACCCAGCCCCTCTGACCCTGAAGGCAGCACCCGGGCACCCACTCCTCTGACCCAGAAGGCAGCACCGGGCACCCAGCCCTTCTGACCCTGAAGGCAGCACCGGGCAGCCACCCACCCCTCTGACCCTGAAGGCAGCACCGGGCACCCACCCACCCCTCTGACCCTGAAGGCAGCACCGGGCACCCACCCACCCCTCTGACCCTGAAGGCAGCACCGGGCACCCAGCCCCTCTGACCCTGAAGGCAGCACCCAGGCACCCACCCCTCTGACCCTGAAGGCAGCACCGGGCACCCACCCCTCTGACCCTGAAGGCAGCACCCGGGCACCCAGCCCCTCTGACCCTGAAGGCAGCACCGGGCCCACCCACCCCTCTGACCCTGAAGGCAGCACCGGGCACCCACCCACCCCTCTGACCCTGAAGGCAGCACCGGGCACCCACCCACCCCTCTGACCCTGAAGGCAGCACCCGGGCACCCACTCCTCTGACCCTGAAGGCAGCACCGGGCACCCACCCACCCCTCTGACCCTGAAGGCAGCACCGGGCACCCAGCACCTCTGACCCTGAAGGCAGCACCCAGGCACCCAGCACCTCTGACCCTGAAGGCAGCACCGGGCACCCAGCCCTTCTGACCCTGAAGGCAGCACCGGGCACCCACCCCTCTGACCCTGAAGGCAGCACCGGGCACCCAGCACCTCTGACCCTGAAGGCAGCACCGGGCAGCCACCCACCCCTCTGACCCTGAAGGCAGCACCGGGCACCCACCCACCCCTCTGACCCTGAAGGCAGCACCGGGCACCCACCCCTCTGACCCTGAAGGCAGCACCGGGCACCCAGCCCCTCTGACCCTGAAGGCAGCACCCGGGCACCCACCCCTCTGACCCTGAAGGCAGCACCGGGCACCCAGCCCCTCTGACCCTGAAGGCAGCACAGGGCACCCACCCCTCTGACCCTGAAGGCAGCACCGGGCACCCACCCCTCTGACCCTGAAGGCAGCACCGGGCACCCACCCCTCTGACCCTGAAGGCAGCACCGGGCCCACCCACCCCTCTGACCCTGAAGGCAGCACCGGGCACCCAGCCCTTCTGACCCTGAAGGCAGCACCGGGCACCCACCCCTCTGCAGCACAAACCCTGTGCCTGGGTCTCACAGCTCCAGCCAGGAGGTCTCGTCACAGAGCCGCTCCTGGGCAGCGCCGTGCGGGGAGGGCGGCCAGTCCACCTGTCCACCTCCCCTCCGGCAGCCTGCCCAGTACCTCTCAGGGCCTGAGCACACGGTGTGTCCAGGTGTGGACATGGCACTTGGGACACTCAGGCCAGTGGGGTGGGGCCTGCAGGGCTCTGCACACCAACCCAGCCGCCAGGTGAACAGCCCAGGGGCCTGGCACACAGCGGCTGCTCCGAGAGCTGGGTCCCCCACGCAGGCAGGCCCGGGACCCGAGCCCGTGGTGACAGGGCCGTCCTTTCCAGCGGCTTGGGCAGTGCCTGTTAAGACCCTGCTTTCTGACAGCCACCATCGGGCGTCCTGGGAACCCGGAACTGTGTGCACTGCGGCGAGAGCCCCTCCCCAGGCCCGCACACTGGGAACATCCCACAGACGTCTAGGGCCGCACAGAACCCACGTCAGCACAGCCGCCAAGCCGGGCACGCAGAGTCCCGGTGCAGGGGGCGGCCGTGCCCCCCATGGGATGTTTCCCTGGTCTCCACCCCGCACGCCCAGTGCCATCTTTGGGGGTGTCTGCAGAGCACGCTCCCCCCGTCCAGCCACAAGCTCTGCGCACAGCCAGCACCCTCCAAGGCGTTCACTGGGCGCTTGGTTCCAGGGAAACCCTGGCTAGGACCGCCAGCGCCAGCCACAGGAAAACAAGGGGCTCGCTATGAGGGAGATGCAGCCAGCCGCCCGCCACGCTCAGCCAGAAAACCACGTCCCGGCAAGACGGGGACGATTCCACCCCAGACACGAGGCAGGGAACGTGAGGGGTCCGGGCCGACCCCCAGACACAAGGCGGGGAAGAAGACGTGGGTCCGGGCCGACCCCCAGGTACGAGGCGGGGAACACGAGGGGTCCGAGCCGACCCCCAGGTACGAGGCGGGGAACACGAGGGGTCCGGGCCGACCCCCAGGTACGAGGCGGTGAAGAAGACGCGGGTCCGGGCCGACCCCCAGGTACGAGGCGGGGAACACGAGGGGTCCGAGCCGACCCCCAGGTACGAGGCGGGGAACGTGAGGGGTCCGGGCCGACCCCCAGGTACGAGGCGGGGAACGCGAGGGGTCCGGGCCGACCCCCAGGTACGAGGCGGGGAACGCGAGGGGTCCGGGCCGACCCCCAGGTACGAGGCGGGGAACGTGAGGGGTCCGGGCCGACCCCCAGGTACGAGGCGGGGAACGCGAGGGGTCCGGGCCCCCAAGGCACCAGGCGGGGAACAAGACGCGGGTCCGGGCCGACCCCCAGGTACGAGGCGGGGAACGCGAGGGGTCCGGGCCGACCCCCAGGTACGAGGCGGGGAACACGAGGGGTCCGAGCCGACCCCCAGGTACAAGGCGGGGAACGCGAGGGATCCGGGCCGACCGAGGGGTCCGGGCAGGCAGCCGCTCTGAGCCCCTGCTCAGCACTCGCTCGCTGCAGCTCCCGTCGAGGTCCGGGAACTGGATGACAGGGAACCGGATGACGATGCCGGCCGTGGGCCGAGCACAGGGAGCGCACGGCCCCGCGGGGGAGAACCCTTCGTGGGAGGCCCATGGGCTCCCCACGGAACCTGCAGAGCGGCTCCCCCTGGCTCCCGGCTGCAGCTCCGCCCGCCCCCAGGGGCCGCCCATCCGCTCGGGAATGCTCCTTGTGGGTCCCCACGCCCACAGCAAAACGCTGGGAGTCAGACGCCGGGCACCCACTAGGGCTGGGGGCGGGCGCCGGCCAGGTCAGCGAGATGGCAGCAGGGGCCACCGGGGCGGCGACGGGATGGACTTGGGGCTGGCTCTCGGCCAGGGGGTCAGGTCCGCAACTGACCAGCCCCTGCGCGACCGCACAGCCGCGCCTGCCCTGCCCCGTCCCCAGCTCGGCCTCCGGGGCGGGGCCGCGCACCAGACTCGTCCACGCGGCAAACGCTCCAGCCCTCCAGCCGCGAGGCCACGGTCGCCCCTCCGAGGCCGGCCCCGACCCGGAGCGCGGAAATGCGGCTGCAGGGGCTGGGGTCACCCGAAAGCCCGAGGCCTCCGGGGAGGGCCCGCGCAGGAAGGGGGGCTCCGGACAGGGGGCGGAGTGCAGGTGTGCGGGTCCTGGGGGCCAGGGCGCAGGTGTGGGGGTCTTGGGGGGCTGGGAAGGGGGCGAGGCGCAGCTGTGGGGGTCCTGGGGGCCGGGCAGAGGCCAGGGCGCAGGTGTGGGGGTCCTGGGGGCCGGGGCGCAGCTGTGGGGGTCCTGGAGGCCGGGCAGGGGCCAGGGCGCAGGTGTGGGGGTCCTGGGGGGCAGGGAAGGGGGCAAGGCGCAGCTGTGGGGGTCCTGGGGGGCGGGGAAGGGGGCGAGGCGCAGCTGTGGGGGTCCTGGGGGGGTGGGGAAGGGGGCGAGGCGCAGCTGTGGGGGTCCTGGGGGTGGGGCGCAGGTGTGGGGGTCCTAGGGGGTGGGGCGCAGCTGTGGGGGTCCTGGGGGCCGGGCAGAGGCCGGGGCGCAGGTGTGGGGGTCCTGGGGGCCGGAGCGCAGGTGTGGGGGTCCTGGGGGCCGGGGCGCAGCTGTAGGGGTCCTGGGGGGCGGTGAAGGGGGCGAGGCGCAGCTGTGGAGGTCCTGGGGGCCGGGCAGAGGCCAGGGCGCAGGTGTGGGGGTCCTGGGGGCCGGGGCGCAGGTGTGGGGGTCCTGGGGGCAGAGCACAGGTGTGGGGGTCCTAGGGGGCGGGGCTCAGGTGAGGGGGTCTTGGGGGCCGGGGCGCAGTTGTGGGGGTCCTGGAGGCCGGGCAGGGGCCGGGGCGCAGGTGTGGGGGTCCGGGGCGCAGCTGTGGGGGTCCTGGGGGCCGGGGCGCAGCTGTGGGGGTCCTAGGGGGCGGGGCGCAGGTGAGGGGGTCCTGGGGGCCGGGCCGCAGCTGTGGGGGTCCTGGGGGCCGGGGCGCAGGTGAGGGGGTCCTGGGGGCCGGGGCGCAGCTGTGGGGGTCCTAGGGGGAGGGGCAGGGGGCGGCCCAGGCTCCCGTCACTCACAGTAAACGAAAGCGAGAGCCCGCAGGAGCACAATCCTGGTCAACCAGAAGGTGCCCTCACGGAGACGGTCCGGGCAGCCCGCGGGGTCGGGCCCCTGCGCGGGTGGCGACCTTGGCTGCGGGTCCGCGTCCCCAGCCTTCCGCCTCCTCAGAGACTCCTCGGGCGCCGCCATTGCTGGGCCTCCAAGACGCATGCGTGGCGAGGGTGGTGCGCGCATGCTCCGCCTCCGCCCGGACGCCACGCCCCTCGGCCGGCCCTGCGCGCTCCGCCCCGCCCCGCCCGACGCCACGCCCCTCGGCCGGCCGGGCGCTGCGCGGAGCCCGCGTCGCGGGGAGGCGCTGTCCCGCGCTGTGCTCTGCGGGCGCGGGGAGCGAGGCCGGGAAAGCGCGCCCGGGGGCCTACCAGCTGCCGCGCGCTGCCCTCGCCTCGGCTGGACAGGGACCGAGGGGGCGCGGCCTGGGATTCGCCCCCGCCCCGCCCCGCGGAGTGCCCAGCGGCGGTCAGGGCTGGACCCAGCCCCGGGGAGCGGGGCCGCCCAGGCGGTGCGCACGCTGGTCAGTGCGGGGGTGGGCTCGGGCTGCCGCAGGACGCCGGACCTGGGAGTCCACGCGAGTGTCGGGGCTGCGCATTAGACTCCGCCTGGGGCCCGCGCTGTGGCCTAGCGGGTAAGGCCGCCTGCGGTGCCAGCATCCCATATGGGCGCCGGTTCGAGTCCCGGCTGCTCCACTTCCCATCCAGCTCTCTGCTGTGGCCTGGGAGTAGAAGATGGCCCAGGTCCTGGGCCCCTGCACCCGCGTGGGAGACCTGGAAGAAGCTCCTGGCTTCGGACGAGCTCAGCTCTGACTGCTGCGGCCATCTGGGGAGTGAACCAGGGATGGAAGACCTCTCTCTCTGTCTCTCCTTCTGTCTCTCCCTCTCTGTCTGTAACTCTGCCTTTTAAATAAATAAATAAATCTTTTAAAACATAAAATAATAAAGACGCTGTCTGCGCATGCTCCTGCGAGGTCCCCAGTGTTGGGTGGACGATGCCCACGCCGGCCAAAACCCAGTGCGCGTCCTTACTGCCTGTGTGGCTGCCATCCTCCCCGCGCCATCATCAGACCTCCACCCCTGCACCGTCACCAGACCCTCACCCCTGCGCCGCCATCAGACCTCCACCCTGCCCTGCGGGCCTTGAGAAGCCTGGCTCCCCGTGTCCACGCAGGACTGGCGGCTGCTGGGCCCTCCCCAGCCCCCAGCCTCTCTCCCATTGCTGGGGGCCCCAGCATAGGTGGGCGTCTCGGGGTGAAGAGGGGCTGCACTGGGGACGGCCCGGGTGTCTGCGTGCCGTTCACTGTCCAGCAAGGCCGCCTGCGCCCAGGCCAGCGCCCTGAGCGTGGTGCCTCTGAGGGCCCCCACCGTGCAGGTGCTGGGCGCTGAGGGCGGGGGAGCCCGGCCGCTGTGCCCGGGCCCTGTCTGGGTGCCAGGGCCGCGCTGGGGCCGCGCAGTGAGGAAGGACAGTGCTGCCGTCAGGTGCGACCCGGGTGCTGCTCCTCAGGTGGGCACAGCCCTCACAAAGGGCCCCTTTGTCCCCGCGTTCCCCGCTGGGCCTGCCTTGTCCTCCCCAGAGCAGGGCACAATGGGGCATTGTGTGGGGCAGAGAGGGCCCCTTGTTCCAGCGCTGCCGGCGCTCCGGGCTCCGGCTGCGGCTCCCTCTCCGGGCTTGCCCAGGGTGGGCGAGACGGGCAGAGGGGTCCGCCAAGCTCGTGTTCTCCCTGCAGGAGGCGCGGGTGCCCACGGCAGAGGTCCCTCCGTCTCGCGTGGCTCAGCCCCTGCCCGTCTCAACCTGGATGTAGTCAGACGTGCCCGGGAGGAACGGGACCTCGGCGCGTGCCGCGGCGTGGGCGAGCCCCAGGGGTGCACGCCAGAGGCGGCTGCTGCTTGTGCAGAGCCGGGCATCCGTGGACCGGGACGGGGAGGGACGGCGAGGGGCACCGGTCTCCCTCCGTGGAGGGAAGTCGTCCTTGATCTGGGCGGGTGGAGGCCAAGGCGCTCAGGCTGGAGTCGGGGGCTGCCGGCCGGCCGGGGTCTCTGAGCTCAGGCCCTGCAGGTCACAGGCATGCTGGGCGCCGCCCTGAGCTGCCCTGAGCTGCCTTCCGCCAACACGGGGACACAGACTCAATGCTCTCGAGCCAAACAGTGGGAGAAAAGTGCGCGGGACACAGGAGAGAGAGGCGGCCGCGGCGCGGCTCGACTTCCCCAGGCTGCCTGGCGCTGGCAAACAAGCGAGAAATGGAGGGCAGTGGAGAGAGCAGGCGGCGCCCCCGGCGCGGCCCCCGGGAGCAGAGCCCACGGCCGCGGGCTGGCTGTACTCCCAGCAGCTGCCGAAGGCTGTGGCGGGGGCTGAGCCCCTGTCAGCGCCTCGCCCAGCTGTCCCCCGGGCACCCCGGCTGGGCAGCCCCGCCGTGTCCCTGTCCTGCAGCTGCAGCCGGCTCTGGCACCCACAGGAACCCAGCTGGGGCCCAAAGCTAATCGTGTACCCTTCATTTACCCCAATTTTTCACGTCCTGACATCTGTTGGGGGGGCGGGCCCCATCGGCGCCATCGTCATTCATCTCTCTAGAGGGGTGCCCAGTTTGGGCTGATTCTGCCCTGACTGTCCAGCGGCCAAAACCCCCAGAGTGAGGCTGGCAGGTGCGGGCGGGCGGCGGGGGGAGCAAGCAGGTGCCGTGCCATTTGCTGGGTGTCCTGGGACCAGCTGTTCCGCTTGGCTTCCACCACCCCTCTGCTGCCCCCTGGGTCTCAGGCACCAGCGCTGCCCCCAGCACCCCAGAGGGAGACGTGGCCTGGGCGGCCCTGCAAACCCTGGGCGGGGTGGAAGGCACAGCCCTCCCGCCCCAGCAGGTACCTTCCCCGCCGAGGAGCCCGAGGGAGGAGACGGCAGGGCTGTGACTGTCCCTTCCCCGGGAACCACACTCTGACCAGCAGCCCCAGGACCGCATGGGCCGGAGGCCGCCACACAGGCAGGAGCGCGGCAGACACGGTCAGGCCCAGCCCACAGGCCGACTCGCCGGATCAGAGTGCCAGTCCGGCCCCCTGATGGCCCGGGAAGGCAGCAGCAGATGGCCAAGTGCTTAGGCCCCTGCACCACGTGGAGACCCACATGGAGCTCCTGGCCCCTGGCTTTGGCCTGAACCAGCCCTGGCTGTAATGGCCATTTGGGGCGGTGAACCAGCGGATGGAGTACCTCTGTCTCTGTAACGCTTTCAAATAAATAAATATTAAAAGGAAAAACCTCTACAAACCCAGATGGAGCCTCAGAAGTGAGGAGACCCAGGCTCAGCCATGGCCAAGGAACGAACGCTGGGGAGCAACTCCCCGGCCTGAGAAACGCAACCGTGGTGCCAGCCAGGCGAGGCGCCTGGGCCGCCCGTCTTCGGGAGCAAGCTCGGTGGAGACGCGCCTGGGCCTTGCCCTACACCACGGATGAACCCTGCTCCCCTCTGCTTGGCCCACGTCCACACCACCACGCTTAGAGAGCGGATCCACGACACGGCAGGCCCCTCCTACAGGCCATGTTCTCCCTGGCCTTTGGCACTACCGGGTCTCTGGGACCTTCCATGGGGACCCAGACAGCTGGGCCGAGCCAGCCCCCTCCCTGCCATTCACCCTCCCCAGGGGGACCTGCAGCAGGAGTCAGCTGGGGGCGCCACTTTGGGTTTGTTTGTTTGGTTTTTTTTTTGAAGATTTATTTATTTATTTAAAAGGCAGAGTTACAGACAGAGAGAGGGAGAGACAGAAAGAGAGAGAGAGAGAGAGAGAGAGAGAGAGGTCTCCCTTCCACAGCAGTCAGAGCTGAGCTTGTCCGAAGCCAGGAGCCAGGAGCTTCCTCCGGGTCTCCCACGTGGGTACAGGGGCCCAAGGACTGGGCCATTCTCCACTGCTTTCCCAGGCCACAGCAGAGAGCTGGATGGGAAGTGGAGCAGCCGGGACTCGAACCAGCGCCCACATGAGATGCCAGCACTGCAGGCGGCGGCTCTACCCCAGGTTAACAGCACCAGCCCCTCCACTTTGGGTTTTACGCTTGGGCGTCTGGGGCAACAGGCCTCTGGAACCTGAGGGTAAAGCTTAGAAGGTGGCACACAGGCCTGGGCGGTCCACGGGGGCTCAGCTGGGCTCAGAGTGAGCGGCCTCGGCGGTGGCCGGCTCCCCGTCGGGCTCCACACCACTTCTAGGGGTGCCGCGAGCACTCGGGAGGGTGGACAGCACAGGTGTGGACTGACAGGTCTGTGGCCATGAGGGCCTGAAACTGGGCTGGAGTCCTTGCACCCGGGGGCCGAGGGCTGGGGCTGGGGCTGGGGCTGGCGTTCGGGTCTGTGGCGTGACGTGGAAGCTTGCGGAGCAAGGCAAAGGGATCGCACCGCGTCCTGTGAGCAGGGGTGGGGCTGACCGCTTCACGGGGCGGGGAAGTCCAGAGGAAGCACCGCTTGACCCTGAGTCCCAACCACTGCGGCCAGGTGCGGCTTCCCCCTGGGAAGTCGGCGCTGGGCCGGGCGGGGCCGGCCGCGGTCCTCACCCCCGCCAGGGGAGGCCGCCTGTGGGACCCCGGGGCCCTGCTCACGTCAGCACCACTCCAGCCCTGAGGGAGAACAGACGATACGGGTGTCCAGCCGGAGGCTTGGGGCCCTGCCCCTCGGTGACCACCCGCCTGTCATGCGGCAGAAATGAGTTCGGGGTCTCCAGTCCCTGGGAGACGCACTGCCCCCACCCCCGAGACCGGCCACGCAGGGCCCCCCAGTGTCAGTGGTCACTCCCAGGCCGTGCGGGGCTCCAGGGAGAGCCAGAGCTGCAGACACGGAGGGGCGGGCCGGAGCCCGCGGTCCCCTGAGCACACAGGGCCCGCAGCACAGCGGCAGCATGGGACGGGTGAAGGCAGCCTGGCTCCTGCCGCGGGGGACTTGGCTCCCGCCGGGCTGGCTGCCCACACCACTGTGTGCGAGAGAGCCAAGCGCAACCCGGCCAGCTCCTCAGCGGGTCTGAGCCCGAGCAAGGAACCGGCTCGGACCCAGACGGCCCGGTCAGTGTTCCCCAGACTGCTGCATTAGGGTCAGGGGACGCTCAGCCCAGAGCCCTGAGGGTCTGCCGCCAGGAGGCTGGACCTCTGAGGGGCACCGAGAGCCCCCGTCTGTCTTTACGGAGCAGCCCACCCCTCTCTGCCCCCAGCCTGCTCTCCGCCAGAGCAGCTGGTAATTAAAAGCGCCAATTAATCTCCGAGGCCGTGCCGGACAGGATGCCAACTGCCTCGCCGGACTGCCCTGAACACGGGGGCTGAGCGAGGCCCAGGCCAGGGCTGTGGACACCCAGCACACACCAGCCCTGGGTCCACGGGCCCAGGCCGACTGTCCGCCAGGGAGAAGGGCAGGACATGGCGCCCGCGTCCTCGGCGGCACGTGGCAGCCCCTCCCACACACACGCACACACGGGCTTCCTCAGTCCTGCCCGGACCTGGACTGGCTGCACCTGAGGCACAGGGGAGCCTGCAGCCCACACCCTCTGCAGGTGCACATGGAGCCTCACAAGGGCCGGGCCGGAAGCTGCGGGTGTCACCTCTGTGCCCCTGGCCCAAGGTCGGCCAGTCGGACGTCTCCCCACGTGGCAAACCCCGTTAGAGCAGCTCCCACGGGACGAGGCTGCCCGAGCTGCAGGCCCCAGGGGCCCTCCGTCCTCGTGTCCCCAGGGCCTGTACACAGGACACGTCCCCAGAGGAGTGCTCCTGCCCCGCTCTCTGTGCACAAGGCTGGACGCTTCCGGTCTCGGCTTCACAGGAGCCCCTGGACCACCCGTCCCTAAGACCCTTCCCTCGGGGCAGGTGGTTCATCAGGGCTCGCGATGCCAAACCCATCCCGGAACCTGCCTCTCGAAAGCCACTCCTGGTGTCCACCCAGGGAGACCGTGCACAGGCGTGTCCCTGGGCCCTCTGGACGGGGCAGGGAGGGGCACCACCCACACGCAGGAGCCCCTCCCCGCCCGCCCTGAGTGGCCTGCACGGGGTGGCCGTGCAGCCCGGGGAGGACCTCCCACCCACCCTGACAGTCCCAGTCTGGGACTGACCTCTCATACTCAGTCTCCTTCCCTCAAGGGTCCCAGCGGTCACTTCCTGTGTTAAGGGTCTCAGAGTGGACACGTGCCCCTGCAGTGGGTAGGGGCAGGAGGAGAGGCGCCCTGCCCGCCCCGTGCACCCGCACGCCCTCAGCAAAGGCCGTGGCCGTGGCCGGGATCTTGGTGGCACCAGGTAAGACGCCGTGTGAGGCCAGTACCCCACACTGGAGCGCAGGTTCGAGTCCTGGCTGCTCGGCTTCCAGTCCAGCTCTCCCGCTCACGCGCCCGGGAAGGCAGGGGGTGACGGCCCAGTGCTTGGGCCCCTGCCATCCACTTGGGAGACCCCGATGGAGTTTCTGGCTTCCAGCTTCAGCATGGCCCAGCCCTGGCTGCTGCAGTCACCTGGGAGTGAAGCCCAGAGGAAGGATCGCTCTCCCCCCCCCCCCACTCCTCCCAACCCCTCCACCATTGTCGGGCCCTGCAGCTCTGACCGAGAACCCAAGGAGCCCATGGACTCCCCCAAGCCTCCGAGGGGCCGCCAAGGCTTGGTCTTCAGCAGCCTCTCCCCCCACCCCCAGTTCATCTGAGAGGGCGCCAGGGGATCAGCCTGGTGGGCAGGGAACAGGGCCTCCCCTTCCCGGCAGCCCCGGGGCCAGGGCCCTCCGCCTTCAGGCCCGGGCTCGGAGCATCCCCAAGAAGGCTGGAGGAGCCCCTCGACCTGGCGCAGACCCTGCTCCCATGCAAGGCTAGGGGCTCACCGCGTCGTCCCGGGAGCCTGCAGGGTGATGTCGGCTTCCAGAGTGGACAACCCGAACGGCCGCACCAGGGCCTCGGCGCTAGGGACGCTGTCTGCCCACCTGTCCCTGCGCGGGCCGCAGGCGTGCAGGGGCAGCGGGCTGGAAACCTGAGGCCGGCGCCAGCTCCAAGCTGGAAAGAGGGTCTGCTGGGGCGGCGGGGGCCGCACCTGATTTGTGGGGACTGCGCGGCGGGGGGGGGGGGGCGGGCGCCCTGGCCTAGGGTCCAGTGGGTCACGGCCGCCGAGGCGGGGATGGCGCAGCTCCGGGTTGGCGCGTCTGTCGCCTACCAACGCGATCGGCGAAATGATCGGCTCTGCCCTTGGGGATGCCGGGCCGGGGGCCAACTAGAGGGGGGCGGCCTCGGGCGGGGACTCGGAGCCGCGGCTCGGCGCTCGCCTCCGGGGAAATGTCCCCTCCACGACCCCGGCTGCCCATCCCGCCCCCTCCCCTTCTCTTCGAGAGCCAGGGCGCAGAAGCCTCCGCCTCCGCCTCCGCCGGACCACCCAGGGACGCCCTGCTCCGGGGCCGGGGGGAGGCCGCGCCCCCACCCCTGGGTCACGCCTGGAAGGCCCCGGGCCCACGCGTCCGGCCACGCCATCCGCTCGGCGGCCCCAGGGATCTGGCAGCCCCGCCCAGCGCCTCCGCTCCCGCCAGCCCGGTGTCGCGCCCCGCCCGGGTGGGCGGCTTGGGGCAGCCAGCTGGGTGCTGGGCGCACTTTACCTGGACGTGCGCGGCCTTGAGACCGTCCCCTGGCCGGGGGCGGAGTGGAGACTCCGGGTCCCGGGCTGGGTGTCGCGGCTCAGACCCAGGGCACACTTCCCGCGAAGGCACCGCGGAGGGGCCTGGGTCTGGCCCCTCCATCCCCCCCAGGGGAGCCCGCCGCCAGAGGCACGTCGGGGCGCGCGGGCCGGGGATGGGGGCGCGCCGGGCCCGCGTGGTGCGGCGCCGGGAGGGGCGCGCGGGGGCGCTGCGGGAGCCGCACCGCGTTCCCGAAGGGCGGAGGGGAGGGGGGCGACCAGGCCCCGCCCCCGGGGAGGGGGCGCGCGCCGGCCAATGGGCGCTGCCGGGGCGGGGCTTCCAGCCGCCGCTTAAAGAAACTTGTTGCGGGTCCCGGCCGGTGGCAGCGGCGGCGGGGCGAGGGCCAGGAGGCGCGGGACTCTGCGGCGCGCCCCATGCTGGACATGAGCGAGGCCCGCGCGCAGCCGCCCCGCAGCCCCATGGCGCACGTGGAGGACTCGGACTCGGACGCGCCGCCGTCGCCCGCCGGCTCCGAGGGGCCGGGCCGGGCGGCGGGCGCGGGCGCGGGCGGCGACGCGGCGGACGAGCGCTTCCCGGCCTGCATCCGCGACGCGGTGTCCCAGGTGCTGCGCGGCTACGACTGGAGCCTGGTGCCGCTGCCGGTGCGCGGCGGGGGCGGCGCGCTCAAGGCCAAGCCGCACGTGAAGCGGCCGATGAACGCCTTCATGGTGTGGGCGCAGGCGGCGCGCCGCAAGCTGGCGGACCAGTACCCGCACCTGCACAACGCGGAGCTCAGCAAGACGCTGGGCAAGCTGTGGCGGTGAGCGCGGGCCCCTCTGCTCCCCCGGGTGGGCCCGCGGGCGGCCTGGGAGAGAGGTCAGGGCGGCGGGCGGCGCGTGTTGTCCCCTCCCGCGAGGCCCTGCGCGTCCAGGACCCCGACCCCTTGGCGGTCCTGCGGGGCAGGCAGGGGAGGAGGTCCCTCCGGGGAGGGAGCTGGCAAGGCGAGTGGAAGGCGTGCGGGGTGCTTCCCGCAGCTGCGCCCCGCCGCGACTCCCTCTGCCCAGCGGGAGGAAGGGGAGGAGGCGGGTGGCGGCAGAGTGCGGGGTGCACGCCCTGGCGCGCGGGTCCGGCGGCTCCTCGCGCAGAAGGGCGCACCGCACAGGCCCGCACTCGGCCCGGAGCGCCCGCCGTGGGCTCGGAGCTCTGGTTCTCGCCGGGCGCCACAAGCCGTCGGGGTGTCTGCCAGGGAGTCTGGCGGCCTGGGGCCGGGGGGCGGCGAGCAGCAGCTGCCTGCCCGGTCCGGCGCCGTTCCCAGGAAGCCCCGCTTTGTCCACAGTGCACGGCTCGGTCTGTCCTGCCCCTCCCCCGCCCGCCTTAGAAAGCCCCGCAGGGAGGGAGCGAACTCCAGCCTGGAGAGGGGGGAAGTAGAAGCGGGAAGATGGAGAGGCTGGGGTCAGGTTCCCGGTGACCAGGACCGGCGGCAGAGCCGGCTGTGCTCCGGGAGGGGGCCGGGGCCCTGTCGGGATGGTGGCCGCCCCCACCCAGCCGCGTCTCCGCAGCTTGCTGAGCGAGAGCGAGAAGCGCCCGTTCGTGGAGGAGGCCGAGCGGCTGCGCCTGCAGCACAAGAAGGACCACCCCGACTACAAGTACCAGCCCCGGCGCAGGAAGAGCCAGAAGCCCGGCCAGGGCGACGCCGACGCCAGCGCCGTGTACAAGGCCGACCACACAGGTGGGCTCGGGACCCCCAGCGTGGGAGGGCCCTGTGGACGGGCCAGCTCAGCCCAGCGGCTTGGCCCCGTGGACCCAGGAGGACCCCGGGCCCATGCGCAGGGGTGGGGGCGGCCTGCTTGGCCTGGCGCCCGTCAGAGCCTCAGTCAGGCCGCGGGGCTGGGGTCCCGGGGTCCCGGCCGGCTGAGCAGCGCCTGCTGGGCTCTCCCTGTGGCCGCGGGCCGGAGCCCAGGGGGCCTGCAGGCACCACATTACGGGAGTGCTGGCTGTGCCGGGCCTGGCCCGCCAGCCTCCCCCCAGCCGTGTCTGCAGGGAGGGGCCCAGGTCTTCCCGCTGCACGGCGCCTAGCGGAATTCTCGGTGAGGTCTGGGCCTGGCTTTGCTGGAATTTCTGGGACACAAAAAGCCGTTGATTCCTACCTGCGGCGCCAGCCCCGCCCCGCCCCCCACAGAAGGGCATTCATGCCTCCATGTGCTCGCTCCTCAGGGCAGACCCACGGGCCACCCACCCGCCCACCACCCCCAAGGCCGACCTGCCGCTGGCCGGCGGAGGGGCCGGCAGGAGCTGAAGCTGGAAGGGCGCCGCCTGGTGGACAGTGGGCGGCAGAACATCGACTTCAGCAACGTGGACATCTCGGAGCTGAGCAGCGAGGTCATGGGCAACATGGACACTTTCGACGTCCACGAGTTTGACCAGTACCTGCCCCTCAACGGCCACTCGGCTGTGCCCGCGGAGCCTGGCCAGGCCAGCGCCAGCGCCTACGGGGGCGCCTCCTACTCGCACTCGGGGGCGGCCAGCGTGGGCGCGTCCCCTGTGTGGGCCCCCAAGGGAGCCCCGTCCGTCTCCGCCTCGCCCCCCGAGGCCGGCCCGCCTCGGCCGCACATCAAGACGGAGCAGCTGAGCCCCAGCCACTACAGCGACCAGCCGCACGGCTCGCCCAGCCGCGCCGACTACGGCTCCTACGGCACGCAGGCCAGCGGCCCCGCGGCTTCGCCCGTGGCCGCCGCTGGCTCCTTTGCCAGCGCGCAGTGTGACTACACCGACCTGCAGGCCTCCGGCTACTACAGCCCGTACCCCGGCTACCCGTCCAGCCTCTACCAGTACCCCTACTTCCACTCGTCCCGGCGGTCCTATGCCTCCCCGCTGCTCAACGCGCTGTCCGTGCCACCGGCACACAGCCCCGCCAGTAACTGGGACCAGCCCGTGTACACCACCCTGACCAGGCCCTGAGCCCAGCAAGTGCCTGCCAGGGTGTGCCGGAAGCGGGGCCCTGCCGCCGGAGGCCCCGCGGCCAGACTCCTGCCAGGGGACAGAGCGCCCCGGGGGGCGGTTCCCGAACAAAGGAGGGCCGCTCGGGCCCTGCCTGCGGGACCCCAGCGCCTGGGTTTGCCTCCACCACAGTACCAGGGACAGGCGGCCCGAGGTCTCCGGCCGGGGCAGCCGGCGGCCCACACGCCAGTCAGAGCTCCTCCAAGCAAGGTGTGGCCGCGATCGGCGCTTCTCTGTTGCTTCTGTCCTCGGGTCGTCTCTTAAAGCTCAGCCGTGTCTGTTTGGCCAGCTGTTGAAGATGCGTTGTGTCCTGCATCGTTTTATCCCTAACCAGTGGAGTAAACTGTGGAGTAGCACTGGGGCAGAGTGAAACGGGGCGGGGGGAGGGGGCGGCTCCCCTGGAGAGGCAGAGGCAGGCGGCCGGGGGCGGCAGGGAGGCCCCGGCCCGTGCCAAGTGGTGGAAGCCGGGATTCCCCGGGGAGGGGCGGCTGCCCCACCTCCCCACCCCGGAGCCAGCCACGCCCCTTCCCTCACAGCAACCTGTGCCTTTGGAACTTTGTCCGTCTCCGTGCGCCTGAGGGGTCGCTGCTTTTACTTTTTCTACTTCCTACCGTTTTCTAGAGGAAAACACGATTTTGCCCCGTGCCCTGGGCGGGCAGGGAGCAGAGCCCCTGTGCCCGCACCGGCCGCCGCGGCAGCCTGCAGACTCCGGCTGCCCTCGCCTGCTGCGTCCCGCGACGTTCTGACCGCGCCCCGCTAACTTTTGTACAGACTGATTTGATAAAATTAAAAACGGCTTTTTATCTACGCTGGCCTCATCTCCTGTGTTGCTTCCCCAAACCCCAGGAGGCCAGGCTGCAGGAGGGTCAGGCTCCGCCCCGGGGTCCAGCCCTGCCCCTCTCCAGGGAAGTGAGGATCACCCCCGGGCTGTGCCTCGTGGGGGATGGGCACGGCCCCCCATAGCCCTCAGCCAGCCGAACAGCAGCCTCTGGGGCGCACGGGGGCTCTCCACGGGCAGCGCAGGCCAGATTTGGTGCTTCCCCCGACAGGGTCCCAGGGCCGACTGGGCGGCTGGGCCGTGTGCTGGGCCGGCCTGGGACGGATGAAGGCCACCCCGCCGGTCCTGGCAGAATCGCCCAGTCGGAGGGAGGTTGGTGGGGAGGGAGGTTGGGAGGGGGCAGCCGTGTGTCCGTGCCTGCCAAGAGCTGCCTGGGTGGGGGCGGGGCTTCTGACAGCCAGGTTCATGGGCCCCTGCTGCCAGCGTCCAGACCAGCGCTGGCTGGGTCCCTCAGGGCTCAGGCGTGGCCCCAGCCACGGCATCCGCAGGTCCTCAAGGCCTGGGGGGCTCTGCTGGTCAGGCCTGGACTTGGCCGGGGCTCCCTGGTGTTAACCCCTGGGGCCTGGTTGGGCTGAGTCGCCTGTGATCTTCCAGCATCTGAGTTGGACAAACAGGAGCCGTGGGGACCTCTGTCCCTCCCCTCCGTGGTCCTGGTCAGACAACCTGGTGGCCTCCACGCTGAACCCAAGCCAGGGGTCAGGCCCCGGGAGGAGGGGCGCTGGACACAGCCGGAGACCCACTCCAATTCCCCCATTTTCCCCCCGGGAGCAGCCGGGCTGACTCCAGCCATTGAGTGCCGGCCTCTTGTGGGGAGCCCATCTCCCAGCTGCAGCCTGGCCCAGCCCTGGCCGGTGCAGGCACTGGGAGAACCAGCCAATGGCTGGGCACTCTCACTTTCTCTGTCCCTCAAATTTAAAAAAATTGCTTTTAGCTTTTTAAAACAAAGAAATGATAAATAAAAGACATTGATGACTCACCTGACTTCCAACCAACTGGAAGAGGAGTGTGTGTGAGGTGTGTGAGGTGTGTGTATAGTGGGTGTGTGTGTGTGAGGGGGTGTATGTGTGTAGTGGGTATGTGAGGGGTGTATGTGTAGTGTGTGTGTGAGGGGTGTGTGTGAGGTGTGTGAGGGGTGTGTGTGAGGGGTGTGTGTGTAGTGGGTGTGTGAAGGGTGCATGTGTGTAGTGGGTGTGTGAAGGGTGTATGTGTAGTGTGTGTGTGGTGGGTGTATGAGGAAAGTGTGTATGAGGTGTGTGTGTGTGTGTGAGGGGTGTGTGTGAGCAGTGTGTATGAGGTGTGTGAGATGTGTGAGGGGTGTGTGTGAGCAGTGTGTATGAGGTGTGTGTGAGATGTGTGAGGGGTGTGTGTGAGCAGTGTGTGTGAGGTGTGTGTGAGGTGTGTGAGGTGTGTGTGTGAGGTGTGTGTGAGGTGTGTGAGCAGTGTGTGTGAGGTGTGTGTGAGGGGTGTGTGAGGTGTGTGTGAGGTGTGTGGGGTGTGTGAGGGGTGTGTGTGAGGTGTGTGAGCTGTGTGAGGTGTGTGTGAGGTGTGTGTGAGCAGTGTGTGTGAGGTGTGTGAGGGGTGTGAGGGGTGTGTGTATGAGGTGTGTGTGAGGTGTGTGAGGGGTGTGTGTGAGGTGTGTGAGGGGTGTGTGTGAGGTGTGTATGAGGTGTGTGTGAGGTGTGTGAGGGGTGTGTGTGAGGTGTGTGAGGGGTGTGTGTGAGGTGTGTGTGAGGTGTGTGAGGGGTGTGTGTGAGATGTGTATGAGGTGTGTGTGAGGTGTGTGTGAGGGGTGTGTGTGAGCAGTGTGTGTGAGGTGTGTATGAGGTGTGTATGAGGTGTGTGTGAGGTGTGTGTGAGCAGTGTGTGTGAGGTGTGTGTGAGGGGTGTGTGTGAGGTGTGTGTGAGGGGTGTGTGTGAGCAGTGTGTGTGAGGTGTGTGTGAGGTGTGTGAGGGGTGTGTGAGGGGTGTGTGTGAGGTGTGTGAGGTGTGTGTGAGGTGTGTGAGGGGTGTGTGTGAGTGGTGTGTGAGGTGTGTGAGGTGTGTGTGAGCAGTGTGTGTGAGGTGTGTGAGGGGTGTGTGTGAGGTGTGTGAGGTGTGTGAGGTGTGTGTGAGATGTGTGTGAGGTGTGTGTGAGATGTGTGTGAGGTGTGTGTGAGGTGTGTGTGTGGGGTCCGTGGGGCCCAGTGCCTGGCGCTGCGCCCACCCAGCGCCCTGGCCTCTGAGGGCCGTGCCTGCTGCTCCCTGGCTTCCTCGGGGAGCTCTGGGCCCCTCCTCAGCTGGGGGCCCAGGCCCCCCCGGCCCGAAGGGGTGGGGAGAGGGGAGCGGTTGGACGTGAACCCAGAACCCAAACCCAGGCCTGCTACGGCGCCCGGAGACCGCACCCCAGCAGGTCCCCACAAAGGGTTAAGGGGCGCTGGTGGCTGTGCCCAGCCCGGCCAAGAGCCCTAGAAGGCCTCGCATGTTAATGAGCCATTAGGGCCGGGGCCTTTGTCTGTCTTTATCCGGTGCACAATAAAAGAATTAATTAGACAGAAAGTGGCAGGGCAAGGAACTGACAAGACATTAAGGGCGCTGCATGACCGAGGCGGAGTGTGGCAGCTCCGGAATGATAACGGCCCCGGTCCGGTCCTGCGCGGCCCAGGCCCGGCCAGACCAGATCCGTGCGCCGACTTCTGTGTCCGCTGCTGGTTCCGAGAGCCAGGCGTCGAGGGCTCTGTGGGGTGTTTCTCCTGCCCCCGGACCTCATGGTGGGGCGTGGGGGGCGCCGCTCCCCACTGCAGTCGGCAGGGGCTGGGAGAAACCCTGCCCTGGAGCCGGGCTGTGCCCAGCCCCACTGCTGCCGCCATGGCGCTTAAACGTCAGCAGGAAACCAGTGCCACCCACACCCGCTCCCCTGCTCGGAAAAGCGGAGCTCCCCCTGCAGCGGCTGTGGCTGCGCGGGGGCCACGAGCACCAGGGAAGAGGAGCAGGGAGGCTGTGGGTCCTGATGCCGGGGGCTGCGGCCGCCCCGCCTCTGCCGCAGTGCCCTCCCCCGCCCAGCCCCAGAGCTGGCACAGGACCGGCGCGGGGGGCTCCTGGCCCCAGTTCCTGCTGCTGGAAGGCAGGGAGGGGACGCAGCCCGGACAGGCTGGAGGAGGGCACGCCCGCCAGGGGTTTGCCACCAGCTGGGGACGACGCTTGCTGGGCTGCGTGTCGAGGGGCAGGTGGCCGTCATGTGACCCCACCGAGCGGGTTGCCAGTGCCCCTGTTTCCCGCGTGGCTCCCGCGAGGGGCTGCACCACCGTCAGGAGGAGCTGCAGGGGCGCAGGGCTGTGTCCCCCGCTGGGGCCTCGAGCCCAGCCACGTGGCAAGGGCGTGTCTGGGAGAGGCTGGACGCCGGACTTTGCCAGCGAGGCCCAGGGAGGGGCCGCCCTGCCCAGGGGCAGCTCCTGCGGGCAGGCTTGTGCAGGTTCCGGTGGCACTGGGAGGGACAGACCCGGCTGGCGCCACACAGCGGAGGCCGGGCAGTTTCCAGGTCGGAAGTGTCTTCTTGATGAGCTGAGTGCTGTGCTGTTCAGAGCCGCCGTCCACGCGTTTGCCCTGGCCATCTGCGCACGCGCGCTCTCACGTGCAGGGGACTCCAGCCCCTCTCCCCGGCCCCCGCCTCCTGAGGTCACCTCAGCAGCTTGTCCACTAAGGGACCCTGCCCCTGGAAACCTGTTCCCCGATAGAAAGAGAGGTGCAAGGCAGGGTCAAAGTTCACGCTGTGGCATGGTGTCCAGGGCCGCGCACGGAGAGAAGAGCAAACTGCCTGGGTCCCCGTGGCCACCCCGTGTGCACTTTGGGCAAATTCCTGGGCTCCCTGGCCTCAGTGACCCATCTGAGAGTGCACGGAACTGTGCCTCCCTCCCTGAGAAGGGTCAGGACCAAGGCTTCCTTGCGAGCTTAGCACAAACACTGGCTGCAAATAGCAACTCAGCACACAGCACTGACAGCTGCTACTGGGCTCTGAGATGGGACTCACACCTGCAAGGGGGTGGCCTGTGGGGCAGAGTGGCGGGCACTCTGCTCGTCCACCCGTCCATGCAGAGCCCACAACCCACTCACCCAGAACCCACCCGGCCACCCACCCATCCACCATCTACCATCCATCCACCATCCACCCATCACCCACCATCCACCCACCACCCCCCCATCATCCATCACCCACCCACCTTCCATCCACCCACCCATCACCCACCATCCACCCACCACCCCCCCATCATCCATCCATCACCCACCCACCTTCCACCATCCACCCATCACCCACCATCCACCCACCAACCCCCCACCATCCATCCATCACCCCCCCACCTTCCACCATCCACCCATCACCCACCATCCACCCACCACCCCCCCACCATCCATCCATCACCCACCCACCTTCCACCATCCACCCATCACCCACCATCCACCCACCACCCCCCCACCATCCATCCATCACCCACCACCCCCCCACCATCCACCCATCACCCACCATCCACCCACCACCCCCCCACCATCCATCCATCACCCACCACCCCCCCACCATCCACCCATCACCCACCATCCACCCACCACCCCCCCATCATCCATCCATCACCCACCCACCTTCCATCCACCCACCCATCCGCCCATCATCCACCCACCCCCTGAGTGCACCAGCCGCTGGACTTTGAAGGGGCAGAAGAACCAGCCCTGTCCTCCCTCCATCCAACAGGAAAAGGTCCCACAGGACAGGTGCAGGGACAGCGCAGGGCCAGGCTGCTCCGTGGAGGCCCCCGAGGAAGCTGTGGCCCCGAGAGTTTCGGCCGAGTCTCTGAGCAGGGCTCTTGTGCAGTGCTGAGCCGAGGCAGCAGCACCGTCCTTCCCCGGCCAGGAGCTCACCTGGATGGCTCCAGCCCCCTTGTGCCTTGCTGGACCTGAGTTACGCTTAGGAGACAAATGGCACAGGTCAGTCCCTGGTCCTGTACCCACATGCCGTCTCTGTGTCCCAGAGCTTGGAGAGCTGCACCCGACGTGTCTGGACGTCCCTGGATGTTTCCAGTTTGCGTGCCAAGAGTCCTGTGTCCTGGGAACCCTCGAGTCCCCAGCGGTCAGTCTAGTGACCAGGAGTAGAAGGTTCTGTTCCACCTGTATCTGGAGCGACACACTGGTGTGAAGGTGGGTGTGAGGGTGACAGCAGTGTGGCTCCGGGTGGCCTTACGAGCTCAGCAGGGACCAGGGGCCCTCGTCCTGCAGTCTCCCCATTCCAGAACCTTCCTGTCTACTCACAGCGACGAGTGGTGCTCAGCTCTGAGGGCTGGGAGGGGCAGGGAGGGGCCAGGCCACCCACCCTGGGGACCAGAGCCACTGAGAACCTCCGTGATGGGGGTGTGCAGAAGGAAGGCAGCTCCACCCAGGAGCCCCCCCTCCCACCCCTGCCCAGGAGCACTTCCTGTCACCACTCAGCAGCCTGCCCTGAGCACCCAAGTGTCTGGGTTGAGGGCGATGGTAAGAGGTGGGGGGGGGTGGCGCTGTGGTGCAGCGGGTAAGGCTGTCGTCTGGGGTGCCAGCATCCCATATGGGCACCACTTCGAGTCCCGGCTGCTCCACTTCAGTCTGGCTCTCTGCTGATGGCCTGGGAAAGCAGTAGAAGATGGCCCAAGTGCTTGGGCCCCTGCACCTGCGTGGGAGACCTGGAAGAAGCTCCTGGCTCCCGGCTTTAGATCAGCGCAGCTCCAGCTGTTGGGGCCAACTGGGGAGTGAACCAGCAGATGGAAGACCTCTCTCTCTCTGCCTCTCTTTCTCACTCTAACTCTGCCTTTCAAATAAAATAGCTAAATCGAGGGAGAGAGAGAGAGAGAGAGAGAGAGAGAGAGTAGGGAGCAGGCAGCGTGGCCAGGACGGTGAGGGTGTGGTGAGAAAGAGGCCCCGCCCCCACCAGTCTCATCTCAGGTTGCGGGGCTGCCTGGCTCCCGCCCCTCTACCAGGGCAGGACAGCGGCCTCAGTGCCCCTGCTGGCTGGCCAGCCTCAGCCCTGGGCAGAGACGTGAAGGGGTCTGCCGCTGCACCCAGGCCTGCACGCGCTCCCGGCCCTCCCCGCAGCCACTTGTGCCCTGGGGCGACCGGGTGCCCTGACAGCAGGGACCCAGGCGAGGACCAGGGCAGCATCTGTGCGGGCTCTGGGCCGTGCGGGAGGCCAGATGGGCACTTCCGGTGCTCAGATCGGCCGGGCAGAGGCGCTCATGGGAGCTGCGGGGCGCCCTGGGCCCCGTGCCTGGCCGGCCTCCTCTGCCGGTGTCTGGGAGGCTGCCGGGCCTGGCGGGAGCCCCCCGGAGCCCGGGGCAACCTGAGCAGGAAGCTGCCGGCGGGAGCACTTCCTTGGATTAAACACCAGCCCTGGCTGGGAGCCCCAGGCGAATGGATGTCGCAGGCCGGGCCGAGGGGGCGTCTTGCTGGCTCCAGGAACGCACGTGGTGTCGCAGGAGCCGGCAGAAGGGAGCGGTGGAGGTGGGCGGCTCCCATCTGGCAGCAGCGACTCGGGAGGCAGGGACAGAGCCAGCTCCGCTTCCTTTGAGAGAGACAAATCACATTTCAATTTCCAATGAGGTCTCGAGCCCCCGCCCCCGCCTCCTGCTCCGCACCGCTGGGTGTGAGATTTCGGGGGGGGCCGACTCCCCTCCGGGAGGGCGCCCTGTCACCTGTTCCTCCCATTCGGGAGCTAAATCCGCAGGGCCGTGGGAGGCGGCAGGCGCAGCGGATCCGAGTGTGGGCGCGGCACTCCCCTGCCTCTCCCGTTGTGCCTGCTGGCTCTGGAGGGTGGGGGGCTGGTTTGCATGTGGCCCCCAAGAGCCCCAGCTGAAGCTCATGTCTGCAGCCCCCAAGCCCGAGCCCTCCTGCTCCCCCTCCCCACCCCACCGCATCTGGTCCCCCAGGGGAGCAGGGCACACTGGTTGTAGCCAGCCTGGGAGGCAGCTGCCCGGTGCCCAGCACCCAGTGCTGGCCGGATGAGCCTTCGGGAGGTGTGGAGGACAACACTGCCCCGGTGAGCTCCTGGGCAGGGCGCAGAGTACAGGAGGCCGGGGGCCCCTCTTGCTGGATGCCTGAGCCCCAGCTCGGTGGTGAGCCAGCCTGGGAGAGGCTTCCCAGGCAGGCGGTGGCCAGGGGTGAGTTGGGTGGGCAGAGGTGGGTTCTACACCCAGCCAAGGGGTGCCCAGGGCGCCTTAGCACGAGGTGGGAGGGCCCAGGAGGCGCACCCAGAGGAGGAGAGCTGGGGAGAAGGGAGCAGGCGGGACCCAGCCCTCTGCACCCCAGCTCTATAAAACATGGCAGGACTCCCGTGGCCAGGATGACACATGTCTGCGGTGACTCCCGCAGACCTGCTGCCCCGTGGCCATGTCCAGAGAGGGCTGACCTTTCCCCCAGGAAGCTGAAGGACTGAGTGATGGCCGGGGCAGGGGCAGGAGCTGGACTGCACGGGCAATGTCCGGCGGCTGGCTTCGTCCAGGTGGGAGGTGGGCCTGGGGCACAGACACGCCCTCCGCTGGGTGCTGGACGCCGCCAGGCCTAGGCAGCTTCCAGTGTGGACAAAGGAAAGTCCCGGCCAGGCGTGGTCCCTGGAGCCAGGGCCAGGCTCAAGGTGGAGTGAGGGGTGGAGCAGCGGTGAGCTCCGCCCCTCCATCTAGCAGACGGGCAGTCAGGGAGGAACTGGGCACTGTGCAGACCTCCCGGGGGTGGACCGAGGCCTGGCCAGCACCAAGGGACCCCGGTGGGATGACCCTGTCCTGCACGCACCGCCTGCCGGGGGCCTCACCGCCAACACCAGGCAGAGTCCGGAAGTGGCCGCTCCTACCGAGCAAGGCTCGGTCCAGGGGGCCCAGGGGGCCGCTGGTTGCCTTCCTGGGAAAAGTCCAGGCGCCCTGCACCCTGCACCCGCCAGAAGCAGCCCCGGGCACTGCACCTGAGAACCCACCGTGCCGTCACCCCATCACTAACGGCTCTGCAAGGGGCCGGCCGGGCAGGGCCCCGCGGACAGCGGCCTGCGGAGCATGGCTCTTCCTGGCCAGTCCCGCCTGGCCTGCTGAGCTGTGTGGCCAGGCCCATGTGCCCCAGGGGCAGCCGGGGACGGCTTCACACCAGGGCGTTCCTTGCCTGTGGCACCGCGGTCTAAGTGACCACTTGTGTGTAGAGGCAGCACCTGCTGAGGCATCGCGGCCCAGCGCTGTGATGGGGGGGGGGGGGGGGTCGTGGACACCAATTTTGCAGGTGGGAAGACTGAGTCTCCAGAGGCCGCACACCAGCCCGGGCATTGCACTGGAGGCTCTGGGGGTCGGCGTGGGTTAGCCTCTGGTTTCCAGCGTCCCCTCAGTCTGCAGTCCCTCTGCGGGCCGGACGCGAGGGACCGTTGAGTGGCCCCTGCCTGTGAGGTACTGGCAAAACTCATGGCCCTGAGAGCCTCTGGCACCACCACCAGGGCCGGCTTCGGGCTGAGCCACTCCCCGAGGGCGCCGCGGAGGAGGCCTCTGGGCTGGCGGCTGGAAAGTGCTGCTCTGCCCTCCGGTCAGCGCCTGGGAAGGCAGAGCCTGGCCACCAGGACGCCCCTGCTGCGTCCGGCTGGGACCCCAGCGCCAGGCTCGGGAGCATGGGGGTGGGCCCATGCAGCGGCTGGGCTCCAGGGTGGGTGGGGCGCACCTGGGCCACTGCCCGCTCCAGGGCTTCTCCTCCCCTTGGGGTCTCTGTGGGGCCGCGGCCAAAGCCTGTGCAGACCCCAGCTCTGCAAGAAGCCCAGCCCAGCCCTCCAGGCCCTGTGGCCAGAGGCCTGAGATCCCGGCTGCGTTGCCAGGCAGGCCGCGCTCCCCTCGCCGCTGTCCACCCAGGCTTCCCGTCCAGGACCATTCGTGAACGTCCACATTCAAGAGAAACCACTGTGACTTTTCCCACCGTGGCTGTGAGTGGGGGGGGGGGGGGGCTTCCCAGCTCTGCAAACAGCAGGCGGCCCAGCGGCCACCCCTGCCTAAGCCTGGGTCGGGCTGGGTCAATATTGACTCAGGGAAGGCGGCGCCACCCGGCTCTGCTCTGCGGGGAGGGAGCGGCCAGGGCACCCTCAGGGGCTGCCCAGAAAAGTCCCCAGCCTGGGCGCCTCGAGGACACTGGGGGAGGGCACGGGCAGGGGCGGGGCCGAGGTGGGGAGGGGGGCAGGGGTGGGGGTGGGGCACAGGCAAGGGCAGGGCAGGGGCGGGGCAGAGGCCGGGAGGGGGGCAGAGATGGGGGCTCAGCAGAGGCAGGGGTGGGGCAGAGGTAGGGATGGGGCAGAGATGGAGGCAGCAGAAGCAGGGGTGGGGCGCGGGCAGGGGCGGGGCAGAGGCAGGGGTGGGGCGTGGGCAAGGGTGGGGCAGAAGTTGGGGCTCAACAGAGGCAGGGGTGGGCAGAGGTGGCTGGGAACCCACACACCCTTGCCTGCTGAGCTGAGCTCCATGGGAGCTGACCCTCCAGGGGCCCAGGGGCCCGGGCACAGGACTCACAGGGGTCCCAGGCTGCACGGCCCCTCAGCTTCCACAGCACCAGTGACAGGACCACGGCCAGTGCCGGGGGCCGGGGTGGGGGCAACCAAGTCTGCCTGCACAGCAAGCCCCTGAAGCCCAGCCGGTGAGGACGCCCCCCACCCAGGCCCCTCACAAACCCCACTGGGGGAGAGGGGCTGGGCCTCCGGGCGGTTTGGCGTCTCCTTCAGTGCCCACCTCCCTGGCCTCTGCCCACCCCTGCCACCCAGCCTGGCCCCTCCCAAGAACAGCAGCTGTGGCCACAGATGCACAACCCTCATATCCACGTACTCTGCCCACACCTGCACACCACCCACACCTGTACACCACCCACACCTGTACACGACCCACACCTGCACACCACCCACACCTGTACACCACCCACACCTGTACACGACCCACACCTGCACACCACTCACACCTGCACACCACCCACACCTGTACACCTGCACACCACCCACACCTGTACACCTGCACACCACCCACACCTACACACCACCCACACCACCCACACCTACACACCACCCACACCACCCACACCTGTACACGACCCACACACCTGCACACCTGTACATGACCCCACACCTGCACACCACCCACACCTGTACACCACACACACCTGTACACGACCCACACACCTGCACACCTGTACATGACCCACACCTGCACACCACCCACACCTGTACACCACCCACACCTGTACACCTGCACACACACCCACACCTGCACACCACCCACACCTGTACACCTGCACACCACCCACACCTGCACACCTACACACACCTACACACCACCCACACCACCCACACCACCCACACCTGTACACCTGCACACCGCCCACACCTGCACACCTACACACCTACACACCACCCACACCACCCACACCTGTACACCTGCACACCGCCCACACCTGCACACCTACACACCACCCACACCTGTACACCACCCACACCTGTACACCTACACACCACCCACACCTGCACACCACCCACACCTGCACACCTACACACCTACACACCACCCACACCTGTACACCACACACACCTGTACACCTACACACCACCCACACCTGCACACCACCCACACCTGCACACCTACACACCTACACACCACCCACACCTGCACACCACCCACACCTGCACACCTACACACCTACACACCACCCACACCTGTACACCACACACACCTGTACACCTGCACACCGCCCACACCTGCACACCACCCACACCTGTACACCTGCACACCACCCACACCTGCACACCTACACACCTACACACCACCCACACCACCCACACCACCCACACCTGTACACCTGCACACCGCCCACACCTGCACACCTACACACCTACACACCACCCACACCACCCACACCTGTACACCTGCACACCGCCCACACCTGCACACCTACACACCACCCACACCTGTACACCACCCACACCTGTACACCTACACACCACCCACACCTGCACACCACCCACACCTGCACACCTACACACCTACACACCACCCACACCTGTACACCACACACACCTGTACACCTGCACACCGCCCACACCTGCACACCGCCCACACCTGTATACCTGCACACCACCCACACCTGCACACCTACACACCTACACACCACCCACACCTGCACACCACCCACACCTGTACACCTGCACACCGCCCACACCTGCACACCACACACACCACCCACACCTGCACACCACCCACACCGCCCACACCTGTACACCGCCCACACCTGCACACCGCCCACACCTGTATACCTGCACACCACCCACACCTGCACACCACCCACACCTGTATACCTGCACACCACCCACACCTGCACACCACCCACACCTGTACACCTGCACACCACCCACACCTGTACACCTGCACACCGCCCACACCTGCACACCACACACACCACCCACACCTGCACACCACCCACACCGCCCACACCTGTACACCGCCCACACCTGCACACCACCCACACCGCCCACACCTGTACACCACCCACACCTGCACCCTGTCCTTGGCCGCACACCCTCCTGGCCCTTAGCACACAATGTCTGGAGGAGAGGCGTGGGCTCACCTTCCAGACAGCGCCCACCCCTGCAAGGGAGCTGGGCAGGCGGCTGAGGTTCTCCCATTTTCCTTTCTTTTTCTGCTGCCCCCTTGATGCCTGGGGGCGACAGGAGGGGGCGTGGCCTCCGTGGGCTGGGCAGGGGCTGCGTGTGGGGCTGGGGCGGCGTCTTCTGGTCCATGCAGCGGTGCCCAGCTGGCTCCAGGAGGCAGGGCTGAGTGAGGGGAGTAGTGGACTAGCTGTGATCCTGTGAGGGCTCATGGGGTCCTGAGAGCGAGCACGCACCAGGAGGAGTCTGGAGGGTCGGGGTCCACTGGCTCCCCCGGCGCTGGGACCTGGGCATGGAGGGAGGAGGCAGGGCCCTCGGCGGTGGCCACAGGATCCCCTGGGAACTCCGGCGGCTGGGTGAGCCCCCAGGGCACGTCCTCTCCAGGGAGAGCTGCTGGCGCTCCCGCTTGGGGGTGGCCAGAGGGTGGGGGTCCCTACTGAGTCGGAAGGGAGGGGGGTTGTGCGTCACAGGGAGGGGCTGGTTTGGTTTCTGTGAGCCTGGTGTGAATTCTGTGGAGCCCTGGGCGGGCTTGGCTTTGTCCCTGGGGCACCTGGCCGGCCTGGGCCAGTCTCAGCGGCCACTGCTGCCTTGCAGCCACAACTTGGACCAAGGTGGGCGGTCAGCCCCCTGTGCCCGCCCCCACAGACACCGCGACCCAAGGCCCACGTTCCAGGCCAGGCACGGGGCTCCCCTGTTCAGTGTCCGGTGGAGCGGCTGAGGCTCGGTCTAGAGCAGGATGGGGCAGGGCGAGGAGGGGAGGGGTGGGCGGGGGCCCAGGACACACGAAGCTCCGTCCTGCTTCCCCCCGGTGCTCGGGCGGAAGGCCAGGTCTGCAACCCCACAGCCGGCCAGGCAGGTCAACCGTCCAGCATCCAGGAGGCATCCCGGGACCTGGAGAGCTGTGAAGGAGGGGTTCTCGGCTGCTCCCAGCCAAGCGCCAGGCAGTGGGGCCCTCAGCACCAGGTCCTCCCGGTGGGCATGAGTCACCCTGGCACAGGGTCCCTGTGGGCCCGATCCAGTGCAAGCAGGCACCTGAAACAGCTCTGCCAGGCGTCCGGCGCTGGCTGGAGGCCACCCGGGGCTGCGGGCAGCCCTGCCAGGTAGCTGGAGCTGAGCCCAGCCTGGGCCCCAGGTCCTCCTCCTGCCTCCCCAGGGACTGCCATGCCCCTGGGAAGGGCAGGCGCCCCCAGCAGCACAGGTGAGCAGGTGGGAGGGGCAGGCGCCCCCAGCAGCACAGGTGAGCAGGTGGGAGGGGCAGGCGCCCCCAGCAGCACAGGTGAACACGTGAGGGCAGGCAGGCGCCCCCAGCAGCTGGGCGAGTTCCCCTCCAAGGGAGCCTGGAGCTGGAGCCCCAGCAGGGATCAGCGTGACAGCTGCCTGCGCGCACCTGCGCAGTGTCGGCACCGTGAGTGACATGCGTGACGTGCAGGCGATCGGGGGAGGTGCGGCAGGTGCCAGGGAGCCCTGGACCCGCAGCCTCAGGCTCTGCCCCGGCTGGCTGCGCTGGGGACCTCAAAGAGCAGAGCAGCCAGGGAGGCGCCTGAAGGAAGGGGGGGGGGCTCCACCCCTCCCCCGTGCAGGGACCCCAGGAGGCCTGGGTGAGGGGAACGCTCAGGCAGCTGTGTCCACGTACAAGAACAGGTGGCCCTGGGACTCCTTGTGACCACCCGAGGCCGTGGCTTGGTGAGCAAGGTGCCCGTGGGAAACCCTGCCGGGTGGGTGGGCTGTGGCCGCAGGGCCGGTCTTGCTGGTGCCGCATCTCGCCTCGTGGGCAGAGCAGGCCCGGGGCGTACCCCGTGTGAGGGTCAGGCTGGTCCCAGCGCGACTCTGCCATGACCAAAAGCACCGTCCCACCCCCATCCTGGCGGTGGGGACCAAGGTCCAGGTTGTGTGTGTTGGGGCTAAGCCCACTTCCTGTGGTCAGAGGAGCCTAATCCCTTGGGTCTGCTGGGAGCAGCTGGGCAGGCGGCCTTTGGGGACAGGACAGCAGGGCACACTCAGTGCCCTCACGTTGCCCTGGGCCCTGTTGGGTGCACCCAGGGCCTGGCCGGGTCAAGGCAGCTGCCCTGCTGGGGACATGGAAGCCCAGGGACGTCCCTCGGGCGCCACCTTCAGTGTCTCATCTTACGATGGACTTTTTCATTGCGTGAGACAACATGGACGCTGGGCATCCTGACGGGGAGCCGTGGGGAGCCGTAGACGCTACCATCCCAATGGGGAGCTGTGGGGGAGCCGTGGATGCTGCCATCCCGATGGGGAGCCGAGGGGGAGCCATGGGGAGCCGTGGACGCTACCATCCTGACGGGGAGCTGTGGGGGAGCCGTGGGGAGCCATGGGGAGCCGTGGGCGCTACCATCCTGACGGGGAGCTGTGGGGGAGCCGTGGGGAGCCGTGGGGAGCCGTGGGTACTACCATCCTGACGGGGAGCTGTGGGGGAGCCATGGGGGAGCCGTGGGGAGCCGTGGGGAGCCGTGGGAGCTGTGGGGAGCCATGGGGGAGCCGTGGACACTGCCATCTTGATGGGGAGCCGTGGGGAGCCGTGGACGCTACCATCTCGATGGGGAGCCGAGGGGGAGCCGTGGGGAGCCATGGGGAGCCAAGGGGGAGCCGTGGGGAGCCGTGGGGAGCCGTGGGGGGAGCCGTGGGGAGCCGTGGGGAGCCGTGGGGGAGCCGTGGGGGAGCCGTGGACACTGCCATCTCGATGGGGAGCCGTGGGGAGCCGTGGACGCTACCATCTCGATGGGGAGCCGAGGGGGAGCCGTGGGGAGCCATGGGGAGCCAAGGGGGAGCCGTGGAGGAGCCGTGGGAGCTGTGGGGGAGCCGTGGGGGAGCCGTGGGGGGAGCCATGGGGAGCCGTGGGGGGGAGCCGTGGGGAGCCGTGGGGAGCCGTGGGGGAGCCGTGGACACTGCCATCTCGATGGGGAGCCGTGGGGAGCCGTGGGGGGCCATGGGGGAGCCGTGGGGGAGCCGTGGGGAGCCGTGGGGAGCCGTGGGGGGGAGCCGTGGGGGAGCCGTGGATGCTACCATCTTGATGGGGAGCCGTGGGGAGCCGTGGGGAGCCATGGGGGGAGCCGTGGGGAGCCGTGGGGGAGCCGTGGGGGAGCCGTGGACACTGCCATCTCGATGGGGGAGCTGTGGGGAGCCGTGGGGGAGCCGAGGGGGGAGCCATGGGGAGCCGTGGGGGAGCCATGGAGAGCCGTGGGGGAGCCGTGGACGCTACCATCTTGATGGGGGAGACGAGGGGGAGCCGTGGGGAGCCGGTGGGGGGAGCTGTGGGGGGGAGCCGTGGGGAGCCGTGGGGGAGCCGAGGGGGAGCCATGGGGAGCCATGGGGAGAGCCATGGAGAGCCGTGGGGGAGCCGTGACGCTACCATCTTGATGGGGAGCCGAGGGGGAGCCGTGGGGGAGCCGTGGGGAGCCGTGGACACTACCATCTCGATGGGGAGCCGTGGGGAGCCGTGGGGGGAGCCGTGGGGAGCCGTGGGGAGCCATGGGGAGCCGTGGATGCTGCCATCCCGATGGGGAGCCGTGGGGAGCCGTGGGAGCCGTGGGGGAGCCGTGGGGGAGCCGTGGGGGGCCGTGGACGCTGCCATCCCGATGGGGAGCCGTGGGGAGCCGTGGGGAGCCGTGGAGGAGCCGTGGATGCTGCCATCCCGATGGGGAGCCGTGGGGAGCCGTGGAGGAGCCGTGGGGAGCCGTGGGGGGAGCCGTGGGGAGCCGTGGAGGAGCCGTGGGGAGCCGTGGACGCTGCCATCCCGATGGGGAGCCGTGGGGAGCCGTGGGAGCCGTGGAGGAGCCGTGGATGCTGCATCCCGATGGGGAGCCGTGGGGAGCCGTGGGGAGCCGTGGGGAGCCGTGGGGGGAGCCGTGGGGAGCCGTGGAGGAGCCGTGGGGAGCCGTGGACGCTGCCATCCCGATGGGGAGCCGTGGGGAGCCGTGGGAGCCGTGGAGGAGCCGTGGATGCTGCCATCCCGATGGGGAGCCGTGGGGAGCCGTGGGGAGCCGTGGGGAGCCGTGGGGGGAGCCGTGGGGAGCCGTGGGGAGCCGTGGGGAGCCGTGGATGCTGCCATCCCGATGGGGAGCCGTGGGGAGCCGTGGGGGAGCCGTGGGGAGCCGTGGGGAGCCGTGGCTCTGGTTTGCATCTCCCGGGTGGTGGGTGGGCATGAGCTCTGGTCCTCCCATGCCTGAGATCTCAGCTGTTGTTTTTTTTTTTTTTAAGATTTATTTTATTTATTTGAAAGAGTTACAGAGAGAGGTAGAGACAGAGAGAGAGGGGTCTTCCATCCGCTGGTTCACTCCCCAGGTGGCTGCAATGGCCGGAGCTGTGCCGATCTGAAGCCAGGAGCCAGGAGTTTCTTCCAGGTCTTCCGCATGGGTGCAGGGCCCAAGCCCCCGGGCCGTCCTCCGCTGCTTTCCCAGGCCACAGCGAGAGCTGGATCGGAAGAGGGGCAGCCGGGTGTCCAGCCAGCGCCCATGTGGGACGCTGGCGCCTCAGGCCAGGGCTTTACCTGCCGCGCCACAGCGCCGCCCCTCAGCTGGTTTTCACTAGGTGCTTTCCTTCATTGTTGAGGCGCAGAGGCTCTGTGTGTGGCGGTGCCACGTGCCTGCCACGTGCCTGCCACGTGAGCGAGCTGGGCCTTTTCTTGCCGGCGCCCAAGGTTTCCAACCGGAACAGCTCCCAAGCTTCTGGAGCCTGCTCACTTTTACCTGCCTGTGCTGAGCAGCCGAGTGGGTGAGGACGTGCGTGGTGATGTCGGCACGTGGGACACGCCGGTGCATGGCGGGCTCGCCCAGCACCGAGCAGAGACGGCGGGTGCTGGGACTCAGAGGTCAAGGCAGCCAAGGAGGACTTCCTGGTGGAGGAGGCTGGTCCGTCTTGATGCCAGGTGGCAAGGTCTACCCCTCCCCCTGCCTGCCCTGAAGCTCTGTTCCGATCCCAGCCCCAGCCCAAGGCACCGAGTGGGGGACCCAGGCTGGCCAGCGGCAGGTGACGGCTCTCACAGAGGTTGTCTTAGATGGACAGAGGCTGGGCCAAGAGCAGACTGAGGACTCCCCATGGCTGGGCAGCCCAGCCGGGCCCTGGGCACTTCCCGGTGGTCATGTCCAGTCCCGGGGTCATGTCACGTCCAGGGATGGCCTCCCCACACCAGCAGGACGCCCCCTGCGGCCGCCTGTCCATGCCAGGATTGCTCTGCACACAATGCAAATCTTGTGCCGGCCCAGCCAGCAAGCGAGGCCTGTCCCCACCGCCTGGGAAAGTCCACTTCGTGTGGGATTACGCTGGCCTCAGCCCGCAGCGGTTGTGGACCCAGGTCGAGGGACCCTCGCGGAGGCGGGCAGCTGATGTGGCTGGCAGGGCTGCTGGGTCCCCGCTCCCTGGCGGTCGCCGGGCTCGGCCCTCATCACGCCTTCGGCCTGCAGGAGGCTCCTGGAGCCCGGGACCGGCCGCTGTCCTGCTGGCACCCACTGCAGCTGGGCCAGGGGCCAAGGACACACTGCAGGGGTGTGCCCAGGGTCACCTGGACAACGGGGCGGGGCCCGCAGGGTATAGACCCCAGCGGGTCCAGGACCCGGCTCCTGTTCGCACCCCTGGCCCCTGACCTGGGGCAGAACCCTCCCAGAGCCACAGGCCCTCCCAGAAAGAACCCGCAGCGCACGCACACTCATCGGGGGGGGGGGGGGGCTCCCGCAGTCGTGGGGGAGCAAGGGCAGGGGCCCTAGGCTGGGAGCCAGGCGAGGGGGTGCGTGTGAGCTGCAGGGGCCAGGTTCAGGGTCTCCCCCACATCACTGAGTGAGCTCCAGCAGGTGGAGAGGGCCGGGGAGCAGAGGGGGCTGTCCAGGGGCTGGAGCGGGCCTGAGTGGGGGGCACCCCGCATATCTGGGGCACCCTGTCCCTGTCCCTGCTCCCCCGACCTGTCCAGGGGGACCCGGGCTTCTCGCCTCCCCTGCCCCCTCCAGCAGCCACAGAAGCAGTTGCAACAGGACCTGGGGATACTCTGGGCACGGGCGCCAGGTCTGCAGGTGTCTGGGCTTGCGAACTTGACCTCTAACCCCTGGCTCCAGCCTGCCGTGGTGTCCTGGGAGGGGCTGCATTATCAGCTTCAGGCTGGTGAGGGCACAGCCGCCTCGTGCCACCCCTACCAGGAGCTGGTGGACACGGCCGGCCAGGGACGCTGCCCCCAGCCGCGGGCCCACAGCGGGCTCAGGGGGGAGGCGACTCGCCCAGGTCACTCGGCTGCCAGGGCCGCGTCACGGGGCTCCCCAGCGGGTGTGTGCAGAGTTCCCCAAATCCCAGCCCTGAGGCCACGTGGGGGGCCTCCACCCAGAGACCTTGGCCGGGGACTCAGGCGTCTGAGACACTTCTGCTTTGGGGCAGATTCCCCGCCCAGGAGCCGAGCGGGGTTTCCTGGCAGGACCGTGCAGGGCCGTGGTGAGCGGGCGCTTGCCCAAGGTGGGGCCAGGTGGTGCCCGTAGCTGCCACCCCTCCCCCCAGCCCTCCCGGCTGCAGGGGGGCTCCGGGCCCGCACCCCCTGCTCAGGGGTCAGGACCTGGCCCCAGCTGTTCTCTGGAGGAGACTGCCCACGTGGACACACAGCAGGTGCCTGTCCTGCCCGGTGCAGGGCGCCCTGGGGATGGTGGGGCGGGGGAAGCAGCTCACTCCGTTTCCTGGCTGACCTGGAGAACTCCCTGGGAATCCACTTGGCCCACGGCCCAGGGCCCTCTGACGCTGAACTTCCACTGTCACACGGCCGGGCCCGCCCCCCGGCCTCGCCCCCGGGGAGCCTCCAGCAGGGCCCTGGAGTTCCAGCCCGAGGGCAGTGCGGTCTGGCTCTGTCCTCACCCAGCCTGTGGCCTGGTCTGGTTGCAGCAGAAGCGGAGTGGGCCAGACAAGTGGGGGCCGCGAGCCAGAGGAGGGGTGCTGGTGGGAGGGCGCTGGACCCCGCCTCCCCCGGACTGAGTATCCTGGTCACCAGGGGTCCTGCGCTGGAAGCTGGGGTCCCCCCCGGGGTCAGGCCACCAGCCCTCCCTGCAGGAGAGGCCACACCACGGACAGGGGGTGGCAGGGAGGACGGACATGGTGACCGGCCTGCCCCGCACTGGCTCAGCCCCCTGCCCCCGGCCACCACTCCACCCACCGCCCTGACCGAGGCCCCCTCGTAGCCCCGTGGGGACAGAGCGTTGGCAGTGGGGGGAGGTCACAGCCCCTCCCCTGCTGCCCTGGGGCTGTGCGTTCCGGAGGGGCGAGGGCCCCAGTGGTCACGCAGGCAAGGCCACGGCCTCCGCTGCTGGACACCGCCCAGCCAGGGGCCGTCAGTGATGCGGTGCCCAGCGCCTGACTTCACAGTGGCCGTGGCTCATCTGCTATTGAATAGGTAGCCACAGTGACATCCGCTGTTAGCGCAGCTCCTGGTGTGGGAGCCTGGAGGGCGGGCACTGCCCTGTGGGGAACCCTGGGAGGCAGAGGTGGGCACGATGCTGCCCAGCTTCGCACCTGGACGGGAGCTCGGGGCCCCCAGGCCGCCCTGCGAGGCCCCTGTCCACGCCACCCACTGGGCAGACCAGGGCAGGGATGCAGGGCAGGGCCCAAGGAACCAAGACCCCCTCCCGCTCCTGCACGGGCTCTCCCGGAACCTTCCAGAAGGCTCGGACTCGTTGACTGCAAAGGGGGAGGTGAGGGCATTGCCTGCTCTGTGTCCGGCGGGGCGGCCGGTCTGCAGGACGTCCCCCGGGGCCCAGCCTGTCCACGACAGAAACCAGATGGCCCCTCTTCCTCGCGGCTGGCGCTGGAGCCGGGACTGCGCGTTCCAAGACGCCCGGCGGCTGCTCTCCCGGCCAGGAAGGAAGTCTGCACGGCCGCCTCCCCAGGGAAGCCCACCACTCGGCCCCTCGCGGGCAGCTGGGTGGACGCGCGCAGCTCTGCCCCAAACGCCACAGCTGCGCCGTCAACGAGTCCTCCAGACACTTCGGGGCCTGGAAGATGGTCGCTTGCCCTGGCTGCCCCCACTGGACAGTCACCTTCCCCAGCCCCCCCACTGGACAGTCACCTGCCCCGGCCCCCTCCACTGGACGGTCACCTGCCCCGGCCCCCTCCACTGGACGGTCACCTGCCCCAGCCCCTCCACTGGACGGTCACCTGCCCCGGCCCCCTCCACTGGACCGTCACCTGCCCCAGCCCCCTCCACTGGACAGTCACCTGCCCCAGCCCCCTCCACTGGACAGTCACCTGCCCCCGGCCCCTCCACTGGACGGTCACCTGCCCCGGCCCCCTCCACTGGACGGTCACCTGCCCCAGCCCCTCCGCTGGACAGTCACCTGCCCCGGCCCCCCCCCCCCCGCTGGATGGTCACCTGCCCCAGCCCCCCTCCACTGGACAGTCACCTGCCCCGGCCCCTCCACTGGACAGTCACCTGCCCCGGCCCCTCCGCTGGACAGTCACCTGCCCCGGCCCCCCCCCCCGCTGGGACGGTCACCTGCCCCAGCCCCCTCCACTGGACAGTCACCTGCCCTGCCCCCCCCCCCCGCTGGATGGTCACCTGCCCCAGCCCCCTCCACTGGACGGTCACCTGCCCCGGCCCCTCCACTGGACGGTCACCTGCCCCGGCCCCTCCGCTGGACAGTCACCTGCCCCGGCCCCCCCCCCCCCGCTGGACGGTCACCTGCCCCAGCCCCCTCCACTGGACAGTCACCTGCCCTGCCCCCCCCCCCGCTGGATGGTCACCCTGCCCCATACCCCTCCACTGGACGGTCACCTGCCCCGGCCCCCCTCCACTGGACGGTCACCTGCCCCAGCCCCTCCGCTGGACAGTCACCTGCCCCAGCCCCCTCCACTGGACAGTCACATGCCCCGGCCCCCCCCGCTGGACAGTCACATGCCCCGGCCCCCTCCACTGGACAGTCACCTGCCCCGGCCCCCCCCGCTGGATGGTCACCTGCCCCAGCCCCCCTCCACTGGACGGTCACCTGCCCCAGCCCCCTCCACTGGACGGTCACCTGCCCCAGCCCCTCTGCTGGACAGTCACCTGCCCCGGCCCCCTCCACTGGATGGTCACCTGCCCCAGCCCCTCCACTAGACGGTCACCTGCCCCAGCCCCTCCGCTGGACGGTCACCTGCCCCGGCCCCCTCCACTGGACAGTCACCTGCCCCGGCCCCCCCCCCCCCACTGGACAGTCACATGCCCCGGCCCCCTCCACTGGACAGTCACCTGCCCCGGCCCCCCCCGCTGGATGGTCACCTGCCCCGGCCCCCCCCACTGGACAGTCACCTGCCCCAGCCCCCTCCACTGGACGGTCACCTGCCCCAGCCCCCTCTGCTGGACAGTCACCTGCCCCGGCCCCCTCCACTGGATGGGTCACCTGCCCCAGCCCCTCCACTAGACGGTCACCTGCCCCAGCCCCTCCGCTGGACGGTCACCTGCCCCGGCCCCCTCCACTGGACAGTCACCTGCCCCAGCCCCCCCCACTGGACAGTCACCTGCCCCCGTCCCCCCCCCACTGGATGGTCACCTGCCCCAGCCGCCACATCCTGGCAGCAGAAGCGGCCTCCTGAGCCCCACCCCCTTGCTGTCCCCCTCCCACTCGCAGTGTCCCCTGCCCATTCACTTGGGCACCCACTGACCACCTGTGCACTTGCCGTGCCTCAAAGGGCTGTAGGCCCCCCCCCCCGCCAGTCACCTGGCTGCCCCTGCCCGGCCGCCCCAGGGCCCCCAGCTCCCTGGGATGCGTCCAGCTCCTTGGCCCGGTTAAGGCTTTGCACCCCTGCCCCCGGCGCAGCGATGGGCCCCACCCTCCCAGCGAGGCCTCCTGTGCAGTTCAAGTCCACCCAGAACCTCGATGGTGCCCACCATGGAGATGGGGTCCTCAGGTGGGGTCTCGGTGGGCCTGGCCCCTCTGGCAGCGTCATCGGGGCCAGCACGGGGGCCACGTGCCACAGAGGCAGGCTGCCGGGTCACAGCCAGAGACGCCCGGCACTGTGGTAGCCCCAGAGTTGGCAGAGCAAGGCCAGCTGCCCCAGCGGCCGGGCCTGTGAGGACGTACTCCTGGGCCTGAGACTGTCCGTCCGTCGGTTTCCGACAGACGCAGCCCGGCCCACGAGCGCCTCTCACCTGACCCCACCCGGCTCCGTGGGGGCTGCCCGAGCAGTACAGGGGGGCTTCTCCCAGGCTGGTCCCAGGCCACCCTGGAGGCAGGCTCTGCCCCCGCCCTCACCGAGCTCCCCTGGCTGCTCTCCCCAGGGGACAGGGACCAGGAGGAAATTGACCTCGGAGGGGGGCGGTCCCTGGACGCACTGTGCCCCCACCCGGGGTCCACGAGGAAGGGGCAGTGGCGCTCAGCCCCTGTCTGGCTCTGCAGGAGAAGGCTCCGGGGTCTGTGGCTCTGAGCGCTGGCCGGAGGGGTGTGATGTGGGCCGCCCACACGGTCCTGCAGGGTGCATGGAGCAGGACTCGGCCAGGGCCTGGGCAGGAGGCTCCATGTGCCCGCTGCGCCCCGCCCGGCTGTCTGTGGCCACTGGGGCCACAAGGACGGTGTTCAGGGGCAGCACTGGCCAGCACGGCCCCGCTGCCAGGGAGGGGGGAGGAAGCAGCCCCGTGCGTTTCTGTCGGAGCGGGGGTGGAGGCGGCGCCACCTGGCTGCCGGCATCACAGCTCTTCTTGGCTAGGGACAGGGACGCTGCTGCTGATGGATCTCGGGGGGGCCACAGCAGGCGGTGTGCAGGGTCCCCAGGGCTGCCACCTTGGGGCTGAGTGGGGCAGGACTGGGTGCTGACCCAGAGCTGCCTGCCCTGTCCCCCTGCACTGACCCCGTCATGCAGGAGAGGAGGCTGGGCAAGGCCTGGACAAGCCCTCGGCCTCAGCTGCTGGGGTCAGGGTCAGGGTCAGGTGTGCAGGCCCCCCAGTCTCTGCCCTCCCATCCCCTCCTGGGGCTACGGCCTGAGCCCAGGGCTGTGTCTTCCCACTCCCGCCCCATCCCTGGGCTCCACTGTCCTGCAGGCCCGTCTGTCCGCGTGGTCCCTGGGGGACCGCTCCTTGCTGGCGAGGGGGTGCAGCCCAGAGGAGGAAGCAGCCCCCGTGACTTCACGGCTGAGGACGGACTGCGGCCGCTGGCCAGCGGGAGGGGTAGGGCCGGGCCCCGTGAGGAAGGGGCTGCGGTCTCCGCCCACCTCAGCTCGGCTGGCAGCCATGGCCCCCAGTTTCCCGCACTGGTCATTAGGGGGCTTTCTCCTCCCCTGGCTGCACCAGCGTTGGACCCCCCCCCCCCCGCCAGCGAGCTGTGTGTGAAGTGGCCACTTTGTCGGGGCCCAGGTCCAGGGTGCTGAGGGAGATGGGTATTGTGGGGAGGCTCCGTGTTCATGCTGGGCCCTCTGCTACAGCCACTGGGGCCACCCCTGCCCGGGGCCCCCCTCGCCTGTCCCCCACCGCTGCCCGGGAGCAGGGCTCGGCCAGCCCAGGCGGCAGCAGGACCGGGGGACAGAGCCACGCTCCCTTCTGAGGAGGGGGAGGCAGCCAGGGCGTGGGCAGGGCACCTGGGGTCGGCCTGCACCGGAGTCTCCGCTCCGGGGCTGCTGGAGCCCAGCTGGGCGTGCCGGGCAGCGCTCAGTGCTCGTGGGGCCGCTGCACACCATCCCTCTTCTGACGGCACCTTGAAGATGGCCGTGGGGCCAGACACGCTCGTCACAGCGCTCGGGACACCTGGAGGGGGCAGGGGCCGGCAGGGCACTGCCTACCGCGGGTGACACTTGGCACAGACCGGCTCCATTCTGCTTGTCCCGCGTGGGCCACCAGTGGGGTCATGCAGTGGAGGCCACCCTCCAGGACGGCCCGGCCGCCACCTGCTGTGTCTCCTGCTCAGGGGAGAGCTCCCACAGCCCGTGTGGCCGGAGGCCCCGGTCGGCAGGGAGCACTGACCGCCAGCCACGCACTGAGCCCCGGACACTGCCCAGCCGGTCACTGAGGGGCCCTGGCCCGAGGCCGGCGCCCCCTGCTTTGTGGGGACCAAGCAGGGCACCCCCCAACCCGGCAGCACAGGATGCTGGGGCACGGCCAGCCGGGCAGACGGGGCCCAGTGCAGTGTGCTGCCCGCACCCCAAGGCTGTGGAGACGAGAGCCAGCTTCTCCCCCTCTCAGCGTGGAGCCGGCTATGCAGAGCTTGGGCCACCGCCGCGGCACCCAGCCGGGGCAGAGCCGCAGGTCTGGAGCCAGGAGGGGTGGCCGGGCGCCTCCGGTCGTAGGAGATAGAAATGGTGACCAGGAGACCAGGCCTGGTGCCGGGACAGAGGGCCGGGGCGGGGGGCCGTGCCTGTGGGGGCCCCGCGGGGGGCTCGGAGGCTGGCAGCCGCCCCGGGAGACCACAGCCAGGCCTGAGACGCCGCCAGCCTGGCCCGCCGCGGCCCCAACGTGTCATTAGGGAAGTGGGCCTCTGACCACGGGGACCACGGGGACCACGGGGACCGCGACGGGGTAGTCGAGGGAGGTTGGGGACAATGGCCGCAGGCCCCGCCTGTGCCACCCCAGGACCGAGCGAGTTGGCGGAGCCCCCCACCCAGGGCCCCCCCAGCTCCCGCCCAGGCCCTCGTCAGCCCCCCAGCTGCTCCCAGGCCACAGCCCCTTGGCACGGCTGCCATCCTCTGTGGCCCCAGGCCCCTCTGCCCCGGGCCCAGGCCTGGCACCAGGGCACCGTTAGCTCCAGTCAACTGCAGGGGCCGGGACCTCCTGGGAGGCAGGCAGAGGAGGCCCCGTGGGTTTGCTGTCCCCCCCGTGGAGCCCAACTCCACCGCAGAGCCCCCCGGAAGCTGCTAGAAGCCGGGGGATGGACCCAGGTGGTTGCCACGACGACCACGCCCCGAAGCAGTCACGGGGTCTCCGTGGGGCGGCTGCACTGCCTCGCGCACACGCAGGCCTGGGGTGCCGACCCCGCCCCTGTGCCACCTCCCACGTCCTTGGCGGGCAGTGGGCGTTGGGCGCCCCCCCGCTGGTGGCCGCTGCTTCCCGCCCTCGTCCAGGGCGGCCGTCTGCTGTCTCAGGCAACCCCGTGGCTGCTGCGCGGCGGGGCTCCCGCTCCTCCCCGGGGCCCAGCACCGGCGTGCATGGCTGTCCCTGAGCCCGCGCTGTCCCGTCCACTCAGATCAGCCGTCGGGTGCGGGCCCGACTCCAGTCAGCCAGACGCCGGGGCTCGCAGAAGCCCCCGCCGGCTTCGCGCTCAGCTGCAATGGCCTATCGTTCCCTGGGTCCCTTGGCAAAGATGCACTGGACGCCTCCCAAGTGTCAGGTGCTGGACGGGGCTGTGGGGCCAGCGGAGAGGTCAGCACTAGGGCAGGGGGACAGGCAGACACAGCCGTGCAGCCACCTGCAGCTGTCAAGGTGGGCCTCCTGGAGGAGGTGGCCTTTCTGTCTGTCTGACAGACTAGATGGAGCCCACATGGAAAGATCCGGCTGCAGTAGGTGTGAGAGGCCCCGGGACAGGACGGCTGGAGAACCCGGCGCAGGGTGGGGTGCGGTCACGGCCGGGCCCTCCTGTGGGCAGATTCCTGCTCTGGGCTCTGGGGTGAACGCTGAGGTCCCCTTCCTCAGCCCCGGGGGAGGGGAGGCGGAGGCTCCCTGCCAGCCGCCCCCTCTCCAGCGCGGCCAGTCCCCTGGGCTGTGGGCTCGGCACCTCCCCCCCCCCCCCCCGCCCCGGGGCAGCAGCCCGGATCTCTGATTTCCGGAGCTCCTCCCCGGGATGCTGAGGGCCTCGGGGGCATCACAGGTGTGGCCTGGAGGGGCCCAGAGCCCAGGACAGGCGTCGTACTCCACCCCCGGGGGAAGCAGCGCTGGGCAGCGGGGCGGGGGGGCTGAGCTGGGTCCTCGTGGGGCAGTGCGGCCAGCGGGGGTGGGGCGCCGGCCCTGGGCAGGCAGGGGCTGCCCCTCCCCGAGGAGCCGGGAGGGCGGTACAGGCTCTGGCCGCCGTGGGGCATGGGGCGCGGGGGCCGCAGGGAGCCGTGGAATCCCTCCTCTGATTCGGCTCCAGATTGGCCCGGGGAGGAATCGGGGAGAATCGATTCGTGCCAGGTCCTGGCGGAGCCAGGCAGCTGCTGCGGGAGCCGCCCCGCCCCGCCCCTCCCCCGGGGGCCCCCTTCCCACCCCCGGTACCCAGGGCCAGCCTGCTGGCGCCTGGGAGGGGGCGGAGGCGAGGCTTGTCCCTGGGTCATCCGGCATCACTGGCCAGAGGCAGGACCCAGAGCAGAGAGGCCGTGGGGGCAGCCTGGGCCCACGCCCAGCTCCACGGAGAGGGGTGAGAGCCCTCAGGTGGGCTGCCCGCAGGAGGTGGCCGTGAGCTGGAGCCCCAAAGGCTGGCCAAAGAGAAGGGACGCCTGGCAGGGCTGGGAGGAGCCTGGGTGAGCCTGCAGCAGGGGCCACCTGACCCTGTTCTGGACGTGGCCCCCCAGCCTGTGTCCCCTTCCCGGGCACTGTCCTGGGCTGTGGGCATCTGGGCCGCCTCATGCTCTCTGCCTGGTCCTGGCTTCCCCAAGCTTGTGTGAGGTCAGCCCGGAATGGCCTCCTGGGCGGGCAGGGGTGCAGGACCTGGCCCCTCCCCCACCCCTGCAGGCGTGCTCCGTGGAGACCCCGCCCCCGGGACAGAGTGGGAGGAGCCCTTGGAGGTGTCCTGCTTGGCGGGAGGCCAGGGGAGGCCTGGCCCCGGACGGCGCCGGTGGCTTCTGAGCCGGGCTTCTCCAGGCTCTGCCCAGCCTCCCAGGGCCGCCCCGCCCACTGCAGGCCTTGTGGCTTGGTGTTCAGTCTAGGCCCCAGCCACCACGGGCCAGCTAGCGTCCCCTGGGGCCCGGGGGCTGCGGGCCTGGCCCGGTTCATCCTGACTCAGAGCGCTGTGGGGCCAGCGCCTCCGTGAAGCCCGGCAAACACCGGGGCCGCTCCGCCAGAGCCCCTACCCACACAGCGTCGCGGGGAGGCGACCCCGGGCACCCCGAAGTGTTCCCAGCCGGAGCCGTGGGGCTGCCCAGGACCTCCGAGGGCTGTGGGGAGCACAGGCCCCTCCCTGCCGGCTGCTGGCAGCAGGGGGCCCAGGGGTGGGGGTCTTTGGACCACACGTGGCTCTGGGAAGAGTGAGAAGGGAAAGAGATGAGCCCAGCCCCATCCACGGGGCGACTCCTGTCACCCTCTCGGCCGCCGGTGGCCTGGCTCTCCCCGGGGGGCTGGGGCAGAGGGGCCGTCCCCCTGCCCGCCCACCCCCCCTTCCTGCCCTCTGGGCCCAGCCCTGCCCTGCTGCCTGCGTCCCCGGTGCAGCCAGGCACGGCCCAGGGCCCGCGGGGGGGGGGGCACCTCACCACACCCGGCCCGGCCGCAGCCCCCAGCCGCGGGCCGCCAGAGAATGGGCGCCTTCACGGCAGCTTGGCCCCGCGCGCTGGGCCCCGGCCTGGCCCGGCCCACCGGCCCCCGCCCACCAGTGCCCGCGGTGCCCTCCTCCGCGCGCGGCGGCTGGCGGCAGGGCCTCCCCGTGCGGGACCGGGCAGCCACCTGCTGCCCACAGCCGCGGCCACACAATGGGCTCCTTGTGAGCCCCGGGCGGCGGGCAGCGCCTCGCGGCCCTCCCGGGCTCACAGCCCCGTTGTGTTGGGGTGGCTGCCCTGGCCGGGCAGCACGGAGCTGGCCAGGCCGGCCCCACCCGTCCTCGGCCACGGCGAGGCCGGCTCCCGCCTGCCTGCCCTCGGGAGAGGGTGGTCTGCCTGCCGCGGGCAGGGGTTCAGGGCGGCAGCTCTGTGCCAAGGGCGCCTCCCTGGGTGTCGCTGGCCGCCTGGCTGCAGCAGGGCCCGAGCTGGCTGCACACGGCCGGGGCAAATGGCAGAGCCACGCATGATCCCCAGGAGCCCCATAGATTCACCTTGCCAGGGAAGGGGCCCCGAGGGACCCAGTGTGGGGGCTGGGTGCGTGCCTAGGTGGGGCCGTGGGGAGCCCCGGGAGCCGCCAGCTCCGGACGCGGTTTGGGGGCAGGGCAGGGTCTGCAAGGGGCCCGGTGCTGAGCCACCTCTTGCTCAGCCCTGGGGCCGTGGGGAGGTGGTCCCTGCTCTGTGCCGAGGCCCCGTCCTGGTGGGCAGCGGCTCGCCGGCCTGGGTCTGCCTGCCTGCCACCGTCGAAGTCCTCAGGTGCTGGGGGACCAGAGGCCACGTGTCCTCAGAGCTCTGCAAGACGGGGGTGGGGTGGTAGCGCGGGGTTCCCTCCCCCACCATGGGATGTGCCTGTGACCCCGGAAGGTCACCCTGAGCTGGACAGAGGAGGGCTCGGGCTCCTTGTCGCCCTCTCCCTGGCTGAGGCCGAGGGCACCAAGCGCCTGGATCCAGCCATGCCTGCAGCTGCACGAGGAAGCCCAGTGCTTCTCTACTGCCTCGAGAGTGCCCTCGGGGGGACCCTAGCCCCCTCCCCGCCGCAAGTCCAGTGCCCAGGCCTCGGCGAAGGGCCACTGCTGCCCCCCAGGGCTGGCAGACACAGCAGCCCCCTGCCCCACTGTGGGGTGACCCACGCAGCCCCTCCTCCACCGGAGCCAGAGACGGGGTCTGGGAAGACAGGTCTGCTGGGGGTGGTCTGCAACAGCGTGGGGTCAGCAGCCCGAGGCCACTGGAGGTGACAGGGACTCCTGGGGCCCCTTAGGGCCACTTCTTGCCCAGGGAAGGGAGGCTGGGTCCTACTCAGGGGATGCTCAGGCCACCTGGGGGCTGCTGTCCTGTGGTGGGGTGGCCACAGGACACACAGGAGGCCCAGCTCTGGACCCGCTCCATGGAGGGCCCGGGCCCCACACCCCACAGTCCTGGGGGGACCTTGCACTCCAGTGCAGGTCGCTGTCTGCCTCTTCCATCAGACTGCGCCCAGCCCTGCCCCCAGTGGCTGTCCCGGGGCCCTGGCTCCGTGCCCCCCCTCCCCACTCCCCGCCAGAGCCGGAGCCAGAGCCACAGCTGCACTCACACGTGGGGAGGCGGGGGAGGGGGCGGGGCACGGAGCCAGGGCCCCGGGGGGCGGCTGGCTGGGGGGGACACAGTCCCCAAGCAGGGCAGTGTGGCCCACGTGGTCGCCCCAAAGACGTGTGCCTTCTGCTGTGGGTTCATCGGATCTGTGTCCAGCCCTGGCCAGAAAAGAGGCCCATCAGAGGCAGGGACATCTCAGGGTGGTCAAGGGTAACAGACGGTCTTAAGGGGCGGAGGGCGCAGCCGGCCCCTGCGGCCTCCTTCCCGGTCCCTGCCCACAGGGGGTGCCGGTACCTCCCGCCACCTGTGACTGTCACGTCCGCTCTGCCGGGCCTCGCAGGGCCGCTGTCCGGTCTCAGGGACCTGGGGTGGCCAGAAAGAGGTGCTCCGGGCCTCCTGAGTGTGGTGCGGCCCCGCGTGGGGCCACAGGACATGGAGAAGGCTCAGGGTCAGGTCTGATAACCGATGTCGATGCCACGGGCAGGGCGGAGCCGGGCTGGCGGGGCGGGGGCGGGGCAGGCAGGGGCTGGCTGCTGCCCATCACACCTGGCGCCGTGGGGCCTGGAGCGGCAGCAGAGGGGTGTGGATGGGGAGGACACCCCGGCTCTGCCCACACAGGCTGCCTGCGGCCAGCTCACGCATGGGCCCCCAGCGTCCCCAATGCGTCTGCCCCCGGAGGGAGGGGGTATGGGTGTCGGGGGTTGGGGGGAGCGGCCTGGGCCACGGGCTGTGACCCACGCCAGGGTCAGCCTGAGGATCAGGAGGAGGCCCAGAGACGTCACTCGGGCCAGGGCCCGCCCCTCGGGGGTCCCAGCTGCGGATGGGGTTGGGACCTCAGGGGTGCCTAGGCCGCTGCTGGGTCAGCCTGTCTCCCTGGGGCTGAAGAGCAGGCCCAGCCCCCACGGCCATGCTGGCCGCTCCGGGCCCACAGAGGGCTCAGGATGGCCGCGGCAGCAGAGCCCGGCCCGGGGCTGAACCCAAGGCCCCTGCAGCGCTGGGCACGGAGGGCCCGGCCGGGCCTGGCTCTCTGCAGGCTAGAAGCAGAGGAGCCTGCGCCCGCGGAGGTCTCCCCACTCCCAGCTCTGCCTCTTCTGCAAGGACGCGGCCTCGGTGATGCCGCGCCCCTGGGCCCTGTCCCCAGGGAGACCGGCTCTGAGGCCAGGGGCAGCGACCGCCCAGGGCAGCAGCAGAGCTCACACCCGCGCCTCCTCACGCCCCCCACAGGTGACCACGCTGCCGGGGCCTGGCCTGGGTGGGCTCATCAGCTCAGTGCCCCCTCTCCTGGCCCTGGTGTCTGTGGCCGCCTGGCACCAGGGCCCAGCCCAGCCACACACTATGGCCACCCGGGCTCCAGACTGCTCACTGCTGCCCAGGCTGCTAGCCAGAGAGGAGCTCACCTCCCCCCCTAGGACCTGGCCAAGATGTCCACAGTCGGTCTCACAAGGCCGGGCACATGTGGCCACACAGACCGCCATCCCCAGCCCCACGCGGGCCAGCCACCAAGGGCCTGGCTTCTGGGGCCCACAGGCTTGAGGACCCCAATATCCATCCCAGCCAAGCCCCCTGGGCTGGGCAGAGGGGAGGGCAAGGGACGCCTGAGTCCCAGGGCTGGGTCCTTGGCAGGCGGAGCCAGGCACACGGGGGACACACCTGCTCCGAGCAGGGAGGGGGCTTCCGGGCCCGCAGCTGTCGGCCCTGAGGACAGCCAGCCTCCTAGCAGCAGCTGGGCCGGAGGCTCGGGAGCCGGCACAGCCAGGGCCCGGGCGGCCCCCAGCCCCAGGATCCCTTACAGCTGCTGCCGAAGCTGGAGGGAACCGAGGGGGGTGGGAGGGGGAGGGCTGGGGGCCAGCATGGGGCGGCCAGGGGCTTCCGACCCCTGGCCCCGCACCCCGCCAGACCCCAGCAGCCGTGGCCGGCCCCAGCCCCGCAGGGAGTCTCCCGCTGGGCAGAGACTCCCACACCTCGGCGCCCTGGATGGAGGGGGTCGTGCCGCACGCAGGAGGAGCCCTGAGCACACGGCCTGACCTCCTGCAGCTGGGCCCCGGGCGTCGGGCGCTGTCCCAGCTGCCCGGGCTCCCCAGGAGCGACCAGCACCGCTCAGCCGTGGCCCAGGAGCCTCCTGCAGAGGCCAAGCTCCGGCCCCCACACCGCTGTCCAGCGCTGCCCTCAGCCCTCAGGGGCCCCGTGCGGGAGGGCCAGGCCTGTCCGCGTGGCCCTTCCCCTGGGAGCCCGGGGGCGCCAAGTCCCAGCAGCCCCAGGGGCCCGTTCCCTGAGAGCCGTGCCCAGACCCTCCCATGACTGCTCCCCAGAGGGCTGGGCCCCCACCGCAGGCCTGCCCACCTGGCCGCTGTCCCCGACAGCCGGTTCAGGGCAGGACAGGCCCACCATGCGGCCAAGGCAGGGCCCAGCGGCCGGTTGGCTGGGTTTTGGGGATTTCGAAGCAGCTGTGGCGGCAGGTGTGGCCAGCCAGCTGTTGGTGGGCTGGGGCTGTCCCCGGCCACTCGCTGGGGCAGCAAAGCCAGCAGAGCATGGCCGGCGCTGGGGGAGGCAGGAGGGCCTGCCCCCTGCCCCCGCGGTTGGGCGCCTCTCTCCAGCAGGGCTGTGGTGGCCAGGGATGTCCACAGCTGCCCTCAGGCCTCGGTCTCAGCCTGGACACCTGGGAACTGAGTTCCGGCTTGGGAAATGCTGACCCCCATAAAGAAGGAGGCTCAAAGACCCCCTCTGCGCCCCCGCCCACACCCTGAGTGCTGGGCGGGACCCTGGTCCCCGGCACAGTTTGGTGGGGCGGAGCGCTGTGAGCAGCACACGCGCCTCCTGGTGGCCATCACCGGAATGTTCCGCCTGACCCTGCCAGGCAGATGGAGTTGAGGGGCTGCATGGGGCTGGGGTCCCCTGGGGACAGAGAGGGGCCATTTCAGAATGTCCCTCAGTCAGGAGGGGAGGGAGGGGCCTGGAGGTGGCTGCCCGCTGCTGGCCCCTGGGCTGGGGGCAGGCAGCCCAGAGGTCGTCAGGGAAGCACCCACAGCGCAGAGCCCTGGGGGCTCTGGGGGCACTTGCCTTCCAGGGCCAGGCAGGCCTAGGGCAGGCAGCCTCCCGCGACCCCAGACTGCCTAGCACATGGACAGCGGGGGTGGGGGAGGGGGACCCAGCCATGGAGGGTCCCTGGGGGGCACAGGATGCCCGGCTCCCCAGCCTCTGCCCCGACCTTAGTCCAGGAGACCCACGGCTGGACGAGCGCTCCCAAGTCTGCAGCTGGGCATCCCCCACCCAACCTCCCCAGTCCCAGCCCCGCCCCTGGCCTTGGCCGCCCCCCTTCCTGATCTGAGACTCACACACAGACCACCATGTCCACCAGATGGCGCCAGAGGCCATGCCTGCATCCCCAGGACCCAGCTGGCCAGGCCAGGCAGAGCCACCCACCCCTGCTCTCCAGCGTCCATCGGCACCAGGGCTGGGCAAGGGAGGGACTGGAGGCAGTGGCCATGGGCCATGAGGACAGCTCAGCCCCCCTGGAGCCCCCGTGTGCCCAAGCGTGTGTGTGGGGGTGCCCGTACCCCTCTCTGCTCCTCCCTTCACTGCCCTGGCACAGGGAGCCCAGGCACGGAGCTGGGAGGAAGGGGTGCTGGGGTCTGGGACAGAGGGGGCACAGGACTCAGGGGCCCCAGGGAAGGGCTAAGCACTTTGTCAGGAGACAGAGGGGCCAGAGCCTCCCAGGAGCCCCAGCCCGACCTCGGTGACACGCACAGTGGCAGCCCAGGCTGAGCCCAGTGAGCAAGCTATGGAGCAAGGCCAGTGGGGCCCAGCCTGTGCCCTCCCGCCTCCCACCTCCGCCAGGGCGGCTCTGTCTCCCACCTGCCTCACTCCCCGGCCACACCCTCACGCAAGGCCCCCCACCTGCTCACCACTCTGTCCCAGACAGGCTGGCCTCCTCTTCCCAATAGGGGGTGGAGAGGCGCCTGGGCATGGATGCCCTGAGGGCATGGGCAGGGTGCCCTGGGGGAGTAGGTAGGGTGCCCTGGGAGTGTGGGCAGGGTGCCCTGGGAGTGTGGGCAGGGTGCCCTGGGGGAGTAGGTAGGGTGCCCTGGGGGCATGGGTAGGGTGCCCTGGGGGCGTGGGCAGGGTGCCCTGGGGGAGTGGGTAGGGTGCCCTGGGGGCGTGGGCAGGGTGCCCTGGGAGTGTGGGCAGGGTGCCCTGGGAGTGTGGGCAGGGTGCCCTGGGGGAGTAGGTAGGGTGCCCTGGGGGCATGGGTAGGGTGCCCTGGGGGCGTGGGCAGGGTGCCCTGGGGGCGTGGGCAGGGTGCCCTGGGGGAGTAGGTAGGGTGCCCTGGGGGCGTGGGCAGGGTGCCCTGGGGGAGTAGGCAGGGTGCCCTGGGGGCGTGGGCAGGGTGCTCTGGGGGAGTAGGTAGGGTGCCCTGGGGGTGTGGGCAGGGGTGCCCTGGGGGCGTGGGCAGGGTGCCCTGGGGGAAGAGGTAGGGTGCCCTGGGGGCGTGGGCAGGGTGCCCTGGGGGCGTGGGCAGGGTGCCCTGGGGGAAGAGGTAGGGTGCCCTGGGGGCATGGGCAGGGTGCCCTGGGGGTGTGGGCAGGGTGCCCTGGGGCCGTGGGCAGGGGTGCACCAGGAAGCTGTTGCCTGCTGGGCGCTGGGACAGGGCTGAGACCCAGAGGGGCTTCCTGGAGGAAGGGTCCTCTGAACTGAGGGCATTCACAGGAGAAACAGAGTGGGCAAGCCCCAGGCCATGGTCGTGGGTGACGGGAGGCGGCAGGACAGGGCCACACCCCCTCCTTCCCTCGTGGGGTGCTCTAGCCTGGGGTGACGACCAGGGGACACTGGACCAGCCTTTGTCCCTTGAGTAGAGCAGGGAGAGCTGCACCTGGGGCGTCGCAGCCCCTGTGGGTTAGGGTAGGGGTCCCCATGAGAAGTGCCTGGGGTCCCCTTGGGGAGTCCATCTGGCCACCGCCCCGTTGCCATGGCTCCTGGGCCACACCCATTGGGCCGTGCGTGGCCACACGGCACTGTCTGAGAGTCCCCGCCCACTTCACCTGGCTGGATCCTGCCGGCTGGGGTGCGGGAGGGGCTCAGGGTGCAGCCGGGCCACCTCTCTGGCCACCAGGGCTCCTGGGATTCCGGTCGCAGGTGCCCAGGCAGGCTGCTGGGCCGTGTCCCTCCTGGAGGCGCCAGCTGTGCCCAGGCACCTGCAGGCAGCTGCAGGTTGGAGGGAGCCCCTGGTGGGCGAGGTTGAGTGGGGTGGGGTCCGGGGCTTGGGGACCTGGCTGGGGAGCAGGGGTGACTCTCCCAGGGCAGCACCTCCAGGCCTGGCCCGGGAGCGGCCTCTGTGGGCCGGGGGCTAGGAGGTCAGGGCAGTGTCTCCCCCGGGGTCCCCAGCGCAGGGTCTCCCCCACAGCATCTGCTCAGCCTGCACAGCTTCCTGTCTGCTCTCCACGGCCTCGCCGCTGTCTGGGCAAAGCCGCCTCAGCTGGCCACGGTCTGCCCCGTCTCCCCACCCCACCCCGGCCGCTGGCTGCGGTGGGGACCAGCGCGAGGCAGAGACGGCACGGGCTCCCGGCCAGCGCTGCCCGAGCCACGCCACTCGCCGCCCAGGGCCCGAGTGCCTGCTTCTCTCTCCAGCTCCACTGCTCCGTCGGAAACGCCCCCTTTACAAACCGGCCCCGTGGGCTCTGCGTGTTCTGAGCCCGTGGACAGAGCCCTCTGTTTCGTCCACAGATGCTGCCGGGGGCTGCTGGGGCCGGGTGGGGGGCAGCTGCCCCTCGGCTTGCTTGTCCCCTCGGCCCCGGCTGGGCCAGAGCCAGAGGCCCCCGGGCACTGCAGCGTCGGCTCCAGGGCAGGCACCACGGGCCCTGCTGGGCAGCAGGGCAGAAGCCAGGGACCAACAAGCCGCCATTCTCCAAAAGCCCCCGACCCCAACAGACCCCCCAGGCTCCGGCTCCGGCTGTGCGGGCTCCTGGCTCCTCTGACGCCCAGGGACCCAGCCTCCTGGGAGCCGCCAGCACCCGTGGGCACCACCCCAGGGTCTGGCCCGGGGCTCCCAGCCTCACCTGCCCCAGCCAGTCTCTCCCAGCCCGCCCTCGGCTCCTGTCCACACCCTCGGCCTCCGGGCCGCCTGCCCACACTGCCGGTGTCGGCTAAACCCCGTGTATTCCCAGGAGCCCCAGAGAGCTGGCGGGAAAGCGAGACCCCCGTTAGGGCCAGAGCCGGGCAGGTGCCCAGGTCTCCACCCCACCGCCTTCCCTGGCACAGCCCCTGCTCATCCCCGAGAAGCCGAGTGCCCGGTGCTTCTCCTGGAGCGGGCGCACCCCATTTTCCCTGGCTCCCGGCGGGCGGCAAAAGTACGGGCCGGGGGCCTGGACCGTTAGCAGGAGCCAGCGCCAACGCACTCCGGAGTCTGGGCGCCGCGGGCCGCCAGGCAGGTGAAGCTCCGGGACCCGCCCCCGGCCCCCGGCCCCCGCAGGCGCCTCGTCCCCAACCCCGCGCCCTGCCCCGCCCCGCAGGCGCCCCCGCCCCCCACCCCGCGCCCTGCCCCGCCCTGCAGGCGCCCCACGCGCCCCGCCCCGCAGGCGCCCCCGCCCCCCACCCCGCGCCCTGCCCCGCCCTGCAGGCGCCCCACGCGCCCCGCCCCGCAGGCGCCCCGGCCCCCCCCCCGCGCCCTGCCCCGCCCCCGCCCCGCCCCGCAGCCCCCCCCCCCCCCGGCCCCCGCCCCGCCTCGCCCCGCAGGCGCCCGGGTGCCCGGAGCGAGCGCAGCACGGGACCGGCTCCGGGGCCGCCGCGCAGGTGAGCGCCCCCTGCCCTCCAGGCCCCGCGCCCCTTTCGCTGCAGCCCCCCGCCCCGGCCGCCCCCGCGCGGGGTCGTGGCCGGACTGGGGGGATTCCAGGGCTGGGGAGGGTCCGGGCGGCGGGGGCCAGGGCGAGCGCCGCAAGGTGTCCGGTCGGGGCGGGGGGCGTCCGCGGTTGGGCGCGAGGCGGTCGCCGGGTGGGCGCTTGCACCCTGCAGCCCCCCGACTTCCGGGCAACCCGCCCGGGGAGGGAGGGCGGTATGGGCCGTCACAGGGTCCTGGGGGCCTGCCCCCGCCTGGCGCTGCCTGGGGGCCCGGAGCCCAGCAACCCGAAGGCAGCGGTGGTTCCGTTGTGTCTTGGGAGAGAACACGGGGGCGGGGGCGGGGCGAGGACCAGCGGGCGGCCTCGGGTCTGAACCGGTGACGGGTTTCCAGAGCGCACGGGCTGTGAGGTGCTGGGGTACGCAGGCCAGCCCACCCCTGCCTCAGTTTCCCCTTGTGGGGGGGGGGCTGCTGAGGGCCCCTGGGGTGTGGGGACGGGCTAGGGGTTGCCATCGCTCGGAGAGCTCAGTGGGCTTGTGCCGGGAGGGGGCTGTGCCGGGAGGCGGCCTGGGCCAGGCCCTTGGGTGGGGCGGAGCCTGGTGTCTGAGGGGGGAATCCCCTCCACCTTCCCCGGGGACCTGGCGGGGTGGGGGCCCCAGGGCCGAGATGCTGGGCCCAGAGAGCCGGCTGGGCTGTCCTGCCAGGCCAGCGGGGAGGGGTGGCCGGGAGCCCAGCTGCCCCGCCCCCAGGGCCCTCTTGAGAGCCAGGGGCGGCGCTGGGGGGGGGTGCGCCTTGAACTCCAGGCACCGCCCCACTCTGCCCCCTGCCCTTGTTCGGCAGCCCCCCCCCCCCCCCCGCCACCTGGCAACCAGGCTCAGGCGCACAAGGGTTGAGGGGGCAGCCCAGGGTCCTGAGTGTCGGGGCGGGTGTGGGGGACCTGCTGGCTGAGCACAGCCCTGCCGGGGGGCTATCTCCAGACCTAAAAGCCCCTCCCCCGGGAAAACAGGCGCAGGGCCCCTCGCGCGGCCATGCCCCCCGCGGACCTGTTCCTGGGCCCCGTGAGCCTGGACGGCAGAGCGGGGGCCTGGCCACGTCCACCCTGGGCAGCCTCGTGTGCCAAGACCTGCGTGAGGACCCCCCCATCAGGGAGCGGCCCTCGGGCCGTGTGTCCTGTCTGCCTGGACCCCCATGCCGCCCCTGCCCGCCGCACAGCCACCCGGGGGCTCGGCCTTATCCGAGACTCCTGAGTTCTGGTTTCTTCCCTCATTTGTGTTTATTTGCGAGGCACAGGGACACAGAGTCCTGTCCCTGGTTCACCCCCGGATGCCCACGGCAGTCACAGCTGGGCCAGGCCAAAGCCCGAGCCAGGTGCCTCCCACGGCAGTGGCAGGGCCCGGTCCTTGGGCCACCGGTGCTGCCGCCCAGGGCACTCATCAGCGGGCCGGCACCGCACGTGCTCCCGGAGGGGTGGGGTGCCCGCCAGCCCTGCCCCCTCCGCCCGGCGGCCCCTGTGGGAGCAGGCTCCAGCCAGGCCTGCCCGCCCCTCGCCCAGGGCCACGGGGACTCCTGGGCGTTGGCTGGAGGTCGGCCACCCCGAACTCCCACCTCGCCTTTTTAAGCAGAGGTTTTGTCTCACCTGCAGGGGCCCCCACAGCCCCCCAGGTCTGCCCGGGCCCCCCACAGCCCCCCAGGTCTGCCCGGGCCCCCCACAGCCCCCCCAGGTCTGCCCGGGCCCCCCACAGCCTCCCCAGGTCTGCCCAGGCCCCCCACAGCCTCCCCAGGTCTGCCTGGCTCAGTCCCCCCACAGCCTCCACAGGTCTCCCTGGGCCCCCCACAGCCCCCCCAGGTCTGTCCCGCCCCTCTCAGCCCCCCACAGCCTCCCCAGGTCTGCCCAGGCCCCCCACAGCCCCCCCAGGCCTGCCTGGCTCAGTCCCTCCACAGCCTCCCAGGTCTGCCCAGCCCCCCACAGCCTCCCAGGTCTGCCCAGCCCCCCACAGCCTCCCCAGGTCTGTCCCGCCCCTCTCAGCCCCCCACAGCCCCCCCAGATCTGCCCAGCCGGCTCAGGCCCCCCACAGCCCCCCAGGTCTGCCCGGCAGACTCAGGCCCCCCCCACTGCTCGGCGCTGTGCACTGCCTGAGCCTGACTTGTGTGTTTTCTCCTCTAAGTGACTGCTTTTCACACTCAAGGTTTGTACTTAAGGAGACACCTGCTCACGTTCCCCTAGGAGCCGGGCGATTCTCTAGCATCTCATCCGTGCCTTCCGTGGGGCACGCCGGGCGTATCTCGTAGCATCTCATCCGTGCCTTCCGTGGGGCACGCCGGGCGTATCTCGTAGCATCTCATCCGTGCCTTCCGTGGGGCACGCCGGGCGTATCTCGTAGCATCTCATCCGTGCCTTCCGTGGGGCACGCCGGGCGTATCTCGTAGCATCTCATCCGTGCCTTCCGTGGGGCACGCCGGGCGTATCTCGTAGCATCTCATCCGTGCCTTCCGTGGGGCACGCCGGGCGGCGCGATTCAAACATCCATTCACTCACTCATTCATTCGTTCATTGGAGACAGAGCGCCTGTCCGCGGGTCACTCCCACTGCCCGCAGTGGCGGGGCTGGCACCCTGGCTGGGTGTGTCACGCGGGCGGCAGGGCCAGGCGTTGGAGCCGTCCCGCAGCCTCCCAGGGAGCAGGGAGCAGGGGGTCCTGGGGGCCAGCCCTCGGGAGCGGGGCAGGGGGGAGGCCGAGCCTGGGCTGGGCCCTCCGCAGCGCTTCGGTGAGGGCTCCAGACAGCAGAGTCCCACAGTGGCTGAAGACGGGCGCCCACCGCGTCACAGCCATCTGAGGGGCGCAACCTGGCACACGTGACCCCCGCCTGAGGGGCGCAACCTGGCACACGTGACCCCCGTCTGAGGGACGTGACATGATGTGACCCCTGTCTGAGGGACGTGACCTGGCGCACATGACCCCCGTCTGAGGGGCGTGACCTGGCACACGTGACCCCCGCCTGAGGGGCGCGACCTGGCACACGTGACCCCCGCCTGAGGGGCGCAACCTGGCACACGTGACCCCCGTCTGAGGGACGTGACATGATGTGACCCCTGTCTGAGGGACGTGACCTGGCGCACATGACCCCCGTCTGAGGGCGTGACCTGGTACACGTGACCCCCGTCTGAGGGGTGTGACATGATGTGACCCCCATCTGAGGGGCGCAACCTGGCACACATGACCCCCGTCTGAGGGGCACGACCTGGTACACGTGACCCCCGCCTGAGGGGCGCGACCTGGCACACGTGACCCCTGCCTGAGGGGCGCAACCTGGCACACGTGACCCCCGTCTGAGGGACGTGACATGATGTGACCCCCGTCTGAGGGACGTGACATGATGTGACCCCCGTCTGAGGGCGCGACCTGGTACACGTGACCCCACCTGAGGGGCGCGACCTGGTACACGTGACCCCACCTGAGGGGCGCAACCTGGCACACATGACCCCCGTCTGAGGGGCGCGACCTGGCACACGTGACCCCCGTCTGAGGGGCGTGACCTGGCACACGTGACCCCTGTCTGAGGGGCGTGACCTGGCACACGTGACCCCCGTCTGAGGAGTGCGACCTGGCACACGTGACCCCCGTCTGAGGGGCGTGACCTGGCACACGTGACCCCCGTCTGAGGGGCGTGACCTGGCACACGTGACCCCCGTCTGAGGAGTGCGACCTGGCACACGTGACCCCCGTCTGAGGGGCGTGACCTGGCACACGTGACCCCCGTCTGAGGGACGTGACATGATGTGACCCCCGTCTGAGGGCGCGACCTGGCACACGTGACCCCCACCTGAGGGGCGCGACCTGGTACACGTGACCCCACCTGAGGGGCACGACCTGGCACACGTGACCCCCGTCTGAGGGGCGCGACCTGGTACACGTGACCCCACCTGAGGGGCGCGACCTGGCACACGTGACCCCCGTCTGAGGGACGTGACATGATGTGACCCCCGTCTGAGGGCGCGACCTGGCACACGTGACCCCACCTGAGGGGCGCGACCTGGCACACGTGACCCCCGTCTGAGGGACGTGACATGATGTGACCCCCGTCTGAGGGGTGCGACCTGGTACACGTGACCCCACCTGAGGGGCGCGACCTGGCACACGTGACCCCCGTCTGAGGGGTCCGACCTGATGTGACCCCCATCTGAGGGACGCAATCTGGTACACGTGACCCCCGTCTGAGGGGCGCAACCTGGCACATGTGACCCCCATCTGAGGGGGCACGACCTGGCACACGTGACCCCTATCTGAGGGCGTGACCTGGCACATGTGACCCCCATCTGAGGGGCGTGACCTGGCACACGTGACCCCCGTCTGAGGGGTGCGACCTCTGACACTCGTGACCCCCGTCTGAGGGGCACGACCTCCAACACTCGTGACCCTGTCTGAGGGGTGTGACTTGACATGTGACCCCTGTCTGAGGGGTGTGACCTCCAACACTCGTGACTCCTAAGGGGCATGACCTCTGACACATGACCCCTGTCTGAGGGGCACGACCTGTGACACACATGACCCCCGTCTGACAGGAATGTCCTCTGACACACATGACCCCCGTCTGAGGGGCGCGACCCCCAACACTCATGACCTCTGTCTCTGAGGGGTGCAACCTGACACGTGACCCTCATCTGAGGGGTGTGACCTCTGACACGTGACCCCCATCTGAGGGGCGCAACCTGTGACACACGTGACCCCCGTCTGACAGGAAGGACCTCTGACACATGTGACCCCCATCTGAGGGGCGGACCTCTGGCACACATGACCTCTGACGCACCACTTGTGACGGGCGTGACCTCACCACTTTCTCCCCAGGCCCGTGGCGCCTCTGCGTCTGCCTCTTTCCCCCTGTCCCTGTGGGGGGGCCACCCCTGTCCGCCCCGCCCCCGCAGCCCCTCCCCCACATGCGCTCCGCGTGTTCCTTCGTGTTCCGCTGCTGCCCGCCTGGGGTGGGAGGGACCTTGTCTGCCTGGGGCCTGAGAGACGTCTCGTGTGGCGGTCGGACCCCGGCCCGGCCGGTGCCCCAGGACAGTGTCCACCTGCGCCCCGGAAGCTGCGACGACCTCCCCCTGTCCTGCTGACCACTGGTCCCGTAGCCCAGGGTCACGTGTCCTGGGGCGGGGCCTGCTGGGGGCGTGGACACGTGCCGTGGAGGCAGGAGACGCTGGCGGGGCCCCGCAGCCGGCACAGGCTGGGCACCCCGGGGGCCGGCCGGGCACAGGGCTGTCCCACGCTGTTCTACCCGTCCCCTCTGCCTGTGCTCCGTGGGCCCCTGGGTGCTGGCACCTGCTGGTCCTGGGCCCCTTCCCTGCAGGGCTCCGAGGAGCCGCGGGGAGGGGCAGTCGCCGGGCAGCCACCTCGCATGGACAGACGGCTTCCGTCTGGGCTGGCGGCCGGGCCCGGGCTCCTTCCTCCCCTGGATTGCTTTCCAAACAATTTGCTTAATGTGATTCCCGGCCGAGCCAAGCTGAGCGTGACTAACCGCGCTTGCCGCGGGGCGGGGGGCTGCGGGGCCTGGGCGGGACGCTGCCCTCACCGCCCCCCGCCCCGCCCTCTTCTCTTGCAGACGGACGGACGCGGGCTGGCGCTGGCCCCAGGGCCGCCATGGAGCCCCTGTTCCCGGCCGCCGCACCGGGCTGGAACGCCTCCTCCTCTTCCTCGGCGGCCGCCCCTGCAGGCAGCCACAACGGGACGCTGGCGGGGCTGGCGCCCTCGGCCGGGGTGCGGGCGGTGCTGGTGCCCGTGCTGTACCTGCTGGTGTGCGCCGTGGGGCTGGGCGGCAACACGCTGGTCATTTACGTGGTCCTGCGCCACGCCAAGATGGCCACGGTCACCAACGTGTACATCCTGAACCTGGCCGTGGCCGACGTGCTGCTCATGCTGGGGCTGCCCTTCCTGGCCACGCAGAACGCCGTCTCCTACTGGCCCTTTGGGCCCTTCCTGTGCCGCCTGGTCATGACGCTGGACGGCATCAACCAGTTCACCAGCATCTTCTGCCTGACCGTCATGAGCGTCGACCGCTACCTGGCCGTGGTGCACCCGCTGCGCTCGGCGCGCTGGCGCCGCCCGCAGGTGGCCAAGCTGGCCAGCGCCGCCGTCTGGGCCTTCTCGCTGCTCATGTCCCTGCCGCTGCCGCTGTTCGCCGAGGTGCAGGAGGGCTGGGGCACCTGCAACCTGAGCTGGCCGGAGCCCGTGGGGCTGTGGGGCGCCGCCTTCATCGCCTACACGTCCGTGCTGGGCTTCTTCGGGCCGCTGCTGGTCATCTGCCTGTGCTACCTGCTCATCGTGGTCAAGGTCAAGGCGTCGGGCGTGCGGGTGGGCTGCCCGCGGCGGCGGCGCTCGGAGCGCCGGCTCACGCGCATGGTGGTGGTGGTGGTGCTGGTGTTCGTGGGCTGCTGGCTGCCCTTCTTCCTGCTCAACATCGTGAACCTGGCCGTGACGCTGCCCGAGGGCCCCGCCTCCGCCGGCCTCTACTTCTCCGTGGTCGTGCTGTCCTACGCCAACAGCTGCGCCAACCCCGTGCTCTACGGCTTCCTCTCCGACAACTTCCGCCAGAGCTTCCGGAAGGTTCTGTGCCTCCACGGGGGCTACGGCGCCGAGGACGCCGACCCCGTGGAGAAGGGCGCGCGGCCGCGGGAGGCCACGCTGCCCGCCCCTGGCCCAGAGGCCAACGGACTCATGCAGACCAGCAGGCTGTGATGGCCATGGCGGCCTGGAGCCCGCGGTGGGCGCTGCCCTGCCTCCTGCCCCGCGCCCCCCACCCCGGGACGTAGGGGCTGAGCTGCCCCCGGCCTGGGGCCCGTGAGCCTGGATGCTTCTTGACGAGCTGTGAGGAGGGGGTTCCCGGACCGGGCCGTGAGGGGACAGACCTCTCGGCAGGCCGGGTGCCGGGAAGGTGGGGGTTGTGACAGGCTCTGCCCAGGGGGTTTCCACCCTCCCCTCCCGCCCCCAGCCCGGGCCTCTGGGTCCAGGAGAAGGACACCCAGAGGGGAGCCATCTGCCGGGACACGAGGTGCGACTGGGCGCCCTGCACACAGCGCTGTGCGTCCCTGGCCAGCACCCAGTGCCGCCCTGGGAGGGGGCTCCCCACTTGGCTCAGCCCGCACCTGCGTCTGAGTGCCCGGTGGGTGAGGGGCAGTGGGGCGGGGCGAGTGGGGACGCACAGGAGGCCTCGCTCCTGCTGAGGTCCAGCCGGCGGGGCGGGGAGGTGTAGGGAGGGCAGGGCACTGTCTCCTGGTTCGGGACAGCGGCTGGGGGGACGGGCAGGTCGGGGCGGCCGAGGGCTGTGTCTGTATAGGAAGCAGACACAGGGCCCCCGAGAGTCCTGCGCCCCCAGCCCCGCTGCCCCGGGCCTGTGTGCCCGAGCCTTCTGGGCCTGGGGCCTAGAGGACCAGAGCTGACCCCGTGGCCCCAGAGGCCCCGCTCCAGTGTCTGTGGTCTGCCCGGTGTCCCCAGGAGGACAGACAGAGTCGCTGCCCAGTGCTGGCCTCAGCACTGACCCCGGACGCAGGCGTGAGGAGAGCCCGCGAGCTGGACAACCTGCTCCCTGGACGACTTGGAAATAAATGTTTGATTCTTTCCCAAAGCAAACACTGCTCCCGGAGCCGAGGGCCGAAAAGCAGACACCCTCCCGCCCCGGCCTGGGCAGCGCCAGACAAGGCCACACCCCCGCTTGTAGCCAGTGACCGGGGCGGGGGGTAGCACGGGGCCCCGGGGGGCGCTGTCCCCAGGAGCCCACATCCTCCAGCTCTGGGCCCTGTGGCCTGGGGTCTCCACGAGGCCGTGTCTGAGGCTCCCCCACAGGGACCAGCATCCCGAGGGCCCAGGCCAGGGGACACTGAGAGCTGACCTCTGGTCTACCTGCTTCCTGCCCGCAGGGACCAGCATCCCGAGGGCCCAGGCCAGGGGACACTGAGAGCTGACCTCTGGTCTACCTGCTTCCTGCCCGCAGGGACCAGCATCCCGAGGGCCCAGGCCAGGGGACACTGAGAGCTGACCTCTGGTCTACCTGCTTCCTGCCCGGGACCTGAACACAAAGTCCCTCTGCTCAGATGCTTTGGGGAACGAGCAGATGGCTCGGAAATCCGCCCGGATCAATTTCTCCCGATTGATTTGACATCCAGTGTGCCTGTCACCCAGGACCTGGCCAGCCAGCAGTGCCCTGCAGGGGTGCAGAGGCCAGCAGCTCCCGTGTGTGCCTGTGTGTGCATACCTGTGTCTGTGTGTGCACACATGCGTCTGTATGCTGCCCTGCTGTGGGACCCACAGGGGGTGGGGGTCCTTGGGCTCTCTGCCCCCCCCCCCATTTCCTCACCTAACCAAGGCCCCCTCCTCCCTGGCAGCCAGGAGCTTGGAGGACCCACTCGGGGAGGCCATAGAAGGCGCTAACCACGCCCCATGAGGCGGCCTGCTAGGGCAATGTCGGGACCTGCTCCCCCGCCCCCTCCAGCCTGGCGCCCCGAACATGCTGCAGACCTGGCCCAGGGCCTGCTCCCCCGCCCCCCTCCTCCAGGCTCCCCAGCCACGTGCAGGCCGCCTGACCCACGGCCATCGTCATCAGGGACACATGCCGTCCCCACACCGCCCTCCCCACCACGTGGCCTCCTCTTCGGGGTCCCCAGCAGCCCCCACACAGGGAGCTCAGAGGATGCCCCGGCGGCTGGGCCCGGGCCTCTGTCTCCCCAGCCACAGCCCCCAGCCAGGCGGACCCGAGAACAGGACCCGTGTACCCGTGGAACAGGTGGTGGTTCCACGTGCTGTGTGCCCACGTGGGTTTGGGTCCCGAGGATCCCAGCTAGGGGGAGCATCCCAGACAGGGAACGGCGTGTGTGACAGCTTGGGGGGTAAGGGGCAGGGCCCCAGCCCTGCCTTCAGGGGTTGATCCTGGCTGCCAGAGAGGGGGAGACTGGACACGGTGACAACGTGCGGAGCTGAGCCCAGGCCGAGGGCTCCTGGGGGTTGAGACAGAATCAGCGCTGAGGCGAGGCCTGGGGCAGGAGCCGGGGGTGTCCCAGGAGGGTCCAGGGGACGAGGCGTGGTCAGCATGGACAGTGCCCAGACCCCCAGAAAGGCCTGGCAGGGCAGACAGCCCTGAGCAGCCACAGTGGGTCCCAGGACATAGCCCGGCCCTGGCAGCCAGAGCCAGCGCGGGGCTGCGGGCGGGAGCGGCGGCCGCTCTGGGGCTCCGTCCGCATCAGTGGGTTTTATTGGCCCCGGGGCTCCAGTGACGCCCAGGCTGAGCTTTCCGGACATCCGGCCGGCGGGGGCGGCGGGAGGGTGGGAGTGTCTGTTTGCCCAGCAGGGCAGAGTGCCGGGAGGGGGGGGCGGTGACTGGGAGAGAAACCGAGGCTGGGCTGGCTCCCAGCAGTTGTGACGTTGAGTGCCCTGGGTGGGACCCCCGTCAGTCTGCTCCCCCCTCAGGGGTCCCCGGGAGTGGGGGGCCTGGCGGAAATGAGGGGGACACAAGTGATGGGCAGGGCAGACGCAGCAGCGGCTAGCAGAGACGTGTGGGACACCCAGAGGGGGACGGGGGTAGGGGCAGGGGTCAGCTCTGCGAGAGCAGCCCAGAGCCTGCAAGCTGGAGTCCCCCCCCCCCATGCTCTCTGCCCACCCACACCCACCTCAGCCCCCAGCCCAGGTCCCCCAAGGGCAGAGCTGCCCCCCGCCCTCCCCACTGCTGGACCCCTACCATGGGAAGTGGCCACGTCTGTCTCAGGTCCCCCACATCTCAGACCCCCCACGTCTGTCTCAGGGCCCCCTGTCTCAGGTCCCCCATCTGTCTCAGGTCCCCCCAGGTGTCAGGTCCCCCCACATCTGTCTCAGGTCCCCCACATCTCAGGTCCCCCATCTGTCTCAGGTGCCCCACATCTCAGGTCCCCCATCTGTCTCAGGTCCCCCCAGGTCTCAGGTCCCCCCACATCTGTCTCAGGTCTCCCAAGGTCTCAGGTCCCCCACATCTCAGACCCCCACGTCTGTCTCAGGTCCCCCCAGGTCTCAGGGCCCCCCAGGTCTCAGGTCCCCCACATCTCAGACCCCCCACGTCTGTCTCAGGTCCCCCAGGTGTCAGGTCCCCCCACATCTGTCTCAGGTCCCCCACATCTGTCTCAGGTCCCCCACATCTGTCTCAGGTCCCCCCAGGTCTCAGGTCCCCCCACATCTCGGGCCCCCCATGTCTGTCTCAGACCCCCCACATTTGTCTCAGGTCCCACATCTGTCTCAGGTCCCCCCAGGTCTCAGGTCCCCCCACATCTGTCTCAGGTCTCCCAAGGTCTCAGGGCCCCCTGTCTCAGACCCCCCACGTCTGTCTTAAGTTCCCCCAGGTCTCAGGGCCCCCCAGGTCTCAGGTCCCCCACATCTCAGACCCCCCACATCTGTCTCAAGTCTCCCAAGGTCTCAGGTCCCCCCAGGTCTGTCTCAGGCCCCCCACATTTGTCTCAGGTCCCCCCAGGTCTGTCTCAGGCCCCCCATATTTGTCTCAGGTCCCCCCGTCTCAGTGCCCCAGGTCTGTCTCAGGTCCCCCAGGTCTGTCTCAGGGCCCCCCAGTCTGTCTCAGGTCCCCAAGTCTCAGGTCTCCCAAGGTCTCAGGTCCCCCATCAGTCTCAGGTCCCCCACATCGCGGTCCCCCTGTCTGTCTCAGGTCCCCCCAGGTCTCGGGCCCCCCACATCTCGGGTCCCCCAGTCTGTCTCAGGGCCCCCCACATCTCGGGTCCCCCAGTCTGTCTCAGGGCCCCCACATCTCAGGTCCCCCAGGTGTCAGGGCCCCCAGTCTGTCTCAGGTCCCCACACATCTGTCTCAGGGCCCCACATCTGTCTCAGGTGCCCCACATCTGTCTCAGGGCCCCCACATCTGTCTCAGGGCCCCCCTGTCTCAGGGCCCCACATCTGTCAGGGCCCCCACATCGTCTCAGCCACCAGACTCAGGCCCTTCACAGCGTCGTCCACCGTTCACGTTCCGTGTCAGTCATGTGACCAGCTGGCCTTTCGTCCACTTTGTTTCCTGAATGAGCGCGGCACACATTCTCCAGGCCGTGGAGAGCGCAGGGATCCACCTTTCCGCCGCCCAGGCGAGCGTGCCGCCCCCGCCCGGTGCCCTGCGGTCAGAGTGGGGCGCTGCCCCTCCGGGAGCCCCCGTCCTGCACCCAGGGGCCCCGCCTCCCCCAGGGCCGGCTCTGCGTCCGGCTTCCTTCACACACACTCCCACTGCTTCTGGGATCTCCTCCCACGAGGGGCTGAGTGCTTCCCACCCCGTCCACCGTCCCTCGACGGGGCTGGGCTGTGGCCGCCGTCCACGCCCTCGGGGCTGCTCTGACAACACACCGCACACAATTCGCAAGGCACACCCGGAACTAGAATCCTGCCCACTCCATCTCCGGGTCCTCTGCAATACTATTTTTGCCCAATTTAAAATCGGGTTTTCCAAGTTCGTACCAACTCTATTTACGGGAGCCAAATGCTTACGGGCAGGGGAGTGGGTGGCAGGTGTGGCCCACCCAGGCCAGGGAGAGGCCCCGATACTCCGGGCGTCAGGCAGAGAAGCCGGGGCAGGCCATGTGCGCCGGCCGTCTCAGCACAGACAGGAAGTGCTCTCTCCCGCTGCCCGCACAGGGCGGCCTGGGGGAGCACGCGGGTCCCTGCCCTGGGATGGCCGTGACTCTGGACTCCCTGCTGCGAAGACCCTCCCCTGGGCAGCTGCCCAAGCAGGAGGCCCCTGGCTGGGCGGGCCGGACAGAGCACTGGCAGGGCCTGGAGCGGCCAGGCTGCCCGGCTCCCAGGGAGGGCGGAATGCCCACTGATCCAGACCGCGGCACCCAGACAGCTCCCCGGACGCCAAACACACACCGGGCGTTTTGGCAAGGTGGGCAGTGTGCCAAGGACACAGCCGGGGCCCGCCCAGGGCACAGGGCACACACGGGGCCTGGAGGCAGGGGAGAGGCCCGGAGCCCGCTCCATGGCACGGACCCTGGCGCCGCGGCCCCAGGAGCACCAGCTCACCCGTTGCCAAGCACCCGGGCCGGCTCGTCTAGCCGCTGCAGGCCAAGGGGCCAAAGTGCGGCCGGGAGCTCCGCCCAGCTCAGCGACCCAGGTGGGGACAGGCCGGGGCCATCTACACCTATGCCCTGTCCCCAGCAGCTGACCCTGCCATGGGCACTGCCCTCCTGGTGGCAGAGCAAGGGGCCTGCCCCTCAGAGACCGTCCTGGGATTCTTCCTGGGCCCCTGGCCGGGGCCCCTGATGGGGAGGAGTGAGGGCAGGGCCAACCCTGAGCAGGAGCAGGGGCTCCCTGAGTGGACAAGGACAGGAGCCAGGAGGGTACTGTGTCTGTCCAGCCCCCCTGGCTCCGGCCAGCCCCGGCCTGGTGCGTCTGAGGGCAGAGAGGCTCTCGGGCTGCCAGCAGCGCCTGCCTCGCCCCGCCCCGCCGCCCTGGCTGCTCCAGACGCTGCTCCTACCAGGGCCCGGGAGCCCCGACTGCCACGGCCAGGAGGGAGCAGCCCCGGGGCGGCAGGGCGGGGATACGGCGGGGAGGGCGGCCTCCATGGCTCCACCTGAGGGTGATGGGGGCTCCAGTGACCTCAGCGCACCTACGATGCTCTCGCTGGTGCCACGGACACGACCACGCCATGCAGGCTGGTGAGGTGACTCCGTGGGACGCCCAGCCCAGCGCACACAGAAGCGGGGCCCGGGGGCCCGGAAGATCTGCCCACAGCGCTTAGCTTGGCCACTCCCTGCCCACCCAGGGGACCAGCGTCTTCCTCGGGCCCATGGCCTCCCTGTCCTGCCTGGCGTCCACAGGGCAGGCAGGCACCCGACAGGGCGGAGGCTGCAGGCCAGCGCTGCCCGCAGGGCCCCTCATGAGAAGGGGCGGGCTCTCCTGCAGGGGAGCAGGGCCCACAGTCCCCCCAGCCCCAGGCCGGGCCAGGCTGTCCATCTTGCTCCTGCCGCGTGTCACTGCCCCGTCGCTGACTGACGTACAGGCTCGGCGCTGGGGCGGCAGCGGGCGGCACAGGCCTCCCCGTGCTGCTGGAGCCCGGCGGCCGGCACGACCAGGTGGCTGGTGGAGGTGACTTGGGGGTCCCTGGCCGCGGCGCGGACGGTGTTGCCCCAGTCCCGCTGGAACAGCGCGCCCAGGCGGCCTTGCCCGTGGCTGGTGGCGGCGGCAGGCTCTGTGCCTACAGCTTGACTGCGGGCCACCGGCCCCGCACGATGTGCAGCTGGGCCCCCGGTAGCTCCAGGGGCGCACGCGCAGGCTCAGGAAGCAGACGCGCAGGCCAGGTCAAGGCACCCCGCCAGGTCACCAGCCCCCGGTCAGTGCCGGCACACCGAGGAGGCGGCTGGGCGCGTAGGCACCGGCTCTCTTGGCTCCCCCGGGTGTACGGGCCAGGGCTAGCAGGCGGCCACGCCAGGCAATAGCAGGACCCCCGGCCAGGCCCCTGTGGGCAGCACCTGCACCAGGAGCAGGAGAGTGGGAGCTGCCCTCCCACCCAGGGCCTGAGGGATGGAAACAGGGCAGCCCCTCGTCGGGGGCCGGGGGTCACGGGCAGGAGGTGGACGCCGAGGCCCCGGGGGCCACGGGCAGGAGGTGGACGCCGAGGCCCCGGGGGCCACGGGCAGGAGGTGGACGCCGAGGCCCCGGGGGCCACGGGCAGGAGGTGGACGCCGAGGCCCCGGGGGCCACGGGCAGGAGGTGGATGCCGAGGCCCCAGGGCCGCTCTGTCCCCAGTGCCCCTCCCAGGCCCGAGCCCCGTGCTGCAGCAGGAACCCAGCTGCCTGGAGTAGGGCGTCCTGGTGGGCCCCGCACCTGGCAAAGGGGGAGCCGTTGGGGGCAGGGGGGCTCCCACGCAGCCCTCCAGCCCTCACTGCAGGGCCGGCGGCCACCAGCCTCAGCTGTGCCGCCCTGGGCTGTGAGGCCTCTGAAGGCGCTCTGCACACCACTGGCAGCCATGGTTTCCCGGCTGAGACCGACAGCCCCGGGCCAGCCCCGCCGCTCCCGGCCAAAACTCACAGGGCCCCTCCGCGCACCGCCCGGCCCACCCTCGGCCACCCTCCAGCCCGCAGGTCCAGGGGAGGGTCTGGGGCCCAGGACAGCTCGGCCTGAACAGATTGAGATGGACAGCTCACGGGGGCGGCCTTGCCACTGGGTGGAGCGTGGTGAGGGGCCGGGGGGTCCGGCCGGGCCTCCGTACTGTGTGTGGGCGGCTCAGCCACCCCAGCAGGGAACCCCTGGCCTGGGCCCCACCAGGCAGACGGGGTCCCCACAACAGCCGATGGCGACCTCACAGGTCAGCGGGGACCCCGGGTACAGAGGAGAGGGCCAAGTCCACACAGGGCCCTGTCCTCCCCTGCTCTGACCCTGGGCCCAGGGACGACCCGGAATCTGGACGTGCTGATTGGCAAGGGGCCACTTCCCGGGTTCCAGGCCACCCGCTGAGCGCGGTGCCGGCGTGGCCACAGACCTGCCCCCGGCGAGCCTGGCCCTCCTCTGCAAGGTGCCCAGGAGAAGGGGGCTGTGGGGCCACCCGAGGGGCTTTTCCACAGGCCGAGGGGCAGCCAGGGGCTGGGGCTGGTCTCCGGGCTCCCCCGTCTGCACCCCACGCCCAGCAGAGACACTGATGGGATGGACATTGAGGGACGGACCCACTGCAGGCCCCACAACCCTGGAGCCATCTCAGCACTGCTTGGCCCTGGACGGGGCTGGGGCCGGGTGAGCCTCCGCCGGCTACAGGGCAGCGACGGGGCGTAGCCCGCTGCAGGCCCGAGGGGCCCTCCCGACACCACACGACCACCCTCCAGCCCGGGAAGGCCCTCGGTGGGCAGCCAGTGTGCGGTGAGCGGCCGGGTGACTGGACGGGCTGGGAAGGTGTGTGTAGGCCGTGGTCAGCAGGCGAGGGTGACTCAGCGCGTCAGGACACCAAGTCTCAGGACAGAAATAGCCCAGGCTCAGACAGCCACCGCATCTCCGTGACGACGGAGCGCCATGGCCCCCCGCCGAGAGCCAGGCCACCGAGGGCGTCCCGCAGGGTCCCCGGGGGCGGGGGGAGCCGGGGAGGCGGTGCTGGGAGTGGCCAGCTCCTGCCGAGCGCCATCCCTTCTTGGGTGGGCGAGGTGGACGCTGCTGGGCACGCTGTGGGCTCGGGAGGGCGTCGGCAGTGCCCCCGGGGTCTCGGCCGGAGCGGGAGGAGCCAGGCAGCTGGCCAGCCGTCCATGTGCGCCGAGGTTCTGGGAGCACAGGGGGCCATGGCCTGACGCCCAGGGAGGGCTGGGCTCCGGGCTCGGCCACGTGCCGGGGGTGACCGTGAAGACCTGTCGGAGGGCGCTGGAGTGGGCAGAGCTGCCCCCACCTGCCAGGGCTGTGTCCAGGCTGAGCACGCGGCAGACAGCACGAGCTGACCCCAGGGCACCACAGACCCCGCCCCACCCTCCCAGCACGGGGCGGGAGGGCAGGGACACCTCCCTCAGCCCTCGCCCTGAGCCCCCGGGGGCAGCCTGACCCGCCGTGCGGGCTGCACCCAGGGCCTCTGGTCAGCAGCCGCCTGCGTGCAGGTGGGCTCGGTGAGGGCTGGGCAGTCGGGGGTGAGAATCAGGAACGCCGTCCTGCAGGCCCAGAAACGGAGGTGGGGGCTTCTCAGACCCGCCCTGGGGGAGCCCGGCGCTCAAGGCCCCTGGGCCTCTCTTGCTGTGAAACCCACGGGGCAGCAGGAGAGAGAAAACCACAGTGCTTATAGCGCCACCTGGCGTCTGCCGGCGCCGGTGCCTGTCCGGAGCAGAGGAGGAGCCTGGCCCACGCCCCCCCAGCAGACCAGGAGCCTGGCCCACACCCCCCCAGCAGACCAGGAGCCTGGCCCCCCAGCAGACCAGGAGCCTGGCCCACGCCCCCCCAGCAGACCAGGAGCCTGGCCCCCCAGCAGACCAGGAGCCTGGCCCCCCAGCAGACCAGGAGCCTGGCCCACACCCCCCCAGCTGACAAGGAGCCTGGCCCACACCACCCCAGCAGACCAGGAGCCTGGCCCACACCCCCCCAGCAGACCAGGAGCCTGGCCCCCCAGCAGACCAGGAGCCTGGCCCACGCCCCCCCAGCAGACCAGGAGCCTGGCCCACGCCCCCCCCCCAGCAGACCAGGAGCCTGGCCCACACCCCCCCCAGCTGACAAGGAGCCTGGCCCACACCCCCCCAGCCGACGAAGAGCCTGGCCCACGCCCCCCCCCCCAGCAGACCAGGAGCCTGGCCCACACCCCCCCAGCAGACCAGGAGCCTGGCCCATGCCCCCCCCAGCCAACGAGGAGCCTGGCCCACACCCCCCCCCAGCAGACCAGGAGCCTGGCCCACACCCCCCCCAGCTGACAAGGAGCCTGGCCCACACCCCCCCAGCCGACGAAGAGCCTGGCCCACGCCCCCCAGCAGACCAGGAGCCTGGCCCACGCCCCCCCCCAGCAGACCAGGAGCCTGGCCCACACCCCCCCAGCAGACCAGGAGCCTGGCCCATGCCCCCCCCAGCCAACGAGGAGCCTGGCCCACACCCCCCCAGCAGACCAGGAGCCTGGCCCATGCCCCCCCCAGCCAACGAGGAGCCTGGCCCACACCCCCCCAGCAGACCAGGAGCCTGGCCCACGCCCCCCCCCAGCAGACCAGGAGCCTGGCCCACACCCCCCCAGCAGACCAGGAGCCTGGCCCATGCCCCCCCCAGCCAACGAGGAGCCTGGCCCACACCCCCCCAGCAGACCAGGAGCCTGGCCCATGCCCCCCCCAGCCAACGAGGAGCCTGGCCCACACCCCCCCAGCAGACCAGGAGCCTGGCCCACGCCCCCCCCCAGCAGACCAGGAGCCTGGCCCACACCCCCCAGCAGACCAGGAGCCTGGCCCACACCCCCCCAGCAGACCAGGAGCCTGGCCCATGCCCCCCCCAGCCAACGAGGAGCCTGGCCCACACCCCCCCAGCAGACCAGGAGCCTGGCCCACGCCCCCTCCTTGCCAGCCCCCCACCCTCTGGAGCCCCAAATGGGATGAGTGGCCCAGTCACCTCCCCAGTGCTCGTGGACGCGTCCCTCAGGTCCTGATGGCTGCCCGGGCGGGCACAGCAGCCGGACGCTCGGCCATCGGGGCCCCTGCCGCCCGCCACCCGGGGACACGTGGGCTGTGCCTGAGGCCAGCACAGGGGCCACGTTCTGTCTGGAACCCTGGGCACAGGCCAGTGGACAGGGGCAGGCGGGGGCTCGGCAGCTGCCACCCCCACTCCTCACCCCCTCCCGGCTACAGCACGTGGAGCCCTCACCCCCTCCCACAGCTCAGGGGCCGTGGGGGACAGGGAGGTGGCTCTGCGCTGCTCCGGGCTGAGCAGGGGTGGGGACCTGCGGGCAGAGGCCCAGGGCTGGGGGCTGGGTCGGTCGTCGTCCCCCAGACGACAGGGACCCTGCACTCCAGGGCCTCGAAGCAGCAGGAAGCCCCCACCCCACAGGAAGTGAGGGGCAGCAGCCTGAGCCCCACCCCCACCCACCATGGGGCTCAGGGCCAAGCGAGGGGCATCCCAGGGCCAGCAAGGATCCGATGGCTGTGGTGAGAGGTGAGGGGGAGCCCAAGCCCTTCCGGCCCCCACTGACCATGCCCCCTCCTCCAGGAAGTCTTCCTGCCCCCACTGATCACACCTCCTCCTCCAGGAAGTCTTCCTGCCCCCACTGACCATGCCCCCTCCTCCAGGAAGTCTTCCTGCCCCCACTGACCACGCCCCCTCCTCCAGGAAGCCTTCCTGCCCCCACTGACCACGACCCCTCCTCCACTGACCACGGCCCCTCCTCCACTGACCACGGCCCCTCCTCCACTGACCACGCCCCCTCCTCCAGGAAGCCTTCCTGCCCCCACTGACCACGCCCCCCGGGCGGCCGACTCCCCCCAACCTGGCTGTCTGGACACCTATGAATTCCCAGCTGCGTGTGGTGGCAGCAGGGGCAGGGACGGGCACTGTGGCCCCCACCATGAGCCAGGCCGCGGTGGGCGACCGGCAGGGTCCCTGGGCGCAGTGGGTGCCCGGGAGGCAGCGATGGGAGTGCCAGCCCCCGCTGAGCGCCAGCCCTGCCTGGGTGGGCGAGGTGGACGGGGAGGGGCAGCACGCACCCCTGTGTGGCCAGGGCACCTCTGGTCCCCTGCCTGTCCCCCGGGGGGTCAGGGTCTCCCACCCACACCCCGGGCCCCACTCTGGGGCGCTGGCCGCAGCTCCACACAGCCCCCACCCGTCTGCCCGGCCCAGCGGAGGGTCCTGCGGTCAGCACACTGGCCGGGGGCTCGGCCTGACGGACCACTGAGGCAGCTCCGGGGCCGGAGCCGAGGCCGGGCCCTGGGGACGCCTGGGCCCCTAGGCTGGCAGGGTGGCCTCGCGCCCTCTGACCCCGCCCGGCCACAGAGGACGCGAGCGCACAAGCTAAGGTGCCCTTTATTTGGGGGAGGGACTCGCCGGGCCGTCACTCGTAGCCGGCCAGCCGGGAGGCGGGGGGGTAGCGGGCGCGCAGCGCCAGGCACTTCTGGCGGTCGATGAAGAGGCTGTCGGCCTTGACCGCGAGGTCCTTCTCCAGGCTCCTGCGCGTGTCCTCCAGGGCGCACAGCGACCGCTCGGCCTCCAGCAGCTTCTCCCGCAGCGCCGACAGCGCCAGGTCCAGCTGGCCGACCTCGCTCACCAGCCTGCGGGCCGGGCGCCGCTCAGGACCCCGGGCGGCCCTGGCTCCGCCTCTCCGGCCCGGGGGCGGGGGCCTCACTCCCTGAGCGGAGGGGCCCTGAGACCCCAGCCCCCAGCCCTCTCCTGGGGTGGGGTCCCGGGCCCGGGCCGGGGTGGGCGCACCTGAACTGGGCGTTGTCCCGGCACAGCTCCACGCCGGGCCGGTGCGAGCGCTGGTACAGGCGCGTCTGGGCCACGCGCAGCGGCGCCTCCTTGTCCTTGATGGCCTGCCTCAGGGCCGCGATGCTGTGCTCCTGCTCCGTGATCTCGCGCAGCGTCTGCGCAGGACACAGCCCGGGCGGGCGGCCAGGGCCACAGGTCCACCCCGGCCCGCGGCCCACTGCCGCCCACTCCCGCCGGCCACCACGGCCACTCCTGCCCACTCCCGCCGACCACCCCGGCCCCGCCGCCCACTCCCGCCGACCACCCCGGCCCCGCCGCCCACTCCCGCCGGCCACCCCGCCCACTCCCGCCGGCCACCCCGGCCACCCCGCCCACTCCCGCCGGCCACCCCGGCCCGCCCGCCCTGAGCGCCGCACCTTGCTCAGGTGGTGCCGCAGCTTGTGGCTGGCGTCCTCCAGCTCCTCGCAGCGCTGCCCGAAGGCCAAGGCCACGGCGTCGCCCTGCAGCTGCAGGTCCGCGGCCACGTCCGTGAGGATGCAGTCCACCAGCGCGCGCAGGTCGGCCGAGGCCTGGCGCTCGCGCTCGGCGCGGAGCAGGTTGTCCTGGGTGAACTTGGCCCACGACTCGGGCGTGGAGGCGCTGCGTGAGCGCGGGCACCAGGGTCGGGGCGCGCCCGGCTCGCACACCGCGCCCCTGCCCCGGGGCCCGGCCTTGCGCGGTGTTCGCGCGCCCTCTGCTGGCCACACGCGGCCAAGCCCGCAGCCTGCGGCCGCCCCTCCCATCCCGGGTCCCGGGGTGCAGCTGGGCGGTGGTGCTGGGCGCTCGGGCGGGGGCGCCCATCCGAGGGGCTGCGCGCAGGGCGTCAGGGGCCAGGGCTGGGCAGGGGCAGCCCGCGGGGCGGCCGCACCTCTCCTCCAGCTTGGTGGAGTGCGGGTGGAACTGCACGTCGGTGCTCTGGTTGTGGTAGCGGGCGCAGGTCTCGTCGATGTTGTAGGCCTGCACCTTGTCTGACCAGTCCATCTCGCACGTCTCCTTGTGCTCCCGGTTCAGCCTGGGCAGTAGGGTGGCCGCTCAGGGCCAGGCCCCTCCCCCGTGCCTGCCCCTGGGCCCCGGGGCCCCCCACCCCCGCTGGGCAGGAACTGGCACCCTCGGCCAGTGCCAGGCGCCCGACTGTGACCTCTGAGCCCTGGGGCCGTGTCCCCCTACAAGTCGTGCCTGGGCCGTGTCCCCCACGGGCTGTGCCGAGTCCCCACAGGCTGTGCTGCATCCCCCACAGGCTTGCCAGGCCACATCCCCCACGGCTGTGCGGGGGCCCCCACGGCTGTGTCATGTCCCCCCAAGGGCTGTGTTGGGCCCCCACGGCTGTGCCGGGCCGTGTCCCCCACGGGCTGTGTCGCGCCCCCCCACGGCTGTGCCGTGTCCCCCACTGCTGTGTCGTGTCCCCCCACGGCTGTGTCGGGCCCCCATGGCTGTGCTGTGCCGCGTCCCCCACGGCTGTGTCGTGTCCCCCACGGCTGTGCCGGGCCGTGTCCCCCACGGGCTGTGTCGTGCCACCACGGCCATGTCGCACCCCCCACTGCTGTGCCGAATCCCCCACAGGCTCGCCAGGCCACATCCCCCACGGCTGTGTCGTGCCCCCACAGCTGTGCCGGGCCGTGTCCCCCACCGGCTGTGTCGTGTCCCCCACGGCCGTGTCGTGCCCCCACGGCTGTGTCGTGTCCCCCCAAGGGCTGTGTCGCGCCCCCCACGGCTGTGTCGTGTCCCCCCAAGTGCTGTGTCACGTCCCCCACGGCTGTGTCGTGCCCCCACGGCTGTGCCGCGTCCCCCACGGCTGTGTCCTGCCCCCACGGCTGTGTCGTGCCCCCACGGCTGTGCCGGCCGTGCCGCGGGTAGCCGGCCCACCGGATCTGGTTGGCGGCCTGCAGGATGGTTCTCTTGAGCAGCTCCTGAACGTTGCGGATGAGCTCCGCCTCCTGGGGGGTGGAGAGACCCCTCCTGAGCACGGGCCGCCCCCCACTCCGGGGCTGGGGGACCCCCAGGTCAGCCCTCACGGCGGGGAGGGCACGCGCCTCCTTGTCGGGTGCAGGGCGAGGGCGGGATTTTCTTCCGGGGGCTGCGGGGGGCTGCTCCACACTGGTCCCCAGCACCGGGCGGGGTCCTCCCCACGGGGAGCCCCGTGCACTGGGCGGGGTGGGGGGGCGGCCTCGGCGGACCCAGGCGGGAGCCCCGTGCTCTGGGCGGGGGGCAGCCTCGGTGGGGAGCCCCGTGTACTGGGCGGGGTGGGGGGGCGGCCTCGGCGAACCCAGGCGGGAGCCGCGTGCTCTGGGCCGGGGGCGGCCTCGGCGGACCCACGCGGGGGCCCTGTGTACTGGGCGGGGGGCGGCCTCGGTGGGGAGCCCCATGCTCTGGGCGGGGTGGGGGGGCGGCCTCGGCGGACCCACGCGGGAGCCCCGTGCTCTGGGCGGGGGGGGGCGGCCTCGGCGGGGAGCCTTGTGCTCTGGGCGGGGGGCGGCCTCGGTGGGGAGCCGCGTGCACTGGGCGGGGAGGGGCGGCCTCGGCGGACCCCGGCTCGCCCCGCACCTGCAGCAGCTCCACCTCCACGCGGTCCCGCACCAGGTCCGGCTGCTGGCGGCGCTCGCGGCTCTGCAGGCCGTCGGTGGCCAGCGACAGGGGCACGGCCGTGGCGTCCAGCGCGCGCTCCAGCCGCCGCTTCTGCGCCAGCAGCAGCTCGGTCTCGGCGCGCAGCCCCGCCGCCGCGCGCCGCAGCTCCTCGGCCCAGCCGTGCGCGTCCCGCAGCCGCTCGCCCACGGCGCGCGTGGCGTCCTGCTGCGTGCGCCGCGCCAGCGCCTCGGCCTCGGCCGCCAGCTGCGCGCTCTCCCGCCGCTGGCGCTCGGAGCCGTCGCGGGCGGCGAAGGCCTGGTGGTAGCGCGCGTAGCCCAGCTGGAACCACTCGTCCAGCAGGTACCGCGCCGTGCGGAAGCCCGCGGTGGCCAGCCCCGCGGACGTGTGCGCGCCCGTGTTGCAGGCCAGCGCGGGCTCCTTGCGGGGCAGCTCGCAGGCCGGCACCGTCTGCGGCGCCGGCTGCCGCGTGAGCAGCACGTCCGACTGCGCCATGGCCGGCCGGGGACGGCTGCGGCCAGCGGCCAGCGGGGTCGCCCTGGACGCGCGGTCCTGGTCGCCCTGGAGACGCCGCACACACACGGGGCCGGCCCCGGGGTTCCGTCTTAAAGGGCCCGGCCGCGGGGTTCCGTCTTAAAGGACCCGCCACTGCCAGGCGCCCGCGTGCCGCGGAGACCCCCGGGCCAGCCCCGCACCCCTGCCCGGGCGCCGCTGCGGCCTGCTCGCCCGGGCGGGGAGCGCCCCGCAGCGCCCCGCACGCCGGGCCCGAGCCCGCATCCGGCCCGCCGCGGTGCCCGACCTGGCCGGCAGAGGGCGCCGTCGGCCGCAGGACGCCGCCCCGCGCCGGCCCCGGTGTCCCGCGCCCTGGCGTCCGCAGGCTCCTCGGAGGGCGGCTCCATCTCCTCCCGCGGCCTCAGGCCTGGGGTCCACCAGGGGCCAGCCCTGGCTCCATTTTTTTTGCGAGGAGCCTGAGTTTTATGCGCCGGAGCGACGTGCGGCCGGGGCCCAGGAGGGGACAGTGGCCGGGCAGGCGACCTGGCCGGAGGGAGGTGACCCCGCCGGCTGCCCAGCAGGCTGCATGGCCCGGCCAGGGGCTCGCACCAGACCGCATAGGCGGTGGGAAGGCCGAGGCCCCGGATGGCCCTGCGGGGCACCTGGAGCCCAGTCACGGATGGGCAGGCAGGGCACAGGGTGTCCCTAGGACGAGGACGACCGGGAGGCACATGGGGGCTGCGTGGGGGCTTGGGGCGGACCCACACTCCCCAGTGTCCTGCTGGCTCCTGCCCTGGCCAGGAAGCCAGACGCGGGTCAGCAGGACTGGCCCTAGGCACGGGCCACCCAGGGGCCACGCCTCAGCCGGTTCTGCTCTCAGGGCCAGTGACCTTGGCTCTCCTGCAGGGGTTGGGCCTCGGCTCCTGTCAAGATGGGTGTGACCGCTGTGACCGCTGTCCCCACACAGGCCTTGGGGCAGCAGCGGCGTCACTCTGGTTTTGACAGGGGTCAGGTCTGGGGGAGGGGGCCTCTCCAGCTGGTGCCAGGCCAGTGTCACCACGGCCCCACAGGCCCCCCAGGAGGCTGTGACGGGGCAGAATCTGGGACACACATGAGGGGGCGGGATCCGAGACATGGCGGGATCCGAGACACATGGGGGGCAGAGTCTGAGATGCTCCCGTGTGGGGCGGCATCTGAGACACACATGTGGAGGGCGGGATCTGATATACAGATGTGCGGGGGGAGGGGCCACTGTGAGACCAAGTTTGCGCCCAGAAGCAGAAGGCGTCGGATCCCAGCGTGACGGTGCAGGTTGTGCTGGAGGGGCCGGGGTGGACAGGACGCCCGGCCCACGTGACACCCAAGAGCCCCAGGACGGTGGCACTGACTGGGCAGAGGGAGCTGGGCCTGGAGTTGACCGTAGAGGCGGGGCAGCCAGGAAACACCCCAGGCGTGCCAGGGAGAAGGCGACGCAGGGTGAGGGCTCCCGGGGACAGAACGATGTCCCAGCTGTCCCCAGGTGTCCACTGCCCTGCAGAGCCCTGGATGGGGTAGTAGGCTGCAGGCCTAGGGTGCCCCAGCCCATGCCCCAGTCCCCCAGGGAGAGGCGCGCCCCACACACGGTCTCCCGTGGCGAGCTGCTCTCAAAGGCACAGTGGAACACAGACGGAGTTGGGGGTTTGTAGATGGCAGAGGTGGGCACCTTCTCCTGTGTCCCCCGGGCCCAGCCAGAGCCTTCGCAAGGGCTGGGGCACTCAGGGGCACGGTCCACGGTCTCTGCTCCAGCCAAGCCCCTCCTGCCCCCTCCTAGCTGCCCCTGCTACCCAGGGCCCCGGCTCCACGGTGGTGTCAGCCTAACGGCAGGGGGTCAGTCAGTGGCTGCAGCCAGGCCAGCAGGGCTCTGTGTCCTGCAGCTCTGGACACTGGGCCTGCCACCTCGGGGCTGGCCTGGGCTGAGCGCAGCTGGGAGGGGGTGTGGCCATCCTGCTGTCCACTCAGCTCTGAGAGCTTGCCCTGCACTGGGTGCTGATCGGGTGGAGGGGGGACGAGGGGGATACAGACACGGACCAGCCAGGGGCTGCCAAGGACCACCACGGGCCACCCCCCGCTGGTCCAAGCTGAGGTGCCAAGCGGACCCCAGGGTGCGGCCCCAGCCCCCCAGAGAGCCTGGATGCTGGACCTGCAGGAGCTGGGGGTTGCGCCGGTGGGATCATCTCACCCGTTAGCAAGAGATCTGTGGGCGCCAGGCAGGCAGAGGACCCAGGGCTTCCAGGCTGCCCTGCCTGGTCAGTGGTGGCTGCTGGTCACTGATGGCTCCACCTTACACCCTTGGGCAGGGTGCTGGGCCCCCCACCCCCAGTCTGGGGGCTGGTGAGTGAGAGTTCTGGGCTGGGTCCCCAGGGACGAAACGGCCACAGCTCCTGGGGAAGCAGTGGACCCTGGGCGGCTCTGTGTGCCCTCACGGGGCTGGGATGTGGGCCAGTGGACGCTGCCTTCCTGGGCCTGGGGGGGGGGTGCAGGCCTGGCGACCCCAGCACGCGGCCCCCACTGCCCTTCCTCCTGGGAGTCCTTGCGGGTGCCCCGGAGCTTTCGGGTGACCCTGGCACACCCCCCTTCCTGTTCCTAGCCCTGCGCAGGCAGACGCAGTATCTCTACCAAATCCCGTATTTAATTTCGTTCTCTGGGAAATTGTGGGCGGTTTTGGAGATAAGGTTGAGCCGATAAGCCGGGGATTTGGCCGGTCTGGCAGCGACTCCTCCCCGGCAGCCCCTCCCCCCAGCCACCCAGGCCGGAGCAGCCTGCAGTCTGTGGCTGCCGCAGGGACACCCTGCGCCCACCCCGAGGGCCGGGACACCCTGCGCCCACCCTGCTCGCCGGGGTAGCCCCCGACGGCCAGGGACACCCTGCGCCCACCCTGTTGCTGGGGCAGCCTCCGAGGGCCCAGCGTCCCTGTGCCTCCCTCACCCTGCGCAGTGGGGCAGCCTGGGATGATGGCACATTGCTTCCCTCCCAGACCTGCAGGTCCTCAGAGGCCTCACAGGAGACAGGGCGCGCACCCTGGGGTCTAAGCATGAGTGTCCCCGAAGCCCACCCAGAGCCGTCGCCGTGCAGCAGGGGGCAGTCCAGGGGGCAGCCGCCTCCCTCGCCTGGGCGCTCGGTGCCTCTGGCACTGTGACCAGCAGGGCAGTGCTCGTCCGCCTCAACGCCTGGGCTGAGGTCCGCCGGAGCCTCGGGAGCCCCCGAGGTTGGCGCTTTGTGGTTGGGGCCGTGCCTGGGACAGGAGCCGGAGCCCCTGTGGGGCAGGTGAGGGCTGCGGCCCCGCCCCATCACGGCCTCACCGGGCCCCCACGCGTCGCTCATGGGCCCTCAGCTGGTTTTGAGGCCCCTCTGCCCACAGCCAAGGCCTGAGTGCGGGGACCGAGCCCTGGGCCAGACGGCAGCGGGAGGGACGAGGGGCTCTGCCCCACCCACGTCCCCCTGGGCTGGGCCTGGGGTTCGGGGTGGAAGTGGCTGAGCTGGGAGCAGACCCGGCCACCTGACCCCTCCGGTCTCGGGGGGTCGCGGTGGGGGTGGGGTCTCTGGGCAAGGAGCTGCGTGACTTGCTGGGCCACTCTGCTGAGTCGCCGACTCCCTGGTGCCCACTGGGCACGGCAACCACACAGGGAGCGAGGGCCAGGGGCCGAGGCTGGGCCTCGGGGGGGTGGCAGCTAGTGGCTGGGCCTGCTGCGGAGCCCTGGGCGCAGCCTCCAAGTGGCTTCTGAGGCTGTGGGGCCGTGCTCCTCACTGCCCTTGGCGAGCACCCCGCTGCTCTCTGCAGCCCCAAGAGCCCCCACCCCGGCCTCGGCAGCCCCAGGAAGACCGGCCTTGACCTTGCCGTACTGCTTGTCCAAAGGGAGCACGGCCCACGGTGGACACGGGCCCCAGTGGCCCCTGAGCCGGGCACCATCGGACTGGGGGCCAGGGACAGGAGGGGCCTTGGTGGGGTCCTCTTCACACTGCAGCCCCTCCCCTCGGCCAGGGTCCCCCCTCCAGCAGGTCTGCCCCTGCCCCCGGGAGCAGCTAGACATGGGACGTTGTTGGCTGCCAGTCAGCAAGGGTGATTCTGGCCAGAGGTCAGGGTGGGGTCACAGGGAGCGCTAGTGCCCGCCGCCCCGGCCCCGCCCACTGGCGGCAGCCGTCTCCGAGCTGTGCAGGCTGACCAGTGCCTGAGCGCTGGGCTCCGGGGTCCAGCCCGGGCCTGGCAGGCTGCAGGCCACCCTGAACCCGTGGCCGCCCGCGTCCTGCACGCCCACCTGGAGGATGATGAAGAACCACCCTTCTCCCCGGCCCCGGCCGTGCGCCAGGACTGCAGGGGTCCAGGGTCAGGCAGGGCCTCCTCTCTTGGGCACTGGGGGGGTGGGGCCCAATGCCCTTGGGGGCTGCACTCATGTCCACCGTTGGGCACTTTGAGTTGGCATCTCACATGTGGGATGACAGAGCAGGGTCCCAGGCCTGACTCCCCCAGGAGCCCCATCCCCTGCCCGTGGGGTCACCACTGACCTCATTCCTCTCCCTAAGCAGCACTCGGCCGGGGTGTCTGCAGGCAGCTTCAGGGGCACCCAAGGGGCGGCGCCGGGCATTGGGAGCAGCCGCTCACGGCCTCCGGGACGCCCCCTGCCAGGGGTCTTGGCCTGAACATCACCGGAGGGGAGGGGCTCCCAGCTCGCAATTCTGGGTGAGACCATCCTTCGCGGGGGGAGAGGGCCCATGCCCCCAGCCAAGGGCAGCCCGTGCAGGCTGACGCCAGGGACCTCGGGCCTCAGCACGAACGTAGCCCCGGAGGGACTGGCTCCACCCAGCACTGCGTCCAAGGAGCCCGGAAACAGACAAGGAGAGAGGCGGCCGGTCAGGCGGGAGGACCACCAGGTCAGCTCGGGAGCAGTGGACACAGCCTACACAGCCCGGAGCACTTAGCTAGCAGCAGCCACTCAGGCTGCGCTCCCCCGAGAGGCGGGAGGCCGGAGGCGGGCAGCCCCTTAAGTGCTTCGAGGAGCTGCGCCCCCCCCCCCACTCCCCGCAGAGCCGGCCCTGCCCTGCAGCTGCCCCGGTGAGGCCCCGCCCAGAGCCCACACTGTCGCCGCGGCACCCACAGCCAGGACGCTGCGGCACCATGAGTGACAGGGCTGCCGGGGAGGGAGCTCCCAGGCCTTGTCTGCCGTGGGGCGGTTCTGCCCACACTGCTTCCAGAAGGTTCCCTCGGTCTGGAGGGGTCCCCTCCCGACAGGCTGAGGGGCCGGCCCTGGGACTGCAGGGCACTGCGGAGTCCACCCTCGGCCTCCCCCGCGGAGCCCCCATAGCCAGAGAGGCGGAGGGGGCCGGGGCCTCCTGGCCTGGGCAGTTCTGACGCCCCGCCCCAGCGCGGCCTCTGGCCCGCGTCCCCTCACCCCTTGGACCCCAGCAGCTGCAGCCCCCAGGCAGCCTGGGACAAAAGGCCCGGGGGCTGCGTGAGGCTGGGGTCAGCAGCAGGAGAGGAAGACTTTCCTTTTTCAGACAATTCCATGCAATTTAAAAAAGCAGAGACACAGGGCTGCTTCAGGGCCAGGTCAGGCTGCCCAAGGCCAAGAGAAAGGGGGGGGAGGGAGCCAGGGGTGAAAGGACGGTTCTGCTGAGAAGACCCTGCCCACGGCTGCCACGGCTGCCCACGGCTGCCCATGGCCCTGCCCACGGCTGCCCATGACACTGCCCACAGCTGCCCATGGCTGCCCACGACACTGCACATGGCCCTGCCCACAGCTACCCATGGCCCTGCCCATGGCTGCCCACGACACTGCACATGGCCCTGCCCACAGCTACCCATGGCCCTGCCCATGGCTGCCCACGACACTGCACATGGCCCTGCCCACGACACTGCACATGGCTGCCCACGACACTGCACATGGCCCTGCCCACAGCTACCCACAGCTGCACACAGCCACCCATGGCTGCCCACAACACTGCCCACGGCTGCCCACGGCTGCCCACGGCCCTGCCACGGCTGCCCACGGCCCTGCCCATGGCTGCCCACGGCCCTGCCATGGCTGCCCACGGCCCTGCCCATGGCTGCCCACGGCCCTGCCCATGGCCCTGCCCATGGCTGCCCACAGCCCTGCCATGGCTGCCCACGGCCCTGCCCATGGCTGCCCACGGCCCTGCCATGGCTGCCCACGGCCCTGCCCACGGCCCTGCCCATGGCTTCCCACAGCCCTGCCCATGGCTGCCCACGACACTGCCCATGGCTGCCCATGGCCCTGCCCATGGCTGCCCATGGCTGCCCACGACACTGCCCATGGCTGCCCACGACACTGCCCACGGCTGCCCACGACACTGCCCACAGCTGCCCACGGCCCTGCCCACGGCTGCCCATGACACTGCACATGGCTGCCCATGGCTGCACACGGCCCTGCCCACAGCTACCCACGGCTGCACACGGCCCTGCACACGGCTGCCCACGACACTGCCCACAGCTGCCCACAGCTGCACACAACACTGCCCACAGCTGCCCGCGGCTGCACACGGCCCAGCACACGGCTGCCCCCAGCTGCACACGGCTGCCCATGGCTCTGCCCACAGCTGCCCACAGCTGCACACAACACTGCCCACAGCTGCCCGCGGCTGCACACGGCCCAGCACACGGCTGCCCCCAGCTGCACACGGCTACCCATGGCTCTGCACACAGCTGCCCACAGCTGCACACAACACTGCCCACAGCTGCCCGCGGCTGCACACGGCCCAGCACACGGCTGCCCCCAGCTGCACACGGCTGCCCATGGCTCTGCCCACAGCTGCCCACAGCTGCACACAGATGCCCACAGCTGCCCGCGGCTGCACACGGCCCAGCACACGGCTGCCCCCAGCTGCACACGGCTACCCATGGCTCTGCACACAGCTGCCCACAGCTGCACACAACACTGCCCACAGCTGCCCGCGGCTGCACACGGCCCTGCACACAGATGCCCCCAGCTGCACACGGCTACCCATGGCTCTGCACACAGATGCCCCCAGCTGCACACGGCTACCCATGGCTCTGCACACAGATGCCCCCAGCTGCACACGGCTGCCCACGACACTGCCCACAGCTGCCCACAGCTGCACACGGCTGCCCATGACACTGCCCACAGCTGCCCACAGCTGCACACAACACTGCCCACAGCTAACCGCGGCTGCACACGGCCCTGCACACAGATGCCCCCAGCTGCACACGGCTGCCCACGGCTCTGCACATGATGCCCATGGAACAAGGGGCACAAGTTTCCCAGCTGGGAGGGGGACAGGAATGCAGGTCCATCAGGGCCAGGGCCCGGCCAAGCTCTCCAGGCCCCTGTGGAGCTTTTGGGAAGGGACCAGCTGGGGCCACTCTGGGCCACCCCGCCTGTGGGGCCAGCAGTCAACTCACCGTGCAGCCCCTCTTCCAGGCCACCTGGACCCTCAGGAGGGAGGAAGGGGCTTTTGGCTTCACCCGCCCCCCAGCCCTGCCTTCTTTTCCCGTCTGGAGAAGGTGCGGCCCGAGGAGACTCTGGCCCGTTTCATTCGCACCTCACGGTCACCATCCCCAAGGCTGGAGGGAGGCCAGAGGTGTAGCTCCTGCCATGGGGGCCCCGAGAGCTCGAGGGCCTGTGGGCTAGCCCCCCTCTCAGGCCCCGAGCCCTCAGCCTTGGCCCCTGGCAGCCTCCACAGGGCAGGGAGGCCCCGCCCCTCGTCCTGCCCGCTCCAGGAGCTGCGGCAGAGCCAGGGAGACAGGCCCTGCCCCGCCTGTCCAGGCCCAGCCTCTGAGGCCTCCTGCAGGGGGCAGGCCCCGTCCTGGCAGCCACCACCCGCTCTGGGGGTGCCGCTGGGCTCCCGGGGGTGCCGCTGGGCTCCCGGGGGTGCACACAGGGCTCCCGGGGGTGCCGCTGGGCTCCTGGGGGTGCCGCTGGGCTCCCGGGGGTGCTGCTGGGCTCTGTGTGGCCCTGTACTTCTCTCCCTCCTGCCGGACGCGTCCCCACTGTGACCATGGCTGGTGGCTACGGCTCTCAGTGCCCAGGGCTCTGCAGACTGGGCTGTCGTCGTGTCGTGGGCTGCCCCCTGCTGGAGTCCACTTCCGTCCATCTCTCTGTCCTCAGGACCCTTCCTACAAGAATCAGCTTCTGCCTGTGCTCTCCCGCCGGCCTCCGGCCCCAGACCCAACCAAACCGAGGGTCTCTGAGACCCTGCAGCCCAGCCCACCTCCTCCAGCGGCTCTGCCAGCCGGAGGACACGCTGGCAGGGCGGGGCCCTCGAGTGGGCAGCCGGCATGCAGAGGCCGGGGGACCTGCCCGCCCAGCGCGGCCGCCCAAGGGCCGTACCCACCAGCTGTGGCCATCGACAGGGAGAGCCCCGAGCCAGGCCCACTGCCCTGAGCTGGCCTGAGGCCTGGGAAGCACACGGCAGAGGCTGGACGGGAGGCCCGCCTGCGGGACAAGGCAGTTCCCCGAGTCTGTCAGCGCCTCGGAGCTATGGAAGACTGGGAGCCGTGCCACACCGGACAGAGCCGCTGGCCACCCTGTGAAGATGCCACAGTGCCTGGCACAGCCCGGCCCCGGCCCCACCAACCCAGGAGCTCCCGGGCGCCAGAGTCGGCGAGCAAGGGAGGGTCCATCCCAGCCCTTGCAGCTCTGGGGAGTCCAGCCTCCCTCTGCTGGTGGCTGACACAGGCCCCAGGCTGGCGGACTGGGCTGGGCAGGGCTGAGGTGAGGCCTGGCCCGAGGTGGGGACGTGGGAGGTGGGGTGAGGGCTGGAGGAGCAGCAGGGGCTGACCTGGGACCCGGCGGCCAGGGTGCACTCTGGAATGGGGCCTGTTTCCGTGACGATGGGGCACCGCAGGGAATCACTCAGCGGGCCTTGGGGGGGCCAAGCCGGTGCCCCCTGCCGAGCGAGGGCTGGGCCTTCCCACGGGCACTGGCCTCTGCTCCGGGGCTGGACTGGGGGCCTCTCCTGCGTCCCCGTCCCTGCCAGCCCCCCGTGCCCCCGGCCCACCTAGAGGCACAGGCTTCTTCCTGGGGGCCAGCTCGCCCTGTGTCAGCCCCAAGCTCGGAAGCCAGCCCAGCACTGCCCCTGCCTCGGCTCAGGAAGAGGAGCCTGCTGGAAGCCAAAGCCTGGTCCGCCAGTGAGCTGACCACACAGCGGACAGAGTGGGCGCCACGGCGAGGAGCAGCGGCCAAAGCACACCCCCAGGGCCCCCCAGGCCCGAGTGCACGCCAGCCCGCCTCTGCCGCGGCCAACCGGCGTCCTGCTCCGGACTTTGCCCGCGGGACCAGCGAGCCACGGTTATTTCTAAGCTTCAGTGATGCGTGAGGCATATAATGGCTTTGCTGTCAGAGAACGGTCCCCGATCGATAGGGAGCGTCCACCTCGCTCCACTGTCCCCGAGCCCAGCCCGGAGCACGCCCGAAGGACACAGATGCGGTGCAGGGAGGTGGCTCTGGAGAGGCAGAACTACTGGACCCAGCCTGGGGGGGGCTGCCACCTGGCCACCAGCTCTGCTGGGAGAGTCTCCGTGGCACTGGTGACCCCAAGGTCCGGCAAGATCCTAGGGGCCACCCCTCCAGCCCTTCCCTATGGGGTCTGGGATCCTGGGCAGAGGGATATAGGGGTGTGGGACTGGGGCAGCCAGGGCAGCCCTTAGCTACTGAGCCCCTGGGAGCCTGGGCAGGGCCTCTCTGCAGACCCCTTCCCCACCCTCCTGCCCAGAAATGGCGGCCTGCGGGGGTTGGGGGTCCCAGAAGTAGCCGAGAGAAGGCATGCCCATCGTCGGGTCGCTGGGACGTGAGGACGAACAACTCCACGGGGACAAATCGGGCAGGGCAGTGGGACCACCCTGGCCTGGTGAGGTCAGGTCACGGGGGTTCCAGGCTGTGTTGGGCCGGGCGTGGGCTCCAGGAGACGTGGAGACAGCCCCGGCCAGCGGGGCCAAGTCCGTCTCTCCTGTGGGGTCTAGAAACCCAAGCTGCCCCCAGGACCTACCCAGGGTGGCAGGGGCCACTGGTGCCAGGTGTGTAGCAGTGGGCAGGCCTCTTCAGCCAGGTCACCCCCAGCCCAGGACAGAGTCACTGACAGCTGAGGGAGGGCACACAGTCAGTCAGGCTCCCGGGCCCTGCCGTGACCAAGAGTGGGGACGGCACATCCACGTTGCCAGCTGGCTCCGTGCTCGGCCAATCCTGGCCAGGAGCAGCGGTCTTTGTGGCTCCGCACTCTGCCCCATGGCCCCGCTGCTCTGTCAAGCACCCTCCAGTGCCCTCCCAGCCTGGGCACCCCCCAGTGCCCTCCCTGTCCACAGGTGCAGCTTGGCCTATCTGCCTCCCAGGGCCAAGCCTCCAGGCTCTCAGCTCCAGGGTCTGCCTCCCCTGTGGAGCCAGGCCGGCCATTGGCATCCTTGAGGCGGGAGGCCCGTGGGCAGCCCGGCAGGTGCGGCTGGGACCTGCTGGCCCGTACCGGCAGGGCTGCAGACCCCAGGCCTGCACACACTGCACCAGAACCTGGCCCACAGGTGCGTGCCAGCAATCCCGGACCCCCGGGGACCTGCGGGGGAGCCTGCCTGGGTGCTCGGCCGCCCGCCTGCCAGGCTCCTGCTGCGCTTCCACAGACTCCGAGACCCCGCGGGGACCCCACCCCAGCTCCTGGGTGGGGGAGCTCATGGACCCTCAGAGAGAGACGGGCTGACCCCTCCCTGACACCCATGAGGCACAAGAACCCAGGGTCCCCACGAGGCTGCACTTCACGAAGGACCTCAGGTCCTCAACACCCTGCAGAGGGAGCTGACCACTCGGTGCTTGTAAGAGGTCTCCCCCGCTCTGCCCAGGCCAGCCCTGGGGACAACTCAGCGCTTCCGGGGACCCCACACTGCCCAGTGTCTGGGGGGAGCTGATCAGATGGGCTCTTGGCCCAGTGCCGAGGTCAGGTTCAAGTTGCTGGAGGACCTGAGGTTGGAAGAGGGCTGCAGCTGTGGGATTTGAAGTCACCATCAGGGGCTGGGGGAGCTTGGTCCCAGGCACAGGGCCCCAGCTGCTCCTTACCCCCAGGTCCCCCCAGCGCAAGGCCTTGTCAGACGCTGACCTCCCGCAGGCGCCCCGTGACTGCCACACTTCCCGGGTTTGCAGGGGGGGGTGGCAGGAGAGGCAGTGGGCTCAGGTGCACGGCGCCAGTACACGCAGCCCAGGGACCCGAGTGGCCTCAGGAGACCAGAGGAGGCCCAGGCCGGCCAGGGGGAAGGTGCACCCACAGATGCTCAGCGGGCGCTGGGGCCCGGGGTGGGCAGGGCAGAGAGGGTCACGTGGCCAGTCCCCAGGAGGGGCCCACAGAGCGTGCAGGAAGCCCCCCCCCCGCCTGGCCCGACAGGGACCCGGGAGGCCAGCCCAAGGTCCAGCCTGCAGGGTCCGGCCATCCTGGGTGCTCAGGAAGTGGGGGCTGCGAAGGGGGGCCGCCTCAGGCCCTCCCTCGCCCACCGCTGACCCCTTCCCTCCTGGCACCCTCAAACCCTGGAGCTCACCCCTGCAGGGCTCTGGGCCCGGGCCCAGGCGACCCAAGATACCCACAACGCAGACCCTCTTCCCCCACCCCCAGTGGATGTCAGGGCACAGTGGCCTGGCTGAGAGTCCTCCGTGGAGAGCCACTCAGCTGCCCCTGTCCCGCGTCCAACCAGCTGCTCCCAGAGCCGAGGGCCGCGTGGGGAAGGCAGAGTGCGGGGGCAGAGCACGCAGATCGGAACCTGAGCTCCCCGCACCGCCGGATGCGTGTGGCGGTTGCCTGGCAACCCCGTGCCCACGCCGGCTCCCTGCCTCCCGCAGCACCTCTTGGGGGCTCCTGCCGAGGGGACCGCGGGGCAGCCTCCCCCACCCCATCCTTCTCGCTGTCCCGTGGGTGGGCTCTGGGCTGCCGACCCCAGGGCCAGGAGAGGCAGGGACAGTGGGGGGGGGCATCTGCCAGCCATCCCCCGTGTCCCGGGGCCCTGGGCCCAAGGAAGTGGCTTTGGATGGGGCCTGAGCCAGGAACCCCGGCTCTGAGACCAGCCCCGCACTGGCCTCAGCAGGGCCCTGGCGCACAGCCTGGTTTAAGCGGCCCGTGATGGGCGTGACCCCAGGCTCTCCCCGCCATGTCCCCTCCCTCCCAGTTACAGGTGCCTGACGTCTCCCAGGCTCCCGATGTCACCCTGCTGGAGGTCACCCAGGTCTCACCGTGGAGCTGGAGCAGGAACCCAGACCCAGGCCCAACACGGATCTGCCTGGCTGCAGGGCCCAGCGGGGCAGTCTGGACCCTGGGGACACCTCGGGCAGGGCGGGCGGTGCCCCAGTGGGAGGGGCCAGTGAAGCCATTGCAGGGAGGACCAGAGGGAGGAGGAGGGCTTCAGGGGGCCCTGGGGGCCCTGGGGGCAGTGGGAGGACCCAGGCCAGATCCACTCGGGACGGCAGAGCTGGGCCTGGGGCCCAGGGCTCCTCCTCAGGAGGTGCCCACTCCCGAGACTCAGCTGCCCCCAGGGCGCTCGGACTTGACGTCCACCCAGCGGACAGGGAGGGAGGGGTGGCTGTGGCATCTCGGGGTCCTGCTGGCCCATGGCAGGGCTGGGCAGGCTCCCAGCGGCTGCTGGTCTTGTCCTGCCCCCGGGTGCTGGGGGCGGCCTCCAGATACCCTCTCCGCCCCCCACTGGTGCTTAGGGCTTGGCCCGCGGGGGCCTGGTGGTTTGTGGTGGCAGGTGGGACCCCCACCCCAGCTCTGCTCAAGAAGCAGAAGCAGCAGCCGCCAGCCTCAAGGCCCCTCGGCTGGCCCGGATGACAGAGGGGCCTTGGTGCTCTGGGGAGAGGGGGAGGGGAGCTACCGGCAGAGACCACGGAATGGCCTCACCCCCCCAGAACCCAAGCCTCTGGGGAGGGCAGAGCGGGTGCTTTCCAATCCCAGGAGAGCTTCCTGGAGGAGGGGCCTCCCTCCTGGGCCACAGGCCCAACCCCGAGTTGTCACGGGCGACTTACCAAGCACCCCCCATGTGCTGTGGGCTGGGAGGGGATGCAGGAACTGGCAGCACGTGTGGCCGTGCCGGGCAGGGGCCGGACAGCAGCCCGGGACCCCTGTCTCTGCCCCTCCTCCCCCTCCCCTGCAGAGCGTGGGTGGGCCACGGCCCGGCTGGCCCTAGAGCCTCTCTGTCCCTGCCCCAGCCTTGGCCCTGGCGTCCAGGGCGGTCTGGTCCAGGCTGTGCTGTCCCTGCTTCCTGCTGGTCTGACTGGGGGGCTGGGGGGGACAGGCCACATCCGCCCGTGGGCAGCGGGGTCCCCACTGGCTGAGGCCCCGTGATCCCAGCTCACGCAGCCCCCCCCGGCCCCCCCGGGGTCTCCAAACCCATCTCCCCACCCGTGAAGCCGGCGGAGGGGGTCGCTGCTGTCCCGGGGCTGTCGCCGGCGGACGGAGAGCAGACGCCCGCCTGGCCCGTCAGGCAGTGGACGGGGCTGGGAGCCGGGCTCCTGCAGGCCCGAGGAGGGGGTGGCTGGAACAGAACGGTGTTTGCGTGGCAAGGCCATCGGCCCTGGAAACCAAATATTTTGCTCTCAGGCCAGGCTGTGCCTCGCCAGGCTCACCTCACGGCCGCCTTGGGGAGGAAGGGACCACGTCCCACGGCCTGGCCGGCGAGGGGTCCCTCACAGAGACCCCTGGAGCTGAACGCCCGGCCCCTCCCCTGGCAGCACTCTGGTGGGGGCTCCTCCCCTTCCTGCTGCCCTAGCACCCCCACCCTGCCCGGCCCGAGGGAGCCGTGGATCCCTGTAGTGTAGGTCCCCACGTCCTGCAGGGGGTGAAGCCAGGGGAGAGCCGGGGTGGACGCTGGTGACCTGTCGCCAGGAGGCCCAGCAAGGCCCTGAAACGCTGCCCACAGCTCCGCCTCTGTGGGCCCCAGCGGCGTGGGCTCTGGAAGTGGAAGGCGGCGGCCACACCTCCACGGGGTCCATGCTCTGAGAGGCAGAGGACCCGTGGTCAGAGCTGCCCCACGCTCCGGCTCCCCTGCAGCCCCGCCCTGCACTCAGCCCCCCTCCCCCGCCCTGCTCCCTCCCCCCCCCTTGGGCCGCCAGGAGCTGCCCACCCACCTGGGCTCAGCAGGGGCAGGGGCAGCCAAGGAGGCAGAAGCGGGGTCCCTGCCCCGTGCACCGCTGGGAGGCAGGACCAGGATGGGGAGGGGACTGGGGGCCTCAGGGCCTCCTGGGGGCTGCTGCTGCTCCGTCTCTCGTGCAGACTGACGTCCAGCAAGTGGCCTAACTCCATGGGCCTAACTCCGGGTCATGGCCCTGCTCCATGGGCAGCCTTGAGGCTCCTCCCCTGTCTGGGGGCCCCAGGGTGTGACCTGGGTGTCAGGTGTCTGAGGCCCTGCAGGTGACCCTAACCCGCAGCAGGCTGAGGACCACCTGGAGCCAGAGCATCCTCCGTGGTGGGTGGAGCCAGGCTCCCCAGAGCCTCCTGCTGCTACAGAGCCTCAGAGACGGGGGGGGGGGGGGGGGGGGAGCTCAGAGACGGGGGGGCTGAGATGGGGGGGCTGAGAGACGGGGGGGCTGAGATGGGGGGGCTGAGAGACGGGGGGCTCAGAGACGGGGGTGCTGAGAGACGGGGGGCTGAGAGACGGGGGTGCTGAGAGACGGGGGGCTGAGAGACGGGGGCTGGGCTCAGAGACGGGGGCTGGGCTGAGAGACGGGGGTGCTGAGAGACGGGGGGCTGAGAGACGGGGGGCTGAGAGACGGGGGGGCTGAGAGACGGGGGGCTGAGAGACGGGGGCTGGGCTGAGAGACGGGGGCTGGGCTGAGAGACGGGGGGCTGAGAGACGGGGGGCTGAGAGACGGGGGCTGGGCTGAGAGACGGGGGCTGGGCTGAGAGACGGGGGGGCTGAGAGACGGGGGCTGGGCTGAGAGACGGGGGCTGGGCTGAGAGACGGGGGCTGGGCTGAGAGATGGGGGGCTGAGAGATGGGGGGCTGAGAGACGGGGGTGCTGAGAGACGGGGGGCTGAGAGACGGGGGCTGGGCTGAGAGACGGGGGGGCTGAGAGACGGGGGCTGAGAGACGGGGGCTGGGCTGAGAGATGGGGGGCTGAGAGACGGGGGGGCTGAGATGGGGGGGCTGAGAGACGGGGGGCTCAGAGACGGGGGGGCTGAGAGACGGGGGCTGGGCTGAGAGACGGGGGCTGGGCTGAGAGATGGGGGGCTGAGAGACGGGGGGGCTGAGAGACGGGGGGCTGAGACGGGGGCTGGGCTCAGAGACCGGGGGGGCTGAGAGATGGGGGCTGGGCTCAGAGACGGGGTGGGGGCTGAGAGACGGGGGCTGGGCTCAGAGACGGGGGCTGGGCTCAGAGACGGGGGCTGGGCTGAGAGACGGGGGGCTCAGAGACGGGGGGGGCTCAGAGACGGGGGGGGGGCTGAGAGACGGGGGCTGGGCTGAGAGACGGGGGCTGGGCTGAGAGACGGGGGGCTGAGAGACGGGGGCTGGGCTGAGAGACGGGGGTGCTGAGAGACGGGGGGCTGAGAGACGGGGGCTGGGCTGAGAGACGGGGGCTGGGCTGAGAGACGGGGGGGCTGAGAGACGGGGGCTGGGCTGAGAGACGGGGGCTGGGCTGAGAGACGGGGGCTGGGCTGAGAGATGGGGGGCTGAGAGACGGGGGGCTGAGAGACGGGGGCTGGGCTCAGAGACGGGGGCTGGGCTCAGAGACGGGGGCTGGGCTGAGAGATGGGGGGCTGAGAGACGGGGGGGCTGAGAGACGGGGGGGCTGAGAGACGGGGGTGCTGAGAGACAGGGGGGGGCTGCACCCAGAGCCTGGGGCAGGGGAGTGACCAGGCGGCACGGACCACCAGGCTGACAGGCAGTGGCCTCGGCCTCCAGCCCCTATCCCAGGTCTCCCTTGGTCATCCTGCCCCTGTGCTCTGGGCACAAGCCCAGCCCAGCTGGCTCTGGCCGGCCTTGTGCCTCTGGACAGCGTCATGAAGCCCTTGCTACAGCCGCCCACGGCCGGTCGCCGTGGAGACCACCCCCGCCAGGACACGGAGGCGCTGTCCCCAGAACGGCCAGGGATGCAGAAGCCGAGTGAGGCCTGGCCTGGCGGGAAGGGGCAGGGCTGGCAGGGGAGCCGGCGGACGCCTCCACGGCGCCCCAAGGCGCGCGGCACCACCAGCCTGTCCCGGAGCAGGGGCCTGAACAGGAAAGCTGCCCCCGCCCCCAGGCCAGGGCACCTGTTCTGTGAGAGCCAGGGGCCGGCCGGCCGCAGCGGGAAGCCCGGGGAAGCAGCGGCCCCTCCCTCCAGCCCCTCCCCACCCTTCTGCCCCGGAGTGTCTTCCCAGGGTCTTCGCCCAGGTCCCGAGTGGACCACACAGGAGCGGCCGAGCAGCGGTCCCCCCAGACACCGGCGTGTCCCCAGCAGGACCTGTGACGAACGGTCACCCTGGTTCCCGTTGACGTCATCCAACAGTGTCCCCGTGAGGGCAGAGAGGGGCCAGGCAGAGGGGAGACACGAGGCAGAGACGGGCGAGGGTCACGCGGGGCCACCAGCCCCGCGGGTTCTAGAGGGGAAGTGGCCCTGCCACGCCTTGATTTGGGGCCTCCACGGTGGGCGGGGAGGGGTCTGTTTCCCTCCACCCAGCCTGCACCACAGCTCCAGGCGGTGCTGGGCCCAGGGGAGGGGCCATCCTGGGGGTGCAGGCTCAGGGCACGGGGGCAGGGGGCTGTGAGGAGCCCAGGCACCCACCCACCAACACCCCGGCTGTCCACCTTCAATGTCTGTCCACAGCAGTCTGTCTGGGCCCCCTGACCCCGTGTGGGTGCTGGGGCAGCCGGGGACCTACCAGTGGGGCAGGGGAGGGGCTTGCCCTGTGGGGTGTGTGGTGAGGGTCCTAGTCCGGGTTGCACTCCAGTGACCTTCGACCTCTGATTTCCCTGTCACTGAGTGATGGCCCCCCTTCCGGCACAGGCAGGGCTGGCTGGGTGGGGGCACCAGCACCCACTGGTCTGAGCAGGTCCAGGTGGAAGATGGACAGATGGCCGCAACCTGAGGGGGTGGAGGTCGGCTCCCCACGGAGGTCCCTGGTACCCCCATTGCGTCTGCTTGGCCTGGCCCTTCCCTCGCCGTCTGCCCTGAAGCAGGCGGTGGGAGCCTGGCACGGGGCTGAGACACAGTGTGGACGGCCGGGTCTGGTCCTGGAGCGCCAGGCTCACGCTGTGACCAGCGCAGGTCAGGGTCTGATGGAGGCCGGGGTGTGGAGCAGGGACGTGGGAGAAAGAAGCTGGCCAGACTTGACTTTAGCATGAGAACCGACTCCGGAGGCCGGCCGTGACCAAAGACCTCCCCGCAGGCCGCCTGTCCACCGCTACTGATGTGCGCTCTGAATTACACCGTCTACATTGGCACCCACCTTCCACTGTCCACCACCCACAGTGCACCAGCACCCACCACCCACCGTGCACCACCACCCACCACCCACCGTGCACCCACCATGCACCATCCACCCCCATCCATATCCGCCCACCACCCCCCACCACCCATCATCCACCCACCATCCACCATGCACCACCCACCACCCACCCACCACCCACCACCCATCATCCACCCACCACCCACAAGGCACCACCCACCACCCATCATCCACCCACCACCCACAAGGCACCACCCACCACCCACCCACCATCCACCACCCACCCACCATCCACCACCCACCCACCATGCACCACCCACCACCCACCACCCACCATGGGAGGGCAGTGGAGGATGCCCCAAGTGCTTGGGCCCTGCACCTGCATGGGAGACCAGGAGGAAGCACCTGGCTCCTGGCTTTGGATCAGCGTAGCTCTGGCCGTAGCGGCCATTTGGAGGTGAACCAACGGAAGGAAGACCTTTCTCTCTGTCTCTCTCTCACTGTCTGTAACTCTACCTGTCAAATAAAAAAAAATTAAAACAAAGAAGTGGAGCAGCTAGGACTTGAACCGACACCCATATGGGGTGCCAACACTGCAGGCTGGGGCTTTAACCCACCATGCCACAGCGCCGGCCCCTTCAGGGCTCTTGATTGAGGGACGTTTTGTGTTCTGAGACACGCGGGGGACAGGGTCCCCCTGTGAAGGCTGCTCCTGGATCACGAGGGCGTGGGGGTCACTCTGTCACCCCTCACTCCCACTTCTACACCAGACGGCCCCCACGGCGCCTGCGTGAGCCAGGCTGGTCCCAGCCCGTGCAGAGCTGTTACACCCCAGAGGGCGCTGGCCTCCCACCCGGGGCAAACCACGGTCGAACCACGGAAGCTCCTGTGGCTTCTGTGCTGACCGGGAGCTCCCAGATCACTCCGCAGTGGTGCCCGTGTGTGACCAGTGCCTCACCTACTTGAGCGCGAGCTGGCCCGGCCACATCACCTGCCAGGCCCCTACCGGCACTGCTCCCACGCCTGCGAACCCCGGGGTCCTAACCACCCAAGCTCCGTGGAAACCCTTGAAACCTGGCCGCCCTCAGCCTTCACCCGCCCAGATGGACCTCAGGGTCAGCTTGTCAAGATCCGACAGACACCTGTTGGGGCTCTGACGGACAACTTGTGAGCGGGGGATGCTGGGAGCATGGCCGTCCGCGCGGCCCCGCGTTTCCCCTCCCTGCACGCGCGTCTTCTTCACCTTTGAATGATGTTTCCTTATTTCTTTGCAAATGTCCTGTGCGTCTTCCCTCTGGGTCTAGCTCCACCCCCCCGGAACCTGTCCCGCCACAGGAGCTGGGGGCCGGGGTTCTGTGGCCGCCCTGGGCCTGCCGGGGCTGGTGGGACGGCTGTGACCCTGCCCCCCGCTGAGCAGAGCCCTCGCTGCCCCCTCCTCCGTGCCCAGCGCTGAGCCCCACGGGAGCCCCCAGCGTCCGTCCTGTTTGGGACTCGCTTGCTCAAGGGGTGGGGGAGGTTCCATAGATCTTTCCGGAAGGCAGGACACAGTCCAGGCTCTGGGGCGGCAGGGCTCTTGGACTCATCTCCCTGGGCGGCTCCAAGTGAGAGCCACGTGGACGCCGTGAGCCGTGGGGGCAGGGCTGCCCTGCCCCTGCCCACTCGGGAGCCGCCCCTCTTTCGGAGGCTTGTGGACACTGCTGTGATTCTCCAGGTCGGCACAAGGTCTAGTGCAGCCTGGGGAACCCCGAGCCCCATCCCCGGGGCACCTCACAACCTCCTGAGCTCACCCCACGTGTCGCCACCGAGCCAGAGCGCTGGGCTGGAGCCCTCGGGCAGACCCCAGGTCCCACGGGGACCCCCAGAGTGAGGGCCAGGGCCCTCAGCAAGCTTGCGCCCTGTCCGGCCGGGGTTACATGTGGAAGCAGCCGCTGGGGAGGAGAGGCGGCTGCCCGTCCACGCCGCGCAGTGGTCACCCTCCCTGTGGTCGGGAGGTCATGCCGCAAGGGGGAACCTGGCCCAGGCAGCCGGAAGCTCCAGGCTGCAGAGTCCGAGCCGAGCACGGGAGCACTCCCCGAGCGTCAGTGAAGTGGACGACCACCAGGGGCAGCCCCAGAGCTGCGCCAGAGCCCCAGGGCCACCCTGGCCTGTGGCTGCATGGTTGAATAAGGCCCCAAACTCACGCCCACGTCCAGTCCTGTGACCTCATCGGGCGAGGACTGCGTTAGGTTAAGGGTGTTTAATGTGAATGTACGGACTTATCACAAAGGAAGAGCAACGGGCTGGGGACCTTCCATCCTCTGGTCCACCCCCAGACGCCTACCACGGCCAGGCTGGGCCAGGCCGAAGCCGGGCGCCTGAAGCTCCGTCAGAGGCCCCCTAACGGGTGCGGGGGCCGTTGCTGCTGCCTCCCAGGAGCTGGGTCGGGAGCAGAGCTGGACCGAGGACCCCAGCACCACTGGACACTGCCTGGGCCCCGGGGCCCCTCCCCTCCCCCCACTCCCATCTCCTCCCAGGGCTGGAGGCCGCCCCAGGCCACAGCCTGCTGGGTACCTTGGCTCCCGCAGCGTCCAGCTGCACAGGCGGACCCCACGCTGGGCACCCCGGCCCAGGTCCCTGCTCTGCCTGGGCCCCAGCGCCCCCTGGAGGCCCAGGCAGCCTCTGCACCAGCGGCCGAGCTGCCCCAGGTGGGGCCACAGAGAGCCCTTCAGGCCACAGCACCCAAGGCTCAACAGCCGAGCTCTGGTCACAGGGCCTCAGCTCCCAGAGTGCCTGGGGGGAAGGCAGCAGGACCCCCCCAACACACCCCCACGTACACACACGTACACACATGTACACACACGCACATCCCACATACACACACGCACACACACGTACACATACACACAAGCACACACGTACACACACGCACACATATAGCACTCACAGCCGCCCACGTGCACACACACTCATATACATGCACATACACGCGTGTACACACATGCACACGTGTGTGCACACAGACACACATGTAGACATACACACGTGCACACCCAGTCACACATACACACGTGTGCACACACATGCATACGCATGTGCACACACTCACGTACCACATGCGCGTACGTACACATGTGCACACGTGCACACACTCATACTCACACGTGCATACACACATGCACGTACCTACACCTATACACACATACACACACACATGCACACACAGACACAGATATACCCATGCACACACATACACGTATACACACATACACTCAAATACACACACTCGCGCACACACATGTATGTACACATGTACACACTCGCACCCACTCGCACACCCACTCGCACACGCACACTCACACACTCACACACACTCACACACACCCACGCGCACACGCGCACGCTGTGACTGGGCTCAGAGGATCCTGCACAAGCCGCCTGCGGGAGCGGCGCACAGCCTGGGGGGGCCGGGGCAGAGGGCGGAGGACAGAGCGCGTGCGGGCGGCAGGTTGGGGGCCCGGGCCGCGGCCCCAGCGGACGAGCTTGTGCGCCCCGCCCCGCCCCTGCGCTGCCTTGGCGAATCTCGCTGAGCTGAGCTCCAGGGCCGGCTCTGGCGGTCCTAACCGGTCTGTGGTCAGTGTTCCTGGCTTGCACGTCTGAGCGGCGTGGCGGAGCCTTCCTGGGAGGCTCCCGGGCTTCGTCCTCTCTCTGGGGGTTCTGTGTGTGTGCGAGGCAGGGGTCGCAGCTCACCCCCTGCTCCCAGGCCCCCACCGAGGGTCCTGCAGCCTCCAGTCTGCCCCGCCCGGGCGACCCCCCACGCAGGGATCCCCGTGGGGGCCAGGCACAGCCAGTGGGAAGCCCCTCCCTAGGGCAGACGGGACAAGGCCTGGGGTTTGCCGGCGGCGCCTGCTCAGACGCCCAGGAACTGGCGCTCGCAGCCTGTGTGGCAGCGGGGACAGAGCCCCCGAGCGTGGCCCCCAAGCTGCCAGCTGAGCCACGGGCTGGGACAGAGCGAGGGGTGCGCCGCCCACCAGCCCAGGGGCACCGCGCGTTGGAGCGCCCGGCTGACCTCACCTGCCCTCAGCAGGCACGGCGGGGGGAGGAGGGGCGCAGAGGAGCACCCCCTGCTCGGGGCCCTGGCAGGACCCCCACGGCCCCCACTCCCACCCTGGCTGCTCCCCTCCCTCCCCATGAAGCCAGAGGCAGTGGCCACACCCAAGAACCGGCCCGCTGTCCGGCCCCTCATGCCGGATGCAGGAAGGTTCCGGAAGTCGCCACTTTGGCTGCAATCCTGCTGACAGCCCTGCTGCCCACAGACACATTTCTGCTTCAAGGACGCAATTTTCGACTTCTGGGCACAGGTGGGGGCGGCTTGGTGACGGGATTGCCTTGTCCAGCGTCAGACCCCCAGGGCTCCCCATGGGCCAGGCTGCTCTGGGAACCAGGGACGGGCAGCAGGCCTGGCAGGACAAACCCCAGCCTCGTGTCCGAGGCGCTGTCGTGGCAGGCTCTGGCCAGGTGGCTCAGGTGGCTGCGCCCGTCCCTGTGCGTCCTGGATGGGGGAGGGGCTCCAGGGCAGCCGGACTACCCCTGCCACCTGCCCCAGGCTGGCGCTTACTGTGTTGGTGATGGCCGCCGGCTCCTGGCAGCTGCCAGAGCCTGGACGGGGAGACGTGGCGACCAGGACTCCGGCCCGGCCCTCACGTGCAGCTAGGAAGCCAGTGCTAAGTGGAACCAGCGGAGCATCAACCATAAGTCATGGAAACATGGGGGGGGGGGGGCGGCTGGAGCTCGCCCGCTGACCTTTGTCGCGGCCGGGAGGGGCTGTTCAAATATTTGGCCGGTGAGCAGGTGAAGACTGAGGGTTTACCCAGAAACCCGGGAAGATAAAACCGCCCTGGGGGAGGCGTGAAAGGAGCCAGGGACCCAGAGCAGCAGCCCAGCCCGATGACCCGGTGTCCTCTGCCCACTGCCCAGGGCCCGCGCCGCGCCTGCCTCCACTTCAGTCCACACAGCAAGCAGGTGGGGACCCCCAGCACAGGGCAGGAGCCTGCACCTGGCCCCCCACTCTTGGAGGTCCTGTGACGCCCGCCCAGGCCTGGCGCAGCTCACCTCTGGGAGTCACCAGGCAGGTGACCAGGTCACGTCCAGTCAAACCCTTGCTGGCCATCGTTGTCTGGGGCCATGGCTCATGGGTGGGTGTGAGGCCCCCAGGGTTGGGCTGGGGCAAAGCGAGGCCCCCAGGTGAGGCGGGGGTGGGCACAGCCAGGCTGCCAGGGGGAGGCGTGGCCATCAGACCTGGGGTCTGGGGGCTGTGCTGTGTTGTGCTGTAGGGGACTCTTCCCTGAGAAAGGACCCCCAAGGGCCCTTGGGTACCTCAGGAGTGAGTCTGGTGGCTCCCCTGCCCCGGGGAGCGAGATGGGGAGTTCCAAACTCCCCGCGGCCCCCCACACTCCCCTAAAGCTCCCGGCTTGGGGTCAGGTCCCAGGTCAGCCTTCCTGCCCTCCAAGTGCTCTGAGGAACCCCAGGCCCTGGGAGATGCTACCTGGCATCCTGCGTGCCGACAGCTGGGCTTCCCCGGTGTCCACGCCCGGTCCCCACCCCCAGTCCCCGAGGACCCCAGGGACAAACCAGGGGCTCTGCTTCCCCCGGGGGGCAGTGGGCATTCTTGGGGGACCGGCCCACACCTCCTGGGGTTCGAATGTGGGACTCGCTCTTCGGCGAACGACTCTGCGGTCCTCGGTGTGTCCAGCACGGCCAGCAGGGCCGACCTCGCCACCTTGGAGGGCAGCCTCCGGTGGCTCGAGTGGAGGTGACAGCACGCACTCGGCACGGGCCAGAAGTGCGGCGGGACCAGCCGGGCAGGGTGCTGGGCCGGGCCAGGACGCCGCCCCCTGCAGGGCCACCTCGAGGCCCACCACGGGGCAGTGGTGACGGTGGCCACCCAGGCAGAGGTAGCAGCAGAAGGGCAGAGCGGCCGGGTGAAGTGGCCGCACTGGCCAGCAGGCAGGGACAGCCACGGCCACGGTGTCCACACGGCCGTGGTCCGGCTACTGCAGCAGCAGCGGAAGCTCACCGTAGGGGCACACAGGGGCGTGCGGTATGCCACGCTGGAGCTGCTGCCTGGGCCGGGGGGGGGGGGGGGGGGGACGGCTGGACGGGCAGGAGGCCCCGCTGCTGTGCAGCCGCCGCGGGTGCAGCGGGCGCCCCGGACGGGAGCGGTGGAGCCGGACGGGGACCAAGGTGCCCGCAGGCCCCGGCGGGGGCAGCTGTGGCCGCCCACTGCAGGCCTCCTGCTGCCCCCCCGAGGGTCCCGGGCTTTGCGGGGTGGGGGCTCTCTTTCCCACTTCCTGTGGCCGCACCAACGAGCCCTTTGTCCCCACCCCAGCTCTCTGCTAGGCGAAAGCTTTGTCCTTAAAAAAAAAAAAACCAGCAAATAGCAAAAAGCAGAACCAAATTTTCCAGAGGCCTGGAAGATGTAAAAAAATAGATATCTGAACACGCTGTACAGTTTAATTAAACAATTTTAATGCCAATTTCCAAATTGCCCTACGCGGCAGCTTCTTTTAGCTGCCCGCGCGCCAGCCCCGCCTCTTCCTGCGCTCCCCAGCCCGGGAGACGGACAGGCGGACAGCGGACAGGCGGACAGACCGCCCGGCCTGGGCGGGGCTGTCCCGTGGGGGGCCCTGCGCGTCAGGGCCGGGGACTCGCGGCTGGGCGAGCAGTTCCGGAACGTTCTCAGCTGGGCCTGACGGAGCGGAAGGACTGGGAGTGGAAGGACGCGCTCCAGGTGCCCGCCGGGTGCCACTGGCCCGTAAATGGGCCGTAAGAGGGCTGACGGCTACCAGCTCTGTCAGACCGTAGATGCTGCTTTAAAAAATGTCAGCCTTGAAAGTGCACGGCGCCTCGCTCCTGCAGACACCCTCAGGGCGGGGCGCCAGGGAGCAGGGTGCGGGCCATGCCCCAGGACGGGCAGCGCCCTCCCAGCGCCCCAGGCTCCCGCTGCCCGCTCCTGCCGGCCCCAGGGCCTTGGCACGGCTGCTTGGTGCTGGTCACAGCTTGAATGCTGTCTTCCTCTGCGCACTGCCAAGCTCAGGGGCAAGGACCGTGCAGTGGCCACCGTCGGTCCCCAGCTCCGCCACGGGCCCGGTACACCACCCACCCTCAATGGGTGCTCCAGCCGGTCACTGGCTGGAGGTGAGAAGCCTTCAGTGAGAGCCGGGTCAGGGGTTCCGAGGGACCCCGCCCAAGACCCTGCCCCACCCGTCCGAGTGTCCCTCCGGGGTCCTTGTCCCGGCGTGGGGCCTCGGGGCAGCTCCAGCGTCCACTACCAAGCAGCAGCGTCAAGGCACAGGAGGCCTGCGCCCGCCGGCGGCCCCAGGGCAAGGGGCAGCGTCCACGTCGGGAGGCCCCGCTGCTCTGTGGCCGCCTCGCAGGGGGCTCTTGGGGTCCTGTCCGGAGAGCATCGGGCCCTGGGGGAGGGAGGAGAGGGCGCGGGTCCCGGAGGCGCAGTGAGGGAGGGAGGAGGCCCCGGCCCCGAGGGGGCGCCCTGGCGCGGGTGACCCCCTCCGGACCCCTCTCCCTGGGTCCCCAGCCAGGCCCGCCGGGCGGTGGTCGCAGGAGGCGCCCCCAGCTCCCCGCCTCCCTTCAAAGGGGTCCTGACCTTCTCAGGGGAGGGGTGGGTAGCACGCCTTTCCCGGGCCCCCAACGCAAGTTCGCGGGATCTGCCTGCGCCCGCGCTGCGGGGGCGCCCCGGCTCCCATCGGGCCCCCAGCACCCGCGCGAGCCCCCGGGACACCGCAAGGGTGGGGGGCGGCGCTCTGGCTCCGGCCGCCCGGCGCCGCCCCGCCCCACGGGCAGACCCCGGCCCGGCACGGTCGGTCGGGGAGGGGGCGGCACACCCGCCGGCGGGGGGGAGGGGCGCCGCCTCCGCGGCTGGCGCCCCCGCAGCTGGGGGCGGGGCAGGACGTGGGCGCCGCGCCCCTCCCGCCCCCCCGCGAGCGCCCCCTGGTGCTCGGCTCGGCGCGGGGGGGGGGCGCGGCAGGGTCGACCTCCACCCCGCGGCCCTCGGAGGCGCGGCGCGGGCTCGCGGTGAGGACGTGTCGGGGAGAGCGCGCGGCCGAGGGCGGCGGACCCCGCGAGTACCCCACCCCCACAGCCCCGTCCGCCGGGCGCCCCCGGCCCGCCCCGCCCCCGCCGCTCGCCTCGCCCCGCCCCGCCCCGCCCCCTCCCGGCTCACTCCGAAGTTTCCTGCGCCGCGCGCGGACCGGCGCCGGCTCGCTGCTGCCCGCCAGCCCCGCGCCCCGGCCGCCCCGGCCGCCCCCGGCCGCGCCCGTCTGCGCCCCCCGCTCCTGGGCCGCCGCCGCCGCCGCCGCCGGGCGAACCCGAGCCGGAGCCGGGCGGGCCGGGGGCGGCCGGGGGCGGGGGCCGGGTCTGCGGGTCCGCGCGCCCGGTGATGCCCGCCGGGACGCCGCCGGCCGCCGGAGCGAGGTGAGAGGCGGGGGCGCGCGCCCCTGGGCGGCCGGGACCCCCCAACGTGCGCGGGGCCGCGGGGCGGCGGCGGGGCGGGGGCGGGGGGCGCCGTCGTCCCCGCGAGCACAGACAAAGGCGCGGCCGAGCGCTCCCGCGGCGCCGCCCGCCCCTCACCGCCGGCCCCCCGCAGGTGCTGCCCGCCGCCACCATGACCGAGGGCGCGCCGGCCGCCGACGAGGTGCGGGTGCCCCTGGGCGCGCCGCCCCCAGGCCCCGCGGCGCCGGCCGGGACCTCCCCGGCCAGCCCGGAGGCTCAGGAGCGGGGCCCGGGGGCCCGCGCGTCGCCCCCCGGGAGCCCGGAGCGCGGCGCGGAGCCGGGCGCCGACGAGGAGCAGCCCGTCCCGTACCCGGCGCTGGCGGCCACCGTCTTCTTCTGCCTCGGGCAGACCACGCGGCCTCGCAGCTGGTGCCTCCGGCTCGTGTGCAACCCATATCCTTCCCGCCGGCTCGTGCGCGGGGCGGGCCCGGGGCCGCGGGTGCGCGCGGGGCGCGGAGTGGCGCGGGGCGAAGGGCGCGCCGGGGCGGCCGGGGGCCGTGGCGTGGGTCGTGAACTCGGCGTCCGGCTCCTGAAGTTGTGCGCAGCTGGGCGTGGGGGCAGGGAGGCAGCTGGCGCCCCGGCCAGCGAGGAATGGGCGCCCTCTGCAGAGAAGGTTCCAGAACGGGGTCGGGCTGGGGCCGGGGGCATCTGGGGGGGTGCGGGCGGGGCCCCGGGGGCTGGCCGGGAGGGAGCGCCAAGGGAGCCGCGCGCGCGTGTCTGCCCGCCTCGTGAGCGAGGCTGTGTAAATGCTACGTACAAAGGAGGAATCCGTACCAAGGAAGCTCGTAAAACCCGTGTTTCTTCTCAAATCCAAACATCTCGCGTCAGGTGCGCCCCTCCCCGCGGGGGAGGCCGAGGCAGTGAGCCGGGGGCCGCTCGGTGCCTGGGGCCCAAGGTGCCGGTCGCAGCCCCGGGTTGGGGGCTGCAGAGCTGAGCCCGCCGGTGGCCCCTGCTCTCGGTGCCTGGAGGGGTAGTGGGGCCGCCGGCGTGGTGGTGGCCCCGGGCCCGGGGCTGGGCTGGACGGGCCTGGGCCGGCTGGGTGCCAGCGCCTATGTTTGTCCTGTCTAGGCGTGTGCAGACCACGCTGGGGAGCGGTGTGGGGCTCTGGACTTTGTCTCTCCTGACGGCCCCGTGTCCGGCTGCCCTGTCCCCCTCGGCTTCACGTGCTCCCAGCCTGTCCGTGTGTCCTGGCCCCGGCGCCCTGCTGGGGACTTGGCAGGTTCTGGGTTATCCTGTGGCCGGAAGGTTGGGGGCCAAGCCCCGCCGAGGGGAGTGCCCGGCACCGCGCCCCTCCCCAGGGATGCAGGTCCTCACAGAAAGAGCCGGAAGAATCTCGGCCGGACAAAGGGGTGGGCCCTGCCGTGGGGCTCCCCAGTGTCCAGGGCCCTGGCGGGCAGCAGGGCCTCTGCCTCCTGCCTGGGGGCAGCGTCTTCGGAGCTGCTGGGTCTCCCCAGGAAGTCCCGCCGCACCCCCACACCTCTTGCCGTGGGCACCCGGAGGCCCATTTGAGCCCTGTTTCTAAAGCTCGTGACCAGAGTGTCCCCCCTTGTTTGCCCAACCCTGGGAGACAGGCACAGGTCAGACCCTGCTGGGGGTGGGCACGGGCCTCAGAGACAACCTAAAATTAGCCTGTGTGCAGGACGGGGGGGCGGGGGGGACGCCGTGGGGGCCGGGTGACCCTGGGAGTCGGAGTTGGGAGGGGGTGGCTGGGTGCACAGCAGGGGTGCTGTGGCGAGGGGCTCACTGGGGGCCACGAGGTGTCCCCTGGCAAGAGCGTGCATCCCCGGGCTTGGTCTCCCCTTTGGGCTGCCCGTCCCCGCGGAGGGGAGGGAACTGTGTGGTCCCGGCTGAGCGGGGCCCCCATGGGCGTGCAGGAGGGGACGCCCCTCAGCCGTGGGCCCAGCACAGGTGAACACGTGGTCCTGGCCTTGCCCAGGGGGATTCCGCCTGCCGGTGGAGGAGCGGCGAGGACAGCGTGCTACTTATCGATTTCCTTCGCTGCTTAAAGACGTAATGGCGCGGTGACTCTTGGGGCGAGCGCTGTGTCTCCTACACGGCTTTATTTATAGAGGGAGGTAGGCGGGCTCTGCCATCGCCTGCCCGGGCCCCCCAGGCTCCTGACTCCGACTCAGCTGTGGGGCCTCCCGGGGACTGCTGGGGCTGGGGACCCTGCCCCACCTCGTGTCCGTGTGAGCCAGGGAGGTGAATGGCAGGTGACTGCTGGGGCACATGGGGCTGGGGTCTTCCAGGAGGTGTCAGCCAGGGCCGGGCTCCCTGAGGGGGGCAGAGGGCGTGCCAAGGTCATCAGAGCTGGGTGAGGCCTGGCGCTGACGTCCACATGTCTGGGCCTGGGGGGAGGGGCACACACCAGGCACCTGGACGAGGCTGGACAGGCCTGAGCCTTGGTCTCTGTGGAGAGCGAGGCTCCCAGCGGCCAGCTCGGGGCTCGGGGCAGGCACGCGCTTCGTCTGCTGCCCGTGGGCGCAGCCCCGGCCCCCGCTGGCCTCCCCTGGCTGGCCTGTCAGTGACGCGGCCTCCTAGACACCCGAGCGGCTCTCGGGGCTCCCTGGGTGCTGCCGGGGTGCCCGTCAGTCGCCCGGAGGTGGCCTCTGCCTCTAGGTCTGCACTCGGCACTGGGGGGCTTCCCGCCTGCCTCCTGGGACCTCGTCCTGCGTCATGGCTCGCTCCCTGGGGTCCTGGATTCCAGATGCTGGTCCAGCTTGTCCTGCTGCTGACCTGTGTCCTGTTCCCCAGACCCCATCTCTCAGGGCCAGTCCTGCGGGGCCACAGCGCCACTCTCGAGTCTGAAAGGCCCCAGCCGAGGCTCCGTGAGTGACCTGAGTCCGCCCAGGGCCGTGCTGGGCCACCACGTGGCCTCTGGCTGAAAGAGGGGAGGACATGGCCACGTGCCGTCCAGGTCTGGCGCTGGGACGCCCAGCAGGCGGCGGGGCGAGGGTGAGACACTTGGGCCGGACGGGAGTGCCCGAGCTTTTGTGGAGCTGTCTGCCCTCCCACCCTGTGTCCTGGAAGTGGACATGAGACCAGCACAGCGGGGAGTGGGCAGCGTGTAGCAGGGCTCTGTCCAAGGCGGGTCCAGCAGGGACCCGATGCCCCCTTGGCCACGTCTGCGGCTGGCGGGAGCGGGATACGGGCATGTTCGGGGAAGGCTCCCGAGTGTCCTGTGTCCACTACATGGCTGTGCCCGTGCCTGGCCCGGCCCTCGCCCTGCCTGTGTGGGGGTGCGCGCAGCCCAGCCTTGCCCCGTCCCTGCCCCTGGCACTGACAGACCCCGGTCCTTGCTGCTTGTCTGTGGCCTGAGCCCCCCTTTCTGCTCTCAGGACCCCAGGAGGCTGGGACACAGCAGGTGGGGCTTCTGTGGACACCTGGCCGGGCCCACCGGGTGCACCCCGCGGCGTCCAGCAGAGCTCTGCGGCTCCCCTGGGTGTCCAGCACACCGCCCTGTGTGCGGCTTGGGGGCAGCTGGGGGCCGGGAGACCCCAGGGCCTGCGGGGAGGGGCACACACCAGGCAGCTGGGTGAGGGCAGTGGGACGTGTCCTTGTCTCTGGGAGGTAGGGGGAGGGTCACATCCATCAGAGACCTGGGGCAGGTGCCATGGGGGGGTGGAGAACGGGGGCTTCTGATGGGCTGGCGGGCCGGGACCAGCACTGAGGCCAGGCTTGGGAGTGGAGGAGGCCAGGCAGCTGGCACCACAGGCAAGGCCACACTGTGCACCAGCACCTCCCAGGCCTTAGGACAGGGCTGTGCCGGCCTGCACAGGTGCACGAACCCAACTCCGGCCTGACCAGGGAGCCGCCGAAGTGGCGAGCGCCGCTGGCAGAGGGCGTGGCGGCAGCAGGCTCCCCTCTCCTCTCGGCAGCAGTCTCCCCTCTCCTCCCTACTTCGTCTCGGGATGTGAAGGAGTGCGGGGGAGGGGCCGCCCATCACCCACGCTGGGGCTGCATCCAGAGCCGCCTTGTCCCAGCCTGGGTCCCCGCTCGAGGTCGGGCAGGAAGGGGACGGTGCCCTGTGGGGAAGTGGCTCCCTGGTGTGGCACAGCACAGAGCAGCCCTCTGCCGCCGGGGCCCGGGTGCATCTCCAAGCCAGAGACAGGCAGACGGACGGGGAGGCGGCCAAACGATGGTGCGGGGTGGGGGAAGGCCTGCACGGCAGGAGCTGGCAGCAGGTCCAGGCGCTGACGCAGGGCACTGTGCCCGCCGTGGGGACGTGGTCGCGACGGCAGTGTGGCTTTGCTCGGGGAGGTTCTCGGCACAGATGCCTCCTGGGTGCAGCCACTGGCCGAGCTGTCACCTCCGAGGGTGGGGGGGCACAGGTGAGCCGTGCTCAGGCGGAGCTGCTGGGCAGCCAGTGTGACCTCCGGGGTGGGACGGGTGGAGCAGCCCTGCTGTGGCTCAGCCCTGCCTCCGGTGCCCTGCAGGACGTCAGCCTGGGGTGCAGGACTTCAGGACCCCTGAGCACTGCTTTTCCTACCTGGGTTGCTGACAAGGACAGAGGTCATCGAGCAGCCCCCACCCTGCCTTTGTCCTGAGTGAGGGGCCGCCCTCAGGGTGCCGCGGCCCCTGGAACGTGGGCGCCCTGCCCTGTGGCTCTCGCTCTCGGCAGGGCCAGCAGGGTGATGCAGCCGCAGGTGGCGTGCACCTGGGCACTGGGTCGGCGCGTCCCCCTCGGGGTGGGGCCCGGTCCCGCTGCGGGTGAGCCCGCGAGCCTGGCCCTGACAGACGAGCCCCCAGCCAGCGGCTGGGAGCCAGCCTCCACGGCCGCCGGGAACCAGGCAAGCACTGTGCCCAGAGCCGGTGCCAGCGCCAGCGTGTGCTTGGCAGGCACCGTGGTCAGCTGGTCACTCTGTCCTCTTCTGCCTGGGCTCTGCCCGGCTGGGCTGCAGGTGAAGTCTGACGTGGGTGCAGTGGGGCAGAGCCCCTCGCTGGCCTGAGCACTGGGGTGGGACAGCTGGACACCCCCTCAGAGGGCAGGCACCCACCAAGGCTGGGGTCTGGGCTCTCCTGGGCAGGCCCTCTGTGCCCCAGCTCGCCTGTCATCTGTCCCCAGCAGCATGGGGTCCTGGGGTCCAGGATGGTCAGTGGGGGTCCTGGTGGCCAGCAGTGACCCTGAGCAGCACCCCGGGCCTGCACGTGGGGTGTGCACTGTCGGGCAGGATCTGGGGGCTTCTGGGGTACGGACTCAAGTCCGAGGCAGAGGTGGGGACGAAGCCTCTCGTGTGGCCAGGGCCCCGCGGAGCCAGGGGCTGCCTGAGTGGCCGTGTGGGAAGGGAGCGGAGCCGGGGCTGGGCTGGCCAGATGCACTGTTGGAGCAGCAGGTCGCTCCTGGGACAGTGCCGTCAGCGACGCTGTGTCCGGCTCCCTCGAGGGGCGGGGACCCAGCCCCAGGGGTGCACCCTGTGCTGGGGGCCTGGGACGGGGGGTTTCCTGGTGGGGGTACAGTTGAGTGGGTGGCCACAGCGGGACCCCCAGCTCCGTCCTGAGGCCGCTGCACGGCTCGGGTCGGCCCTGGCTCGCGGCGTCAGCAGTTCTGGCCTCGGCTGCCGCTCTGCCCAGAGGAGCTAGCTGGCCTTGGCACGCGCAGACCAGGGGCTGTCGGTGGCGGCTGGAGAGGAGCCGGCTCGGGTCTGAAGTTGGCTGCCAGTCACAGGCCTGGGGCTGCTCCCGGCCCTCGAGGTTCCCCTGGGTGGTCCTGGGCTTCGGGGGCTCTGGTGAGGAGTCTCGGCGCTGCAGGTGGCTGTGGTGGGTGGGGGCAGGGGCACAGGCCCAGGAAGCAGTGTTCAGGCGGGGAGGGCTGCCCGCAGCGCAGTGCCCGAGCCCCTGGAGCACCTGTTGTGGCCTCCCAGGGGCCCTGGTGCTGTGGCCGCCTTGGGACTCTCGGGGCCTGCCTGTTGGGCCTTCAGAGGCCTGACCTGTCACCTGGGCTTGTCGACAAGCCCGGTCTCTGGACTGGGCAGTGAGGGCCAGCCTGCCTGTGACCTGACGCCAGCCGGCCTGCGCGCTACAGTGCCCAGGTCCTGGCCATGGCGCTCGGCCGACCGAGGCCTGAGGCCCAGCCTTGGGCTGCCCGTCGTGGGTGGTGGAGGTGGCCCTGCCTAGCCTTCCCCGGTGGGGTTTGGATACGCCCGGGCAGAGGTTCTGGGCGGTGCTCCCCCTGGGGCGGGGGTGGGGCGGGGGCAGAACCTCCATGTGCTGGTTCACTCCGTAAATGACAGCAACAGCCAGGACCCAGCCAGGCCACAACCAGGAAGCCCATCGGGGTCTCCCATGTGGGTGCAGGGGCCCAAGCACCTGAGTCATCCCCCACTGCCCTCCCAGGCCATTAGCTGGGGCCGGATGGGTGAGGAGCAGCTGGGACGGAAGCCGGTGCCTGTATGGGATGCCGGCGTGGCAAGGTCGGGCCTCACCTGCTGCGCCCCGGCGCCGGCCCCGCACGGGTGCCCGCTGAAGCCCCAGGTGCCGAGAGGGGGTGTGGCCGCGCCCCCGCCCTGCGCCGTCCTCTGCCGTGTCCCTGGCAGCCAGCTGACGACTCAGCCTGCCTCGGTGCTCCTGGGAACGGGGGACTCTGCCTGGGCTGCCCAGCAGGGCCGTCGTGGCCGGAGCTGTGCTGACTGCGTCCAGACCACGGCCGGCTCCTGGGCTGGGACTGCCCCCAGCCCGCCTGGGCTCTCGAGTCCTGTGCCTGACTCACAGGGAGGGGAGGGGCCGAGTCCCGTGCAGCCCCTCTGCCCAGGAGCAGCCCCGGTGCACGGCCTCGAGGCTGGGGGCCGCCAGGTCCTTGTGGGAGAAACGGAGGACAGCTCAGGGCAGGCGTGGCTTGTGCTGTGCCCAGGACCGGGGAAGCCTTGGTCTGAGACCACGGTGGAGCCGAGGGGCTGTGTTCTTACCCGAGCTGGCTGGCCCTCGCCAGGCGGGGTGGGCGTGGTCCGGGGATGGCGGGCCGTGCCTGGCGGGCCCTCAGCTCCGCAGTGGTGGAGACCTGGGCAGCGGGTGCCACACACAGAGCCCCTCCCCTCCGGGACAGCGAGCCTCATGCTGGCTGGGGACACTGCAGCCGGCACCATCCCTGCCCGCCCCTCCCTCCCACACGTCCGGGTCCTGTGTCCCCAGGGGGCCGTCCACTGAAGGTAGAGGCTGGGTTGGCCGCCCTCTGTCTCTGGCACCCACAGGGCACCAGGCATGCCTATTGGCAGATCCAGGCTTGGGCCCGTGTGGTGGACCTGGGTTTGGGCAGCCGCCGTGCTTGGTTGGGCCGGGGAGCCGGTAGCCCCCACGAGGGTCCGTGGCCATCCGTCTCTCTGGGGAGGACGGGTTTGGTCTCCATTGCGGTGTCTTCCGGTCTCAAGGTCACAGGGCTCCGTGGGGTGGGGCTGGGGGCAGGAGATGCTGAGACGGCCTTAGAGCAGCTGGCTGGGTGTCTGGGTCCCTGGAGGGGGCAGTGCCCAGGAATGTCCTGGGAACCACATGCGTTGTGGGGAGGGCGAAGGCTCAGGTGCCGGTGGGCCCCAGCCCAGCGCGGGGCAGCAGGGCCGGAGCAGGGACGCCTGCCTCCTTGCTCTTCTGCGGCTTCCTTCTCCTTCGTCTGCCATTGAAATCTGGGTCACTCGGGGAGGAGGGAGAGGCCGGGCAGCCGGGGCCCGTGCTGCCTGCGCGTGGGCCTCAGCACCCGAGCCCTGCTTCCGGCCGCGGGGGCCCAGGAGGGCACGGGCTGCTCTGCCCTTTGCCGGCCGGCGTTTCTCGTCTCTGTTTCCTCGTGGGCCGATTTTGTGCTCCTAATCGAGTAACCGGTTGCGGCCAGTTGCATCCTGGCCGGCCTGGGTGGCTACTGCCCGTGCAGGGCTCAGCCTGGTCTGTGCCGTCAGCCACCTGCTCCTGGTCCCGCCCTGTATGTGCACCCCAGGGGTTCCTGTTCTGTGGGGTCGGTGAGGACTGCAGAGGGGACAGGCCGGGCAGGGCGCCTACACGAGGCAGAAGCCCGAGCCACCGGCCCTGGGGTCCCACGCGCAGTGCGCCGACCCTCCACCAGCCCTGCCCAGCACGGGGCTCCGGGGACGCCAGGCAGCTTCTGTCCAAGCGGCTTCCCCGCCCCCGTCCCGAACCGGGACAGGGATGCGGGCCTGAGCCCCGCCCCAGTGCACCGTGAGCGGGGCTGCCTCCCAGCCTGGTGCTCTGCGACCCCCTGGGACCTGAGGGGCCCCGCCCCACTGTACTTGGGCTGGGAGCCGGGGCGGCAGGACGTGCACCCCGGCTGCCTGTGAGGGTCGGACGCGGGGCCTCGGCGCCCGGGCCTGGGGCTGCTCGGCTTGCGGGCACAGGTGGGCCTGGGCCCCGGTGCGCGTGGGGCTCTGGCCGCAGGTGGAAGCCACGGGCGCCGCTGTTTGCTCCTGAGCCGTCCCGCGTGTCGTTCTCGGGAGGATTTCAACACCCACGCTTGGAATTAAAAAAAAAAATTATTAATGAGCGTGGTGTGGTTGCCATGGGAGCCTGTTGCTAATGAGTCTCTGGGGTTTCCTTTCACCTTGGCGGAGCGGTGCGGCCCAGGTTGCTGTGGCAACGCCTGTCGCTAATCCCGCCGGCTCCTGCGGTGCGGGCCTGGGGGCTGCCACCCACTGATTTCCACGCGGGTCCACCACGGGTTCCGAGGCCTTTCCAGACTAGAGACCCCGGCCTGGCTCCCTGGGACATGGCTCTCCGCGGGGGCGGCCGTTGGGGTCCCCCGGGTGCAGGAGAGGGCACGCGGCCAGGGCAGGTGCGGCGTCCGTGGCATGGGGTCAGTGCCTCTGGAGCCCAGTGAGCAGCACTGGGGGAGGCTGGGGGCCCGCACCATGCCCAGCTGGTGAAGCTGCCGCCAGGTTTCCTGTCCCCGCTGCTCCACTTCCTGTCCAGCTCCCTGCTGATGGACAAGGCTGGCCCAAGTGTTCAGCCCCTGCTACCCACTGGGGAGACCCTGATGGAGCTCCTGGCTCTGGCCCAGCGCTGACCATTGCAGCCATCTGGGGAGGGAACCAGCAGATGGAAATGTGTCTGTCCGTAACTGTTACGACTAAGTAAGTCTTCGAAAAGAAAACCAGTGGAGTGGACGGACACGGGCACCCAGAGTGCCCGGTGGTCTCTGGGGCAGCGTCTGCCTCCTTCAGTCCCAGGGGCAGAGGACAGCCTGTGGGGGGCCGTGGAGACCGGGCCTTGGAGTGAGGGCACCTGTGTACCCCCTCCCCCCACGGCCTTCCTCAGGACCTCTTGGGGGGCGGGGGTGGGAGGCGCACCTGGCTCTGCCTGCCCTGCTGGGGGCCGGTAGGACAGGCCAGCTTGTGTGGTCGCTCTGCCTGGCTGCTGTCAACCCCCTTGTTTCTCTGCTGGGGGCCACTGTACGGGGGGGTCTGAGGAAGAGGGGTCCCCCTCAGGTGTCGGCTGCTGGGGCCACTTCCTGCCTGCGGGTGGGAGGACTCCCTGGAGAAGGAGCAGGGGGTCCTGTGCGCCCCCCCCCCCCCAGCGTCTCACTCAGCCCTGTCCTGGGGCCATCAGGACACCTGGGAGCCTGCAGGTGCCTGGCTGAGTGGGTTGGCGACTCCTGGGGATTGGCCTACCCCTGTGTCCATCCTGGTCTCTGACTTGCCAGGCTGGGCCGCCCTGGGGGCAGCAGGAGCTGAGGGGACGTTTGTTCTGCCCTGGGGGGCCTGGGGGTGGCCACGGTGGGGGCACTGTGCAGGAGTAGTTGACCCAGCCTAGCCTCCCCCGGCCTGCCCAGCCCACAGCTTCTCACCAGCTCCCCCTGTGGAGGTGGGCTCCTCAGGTGGACCCCACCCCCAGGATCCTGTGCAGGGGGAGAAGGTGGGGCCCAGGACGCGGCAGAGCCTGGGGGTGTCTGCCCCCGGCCCCCTCTGAGACCAGGCGGTTTGGGCCTGGTTGACCAGCCCATCTGTGTGCCATGGGTGCAGGAGGCTGGGGTGATGGCCTGAGGATGGACGTCCTGGGCCAGAGACACCCCCCCTTCCCCTTGAGCAGGGCCGAGTGTCAGGAAGAGGTTGTTCCCAGAGACCCCCCCCAGCCTGCCCCCCCCCACGCCTCGCCATGTCTTCCGGACGCAGTGCCGCCTCCCTGTGTAGTGGGGCCCCCGACCCTCCGCTGCCTCCGCTGAGGGCCGGCCCTGACCCCCAAGATGACACGGCTGGGCTGCCAGTCGGTGTCTCCCCGCCCGTGTGAAATACAGCCGCGGTGGGGCTGGGGAGGTTCTCTAACTCCTAATTTAGACTGCGTGCGAGCTGTATTCCTCGTGGGAGGGCAGTGGGCCGAGCCCCCCGCCCCTCCCAGGGTGCCGCCTCCTTGCCACGTGTCTCAGCTGCCTGCTGGGTGCGGGGCGCGGGGTGCGGCCAGCCCCGGTCACCTCCCATGGCCAGCGGGGCACAGCCCCTGCTGGTGCCTTCCGGGCCTCTCTGTGTGGCGGGGAGCTGGGGTCGTGCAGAGGCCAGGGCGGCCATGCTCAGGGCTTCTTGGGGCGGGGGCAGCGGCTCCGGCGCCCTGAGGAACCCGGTGGGCTTTACGGTAAAAGAGTGGGGTGGTGGGGGAGGGGAGCCTGCTCCAGGCCTGACAGCGCTGCCGGGGGGGGGGGGGGATCACCGCCGTCCTCCGACTCGGAAGATGGATCTCCCAGCCGGCTCCAGCCGGTGTGGGCTTGGGCTGCTTGCCAGCTGCCATGCCAACGGAGGGTGTTCCCCCTCCCCACCCCTGCTGCACAGGGAGGGTCCCGGGTGGGGGCGGGGTCTCCTGCAGTGCCTGGCCTTCTGGGGGGCTGCTGCTGCCACTGCCCCTCCCTGTACGTGGGCTGCCCGCATCCTAGGGCCCCCGGACACATCGCCAGCACTCTCCCCAACCCTCCTTGGCCTGATAGCTCCTGCGGTTGTGGGGGGGGGCTGCCTTCATCCCCGGGGGCCAGGCTGGGCGTCCCCCCTTCCGGGAGCTTCCACAGCCCCCCACTGGCACACAGTGTGATCCCGTGGGGCACGCCCCCTCTGTGCCCCCACTGGCAGCAGTGCCCACGTGTGGCCCGGCACGGGTGCTGGGCGTGGCGGGAGATCCAGGTGCCACCCCGTGTCAGGAATGGGCACGCCCGGCCGAGGGGGCGTGGTGCTGGCTCCTCCCACCTGGCGGTGTGGCCTGTGGTGTTGGGGAGGACGGGCTGCAGGTAGCAGGTGCCCATGCCTGGCCTCCACAGAGGGTGGGGGGGGCAGAATCCCAGGGGCGTCACCTCGGCCGTCCCGTGTCCTGTGTCGAGGACACCGAGCAGGCAGAGACCGTGCCCTGTGACGGCCCCTGCCTTTGCCAGGGCCCCCCAGCCCCCTCCCTACGCGGGGCTGTGCGGGCATCTGGAGGGGTCCCCCAGGTCGCACGCCCCACACGGGGAGCCCTGAGATGGCGCACAGCAGGCAACGGGAGCCCACGTTCCCCAGCGCTCCGGCTCCTGGCGGCGTCTCCGGGATTCCCTAATTAAGCCATGGATTGTGAAGGCTGCCGGCTTCCTGTAGCCGATGCGGCAGAGATGCCCCCCCAGTCTGGCAGGCATCCTGCATGGCCGGAACCCCCTCCCCCGCTAGGCCCCGGGGGCTGCAGGCAGGGGCTGCTGGTGCCCCAGTGGGGCTGGGTCTGGGAAACCCCCTGGCTTTGTCCCCACGGGGCCTGTGCCGGGCGTCAGGCGGGGAGCTCCAGGGCCACCGACACCCCCTGGGCGCGGGGCATGGAGGGGCTGGGCAGGGTGTCAGGGCTTGTCCGGGGGACGGTGCTGGTGGCTGGCAGAGCCCCGGGGCCGCAGTGGGGGGTCCTGAGCCAGCACCCCAGCCCCCAAAAGCAGGGGTTCCAGACTCGGGGGGGTCTCAGGACCCTGCTGTGGCGCTGGGCAGTCGCTGTGTGCGTTCCCACATTGTGGGGGGGCGGCTCCGGTGCCCCTCACAGCGCCTTGCTGGCAGTGTGTGGAGAGGGGAGAGGGCTCCGTCTGGGTGCCGGCTGCCGCGGCTGGCGACAGAGCCTGCTCAGTCGACTCTTTGTGCTGCCTCCTCCTGGGGGCGTCGTGCCCCCCGGCTCTGCGTCCAGGTCAGGAGTCTGGAGCCCCCTGGGGGGTGCCAGGACCAGAAGGCCCCGTGGGAGCCCCAGCAGCACCCTGCCTTGGAGCCAGATGTAAATTTAGCCTGGGGGCTCCTCCTCGGGAGGGGCGGGGCACCGAGCCCACCAGCTGCTGGGGGGGCGGGGGGGGGCTGCGTGTGAGGGGGCGGACGCTGGGCCAGGGCCAGGCTGGGAGGAGGGGCAGCCAGCACCTTCTAGAATAAGCAGGCGGGGTGGGGTGGGGCGGGGCGGGACGGGACGATGTTGGTTTGAGAAGTGGCTCAGTTCACGGAAGCCTTTCCCTTCCTGCCCATCTCCAAGAATGTCCACGCCAGGATCGATGCCGACAGCGGCTGGCGGGGAGCCAGCGTGGGGGTCGCACCCCCCGCCCGGGGCCCAGGTCGGCGGGCAGGCAGGCGCCGGCACGAGGCACGCGCCCCTCCCCCTGCCTGGCCACCGGCTCTGTGATGGACCGTGGGGCCGCGGGGGACACGAGGCTGGCTGGGTGGCCGGTGCTGGTGTGACGCGTGAGAGGGTGCAGGGCTCTGTGGGAGGGAACCCGGCACAAACCCAGCAGGCCCCTTGGTGCTGACGGGGGCAGGGTGGGCCTGCATCCCTTGCCCCTGCCCCGACTGCCTCCGTCCGGATGAGCCTGGCTCGCCCTCCGCCACCGCCCGGAGACCATGAGGCTGGCTGGGTGCAGGACCCGGGCCTGCGTCCCCAGCCCAGCAGCCTGGACGTTAGCCGACTGCCCGTGCCCCCTGGCCTGGGGGCGTGCTGGTGGCCTGTGGGAGTGCAGCCCTCTGGCTGGGCCTCTCCCCGGGCCCCCGCCTCGTCTGTCGCTGTGGGGTCAGCTCAGCCTCTCCGTCTGCCACCTTGTGGGGGGCCCTTATCTCAGTCATCTCCTTCAAGGTGGGGTTCAGCCCAGACTGGGGGCGGGGACCTTGGGGGGAGGCGGTGCCTGTGCTCCCCTATGTGGAGGTTCAGGGCGGGGGCTTGGGGGGCTGGGGTCAGATGAGGTCATGGGCTGGGGCCTGGTGGGCAGGGTTAGTGCCCTCACAGGCTCGCTGTGAGACCCTCGTCCTGGGGCAGCCCCTGGCCGGGCCCCCCGTCCCCTGCCCAGGATCCCTCTGTGGGACAGGCAGCCTCGGGCACCCCCCCCCACGTCTGCTGTGAGGAGGGGTCGCAGCCCTGTATGGGAGGGGGGATCTCCGAGCGTGTGGTGGCCACAGTGCGTGAGAGTGGGTGCTGGGGCCGGGCAGCTGCCTTGGTGTCCAGACTCGGCCGTCTGTGTGAACACATCACCATAGCCACTGGTGCGGCTGGCAGAGGGCGGCCCAGTGCAGGCTGTGGGGCCCAGAGGGTGGTACTGGGCATGGGGCACCCTCCACTCACCCCTGGGTCTGTGAGGCGGGGCCCCCCCAGGCCTGGCTGAGCCCCTCCTTCCAGCTCAAGTCTCAGAGGGGCTGCGGCCCTGCAGTGGGCAGGAGGCCCAGAGCGCCCGGCCTCTCCCTCCCGGCGCCCTGTCCCCTTCCGGGGGGCGGTCCTGCCGGGCTGGGGGCCCAGGGCATCTGTGTGAGCCGCAGCATGGCCGCTGCCCTGCCCCCAGCGGCCCCGTCCTCAGGCAGCACACAGGCAGGGCCCCCGCCTGGCCGGCCAGCAGGAGCGTCTGGCTCTGTTCGCTGTGGCCACCTCCGCACGCCTGCCTCCTGGGGCCGACCACTCCACAGTGGCTTCACACTGCCCTAGAGGGAGGTGGAGAGCAGCGTCTCGGGCCGCGGCCATGTCGCCAGCTCCTCCCTGGTGCCTGTGCCATCTGGAAGCTTCTGGACACGCGCGCCAAGCAGGGGGCCTCGCCTCCCTCCAGGATCTGCCAGGCAACCCACCCCGGCCTCCTCAGGGCAGGGAGCAGTGAGAGGGGGGTGGTCCCGGGCTGTGGGGTGCCTGGACCTGGAGGGGCCCGAGGCTGGCACGAGGCTCAGCTGCCCCTGTGCACTGCTCCCAGCCTGCCCTGCGCCCTTGTGTGTGGCGGGGGGGGGGGGGAGTGTTGCTTGTTCTGTTGTCTGCTCGGGCCAATGGGGATGGGTCTGTTGGCTATGTGGGCAGGGGCTGACCTCTGTTCCTGGGGGACTGGCTGACCTGGTCCTAGGGCTGGGGGTCCCTGGGCAGGAGGGGGCTTATCCCCCCACCACAGACCCGAGGCTCCTGTCTCCATTAGCACTGGTGGGACAGCAGGGCCTCCCAGGCAGGGGCTGGGGTCAAGGCCCTGGGTGCACCTGCTTTGGGCTCCCCGTGTGGTACATTTCCCAGGCGTGAGCTGGTGTTCACAGTGAGCCGTGTGCAGAGAGAGTCGCAAGGGTCCCACCCATAGGAGACAGAGCAGGGGGAGCTGGTGCCCCCAAGGGGCTCCCTTTCTGCGGGTGAGCGAGGGGCGTCCCGGGGCCTGGGCAGGCTCGCTGCTGGTGGCACGGGCAGCTCGGCAGCGGGGAGCAGGCAGGCGCCTCCTGGCTTGCGCTGGGTGCCGCCCAGCCCTGGTGCAGACTAGTTAGAGACGGGACCCTGAGTGCCCAGGGCCTGTGCTGGGTCATGGCGGGCAGGGCCTGGAGAGAGGGTCCCTGCTGACCCATGGGGAGTGGGATGGCGGGAGTAGGTGCAGGACAAGTGGGGCCTGGCCAGGGTGGGCTGGACGTGCAGTAGATTGGAGAATGGGGCAGCTAGAGGCCAGATGGGAGCCCTGTGGCCCCACTTCTGGCTGGACCACGTGAGTAGGCCTCCCTCGGGGCGACACCCCCCTCCTCCGGGCTCCCTGGCCAGTGTGGCCCCACGTCCGGCTGGAGAGGCGTGCTGTGGGGGCTGTGTCCAGGAGGTCACCCCGGTCCTCTTGTGGAAAGCGGCCCGGCCCAGTCTGGCCAGCCCTGGGGGCGGGGCTGGCGTGTGGAGCTCCAGGCCGCGCTCCCATGGAGAGTCTCCAGTCCCCCAGGGCCGCTAATTTGGGCCTCTGGCAGCTGTGTGGTTATTTCTGGTCCAGAGAATTCCAGCTCCGTGCCGGCCCCCAGGCCTGTCCCCATGGCCAGCTCGCCTTCCCCAGGGTCCCCTCCTGGCTCAGAGCCCTCCATCCAGGCCTCTCCCTTCCAGGGCCGCCTCGCGGGGGACCCAGACGGCCGGGGTGTGGCCGAGGGGGAGGCCCCACTCCTGGGGGCAGATCCCCACCCTGAGCCAGAGCTGTGACAGGGAGATGGGCCGGGCAGTGGGGGGTCTGGAGACAGGGCAGAGGGAGACCCCCAGGGTTCCGGCTGGCTTTGCTGCACGGTCCACCGAGTGGCCAGTGGGGCCTGGGTGAGGCTTCTGGGGGGTCGGGGGGGCAGCAGGAATGGGACCTGGCGCCCGCCCCCAGCTGTGCACGCACAAGGTGACCAGCGCCGGCTCAGCCGTGTGCAGGGTCGAGGGCTGCAGGCGGGAGCTCGGGCTCCGTGGTATCTGGTCCCATTCGTCACAGCCCTAGTCTCACGGTGGTGCAGGGGATGTGTGCTTCACGTACCCAGCACGTGTGGCATGTGCACAGCCCTCGCTACGCGTGTGCACACAGACACAGGCCCCTCGGGTGCTCTGGCCTGGCTGGAGCTGAGGGGCCACCTGCCCTGCCCGGCCGGACGCCCCCACCAGGACGCAAGCACTGGCCTCCCGGGTTGGCTCGATGGTTGAGTGTGGGCAGGCAGGGTCCCTGCACCCATCCACTGTGACTCTAGCTGGTGCAGGGAGCCAGGGTCCAGCATGGGCCACGGTGAGGAAGCAGCTGGAGAGGCGAGAGAGGCTCCAGGGCTCTCGCCCTCCAGGCCTCTGGCCCCGGGGAGCAGCTCAGGAGGGGCCAGAGCATTCTGGAATGTTCCAGCAGCTGAGCTGTGCTGTGTCCCTGGGTGGGCCAGGGCTGGCCACAGTGGGGAGTGGGCTCCCAGCATCCCCGATCCCAGGGGGAGCCACGCTCCTGGGCCAGCCCCCGCCCCGCGACCCCACGGGTGCAGCTGGAGAACAAACAGCGCCATGTATGGCCGTCTCGCCTCCTTCCCCGCCCAGGCAGGCTGAGCCCAGCGTGAGTCACGCAGGCCCGGGTCACGTTCCCCGGCCGGCCGTGAGGGGAAGAGGGTTCCCGGTGTCCCGGTCTGGCGGAGCCGCGGGGGAGGCTGGGACAGGCTGGGGCCCCTGGGCGGACGCGGTGCCCCCGCAGCCTTGGTCCCTGCCTGTCACGGGGCCCAAGCAGGGGGCCACTGCCAGGGTCTTCCGGTGTGTGGAGCCCAGCGGGGCAGCCAGTGGAGCTCGGGGACTGAGGGCTGCCCCAGAGTGTGGGGTGGGCCATCTCTGGAGCTTCCGGAAGAGGGTGGACGGGGCTGTCCCCAGCCCAGGCAGCGACTGTGGCCAGATGCAGGGAGCGGGGGCTCCTAGTAACTGTGGTAGCCGTCACTCTTCCGATGTCTGTCCTGCCAGGAGCCGGTCCCGTGGGTTTTCCCCTCTCCCGAGCACAATGGGATCCCTGGGACCCCACCCTTTAAGACCCCCAGTGGCTCCTGGGCGGCTGCAGCCCAGCAGTGAGGCATGGAGTGAGACCAGGGACCCTGCTCACCTGTCAGCCGCTTGCCGTCATGGCGACAGCGTGAGCACATCCCTAGGCTGGTGACCCCCCCCAGCAGGTGGCTCTGCAGGACACCCCCTGCCCTGTGTTGGGTGGGCTTTGCAAGCTTCCCATGCAGCTAGGGGTCTAGGGCCGGCTTCTCCCAGGCCAGAGGTCAGGGTCTCGGGCACCGTGCGGGCAGCAGGATCGGCTCAGCCCCCAGGAGGCGCTGGCGAGGCCACAGTTGTGGGGCCCGTGCTGCAGAGATCCGGGCCAGCCCTGGGGCTCCCTGCCCCGCGCCCTCCCGGCTCTGCCTCCTGCTGCCCCGCGCCCTCCCGGCTCTGCCTCCTGCTGCCCCGCGCCCTCCCATCTCTGCCTCCTGCTGCCCCGCGCCCTCCCATCTCTGCCTCCTGCTGCCCCGCGCCCTCCCGGCTCTGCCTCCTGCTGCCCCGCGCCCTCCCGGCTCTGCCTCCTGCTGCCCCGCGCCCTCCCGGCTCTGCCTCCTGCTGCCCCGCGCCCTCCCATCTCTACAGACTGCTCAGTAGTCGGGGGGGGAGGGTCACCCACCTCACAGCCCTGTGTGTGCCCCACGCCCCCTCCCGGCTCTGCCCCTCCCATCTCTACAGCCGGCGGAGTCCCTGGTCAGCAGTCTGGGGGGGGGGGGTCACCCACCTCACAGCCCTGTGTGTGCCCCACGCCCCTCCCGGCTCTGCCCCTCCCAGAGCGGACACTGTCGGACACCCAGCATCAGCCCAGCTGAGCTCCCACAGTGGTGGACGCTCCTGTGGTCACCTGTGCAAGTCCAGGCCTGCCAGGCGCTGGCGGGGGGAGCTGCAGAAGTCACTGGGGGGTGCAGGGAGCAGCAGGGCTGAGGGCTCAGGCCGCAGGGTGCCGTGCTGTGAACTGCCCAGGGAGCTAGGGAGCCACGGCAGGATTTGGCAGGAGGGCGCCCCGCCAACTCTTCACTTCAGAGGCAGGTGCTGGGGGGGGCATCTGTGTGAGACCTCAGCCTGGAGCAGGTGGGCTAGGCACGGACGGAGCGAGCAGGGCCAGCAAGCTTGGGGGTGGGGGGGGCCCTGCCCAGCTGCCCAGCGCCCTTGCTGAGGTTATGGGGTGGGCCCCTAGTGCGGTGCTCAGGGTAAAGCTCAGACGGCCTTGGCACGGGTTGTGCTCCGTGACCTGGCGTGTGTGGCCCCAGTCTGGCCCTGCCCCCACACAGTGAGCCTGCATTAAGTAATTCTCTTCGATCGGTTCCTTAGCCAGGGGTGCTCGTGGGGAGATGCCCTTGGCCACCTGGGCAGGTGCACCTGCCACGCCTCTCTGTGCTGGTGCTGTAGGGCCCCAGGCTGCAGGTGGGGTCCATGAAGTCCCCACAACCCCTGTCCGGAGTCCAGCCTGCCCTGGGCTCTCCCAGGGCCTGAGCCCCTGCTGGCTTTGGGTGTCACTCACAGGGAGGGGACATAAGTGAGGACCCCTGGAGCCCAGGACCACCCCGTGGGACCCGGGAGAGTGAGGTGGGCTCGGGGCCAGGGGTCGCAGGGCTGCCGGCTGGGGGTGTGAGCAGCATTGCCTTCAGCCCCTGGGTCTTGGGTCCGAAGGCAGCCATGCCCTCTGCTGAGGTTCCAAGTGACAGCTGCCCTGACCGTTGCCCAGGTGTGCCAGGGTGGGGCCCACGTGGGTCAGCAGGTGCAGGGGTGCCCCTGTGCCCACCAGGGCCTGGGCTCCTCCTTAGTACCCCCCACATACAGTGTGGAAGGTCGTCGAAGTGGGGACCACGTGGTGTGGAGTTGCCGTGGTGAGAAACTCATAGGTGGTGAGCAGTGCTGTGCAGCCACCCCTCCTCCTGGTTCTGGAACATTCCATCACCCTGGGGGAAATGGGCTGGGGGCACCCACGGACCCGCCCCCGCAGCCCACACCTGCCTCGAGTCTGGGCTGCCCGTGGGGACGTCTCCTGGCGGTGCGTGGGGCGTGCCTCCCTCAGTGTCCTGTGCGGTCCCCAGGCGGGTGGTGCTGTGGTGGTCCCCACACGTCGTCTTGTGGGCATTCCGCCTCCAGCTGCCACCCGAGCACGTCCTGCATCTGCTCCCTTTGTTCCTGGGGTGCGTGTCACCTGCCCCAGTGGCCTTGCAGCTCACATGAGAGCCGAGGCTGCAGCTGAGCCGTCTGCATAGACCCTGTCCCCTCTGCGTCCAGCGCCTGGTGTCCCCAGGTGGCTGTTGGACTTGCACAGTGTCTGTCTCCTGCCCACTGGTGCCCTCCTCGGGCCCTGGGGCCCAGCTCGGCCCCGGGGTCATCTCCTGCCCTCCTGGACACACACACAAACGGGGGCGGGGCTGGGCCTGGGGGCCTGTGCAGGTCCTTTTGCTGGTCCGAGATGGGGTTTCACAGCCACCCCCGCAGGTGTCAGGCCTGAGGCAACCCCAGCGACACAGGGTCAACGCTGGGCGCCGAAGGCAGGAGGCCGTGGGCCCTCAGGCTGGCGGCTGCCAGAAACCCAGCATCCTGTGGCTGCCGAGCCGGGTCAGCCCGGGAAGCCCACAGCCCTGCAGACCCTGTAGGCCTGGGCTTCCTGACGCTGCCCGGCTGTGGGAACTGTGGGCTGGGGGGCAGGGCGCTGTGCCCCGGCTCGCCTGAGTGATCCCCCTGGAATCTTCCTGCGCCTCGCCGGCAGCCCTGGGTCTCTGAGCAGCTCGGGCGGACAGGGGCCAGGAGGTGGTGGCCGGGGTGGTGGGCAGGGAGGGGCAGCCCAGCCTCACGGCTCGCTTCCAGGCCAGGTCTTCGTGGAGTGGGGGTGACCCTGGCTGCCTGTGCTCCACGTGGTGGTGCTGTGGGGTCCTCAGAGGTGGGCTGCGGCCACCCTGCCCTGCACGGGACTCAGCTGCCTGTGGTCTGGGGGCCAGTGGCGTGGTGGGGGTGGCCCGGGCCCCGGCTAGGGTCTGAGAGCCTTGTCCCTGGCGCTGCAGTCCACTCTGACCATTGTGGAGGGGGCGGAGCAACGGCTACCTCCCCTGTCAGTCTGGGGTGGAGCTGAGGCTGGGCTGGGGCCCCCGGTGCCCTGTCTGCCCGTGTATGGTGCCTGACCTGCGGCAGGGTCCGTGAGTGAGGGGGCGGGGCTGCTGGTCCCACCTGCGTGAGTCCTCTCAGGCCTGAAGGAGGAAAGTGGGGTTTTTTTGGCTCTTACAGGTTTGTTTATTTACAGAGGGGGGAGGGTGAGGAGAAATCTGCCATCCACTGGCTCACTCCCCAAATGGCCACAATGGCCGGGGCTGAGCTAGGCTGAAGCCAGGAGCCAGGAGCTTCTTCCAGGCCTCCCACATGGGTGCAGGGGCCCAAGCACCTGGGCCGTTGTCCACTGCTTTCCCAGGTGCATCAGCAGGGAGCTGGATCAGAAGAGCGGCTGGGACTCGAACCGGCGCCCATGTGGGATGCTGCTGCTGTAGGTTGCAGCTTAGCCGATTGAGCCCCAGCACTGGGCCCGGGAGGGAAGCATCGTCACGGCCACCGTGCAGAGGGGAGGGTGAGGCTCCGAAGGGAGAGGAGCAGCACTGGGCCAGGGCCTTGTCCCCCAGCTGGAGCTCGGGGACTTTGAGCCTTCAGGCAGCCGGTCCAGGGCCGCCCTTTAGGCTGCACTGTCCTGGCTGCCCAGGCCTCTCTGAGAGCCCTGCCCCGTGGGAGCCATGGGCACTGCAGAGGGGAGTCTCACGGTCTCAGGGGCACAGCGGGCACGGCCCAGGGTCTGGCACACCCTCAGTGTGGAGGTGACAGTGGCCACCCTGGACCTCCAGCCCCCGAGGGGAGCAGCCCTGGCCAGAGCCGTCTCTGGCAAGCAGGGCTCTGGGCGGTCAGCACCCAGCTGAGTGTGGCTCCCGACCCCCCTGGGACAGTAGACAGATTTCCAGGCAAGCTGCTGGCCATGGGGCCGCCCCCTGAGACCTTGCTGTTCCTCCCTGCCCCAGCCCTGGGGACCCAGCCCTGGGCACCCTGGGATAGCCCCTGCTGGGCCGGCCGCTTCAGCACCGTGGACAGCGGCCGCCACAGCCCCTTCACCCTGGCCCTTGGGGGCAGCTTTGGGGAGTTTCTGGGAGGCACCCCACCCTCAGCTGCGGCCTAGGAGGCCTGAGGTGCTGCCCTGGGAGCCTGGGGTCTTGGCGGAGATGGCCCTCACCCCAGAGCAGCTGAGGTGCCGACGCCCCAAAGCTGCCAGGGCACAGAGGCTCCTGGGAAGCCCAGAGCACAGAGCCGAGGGTGGGGGCTGCGGTGCAGGGGCCACTCCCAGGAGTGTCGGACCCGCTGCGTGGCGCTGTGGGGGGGGGTCTCCAGCCCCAGGACCCTCCCTTGTTGTGTGGATGGGGCGGGGCAGCCGAGCCCAGGCCCGGGGGGCTGGGGGGTCCCTGTGGGAGAGGCCGCATCCCTCAGCACGGCCCTGGCCTGCGCCCCCGCCCGGTCCCTGAGCCTCGACAGCCTGCAGTAGAAATTGATTCTAGTTTGTAGATGTCGGTTCACAATCCAAAGGAATTTTAATTAAAACCCAGAAAATCCATGTGTGTGATTAAGCTTCCGGAAGCAACCGGGCTGTGCGTGCCGTGGCAGATGGCACCGCTGTCCTCAGCTGCCCATGAGCGCGGCCGGGGACGGCACAACCCCAGGGTGGCCTCGCTCGTGTGGGCAGGGGCCGTGGGACCTTCTTCCTCTGGCCTCGAGTCCTGTCCACCGGGCGAGGGGAGCGCCTCGGCAGGCTCGACCTGGACGTGCCCACGCGAGCCAGAGCCCCCTGTGTGCCAGGGATGGCTCTGCCGTGACCCCCTGCTGGCCACAAGCATCCTCTGGACGCCGAAGGCCGTAGCAGGAGGCCTGAGCCTGTTCTTGGCTCCTGACAGAGGCGTGTTGCCATGGTGCTCGGCAGTACTGTGGGCTAGGGGCCTGGTGCTGTCTGGGATGGGCAAGCTGCTAGGGTCTCTGGGGGAGGGGGGCGTGTGAGGGTCCCCCAGCCGCAGCTGGGGCCAGGCCTGATGGACTAGGGACACCCCCACACCTGACAGCAGCCCTAGCCCTCCCAGTTCATCCTGCCACCCTGGCAGAGCCTTGGGCCCCAGTGCCCCACGTGGCCATGGGCTGACCCAGGAACTGCCCTGCCGAGGGGCGGGGCCTCAGGCAGCAAGGCTCACGACTGCCCAGAGCCTGTGCCTGCTGCCCTGTCGCCGCCCCCGCCGGTGTCCAGGGGCAGGGCTCGGGCCAGGGCCGACTGCTGTGACTGCTAAATGCTGACCTCTTGTGGAGGAAGGACCCCACCGCATCCACTGACTTACCGTGGGCGCGGGCAGGCTGTGGGGAGCTCATGAAAGCCCACCCCCAGCATGCGGATGGCCAGGCGCTGGGACTCCTGACACAGGTGGAGGGCAGGGGCCTGGCCCTCTCAGTCCTCCCTGTGGTCAGCCCTCCAGCCCAGGAGCCCAGGACCGGAGCGTGCCTGCCCCGTGGAGCAGGGCTTCCGCAACCCGTCTGGTGGGTGGACCAGGGCGCCTGGGCTAGGAGCACAGGGCCGGGGTGCCACCTGGTGGCCGGCTCGGAGCACGGCGCCGCCCCCAGGCTGGACACTGGTGGGCAGGGGCCTGGGGGAGGGCGGGGTGCCACCGCCCACGTGGCCCTTAACCCTGCGCACGTGGTTCGAGCACGTCAGCATGGTGGTCATCCTGCTCAACTGTGTGACCCTGGGCATGTTCCGGCCGTGCGAGGACGTCGACTGCCGCTCGGAGCGCTGCCACATCCTGGAGGTGGGCCGGGGCCCGGGGGGGCGGGCGCGGCGCCCGGCTCCCCGTCTGACCCCTGCCACCGCCAGGCCTTCGACGACTTCATCTTTGCCTTCTTCGCGGTGGAAATGGCTGTCAAGATGGTGGCCCTGGGGCTGTTTGGGCAGAAGTGCTACCTGGGCGACACCTGGAACCGTCTGGACTTCTTCATCGTCATGGCGGGGTGCGGCCCCCGGGGAGCGGGGGGCTTAGGGACCTGGCCCTCAGCGGGCACAGCACCCCCACCGCTGACCCCTGCCCTCCCCCCAGCATGATGGAGTACTCGCTGGATGGACACAACGTGAGCCTCTCGGCCATCCGCACGGTGCGCGTGCTGCGGCCACTCCGTGCCATCAACCGCGTGCCCAGTGAGTGACGCTGCCCCAGATGCCCGGATACGCAGGAGCTTGGGGCTGGAGGTGCAGAGGGGCCAGCCCCAGCCCCCGCCCCCGCCCCTGGCCACAGAGCTGAGCGCCCGTGGTCCTGCTGCCACTGCCGAGTGACGGGCCACTCTGGGCCTCGGGCTGCCTGTGGTCTGGAGTGGGCAGCCCTGTGCTGGGCACGTCCCAGTGTGGCCTGAGTGGTGGAGAGGCAGCCTCTGGTGTGGCTGGGCGCCCCAGGGGCCCTGCAGGACCCACTCTCCCCTCCCAGGGTGGGCAGCTTAGGACCTGTCAGCTCAGGGAGCAGAGGCCGGGTGCAGCCAAGCTTGGCCAGGGTGTGTGGGCGCTGGGTGCTGCGCAGGGCTCAGGGGACCTCTGGGTGCCACCATGTGGCCCAGGGGGAGAGCAGCTGTCAGGGAGACCCTGGCCGTCCACCTGCAGCCCTGGTTGGGGTTCAGTGCTGCTCCATCATCTGGGTGGTGGGGGAGAGGGCACAGGGCAGACTCAAGGCCATGTGCAGGTGTGGCTGCCCACACAGCTGAGTGCCCATGGGGGCGCACAGCTGGGCTGCCACGGTTTCCCTGGACGGCTGTTGGCACAGGGATGCCGGGTGGCTCTGCCCCCCACCCCCCACCATGTGCTTCCTCCACGGCGCCCAGTATTACAGCCCGCAGCAGCCACCCCTGGGCCCCCCGACCGCTGGGGTGTCGGGCATTGAGCTGTCCAGGTCCCCCTCTGTGCCGCAGCCGCCCCAAGTGCTGTTCCTCAGGGCCTCACACCCCCGCCGGCCCCTGCCCTGGCCCGTGTGGACCAGCCCATGGTCAGGCAGCCCCTGGCACCCAGGAACGAGGCTCAGCGCAGCCTCCTGGGGAGCCCCGGGCCGGGTCCCAGAGCGCTTCTCACTGCCTCCTGCTGGCCGCGGCCCAACACGCAGATGTCCCCTCCCCGGGACAGTGGACTCCGGGCTTTGCCCGGGAGACCAGGAGACACCTAGTGGTCAGGCCCGCGTAGCCGGACCCCCTGGCCGCCCTCAGGAGCGGGGTCTCCCGAGCGCTGACCCGGAGCCAGGGCGCAGGGGGCTCGTGGTGCGGCCCGGCGCTGACCAGCGACACCGCCCGCAGGCATGCGCATCCTGGTCACGCTGCTGCTGGACACGCTGCCCATGCTGGGCAATGTGCTGCTGCTCTGCTTCTTCGTCTTCTTCATCTTCGGCATCGTCGGCGTCCAGCTCTGGGCCGGCCTGCTGCGCAACCGCTGCTTCCTGGACAGCGCCTTCGTCCGGTGAGCGGCCCCGCCCCTGGCTGTGCCCCCATGGAGGCTCCACCCCAGGCCACACCGGCAGGCCCCGCCACCGCGCCCGCCCTTCCTGGAATGCTGGTCTGGGGGGAGGCGGCCGGGCAGGGCTGGGAGCCTGGACTCGTCCACTCCGCCAGTGCCCGGCTGACCACTGGGCCACGGCTTGCTGGGGAGTGCTCACCTGTGTGCGACTCGGAAGGCCCAGGGTAGTGGGTGCCAGGCCCCGACTGCAGGGGTGGCCACATGCCCCGTGCGTCCCTGTCTGCAGTCCAGGAGGCCTGCCTGGAGGCAGGGCTGGGCTTGTCCCCCTGCCCCTGCCTGAGCCACAGAGCCCCGCCAGGCACTCCTGCTGCCCAGGGCGCCCTCCCGGGAGTCCCTCGCGTCCTGCGTGCGGGTGTCAGCTGGGGGGCGGTGTCTCCCATCCGGGAGGGAGGCGGGAGCAGCCCGGTGGCCGCGGGGTCGGAGGTCTTGGGGCAGCGCTGCGCGGCCCGCCGGCGCCAACCCTGCCGTCCCCCAGGAACAACAACCTGAGCTTCCTGCGGCCGTACTACCAGACAGAGGAGGGCGAGGAGAACCCGTTCATCTGCTCGTCCCGCCGCGACAACGGCATGCGGCGCTGCTCGCACATCCCTGGGCGCCGTGAGCTGCGCGTGCCCTGCACGCTGGGCTGGGAGGCCTACGGGACGCCGCAGGCCGAGGCCGCGGGCGCCGGCCGCAACGCCTGCATCAACTGGAACCAGTACTACAACGTGTGCCGCTCGGGCGACGCCAACCCGCACAACGGCGCCATCAACTTCGACAACATCGGCTACGCCTGGATCGCCATCTTCCAGGTGGGGGCCGGGGCCGGGGGCGCCGGGCGGGGGCGGGGCGCGCGGTGGTGCCTGGGCGTCCAGCGGCTCCGTCCACAGGTCATCACGCTGGAGGGCTGGGTGGACATCATGTACTACGTCATGGACGCGCACTCCTTCTACAACTTCATCTACTTCATCCTGCTCATCATCGTGAGTGCGGGGGCCCGGAGCTCCGGGGGCGGGGAGGGCATCTCCCAGCCCCGCTCTGCGGCCCCCCAGCCTCAGGCAGGTTGGGTCAGTTAAGTGGCCACCTGTGTGTGCGCCGAGCGCCACGCTGTGGGATCCCCGGGGACAGGGACCGCTGCACAAGCGGAGTGGGCGGGGCCTTGCTGAGAGGAACCTGCACTGGGGGGCGGGGTCAGCATGGCCTCGGCCTCGCCCCTGCGGGTGGCCAGGAGAGACTGGGTGTCTGTGTGCCGCCCGGGCTGCTTCTGCGGCGTCCGGGGGTGCTGGGCGGCGCCTGGCCAGGCCTGGGCTCACCGCCCGTGCCCGCAGGTGGGCTCCTTCTTCATGATCAACCTGTGCCTGGTGGTGATCGCCACGCAGTTCTCGGAGACCAAGCAGCGGGAGAACCAGCTCATGCGGGAGCAGCGCGCCCGCTACCTGTCCAACGACAGCACGCTGGCCAGCTTCTCGGAGCCGGGCAGCTGCTACGAGGAGCTGCTCAGGTACCTGGGCCACGTGTGCCGCAAGGCCAGGCGCCGCGGCCTGCGCCTCTACGCCCGCTGGCAGAGCCGCCGGCACGAGCAGGCGGAGCCGGGCGCCCCGGCGGGCCAGCCCCGGACGGGCAGGCGTGCGGCCTCCGTGCACCACCTGGTGTACCACCACCACCACCACCACCACCACCACTACCACTTCAGCCATGGCAGCCCCCGCCGGCCGGGCCCCGAGCCGGGCGCCGGCGACACCAGGCTGGTCCGGGCGGGCTCACCACCGTCCCTGGGCCGTGGGCCTCCCGACGCCGAGTCCGTGCACAGCATCTACCACGCCGACTGCCACGTGGAGGGGCCGCAGGACAGGGCCCGGGCGGCCCACACCGCGGCCACGGCGGCTGCCAGTCTCAAGCTGGCCGCCGGCCTGAGTGCCATGAACTACCCCACCATCCTGCCCTCGGGAGTGGGCGGCAGCAAAGGTGGTGGCAGCCCCAGGCCTGAGGCGGAGCCAGCGCACAGCCCGCTGAGCCTGGGCAGCCCCGGCCCCTACCAGCGGATCCAGCACGCGGTGGGGGAACACGGTGAGACCCCACCCTGCCCGTTGCGGCAGCGGGGACCCGGGGGGTGGCGCCCCGGGCAGCCTCGCCCAGTGAGCAGGGAGGAGGGGGCGGGTCACAGGGACTGTGACTCAGCCCCGAGGGGGACCGTGTATGTCCAGGTGCACGGCCCGGCCACGCCCTGGGCCTCAGCCGGGAGGGGAGGCGAGGCTGTGCCGTGAGGGCTGGGCGGCGGCTCCCCAGGGCGACAGGTGTCACACGGGTGGCGCCAATGCCCATGCCAGAGCCAGCCTCAGCCCTGGGCCGCGGTGGTGGGGGCAGACGGCCTGGCACCAGCTTGCCTGCCCTGGGAGTGAGAGCGGGGTGGGCGTGTGGGCGTGGGACTGGCGTGTGGCCGCCTGTCCGGGGGCTCTGGTGTGGGCCTCCCGCTCTCCTGGGGCCCCGTCACGGGACACGCATTCTGACTGTAGCCGCAGGGACGCCGGCGCCACCACAGTCCCCATCCCGGGCTGGGGTCAGGGCGTGGGGCCCGGGGGCAGGCTCATCCCGTGGCTGCCGCCGCGCTGAGCCGCTCCACGTGCCTCCTGCAGGACTGGGCCGGGCCGCCGGCCGCCTTTCGGGCCTGAGCGTGCCCTGCCCCCTGCCCGGCCCCCAGGCGGGCACGCTGTCCTGCGAGCTGAGAGAGTGCCCGCACTGCGCCAGCGCCCGGGAAGACCCTGGCTGTGAGCCTGGCGGCTCCGAGAGCGGGGACTCCGACAGCCACGGGGCCTACGAGTTCCCAAAGGACGTGCAGCATGGCGACCGCCGGGACCCCCTGCAGCCGCCCCCCACGGCGGATGCGCCCAGCCAGGGTGGCGCGCAGCGGCGGCAGGCGGCCCCGGGGGAGCTGGGCGGGCTGGGCCGCCTGTGGGCCGCCCTTGGCTGCAAGCTGCGGCGCATCGTGGACAGCAAGTACTTCAACCGTGGCATCATGGCGGCCATCCTGGTCAACACACTGAGCATGGGCGTGGAGTACCACGAGCAGGTGTGCGGGCCCGAGGTTTCCCGTGGGGCCGTGTGCTCGGGCCAGGGCCCTCTCCTGGGCAGGGCGGCTCCTGGGAGGGCGAGGCCCAGCCAGGGACAGCAGCGGTCTAGGGAGCCTCCATGTGTGGACGTGCACGGGCACAGGCTGGGCTCGTCACACCAGACACGTGTGCATACAGGAGGTGCACACACGTCACGTGTGTGTGCACAGGCAGGTATACACGCTGGCACACGCACACGCATCATAGAAACGCACACGTCCCATGGCGGGCTGACCACGTCCTGCAGACCGGGGGGGGGGGGACGAGGCGTGGCGGCGCCGTCTGTCCCCGTTCGGCCCTCCCGTGAATGCCTGGTCCCTGCCCCTGGAGGGTCTCCGGCAGCCCCTGTTCTTGGCGCGGTGGAGCAGGGTGAGCTGGGGGGGACAACCTGGGCCCTGCAGGGGCGGAAGCCCTGACGCGGCCCCGCCCCAGCCCGAGGAGCTGACCAGCGCCCTGGAGATCAGCAACGTGGTCTTCACCAGCCTGTTCGCCCTGGAGATGCTGCTGAAGCTGCTGGCCTGCGGGCCGCTGGGCTACGTCCGCAGCCCCTACAACATCTTCGACGGGGTCATCGTGGTCATCAGGTGCGCGCCGGCAGCCTTGTCTCCGGGACCCCAGGGGCCCCGCCGGGCGCTCACAGGGGCACTGCCCTGGCACCACAGCCGTGCTGCTGGACAGAGGGCGGCCTGGAGGGCTGGTGCCGGCGTGTCTGGGGGGGGGTGCTGTCAGAAAGTGGGTGTGGGAGGGGTCCCCGGCCTCCCCACGGGAAGCGGGGGCGACCAGCCGGGCGACGGTGAGTCGCGAGGATGGGGAGGGCCCCCAGCTAGGAATCCCCGTGCCGCCGAGCCGCCCCTCGGGCCCCGGTGTAGCTGGGGGGGCTCTGGTGACCGGCGGCCTGGCGCCCGGCCCGCAGCGTCTGGGAGATCCTGGGGCAGGCGGACGGCGGCCTGTCCGTGCTGCGCACCTTCCGGCTGCTGCGCGTGCTGAAGCTGGTGCGCTTCCTGCCGGCGCTGCGGCGCCAGCTCGTGGTGCTGGTGAAGACCATGGACAACGTGGCCACCTTCTGCATGCTGCTCATGCTCTTCATCTTCATCTTCAGGTGCGGCCGGCAGGCGGGGCCTCTCGCGGGGGTGGGGCCTGGCTGAGCCCGCTGCCCGGGGGCCTCGCTCGCGGGGTGGGGCCTGGCTGAGCCCGCTGCCCGGGGGCCTCGCTCGCGGGGTGGGGGCCTGGCTGAGCCCGCTGCCCGGGGGCCTCGCTTGCGGGGTGGGGCCTGGCTGAGCCCACTGCCTGTGCCGCTCCCCCCACAGCATCCTAGGGATGCACCTGTTCGGCTGTAAGTTCAGCCTGAAGACAGACAGCGGGGACACCGTCCCCGACAGGAAGAACTTTGACTCGCTGCTGTGGGCCATCGTCACTGTGTTCCAGGTACAGCTGGGGCCGCGGGTGCTGGGCCGCGCGGGAGGGGCCGGGCCGCAGCCAGCAGGAGGCTGAGGGCCCGGCGGCCGCAGATCCTGACGCAGGAGGACTGGAACGTGGTCCTGTACAACGGCATGGCCTCCACCTCCTCCTGGGCCGCTCTCTACTTCGTGGCTCTGATGACCTTCGGTAACTACGTGCTCTTCAACCTGCTGGTGGCCATCCTGGTGGAGGGCTTCCAGGCGGAGGTGAGGCCCCTCCTGCCCCCGGGGCGGCGGGGGGTCCCTCCTGGCCTGGCCTCACGCCCGTCCGGTGCTGTGGGCTGCAGGGCGACGCCAACAGGTCCGACTCGGACGAGGACAAGACCTCCGCCCCCTCCGAGGAGGGTTCCAGCAAGTTCCAGGGCCTGCGGGCCACAGGTGCGAGGGTGATGGGTGGGGGCTCCTGGGCGGCCCCCACTCGCGCCCCAAGCCCTGGAGGCTCACGGCCCACCCCCGCCACAGAGGTGAAGACGTGCTCGCTGGCAGTGACCCCCAACGGGCACCTGGAGGGCCGTGGCAGCCGGCTCCCCCCCCTTATCATGCGCACAGCGGCCACCCCCACGCCCACCCCCAAGGGCTCCCCGCTCCTGGATGCAGCCCACGGGCTCCCGGACTCCCGGCGCAGCAGCAGCGGCTCCGTGGACCCCCAGCCGGGCGACCAGAAGTCTCTGGTAGGGACCGCCCCCTCACTTGGGCTCCTGGCCCCTCCTTTCCCAGAGATGAGTGAGGGTCCCCGTGCCCCCACCCTGACTCCTGTGCAGCCCAGTCCCGTGTGGAGCCAAGCAGCCTGGGCGACCCCCCGGGGAGGCAGGCACAAGGCGGGTGTGATGGGAGACGCAGGCTGGCGGTGCCCAGGGCCCAGGGCGGAGGTGCAGGTGCGTCGAGGCGGGAGTCTGGTGAGAGGGTCAGGGCCAGGCCGGCCAGCGCCAGGTGCATCCCAGCCAGAGACGGACGGGGCCTTGCCATGGGGCGACAGACCCGAGAGTCGGAATCGAGTCCCCAGGCAGCGGCTGCAGCAGGCCACTGAGTGACCCGGGTCCCCAGGCTGCCTGCCTGGGGTGGCCGAGCACCCTCCTGTGCAAGCCGGCGGTGGCAGCCTTGAGCCCAGGGTGCTGCCCAGCCACGTGGGTGCCCTGCACACCCCTGCCCTGGCCCTCAGCCATCGCCAAGGCCCCAAGGGGCCAGAGGCGCCCCCCACTAGGCCGGCACCCGGACGCCTCCCACTGTGGCCCTGTCTCCCCGGCCCGGCTGGTGACACCACACAGCCTGCACACAGCCGCTCCGTGACCGGCAGGCATGGGGTTGACTGACTCACGCCGCGTGCCCCCCAGGCCAGCCTCCGTGGCTCACCCTGCGCCCACTGGGGTCCCAACGGAGCGTGGAGCAGCCGGCGCTCCAGCCGCAGCAGCCTCAAGCGGCGCAGCCAGCGCGGGGAGCGGGAGTCGCTGCTGTCCGGCGAGGGCAAGGGCAGCACGGACGACGAGGCGGAGGATGGCCCCCCGCTGCGGCGCGCCGAGTCCCTGGAGCCCCGCGGTGCCCTGGACCTGCGGCCCCCGCGGCCGGCCGCCCTCCCGCCCACCAAGCCCCACGACTGCAACGGGCAGATGCTGGCTCTGCCCAGCGAGATCTTCCTGCGCATCGACAGCCACAAGGAGGACCCGGCCGAGTTCGAGGACGACGTGGAGGACGTGAGTGGCCGGGAGGGCGCCGGCGGGGCGGGGCTTCCGTGCTCTGTGGCTCCGCCCCCGGCCCCATGCACTCCGTGAGGCCACTCCCCTGCCCTGTGCCGCCCGTCCGTCCCGTTGGCCGGGCAGGGAACCCCGTGAGGAGTGGGCGGGCACGGCCCTGAGCACCCCCCTCCCGTCCCCAGAGCTGCTGCTTCCGCCTGCACAAGGTGCTGGAGCCCTATCGGCCACGCTGGTGTCGGAGCCGCGAGTCCTGGGCCCTCTATCTCTTTTCCCCGCAGAACCGGTGAGGGGCTCAGGCCCAACCCCCCTTCTGGTCCCCCCATAGGCCCCCTCCCCGGCCCCCCGCGGGGGGCACCCCGGGCAGCTCCCCTTTCCCGAGGCGGGGCTCGCCGGGGCATCTCGGGCCCCTGTCCACGCCGCGCTGAGCCGGCTGGGGGCCCAGGCTCCGCGTCTGCTGTCAGAGGCTCGTGGCGCACAGGCTGTTCGACCACGTGGTGCTGGCCTTCATCTTCCTCAACTGTGTCACCATCGCCCTCGAGAGGCCCGACATCGACCCCGGCAGCACCGTGAGTGGCGCCTCCCGCCCTACCCGGGGCTGGGGCCGCCCGCGCGGCCCCTCCCACCGCCCTCTCCCCGCAGGAGCGCGCCTTCCTCAGCGTCTCCAACTTCGTCTTCACAGCCATCTTCGTGGCCGAGATGCTGGTGAAGGTAGTGCGGGGTCTGGGCCCGGGGCCTGCTGGTCCGCCCCACCGGCTGCCCAGCCCCTGCCCCAGCAGTGCCGCCTCCCCCAGGTGGTGGCGCAGGGCCTGCTCGCGGGCGAGCACGCCTACCTGCAGAGCAGCTGGAACGTGCTGGACGGGTTGCTGGTCCTCGTGTCCCTGGTCGACATCGTGGTGGCCATGGCCTCGGCCAGCGGCGCCAAGATCCTGGGCATCCTGCGCGTGCTGCGCCTGCTGCGGACCCTGCGGCCGCTGAGGTGGGGGCATGGGCCCGCCCGGGGTCTCGGCTCGCACCCGGCCCGCCGGCTGTGGCGGCTCTCCCGGCTGGCCCAGCAGTGCGACCCTCTGCCACGTGCAGGGTCATCAGCCGGGCCCCGGGCCTCAAGCTGGTGGTGGAGACGCTCATCTCCTCGCTGCGACCCATCGGGAACATTGTCCTCATCTGCTGTGCCTTCTTCATTGTCTTCGGCATCCTCGGGGTGCAGGTGCGTGGCGCCGCAGGGCGTCCTGGGAGAGACTGCCCTGCCCGGGGGGCCCTCGGGGTGACCGCCCTGCCTGGGGGGGCCTGGGAGCTCAGGCTGGGCCCTCGGGGCCACCGCCCTGCCTGGGGGTCCTCAGGGGTCCTGGGGGTGCTCAGGCTGAATCTTGGGGCCACCGCCCTGCCTGGGAGTCCTCAAAGGGTCTGGGGGGGCTCAGGCCGGGCCCTCAGGGTGCAGATGTGTGCTGCTGGAGGGAGAGACCGCCCTGCCCAGGGGGCCTTCAGGGTGACTGCCCTGCCTGGGGGGGCCTGGGAGCTCAGGCTGAGCCCTCGGGGTGACCACCCTACCTTGGGAGGTCCTCTGGAGTCCTGGGAGGACTTAGGCCAGGCCTTGGGGCCACCGCCCTGCCTGGGGGTCCTCAGGGGTCCTGGGGGTGCTCAGGCTGGGCCTTGGGGCCACTGCCCTGCCTGGGGGTCCTCAGGGATCCTAGGGGGCTCAGGCTGGGCCCTCGGGGTGACCGCCCCACTGGCTCTGCCCAGCTCTTCAAGGGCAAATTCTACTACTGCGAGGGCGCCGACACCAGGAACATCTCCACCAAGGCCGAGTGCCGGGCTGCCCACTACCGCTGGGTGCGGCGCAAGTACAACTTCGACAACCTAGGCCAGGTGGGTGTGGGGCCGTGGGGCCGCGCAGGGGGCTGTGGCCACAGTGCCCACCCTTGATGCTCACTCTGGCCTGCAGGCGCTGATGTCACTGTTCGTGCTGTCGTCCAAGGATGGCTGGGTCAACATCATGTACGACGGGCTGGACGCCGTGGGCGTGGACCAGCAGGTGCGCACGGGCAGCCTGGGGCGGGGGCAGGGGCACGGGCACGGACCAGCAGGTGCACACGGGCGGTCCCTGCTCCGTCTGTGGGGGGGGCAGCAGGTGCACACGGCGGTCCCTGCTCTGTCTGGGGGGGGGCAGCAGGTGCACACAGCGGTCCCTGCTCCGTCTGTGGGGGGGGCAGCAGGTGCACACGGCGGTCCCTGCTCTGTCTGGGGGGGGCAGCAGGTGCACACAGCGGTCCCTGCTCCATCTGTGGGGGGGGCAGCAGGTGCACACGGGCGGTCCCTGCTCCATCTGTGGGGGGGGCAGCAGGTGCACACGGCGGTCCCTGCTCCGTCTGTGGGGGGGCAGCAGGTGCACACGGCGGTCCCTGCTCCGTCTGTGGGGGGGGCAGCAGGTGCACACGGCGGTCCCTGCTCCGTCTGGGGGGGGCAGCAGGTGCACACGGCGGTCCCTGCTCCATCTGTGGGGGGGCAGCAGGTGCACACGGCGGTCCCTGCTCCGTCTGGGGGGGGCAGCAGGTGCACACGGCGGTCCCTGCTCCATCTGTGGGGGGGGCAGCAGGTGCACACGGTGGTCCCTGCTCCGTCTGGGGGGGGCAGCAGGTGCACACGGCGGTCTCTGCTCCATCTGTGGGGGGGCAGCAGGTGCACACGGCGGTCCCTGCTCCGTCTGGGGGGGGGGCAGCAGGTGCACACGGCGGTCCCTGCTCTGTCTGGGGGGGGCAGCAGGTGCACACAGCGGTCCCTGCTCCATCTGTGGGGGGGGCAGCAGGTGCACACGGGCGGTCCCTGCTCCGTCTGTGGGGGGGGCAGCAGGTGCACACGGCGGTCCCTGCTCCGTCTGGGGGGGGCAGCAGGTGCACACGGCGGTCCCTGCTCCATCTGTGGGGGGGCAGCAGGTGCACACGGCGGTCCCTGCTCCGTCTGGGGGGGGCAGCAGGTGCACACGGCGGTCCCTGCTCCGTCTGGGGGGGGGCAGCAGGTGCACACGGCGGTCCCTGCTCCATCTGTGGGGGGGGCAGCAGGTGCACACGGCGGTCCCTGCTCCGTCTGGGGGGGGGCAGCAGGTGCACACGGCGGTCCCTGCTCTGTCTGGGGGGGGCAGCAGGTGCACACGGCGGTCCCTGCTCCGTCTGGGGGCCCAGGGCCGGTGTGCTCGGCCAGGACCCAGCGCCCCGTGTGCCGCAGCCCGTGCAGAACCACAACCCCTGGATGCTGCTGTACTTCATCTCCTTCCTGCTCATCGTCAGCTTCTTCGTGCTCAACATGTTCGTGGGCGTCGTGGTGGAGAACTTCCACAAGTGCCGGCAGCACCAGGAGGCCGAGGAGGCGCGGCGGCGTGAGGAGAAGCGGCGGCGGCGCCTGGAGCGGAAGCGCAGGAGTAAGGCGCCCGCGGCGGCAGTGGTGGCAGTGTGGCGGGTCGGTCGGTACCGTGTGCCCCGGGCCACAGCCCCGCCCACCGCCCCCGGAATGGCTCTGCACGTGCCTGCCTGGCGAGTCCCCGAGCCCCGCCCCTGCACCCTGGACTCACGCTCCACGGGGCCGCACGGTACCGAGACGGGCGTGGGGCGGGCGGGCTGCTGCACAGGGCACCAGGTGTCCCCACCACGGCCCCTCAAGTGTGTCCTTGTCTTTCCAGGCACCCTCCCCAACCCAGGTATCTGCCCACCCCGCATGCCCTGCACTGCCGCCTGGGGCCGGGGGAGGGCTGCGGCTGGCCTGGCGGGGTCCACGCTGCTGCCCGCACCCCGCGTGTGCCCGCCCGGCTTGCACATCCTGCGCAGGGCGGCCTGAGCTGCCTGCCTCCTCCCCCGCAGGCTTGGGGCCGCCCGCGTCCTCCGCACTGGCTGCCCAGCTCGGGCACCTGCATGCCGGCCAGGGGGCGGGGCTCTGGGGTGGGAGCAGGTGCAGTGCTGACCGCAGACTGCCCCGCGGGGGCCGTGCTTGGGCTTAGCCGAGGAAGGGTCCGGTCTAGCTGTCGCAGGCATCAGCTGCATGCAGGCCAGGGCCCGGCCAAGCACGGGCGGCTACCAGGGGCCCCTGGGAAGACACGGGGGAGCAGGGCCTGCTGGCCGGCGCTACCTGGGCTCTTGTCTCCATCGCCAAGGCCCCAAGGGGCCCACACGGGGATGGAGGAGGTGGTGGCCCTGCCCACCCTTGTTTGTCCAGCTGCCTGACCCAGGGCCAGCACAGGTGGACCCAGGCAAAGCTTCTGTGCTGTCCCTGAGCGGGCAGGGCCTTGGGGGTGGGGAGGCCCCCTCCGCCACATGCAGCTCCTGGGGCCCGCGGGGCCAGCACCCGCAGGTGGGAAGAGTTCGGGCGGTGGCCTCCCCAGCCGGGCACACAGAGCCCGGTCCTCTCCGACCGGCCTCCCTGAGGAGAAAGGGGTGACGCTCAGCGCCTCCCCTCCCCACAGAGGCCCAGCGCCGGCCCTACTACGCCGACTACTCCCACGCCCGGCGCTCCATCCACTCGCTGTGCACCAGCCACTACCTCGACCTCTTCATCACCTTCATCATCGGCGTCAACGTCATCACCATGTCCATGGAGCACTACAACCAGCCCAAGGTGGGCCGCGCCCCGGGGAGAGGGGCCTGGGGGCAGCACCTCAGCCACAGCAGTGCCCATCTGGGACACCTGGGGGTGGGCAGGTGCCTCCCCTGCCTGCCGGCCGGGCCTCCTACGCGCACCCAGGCCGGTGGAGGCAGGATGGCCACGGTGGCCAGGACGGAGCCGCGGGGGCACCGAGGTGGCCACTGGGGGAACTCGAGCTCCACCTGTGCACTGTGCTGGTCCCGGAGGCCCAGGCAGAGGGCAGGTGGTCGGCGTGGGCAGGGAGGGGCAGCCCCACAGCCCAGGGCCACTGGGCCAGCTCGACCGCCTGCCCACAGTCGCTGGACGAGGCCCTCAAGTACTGCAACTACGTGTTCACCGCCGTCTTCGTCTTGGAGGCTGCACTCAAGCTGGTGGCCTTCGGCCTCCGGAGGTTCTTCAAGGACAGGTGTGGGGCGGGGCCTCAGACTGCCAGGGCGGGGCCTCGGGCTGCTGGGGCTGGGGCCTCAGACTGCCAGGGTGGGGCCTCAGGGCTTGGGGTGGAGCCTCAGGCTCCTGGGGTGGGGCCTGGGCCTGGGGCGGGGCCTGGGGGCTCTCAGGCGGGGCCTTGGGCTGCTGGGGCCGGGCTCTGAGTGCAGAGCAGGACACACGTAGGAGCCGAGGAGGGGGCTCCTTAGGGCTGCTGGCCTGCTCAGTGGTGCCCGCGGCCACAGGTGGAACCAGCTGGACCTGGCCATCGTGCTGCTGTCCGTCATGGGCATCGCGCTGGAGGAGATGGAGACGAGCGCGGCCCTGCCCATCAACCCCACCATCATCCGCATCATGCGTGTGCTCCGCATCGCCCGCGGTAGGCGCCGGGCCTGCAGTGAGGGGGTGAGGGCGGGCGGAGGGGCGCAGCCCGCCTGGGCCCCGCCCCCACTAACGCTCAGCTCCCGGCCCAGTGCTGAAACTGCTGAAGATGGCCACGGGCATGCGGGCCCTGCTGGACACCGTGGTGCAGGCCCTGCCCCAGGTGGGTGGGCCCAGGGGGCGCCCCGGTGGGCGGGGGCGGCCGGCTGAGCTCGAGGGGGAGGCGCGGAGGGCAGGTCCCCGGGCAGCGTCCTCACCACCAGGGCCCGCGGCCCCTGTCCGAGTGCTGCCCGGGCCCGTCCCAGTTCCTGTTCCGTGCACCGCCCCTCCCTGCCCACCCTCTAGCCCGGCACTGCCCATCAGGAACCCAGCTGGCTGCGGGGCGGGGCTCTGGGCCTGGCCACACCCAGAGGCGCCTGGGAGCAGCATAGAGGGGGGCCCCCTGTGGTGCAGTGGGTGCTGATGCTGAGAGGGGCGCTGAAGCCCCCCGGTGGAGCCCCGGCCTGCCGGGCCCAGCCTTGGGGTCCCTGGGTCTGGAGGCGGCCCCCGTCCCGACAGCAGGAAGGGGTGGGGTGGGGCGAGGCGCGTGAGGGGCAAAAGTTGGGAAGCAGAGTGTGGCTCGGGAGGGCCTGGCTGCCCGTCAAGGCCAGGGTGCCCCGGGAGCCCCAGGAGGGACTGGGGACCCTGGGAACCTGGTGGAAGCCGGGCCCAGCGCCCTGACCCCGCCCCCGCCCCCAGGTGGGGAACCTGGGCCTCCTCTTCATGCTGCTGTTCTTCATCTACGCCGCCCTGGGAGTCGAGCTGTTCGGGAGGCTGGGTGAGTGGGCGCGGCTGCGTGAGCGCGGACAGCGAGGGCCGGGCCCCCGCCAGCACCTGCGCTCCTGCAGCCAGGCCACGACACACGCAGACACGCACACAGGGGCGTCAACCAGGCTGTCACACACACAGGGGCATCAGCCAGGCTGTGACACACACACACACACAGGGACATCAGCCAGGCTGTGACACACACACACACACCCACACACACAGACATCAGCCAGGCTGTGACACACACCCACACACACACAGGGACATCAGCCAGGCTGTGACACACACACACACACACAGGGACGTCAGCCAGGCTGTGACACACACACACACACACACAGGGACGTCAGCCAGACTGTGACACACACACACACACACACGGACATCAGCCAGGCTGTGACACACACACACACACACACAGGGACGTCAGCCAGACTGTGACACACACACACACACACAGACATCAGCCAGGCTGTCACACACACACACACGCACAGGGACATCAGCCAGGCTGTCACACACACACACACACACACGGACATCAGCCAGGCTGTGACACACACACACAGGGACGTCAGCCAGGCTGACACACACACACACACACACGGACATCAGCCAGGCTGTGACACACACACACACACGGACATCAGCCAGGCTGTGACACACACACACACAGGGGCATCAGCCAGGCTGTGACACACACACACAGGGACATCAGCCAGGCTGTCACACACACACACACGCGGACATCAGCCAGGCTGTCACACACACACACACACAGGGACGTCAGCCAGGCTGTGACACACACACACACACACACACAGGGACGTCAGCCAGGCTGTGACACACACACACACACACGGACATCAGCCAGGCTGTGACACACACACACACACACACGGACATCAGCCAGGCTGTGACACACACACACACACAGGGACGTCAGCCAGGCTGTGACACACACACACGCACAGGGACATCAGCCAGGCTGTCACACACACACACACACAGGGACATCAGCCAGGCTGTGACACATACACACACACACACACGGACATCAGCCAGGCTGTCACACACACACACACACAGGGACATCAGCCAGGCTGTGAGACACACACACACACACAGGGACGTCAGCCAGGCTGTGACACACACACACACACACAGGGACATCAGCCAGGCTGTGAGACACACACACACACACAGGGACGTCAGCCAGGCTGTGACACACACACACACACACAGGGACGTCAGCCAGGCTGTGAGACACACACACACACAGGGACGTCAGCCAGGCTGTGACACACACACACACGCGGACATCAGCCAGGCTGTCACACACACACACACAGGGACGTCAGCCAGGCTGTGACACACACACACACACACAGGGACGTCAGCCAGGCTGTCTCACACACACACACACACACACGGACATCAGCCAGGCTGTGACACACACACACACCCACACACAGGGACGTCAGCCAGGCTGTGACACACACACACACGCGGACATCAGCCAGGCTGTCTCACACACACACACACACGGACATCAGCCAGGCTGTGACACACACACACATACACACAGGAATGTGTGCACAGGCCGCCCTGAGTGCCACACAGTCCACTCTGAGTGTCCCGAGGACTTCCCCCTGGGCCTGAGACGCTTAGGGGGACGTGATGGGGACTCTTCATAGGCACCAAGCCTATGCCCATCAGTGTCTCCAGGGGCCTCTGTGGCTTCTGGGAGCCCCCACCGGGAGTCACAACCCAGTGTCCTCCCACTGAGGGCTGGGCCCAGGGTAGCAGACACCCAGGCGCAGGCCCCACCGGGTCCCAGAGGAGACCTGGAGACCCCCCTACCCAGCAGCCAGGGTGCCCTGCGTGCCCAGTGTGGCTCCGGGCACAGGAGGGGACGGGCAGGTGCAGCCTGGGGCTCGAGCCCGCCCCCGCGCCCCGCTCTGCCCTGGCCCGGCTGACGGGCGGCGCCCCGCAGAGTGCAGTGAGGACAACCCGTGCGAGGGCCTCAGCAGGCACGCCACCTTCACCAACTTCGGCATGGCCTTCCTCACGCTGTTCCGCGTGTCCACCGGGGACAACTGGAACGGGATCATGAAGGTAGGCGCAGCCCACGGGGCGGGCGGAGCGGGGCCTGCCGGGACCCCGCGCGGTGGGCCTGAGCCCGGCACGCCCCCAGGACACGCTGCGTGAGTGCGCCCGCGAGGACCGGCACTGCCTCAGCTACCTGCCCGTGCTGTCGCCCGTCTACTTCGTCACCTTCGTGCTGGTGGCCCAGTTCGTGCTGGTCAACGTGGTGGTGGCCGTGCTCATGAAGCACCTGGAGGAGAGCAACCGCGAGGCCCGCGAGGACACCGAGGGGGACGGCGAGGCCGAGTCGGACAGCCCGCCCGCCCCGACGCGCCGGCCGCCCACACCACAGGTGCGCCGGCGTCCTGGGCCTGGAGGGGTTGTGTCCTGCGGGGGAGGGGTCTCGTCCTGGGCCCCGGGAGGGGTCGGTCCTGGGCTCTGGGAGGGGTCGCATCCTGCGGGGGAGGGGTCTCATCCTGGGCCCTGGGAGGGGTCTCGTCCTGGGCTCTGGGAGGGGTCTCCTCCTGGGTCCTTGGAAGGGTCACATCCTGGGCCCTGGGAGGGGTCTTGTCCTGGGTCCTTGGAGGGGTCATGTCCTGTGGGGGAGGGGTCTCGTCCTGGGCTCTGGGAGGGGTCTCGTCCTGGGTCCTTGGAGGGGTCACGTCCTGGGCCCCGGGAGGGGTCAGTCCTGGGCTCTGGGAGGGGTCACGTCCTGGGCCCCGAGAGGGGTTGGTCCTGGGCCCTGGGAGGGGTCGCATCCTGGTGGGGAGGGGTCTCGTCCTGGGCTCTGGGAGGGGTCAGTCCTGGGCTCTGGGAGGGGTCAGTCCTGGGCTCTGGGAGGGGTCACATCTTGGGCCCCGGGAGGGGTCAGTCCTGGGCCCCGGGAGGGGTCGGTCCTGGGCCCTTGGAGGGGTCGCATCCTGGTGGGGAGGGGTCTCGTCTTGGGTCCTGGGAGGGGTCATGTCCTGGGCCCCGGGAGCAGTTGCGTCCTGGTCGCTGGGAGGGGCTGCCAGGTGGACTCGGGGACCTGCCTCCCCCAGGAGAGCCCAGGGCCTGGCCGGGACGCCGCGAGCCTGCTGGTGCTGCGCAAGGTGTGCGTGTCCCGGATGCTCTCGCTGCCCAATGACAGCTACATGTTCCGGCCCGTGGCGCCTGCCTCCGCACCCCCGCCGGGGGCGCTGCAGGAGGTCGAGTTGGACACCTACGCGGGCAGCAGCCCCCCAGGTACGGCCCCCGGCGGGACGGCTGACCAGCTGGGGGGAGGCGGGCACCGGCTTAGACGCTGTCCCACCCCAGGCCCTGCCACGACGGTGCTCTCGCCGGCTCCGGAGCCCGGCGCCTCCCTCCGCGCCCCGTCCCCTCGGGCTGCACCCCACAGCCCTGGCCTCGGCCGGCCGCCCTGCACACAGGTAGGGGAAGCCCGGGCCAGCAGCTGGGACACAGCCAGGGACCCAGGGCCCAGCCGATCACAAGACCCCAGGCCCCCCTCAGCAGCCAATCACAGGGCCCCGGCCCCCCTCAGCAGCCAATCACAGGACCCCGGCCCCCCTCAGCCTGCCCAGCTGCAGCCTTGGCCTCTCCACCCCACCCCCACCCCCGCCCAGCACCTCCAGAGACATGTCGGCCAGGGGGGGGAATTCTCTCCTGAGGGTGTCCAAGGGTGGGGGGTGGCCGGGTCACCTGTCCGAGGGTGAGGGGTGGCCGGGTCACCTGTCCGAGGGTGAGGGGTGGCCGGGTCACCTGTCCAAGGGTAGGGGGTGGGCTGGGTACCCTGCCCTGTGCCCCTCAGGGTCTCCTGGGTCCCCAGGAGCACAGGCCCCCCGGATGGTGGGTGCAGCCCTGGCTTGCGGCCCATGTGGGACCCTCACCAGGACTCCCAGACCCCTCTCCCTGGGGAGCTACATGCCTTGTCCTCCCAGGGCCCGGTGGGGATGGGTCCCTGGGCCCCTGGCTGTCAGCCGGGCTCCCCTGGGGTCCTCACCCGGCCCTGTGCCCTCACAGGAGGCTGCGCTCGCTGAGACCCTACAGGGGCAGGTGGAGGCTGCCAGGGGCAGCACCCCCGACCCCGCGGAGCCTGTGGAGAAGACCCCGGCACGGCAGGCGTCCCTGGGGGCTCCCCTGCGGTCCCCACCCCACTCCCCGCGTCCGGCCAGCGTCCGCACCCCCAAGCAGGCCCTCGGACAGTGCTGCACCTGCAGCCACCCGCCAGCCCCAGGTGGGGAGGAGCCGGAGGCCTCGGACCCCGCGGACCAGGAGGTCAGCAGCATCACCAGCGCCGCCCGGCCCTGGCCCGCGGCCGAGTCCTGCAGCCCCGTGGCCTCCCCTGCGGCCCCCCGGGCGGCAGCCGGGGGGCCAGCCCTGCGCAGGTTCCACAGCGTGGGCGCCCCCGGCCCCCTGGACAAGCCCGGCCTGGTGGAAGGGCAGAGGTGGCCCTCGGCGGAGCTGGGCGGAGGGGCCAGGGAGGTGGAATCTGCGCTGGGGGCCCGCAGGAAGAAGAAGATGAGCCCCCCATGCATCTCCATCGACCCTCCCACAGAGGATGAGGGCTCGGCCCGGCCCCCCGCCGCAGAGGGCGGCAGCGGCCTGAGACGCAGGACCCCGTCCTGCGAGACCACCCCCCACAGGGACTGCCTGGAGCCCGCCGAGGGCCCGGGTGCCGGGGGGGACGCAGGGTGCAGGGCGGAGCGGCGGGCCCGGCCTGAGCACCTCACTGTGCCCAGCTTTGCCTTCGAGCCGCTGGAGGCGGCGGCTGTCGAGGGAGGCCCCTTCCCCGACGCGAGCTGCAGCGAGACCCCGGGGCCCACGGTGCCGCCCGAGCCCCGAGCAACAGAGCCGCCTGCAGACTCGGGGGACCCCCCCAAGACGGGGTGGGGGCCGCACCTCAGGGTGGCCCTGGGTGTCAGCACAGACAAGCCCGTGTAGCCTGGCTGATGTGGGCAGGACTTCGGCCCAGGATCCGGTGCCCCGTGGGGCGGTGGCCCCAGCTCAGTCCCCGCCGTGGGCAGAGGGGCCCGAGCAGGACGTCGGCCCAGGCAGGGCCACGGCAGAGCAGGGGCGGCCGCGGCCCAGGGCCTCCGTGTGGCCGATTCGGGCCGTGCCGGTCCAGGTGAGCAGCCCCGTGAGGAGCGTCTGCGGGGCGCCCACACGCACAGGAGGGCACGGAGGAGCCCCTCCTCCACAGCCCTACAGGAACATAAGCCGGGGGCCACCTGTGCCCTGGGGCAGTGCAGTCCCCAAGGCCGCCACGGCCAAGGTCACTCGCTCACCGCCCAGTCCTCACCACGCCCTCCGCACCCTACGCCACCCGCCCATCCCGTGTGCTTGGTTTTGGGGCACCTCCGGGGAGTGGTGACCCCGCAATAGGATGGGGCTCCAGCCGCCAGGGTGGGGCGGGCGCCCTGCTGTTTGGTTTCCCGCCTTTGTTGGATTCAGGTTACACTTGCAATAATCCACACAGAGCCCAGCTTCGGGAGGTCAGAGCAGAATAAACGTAACTTATTTAAGAAGCACCCTGTGACCATGGCAGGCCTCCAGCGGGCGGGGAGGGGCGGCGGCCCGGGCCTGCAGCCAGCGCTTGGCCACCAGGACCCCTACGACCAGCAGGAGGAAGAGGCCGGGCAGCCAGAGCCCAGCCAGGAGCGAGAGCCAGGGCAGCCCTGGGTGTCGAGGCTCCACACCCCGCAGTTCTGGGATGTGGTGGCGGATCCAATCCACATAGACAGGAACGCGGGTGTAGACGCCTGGCCGGTCAGGGCGGCCGCAGCCCTCGCCCCAGCTCACCACGCCGGCCTGCACCCAGGCCCCCTGCTGCTGACACACCAGAGGTCCCCCGGAGTCGTCCTGGGGGCACAGGAGGTGGGGTAGGACACAGCTGCTCACTGGGCCTGCCTCCCCCCCCCCCCCGTCCCAGCAACGCCAGCGGCTCACCTGGCAGGCATCCCCGGGGCCCCCAGCGCACAGCATGTCCGCCCGAATGGCGCTGCCGCCGTGGCTGGAGTAGGCCCGGCTGCAGGTCTCAGCATCTACCACGGAGACGGCCGCCTCTCGCAGGCTGTAGGGGGGCGGCAGAGGCTCTGTGGGGGAGTGAGCGAGCCTCAGGGGAGGCCGGGCAGCAGCCACTGGCCCAGGGAGCCGGGGGCCCATCCCCCACCCAGGTGCAAGGCACGTGGGTTCTGGGTGAGACCGGCGGGACTTCCTGTGCGATGGGGTGGCCTCCATGGGGGTGCTCGGCTGGGTTCCCAGGCAGACTGGCTTGGGTGAGGGGGGCGCTCACCTCCCTCCCCCGTGTATCCCCAGCCGGTCACCCAGCAGCGTGTGCCCGGGGGGAAGTCCGTGGAGGCTGCCGGGAGGCAGACGGGCAGGACCTGGCCGGAGAGGCTCACGGGGGTGCTCAGCTGCACCAGGGCGATGTCCCCGCTGGCCCCCGGTGGTCCTAGGGGGCTGGAGTGCAGGACGATCTTCCTCACGGTGTGGAAGTGGGGGGACAGGGTGACCGTCAGCTCCCCTAGGTGCACCTGGTAGTCGGAGGAGTTCAGGGACCTGGGGAGGGAGGGGGGGCTCGGAAGGGCCAGAGGCCACCGTGGCACCCAGCAGGGCCCAGCGGGGTCAGCAGCCAGCTGCCCTGGCCCAGGCTGACCGGGAAGCAGGGTCACAGTTGAGTTGCCCGTGAAGTGGCCTCAGGGAGGGAGCGCGCCACCCGCCCAGGGGTGCACTGAGACATGGAGAGGTCTCCGCCCAGCACCCCAAGCTGCACCAGGGACTCCTCCCCTCACCCAGACACTCACCCGGAGAAGCAGTGGGCGGCTGTGAGCACCCACTGGGGGCTGAGCAGGGATCCCCCACACACGTGCACCTTGCGCAGTCGGAGGCTAGCCTGCCACGGCCACGCACCGGCCAGAGCCGTGTGGCCCCCCACGATTCGGGCCCCTATGTCCACAAGCCAGGGCTGCCCACACCCTGCATCAAGCAAACGGCCATTGTGGGGGCCCCCAGGGCTCTGGCCTGTGACCCCCCCCAGGAAGCTTCCCCACCGGCCCACCTGCCCACAGCAGCTCCCACATCTGCCAAACACGGTCCCTAAAGTGACACCCGCAGAGCCAGGAGTGCCCAGCGCAGCCTTGGGGCATCCCACCGTGGTCCTCCCACGGGCACTGGGCAGATGGTTTCGGGGGTCTCTGGCAGGAGGGGCTTGGAGAACAACAGGGCAAGGGAGGGGCCGCCCTGGGGAGGTGGGGATGTGTGGAGCTGCCCGGTGCCGGGAAGACCGCAGCCCTGGGTTTCCCCTCTGCACACACCTGGCTGCAGGGCGGCTCCCGAGACGCCTGCGGGAGGGACACGGGCAGGGTGAGGAGCTGGAGCTGGACTCGGGCTGCCCGGTGGGTGGGGTCCAGGGCCATGAGTGGCAGCCGGGAGCCGCTGCCTCAGCCTCCACCCCCCCACCCCCCAGGCACACCGCTGGGGACCCTAGGGCTTGTGCAGACTGGAGGGTGCGTGAGCCCCATCCTGAAGGTCTCCACCTTGCCCGTGCACCGCCTGCCAGGGTCACAGCTCTCCTTGGCCCCCGATGGGCACAGAGGAAAATACAGCGGCCTCAGGAGGAGGCACAGGGCAGTGGGGGTCCACACCCAGCCCAGGCAGGACGCAGACGACACCCACATCCACACTCCCTCACCAGGTCACTCACCACGCACGGCCAGCAGCAGCAGGAGGCTGTGTGGCCAGAGGTCCATGGTACACGTCCAGCACTTGGGACAAGAGGGAGCGTCCACCCAAGCCTTGGACCTGCTGGGCAAGGGGTGGGTGGGGACACCACACAGCTGCTGTCCAGGACAGGGAGGGAGGAGGCGAGGGTCCACCTGTTCTCTGCGAGGCGGGGCTGGCTCAGGACACTGTCCACAGGAGGGAAGTGGTGTCCTGGCCGGAACTCAGCTGCTTCTCCTCCCCAGGCTGGGGCTGGGACAGTGTTGCCTCCTCCAGGTAGCCCTTCTGGGTAACCCCAGCTCCCCCACCCAACGTGAGCCCAGGCTTTGGGGTTCTCCAGAGAGGTTGAGCCTAAGGCCAGGCAGCCCCGTGGGACAGCTCAGGCCCTGATGTCCCTGCCCCCACCTCGACCCAGGGATCCCGGGTCTGCACTGGGATCAGATGGGCACAGGGATGGCTTCCTGTCCGTCCTCTGAGGTCTGAGCTGAGCAGCCTGGGGCTTCCCTGCCCCTCCCTCCAGCTGGGGGGAAACCAAGGCGCAGAGTGGGAGGTGCCTGTACCCACCAGGATGTGATGGTGCCCAACACGGCCAAGGGCCCTGCGCCCGTCACAGCTCGGAAGTGCTCACCCCACAGCAGACCAGAGGGGCTGCCGGAGCCGGGCAGCCTTGAAACCGAGGCCACCGTGTGCAGATGGGCGTGGGAGCTGCGCTGGGGCAGGTGCCTGGTGCATTGGCCAAGATGGGGCTGGGGACACCTGCGTCCCATACCACAGGGCCCGGACCCAAGTCCCAGCTCCCTGCTCACGTGGTGGCCTGAGTACCTGGCTCTCTACCAGCCACGAGGGGGACCCAGATGGGGCTTCCTGGCTCCTGGCTTTGGCCTGGCCCAGCCCTGGCTCTTACAGAGTTCGGGGAAAGGAGCCAGTGGGTGGGAGATCTCCCTCCCCCTCCCTCTCTGTCTCTCTTTCCAATAAAATAAGGAAATCTCTGTTTTCAAAAGCACAGACCCCTTTTGTCACTGGGGACCCCCGCGCTCTGGCAGATCCAGGCTGGAGCCTCAGGGAGACAGCAGCCCCCACCCTCCTGAGAACCCAGGGGGCCGCTGTGTTCCTGACACCTGGCCCGAGGGCAGCCATGGCGAGGGGTGAAGCCGCCCGGCACCGGCAGACGACCCCCGTGCCGGCCAGCAGCCCTGGGGCACAACCCTGTGTCCCATTGGGAGGGCCAGCTGGGTCGGAGGTCTGGTCTGATGGCTGAGCTGGAAGAGGCGCAACCAGGCCCCCGAGACCCCCCGGGCACCTGCATGTGCCAGGAATGGCCACGGCCGCCCCGACCGGGAGGACCCACGTGCACAGGCGGCACCCGGTCCTGCAGGCAGCTGAGACAGCAGCAGCGGAGGGCGCGTGAACCCCTCGTGAGTGGGATGGGGGCTGGGGGCTGGGGGCGGGGCTGGCTGTGCCCCTGGCGGGTGAGGTAGGAGGCGGAGCTGCTGGCTGCAGAGTCGCCCTTGGCTGCCTGGTGCCCACCTGTGCCCGGCCCCGGGCCTCCCTGCTCGGGCTGGGCGTGGGGGGCATCGCTCCCGGCTGCCCCTTCCCTCTGGCCGAGCCCTGCCCACCAGGACCCAGCAGCTCTGGCTCTGTGCCTCCTGAGCTGCAGCCCACACAGCCTGAAAGGCCAGGGCTGTTCCCTGAGGGCGTGAGAAGCGGCAAGGAGGCAGCGGGAGCCTCAAGGCCTGGCGGGGCTGTGGGGGGACCAGGAGAGGGGGCCCCTGCCCGGCCGGGCACCCGGGGCTCAGCGGGCCCCCTGCCGCCCAGGGCTGAGACAAAGGAGAATGGGCTGGCTGCACAGGCCCAGGCGCGGCCTTAGCCCCCTGAAGACCCCGGTCCAGGGTCCCAGGTCAGCAGGGATGGCGGCCAATGAGCGGGGTAGGGGACCAGCCAGGAGCAGGAGGCCTGGGGTCAGAGCTGTGGGGACTCTGGGGGGCAGCAGGAGCCTTGAGGGCCAGGGTGGCCTGAGCCTGCCCTGGGCAGAGGCCAGGAAGGCAGATTCCGGCTGGGCGGGGGCAGGTGTTCGGGGGAGGTGGGGCAGCAGTGACAGTGGGGGGGCAGTGCCCCTGCCAGGCCCTCCGGGAGCCCCCCACATGCCAGCGGGTGGTCCTCGTCCCGCCTCTGTCCACAGGCACCCCCTGGATGGAGATCCTGGAACCCCAAAGGCTGGAGGTACATCGCCATGACAATGGACCCCAGCACGAGCACCCTGCCCCTGGCCTGGGACACCCACAGGCTGACCGTGCCTCTGGGGAAGAGGTGGCCACCACGGCGTAGCTTCCGTGGACACTGGGCCCCCAGGGCCATGGCTCTGCCATGGGTCCATTTGGCCCCTGAGCTAGGCTGGCCGTGGTGTGAGCTGGGCCCAGAGCCAGCACCCGTGCCTCGTTTCCAGCCACAATCTTGAGGTCACTTCCGGGTTCCGGCCGTGGCGTCCTCGGCCCCGCGCAGCCCAGGTGCTCGGAGCTCCTGTGTTCCTGTTGGGGGGGGGTGTGGTGGGCGGCGTCCAGTGCCGGTGCAGCGCTGCTGGTGTGACCCCCTCCTCACTCGGGAAGGAAGCCCCTGTCTCGGGCCCACCCACCCTCAGACCACACGCGCCACCCTCACCACTGCTGCCGACTCAGAACCCGCCCAGTCCTGCCCCTCCCACTGGCACTGGCGTGGAAGCAGGGGCCGAGCCACGTTCCAGTCCCACGCACAGCAGAGGGTGGCACGGCAGAGCCCCCAGCCCCACCCGGTGCTCCTGGCTGCACCTGCCCCACGCCGGCATCACCGGGCTTTGGAAAACACTGCCCCGCCCCTGCCGCCTCCCAGTGACAGGTGCCTTCCCAACCGCGCCTGCGCTGAACAATTCACGGTCCAGGTGTGCGGCCGGGGTTGGGGGGCGGGGCGGAGTCACCCAGGAAGCCGGGGCCCCAGAAGAGGGTGAGCTCATCCGAGTGCCTCCAGGCTTCGGCCCCGGGGGGACGCAAGCAGCGGCAGTGTGGCCCCGGGCGGGCGCAGGGGGAGGCGGGAGCACCGGCCACAGGGCTGTGGTTTCCTCGTTCTGGAGGCCTCGTACTGATCGCGGTTCATCAACATAAAAAGCTTATAAGAATGTGAACTCCAGCAGAGCGGAGCGAGGGCGAGAGCCCAGTGAGGGAGACGGAGCAAAGGGTCAGCCCCGGGAGAGACAGGGAGGCCCCCCCACGGCCGCGGCCGGCCAGCAGCTCCAGCCGTCTCTGGACTCCGGCGGGGGTGGCAAGGGCCCAGGGCTCGAGCCTCCACCTGCCACCCGGCATTAGCAGGAGGCGGGGCCGGGCCGAGGGAGGGGCTCACACTTGGAACCTGGGGTGTTGGGGGGTACGGGGAAGCTCTTGGGCACTCTGCACTGAGGGGCCACATCTTCCTGGGGGGCTGCCTGGCTGGGGCTGTCCAGAGGGGAAGGGCTTGCCCCCGACCCCACCAGCAACCCTAGAGGGATTCCAAGAAGGCGACACCCCCACCCCCGACTCCTGAGCTCCCAGCGCCAACAGCTTGCAGGCCACCCAGCAGGGCATCGTCCCCAGCCCTCCGCGAGGCAGGTGAGGGGGACAGGGTCACGGGGCCTCCGGGGCCCACACCCCCAAACGGACAGACTCCCCCCGCTGGTGGCCGTGGCTGGGGAGGCCCAGGATCCAGCAGCCGGCACTGCCACCTCAGCCCAGGGCCGCGGGCTACCGCTTCCCCCGAAGCCAAGTTGGACGGCAGGCCCGCGTGCCTCCTGGGCAGAGCTGCTGGCCGCCGGCCTCCGACTGCTCCTGTGTGCCGTGGGGGTGAGCGTGTGTCTGTGTCTGTGCACCCAGATCATCAGTGTGGGCCGCGGACAGCAGCAGAGGGCGAGGCCGGTTCTCATCCCCGGGGCCGGGCAGGTGACAGCCTTCTCCTGCTGTGACCCTCTGTCGGCGCCACAGCCCACCTGCCCTCCTGCACCGGTACCCCCAGGCGGGAGCGACCGGCAGCCAGCGCTGCCACACAGGGCCCCAGAGTGGACACTGCAGCCTGAAGCCATTTTTCCCCTCAGGCCCCTGGGCCCAGGCGTGTAAGGCCAGCAGGGCCTCGGGCGGGCTCCTTCATTCATTCACATTGCTTCGTGCATCCCACGAAGCGCCAGGCGCTGGGATAGGAGAGCAGTGTCTGCTCCCCTGCTGCCGGCCTCGCCTAGGGAGGCAGGGCCCCCGTCAAGGTGGCCGGGGCCTCCAGAGCTCGGCAAATGCAGTGGACATTACACACCGCAAGACGCAGGCACCAAGCAGCCTGCGCACGCGACTGCAGAAAACGTAAAGCAGCTTCAACGTTGAGGGTCGGCCTGGGGCAGCCGCTACCTGGAATCCGCCGGGGGCCGGCAGCAGGTGCAACCCGCTTGGCCACGCCCCCCGCCCAGGGGCGTGAGTGCCCAGACGCCCCCGTGTGGCCACGCGGAGTAACTGCAGGCGCCGGGACGCGCGCCCTCGCAGACCCCGACGGTCAGCGCCCGCCGAGCCGCCCCGCGCCGCCCGGGGACCCAGGTAAGTCCGCATGGCGAGGACAGCGGGCCCATGCCCACAGCGGTGTCCCCCGGCACTTGAAGCCCAACGCGTCCAAGGGGCTCTGCGCGGCGCCTCCTGCGGGGAGCCCGTCCCTGGGGGAGGCACACCTGGGCGAGCAGTCAGCCCCGGGGGTGCGGCCCGGTGGCCGGGGTCTGCGGGTGGGCGCCGAGGGCGCGCGGGGAAGGGGCGTGTGCGTGCGTGCCCCGGAGCGGTGTCGCCGGTGGGCCCGCGGGCCGCAGGGCAGGAGGCGCACCCGGCGCCAGTAAAAGCCTCGCGTTCTGCGTGTTCGAGCCCTCCTGGGCCTGCGCGCGACCCTCCCCCGCGGCTCACCCCCCCCCCCACGAGCGGGACCCCGGCTCCAGGCGCACCGCACGGCTGGATTCGCCCCGGTCCCCCCGCGCAGCCGGCATCCGGCTGCCCAGCTGCTGTGCAGGCACGAGGACCACCCCGGGTGTCCCGTAGGCGTGGAGGCAGACCCCTGCCCCCGGGGCGTTCCGAGAGCGCCCGCCCGGCCGCCCAGGGGCCGGGGAGGAGCCCCCGCAGGCGGCTTTGGGCTGGAGCGCTCGCGGGCAGAGGCCCGAGGCCGGGCGCGGCCCCGCGGTCACCAGGCGGTGGGCAGCGAAGGGCGTCCAAGGGTGGCCACGGGGAGGAGGGCCCCGGCCCGGGGACACAGCCTCTCTGCGCCCCCCGCCCCGGGCGGGAGTGCGAGGCGGGGTGGGGCCCGCGGTCACTGCTTCCCCGGGAGAGGGGGCCCAGACCCCCGCTCCGCACCTGTTCTCGGGAGTCCTGGGCTCTGCTCAGGTGTGGGCTTCTGAGCAGCCCCCCAGCCCGGATCTGTGGGTGATCTGTGGGGGGCTGCCCCCCCAAGACCCCCCACCAGCCTCAGTTTGTCCTTTGAGCCTGGCCCCATCTGAGGTGCGTTCCCGGCCCCAGGTGTCCCGTGTGGAGGACAGTGGACCTGGGGCCCCTGAGCTGACCCCCCCATCTGCAGACCTGGGCCCCCAGCTCCCCCCCCCACAGACCTGGGCCCTACCCCCCACCTGCAGACCTGGGCCCTATCCCCTCCCACAGACCTGGGCCCTGCCCCTGCCCCCTCCCCACAGACCTGGGCCCTGCCCCCTCCCCACCTGCAGACCTAGGCCCCCACCCCCACCTGCAGACCTGGGCCCTACCCCCCCACCTGCAGACCTAGACCCCCAGCTCCCCCCCCACAGACCTGGGCCCTGCCCCCTCCCCACCTGCCGACCTAGGCCCCCACCCCCACCTGCAGACCTGGGCCCTGACCCCCCCCCACCTGCAGCCCTAGGCCCCCACCCCCACCTGCAGACCTGGGCCCTGCCCCACCCCCACTGCCTATCAGGACCCCAGGGCCGCGGTCCAGCGGCTTCTCCACGGCCACACAGCCCAGCGCAGACCACGGGGAAGCTGGGACCGGGACCCAGGGGCGCGGGGAGTGAGGGGCGTCTCCGCCCCCTCCGGGGTCAGCCACGGCCCCTGTCCCGGCAAACCCGAGCCGCGAAGGCTGCGGGCGGGGGAGCCTGGGGAGGGAGGGCGTGAATGAATGAGTGAGTGAATGAGTGAATGACTTCGAGGCCCTCTGCGGCCGACCCAATCGCCTGGCCCCGGGCGCCCACCGCGCCGACGGCTCGGACGGCGCCCTCGCCGCAGGGGCGACCCCGCCATGCCCGCGCGGGACGGGCGCGGACCCGCGAACCGCACGCGCGCGCTCGTGGGACGAGGCCGCGCGCGGGAATCCCGGCGCGCCCCTCCCCCAGGCGGGACGGCCCCGGGCTAGGGAGCGTCGGCGCTTCTCCTCCCGTCGGTCTGGCGGGCGTCCGGCCTTCCGTACGGCGTCAGCTGATTGGGCGGATCTGGACGATGCCCCGCCCAGGGCCCTGCATCGGCCAATCGCAGGGGGTTTCACAGGACGCCATACTCAGGGGATTGTCGCCGTCCTGCGCCGTTTCGGGCAGCCGTAGGCCTCAGTGGTCTTTGCCCCCCGGCCCCGGGCCCTGGCCCCAAGGAGACCTCCGGAACCCGCGCGCTGAGAGGCGCCCGCCGGGCATCCGGGGAGCCCTTGAGGAACGCGGCGCCCCCCTTCCGCGGCTGCTCGCCGGCGTATCCTCGAGTGCGCCCGCCCGCCCCGAAGGAGAGTTTGCAGACGCTCCCTCACTTCGAGGACGCGGCTCCTTTAAGAGCACAGGTGTCCAGAGCGCCGCCTGACTGGAACGTCGCCCCCGGGCCGGGCTCCCCGACAGGCCGCGGGACGCCGGCGCGCGGCGGCGGGGCGCGGGCGGCGAGGAGCGCGCGGGGCCGCGGACGGCGCGCGGCGCGGCGCGGCGGCGGCGGCGCGCGGCGCAGGCGGGCGGCGGGCAGCCCCGCGCCAGGCCCCGCCCCGCCGCCCCGCCCGCGCCGGGGTCCTCGGCGCTCGGGGCTGCGCGCGGAGCGGGCTCCGGAGGGAAGTCCCGAGACAAAGGGAAGCGCCGCCGCCGCCGCTCGGCCCCCGCTCGTCCGTGACGCTCGCCGGGCCGCGGCCGCCCGAGGTGAGCGGGGCCGGGCGGGGGGCCTCGCAGGCGCGGGCCGGGCCGGCGGCGGCCCGCGCGGGGCGCGAGGCGGGCGGCGCGGCCTTCCGGGGCGCGCGGCCTCGGGGTCACGGCGGCCGCCCGGGCCCCACCTGCCGCGGGCCGCGGGGCGCGCGGGGCCGCCCGGGAGGCGCCGGGAGCGGCCGGTTGCGGACCAGCGGGCGCGCGGGGGGCTCCGCCGCCGCCGAGGGAAGTTTTCCTGCGCGGCCCAGAGCGCCCCGCTCGCCACGGGCGGCGGGCGGCTCCGTGCCGGCCAAGGTGAGGCCGTGGCCGCGGCCCCCAGCCCCCTGCCCCGCCGCGGGGGTCGCGCGTCTGCGGGGCCCGGAGCGCGCCCGGCCCTCCGTCCGCCGCCCGGGCCTTGTGTGGGCCGCCTGCCCCGCGCGGCGGCCCCGGCCCTCTCCCGCAGGGCCGCCGGGCCTTTGTCTGGCGGGGCGCGGGGGTCGGGACCCTGCTCCGGGCGCAGCCGGGGGTCCCGGGACGGGGGTCGGGCGCAGCCGAGGGAGGCGCGGGGTGCATGGCCGGGAGGGCCGAGGAGGGCGTGCGGTGCTCGTCGGCCACAGAGGCGGCCGGTGCGGGCCCTGGAGTGCGCGGTTCCGCGCTGGACCGAGGCCAGGCCGCCTGGCGCCGAGCAGGTGCGCACCTGTGGCTCGGCCGCCCGCCGCGGGGGTCTCTGGGCGGAGCTCTTTCGGGCCCAGGCGGGGGCCTTGCCGGGGTTCAGCAGGTGCAGGGCAGGGCGAGGGGCCGCCCTCCCGGAGCCCAGCGCGGGCTGGGGTGGAGTTCTGATGCGCTGGCTCGGAAGGGCGGGTTGAAGCGGGGAGGGTGTGAGAGGCGCACAGGAGCCTTGGGGACAGACGTCGGGCTCCCCGCGGCCCCTAGGCCTCTGCCGGCACCCCGTGCTGCTGCCCTGCTCTCCGGAGACCCCAGGGCGCCCGGGGCTGGTTCGCGCGCTGCCCGTGCAGGTGGAGGCTGTGTGGTGAGCGCAGGTCCCGGGCAGGTGTGCGCCTGCTCCCGGAAGGGGCGCGGGGAGGCGTGCCAGCCTTAGCCGTCTTTAAAGGTTTACTTGTTGTTAAGGCAGAGTTAGAGGTCGTCCATCCGCTGGTTCGCTCGCCCAGACGGCCCCATTGGCTGGGGCTGGGCCGTGTGGAAGCCGGGAGCCTCTTCTGGGTGTCCCACGCAGGTGCAGGGGGCCGGCTGGGAAGTGGAGCCTCCGTGGGCTCAGCCCGCAGCTGTGCACCGTGTGCGCGGGCCAGAGGCGCCCGCACTCAGGAGCCCGAGGACCGTGGTCCTCGTCCGATCGTCTCGTGAGCAGCCCCAGCCCTGTGGAGTTCTGAGGGCGCGTGGTTCTCTGGGCTCTCGCCCACTCCTTCCACTTCCTGCAGAGCCCCCAGACCCTGCTGGGCCCTCTGGGCAGAGCTTCCCCCTCTAACCAGTGCCAGGTGAGCCCGGAGTGGCTCCGGCCCTGCGGCCAGCCAGGAGGGCGCGGACTGGAGGCTCCGGCCCCAGTGGCTCTGTAGCCAGGGACTTGGAGAGCAACACCCTTGGGTCGGAGGACAGGGGCAGACGGCCTGGGGCCCTGGGCCTTGAGGGCCGTTGTGGCCGGCCCTTGTCAGGGTGCTGGCCCTCGGGTCCTGGGCGCGTGCACAGAGATGGGCCCACATGCGCCCTGCTTGGGGGGAGGCCAGCTGGGCAGCCGACAGACTTGTGGGCAGTGGCGCTGGGCTGCCCCCCTCAGCAGCGCCGTGCGCCTGCGGCCTGAGAATGCGGGTGCCCTCCCAGTCTGGCGTGCATCTGGCTCCTGGGGGGACCTCACGGCGCCTGTGTCCCCAGGACTCGGAACATGTCGGGCATCGCCCTCAGCAGACTCGCCCAGGAGAGGAAAGCCTGGAGGAAAGACCACCCGTTTGTAAGCAGAGCCCGGCGGGCGGGGGGCGGCGGGCGGCCTCGGCGCGGCTCGGGACTCCCCTGGTTGTCCCCCCCAGGGCTTCGTGGCTGTCCCAACGAAGAACCCCGACGGCACGATGAACCTCATGAACTGGGAGTGCGCCATCCCTGGCAAGAAGGGGGTAAGCGCCCGGGGCCTGGGGCGCGGCGGGGGCGGCGGCCTCTCAGGGAGCCTTGTGTGTGAGGGGCCACACCTGGCAGTGGCCTCCCAAAGCCCCACCCCCGGCCCGAGAGACAGGCAGGGCCCAGGTCTGCGTTGGCAGGAGGCTGGGACTCGAACCCAGGCCCCCATGCGGGCTGGGGGTTGACCACATGGCTCAGCTCTCCTCGCCCCTCCCGATGGGTCACGGTGGCCTCCTGGTCGGGAGCCGCCGGCCCCAGCCCGGCATGGCTGCCTCCCCCCTCGGACAGGACTGGTGGGCTGGAGGAGCCGTGGCGGGACCTCAGGGAGAGGGCTGCTGGCTGCACCCGGGCTCAGTGGCCCCTGACTGCTCTGTCCCCAGACTCCATGGGAGAGCGGCCTCCCCCCTCGGACAGGACTGGTGGGCTGGAGGAGCCGTGGCGGGACCTCAGGGCGAGGGCTGCTGGCCGCACCCGGGCTCAGTGGCCCCTGACTGCTCTGTCCCCAGACTCCGTGGGAGGGCGGCCTCCCCCCTCGGACAGGACTGGTGGGCTGGAGGAGCCGTGGCGGGGCCTCAGGGAGAGGGCTGCTGGCCGCACCCGGGCTCAGTGGCCCCTGACTGCTCTGTCCCCAGACTCCATGGGAGGGCGGCCTCCCCCCTCGGACAGGACTGGTGGGCTGGAGGAGCCGTGGCGGGGCCTCAGGGCGAGGGCTGCTGGCTGCACCCGGGCTCAGTGGGCCCTGACTGCTCTGTCCCCAGACTCCGTGGGAGGGCGGCCTCCCCCCTCGGACAGGACTGGTGGGCTGGAGGAGCCGTGGCGGGGCCTCAGGGCGAGGGCTGCTGGCTGCACCCGGGCTCAGTGGCCCCTGACTGCTCTGTCCCCAGACTCCGTGGGAGGGCGGCCTCCCCCCTCGGACAGGACTGGTGGGCTGGAGGAGCCGTGGCGGGGCCTCAGGGCGAGGGCTGCTGGCTGCACCCGGGCTCAGTGGGCCCTGACTGCTCTGTCCCCAGACTCCGTGGGAGGGCGGCCTCCCCCCTCGGACAGGACTGGTGGGCTGGAGGAGCCGTGGCGGGGCCTCAGGGCGAGGGCTGCTGGCTGCACCCGGGCTCAGTGGGCCCTGACTGCTCTGTCCCCAGACTCCGTGGGAGGGCGGCCTCCCCCCTCGGACAGGACTGGTGGGCTGGAGGAGCCGTGGCGGGGCCTCAGGGCGAGGGCTGCTGGCTGCACCCGGGCTCAGTGGCCCCTGACTGCTCTGTCCCCAGACTCCATGGGAGGGCGGCCTCTTCAAGCTGCGGATGCTTTTCAAAGATGACTACCCGTCCTCGCCCCCGAAATGTGAGTAGCCCGGAGCCCGCCGGCCACCTGGGCTCGCACGTGGTGGGTGTCCCTGCCCTGCTGGGAGGGGTGGTCTGCTTGACTCCTGCAGCTTCGTGGCCGTGGGGGAAGGGGCTGGGAGATCTGGGGTCTTAGTGGCTGTCGATGAGGTCCCTGCACTGACACTCAGTGCAGCGTGGGAACGGACCCCCAGCCGTGGGTGGGCGGGCAGCGCAGGAGACGTGCAGGGAGGAAAAGGCTGAGGACACGTTCAGAGTGGACAGGCACTGTCCGGGGTCCACGCAGGGTGGGTTAACGTGGGACAGCCCCAGGGTCCACGCGGGATGGGTTAACACAGGACAGCCCCGGGTCCACGCGGGATGGGTTAACACAGGACAGCCCCGGGTCCACGCGGGATGGGTTAACACAGGACAGCCCTGGGTCCACGCAGGGTGGGTTAACGTGGGACAGCCCCAGGGTCCACGCAGGGTGGGTTAACGCGGGACAGCCCCGGGTCCACGCGGGATGGGTTAACACAGGACAGCCCCGGGTCCACGCGGGATGGGTTAACACAGGACAGCCCCGGGTCCACGCAGGATGGGTTAACACAGGACAGCCCCGGGTCCACGCAGGATGGGTTGCCATGGGACAGCCTCGCCCCAGGTCCACGCGGGATGGGTTAACACAGGACAGCCCCGGGTCCATGCGGGATGGGTTAACACGGGACAGCCCCGGGTCCATGCGGGATGGGTTAACACAGGACAGCCCCGCCCCGGGTCCATGCGGGATGGGTTAACACGGGACAGCCCCGCCCCGGGTCCATGCGGGATGGGTTAACACGGGACAGCCCCGGGTCCATGCGGGATGGGTTAACACGGGACAGCCCCGGGTCCACGCAGGATGGGTTAACACGGGACAGCCCCAGGTCCATGTGGGATGGGTTGCCATGGGACAGCCTCGCCCCAGGTCCACGCGGGATGGGTTAACGCGGGACAGCCCCGCCCCGGGTCCATGCGGGATGGGTTAACACGGGACAGTCCTGGAAGAGCATGGAGCTCCTGCTCCGGCCCTGAGGGCCCGGGATGGAAGTGTAGCAGTGCCGGGGGCACGCGCGGGGGGCTTGGCCGCGAGCCGGGCAGCCCTCTGCTGTTTGGAGGCACAGCTGTCCCTGGAGGGGTTCACTGTCCCTCTGCTGAGTCCAGCCGGCCGCGGGGCACGGAGGCTGCGGGTGGACAGCACGCGTGGGTGCTCTGGAACTGCCGCTTCGGGCAGAGTGAACCCCACTACGGGCTCGGCACGTCCACCAGATCCAGAGGACGGCCTGGCCAGCTCTGCTGCATGTGGCGAGGGAGACCCCAGCTGCTGGCGGACACTGTGGTGTGGGCTGGGGTCTGAGGGTGGGGGCCCCGAGTCCTGGGCACATGGGCCCCGTGGCCCACACACTGACCTCCCCGTGGGAGGCGAGGGCTCGGCCTCCTGTGGGTCCCAGCGCAGGGTGTGTGGCCCAGAGGTCGCCCTGGGCACTCTGCCACGAAGGCCATGCCACGCACGGGAGAGGGTGCACGCGCTGTTGCCCTGGCCGTGGGGTAGGAGGCCGGGGCAGTGGGCGACCTCAACTCATGGCCTCCCCCAGAGCACGCAGGCTGGGTGCCCGGGGGAGCCAGGTGGCTGCGTGGAAAGTTGGCGGGGCCCAGTGTGGCTCCCGCGGGGCCTGGCTTGGTGCAGGTGCTGACCTGTCAAGAGCGAGGGTGCGGGGTGCCCGGCGTCCGCCAGCGACAGACACAGGGACTCCCCGCCGTGTCCCTGTCGGGGGGCACTCCTCAGGCTGTTGCGTGGCAGAGGCTGGCCGGGGGCTTGCGTTGGTCCTCCTGTGCCCTGCCGGCTGGACGCTTGGCTCTGTGGCAAGCCCGCCTGCTCTTGCCCACCGCCTCGTGGCCACAGCTCACCTGAAGAGTGGCCGAAGGTCTGGAGCGCAAGGTGCCCTGTGCAGGACGCCGGCCCCTCCCAAGGAACCTCTGCTTTCTCCCTGGGCCAGGTAAATTCGAGCCACCGCTGTTCCACCCCAACGTGTACCCCTCGGGCACGGTGTGCCTCTCCATCCTGGAGGAGGACAAGGACTGGCGGCCGGCCATCACCATCAAACAGGTAGGCCCGGCGCGCTGGGGCGGCGGCGCCGGCCGTGCCCCCGGCACCTGACCCCGCCGTGTGGTGCTGTCTCCGCACAGATCTTGTTAGGAATCCAGGAACTGCTAAACGAACCAAACATCCAGGACCCGGCTCAGGCAGAGGCCTACACAATTTACTGGTTAGTGATGGTGCCGGCTCGCGGGGGGAGGCGAGGAGACGCTTCCCCTGCAGGCCTGGGGCCGGGGCCGGGGCCAAGGGAGCAGCCGTCCAGGAAGGTACACCAGCTGCGGTGTGGGGGAGGGCCTGAGGGCTGGAGGCCCCTGTGCCTTGTTCCCAAAGCCCCAGGGGGCCGCTGCTGTCCACAGGCAGCTCTGTCCTTGGGGCTCCCACGCTGGGCAGGGCTTGGGGCTTGGCTGCCCTGCACAGCTGAGCTATCCTTGTCCCCTGGCCTCTGTGCAGGGCCCGGGCAGCCCCCGGGCTGTGGCCTCTGAGCCCCCGCCCGAGGGCGCTGCCCACCTGCTGGGGCAGCCAGGAAGCGGGCCCCCTCCTAACCTGTGTCTTCTCCCTCGACCTCCTCAGCCAAAACAGAGTGGAATACGAGAAAAGGGTTCGAGCACAGGCCAAGAAGTTCGCGCCCTCGTAAGCGGAGCCCGCGCCGCGCAGGAAGGGATGGGTGGCGAGAACTTGTTTACAGTCGCAGGCCTGATTGCTCCGTGCGACGCTGGTCACCCGGGGGTCGGGGGGCGCCTGGGCCGTGCCGCCGCTGTGCCCCGTGCTCGATTCTCACACAGGGTCTCTTCCTCCAGTCTTTTGTATTTTTGATTGTTATGTAAGACTCGCTTTTATTTTAATATTGATGTCAGTATTTCAACTGCTGTAAAATGATAAACTTTTATACTCGGGCCAGTCCCCGGCGCCAGTCCCCGCTCTCGATGCAGCATGCTTCACGGTGCCCGCCGTGGCCTCCCGCCGGCGCCCGCCCTCCCACGGCCGTCCTGCGGCCCCGCGCTGTGTGCCGAGCGCCTGGGACACGGCCGGCAGCCCCCACCGCACACCGCTCGTCTTCACGGGGCGTTTGTCTGTGTTGCTGTTTAGGGTCAATAAACTGTTTATACGACCTCCGAGCGCCGTGTCACTGGGCGCGTGCGGGAGCCCCGCCCCGGGGGCCCACAAGGCAGCTGTGCCACCGCCCGGCGGACCCCTTCCTGGGCTTGCCCGGCCTGGCCCGGCGGTGACCTGGCTGCCCTGCCCAGCAGGCACGGACATGGCCTTGAGCCCGGAGGAAGTGTGGGCCTGGGGCTGGAGCGAGGCTGGCGGCGGCGGCGGCACCGGGGGCACCGTGCCTTGCCGGGGCTGATGTCTGCAGCGCATTCCTGAGGCGGGGCGTCCTGGGGAGGCGGCTGGGCGTGTCTGTAGCCCGTCTAGCCTGTCCGCAGTGACTGTTACCGCTGAACGCCGCGTAGTGTAGTTGCACGTGTATGTGGTTAATACATGGAAATTCAATACACTTTCTAGTTAAAGGCATCGTGAAGTTACGGCGCTGAGGGCTCCTCACCTAGCGAGCGGGGAGCCGGGCGGGCCGGCCTGCGGCGCTGTGCGGGATCCCCGGGTGAGAACAACCGCACACACACAGCCCTCGGGGGGCGTCCTCCAGCTGCCCCGGGTCCCGGAGCCGTGGGAGCCCCTGTGGCTGGCAGGTGGCTCCTGCTGCCCAGCCCTGACCCAGGGCCATGGTGTGTCCAGGACCTGCTGGGCCTCCAGGCTGCCCACACTCTGATCTGGTGCAGACGGAACGGCCTCTGGGCGGGACCCTACTGGGTGGGCGCTCCTGGCCTTGGTGTCCAGGCTGACCGTGGCTGTCCGTGTGCCCACCCCAGGCTACCTGGCTCTGGAGCCCAGGCCTCACCATGAGCACTGGGTCCGCTTTGGGAAGGCTCCAGCTGAGTTGCCATGACGACGTGTTGCCAGGGTGGAGGACCCAGTGTGGCTGACTTGGACCTGCTTGAACTGGTTTGAGCCAGCTCCAGCAGGGAGGGGTCCTAGGAGTGGTGGGTTCTGGTGTCCTGCAACATGGCACAGCTGACCCCTGGCTGAGGGGCGGCTGAGGCCACTGGCACCTGCAGCTGGGGCTGGGGTCCCCGAGTCTGTCCTCGGTGCCTGCTGGAGGCAGCCCCGGCACTCACTCCCAGGCAGGGCCGACAGCGAGGCCACAGACCCTCGGCCACCCCTCCTGCCGGGCTCGTCTCTGCAGGGCCCCGCCCCGTGCCTGCCTCTGCCACTTCAGCATCTTGGACCCCCCGGGGTGGGGGCAGGGGCCAGTGCTGGGGCCCCCTCTGCGCCCCGAGAGCGCGGGCTGGGCTGCCCAGGGCTCCTGAGACCGTGGGGGCCCGCGGAGGCCCTGCCGGTCCCTGCCTGCCTCAGCCCTGGGGCCTGGTCGGCTTCACCTGTGGGTGGAGGTGGCCGCAACTCCAGGGGCTGCCACCAGAGGGCGGCACTCAGCAGGCCCCGAGCCGTGGCGCACCGGGCCGTCTGGACCTGCTGAGGGTCAGTGCCCACCGTCCCGGAGCCAGGCCATCCCAGCCGCAGCAAGTGTGCAGACTGCTGGTGGCTGGGGTCGCACCTGAGGACGGGAGGTGGCAGCAGCCCGCTGCTGACACTGACTTGGTCCCGGTCGGGCCGGCCGTGGGCTGCCACACTGCTCACCAAAGGTGAGGGAAACTGAGGCAGGGGTGGGCAGGCGCCAGGACTCTGCCCCAGGTCTCCTAGAGAGGGCGACGCATTCAGTAACCCCTCCCCACACTGCACACCTGGGAAGGAGGCAGCCCCTCCCCCCACTGCACACCTGGGCAGGAGGCAGCCCCTCCCCCCACTGCACACCTGGGCAGGAGGCAGCCCCTCCCCCCACACTGCACACCTGAGAAGGAGGCAGCCCCTCCTCCACACTGCACACCTGGGAAGGAGGCAGCCCCTCCCCCGCACTGTGCACCCTGCACGCCTGTGAAGGGAGCATCTTGGGGACTGGGCCTGCGGCCTGGGGCTGGGGAAGCCACTTCCTGTCTACCTCTGGCTCCCTACCTGCCGGGGGGAGCGAGTTCCCCCAGGGCCCCGCCCGCCTCTCCGGCCCCTCCTCACTTCCTGTTTACAGGCTGCAGCCAGCCCTTCACCCGAAGCCATCACCATCTCCATGGCAACCAGGCCCCTGCTCTCGGACAGGTTGGCAGAACCTGACGCAAGACTGCGGGGCAGGGGCTCCAGCTGCAAGACCCGGCACACAGCCGGGGGCACAGGGCCCTCCCCTGCCCACCTGACTCCCCTCTGCCTCAGGCAGCCCCCCCACATAGCCAGGCCTGTCTTGGTCCTGCCCCCCACATACCCAGGGGTCCAGAAGTGGAAACAGGTGGTGGCCCCCGCACAGCAGCGTGCAGCCCACCCCGAGGCGGGTGGAGAGGCAGCCTGCGCCCCCCGCTGTCCGCCCTCCGCCCAGGAGAGGACAGCCCGCGCTCAGCTGGTCCCCAACTCCAAGCTGGGCGGGCCTCGCCTCGGGGCCTGTGCTGCACTGGACCTCAGGGGCAGGCCCTTGGAGTGCAAGTTTGTGCAGTCGGCCTGCAGGGGTGCTGGGTGAGGAGTCCAGGCGTCGCTCTGCCAAGCCGGGTCCCAGGCTCCCTGGCGCCCGGGACTGATGGGGTGGCCAGCCCCAGCCCAGCCCCAGGCCACCCGTCCCAGCAAGCTCCGAGCCGATGCGGCTCAGGGTGGAGGCCGAGCGGGGAGGGAGGACTCGGACTCCAATGGGCTCCACAGCTGTCCAGCGGGCAGGCAGTGACCAGGCCTGGGGCGGGTGTCCCCGGACGACGGCCGCGGGACGCGCCCTCAGAGAGGCCAGCGGTCAGGCCCCGGCGACGGAGTCCCCAGGCCCAAGCCCGTCCTGGCCAGTGCTGGGCACCGCTGGGCGGGGGGCTGCACTCGGATGGCTGCGCAGCCCCAGCAAAAAGTGCGCTTCGGCGACACGGGCCGCCTGGGGCCGCGTGGAGACCCCACCGACAGCCCCCAGGGCGGGCCTCGCCGCCCCGCACCCCCCCCCCAGCGCCCACTGCGCCGCAGGACCCCGCCCAGCCCCGCCGAGGCACGGGGCCGGCCCGAAGCCCCTCCTCCGGCCGCAGCCAGGCCCCGCCCCGCGCCCGGCTCAGTCCCCGGCGCGCGCGGAGGAGAGCGGTCGCGGTGCCTGCGCCCCCGAGCTCGCGCCGCAGGACCCCGCGCGCCACGGTGAGTGCCGCGCGTTCCCCTGGTGCCGTCGGGGCTCGGCCCCGCACCGCTCCCGGACTGACGGACGCACAGGCGCTGGCCCACCCCGGACCCTGTGCCTGCGACACGGACCTCGCGCTCAGCCCTGGGGAAACTGAGGCCATGCGCGCTTGCTCGGGGCGGGCCTGGGAGCGCGCGGGGGTGCCCCAGCCCAACCCGCGGGCCGGCGGCCAGGAGGACGCCCCCAGGCCCTCGCCCCTCCCGCGGTCCTCCAGGGACCCCCTCGGTCTCCCGAGAGCCCCGCTTGCTGCGGGAGCCCCCCCCCCCGCCCCCGCCCGGCCGTCGCGGTAGGAGCTTCTGGGGAGGGCTGAGGGTTATGCCGCGGCTCGGCTCTGCTCGGCTCCAGGCCGACCCCCCAGCCCCTTCCCAGCAGCCCGGGGAGCGGGATGGACGCCGCTTGGACGCAGGCGAGGGGCCCTGGAGAACGAGGGGCCTGGACGGTCACGTCTTTCTGCGCGCGCGCTGGAAGCTTGGCACCGCGAGGTCCCGGACCACCTGCTTGCTGAAATGCAGATTCCTGGGCCCTCCCGGGTCAGGTTGGGATGAGACCCCAGGGAGCGCATTTGCAGCGGGCACAGCAGGTGACCTGCACTGGGGCACTGCCCAGCCATGCAGAGGGTGTCTGGCGAGCCGCGAGGTGCGTGCAGGACCAGGGGAGGGGTCGGAGAGGGGCAGGAGTGCTGCCGCCCCTGCCCCTGGCCCCGAAATGTGTTGACCAGCAGGGTGACCCCGCTCTGCTCAGCTCCCCCGCTGCCACCAAGCCCCCAAACACCATGGCAGGACACCGTGCAACCCGGGTCCCAGGTTCAGATCCTGGCTCTGATCATCCCCTGTCCAGCCCAGGCCTGGGACAGCCAGGGAGCCCCAGAGCTGGCCTGGCTGAAGCTCCGTGGCAAACCCTCGCTTTGCTCGCTGGACACGTGGGAGCTGTGACCGTGGCTCTGGTGGCTGGACACGACGTGGCAGGTCCTGCTCTGTGTCAGCTGTGCGCAGCACACCCACCAGTGCTGCAGCTCCCCTCGGGGTCCCTGGCCAGAGCACGCTGGGGTCAGAGTGTTGGCCGCCCGGGGCTTCCAGGGAAAGTGGCGCCTCTCCCCGCGCCTGCGCACACCTGTTGCCCCGTCCCGGCCACGGCTGAGCGGGAGGTGGGAGCTGCCCTGCTCTCCAGGACTTCATGGCTGTAGTCCTGGACACGGCTGCCGCGGGCTCTGTGTCCAGGGCGGGGGTCCCAAGCCCGGCACCCCGACCCCGGCCGCGGAGGATGCCCCCGGGGTGCTGGCGCCCTCGCTGCCGTGGCTGTCGCGTCCTCGGGAAGGCAGCCCCGGCCGCTCAGCTCCTGCGTCACGTTTGTCTAGGGCCGCGAGCCCCCACAGCCGGGCACACAGACGCGGTGCTGCTGGCGGTTGTCCTGGCAACAGCTCAGGCAGCGGCTGCTCCGCTGGCCCCCCGGGGGGGCACCTGCCACCGCACTCAGTCCCAGAGGGGAGGGGGTCCTGTGACTCCCGGCTTCGGGGACCGCAGGACCCGTTGTGGGGGCAACAGCTTCTGGAAGCTCGATACCCCCGGCCAGGCGCACAGTGGGAGCCCTGACAGCCTTGGGGCGAGGCCTGAGTCCTGGCCGGCCAGGCGGGTGGGAACGGCCAATGCTCTCCCTCTGGGAGCGTCCCCGGCGCAGCACCCAGGGGCTACCAGACTTCGCGAGGGAGCACAGGGCCCCGATGAAGCACTGTTGAAGGCTGGTGGCCTGACCTGGGGCCGGGAGGGGAGGGGAGGGCAGGCCAGCGACGGCCACCTGGGCAGCAGGCGGACACTGGTGAACAGGGGGCTGGCTCAGCACCACGCTGCCCACAGGTGTGCGCCAGCTCCCAGCTGAGCTGTGCTCAGGGAGGGACCCCCAGACGGGCCCAGCGCCAGGGTACAGGCCAGCCTGGCTGTCCCATTCCCACTGCCCTGCTGGGGCCCCGCACAAAGAGCTCCTCCTCTCTGCTGTGCGGCCCGGTGACGGGGCTCCTGCTGGGGTTGACGCGCTGGCCCGAGGGCCATCAAGGAGGCAGGTCAGACAGCAGGTGCAAGGTCCTGGGGCCACCTGGGCACAGTGTCTTGTCACCTGCAGGCCAGCGAGGCTGGGCAGCCCGAGGGGAGACCCCCGCATGGCAGAGGCACGGGCTGGAGGTTGCTGTGCGACCAGGGGCTGGGGATGCAGCCGAGGGGTCTCCACAGGCCACAGGGCCGTCGCCCCCAGCCGGTGCTTCCTCGTGGGGCCAGAGGGGGAGACAGCGGGAACCTGCCGAGCTGCCGCCTCAGCAAGAATCCCCAGCCGAGCCCTGGCCTGCCTGGGACGGGCAGATGTTCTCCCACACACCAGGTGCTCCTGGCACCCACCTGGGGTGGCCGCCCTGTCTCCTCTGCTTCCCAGCCCCTCCCAGGGCTGCGGGCTTGCCCAGGTTGAGCCGGGTCCCCACAGGGTTGGAGCAGGTGCATGGGGGCGGGGCCAAGGCCACCTTCCTCGCGAGCGGAGACAGTTGCGCTACTCCTGCTGCGCCTACAGGGGGCAGCAGAGAGACTCCGTTGCCATGGCAGCCGAGGTGCTGGCCCCTGATGGACGGGGAGGGCGGGCCCCGGCGTTTGCCGGCTTGGGCACCGCTGACTCCGGGTTCTCAGTGATGTGGGGACCCAGGCGCCCCTTGGTGTAGGCACTGCGGAGATGTGAGGGGTCCCAGTCTGTCAAGGTGCCGGGTGATGGTGAGGGTCCCGGAACAGCTGCCTCCTGTGCGTCCGGGCCACTGGAGCAGCTGCCCACCCTGCCCCGCTCCTGGGCCACCTGCCCCTCTGCTCCCCAGCTGGGGGGCCACACCTCTGGGCTAGGTTCTGACCTCCTGTACAGAGGCAGCGGGCACCAGGCACCTGCCCTGGCCCCAGAGTGGGCCTAGGGGTTGGGGACGTTGGGCACTGCTCCAAACACCTTGGTCCTGTCAGAAGAGCCACAGGAGACACACGCTTCCCACCTCCCCAGGGTCCCAGCCCAGGCATACGGGGGTCTGTGGGGACAGAATACGGTATAGCGTGCCCCTCCCCAGTGAAGCCCGGCGCTGACCTCAGTGTGGACAGCACACATCGCCAAATGCCCGGAGCCACCCTGCAGGGGACACAGAGCTTCCCCGGTCGCAGAAGCCGCTGCCCACCCCCCGTACCCCCGTGGGCAGGGAGCTGACGCGGCCGTGTTCTCGCCGCAGGTGGCCGCCATGTCCACCCTACTGGAGATCAAGAGCAGCGTGCTCAGGCAGGTGCAGGTGTGCCCGTCGTTCCGCCGCAGGGCCGAGGAGCCGGGCAGCGCCAGCGCCGACGCGCAGGAGGCCGTCGTGGGTGCCTGGTGGGTGCCTGACCTGGGAGGGCTGGGCTCCAGGCTGCGGGCGCCCCAAGGGGGCCCTCGAGTGCCCCCAGCCCCGAGCCGGGACCAGCACCGCTATGAGCCCAGAGCCGATCAGGGCCTTCCTCCCAGGAAACCCGGCGACGGCGTGGAGTTCTTCGCTCAGATGCGCGCCATCGTGAGGAAGGGGGAAGGCAGACAGGGCCTGCCGTGCCCTGAGGTGAGGGCGCCCTGCTGTGGGGCACCTGCCGGCCCCCACCCGTCCGGGCCCAGCCATGGGGGCGGCCCCCAGGTGAGTGCCGAGGCTCACCCCGGCTCCCTCACAGGTCCTCCTGCGCAGTGGCTCTCCAGCCCCAGCAGAGCCCGTGGACCCCAACCGCGGCCTGAGAGCCCTGACCCAGGAGGAGGTAAAGTTGCAGGACAGGGCCTGGGCCCAGGGAGGGGACCCCAGCCTCGCAACAGCACCTCCTGTGTGCAGGGTCCAGAGGGAGGCGGGCAGGCTCCAAGGTGCTGAAGCAGGGGCTAGCGTGGCCAGTGGGCGTGGCCAGGAGCCCCCGTGCCCCAGCTGAGGCCCAGCGCGGCCCCCCACCCCCTTTCTGCCCAAGGTGGAGATGCTGTATGAGGAGGCGTTGTACACCGTCCTCTACCGGGCAGGGACCATGGGCCCCGACCAGGTGGACGACGAGGACGCCCTCCTGGGCTACCTGCGGCAGGTCAGCCCCCGCCGGCTCAACACCGCACCCTGGAGGCGGGGCCGAGAGGAGGGCGGGGCGTGGGAGTCACAGTTTAGTGCAGAGCGCTGGAAACCCGTGCCGCTTTCCACAATGTCCACTTGAAGGCCCCTCAAGGAAGAGCTGGACAGACGCACAGTGACACGTACAGAGGACGCAACAAACGGGCCGGGGAGGGGAACCTGGCCTCCCCACCTGGGTGCCGTCCGCTCCCCCGCCCCAGCCAGGACACCACGACCGGCTCTGGACGTGCACGTCCCTGGCCCCCGCCACACCCCACCCTAGGGTGCACCCTCCTGCCCCTGCAGTGGGACATTCCTAGTGAGGCCCCCGGGACAGCGGCCAGCCCCACCCGGGGGTCATCCAGCCCTTCCACAGGTGTTCGGCACCAGCCCGGAGGAGCACGGCGAAGCCATCGAGCGTGTGAAGAAGGCCAAGGTAAGGCCACCGCGCACCGGGGCACGTGCCAGCCGGGGGCTCCAGGTGGGGCTGTGGCAGGCCCGTGCAGGGCAGGGTGTCCAGGAGGCCCCTGTGCCCGCAGGCCCCCACCTACGCTCTCAAAGTCTCCGTCATGCGTGCCAAGAACCTTCTGGCCAAAGACCCCAATGGTGAGTGGGGGCCGGGGCCCGGCGGCGGCGGGCTGCAGGTGTGGACGGCGCTGAGGCCCTGCCGCCCGCCCCAGGCTTCAGCGACCCCTACTGCATGCTGGGCATCCTGCCCGCCTCGGGCGCCCCGCGCGAGCCCAGCGGCCAGAAGGAGCAGCGCTTCGGCTTCCGCAAGAGCAGCCGGCGCAGCGGCCCCCGGCCCGCCCGCTGCATCCAGGTCACGGAGGTCAAGAGCAGCACCCTGAACCCCGAGTGGAAGGAGCACTTCCTCTTGTGAGCCCCCCGCCGGCCCTGTGCCACCTCCCGGGAGGGGCGCCAGGCGCTCGGGGGGGGGGGGGGGCCTCCCGGGCTGGCGGCGGCGACACGTAGCGGAGTCAGGACCGAGCCGGGCAGCCTGGGAGCAGCCGCGCCCGGCTCCCCACTGCCCCTGCCCTGGGAGGGGGCCTGACGATGACTCTGTCCCCCACAGCGAGATCCAGGACGTACACACGGACCAGCTGCACCTGGACATCTGGTACAGGCCTGTGCCTCGCGGGGCAGGGCAGTGGGACCTCTGGTCGGGGGGGGGGGGGCTGCAGACCAGGCCGGTCCATCCCCACCCCACCCCCGTCCCCAGGGACCATGACGACGACGTGTCCCTGGCAGAAGCCTGCAGGAAGCTGAACGAGGTCATCGGCCTGAAGGGCATGAGCAGGTGCAGTGGGGGGACCCTGCTGGGCGGTGGGTCCCTGGGGACACCGGCCCACCCCCACCCTGCACCCCCAGGTACTTCAAGCAGATCGTGAAGTCGGCCCGGGCGAACGGGACGGCGGGGCCCGCCGAGGACCACACGGACGACTTTCTGGGCTGCCTCAACGTCCCCGTGAGGGTGCGTGGGGAGCACGCGGTGGGGGCGGGGCGGCACACTCGCCTGCTCCCCGGGAGGAGGGAAGCTGAGCCCCAGCCCCTCCCCACCAGGGTCTGGCGGGAGGGAGAGGGACGGGGTCCCGGGTCTGAGCCCTGCCTCCCGCAGGAGGTGCCCGTGGCCGGCGTCGACCGCTGGTTCAAGCTGGAGCCGCGCTCCAGCGCCTCCCGCGTGCAGGGAGACTGCCACCTGGTCCTCAAGCTCGTCACCACGCAGGTGCGCCCTGGGGGGCCCCCGCCCCGGCCCGCGGGCTCGGCCGCGGGTGACCGGTGACCGGGCTGTGCCTTGCAGAGGGACACGGTCATGAGCCAGCGCGGGCGCTCCGGCTTCCTGTCCTACCTGCTGCTGCTGAGCCGCGTGCTGCGCTTCGAGCACCGCGCCCAGGAGGTAGTAGGCGCCCCCCGCCCCGCCCCGGCTCCGGGTGGGGGCGGGGCCTGCCCGCGCCCACGCCCCGCCGCCTCCCCAGCCCGACTCCAGCAGCTGGCGCGGCGAGCTCAGCGGCCCCGGGACCACCGTCCTCTGCCTCCACGGAGCCCAGAGCGACCTGTCGCCCTTGCAGCTGGCCGTGCTGTGAGTGGGCGGGGCCGCGGGCGGCAGGGCCTCCGGGTGGGCGGGGCGGGATGCCGCTGGACCATCCGGCCCGGGGCCCCGCCCACAGGCACTGGCAGGTCAGCAGCCGCCACCATCAGACCCGCACGCTGGACTACGGCTACTTGCTGGGGCTGCTGGAGGACATGCAGGCGCACTGGGAGGAGGCGGCATCGCTGCCCCAGGAGCAGGTGGGTGTGAGACCTGACAGGTGCCCCGGGAGTCGGGGGAGAGCAGCCGTGGGCTTGGGGCAGGGCCGCGGGAGTGACACAGGCTGGGACAGCCGCTGCTGCCCGCGGGCCCCACGGCGGCACCTGCTGTCCCCCAGGAGGAGAGCCTGGCTGACAGCTTCTCCGCCTTCTCCGAGTTTGGGCTGCGGCTGCTGCGCCAGCTCCGCCACTACTTCCCTGCCACCAACAGCACGGCCGTGTCCCGCCTGGAGCTGCTGCTGAAGTGGGTGGCCTGGGCGCGGCGGGGGCGCGGCGGGGCGGGGCGGGGCGGGGCTCATCGCCGGCGCTCCCAGGTGTCTGGACAAGCTGCAGCTCTTCCAGCCGTCCTTTGAGATCTGCCCGTTCGAGACGGAGCTGAGCATGGACATTGCCGCCGCTCTGAAGGTGTGGGGGGCCCCAGTGGGCTGCGCGGAGACCCCCCCGGTCCTGCTCCGTGCCAGCCCCCTGCCCGTGTCTCTCTCTTCCACTGCAGAGAGGCAACCATGATTGGTACAATAGACTCCTGAGTGCCAAGAGCCCTCGAGAGCAGGTGAGGCTCGGGTCAGGGGGCCGGGTCTGCAGGCAGCAGGGTCAGGGGGGCCGGGTCTGTGGGGAGCAGGGTCAGGGGGCCGGGTCTGCAGGATGTGGGATGAGGGGTCCAGGCCTGCGGGGTGTGGGGCCGGGTCAGTGGGGTGCAGGGTCTAAGTCTGCAGGGTGTGGGATGAGGGGTTCAGGGGAGCCAGGTCTGCGGGCAGCAGGGTCAGGGGGGCCAGGCCTGCGGGGTGTGGGATGAGGGGCCCAGGGGAGCTAGGCCTGCAGGGTGTGGGATGAGGGGTTCACAGGGGCCGGGCCTGTGGGGCCAGGCCTGCAGGGTGTGGGGTGGGGTCTGTGGGGTGCGGGGTATAAGCCTGCAGGGTGTGGGGTGAGGGGTCCAGTGGGCCAGGCCTGTGGGGAGCAGGGTCCTGGGGGGCCAGGCCTGCAGGGTGTGGGGTGCGGGGTGCAGGCCAGCTCTGTGCAAGCCGGGCCTCTTGCAGCCAGGGCCACAGCGCCTGGCTGGGCTCGTCAAGCTGGCGGACACCGTGTACGAGGACCTGCAGTCCTGCTACGGCATCTACGCCAGCCTCTTCCACAGGTGGGCCGGCCCTCCGCCCGCGCCCTGGGGCCCGGGGTGCGTGGGGCGCCCGGGCTGAGCTGTGTCCTTTGCAGCATCCTCAAGGTGGACTTCTTCACCCTCACCTTCCGGCAGCTGGAGCGTCTGGTGAGGGGGGCCCGCCGGCGTCGGTACAGGGGGCTGGGAGGGGCCTCCCCGGTGCCGCCGGCCTGACCCCAGCCTGCTGGGCAGGTGGCCGAGGAGGCGTGGGTGCTGACGGAGGAGCTGAGCCCCAGGATGACCCCTGAGGTGGCCTCGGGGCTCCTGGAGCTCTACCTGACCCTGGCGGACACCCAGCGCTTCTGGGGCTGCATCCCTGGCCGGTGAGCGCCCCCTGCCCCCAGGACAGGCCCTGGGACCCAAGCCGCAGCCGGAGCCGACTTCTGACCACCACCCCCCCGCCAGGGACAGCCGCTCCCTGGCCCTGGCCGGCATCCATGTCCCGTTCCTGCCGGCCGTGAAGCTCTGGTTACAGGTGCTGCGGGACCAGGTCAAGTGGCGGCTTCAGGGAGCCGTGGAGGTGGACACGGTGAGTGGAGGCTCGGGCCCCAGGGTGGCGGGGCTTGCCCAGGGCCCCAGCGACGCTGCTTCCTCCTCCTCCCCCCAGCTGGAGCCCGTGGACGCGTCCTCCAAGCACAGCAGCTCCGCGGCCACTGCCAGCCTCTGCTTCAGCCACGTCCAGGAGCTCTGGGCGCGCCTGGCGTGGCCCGATGCTGCCCAGGCCCAGGGGCTGGGCCTCCAGCTCAGCCAGGTCAGCCGCGGGGGGTGAGGGGCACAACCAAGGGGGCGGCCGGGCCCCGCCCACAGCTCTGCCGCCCTCCCCCAGGACATGTGCGAGGCCACTCTCCTGTACGTGGAGCTGCTTCGGAAGAAGGTGGACAGCCAGCCCGGGGCCGCCGAAGAGCCGGTGAGTGCTGGCGGGACGGCGGGGCAGCGGGCGGCGGGCGGCGGGCGAGGCGACTCAGCACCCCCGGCCGCCCCTCTGCAGCTCTGCGTGGTGCTCAACAACGTGGAGCAGGTGCGCAAGGCTTCGGGGCAGGCGCTGAGAGGCCTGGTGTGGCCCGAGGCGGCCTCGGTGGCCCCGGCGCTGCCCCGCCCCCTGCTCAGCTGCGTGCAGGCCCTGGACGAGGACCTGCAGCGGGAGGCCAGCACCGTGACCGCACACCTCACCGCCAAGGTGGGCGGGGGCCGGACCTGGGACCCAGTGTGGGAGGGGCTGTGCCTGCCTGGCGTGCTGAGCGATGCCCCCCCCCCCAGATGGTCGGTGACGTCAGGAAGTACGTGCAGCACATCAGCCTGTCACCTGACTCCATTCAGAACGACGAGGTGGGTGAGCCCGGGCCCGGCGTGGGGAGCGTGTGCCAGGAGCGGGCAGGGTCCACGCTGAGGCCTGGCCTGGGCTTCCAACCGCAGGCTGTGGCCCCGCTCATGAAGTACCTGGACGAGAAGCTGGCGCTGCTGAGCGCCTCCCTGGTGAAGGACAGCCTGAGCAGGTGCGGGCGGGGCGGGGCGACGGCTGAGGAGGGCGGGGCGGAGCCCGTGGAGGACGGGGCGGAGCCCGTGGCGGGGCGGTGGCTGAGGAGGGCGGGGTGGAGCCCATGGCGGGGCGGAGCCCGTGGCTGAGGAGGGCGGGGCGGGCGGAGGCTGAGGGCGGGGCGGAGCCCGTGGCTGGGCGGGGCGGAGCCCGTGGAGGACGGGGCGGAGCCGTGGCTGAGGAGGGCGGGGCGGGGCCCGTGGCTGAGGAGGGCGGGGCGGAGGCTGGGCGGGGTGGTGGCTGAGGAGGGCGGGGCCGTGGCTGAGGAGGGCGGGGCGGGCGGAGGCTGAGGGCGGGGCAGAGCCCGTGGCTGGGCGGGGCCGTGGCTGAGGAGGGCGGGGCGGAGCCGTGGCTGGGCGGGGCGGTGGCTGAGGAGGGCGGGGCGGAGCCGTGGCTGAGGAGGGCGGGGCGGAGCCCTGGCTGGGCGGGGCGGAGGCTGAGGAGGGGTCCCGCAGGGTGCTGGAGGCCCTCTGGGAGCTGTTGCTGCAAGCGATTCTGCAGGCGCTGGGGGCAAACCGCGACGTCTCCGCTGACTTCTACGGCCGATTCCACTTCACGCTAGAGGTGGGTGCGAGCCGGCCTCCATCCCAGGAGGGCCTGCCCTGGGCCCTTCCCCTGACAGCCCATCGGCCACCTGGCTGGCCTCAGATAAAGGCGCTCTCCGAGCTCCCACGGGCCCCCGATGCGCCCGGGCCCGAGAAGCGGCTCCACCCGACCCCGCGACGGTCTCCGTCTTGCCCTGCCCCAGGCTTTGGTCGGTTTCTTCCACGCCGAGGGCCAGGGCCTGCCCCTGGAGAGCCTGAGAGATGGGAGCTACAAGGTGAGGCCTGGCCCGCCCTCCGCGGGGGCCGGGGGAGGGGCGCGGCGGGCCGTGACGTCACGCACCCCCCCAGAGGCTGGAGGAGGAGCTGCGGCTGCACCAGAGCTCCACGCGCGAGTGCATCGAGCAGTTCTACCTGGACAAGCTCAAGCAGGTAGGGCGGCGGGCGGGGGGCAGGGGGCGGCGGGCGCGGCCCGCGGGCCCGGCTGCGCTCACTCGCCTCTCCGCAGGGGTCCCTGGGGCAGAACCGCTTCGGCCGCCTGAGCGTGCGCTGCCACTACGAGGCGGCCGAGCAGCGGCTGGCGGTGGAGGTGCTGCACGCGGCCGACCTGCTGCCCCTGGACGCCAACGGTGAGGCGCGGCGGGGCGCGGCGGGCGGGGCAGGGCGGCGGCGGGCGGCTCACGGCCGTGCCCCGCAGGCCTGAGCGACCCCTTCGTCATTGTGGAGCTGGGCCCGCCGCACCTGTTCCCACTGGTGCGCAGTCAGAAGACGCAGGTGAAGGCCCGCACGCTGCACCCGGTCTACGACGAGCTCTTCTACTTGTGAGTGTAGGGCCGCCCTGGGCCCCGCCCCGCGCCCCGCCCCGCCGCCTCTGGCCCCGCCCGCCCCGGGCCCCGGCCTGACGCCTCCGGCCCGGTCCCAGCTCCGTGCCCGCAGAGGCCTGCCGCCGCCGCGGCGCCTGCGTGCTGTTCACCGTCATGGACCACGACTGGCTGTCCACCAACGACTTCGCGGGGGAGGCGGCCCTCGGCCTGGGCGGCGTCAGCGGCGTGGCGAGGCCGCAGGCGGGAGGCGCCGCGAGGGCCGGGCAGCCGGTCACCCTGCACCTGCGCCGGCCCAGGGCCCAAGGTGAGCGGGCGGCCGGGCGCCGGGCGCCGGGGGACGAGGGCGGCCGGGCCCGCCTGGCTCCCACATGCCCGACTCCCGCCCCGCAGTGAGGTCTGCGCTGAGGATGCTGGAAGGCCGGACCAACAGGGAGGCCCAGGAGTTCGTCAAGAGACTGAAGGAGATGGACAAGTGCATGGAGGCCGACCCCTGAGGCCCCTCCCCCCGCGGCGCCGGCGCCCCCACCCCCGCTGTGTGCTGTGGCTGACCCTGCTTGTCTGCCCTGGCTACATCTCTGGTGTGTGCTGTGAACCCCCATGCCCCAGCGCGCCCCGCTAGGGCAGGCCTGGCCCTGGGGGTGCCCGTGCTCCCCAGGAAACCACAGGCGGCACCTGGGGTACAGGGAGCAGGGGCCTGGGGTGTGGCCCAGCAGGGACTAGGCCGGGGGCTCTGGAGGGAAGTGGTCCCTGCAGCCCAGACCCAACAGAGGCCAGGTCACCCAGCGTGGACGCGCGCAGGCCCCCTGCCCTCGTGGACGGCTCCCCAGGCTGGCGGTCAGCCGCTCCCTTTGGTGCCCACGCGTGTGGCCACACAGGCTTCCTCTGCTGGGTGGGGTCTCCCTCAGAGCCGCGTGGGAAAGCAAGAGGCTCACGCCGGGCCTTGCGCCTGCAGCTTCATTGCGCAGTGCCCGCCCCGCCCCGCCCCAGCCGCGACAATACAGTGTGTGCAGCTTCCGGCTCTGCGTCTCCTTCCGCGTCCCCTCGCCGCGGCTCGGCCCCTCGTGCAGCTGGGTCCCCGGCTCCGGAGCAGCTGCTGCTGTCTGTCCCGCCCTTGGCATCAGACGCGTCACTGTCACCCGAGTCGTCACCGGAGTCCTCGGCGGCCAGCCTGGGGGGGAGGGGGCCTGAAATGTCCTGGCCAGCCTGAGGGCGCTCCCTGCTGCCCGCCGGCCCGGGGCCCCTGGGGGCCGACTTCTCCCTTCCAGTTCTTTCTAAACCAGACCCTCTCCCGCCAGACACCCCCTCCCCAGCAGCAGGGGCTGGGCCCCGGGGTCAAGGACAGCGCTGGCTCTGAGCTGGGGCCAAATGGGGCGGCCCAAGGACCTACCGGGCGCTGGCCACAGGTCTGTTGAGGTTCGCAAACTCTCGCCCCGAATCCACGTCGAAGGGGTCTGCAGCGATGGAGGGAGGGGGGAAGCTGAGCTCCCAGTCGGCTCCGGGCAGGGGCAGGACCCCCCCCCCCCCCCCCCGCCTCCCGGCCTCACCGATCTCCTGCTCCTGCGCTCCGTGCTCGGCGCCGGCCAGGATCTCCTGCTCGGCCCGCAGCACCTCCTCGGGCCCCCGGCAGGCCGCGTACGCCTGCAGCAGCTGCTGGTTCAGGTCCAGGAAGCCCTGGCCCCACTTGAACTTCTGCAGCAGGAGGCCGGCGAGCTCCGCGAGGCCTGGGGGCACAGGGGGCCCCAGCCCGAGTCTGCCCAGGCCCAGGCTTTCTCCATCGGGGCCTGCCCCGGAGGAGCCCACCCCCAGCCCTGCAGGCGGTGTTCAACGTGGACACTGAAACCTCGGGGTGCGCCTGCCCGGAGCCCCGCCGTCCGCCCCGGGCCGCCAGCGGGGAGACGCACCCACGATGTAAAAGGCGGCGGCGAACGCCTCCACACAGGACAGCTTGCGGGGCCGGCCGTAGTTGACAGGGTTGGCGGCCACCAGGTAGGGCAGCAGGCGCAAGTGGCTCCCCCGCATCTTCCCGAAAGGGGTCTCGTCCAGCCTGGCCCAGGAGCAGTCAATCACGGCGACCCCAGCCTGTGCCACGAGCTGTCTGCCAGGGACCGCAGAGGCGGCGGGGAACGTCAGGGCCGGAAGGCACCGCGCGGCCCAAACGCCCCCGGGGCGCTCGCTCCCGTGCGCGGGCTCTGGCCTGCAGTGGGGGCACACCGCCCGCGCAGACGAAACCGGAGCAGGGGCGCAGGGGCGCAGGGGCGGCGGGCGCCCACGCCTACCTGTCTGCGGGGGACACGTACTGGGCGCCCGCGGGGCTGAGCACCAGCCCAGCGAACCTGCGGCCCAGGCGCAGGCAGCGCACCAGGCCCAGGCGGGCCAGCTTGCGGCCGGTGCAGCGCCGGGGGTCGCAGTGCCCCAGCTCCCACATGGCCAGCACGCAGGGCAGCGCTGCCGGGCCGGCGCCGCCGTCGGCCTCCGCGGGCGCTGCGCCAGGAGAGAGAAGGGACCGGGGCTTCAGCCGGGGGCTCCCTGGGCCGGCCGCCTGCCCGGCCGCCCACTGGGTCAGCCCACACTCACCAGGCAGCGCGGCGCCCATGTCCTCGGCGAAGGCCTTCAGGGAGCGGCCCGGGGCTCGCCGATCGCGGCCGCCTTCGGCCGCCGGCCCTCGCACGCCTCTCCGGCGGCCCATGGCTGGCAGCCGGTCCGCGCGGGCGTCTGCGCACGCGCGGGCGCCGCCGTGGTTCCCGTCGCCCGGGTGACGTCACTCGCGCGCCGGCGCTTCCGTAACGTGCGGCGGGGCGATGGCTGCGGGTCCGCGGCGCGTCGTGCTGCTGTTGCTATCGCTGCTGCTGCTGTGGCTCGCGGCGCGCGCTGAGCTCCCCCCAGCCCGCGCCCCCGGCCTCTCGCGCGCCCCTCCGGCGGCTCAGGGCGGGCAGCGGCCCCGCGAGGGCGTCTGCGCAAGCGCGAGCGCCGCCGCAGCGGGTTCCGGTCGCTCAGGTGACGTCACTCGTGCGCCGGCGCTCCCGTGACGTGCGGCGGGGTGATGGCGGCGGCCCCGGCGCGCGGCCTGCTGCTGCTGCTGCTGGGGCTCGCGGCGCACGGTGAGTGCCGCACCGCCCGCGCTCCCGGCCCCTCGCGCGCTCGCCGCCCCTCGCCCTCACCGCCCCGCTCCCCGCAGGGTCCGCGCCGGTAGGCGCCGTGAAGATGAAGGTGGTGGAGGAACCCAACACGTTCGGGTGAGCGGCCGGGCGTGCGGCGGGCTCCGGGCGGCCCGGCGCGTTCCCCGCTGACCCGGGCCCTTCTCGCAGGCTGAACAACCCGTTCCTGCCCCAGACCAGCCGCCTGCAGCCCAAGAGGGAGCCCTCGCCCGTGTCCGGTGAGTGCGACGCCGACGAGGAGGCCGGCGCGCCCCCTGCCCGCCGTGCCCGCGGCGGGGTCCGGCGCGCCTGGGGCTGGCACGCGCATCCCGGGCCAGGAGACGTGTGGTCCGCGCGCGTGGTGTTGCCGTGGAGCCTGCGCGGCCCCCCGGGACCCCCGTGGGGTCGTTCCTCCCGCGGCCTCGCCTCTGCGGCGTCGCACTGCCCGTCGGGACGCCGAGCAAGCGTTAGCCCCAGGAGGAGAGAGCGAACCTCGCACCTCCCGTGCGCCCCACTCCGCCGTGGCCGGCCTGCTGTGGGTGGCAGGCCCCGACGGGTGCATAGGCAGGGAGGTGGCTTGGAGAGGGGCAGCCGGGGTCCCGGAAGGAACGGAACGTAGCGCTGCCTGTGCCCTGAACGCCGAGCGGGCTGCGGAGCGACGGACAGCGCCGGGAAGCCGCGGAGCGTGGAGGGTGCTGGGGGGTGCGGACTAGAGCACGCGTGTGCACGTTCCGTGTGCGTGTGGGTATGCGCCTGTGTGTGCACGCTCCGTGTGCGTGTGGGTTGGGAGTTGCCATCGTCATGTTGACATTTACTTGTTTGAAATACACACAGAGAGGGGGGACAGGCCCTGTCTGAAGCCGGGAGCTCATGTGCTGGCAGAGACGCAGGGACCGTCTTGTGCCTTCTCAGAGGCCTTAGCGGACTCACGGGAGCCTGCTGTGGGATGCGGGTGCCCAAGCCCCACAGCGCCAGGCCCCGGGACTTGCTGTTGGCTGGCAAGGTCTGAGAAGTGACGTTTGGCCAAGCGTTGGGGGAGGGGCCTCCCAGAGGCGGGGGTTGGGGGGGAGAGCAGCGCCTGTGTGGCCGCTCTCACGGGCTCTGGCCGGGAACAAACCTGCTGAGATCTTTCATCTTGAAAACGTCCAGCAGGGAACGGAGAGGAAGGAGACCGTGCGTCCCAGCGTCCTGGGTGCCACCTTGAGCACGTCACAGCCCGCGCGCCCTGTCTCCTCGAGGCTCCCCCCCCCTTCACTTGGGAGGCAGAGAGACAGACAGACAGGGGTCTCTCATCCCAAGGTTCACTGCCCACACGCCTGCAAAGCCAGCAGCGCCGGAGCGCCGTGCAGGGCTTCCCCAGGTGTGCGAGTGCCTCCTGCCGCTCTGCCTGCTCCGGACCAGGGCCTGCAGGGCCCCCGCCCGCCTCGGGTTTGGTGTCGCCTTGTCTTGATCCCGCAGTCCTCACCCCGGTTCTCAGCAGCTGTTGAGACGCTGACTTTGGGGTCCTGGCCAGGCCTCCTGACGGCAGACGAGCCTGTTTGTGGTGCCCTGTGGCTTGTGTAGCCCCCGCTAGCTTAGACCCCCACAGGGAGCTTGGCCTTGAGCCCCACCGCGTGGCCAGTGCAGTACCTCCCTCTGGGAGGAGTCGCCACTGCCTGCGACCCCTGATTTTCCATGGTGCACACCTGGCATCAGGTTCCATTGTCCCGTGGCCGCGTGGGCACCAGGCTCAGCCAGAGGCCCTTGTGGAATGTGGGGCACCTTTCGTTGTTTTCTTTTTAATCGAGAGGCAGAGAAAGGGCTCCTGTCGACCGGTGCCCAGGGCAGCCCCTGGATGGGTCCTAAGCTGAGGGTCGGGAACTCGGTGCAGGGACCGTCGTCTGCTGCCTCCCCGGCTGTGTTGGGGAAGCTGGAGCCGGGAGCAGAGCTGGGACCCCGTCACGGCGCCTGCTTGCTTGCTCTGCCGTGGTGGGCCTCGTGTCCGGCTGCGGCCGCCGCCTCCGTGCAGGCTTCTGTTGCACTGGTGACGGGCTGCACCTGCTGTGGGCAGGCTCCACGCGGACCCAGCGGTGGCTGTGGGGCCCAGGGTGGCCACTCGTGGTCTGACGGTCGAGGTGGCTTCCGGCGTTGCTAAGGCGGCGGTCTGCTCCCACAGTGTGCGTGTTCCTGCTGTCCCCGCTCCGGAGCAGTGCCGCGGTCACCTGCCCGGCTGCGCTCACGGCTCTGTGGGCACGGGTTCAGCCCCTGCTGTGACTCGGGCATGCCACGGAGAGTGCCGGCTGCCCTGCTCCCACTCCAGCCCTCTGCTAATGCACTGGGAAGGCAGCAGCAGCGGGCCAAGTCCTGGCCCCTGCACCGGAGGGGAGACCGGGGTGGAGTCCCAGGCGCCTGGGTGTGGCCTGGCTCCGGCCTGGCTGATGCAGCCATTTGAGGAGTGAGCCAGCGGGTGGGAGAGCAGTAGAGCAGTGTCCCTCCCTCCCTCCCCCCCCTTCCCCCCCTCTATCTCGCTTGCTCTCTCTCTCTCCCTCTCTCTCCTCTGTGTGTGTGTGTGCCTGTTGCTCTGCCTTTGGGATAAAGAACTATTTTTTTTAACACTCTGGAAAACGAAACTGAAGGGCAAGTTAAGACAGCAGCACCCAGGAGAGCGCGGCCACGCCCTGTTCCAGAACTTTCCTTGATAGTCTGTGATTCGCCGTCTAGGTTTCTCTCTGTGGAGAAAATGCTACCTCCCAGTCATGAGTCGTGGTGAACCGGACATAGACTCAGTGCCGTGAGCAGGAGGCAGGCGGCACCGAGCTCTCATGGCCACACTGCCCGCTGGCCCCAGCTGGTCTCGCTCAGGGTGGAGGTGGCGACGCTGGGAGCCCCTGTGTTTGCCTGGGTGGCTGGCGCAGGGCCGCAGGCCTCCGTGTCGGAGCGCAGGCCAGACTCTCCTTCCTCTGTGGGCTGGAGGGGCCGTGTTTACGGAGCCCTCACCCAGGACACTTGGGCTTGCACCGTCTGCTGTGTCAGTCACGGCTGGGAACACGGCTGTGCCCGTGTCAGAGTCCTGCTTTCAGGTTTGGGTTCTGTAAACAAAGATTTATTTTATTTATTTGAAGGAGTTAGAGAGAAGTCTTCCATCCATTGGTTCACTCCCAGTTGGCTGCAATGACCAGAACTGAGCCAGATGGGAGCCAGGAGCTTCTTCCGGGTCTCCCATGAGGGTGCAGGAGCCCAAGGACTTGGGCCATCCTCCACTGCTTTCCCAGGCCACAGCAGAGAGCTGGGTTGGAAGTGGAGCAGGCGGGATTGAAGCGGTTCCTCTGTGGCGTGCCGGTGCTGCAGGCCGTGGCTTAGCCTGATAAGCAGAGTGACAGAGAAAGGGAGAGAGAGAGAGAGAGGGATCTTCTGTCTTCAGATTCACTTCCCACGCTGCTGCCCGGCCAGGCTGCAGCCAGGAGGCCCATTGCTGTCTCCCACGTGGGAGGCAGGGGACAAGCACTTGGACCGTCACCGCCGCCTCCCGGCTGCACTGGCAGGGGCTGAGTGGTACCAGAGCAGCCAGGACTCCCGCTGGGCCCAGAGGAGGGGGGCCTCCCCGTGGCAGCCTCCCTCTGCACCCAGTCCCCCACCCTGCTGCCAGTTCTCTGGGGCGTGTGCCCCGTGTGTGACTGGTGGGGCGTGTGCCCCGTGTGTGACTGGTGGGGCCTGTGCCCCGTGTGTGACTGGTGGGGCCTGTGCCCCGTGTGTGACTGGTGGGGCCTGTGCCCCGTGTGTGACTTGGGGCCTGTGCTTTGTATGAGACTGGTGGGGCGTGTGCTTTGTGTGTGACTGGTAGGGCGTGTGCCCCGTGTGTGACTGGTGGGGCGTGTGCCCCGTGTGTGACTTGGGGCCTGTGCCCCGTGTGTGACTTGGGGCGTGTGCCCCGTGTGTGACTGGTGGGGCCTGTGCCCCGTGTGTGACTTGGGGCGTGTGCCCCGTGTGTGACTGGTGGGGCCTGTGCCCCGTGTGTGACTGGTGGGGCGTGTGCCCCGTGTGTGACTGGTGGGGCGTGTGCCCCGTGTGTGACTTGGGGCGTGTGCCCCGTGTGTGACTGGTGGGGCCTGTGCCCCGTGTGTGACTGGTGGGGCCTGACCCCGTGTGTGACTGGTGGGGCGTGTGCCCCGTGTGTGACTTGGGGCGTGTGCCCCGTGTGTGACTGGTGGGGCCTGTGCCCCGTGTGTGACTGGTGGGGCCTGTGCCCCGTGTGTGACTGGTGGGACGTGTGCCCCGTGTGTGACTGGTGGGGCCTGTGCCCCGTGTGTGACTGGTGGGGCGTGTGCCCCGTGTGGTCGCTGGGTCTTGGTGGTTCTGTGTGTTTCCTGAGCAGCTGCCCGCAGAGTCTGTGCCCGTTTTATTCCCGCCCCGGTGGCATGAGCGCAGGTCCCCAGCCCTGTCTGGTGGTCGGCTGCACAGGGGGGCGGTGTTCCGTGGTCCTGCCTGCCTCTTGGCGCGTGCCCCAGGGTTGCTGGGTCCTCGGAGAGCCGTCTGCGCGCCTGTTCCTGTTGCGGACCCTCTCTCAGGGTGGGGCCTGTTCTGTGGGCGGGGCCTGGTTCGCTGCAGGAGCTCCTGCCGTGTCTGCGTGCGGACCCTCTCTCAGGGTGGGGCCTGTTCCTGTGGGCGGGGCCTGGTTCGCTGCAGGAGCTCCTGCCGTGTCTGCGTGCGGACCCTCTCTCAGGGTGGGGCCTGTTCTGTGGGCGGGGTCTGGTTGGCTGCAGGAGCTCCTGCCGTGTCTGCGTGCGGACCCTCTCTCAGGTGGGGCCTGTTCCTGTGGGCGGGGCCTGGTTCGCTGCAGGAGCTCCTGCCGTGTCTGCGTGCGGACCCTCTCTCAGGGTGGGGGCCTGTTCCTGTGGGCGGGGTCTGGTTCGCTGCAGGAGCTCCTGCCGTGTCTGCGTGCGGACCCTCTCTCAGGTGGGGCCTGTTCCTGTGGGCGGGGTCTGCGTGCGGACCCTCTCTCAGGTGGGGTCCGAGTTCTCCCTGCTGTGGGTTGCTTTCTCCTTTTCTTTTTCTCTTTTTGGTTGATTTATTTCCTTGAAAGGCAGAGACGGGGAGGGGGGTCAGCACCGGGGAGGGGGGTCAGCACCGGGGAGGGGGGTCAGCACTGTGGTGTAGCGGGTAAGGCAGCCGCCTGCAGTGCCAGCATCCCATATGGGCGCCGGTTTGAGTCCCGGCTGCTCCTCTTCCAGTCCAGCTCTCTGCTGTGTCCTGGGAAGGCAGTGGAGGATGGCCCACCTGCTTGGGCCCTGCACCCACATGGGAGACCCGGGAGAAGCTTCTGGCTCCCGGTCGGCCCTACTCCGGCCACTGTGGCCATTTTTGGGGCGTGAACCAGCGGCTGGAAGACCTCTCTCTGCTTCTGCCTGTCTGTAACTCTGCCTTTCAAATAAATTGATTTTAAAAAGTGGTCAGGCGGAGGCAGGACTCACCCCAGGCCCAGTGGCCGAGCCCCTGGTGTTTTGTTGCGTGTCACATCCTCGTGCGTGGAACCACCTCGCGTCCCTCGTCTGCTGGTGCTGCTCCGTCGTTCTGTGTTGCAGCTCTGTTGTCAGCTCTCGCAAGCCTGTGCATCGTCAGGTTCCCACGTAGTCCCAGACCTGAGCCGTCAGGGCTGCTCCCGGCTCCCCTGTGCCTCTGCCCGGCCGGGGCTCGAGGAGCCGGGAGCAGCCTGGGATTCTCTTCTCAACGGCGCTCTGAAAGGGCAGAGTGACAGTCCTGTTCATTCCCCAGACGGCTGCGACGGTGGGCACTCTGTCCAGGTCTCCTCTGTGGGAGGCAGGGCCCAGGTCCTTGGGCCGGCCTCTGCCTCCCAGCATGCATTGCAGGAAGTTGGATGGGAAGCAGCACTGATGTGGGAGTCCAGCGCAGCAGCTTAGCCCACTGTGCCTCGGGGAAGCGGTCAGCCTGCATCGTGGACCGCGGGCTTGCCTCTGGGCCGTGCGCCTCGAGTGTGACGTCTGTCATGCTGAGGGAGCTCCTCCCTGGTGGGGGTGTGGGCGTCAGTGGAGAGCAGGCAGGTGGGAGCCCCTGCGCCCTGGGCGGCCACGTGTGTGTTCCGGGCGGCCCCGCGTGTGCTCCGGGCGGCCACGTGTGTGTTCTAGGTGGCCCCATGTGTTCCGGGCAGCCTCACATGTGTTCCGGGCGGCCCTGCGTGTGCTCCAGGAGGCCATGTGTGTTCCAGGCGGCCTCACATGTGTTCCGGGCGGCCCCGCGTGTGCTCTAGGAGGCCATGTGTGTTCCGGGCGGCCCCGCGTGTGCTCCAGGAGGCCATGTGTGTTCCAGGCGGCCACGTGTGTGTTCTAGGCAGCCCTGCGTGTGTTCCAGGTGGCCCCGCGGGAGCCCCTGCGCCCTAGGCAGAGCCTCGCTGGTCGTGGTGGGCAGCAGGTTCACAGGCGGCTGGGTTCAGTCTGCTGGCAGCACGTTGAGGGTTTTGTTCCCATGTTCTTTTTTTTTTTTTTTTTGACAGGCAGAGTGGACAGTGAGAGAGAGAGACAGAGAGAAAGGTCTTCCTTTGCCGTTGGTTCACCCTCCAATGGCCACTGTGGCTGGCGCACTGTGGCCGGCGCACCGCGCTGATCTGAAGGCAGGAGCCAGGTGCTTCTCCTGGTCTCCCATGGGATGCAGGGCCCAAGGACTTGGGCCATCCTCCACTGCACTCCCTGGCCACAGCGGAGAGCTGGCCTGGAAGAGGGGCAACCGGGACAGAATCTGGTGCCCCGACCGGGACTAGAACCTGGTGTGCCGGCGCCGCAAGGTGGAGGATTAGCCTGTTGAGCCACAGGGCCGGCCGCTCCCGTGTTCTTAAAGGGATCTTGGTCCGAAGTTCTCCTGTGCTGCTAGCCTCGCGGAGCAGTGAGCCTCCCGCCAGCTTGTCTCCCGACTCCGTCCTGGTGGGCGCCCTGGCAGCGTGGCCGTCGTGTGCTGGAAGGCCCTGATCATCATTTATCTGAAAGGCAGGGTGATGAGAGGTCTCCATCCGCTGGCTCACTCCCCAAATGGCCGCAAGGGCCAGGGCTGGGCCAGGCCGCAGCCGGGAGCCGGGAGCCTGTGGCTCTGTCCAGGGCTCCCGTGTAGGGGGCAGGGGCCCAGGTACTCAGGCCGCCTTCGCCCGCTTTCCCAGGCGCATCAGCGGGGAGCTGGGTGGGAAAGTGGAGCAGCCGGGGCTGGAACCGGGCTGATGGCGATGCCGGGGTTCCCTCCTGGACCCCTGCTCGGCGACCAGAACAGGTTCTGTAGGATTTTGAGGTCTCACCTTGAGAAGCCCGCACATGGCTGGGTGCAGGGCCCTGGGTTCATGTGCTGCCCTAGGCGGAGCCCGGGTGCTGCGGGGCCCTGGAGCTGTGGCCACGCACACCGTGCCGGAGCACTGCCTCTTTGGAAGTCCGCAGGCGCTGGGGAGCAGGGCCCCGAGCAGCCCATGGATCTGCCCCCGTGTCCTCGCCAGCCCGCGTCTCTGGATCTCAGGTGGAGCCCCCAGGGGCACCGCGGGTTGAGCCGTGCCGGCTTTGTCACGTCTGTTCTGCGACGGGACTTAACGTGGTCTGAATGTTTGCCCGTTACTGGCTTTGTTGTGTGCCACACGTGTCGTGTCAGCACTGCCTTCGTGGTCACGTGTGGACTGTGGACTGGAGAAACTGGAAAATGGGATGAAAGTAAAACTCAGGGCACGGGCGTGGTGGCCCGGCAGGTTGACGCCCACCCCCGTGCTGGCTCCGTGCTTCTGCCCGCTCCCTGCGAATGCGCCCGGGAAGTCAGACGATGGCCCAGGTTCTCAGGCCCCTGCCACCCACGTGGGGGACCCAGGTGCAGCTCCTGCTTCCTGGATGCAGGCACTGGGGGGACACAGCAGATTGGGGGAATCCCCATTCAAAGAAAATACATTTTGGTTTGTGGAGGGATTTCCAAAGACTTCACGGAGAGTGAGTAAGCGAAGTGGCACCTGGACCTCCCTGTGACACGGAGGCTACTGAGCCTCACCCACCCACGCCCCTGCCAGTGTCGCTCTTCCGGTCCTGGAAGTCGGAGCCCAGGCCGCCTCCCTCTGCCCAGTGTGTCCTGTGTCCCCTCCCTCTGCCTGGCACAGCCCCCCTCTGCCCGGTGTGTGTCCTGTGTCCACCTCGCTCTGCCCGGTGTGTGTCCTGGGTCCTCCGGCTGCAGCACAGCCAGGGTCTTAGGAGTCTGGGGGTCTGCGCCCTCGTTTGAGTCCGTTTCCCTGGTGGTCTCCTGTTTTTCCGCCGTCTGTGCCGGTCCTGTGCCCTTTGCCTAACCGTTGGGAAGCAGTCCAGCCCTGCTGTTTTCAGAGACAGGGACGACGCGGTCACCCCCTGCTGGTCATCCGGGTCTCCCACGTGGGTGCAGGCCCCGGTGGGCCGAGCTGCTGTTCTGGGGGGCCGTTTCCGCGGCACTCATGGCGCCCTCCCCTCCCCCAGGGCCCAGACACCTCTCCCGGCTCTCTGGCAAGTGCTTCAGCCTGGTGGAGTCCACGTGAGTGCGGGTGGGCGGGCAGGCGGGTGGGCGGGGCCGGGGGCGGCCCTGACGCCCGTGTTCCCAGGTACAAGTACGAGTTCTGCCCGTTCCACAACGTGACGCAGCACGAGCAGACGTTCCGCTGGAACGCCTACAGCGGCATCCTGGGGTGAGCACGTGCCCCGGGGTGACCCCACACTCCCGGGCGGGGCGGCCGGCCCGGCCCCACACACCTGCCCCGCTCCCCAGAGTCTGGCACGAGTGGGAGATCGCCAACAACACCTTCGCGGGCATGTGGATGAGGGACGGCGACTCCTGCCGCGCACGGAGCCGGCAGAGCAAGGTGACACCCCCCCCCCCCCGCAGGGACTCGGCCGGGGCGGGGCCGGCCTGCCCCCAGCCACCAACCTGCGCCCCTCCCAGGTGGAGCTTACCTGTGGGAGACGCCACCGGCTGGCCCACGTGTCGGAGCCCAGCACCTGTGTCTACGCGCTGACCTTTGAGACGCCCCTCGCCTGCCACCCCCACTCTCTGCTAGGTAGGGGTGGGGTGCTGGGCGGAGCCTGAGTCCACTTCTGTCCACGCCCCTAAGGGGCGGGGCGGAGCTCAGCGAGTCCACTTCCTGTCTCGATGCCCAGTGTACCCGACCCTGCCAGAGGCCCTGCAGCGGCGCTGGGACCAGGTGGAGCAGGACCTGGCCGACGGCCTCATCACGCCCCAGGTAGTGCTTGCTGGTGCCCCCACCCCCATCCAGGTGCGCGCTGGTGCCCCCCCCCCCCGCCCCACGCACTCCCTCTCCCCCTCCCCCCAGGGCCACGACAAGCTGCTGAGGGCGATCTTCCAGGACGCTGGCTACCTAAGGACCCCAGGGCGCGAGGAAGCTGCGCAGCGGGAAGGGGGGCCCCCGGGCCCGGGCCTGGAGACCCTGGAGCAGTGCAGACAGGTAGAGACCGGGAGGAGGCCTGGGGCGCACCCCCACGCGGAGCCTGACCCCCGCCCCTGTCGCAGGCGCACGCGGAGCTGTCCTCGGAGATCACGCGGCTGAGGGCCCTGCTGAGCCAGCACGGCGTCCCGCACGCCCTGGCGGCCGGCACGGACTCGGAGCCGCAGGGCGTCGGCCAGTGAGGGGCGGGGCCAGCGGGCCCAGGGACAGAGGGGCGGTCTGGAGTTTTAATTCATTTCCATGTTGATAAAAATAATTCATGATTTGTAAGCCATCACATAAATGCCACAGTGTAAGAACTTCACCCGCGTGTCACCAGCTGTGAACCATCCATGACAGGGGACGATGGCGCCATCAACACCCCCTGCGCTGAGACTCTACACGCGGAACACTGACCCGGCGCCCACACTGGGGCCCAGGCCCCACACCCACGGTGGACTCGGGGTGGAGCGGGGCCGGCCTGGAGCCTGGGGGCCCCCAAGGCAGCAGGCGCTAAGTACGAGTGCAGGTGACAGGGCGCAGGTGCACCAAGCACACGGAGCCCTGTGGATCCTGGATCCGGGAGCGACAAAGGCCACCTTAGGGTCCTCCGCACCACACGTGCACTCCAGGGCTGACGCAGTTGAGCCCAGAGCCGCAGGGGCCCCGAGCTGTCCACGCCCCCCCCCCCCCACTGCCCTGCCAGTGCTCCCACGGCCGGTGGCATCGGGCTCAGGGGCTGCCTCCCAGCAGGGTGGGCACCTTGGAGCTGCTTGGGCACCCAGGCTGCACAGGCCGGGCCTCCCTTCCCTCCTGGCTGGACACAGATCGGTGACCGTGCCAGTTGGAACAGCCTAGGACCCTGGCCCCAGGAATCGTGGGGGTCCTGGGTGTGGGGAGGGGGCCACCAGGCACCTCGGGAGAAGACTGGGCCCCATCACATCCGAATGCAGCCCCTGCGTCCCTTCCCCAAGACACAGGCGGGCACGGGTCCCAGCCACGCTGGCCTCGGACCACCCCACTGAGCGCACACGCTGGGCTGGGGGTGGACCCCACCCGAGTGACAGCCAGGCCCAGGTGGAGGCCCCCAGTGCTGCTCTGCCACCCCCTCACGCACCTGCTACCAACAGCGCGAGCAACGCAGACACGCAGCCCCGCGCTCGGCTCCGGGTTCTGGGGAGAACACGCTGCCCGCGGGCTCACCACTGAGGGGGCGGGCACTCGGGGGTGCTGGCGGCACGCGGCTCGCAGGGGCCGCCCCGGGCCGGCTCTCCGCCGGCCACACTCTGCTTGGCGCGGAGCTGGCCGATCACCTGGGGGAGACAGCGGGGCAGGGCTCAGCGCCAGGCCAGCAGGTGTGCAAGACCCCACGGGGCCAGGGCGGGGCCGGCCCGACGGGAGACGAGGGGCAGACTTACCCCGTCCACGGCCTCCAAGTCCAGGCGCAGCCGCGTCTGCAGGGAGTGCAGCTGGGGCAGCGGGATGGCGCCCACGTCGGGCAGCGAGGCCACGCCCAGCCCCTCGAGCTCCTCCCGCAGCTGCTGCACCTGCGCCTCCGCCGCCTCCTTCCTGCGCAGCGCCGCCTGTCGGTCGCTGTCGGCCGCGCGCGCGCGCTCCTGGGCCTCCCGGGCCTCCCGCTGCCACGCGTCGCAGGCCTGCGAGCAGGAGCACAGGTGCAGGGGCAGCCCCCGCCGCCCGCCGCCCCCCTGCCCCCCTGCGGGCCCGGCCCGGCCCTCACCTGCTTGACCTGCTGCCAGGACTCTTCCCACTGCCTGATCTTCCTCCTGGCCTCGTCCAGCTGCCGCCGGACTCGGGCCAGCTCCGTGCCGTTAGGAGTCGCGTTTGAGGACGTGGGGCCAGCACTCAGGCCGGGGGATGGGCTGGGAGAGAAGCTGCTGGAAACGTAGTCCCAGACGCTCCCGGGGACGCCATTCAGACCTGCCAGGTGGGGGTGACAGCACTGGGTGGGGGCGGGGCGCCTCCTGCCGCCCACCCCGGTGCTGGCTACTGGGGATTGGCTCCTGGCGCCCACGTCTTCCCAGCCCCGTGGGGGCCTAGGCAGAAGGGGAAGGGAAGCCCAGGACCCCTGGCTCCCCACAGCGTGCAGTCCACACGTGGCCGGCCACGGGGCCGCAGGCAGGGACTCACCCAAGCCCCGGGAGCCCGGCTCGGGGCCGGGGGGCGGCGGCTGCTGGGGGGGCGTCATGGCCGAGGTGAGCGAGCTGCGCGGGGAGGTGGACAGCGAGGAGGACGAGTGCAGCGACGGGGAGCGGGGCAGGTGGCCCAGGGCGGTGCCGGGTGCCACCGAGCCCAGTGCCGCGGGACCTGCGTGCGGAGGGAGGGAGGGGTGAGCAAGGCGCCTCCTGCGGGCCTGGGGGGAGCCACGCCCCCGCAGCTCAGGGGCGGGCAGGCCCTGTCCAGCCAGCCGAGGCCCCGGAGGGAGGGCGGCCAGCACTGCACTCAGTAAAGAACAGCGGTCACTGTGCCCGGGTCACGGTTCTGCGGGAGCCGAGAGGGGGAGCAGAGGACGCTCGGCCCGCTGGGCCCCGCCCGGCCTCGCCCGGCCTCAGCTGCAGGTCCCAGTTCCAGGCCGTCCTGCCCAGCCAGGTCTTTGTGCAGTGACCCGGTGTTCAGCTCGCCAAGACGGAAGTCTAACGCCGAGCCTGCCAGACAACGCCGGTGTCAGCCTGGCACCGGACAAGGGCTGCACACCCAGCGGCCGGGGCGCCGAGCCCGACCCATGTAGGCCGCTGGCCGCAGCTCAAGGGGCTCAGCTCCCTCTCCCCCCAACGGGCATTCGGGGCACACGACCCCGCCGCTCGCCAGCAACACAGCAGCCGCGTGGCACGCGGGTTTCCAGAGACCACAGCCCCACAGGCCTCCCTACAGCCACAGCACCCAGCAGGTCCCGGGCCCCAGCCGCCGCCTGCTTCCTGTGCTGCGGGGAGCCCGTCCTAGGCCCCTGGCTCCCCTTCCCCGCGGGGCCCCAGGCCCCTCCCCGGGGCTGAGCCGCCTTGGTGGCAGCACCTGAACTTCCGTGGTCCCGGCAGCTGTGGCCAGAGGATGTGACCTTTGGCCCGAGAGCCACAGCTGCAGCTGAGGAGCGCCAGGACATGCTGGGGGCCAGCGCCACCCTCCTTGGCCAAGGTTCAGCCACGTCGGCAGGAGTGCACGGCACAGGGGTGCCCTGCCACGGCCACCTCGGGGTCCCGGCTCTCACCCAGCGCCCTCCACTGCCCCTGTGCAGTGCACTCACCTGACCCCCTTTTTTTTTTTTTTTTTTTTTTGACAGGCAGAGTGGACAGGGAGAGAGAGAGAGACAGAGAGAAAGGTCTTCCTTTTTGCCACTGGTTCACCCTCCAATGGCTGCTGCGGCCGGTGCGTTGCGCTGATCCGAAGCCAGGAACCAGGTGCTTCTCCTGGTCTCCCATGGGGTGCAGGGCCCAAGCACTTGGGCCATCCTCCACTGCACTCCCGGGCCACAGCAGAGAGCTGGCCTGGAAGAGGGGCAACCGGGACAGAATCCGGTGCCGCAACCGGGACTAGAACCCGGTGTGCCGGCGCTGCAAGGCGGAGGATTAGCCTGTTGAGCCATGGCGCCGGCCTAAAAATATTTTTACTTGAAAGGCAGAATTAGAGAGAGAGAGGGGTCTTCCATCCGCTGGTTCACTTCCCAAATGGCTGCAGCAGCCAGGGCCGGGCCAGGCTGAAGCCGGGAGCTCCTTCCAGGCCTCCCGTGTGAGCGCAGGGCCCACGCCCTCGGATGATCTGCTGCTTCCCCAGGCCATGAGCAGGGAGCAGGATGGGAAGAGGAGCAGCTGGGACCAGAACCAGTGACCACGTGGGGTGCGGGCCCCGCAGGCGGAGCTTAGCCCACAACGCCACACCGGCCCCTGTCCCCGCATGAAGCCAGGACGTGGACAGGCACCTGTCCCTGCAGTCAAGGTGGGTGGGGCCACACCCTGTGTCACAGGCCCGGGTCAGCCCCAGCTGCCTGCCCAGTGGCTCTGGGGGCGGCAGTGATGGTCCTGGCCACCCATGCCGGGACACGGGGCTCACATCCAGTGGCCTGGCTGGGGAGTGGAGCAGGGCGCGGAAGATCTCCCCGTGCCGCCGCCCGGGGGAGCACGGTGCTGCCCCTGTGTCCCTGCGGGGCACCCACCTCCCCGTGCACCCCTGCACCCCAGGGCTGGGCTGCCTGCAGGGGCCGTCCAGGAGCCGGCGGTGCCCAGCGGAGGGCAGGGCCTCGCTGCCGCCTGCTTGCCCTGGGTCAGGGCCCTGCCCGCCGAGCGCGCAGCTGAGACCCTGAGGAGGCGCCTCCCCACCACAGGGACAGGGCAGGGACGCGTGGACACAGTGGCCACACAGGGACAGGGCAGGGACACGTGAGCCTGAGGGAAGGCAGTGGCTGAGCCTGGCTGCTGACCGCTGGTCGGCACTGCTCAGCCCTGTGGGTGCCCCGTGGGCCGGCCATGTGTGGCTCGAGAGCTCTTGGGACCACCTCAGCCACATGGGGGCAGGCACGGGGGCGCTAGGCCCAGACCCCCAGAGACTGGAGCCCAGGGCCCCAGCAGCGCCGCGTTCCGCCAGGCCCGTCCTGGGGGAAGCCGCCCGGCTCCCGGGGCCTGGAACACAGCACCCCGGGGCTCGGCACAGGGGCACCTCAGGGCCCCCGCCCGACCTCAGGTGGGGCCTGCCTGCCCCACTCTGCCCGTCTTCAGGGGAGCACTGTTGGGGTGGAGGTGACCTGGGCTGCACCCTGGCCTACTTCCCAGGCAGGCCACTGTCCCCAGAATCAGGGCTGGGACGTGGTTCTGCCCGCAGCTGGGGGCAGCCGGGAACCACCCAGCGAGGGCCCGCCCTCCCTGACCAGTGCCACCTGCAGAGCCCAGGGGAGGCCTGGAGGAGCCGCCACCCCTACAGCCCCCCCAGCCCTCCCGCCTTCCCTGCAGGGCGGCAGCTCTGACACATCTGACCCCCCACCCCTGCAGGCCCCACAGCCCAGGCCCCCCCTTCCCTGCACCTGGGAGGGGCCTTGCTGCCCGCGGGGGAGCATCAGCCACCGGCCCAGGGCCCTGCTGCCCCGGGGGGGCCCTCAGGCAGCGACGGCCCCCACCCCAGCCTCCCCTCCTCACCGGGGAGCTCCTCTGGAGGCCTGTGCAGGGCGGCTTCCGCCCTGGCTGCGCGGGCACCGGGGCCGGGAGAGCGCCCGCCTCGCCTCCCGTGACCCGCACAAACGCGGTTCGAGCCCCGAGCGAGGCGGTGCGGAGCTGAGCGCCGTCCGCTCGGCGCGCCAGGCTCCGGTGACTCAGCACAGGCGCTCCCTGCTCAGGTGCGGCGGCGCCGCGGCCTCCCGGCCTCCCCTGCGCTCACCTGAGCACAGGTGTTCGGGGAGCCTTCGCCGGGGGCGCGGCGGGGCGAGCAGGGCCCGCGGGCCCCCGAGCCCCCACGAGCGGGGCGACCCGCCCCCGCCCCGCCCACCCACGCGGGCCCGCCCGCCGCGTGACGCGGCCTCGTGGCGCCCCGCCCCGCGCCCTGGCGAGCGCCGCGGAAGGCGGGCAGCGGTCCGCACGCGCACAGCGCCGGGCGCCCACCCGCACTTGCCGCCTCGCTCCCGCCCCTGCTGAGCCCCCACCGCCACCCAGCACCCGCGCGGGGCGTCCGGCGCGCTGTCCAGCTGCCTCCCCGCACTCGTCTCGCCCTCCCCCCCCACCTCACAGGGGACGAGCTCTAGGGCTGCGGGGTCTCCCACTCACGGACCCCCCCCACGACCTGTGCGCCCCACCTGAGGCCAGGAAGTCCCAACAGGACAGGGGCACGGCCAGGGTGACAGGGGGTGGGCAGGGGGTGGACCCTGGTCCTGGAGCCAACGTGGAGCTCCAGGGCAGGGCAGAAGGGGCGACGGGGACAGGCCCCACCACCCTGCAGCACCAGGGCGGCCCCACCTTGGACAGTGCCATCTGGGCCCGAGCCCCAGCTGAGGGGAGGCGGTGGGCTCCCAGGGCTGTGCAGGGCTTGCCCCTCGGGTGAGTGGGGGGCCCTGGGCGTCAGCCCTGCCCCCAGCTCTGCAGGGTGCTCCAGCCCCAGGACCCCCGCGGTGCTGCGCGAGCCCTGTGTCTGTTAGCAGCTGACGTCCTCCCAGGGCTGGGGGTCAGGGGTCAGCACGGTGCCCATCCCCGCTGCACGTCCCCAGAGTACCCACACAGGGGCACCGTCTGAGGCCGAGCTCTGCCACGGGGCCCCTCCCTACTGGGTTCCCAGCAGGAGGGGGCTTGGGTGACCCAGGACCCCCCTGCGGGGCTCCGCCCCCCCAATCGGGGACAGAGGAGCTGGCACTCCAGGCCCGCCACACCCCGCCAGCGTCGCCGGGCACTGTGCACTCACAGGGTGCCCCAGGTGCCAGCTCCACCCAGGTACCCAGAAGGGCCAGGGTCGCAGGCTGCTGCCCACTCCTGGCGTTCTGCTAGACCCCCTGGGCAAAGCCGGGCTCCGGCCCCTGACGGGCCAGCCCAGCCTGGCTCCGGGCGCGCTTGTCACCAGCACCCCCACCCACAAGGACTTCTGGCAGCGAGGTGGGCAATGCCGGCCGGCGCGGCTGCCTCAGCTGTGCCCCCTGGTGGCCCACAACTCCCCTCTCACACGCAGTGAGGATGCCGGCCCCCCCACCTCAGCGGGCCTGGGTCTCAGGGCGGCAGCCGGTGCTGGCTCAGTCGCTGGGTGCCTGTGCCCACGGGGGAGACCTGGGTCCCAGCTTGGACGCTGGCCCAGCCCTGGCCGTTGCAAGCCTCTGGGGAGGGACCAGCAGACAGAAAATCTCTCCTGTGTTGGTCTCTGCCTCTCCAACAACCAAGCAGAGCCTTTCCACTGTGGCTCCCTGGGGGCTGCAGAGCCGCGTCCCCGCCCCCAGCGGCAGACAGGCAGGTGCACTTACCTGGGGCGGGGTCCCACGGGAGCACGTGGCTGGGCAGGGCGGGCGGAGCCGTGGGGGAGGAGCTACCTGAGCCTGCCAGGCTGGATGCCACACTGGAGCTGACGCTGGCCAGCGGGGAGGCCAGGGCAAACACAGCGAGGTGGTTCTGTGCACAGACAGACAAGGTGAGTGGGCGCTCTGCCTGGAGAGAGGCAGCCGCACTCGCGGGCCACGGGCACGGGCCACCTGCACCCAGCACACGGGCACGGGAAGTGGGCAGCCTGCACCCAGCACACGGCCACGGGAAGTGGGCAGCCTGCACCCAGCACACGGGCCACCTGCACCCAGCACACGGGCCACCTGCACCCAGCACACGGCCACGGGCAGCCTGCACTGACACACAGACCACAGGAAGTGGGCAGCCTGCACCCAGCAGGGAGACCACAGGGCGACGGTCACCCCCCGCCCAGCATACATGGGCCGCAGGAAATGGATGGCTTCCACCCACACATGGACCACAGGCCACAGCCACCCCCCACCAGCACCCATGGGCCACGGGCAGCCTGCACCCAGGTGGGGCCACGGCACATGGGCAGCCTGCACCCACAGACGGGACCATGGGGTGGTCAGCACACACTCAGACGGGGCCACGGCATATGGGCAGCCTGCACCCACAGATGGGGCCACGGGGCCGTCAGCCTGCACCCACAAACCGGGCCATGGGTGGGCAGCCTGCACCCAGCACCAACAGACCACTGCCAGGGGGCCACAGCAGAGGGAGATCGCGGGGCCGCTAGTGAGTGCCCCCCAAGAGAAGCCACAGGGTCTGCTCTTCCCAGCAGGTGCAGAGCTGTGCCCTGGCCGGGGCCAGCAGACAAGCCCTCCGACTGCCGCCTTCCTCCCCATGCCTGGACGGCAGGTCCTACGGCCTTGTGATGGGCAGGTGACGTCAGGGTGGGTGTGGGGAGAACCAGCAGGAGCCATGGGTGGGGGCGGGGGAAACGCACCCCTCTTGAGGTCACTGCCAGGTCAGTGCTGGGCTCCGCCCCAGAGCAGCACGGGGGGACAGTGAGCCTGGGGGCCCCGCCGGTGGGCACCTGGGGATGCTACCAGCCCCTCCCCCTGTATCCTGCCCCTGGCGCAGAGCCCGGACCCCCGAGCTCAAACTGCTGCAGGCGGCTGGGCCCTCCGAGACCTCCCCCCCCAAGCTCCACCTCCAGGAAACCCAGCAACCCCATGCCGGCCTCAGGCTGGAGAGAGCGGCTGGAGACGGCCCCGCCCTCCTCCCGCCCCCACCCCTTAACCCAGGGGGGCCGGACCTGGGTGCCGGCGCTTTGCCTCCAGCCCCCTCCCTGTGCACACTGGCGAGCAGGTGAGGGCCCCACACAGGCACCGGGCAGAGGCGAGGCCCCGCTGACTCCCCCCCAGAAGTCAGCCCTCCTCCCAGGGCCACGCCGCCTCACGCCCCTCCCTGAGGGTCATGTGTGGGGGGGTCCCATCAGCAGGAGTCGGGAGCCAGGGCCCCCCTGCTCCCAGCACCCACCCCAGCCGTCTGGCTTCTCACGGCAGCAAGGCAGCCTCCCCGGGAACCCGCCCGAGTGCACACCGGCCACCATCACCATGCCCACGCCACTCCTCGGCCCCACCCGTCCACCGCCCCAGGTGCCCGGCACACGTGTGGTCCTCCAGCGACCGGGACCACGCTGACCCCGACCCCCGACACGGCTGCACAGGGTCGGGCCAGGACGAGGCGGCGGCGGGCATCCAGGCATGGACAGGGCCTCAGGATACGGCCGTGCTGCCCACACCCTGACCAGGGGCCTGCCTCGCTCAAGCCCCAGCCACTGACGCGGGGTCAAAGGTCACCCGTGGCACAGCGCGAGTCAATTTCCTCCCCTGCCTTTTTTTTTTTTTTTTTTTTTTTTTACTTTTTGAAGACTGATTTACTTCAAAGTCAGAGTTACAGCGAGAGCGAGAGCTCTTCCACCCACTGAGTCCTGGCCACAGCAGCCAGAGCTGTGCCGGGAGCTCCGTCCCGGTCTCCCGTGTGGGCGCAGGGGCCCAAGCACAAAACTCCAGAGTTACAGAGAGAGGCTTCCGTCCCTGGTTCACTCCCCAGACGGCTGCGTGGGCCAGGGCTGGGCCAGGCGGGAGCCAGGAGCTTCCTCCAGGGCTCCCACGTGGGGGCAGGGGCCCAGGCCAGCAAGCTGGATCCTAAGTGGAGCGGCCAGGGCTTGAACCGGTGCCCACACAGGAAGCCTGCGTCACGCCCCAACCCTGCGGAGCTCTTCCCTTTGGAAGGAGTCGCGTCCCACCCCCCCAACACAACCCCGCCTCCAGACACAGCGCTGCTACAGCATGGCTGGACACATCCCTGATCCCAGGGTCTCTGGCCAGAGGTGGCGTGGCTGGGCCAGCCCCTCGGCCACCGCGGGGGCCGGGCGCGGCTGGGCCCTGTGCTCCAGGGTGGTGAGGCAGGGCCCCGCGGCCTCTGGGGGGGTGACTTCCTGGGGCACAGGGGTCAGCGTGCCCTGGGCAGAGGCCCCACCTGACCAGATGGCCGAGGCCCAGGGGCGCTGGAGCTGGAGGCTCGGGGAGGGACCCAGCGGGCGAGCCCTCTCGCGCTCTGCAGTGCCTTTCCAACATGTGAGTAAGGCCAGCTTTGTTTAAGTCTTCACTCATTAAGACAAAGGCCACGTAACTGACACAGGCCCACTGACGAGAACACAGCCATGGCCACGTGGACAGTGCCCAAGCACACGGCACCCTCGGCCTGTACCCACCTCCCCCGGGGCTCTCACCTCCCCCGGGCTCCCACCTCCCCCGGGGCTCCTACCTCCCCCCACCCCAGGCTCCCACCTCCCCTGGGGCTCTCATCTCCACTGGGGCTCTCATCTTCCCCCAGGGCTCCCACCTCCCCCCACCCCAGGCTCCCACCTCCCCTGGGGCTCTCACCTCCCCCAGGCTCCCACCTCCCCCAGGCTCCCCCCACCCCAGGCTCCCACCTCCCCCCCCCCCAGGCTCCCACCTCCCCCAGCTCCCACCCCCCCCAGGCTCCCACCTCCCCAGGGGCTCTCACCTCCCCCATGTTCCCACCTCCCCCCACCCCAGGCTCCCACCTCCCCTGGGCTCTCACCTCCCCCAGGTTCCCACCTCCCCTGAGCTCCCACCTCCCCTGGGGCTCTCACCTCCACTGGGGCTCCCACCTCCACCCACCCCAGGCTCCCACCTCCCCTGGGGCTCTCACCTCCACTGGGGCTCTCATCTCCTCCCAGGCTCCCACCTCCCCCCACCCCAGGTTCCCACCTCCCCCAGGTTCCCACCTCCCCCGGGGCTCTCACCTCCCCCAGGTTCTCACCTCCCCCGGCTCCTGCCTCCCCCAGCTCCCCCCTCCCCCGGAGATCTCACCTCCCCCCGGCTCCCACCTCCCCCGGCTCCCCCCTCCCCCGGGGTCTCCTCCCCCGCGACACCGCCTGTGGCAGCAGCTCACCCGGGGTCTCTCCAGACTCTGACCACAGGTCAAGGGCCTGCAGCCACGCCCCCTGAGTTCCCGAGGGTCTGATCCCACGGAGCCACGCCCCCTGAAGACCACGCCCCCTGAGTTCCCGCGGGTCTGGTCCCGCGGCCACGCCCACTCACCTGTACAAGCTGGACGCCAGAGGCTGAGGTGCTGTGGGTGGGGTCAGGGTCCGGGCAGCCCCAGTCGCTCGCCGTCCCCAGGCTCTCTGCTGAGAAAGGGGCAGCAGCCGTGGGGGTCCGGCAGCAACCCACGCCAGGGCCACGCCCACCCCGGCCTCGGGCCAACAGCCCTTCCAGCTACGATGGAGGGGGTGGGGCAGCACAGGGAGCCACCACCGCCCGACACCGCCCGACACCGCGTGCTCCCGGGGTAAAATCAGCCAGCAGAGTCCCGGCTTCAAGGAAATGCCAGGCCCAGCGCCCAGCCCTTGGGGGCAGGGGGGCCCTATGGGGGCTGCGGGGAGTCTGTGGGGGCTCTGCGGGGGGCTCTGGGGCTGTGTCCAGGGCAGGTTCCCAGCCACGCCCACCACACTGAGCCCCAGCTCCCGATGACACCCGGCTGCCGGGTCTTGGGTTCTCTGGAAAGTCGAGGTGAGCAGTGGGTGGTGTGGCGTGGCAGGTGTGTGTGGTGTGGCACGGTGGTGTGGCACGGTGGGCGTGTGGCACGGCGGGTGTGGGGCAAAGGACCTGGCGCACCACCCGGGGCAGGTGCAGGCCCCAGCACGCCGGGAGGTGAGCTGCGGCAGGGCAGGGGCAGCGCGCCTGCCCTGGGTGGACAGAGCCCCGGCCGGCGCGGCCGCGGCCCAGCGGCAGCCGTACTCACTCTGGGCGTGTGCGAATGCGCAGAAGGGGCCCCGCGGGCAGGAGCCGGTCTGGCGCATGTCGTAGCACTTCGTGGACTTGTAGATCTGGGGGCCGGAGTCAAGGGAGGCGGGGGCCGTGAGGGACGAGGGGCGTCCCCGGGGGAGGGCTGAGCACCGTCCACCCCCACAGGCACCTCCCAGGGCTCCAGGAACGGGGTACACACACACACACACGCGTGTCCGCCCCCGGACCAGTCCACTGCCGCTTCATCCAGCGTGACAGACGCACAGACCCCCACTCGCGGGACCCGGGGGGAGGGGAGGCACAGCAGCCTGCAGCCCGGCCTCGCCCCCATGCTGTCCCCCGCGAGCTCTCTCATCTCAACACCAAGCCAGGGGAGCTCTGCCGGGCCGCAGACAGCCCCGCCCACCTGTCAGTCAGGCCCTCTGAGCCAGCCCAGGACTGGGGACAGCCGGGGACGCTTCCAGGTGCCACCCCCTAGGCCGGTATGAACCGAGTCCCTGGGGGCACGAGCCACGCCGCGGGCGCCGTGCCGGGCCTACCTCGGGGTGGAACTGCTGCTCCGTGCGTGAGTGGCAGTACTGGCAGGCGTCCCCGCCATCACACCGCGAGGCCTCGCCCCACTCATCACCAAGCTTCACGCTGGGGCAGGGCGTGGACCTGCGGACGGGGTGGCCTCAGGACAGGGGAGGGGTGCCGCGCACTGGGCCAAGTGAGAGCCGGAATCGAGGTGCGCGCCCACGTGCCGTGCCCGGCCCCCCCCACCCCGGGAGCCCACGGCCGATGCAGCTCCTGACCCCGCCATCGGGGGTCACAGGCAGGCGTCCCCCGGCCTCGCACTCTGCTGCTTTCCCAGAACGGATCTGGGCTCCCGGGAACAGCGGCCGCGGGCGGGAAACAGGCCTCAGCCTTCCTCCCATTGCCGGCTGACCGGGTGGGCCAGGGCTGGGGTCCTCGCAGGGAACGGGGCGGGAGGAGGGCCAGGGCCCAGGTGCGGGGACGGCCCGGCGCGCACCAACAAGCCCGCGGGCCTGGCCTGGGACACGGAGGGGAGAAAGGCTCAGCAGGAGGCAGGGCCGCCAGGGCCTCACCGGGGGCAGCCAGCGCAGGGCAGCAGGCGCGCCTGGGACACCGGGCCTCCAGGCCCGGCCCTGGCCGCCACCCGGGAGGCGGACCCACACCTGGCCGGAAGGGCCCGCTGCGTGGCGCTCGCGAGCCCACAGCACGAGCCCGGCACTCACCGGTACTGGAACCTGCGGGGGTCGCGGCGCCGGTCCCGGCTGCTGTGGAAGTGCGGGCAGGCGTAGCCCTGGCGGCACAGGCGCGGCGGCTTCGGGCACTGCTCCGTCTTGTAGCTGCCCAGCACGAAGCTGGCGTCTGCAGAACGGGGCCCCGTGGACACTCGGTGCCTGCCCACGGCTGCCAAGGGGCCGGGCGCCACCAGAGGAGACCCCGGGGGCCGGGGCTCCGGAAGCTCTCGGACTTCCTCCCGGGCCAGCAGCGCGCACGGTCGGGAGCCCAGAGCCGCTGCGGCTGGGTCACCTCAGGCCTGGGCTGCGGCGGCCTCCTCTCAGTCCTGCTGGGAACCCCAGCCCACAGCGAGGACGCGGCCCGATCACCCACACCCGTCAGAGCCCAGGGTCGTGTCCACGCGCACCCTGGAGCGGCCGATGGCCCCGGCCACCCACGCGGGCGACCACAGTGTTTCTGGGTCGGCTCTGCCGGCACTGGGGGAGTGAACCAGCACACGGAAGACCCCCCCGCCCCCCAAACATTGTTTTGAAGGAGAAAGGCCTTGAACACGCGGCGCCTGCGTAGCCCAGCGCGTGTAGGAGTCACAGGACGGGGGCTGCCCCAGGTGAAGCGGCACAGGCAAAGGCGCTGCTGGCAGACATGGCTGTGACTGAGGAGCCACGCGTGACCGCCTCGGTGGCCACACGCACGCGGCCCAGCCCCGGGAGCGAACAGGCGGGCAGCGCTCCTGTCTCTGCCTCCCGGGCAGAATGTCTGAGAAAGATTGCAAAAGGCCGGTGGTGCAGAGGAAGGGCCGGGGAGGCTTAGCTGAGGGGCGAGGGCTCCCCCACGGGCGGTCGACTGTCCTGCAAACCTGAGCCCCGCAGGAAGCAGCGCCCTCCTACAGACGGGCAGGCGTCTCCCCACCCGCGCTCGTCCAGAACCGGTTCCAGAGCCCTCGCCCCTACTGCCATCTCCTGGGGGAACTCTGTGTGCTGCTCCAGAGGGAGGCGGGGGCTGGGAAGCTGGGCCGCGGCTGCCCACGGCCATCCTGCCTCCCCCACCCCGCTGGACGGCAGCGCCTTCCCCACGGGGAGGCCACAGAAGCCCCGGAGCTCGGCCCTGGGTCCAGAGAGCTGCCACTTCCAGTACCCACATCCCACACGAGTGCCAGTTCCCGTCCCGGCTGCTCCACTTCCGATCCAGCTCCCTGCTGTGGCCTGGGAAAGCAGCGGAGGACGGCCCAAGTCCCTGAGCCCCTGCACCCACGTCGGAGACCCAGAAGAAGCTCCTGGCTTCATATGGGCCCAGCTCCGGCCATTGCGGCCAATTGGGGCGTGAACCAGCGGATGGAAGACCTTTCTCTCTCTCCCTCTCTCTTTGCCTCTGTAACTCCGCCTTTCAAATACATAAATAAATCTTAAATAAAACAAAAACAGAACCTCCGCCACTGTCGCTAGAACAACCCCAGCTGCAGAGCTGCCCCCACCCGCCGGCCGAGACGGCGACACCAGCGGCACACGCAGCCCCAGGATGCGGGCTGGCGGCGGGGCAGGGAGTGTTCTGGAACCAGAGCGGTGGTGACACAAGCCCACGAGTGAGACCAATGCCGCAGAATGGCGCAGTGTAAAATATCGGCTTCACGTTAGAGCCCCAAAGCCAGGCTGCCACGTGGCCAGGGCCAGACACCCACATTTCTGACAGTCCCCAGGGATCCGGAGCTGCTGCTCTGAGCACCACAGAGGCCCGGCCCTGGACGCGGCGGAACCACGAGGGGCGACAGGCGCCTGGCACAGCAGCCCAGGGCCAGGCCAGGGTGTCCCCCGCTGCGCCATCACCCCAGCCCAGCGCTGGGTCGATGCTGACCCCACTGTGACCCCGGCAGGGGTGAGGGTCACAGACCCTGGCTTCCAGTCCCACGGGGCCACCTGCTACCCGGTCCCCAGCTCCTGGCCCGCGGGCCACCTTGGGGACAGGGACGGGCTCAGTGGGTCTGAGGTGATGCCCATGGCTGTGCCTTCTGGCCGCAGCAGCAGCAGCTGCCCTGGGGTTACCTTGCCACCGGGGGTCCTCGCCCAGGATCCTCTCGATCATGGCCTGGCTCGCCAGGACCCCGGGCTGCAGGTCGGGGCCGGCGCCTCCCCCGCCGGGCTGCCCGCTGTGCAGGGCCTCCTGCGCCTGCAGCTCCCTGCGGCCAAGCAACACGGGGTCAGGGCCGCACCGGGGTCACCGCGGCCCCAGGCTCTGCCACCTGCGTGTCACTGTGTTGCGGCTGCCCGGCAGGTGAGGCTGGGCCCCCCCAGTGCCCACCCAGCTGCGGAGAGAGCTGGCGCTCTGGCTGGGCTGTCACAGGACACAGGAGGGGACCCCGCAGGGGGCGGAGACGGAATCGGGCTCACCGGGGCCAGGCCCGGCTCACCTGATGTCACACACGGGTGGGCGCAGGTCCAGCGGGCCGTGCGCGAAGGCGCAGTGCGGCCCGTTCTTCACGCAGCGGCCCCGGGCGTCCGTCTCATGGATGCAGGTGCCCGTCTTGTAGTAGCGCAGGTGGTACTTGCGCTCCGTGTCCCCGGTGGGGCGGTGCAGGTAGGGACACCTGGGAGGGAAGAGGCCCAGAGGCTCTGCCCCTCCTCCCACCTGGGGCCCCCGGGACCCTCCCCGGAGCACGAGCTCTCGCGGTTCACGGGAGCCCCTCAGCCTCACAGGACTTGGCCCCCAGGGAGATCACCCTTCCCGACGTCCCTGTGTGTGTGGGAGCGAGGCCCAAGCTCCTGGCCTGCAGGCAGACCGCACGACGTCCTGACAAGTGGGGAGAGGGGAGACCGGGACCCCGAGAGGGAGGGAGCCCGGGAGGCGCTCGGGCCCCACACGGCTGCAGACACGGCGGCACGGGGCAGCGGCTGATCGGGAAGGTTCCAGCACTGTGGGGCGCGGGGACCGAGTGCCCTCCAGGCTGGCCCTGGGGGGGTCGCAGACAGGGACCCCAGGCTGCCGAGGGCAGCAGACCGGCAGGGTCACCATCTTGGGTGCCACTGGAAGCCGACAGACGCAAGCTGTGGCGCTGGGCGCACCTGCTGGGGCTGCCCCAGATTGGAAGGAGCCCCTGGTCACCGCCCAGTCTGAGCCTCTCCCCTGCTGGGTGAGGAAGCGGAACTCGGCTCTACCGGACTGACAAAACCCCCATGCCGTGGGGCGCGGCCCCCCAGGTGCACCGTGCTCACTGGGTGGGCGTCGGCTGTACCCAAATCCAGAATCTGCGCCCCCCCGGGCTGGGGTGAGGAACGGCAGGGTGAGCCGCCGCCTGCAGTGCCAGCAGCCCACACTCAAGAGCCGGTTCGAGTCCCGGCTGCTCCACTTCCGATCCAGCTCCCTGCTGTGGCCTGGGAAGCAGCGAAGGACGGCCCTAGCGCTTGGGCCCCTGCACCCACGTGGGAGACCCGGAAGAAGCTCCTGGCCCAGACCTGGCTGTTGTGGCCATGTGGGGAGTGAACCCCTCACACCTTCAGCCCGCTCACCGTGATTCTGCCTTCCAAATGAAAGAATTAACTCGTCCAGAAATAAACAGCAAACCCTGCGGCACACGGATCCCTGGCGGCTCTCGCCCGGCACCCAGGGCCACCCCCTGCAGCCAGGACTGTTGCCATGGCAACCAGAGCCCCCAGGCACCCCCCCCCCCCCCGCTCACCCCAGACCAAGCCTGAGCGGCTCCCAGGACACGGAGACGCTTCCGTGAAGACAGCTAACCTCACGTCCAGGGCAGGAGGGCCCGAACGACCACGGCACCGCAGCCGCACTCAGCCCACCGCTGGAACCCAGCGGCACGGCATGCTGCCACCGGAACCCCCGCTGGCCCTGCGCGGCCTGACCCAGCCAGCCTGCGGGAAACACCGGGCTCTCCCGGTCTCCCGGGGAAGGCAAACATGGGCGGCGCAGCGGGACCTGAATACGGCTGCGGGCAGGCGCGGGGCCCCACTGTGAAGCTGCCACTCGGGAGGCAGCGGCCGGCCTGGGCCCTGGGGCCTGCACCGTCGTGGGAGACCCGGAAGAAGCTCCCGGCTTCAGCCTGGCACAGCCCTGGCTGTCTCGGACATTCAGGGAGTGAGCCGGCAAACAGAGGATCTCTCACTCTGCCGTTCAAGTAGACGAAAGGACACTTTTTTTTTTTTTTGACAGGCAGAGTTAGACAGTGACAGAGACAGAGAGAAAGGTCTTCCTTCCATTGGTTCACCCCACAAATGGCCACCATGGCTGGCGCTGTGCCGATCCGAAGCCAAGAGCCAGGTGCCTCCTCCTGTTCTCCCATGCAGGTGCAGGGCCCAAGGATTAACCTAGTGAGCCACGGTGCCGGCCCCGAAAGTAAACATCTTTTAAAATGAGTGACGAGGGGCCAGCATTGTGGTGTAGTGGGTAAAGCCACCACCTGCAGTGCGGACATCCCACACGGGCGCTGGTTCTAGTCCACTTCCCATCCAGCTCCCTGCTGTGGCCCGGGAGGGCAGTGGAGGATGGCCCAGGTCCTCGGGCCCTGCACCCGCATGGGAGACCAGGAAGAAGCTCCTGGCTTTGGATTTCAGGTCAGCTCAGCTCTGGCCATTGTGGCCATCTGGGGAGTGAGCCAGCATTGGAGGACCTCTCTCTCTCTCTCTGGCTCTGTCCCTCTGCCTCTCTGTAGCTCTGCCTTTCAGATAAATAAACCTTTTTTTAAAAAAAAAGAGTGATAAGAAATCAGTAAAGATAAAAATGACTGCTGGCGCCGTGGTTCAACAGGCTAATCCTCCGCCTTGCAGCGCTGGCACACCGGGTTCTAGTCCCGGTTGGGGCGCCGGATTCTATCCCGGTTGCTCCTCTTCCAGTCCAGCTCTCTGCTGCGGCCCGGGAGTGCAGTGGAGGATGGCCCAAGTGCTTGGGCCCTGCACCCCATGGGAGACCAGGAGAAGCACCTGGCTCCTGGCTTCGGATCAGCGAGATGCGCCGGCCGCGGCGGCCATTGGACGGTGAACCAACGGCAAAAAGGAAGACCTTTCTCTCTCTCTCTCTCACTGTCCACTCTGCCTGTCAAAAAAATAAAATAAAATAAAATAAAATGACTGCAAAAAGATAAGCCCGTGGGCAGCCAGGGGTGGGGTCGGGGGTCATGGGGTGGGGAGGAGTCACGGGGTGGGGCTAGTGCCGTGGTCACAGGGTTTGGTGGGGCCAGGGGTCATGGGGTGGACTGGGGTCGGGGTCACAGGGCCTCCTCATTGCCCTGTCTCTGCACACTGGGCTCCCTCCTTTCAAAGACCCTCAACGCCTGGCCGGATGCCACCCATCGCTGCCTAACTCCACCCTGGCCCCCTGTGGGTGGAGGCTGCGGGCTGGGAGGCCCCTACCCCAGGCCCAGGGTCTGAGGGGCTGCAGCGGCTCATCCCCCCCCCCCCCACGACACTGCGGAGACCCCAGGACACCTGAGGTCACCTGTGCCTGTGGCCACGCAGGACGCCGCCCTCAGCTTCCCAGGAGTCGCGGGTGCCCCCCGCAGGGTGCCCCTTCAGTGGGGGGGGCAGCAGCCGCCCAGCAGCCCAGGCGGGGGCGCCACACGGCCCGGACCCTGTGCGTGCGGCCAGTCGCGGTTCCCACGGGGCGGGGCGCCGGCAGGTGACCACGGCGGCCAATCGCGGTGCGCGGGTGCAGGCGGCTGGCCGGGGGTCACGGGGGCGGACCCGCGTGGACAGGCCGGCCACCCAGCGTGGCCAAGGGGTGCTGACCGCGCACGAAGGAACGCGGTGCGGGGCGATGCAGGGAGGGTGAGGCCGCCGGCCAGCCCCGCGGGGCCCAGCTGCGGCCAGGAGGGAGTCGTGACCCCCACTGGTCTGAGATCAGATCGGGAGGACACAGCCCCAGGCAGAGCTGGACTCAGCAGAGGAAATCGGGAGAGGGCAGGGCGGGCGCCTGGCCAGCCGGGGGACGCCGGTCAGCACCAGTCAGCATGTGCCTTGGGGACCCAGCAGGGCAGGCCTGGCCGGCCAGGGGACGCCGTCGACACTGGTCAGCAGGCGAGCGTGTGCCTTGGGGACCCAGCGGGGCAGGCCTGGCCGGCCGGGGGACACCATCAGCACTGGTCAGCAGGCCAGCGTGTGCCTTGGGGACCCAGCGGGGCGGTGCCTGGCCAGCCGGGGACGCCGTCGGCACCGGTCAGCGGGCCTCGGGTCCTGAGACGCCCGCCCCGCGCCCCCAGAGCCCGCGGATGGGGGTCCCCCCTCCGCCTGTGGATCTGGGGACTTCACTGACCGCCCTCGCCTGGGCGGAGGAGCCCATGACCCTGCCGGCGCGGACGAAGCCAGGGAACAGCAGCTGCGCTTCCGCAGGGCGTGGGGCTCTGGACCCCCAGCCGCAGGTCTGCTGCCCGAGTGACCGCTGGAGCAGCCCCAGTGCCCACGGCCGGGCAGCAGGGCGCGGCCACAGGTCTGCACCGACCACGGCCTGGCCAGGGGACCATGCACCAAAGGCCCCTCCCCCAGGGCGCTGCTGCCCAGTGAGGCCCGGCGGGGGTCTCCAGCTCCTGCCCCAAGTGCCCGCGGCCCTGGCGACAAGCCCCCCCCCCAGGGGGTCTCACGCGCAGCTCCAGAGGAGAGGGGTCCCTGGGGAATCTGCTCCTCGGTCAGGGATCCTAAGTGCCCGGGCCCCTGGCAGCAACCCCCCCCCCCAGGACCCCCAGGAGGTCTCCAGAGGGGAAGGGTCCCTGGGGAATCCACTCCTTGATGTTGGCCGGGACCCCAAGTGCACGTCTCTGGAGGCAAGCCCACCCCCGCCTCCCCCAGGGGGTCTCTCCCGCAGCCCCAGCTCCGTGGTCGTGGTCGGGACCCCCAGCCCCAGCCCCCAGCCCCGTCCCTCGGCCTCCCCCAGGGGGTCTCTCCTGCAGCCCCAGCTCCGTGGTCGCGGTCAGGACCCCCAGCCCCAGCCCCCCCTCCCCCAGGGGGTCTCTCCCGCAGCTCCAGCTCCGTGGTCGCGGTCGGGACCCCCAGCCCCAGCCCCCCCCTCCCCCAGGGGGTCTCTCCTGCAGCCCCAGCTCCGTGGTCAGGACCCCCAGCCCCCCCCCAGGGGGTCTCTCCCACAGCCCCAGCTCCGTGGTCGTGGTCGGGACCCCCAGCCCCCCCTCCCCCAGGGGGTCTCTCCCGCAGCTCCAGCTCCGTGGTCGTGGTCGGGACCCCCAGCCCCCCTCCCCCAGGGGGTCTCTCCTGCAGCCCCAGCTCCGCGGTCGGGACCCCCAGCCCCAGCCCCCAGCCCCGTCCCTCGGCCTCCCCCAGGGGGTCTCTCCCGCAGCCCCAGCTCCGTGGTCGCGGTCGGGACCCCAGCCCCAGCCCCCCCCTCCCCCAGGGGGTCTCTCCCGCAGCCCCAGCTCCGCGGTCGCGGTCGGGACCCCCAGCCCCGTCCCCCCCCCCTCCCCCAGGGGGTCTCTCCCCCAGCCCCAGCTCCGTGGTCGCGGTCGGGACCCCCAGCCCCAGCCCCCCCTCCCCCAGGGGGTCTCTCCCGCAGCCCCAGCTCCGTGGTCGCGGTCGGGACCCCCAGCCCCGTCCCCCCCCCTCCCCCAGGGGGTCTCTCCCCCAGCCCCAGCTCCGTGGTCGCGGTCGGGACCCCCAGCCCCAGCCCCCCCTCCCCCAGGGGGTCTCTCCCGCAGCCCCAGCTCCGTGGTCGCGGTCGGGACCCCCAGCCCCAGCCCCCAGCCCCGTCCCTCGGCCTCCCCCAGGGGGTCTCTCCCGCAGCCCCAGCTCCGTGGTCGCGGTCGGGACCCCCAGCCCCGTCCCCCCCCCCTCCCCCAGGGGGTCTCTCCCCCAGCCCCAGCTCCGTGGTCGCGGTCGGGACCCCCAGCCCCAGCCCCCCCTCCCCCAGGGGGTCTCTCCCGCAGCCCCAGCTCCGTGGTCGCGGTCGGGACCCCCAGCCCCGCGCCCCCAGCCCCCGTCCCTCGGCCTCCCCCAGGGGGTCTCTCCTGCAGCTCCAGCTCCGTGGTCGCGGTCGGGACCCCCAGCCCCAGCCCCCCCTCCCCCAGGGGGTCTCTCCCGCAGCCCCAGCTCCGTGGTCGCGGTCGGGACCCCCAGCCCCAGCCCCCCCCTCCCCCAGGGGGTCTCTCCCGCAGCCCCAGCTCCGTGGTCGCGGTCGGGACCCCCAGCCCCGCGCCCCCAGCCCCCGTCCCTCGGCCTCCCCCAGGGGGTCTCTCCTGCAGCTCCAGCTCCTCGGTCGTGGTCGGGACCCCCAGCCCCAGCCCCCCTCCCCCAGGGGGTCTCTCCCGCAGCTCCAGCTCCCCCTCCCCCAGGGGGTCTCTCCCGCAGCCCCAGCTCCGTGGTCGGGACCCCCAGCCCCGCCCCGCCCGCCTCACCCGTCGCCGTCGGGGCAGAGGCCCGAGGCCGCGTCGTACTGGGCGCAGTACACGTCCGCGCTGTAGTTGAAGGTGCCGTCGCGCCGGCGGAGCGGCCTGCGCGCCGCTGCTGGCTCCGGAAGTGCCAGTGGGAAGCAGGTGAAGGGCCGGTGCCGCGCGCAGCGGCGCTGCAGGAACAGCGCGCACTGCTCGGTGCGGAACTCCTTCAGGTACCTGCGGGGACACAGCGCCGCTGCCGCGCCCGCCCGCCGCCCGGGGTCCGCGGGGCGGCCGGCGCGGGCACTGACCGGTAGTGCGTGGGCTTCTCGGTCTGCGGGGGGGACGCGCTCGCCGCCGCCGCCGCCTTCGAAACCGACGGCATTTTCAGTCAAAACAATGCAACGCGCATGCGCCGCGCCCGCCGCCCCCGCCCCCCGGATCTCCCCGCGCGCGGAGCCCACCCGCGCCCCCGGCCCGCCGGCCACGCCCCCACCTCCCCGCCCGGCGACCACGCCCCCGCCAGCCACGCCCGAACAAAACCACGCCCCAGGCCTGCCCCTCCCCGCAAGCCGGCCACGCCCCCAGGCCTGCCCCTGCCCCCCGCCGGCGACCACGCCCCCAGGCCTGCCCCTCCCCGCAAGCCGGCCACGCCCCTACAGCCACGCCCCGGACCTGCCCCCCTGCAAGACGGTCACGCCCCAAAAAACCACGCCCCGGGCCTGCCTCCTCCCCCGGCGACCACGCCCCCAGGCCTGCCCCCTCCCCGCAAGCCGGCCACGCCCCCACGGCCGGATCCCGCCCAGGCTGAGACCGCGGCGCGGGCTGCCCGCCGTGTGACCGCACCGACTTCCGACACGGGAGGCCCGGGCCGGGAGGCGGCTCCGCGCACCCGAACCCAGACGTCGGAGCGCCGTTCCGCGGGTGTCTCCGCCTTTGCCTTCTTTTTTCTCGTCTCCCGCTCAGCGCCACGCACCGCACGAGGCCTGCAGGGAGGGCGGCTGCGGGGCCCGCGTCCCGCCCCGCTCCACTCCCGGGGGCAGCAGCCAGCGATGACCGCCTCGGCCCCGGGGCCGGGCCAGGGGCTCCTCGGGAGGGTGGGCGCGTGAAGCGGCCACCCTGGCCTCCGCAAAGGCCGCAGGGGTCCCGCACATCTCGGCCACCGGAGAACAGGGCACTCCTCGGGGAATCGGGACAGCACGCGGGGCCCCCGGCTCGCAGGCGGTCGGCACCGAGCCGGCCCGGAAGAACCTGAGGGACCCGCGGGGCCCAGGGCGCAGTGTGGGGTCCTCCTGGGAGGGGCCGCCCCGGGGTCCCGACCAGCGCCCCGAGCCCCTCCTCTCTGAGGGGAGGGTGCGGCGCCGAGACCCCCGGGGGCCCCGCCTGGCCCTGCGCCCCTGCAGCCGCTCCGTGGGCCCCGAACCCCGGGAGGGCCCGGCTGGGGCGCGGCGGCGGTGGGGAAGCGCCGCTATCGGACCCGGGAGGGAACAGCCGGGCGCCCGCGGCGCTTCTCACTTCTGATGGACACACGGGCTCCGCGCGAGCGAGGACACGGGACTCCACGAGGTCGGGCTGTTTATTGACAACTGTCCGCGCGCGGCCGCCCCGCTAGGCCCGCGCCCCGGGGGCCTCCGCGCGGCCGCCGCGCCCCGGCTCCTCTCCGTCCAGCACGCGCTGCAGCCACACGTCCGCGCCGCTCTCCGGCCGCAGGAAGCACCAGGCGACGAGCAGCATGAGCGACAGGCTCAGCGGCAGCACCTTCCACCACGGCCGCTGCTGCTGCCGGCCCAGCGACTGCGCCACCGTCCAGCGGGCCGGGCTGGCCCCGCTGCAGGAGAACTGGATGGGGCGGCCAGGCTCGTCCTCGCCCTCGCCGCCCTCGGCCGCCGACGGGGCCCGAGCCCGCAGGCCGGGCGGCGAGTGCAGCCCTCGGCCCGCCCGGCCCAGCAGCCTCAGCGTCCGGACGGCCCTGGAAGACAGACGCCGGTGAGCGCCCGGCCCGCCCGCCGGCCCCCGCCCGCGCCCGCCGACGCCGCGCGGGACTCACCCGGCCGCCGGGGCGCCCAGCACGCAGCTCATGCCGGCCTCGGCGCCGCGGCGCGCCGCGTGCGCGTCACTTCCGGCGCCCGAAACCGGAAGCCGAGCGCCGTCCCAGGGCTGTGCTCACGACTAGAGAACGTGCTGCCCAGGCGCGCGGCGGAAATGACGCGCGCTTCCGGCCCAGGCCGCGCCCCCGGCGCGCCGCGGGGGTGGCCGGGAAGTGTAGTTCTGCGCCGCGCCCGAGGAGGGCCGCCTCCTTCCCCTGCGGGAGACGCGTTGAAATCCAGGGGCGGGCGCCGTGGCTCCCGGGGTGCGCTGCGCTTGCGATGGCGTGCGGCCCACGGGCGTGGATCGCGCCCCGGCTGCTCGGCTTCCCACCCAGCCTCCAGCCGACGCAGAGGGGCCGAGCCGCCCACCTGGGAGACGCTGTGGTTGCTGGGGGAGTGAGCCCGCGCCGCCACGCTTTCAAATAAATAATAAATTTTAAAAGAATCTAAACCCGTGCCTGTGAGAGCTAAGAAGTCGGAAATGAGCAGTGTGTGCGGGGCTGGGAAGCCAAGCATCCTCGGGGCTCCGGGATCGCACGGCGCAGAATCCCAGCCATCCGGCACCTGTCCGGGCGGTCCCAGCGCGGCCCCTGGGCACGCCGGCCACAGCGCCCTGGGGCAGCCAGGAGTGGAACCTGCGGGGAGTTCGCCCAGGTCGCTGCCTGCAGACCCCTGGCCCCGGCCCTCAGGCCGACGCGGGCTGCGCGCTGGGCTCTGGGGCGCACCCTCGCCTGCCCGGGCAGGCGGCGGCCCCCTGGCTCCCCGGCCAGCCTCGCTGCCCTGGCCGGCCAGGCCTCTGTCTCGCTCATCTCCACTGACACGGGCGTCTCCATCAGGAAAGATACGAAGAACCCGCGTGCGTTTCAAAATAATTGTTGAGGTTTAGTTATTTGAGGGCAGAGTGACAGAGTCTCCCCCCTGCTGTTCACCCCCCAGACGGTCAGGCCTGAGCCAGGCTGAAGCCGGGAGCCCGGAGCTCCACCCCAGCTCCTGCAGGCGTGCAGGGGCGCGAGCCCGTGGGCCGTCCTCCGCTGCTTCCCAGGCCATTAGCAGGGCTCCGGGGTCCGGCACCGCGGGCCGCGGCTCACACCCACACACACACACACCTCCACGACCGAGCTCTGTGCAGGACTCTGGGGACCGGCGTTGTGCCGTTGTGGCTACGCCACTGCCTGGAACAAGGCCACCCCCTCTGGGTACAGGAGCCTGGCTCAGGTCAGGGGCTGCCGCCTGGGGGTGAGCCGGGCCCTGGGGAGCCCCCCCCCCCCCCCCCCGCCTGCTGGCTGTGCTCTGTCAACAGAGGCACCTGTTTGCCCAGGTCCTCCTCGGGCCCCAGCTGTTCCCCCCAGCACCATGCCAGACTGGGTGCCCCGCAGGGACCGAAGAGCACCCCGTGTGTGTGTGGGGGGGCAGTCAGCCCAGGACGCAGCCTGGAGGGCTTCTGGGAGGAGGTGGAGATCAAAGGGCCCCCAGGGTTGGTGCTGCCTGGCTGACAGGCAGGTGGGGCCAGGGGCTGGCATGAGAGCTGACACAGGCGACTTAACCCTATGAGTCCCGGCCGTGAAATGGGTCTCCGGTGCCCGGTGCCGGCTGTGGTGAGCACTGGGAGCCGCTGTGCCGGGGTGAGCGGTGTCCCCCAGTCACGGGCACCTTTGCAGATCCAGCTCGTGGGAGTGGGGTCGTCCCGGACTAGGGTGGACCCTGGTGTCCCAAGACGAGGAGGGACAGGGACACAGACGGGTCTACAGGCCGAGAGGCGGCACGGATGCCGGGTGGCCACCGCTGGTGCTGGCCACGGGTTCTCGAGATCGGAGTCCCCGGCGCCCTCGGCGGGAGCAGCGTCCCCCAGGCCCCCCGCCCAGGGACCTGAACCACACCTCAGCCCTGGCTATCTAACGCACACAGACACGTCTCGGGAGGCCTGACGGCCACAGCCCTCCCCGGCACCGCGCACTCAGAGCTGACACGTCGGAGTTATCGATCTTCCCGGGAAGGTCGATATGCGGTGCGTGGGCACGGGCAGCGCCCAGCCCACCCCCACCCCGCTCCGCCCCAGGCCTGGCAAGAGACCCATGGAGGGGGCGGGGAGCTGTGGCCGCCCGGGCCGGCCCTGGCCACCAACCTGGCGCCAGAAACACAAGGGGAGGCTCAACTCCCACCTGCTGCCCCCCAGCCCATCCTGAACCGGCTCAAGCCAGAGGGCTCGCTCCCTGTCCTGCCGACTCCCCCAGCCTGGGGCTTCCTCGAAGGCCTCTTATCAGGCAGAGAAAAGCCCAGGTCCTGGCCCAGCGCCCGCCAGGGGCAGGGGGCTGGGGGCTGGGGGCTGGGGCGGGGCCTCACGCGGCTGCCCCACAGCGCATGCGCTCAGGGGCTAAAATCACACACAGGCTTCTCCTCGGTGCAGGGCTCACAGGTCCCAGCGGCCTGAGTCCCTGGGGACCCCCTCGCCTGTGTGCAGAGCCCGCAGCGCGGGGTCCTCCTCCTCCTGCGGGGGCTCCCGCGGGACCCCCTCCCTCCTGGAGGCCGTCGGCTCCACCGCACGCCGAGTCAGCCGGGACAGCGGCAGGGCAGCAGGGCGGCTGACCTCCCTGAAGCCCCTTCCCCGGCCACAGGGGCGGGTGTGTGGTTCCCAGGCGGGCCCCGGCCTCGGTGGTCTCGTCTCCTGTGCCAGCCAGGGTGCAACACGGAAACCACGCCCCGCACCCTGCCGCGTGCCCCTCCATGCGGAGATGTGCCCCGGACAGGCCCCAGGCCTGGGCCAGCGCTGCCCCCAGCTGCCCGGTGCCTTCTGCCCCTGGCGGCGGCCTCCAGGGGGCGCTGTGGCCACACCCTGGCAGCTGCAGCCCCAGCTTGTCTGGGGTCCTGGGCAGGTCAGGGCAGCGGTGCCAGGCCCCCCAATTCCTGTGGTCAGAGAGGGGATCCTGCAGGCCCTCACCAGCCCCCCCACCCCATCTCCTACTGTCCAGGTGCCCAGAGGGGCAGATCTGCGTGGGCCCAGCTGCAGTCCAGACGCCACCGGCTGTGGGTGTCACGGGGTGGGAGGTACCAAACTCCCCTTGAAGGCGCTGGCGAGGACCCAGGGGCCAGGTGGGTGTCACCCCCAGCCCTCGCAGCCCCTGGTCAGGGAGAGCCATGACCTGGAGACGGGACAGGGCTGTGGGGACGCGATGTGCACATGGCAACCTGGGCTCCGGACTGGTGTCTGCGGTCACGGTGGCTCCTCCAGGGGCCGGGTGAGCGTGTCCCCAAGCCCACGTCCACCTGGGCCCTCAGAAGCTGACCTCAGCGGGCTGGGTGGTGTCACACCGGATTAGGCCCTGCGGCAGCAGGGGATTCCCAAGGCTGGCGGGGCGGAGGGGACAGAGCCCCGGGACGCCCAACGTGGACTTCTGGCCTCCCGCTCTGAGACTTCCAGTTGCTGACAAGGACCGGAGCAGCCCCAGGGCGCTAGAGAGCTGTAGGGCCAATGTCTGCGGTCACCAGGAGACTCGAGGGAACTGGCAGGAAGGGCCCCCACCCCAGGGCTCAGCCCAGGCCCCAGGGCTAGGCCAGGGGCAGCAGTGGGCTGGGTGGCCCAGGTGGTGCGGGCAGACCTGCGGCCAGCAGGGACCCGGCTCACGGCCACACCTGGACTGGCTGAGGGTGGTCCTGGCACCCTCCTGCCCTGCCTCCCCCCCCAGCCCTCGGGGAGCACCATTTACCGGGGAGCCGCGGGGGCAGGGCTTCTTCGAGAGCGGCTACTCCAGAACTCAAAATAGCATGAAATTTAATTTTCCGCCTATTTGACGAGGCCCGGCACAGGCCCCAGTTGGTGTCGGAGATAAGGGCCCAGGTGCAGCCAGCTGGGCCCGGGCAAACACTCCACGGTCCCCAGGCAGGCCGCCCACAGGTGGGGCCTGCCCTGGCGCTCCCCCGCCGGGCCCTGGTTGCCGGGCGCTAAAGCAAACGGGCTCTATTTGCCCAGTCGGCAATGACAATGCCGTCGCCAAATATTTGCCAGGCTGGGCGGCCACAGGGCCTGCCTATAAATGCTTGAGCCCAGGTGGAGGCGGGCCTGCAGAGCAGAGCTGTGGCCCAGCCAGGTAGGAGCCCGGGCCTGCTGGGGGGCAGGGCTGCGGGGCCCTGGGGACCACCGGGGAGAGCAGAGCCGGCCCAGGGTAGGAGGCGGCTGTGGGAACCCACCCGGGGCAGGGGCCCCACCCTCCAGGCCCCTGCACCTCCTCCCCACCTCCCCTCTTTGCGCCCCGCTGTGGAGGCCAGAGCTCGGGATTTGGATCTGGGAGACGCTGCCCAGGCCCAGGCCTCCCTGCTGGCCCCAGCTGCACGGGCCTGGTCAACCCAGGACCCTGACTGCACAAGGACAGGGCCCCCCGCCCCCCCCTGCCAGGCCCCTTCCCCTCCCTGGGGCTCCCTGGGTGGCAGGACCAGCTGCTCCTGGCCTCGGACCTGGGCACCTGCCCTCAGCGCACACCCACGCTGTCTGTGCGGTGCCCTCCGTGCACAAGGCCCGGCCTGGATCCCTGGGGGCCTTCAGCACCGACCTGCCCCTCTCCCCTCCCCAGCCAGCGCCTCCGCCCCGAGGTGAGGAGATGGCCGCCGGCGTGATCAGGCCCCTGTGCGGCTTCCCGCTGCCCCTGCCATCCCACCAGCCCTTCCTGCCCCCGCCCCCGAGCCCCCAGGAACGTCCGAGGAGGAGGAGGAGGAAGAAGAGGAGGAGGAGGAGGACCAGAACCCGGGGCTGGAGGACGAAGGGCCGAGCGGCTGCAGCCCGGGGCCCTGGCGCTCAGGGGCCGCCCCGCACGCCCCCGGCAGCCCCGAGACGCCTCTGCGGCTGCTGCGCTTCTCGGAGCTCATCAGCGGCGACATCCAGCGATACTTCGGCCGCAAGGACAAGGGGCAGGACCCAGACGCCCGGGGCGTGCATGCCGACTGCCGGGCGGAGCCAGAGCGCCTGGCCCCGGGCGGGCCCCTGTCGGAGCCCAGAGAGCCTGAGGGGCAGGCGTGCAGGCCGGGTGCTGGCGGGGCGGGGGCGGCGCCGCTGGGGCCCCTGGCCGAGCTCTTCGACTTCGGGCTGCGCCGCTTCTCGGAGCCCAGCGAGCCGGGCGCGGTGGCCGGGCGCAGGCTGAGGCTGGAGCGCAAGTACGGCCACATCACCCCCATGGCCCAGAGGAAGCTGCCTCGGTCCTTCTGGAGGGAGCCGGCGCCCAGCGCCCTGGGCCTGCTCCCTCCGGGTACCCCGGACTTCAGCGATCTGCTGGCCAGCTGGTCGGCGGAGGCCGGCCCCGAGCTGCCGGGCACCCAGGCCCTGGAGGGGCCACAGCTGGCCGAGGCCTAGCCAGAGGGCTCAGGGTCACTGGGCCACGCGCGCAGACTTCCCGACGCCTTCCTGCTGCCCTGGGAGACCCCCGGCCCTCCATCCACGGCGGCCCACGGGGACGGCTGCTGTCCAGGCAGGGAGAGCCTCCTCCTTCTGCGGCCTGGGCTGCAGGTCAGGAAATGAGGCAGAGCCGCGTGGGGGGTGGCGGTGCCCCGGCCGGGGAGCCCCTGCCTCTGGCTGCCCCCCGCCTGCCCCCGCCCCTGGAGCTCTGTGCAGCTGCATGGAAACCCGGGGCTGGGCTCCACACGCTGTGCCTCAGGGAGGCCAGATCCACGCCAGCCCAGGTCAGCACCCAGGGGCAGCCCTCCCCGCTGCCTCCCTACCCAGGGGGCCCTGCACACGCAGCCCCTGGCTGCAGCAGGAGGCGGGGCCGGCAGTGAGCGGGCCCAGGCTTCCCCTGGAGTGGCCCCCTCCCAGCCACTTCCTCCCAGGCGTGCCCCGGGCTAGGCTACCACTGGCCGGCAGGCTCGGCCCCTGCCCTTCAGTGCCCCTGCCCCCCCATGCTCTCGGTGGGCCAGGGAGGACGCGGGTCCACTCCCACGACCGCCGAGGGAAGGGACCCGGCCAGGGCTGGGCTGGCAGACAGGAAAGGCGCTGGACTCCGGGGGCGGGGCCGCTCCCCCTGGACGGGCCTCTCCCACACTGACCCCTCCTGGACGGGCCTCTCCCCTGCCCGTCAGCCCCGCGGGCCCGGGGGACTCTGGCTGCGATGGTACAGCAGCTGTGCGTTTATTTCTGGGGCAGGGGCCCTCGGGGGGGCAGGGCCGCAGGCTCCTGGCCACGGCTCTTCTCGGGGCCTCGTCCCGGCCTCCGCAGGGCCCCCAGCGTCATGAGGACGGCCTTCCACCGCAGCCACCTGCCGGACACGCGGCTGAGGGACCCGGGCCCCGCCCCCGCCCGCCCGCCCCCGCCGGGCGCCTGTGCCCACCTCACGGCCTGGTACACGCCCCACTGGTTCACGGGGGCCAGCTCGCCGGCGCCCACGTCCTTGACGAAGAACCGCTGTCGCACCAGGGACATGAGCAGCCGCCTGCTGCCCAGCGTCAGCGCCCAGGGGCCCTCCTCGCTCCACAGGCGCAGCACGCTCTCCCGCAGCGCGGCCATCTCCTCGGTGCGCTGCGGGCGGGGCGCGGTGACGGGCTTACTCTCCAGCTACCGCAGACACCCGCAGACGGCCGGCCGGGGCCCGGGGCGTCCCCTCACCAGCTTGGCCTCCGCGTTGAGCTTCAGGTTCTGGACGGCCCTGTGGGCCTGGATGCTGTCTCCCAGCCTCATCATCTGGCTCTGGAACTAAGCAGAGCCAGGCTCGGCGGGGCACGGCGGGCGCACCAGGGCGCCCCGGCCGGCGCTGGCGGCTGTTCCCCGGGGCGCCCAGGGCTGGGTGCGGGCGGTACCGTGGCCAGTTTGCCCTGGATCTCGGCGATCTTCCGCCCCGGGTTGTCCTCCTTCAGCAGCTGCACGGACGACAGCAGGGCAGCCAGCTCCTGCCGCAAGGCCCCCACCTCCTGCTCCCTGCTGGCCTCGAGGGAGGAGATGTGGCCTGAGGCAGAGGGGGAGGGGCAGCCGGGCCCCCTCCGCAGCCCCGGACGCCGGCGGAGGCCCTCACCTGGCTTTGCCTTCGGCCGCGACCTTCAGGTCCGAGTCGCTCTTGTGGAAGAAGCACTTGTCCGAGACGCCCTCCACCTGAAACGGGGCCGGGCCAGGCAGGCACAGCCGGCTTGTGGGGAGCCCCGCCGGTCCCGGGCCGCAGGGGCGGGAGGGGCGGCGTGCCCGTGCCCACCTGCAGGGGGAGGCCGTCTACTTTGTCCCGCAGGTCCCCCAGCTGCCCGGCCACCTCCTGCTGCCACAGGGCCAGGTCCTGCAGGGACTTCCTCTGAGCCCCCTCCCATTCCGTCTGCGCCTGGAATCAGACTTCGCGAGGGCTGGGGCATGACAGACGGGCCCACCAGAGCCAAGGACAGGCGGCCCGCACGCCCCAGACCTGCAGGACGGGAGCCAGGGGCCCCAGGGCCCTCCCCGTCAGGGCCACCTCCGGAGAGCCTGGGCCAGGGCAGGGCACGCTCACAGCCCGGCTAGCCGCCCTGCAGGCAAGCGGACGGGGAAGGGCCGACCTGCCACAGCGAGCCCGCAGAGTGGGGGCTCAGCGGGGCCCGGCCCCGTTCCTGGCAGCATGACGGCCCCCGTTACCCTGTGAACCAGCGCCTCGCGGGGGCGAGCGCTCGGCTAGGGGAGGCCCGGGCTGTGGGTCCCCAGGACTGGCGGATCCACACAGGACGTGGACTCTGGGAGGCGGGGCAGAGGGGCACCCGGGGCTGCACTGGGGAGGCAGCGCCTTCTAGAACTGACTGGGCGCTCAGAGCGGAGCTGCGCTGTGCTGACGACTTCTCAATAAAGCTGCTTCCACAGCGACCGAGCAGGGCTGCCCCCACCGCGGGCCGCGGGGCGCCCAGGGTCCGCCGGGCCCCTCGCCGCGGGCCGCGGGGAGCCCAGGACCCGCCACCCTCACCGCGGGCTGTGGGGCGCCCAGGGTCCGCCGGGCCCCTCGCTGCGGGCGCTCCCGGGGACTCACCGCCGACAGCCTCAGCCCCAGCGTCTGCTCCTGCAGGTCCAGCCTCCAGCCCAGGGCCAGGCAGTGGTCACCCAGGTCTTTCACCTGCAGGGCCAGCTCGGCCACGGCCCGCTCCAGGGCTTGGTTCTTCTCTTGGAGCTGTGGGGCACACGGGAGAGGAGGCCCAGGCCGGGGGCCCGCACCCGGGAACGGGGGTCCCCACCAGCCCTGCCCGGCCCCTCACCAGCTCCAGTGCGCCCTGCGTCTCCTGCTGGGCCCGCTGCCCGGCCAGCTGCACGGCCTGCAGGCTCTCCTGCACGTGGGAGGCCAACTCCCCGGCCTGGTTCTCCTCCAAGCACACCTTGGCATCGCTGGGGCGGGTGCCGAGACCCTCCCTCAGCAGGGCTGGGCCGCGCCTCGGCCCCAGGCCCGGGATGGCACCCAGGTTGGGCTGCTGCCTCCAGGACCACCCAGGGGGTCCCAGGGATCAGGGGGAGGGGCTGTCCCCGGCACCTCTGAGGTGGGGCCATGCTCCCCGGGGAGGGGCGGCAGCCTTGGGGACAGGGTTGGCCGCTCTGCCCCGGCGTGTACGGCCTCGCACTGCACTCGGGCGCACTGGGTGCCCCCTGCCCCAGGACACCCACCGGGCCTTCTGCTCAGCCAGGAGGACACGGTTCAGAGACACCTGGTTCTGCCGCACGAACTTGGTGAGCTGGACCACGGCCGCGTCCAGGCCCCGGCACTGCGCCAGCAGGCGGCCGCCCTCCTGCTGCAGCGGACGGGTCCTGAGCCGCGTGTCCACCCCGCCTGCCCCACCCTGTGTGTCCCCCCCGTCTGCCCCACCCCGTGTGTCTACCCCATCTGCCCCACCCCGTGTGTCCCCCCTGTGTGTCCCCCCCGTCTGCCCCACCCCGTGTGTCTACCCCATCTGCCCCACCCCGTGTGTCCACCCTGTGTGTCCCCCCCGTCTGCCCCACCCCGTGTGTCTACCCCATCTGCCCCACCCCGTGTGTCCACCCTGTGTGTCCCCCCCCGTCTGCCCACCCCATGTGTCCACCCCCTCTGCCGTGTGTCCCCCATCTGCCCCATCCCGTGTGTCCACCCCGTGTGTCCCCCATCTGCCCCATCCCGTGTGTCCACCCCGTGTGTCCCCCGTCTGCCCCACCCCATGTGTCCCCCCACTCTGCCATGTGTCCCCTGGCTGCCCCGGCCCCGCCCACCTCACGCTGCGCCTGCGCCCGCTCCTCGCTCTGCTCCTGCAGCTTCTGCCAGCGGCCGTCCAGCTCCCGCCGCAGGCTGCCCTCGGCCTGCAGCCTGGCGCCCTCCGAGGCCTTCATCCTCTGGGGGAGCAGAGGCAGTGAGCGCGCTGGCCGGGCTGGGGGGGCGGCCCCGCCCGGCGCGGCCCCACCTGCTCCAGGGCCAGGAAGCTCCTGTGCAGGAAGCCGCAGAGCTTGGCCTCCCTCTTCAGGAAGCGCAGACTCATCTCCTCGCAGAGCGCGGTCACCCGGGCCTGGCAAGGCCGCACGGCGCCTCAGCCTCCTGCCACGGCGGCCGCGCGCCTGGGCCCTGGGGACCCTGTCCCGCATGGCCTCGGGCCCAGCAGCGCCGGGCTGGCCTTACCCTGCGCGGGGACGAAGGCAGCACAGGCAGGGGCCACCCTGTGCAGCCTCCAGCGCCGCCAAGGGGGTCCCACGAGTCCTCGCGACCCCGGATGCAGCTGGGCAGGCCGTGCTGTGGCCACCGAATCCCGCCAGGGAGGGGGCGGCTCTGGGCCCCGGGCACCTTCTCACAGCCCAGAGCCCGCGGCTAGCCTGGGCAGGGTGGGGCAGAGTCCTCCCAGCTCCGAGAGCCGTCTCCAGGGCAGCCCTCGCTCCACCGGCCCCCCAGCAGGAGGGCGCCCACTGCTGGGTCAGCAGGTCAGCGCTTGGGGCTCCCAGGGGTGGGGCCACAGCCTCTCGGCCCTGGTGGCTCCAGAAGTGGCCATGAGAGTTGGTACCTACGTGCTCACAGCCACGTGCCAATAAAACTTTACTCACAAAGACTTCAGTGGCCGTGGTCTGGAGCCCTCAGACGCCCCCTGCTCAGGGAAAAGGGAGACCGCCCAGTGAGGGCAGCCTCCGGTCCCAGGAGGTCGGGCACCCTCTGCTGGATGCTCCCCCCCCCCACTGCATCGTGCCGACCTGGACAGCAGAGCGGCGTGGGCAGCAGCAGGAGACCCTGACCACTGCCCCCGCCCCGTGCCGCAGGGGTCTGTGGGGGCTCTGTCATCCCCACACCCACCGCAGCAGAGCCCTGGCGCGTGCGGGGGTCTCGGGGTCCTGGGAACTCATGGCTGTGGAGAGGCCGTGGCTCTGAACGAGGGCCATGCCTGGACAGGGAGGGGGACGGAGGCGGCAGCGGTACCACCCCCAGCCCTGTGTGGAGTGAAGGGAGCCCAAGCCAGCACCATCGGTCACACGTGGCCACACGCGGCTGCTCAGATCCGCCCCGCGGCCGCGCTTGTCAAGCCAGGACTGAGTTCTAAGCGCCCGGACAGGCGGCCGCCATGGGCCCCGCACGTGGGCAGAAGCCGGGAGCCAGGAAGGCACGGGCGGGGGCGCCGCTGGGCCAGGCTGGGCCGGGCCCCGCCCCCTCGTGGTACCTGCATCCTGGCCACCTCCTGGTCCACTCTCTGGCTGCTGTCCTCCTGGCCCTGCTGCAGGGTGCTGCAGGCGGCCTCCCGGGCCTGCTCCTCCTGCCTCAGCAAGGTCGTCAGCCTGGCCAGCCTAGGGCACGGGCACAGTGCAGCGGCCCAGCTGGGGGGGCGGGGTGTCCCAGGAAGGCTGCGCGGGGCCCTGGACAGAGGCCTTCTCCAGCCAGGGCCACATCTGGGCGGCCTGCAAGGCAGGACTGGCCGGCAGCCAAGGGAGCGCAGTGGCGTGGGACCAGGCCTGGAATCCCGGTGGGTACCCAGGGTGAGGGGCTGGGCAGCCCCGGGGGCCCACCTGACACGGGCCTCCTGCTCGGCGCCCTTCCGCTCGGCGTCCTGCAGCGCCTGCCTCCTCCGGACCTCTGTCAGGGCTTCCCGGACCTCCACCAGCCTGGGGGACAAGGCGCGGCTTCCGCCCAGGCCCGCGGCAGCCCCGCGCCCCCGCCACACCCCGGCCCTGTGGCTTACCTCCTGTCCAGGGCCTGCATCTGGTTCTGGGGGCCGTGGAGCTGTGGGGGGAGCATGTAGGGCTGAGCAGGCAGGGCCCCCCCCCCGCACTCACCTCCAGCGCCTCCTTCTCGGGGGGTCTGCGCCGCCCACTGCCCCTCCAGGTCACGCTGTGCCGACTCCCGTGCCCCCCCCCACCGCGCTCACCTCCAGCGCCTCCTTCTCGGGGGTCTGCGCCGCCCACTGCCCCTCCAGGTCGCGCAGCCGCAGCAGCTCGTGCAGCAGGCTCAGTGAGGCGTGCTTACAGCGCTCCTTGTGACCCCGCAGGTGCGCCACCTCGGCCTGCAGGTCAGCCACCCTGGCCAGGGCCAGAGCCGCCCAGTCCAGCCATGCCTGCCGCAGGGGCTGCCGTGACCCCCGCCCGTGCCCATGCCCGGGGTGCGGGGGCTCACTGTCGCTCCAGCTGCTGCCAGCGCTTGGCGGTGTCCTGCTCGGGTCCTGAGGCGCTGGACACCAGTGGGCGGCTGGACCCACGCTGCTCCGTCTCCCCCCGGCTCAAGGGCTCAGGGCTGGCCAGCAGCAGCTCCAGGTCCTCCATGGTGGGGGTGCTCGGCTGGGAGGGGAGCGACTCCGACGGGGGGCTGGCGGTCAGCTCTACGAGAGGGTGCCTCGGCAGCTCACCCTGGGCGGCGGCTCCTGCGGGAGCTCACGGCAGCCAGGACCCGAGTCACCGCACTTGGGAGCCCAGGGGGTCCCGGGGCCTGCCTGAGGACAGTGCCTCCCACGTGGCCTGCGGGCTCCCGGCTCACCTGACATGGCGTCACCAGCTGCCAGGCGCTGTGGTGTAGGCTGTGTGCCCAGGCCCCCGGCTGGACACCAGGCCAGGGCGTCTGAGGGCTGGGAGAGATAGGGGCGCAGGTGGGGTGGAGGGCGAGCTCCTGCCCTCTCGCCCCCTTCTTCCACACAGAATCCGGCGGGGGCAGGGGCGGCTGGCAGCGGGGGCCGCTGGAACCTTCCAGAACCCATGACTTCAGGGCCCAACTGCCGCTGGAACTCCTGCCCCCGAGGCCGGCCCAGGGGCCACTTCTGGAGGGCAGTGGCTCTGGCCCCGCCCGGGCCGAAGGGGACAGCCGGCAGCCATCACAGCAGAAGCCCCGAGGGGCGAGAGGGCACAGGCCACGGAGGCGGCTACCTGGCAGCTAAGCCCACAACGAGAAAGCCAATGACGCCCGTGAATGTCAAGTCCGTTTTATTTGACCTGATAAATCCAAAACATCACCACTGCAACACACAACCATACAAAACGACCGAGGAGGGGGATTGCACATGCGTTTTTGGTTCCGTCTGCGAGGTCCTGCGGGCTGTGTCTTGCACCCGGCTCTGTCTAGGCTGGACCCCGCCCGGCGAGTGGCCAGGGCCCCAGTGAGGGCAGCCCCCTCTCCCGGCCTGGGTGCAGGAGCAGGGTCCGGGTGGGGGAGGGAGGCCATGCTGCTTGTCAGGCGGCTCCTCTACTTCTCCCTGGGGAGGACACTGAGCCTCCAGGGGGCCTGCGCCACCTTGTGGCAGAAATGGGCAGGACACGGAGGTGGCTTCCAGCGTCCCAGAGGGACCCGGGCTCCTCGGCCCAGCAGGAAGCCGCCCCCTGCGCACAACGCCCAGGTCCTGAGGCTCAAGTGACAGTGGTGAGCTGGACCCGAGACCCCGGCCCGGGGTGCAGGCAGGGCTCCCTGGGGGGCTCGCGCCCCAGGTGGGGCGAGGCACGGAGGTGACAGGTGCAGCCTGTCCGTCCTACAACGGCCCCTCCCGCTGGCTCCAGGAGGCGCCGAGGGCCCCGACCCAGAGGAGCAGGGTGGAGGCACAGGCAGGTGCACGAGCCGGGGCACAGCCGCGCTCACAGCTCTGTCCGACGCTCGCGTCCACCACACCCAGGAGCAAGGAGGCTTTGGCCCAGAGACCAGGGACCCCGGGAGGAGGCACAAAGGGGCTGGGGGAGCCGGTGCCGAGGGCAGGGCCAGAGCCTCACGTCTGGGCCAGCGAGAGCTCTTCCAGGCCCCCCTTGCCCAGGCGGTACCTGGCCAGGTCCTTCCGGGTCACCAGCCCGACCACCTGCGGGAGCAACGCGTGGGGTAAGCACCCACTCGCAGCGGGACCCCGGCCGCACTGGGGCCGGCGTGGGGCCGGGGTCTCAGCCACACAGCTCACCTGGTTGCGGTTGTCCACCACCACCAAGTGCCGCAGGCCCAGCGCCCGGAACAGCTTGAACACCCGGGGCAGCGACGCCTCCTGCACGGAGCACCAGGACGTCAGGGTGTGCCGCCCGCCCGCCCGCCGGGCCCGCCCGCCCACGCGCCAGGTACCTGCGGCACGGTGTAGGGCGAGGGGTTCATGAACTCGGACAGGTCCATGGTGCACTCGCGCTCGTCCTGCGACACGTGGATGGACTGGATGGGCGGGAAGCGCGGGTAGGCGTCCCGGAAGTCCTTGAGCCGCAGCCGCCGCGGTGCCAGGCCCACGCCGCAGCGCTCCACGAACACCTGCGGCAGAGGCCGGTCAGAGCCGCCAGGGCCGCCCCCCACCCGCCCCGCGCCGCCCACGCACCTTGTGCTTCAGGAGGACGATGAGCTGTGAGCGCAGGACCAGGCCCTGGAGCCGCGCCGGCTGCGAGGGAAGCAGGCCTGTGGCTGCTCGGCCCGGGGCGCCCACGGGCCCGGGCGGGCGGACCCCGACCCCCGACCCGTGCCGGCAGAGCAGGGGAGCGCGGGAGGGGACAGTGACGGCCGCGTCCCCCTCCTGTCGCTGTCTCCAGGCCAAGGACACAGCCATCCACAGCAGCACACTGTGACCGAAGGCGCCGGTGGCCGGCTCCCCAGCCCAGGGCAGCTCGGGGCGGTACCTGGGAGTCCTCGGTGTCCTCCACCACGGGGAAGCCGTTGTGATTGGACGCCGTGTCACTGAGCACGTCCACGATGACGCCCACCTTCTCCCTCCGCCTCAGACAGGTCACCGGGGTGCTCATCACCTCCCTGCCGGAGCAGCCCAGGAGGAGGCCGCGTGCCGCACGGCCCCGCGCCCCCTCGGTGGGCAGGGGACCCACGGGCGGCGGCCGGGCGCCTACCTGGCGGTGAGCGAGTGCGAGGTGACGGGGGCCTCCCAGTGCAGGAAGGGTACACTCTGCAGCTGGATGTGCATGTCGTACAGGCCCTGGGGAGGCAGAGCCGCGCTGCTCGGGCCGCACAGCCCCGGCCGCCTCCGGCCCGCCCGCCGCCCCAGGCCCAGCGCACCTCGATGAAGACGTCGCCCACGATCTTGGCGGTCATGAGCACCAGCATGATGGGGAAGCCGTAGGTCACGTTGCTGGTGGCCTCCATCATGATCACCGTCAGGCTCAACGTCATCCTCACGATGCCACCTGTGGAGCCGGGCGTCAGCCTCGGGGCCACGCAGGCACGGCCACGCGGACACGGCCACGCGGGCCAGAGCCGGGACTTACCAAGCTGGGCAGCGGCGCCCATCAGTGCGTACTTGCCAGGGTCGGCCCAGATCTGCGGGGAGACATGGAGAGGGCGTCGGAGCTCGCGCCCACACCCACAGCAGCGACCGCGACGGCCCCCACACACCAAGGTCCCCCACGGCACCCTGGGCCATGCGAGTTCTGGAGACGAGCCAGCGTGCTGTCAGGCACAGGACGCGCCTCGCCCCACGTGGAGGAGAGGCCGCTGGGGCAGAAGCGCCCACACCACCAGGGGCAGGCCCTCCGCTGAGGGAAGGTCATGTGACCTACTCGAGGTCACGTCCGGAACAGGCGACTCCAGGGGCAGAGGGAGGCCGTGGGTGTGCACGCGTGTGCGCCTGTGCTATGGAGGCAGGGCTGGGGCTGAGGGGCCACACATGTGCGCCTGTGCTATGGAGGCAGGGCTGGGGCTGACGGGCCACACATGTGCGCCTGTGCTATGGAGGCAGGGCTGGGGCTGACGGGCACAGGGAGACTTTGGGGGACAGCGAGAACATTCCGGAACGTTCTAGATGGTAGTGGAGGTGCTGTCACTGTGCATGTACAGAGCCACTGGGTGTTCAAGCGAGACCACCGAGGCCTGTGACCTGCATCGCATCAGACAGCAGAGGCGCGGCTGGGAACGGAGGAGGGGCCGGGCAGCGCACACTGCCTGCTGTGGCTCTGCATTACAGCTTCTGTCTTGTCTGAGAAACTGAGGTGAAGAAAGGAAAAACAAAACGAGGCCCCAGCCCCACGGGCGCCGGGCAGAGCAGCTCCCTGTAGGTGCTTCCTGCTAAAAACAGAGAGGCTATGATGCAAACTAAAAATCTGCCATTGGGGCCAGCGCTGTGGCACAGCGGGTTAACGCCCTGGCCTGAAGTGCCGGCATCCCATATGGGCGCTGGTTCGAGACCCGGCTGCTCCACTTCCTGTCCAGCTCCCTGCTACGGCCTGGGAAAGCAGCAGAGGATGGATGAGCCTTGAGCCCCTGCACCCTTGTGGGAGACTGGGATGGAGCTCCTGGCTCCTGGTCCAGGCCCGGCAGTTATGGCCATCTGGGTAGTGAACCAGGGGATGGAAGATCTCTCTCTGTCTCTCCCTCTCTGTAATTCTAACACTCAAGTAAGTAAATATGTAATTTTTTAAAAAAGAATTGAAGGAGAGATGGGGCTGGCACTGTGGCGCAGTAGGTTAATCCTCTGTCTGCAGTACTGGCATCCCATATGGGCGCCGGTTCTAGTCCCGGCTGCTCTACTTCCAATCCAGCTCTCTGCTATGGCCTGGGAGAGCAGCAGAAGATGGCCCAAGTCCTTGGGCCCCTGCACCCATGTGGGAGACCCGGAAGAAGCTCCTGGCTCCTGGCTTTGTATTGGTGCAGCTCCGGCTGTTGAGGTCATTTGGGGAGTGAACCAACAGAAGGAAGACCTCTCTCTCTCTGTCTCTGCCTCTCACTGTCTGTGACTCTCTCAAATAAATAACATAAAAAAAAAAAAAATGAAAAAGGGAGAGGAAGAAAGGGAAGCATCACCACATCTCAGAACTGCTCCATGAGCCACGCCGAACCCACGGCTCCGTGAGCTGCGCCAAACCCACAGCTCTGTGAGCCATGCCAAACCCACTCTCCTTCCATGGCTCCGTGAGCTACGCCAAGCCCACCCTCCTTCTACAGCAAAGCGACAAGGCCCGAGCGTCCACCCCAGAGGTTTGGGGCGGGCGGCGCACTCACCGCGGCCCCGGTGAGGTAGGACAGGGAGATGCCGAAGAGCCGGCCCCAGGCGGCCCCGATGAGCAGGGACGGGATGAAGACGCCGGCGGAGACAGTGAGCCCGTAGGTCCAGCAGGCCAGGAAGAAGTAGACCAGCGTGAAGAGGCCGAGGGTCAGGGGGTTGTAGGAGCCTGGGGGCACAGGGGCTGCTAGGCCCAGGTGGCACGCAGGCCACACGGCCGTGCCCCGAGCCACAGTAGCCCCAGAAGGCAGAGGTGCAAGGCCTGGGAGGGGCTGTGGGGGGGGCTGCTGTGGGCGGCAGCTGCTGGCACCTAAGGGATCCAGGAGGCTCACCACACCCACCAGGGCCCTGGGTGGCGGGCACCTGGCCCTGCAAGTGGGAACCGGGCTCCCAGCGCTGCCCAGGCCTTCCTCACTGAAGCACCGGGAAACACCCACAGGCCTGCCCTCCGTGCCCGGGCACGGTCGGGGGCAAGAGGTCCGTCCCTGTGGGTCAGAAGTTCAGCGTCCAGGTACAACGCCCTCATGGAGGCAAGGGACACGGAGATGCGGCCGCCTACGGCCACGCCCAGCCACCAGGGCTCCCGAGGGAACCAGGGCCTCGGTGGCCGCAGGGGCTGGCGGGGTGGTGACCTGGGGCAAGGACAGTGGGCATGCGGTGCACACCAGGGACCAGGGAGGGGTGGTCCGTGGGGCGGGGTCACGGCTGCCAGCAACCACACTGAACAACGCTCATCGGACACTGGGCCACGGACACGTGCGTCACGCCTGGCGATGCCCAGGGCCGCAGGGGCCTTGCTCCCTGCACGGGGCAGGTGCTGCACAGGCTGTGGGGTGCTCGGAGAGGCCGAGGGCCGAGGTCGGGGAGGTGACAGCACGGTCTGCATTTTTATCAAGAACGCGTGGCTGGGAGAGGCCGGGACACGGCCTCGGCGTGGGGTCACCAGCAACCCACGAGCAATCTCACCCAGGAGGTGGGGGACGGCCTGGTGCTGGGCAGCTCCCAACCGCAGTGCCCGTTCCCCAGCGCACCCCACCACGCTGCCCACGCACCTGGCGGGTCGTGGAAGAGGCTGACCACGCTCTTCTCCGGGGTGTTGAAGAAGGCCGCGGCCATGGAGTTGTACTCGCCATCTGCACAGAAGAGCTGCGTGGTTGGGAGACAGGAAACACGGGCAGATGCGCCAGGGGCCGTGGACACAGACCTGCACTGCCAGCCCGGACAGCATCAGGTGAGGCCACACAGCAGGCCTGGCGAGCCTTGGACACAACCCGCCCCCGCAGGGGCCGCTCGGCAGGCCCTGGGCTGGACAGCTGGTCTGTGCCGGGTGCCTGGGAGACAGCGGCCCCGAGCAGGGCTGAACCAGAGCCAAGCAGCTGGCCAGCCATGGCCTTTGCCACAGCCATCCCTGGACCCGCAGTCCAACGTCTGTCAGCGCCACCCCCACAGGATGCTGCCCCTAGCGCCCGGGGACAGACACGGGGCTGCCACGAGCACCCTGGTGCCGCTGTGTTCACGCCTCACAGCAGGACGCAGCTCCAGGAGAAGCACAGGGGAGAAGCGGCCCAGCACCGCACCCAGGGCCACAGTGCCCGAGACGGGCTGAGCCCGCTGCGGCCCGAGGTCGGGCTGAACCAGACACGCTGGCGCTTTCTGTCCTCCGGCCCTGGGCGGCCCAGCAGGGGCCCCTGACTGGCTGACCCTGCAGCCTGTCCCGCCCCAGCCCGCCCGCCCGGGCCCCCAGGCTACCTGGAGGGGGTAGGACATGGAGCTGCCCCGCAGGGGCTGGCAATCCCGGGACGAGTAGATGAGCACGAAGGCCACCGTGGCGGTGACGGCGGCCACCAGCATGGCCTCGAGCACCTGCAGGCAGGGCCGGTGGATGTACCTGCGGCCAAGAGCGGGGCTGCACTGGGCGCGAGGGGCGGGGCAGCCCCCGGGGCGAGGCAGTGTTCCTTGGAGCTCAGCCACGGGCGCCCTGGCCCACCCGCGGTGGGTACTGGCCTGAGCACCAGGACGCCAGAGCAGGACGGCGTGGCGCACTCTCCCAGAACCAAAAGCTGCCCAGGGGCCGCCGCAGCCCAGCAGCGCCCCCCGCCCCACTGTCCTCCAGCCTGCTGAGCGGCCCTGCCAGCGTGAGCCTCCCCGACACCGGCGCCCGGCACCCCAGGCGGCTCCTCCTTACCTGATCCGAAACATCGTCAGCCAGTAATTCAAGGCGTTGAACACAGCTCCCAGAATGCCACCTACACCCAGAGGGTCAGGGGTCAGGGGTCAGGGGCAGGTGCGGCGGGAGGCCCTGCCAGGAGCTTCTTCGCCGTCACACCTCATGGCTCCGCCTTCCTTCCGGAGCATCAAAGACCCCAGGCCAACAATGCCCCAACACCCACACTTCCTGAGGGTGATGCGGCCTCGGGCGGCAGGTGCCCGTCAACACAGAGCCGAGAGCACCCAGCGCGACCGCCTGCGCCGCAGGGAAGGCACGTGGAAACAGGGACTGCACGCCCAGATCTCCAGGGCGCATGAGCCAGGAAAGCCCCGCACTCAACACTGGGGGCTGAGAGGAAGGCGCCCCTGGGGAGAGGCAGGCAGCGGAGGCTCTGGTTCCTCCTGCAGGCCAGCCGCTGCCTGGGGGCACCTGGGAAGCCGCAGACAGGGAGGCCACGGGTCGGACCCTGGGAGGCCCTTACCCACAACGCCCATGGCGATGAAGACGGGGATCTCATGGATGGTGTAGGCCATTTTCTGCAGAGGAGAAGCAGCGAAGGTGAGCGGAGGGGCCCACGGCCCGGGCCCCCCCCTCCGGGCCCCCCCCCCCCACAGGACGGTGGCTTCCCCAGCCCGGGCGGAGCCCACGCGAGCCAGTGACTGCAGCACACAGCCCACGAGCCCAGATGGTGGCCGGAACCCACTCATCCCCAGAGCCAGGCTGTGCGTGGGACCCTCTACCCCGGCACTCAGCACTGGGACCCGTGTGGCAGCCACGTGACAAGCCAGGTCCTGCGGGGGCGGGCCTGTACACCCACAGGCAAGAGCTTGAACTTCGCAGACCCCCCTGACGGGCTCCGGCATGGCCGGGCGGGGCCGGGACTACCTCCGAGTCAAATCTCCCCGAAGTGATGAGGCCGGGGCTGGACAGGTCCCACATGTTCCCGTGGTAGATGCTCAGCACGAAGTTCAGGGTGAACGTGGAGATCATGGACGCAAAGAACTGCGGCAGAGACGGCGGTGCCTGAGCCCCGCCCACCCCGAGACCGCAGGGCACTGGGGAAGGGGCTGGGCCGGGGGTCCCGCAGTCAGGGATGGGGGGCAGTGGGACGCAGGGCGCCCCCGGGAGTGGCTGTGGCACTCACGATCCTCCAGGTCAGGAACTGGTTCCAGAAGGAGGCGCCCTCCTCCAGGCTGAACAGGACCCCACCTGGGAGGCGGGCGCAGGCCTGAGGCAGCACGCAGGCCCGGGGCACCCGTGCCACTGCTGCCTCCCACACCCGGCGGACTGTGGCATCCCGGCCTGCTCAGCCAGCAGGCTCCCAAGGGAGAAGCCCAGGCCCGGCAGGGCCTTCCTCACCCACGGGGGCTCCAAAGGCGGCAGACACCCCGGCCGCGGCGCCAGCGGAGACAAAGTCTCTCTTCTCAGTGTCTCTGCGGAAGTACTCAAAGATCTGAAACGGGAGAGGCAGAGGGCGGCCAACAGCTGATGGCCAAGCACAGAGGGCCCACGTGACGTGGGCTCAGCACGGGTAGGAGAGGCTACCAAGGGGCCTAAAGGACACCCCATGTGGTCCACTGAAAACCCCGTCTCTAACCCCACGCAGGAGACCCCGGCACTGGCAACACCGAGGAGACCGGGCTGTCCCCAGGGCAGTGGCATGGCTAAGGCACCGCTGAACGCCCCCAGTGGTCCGTATCCAGCCAGAGGTGCACCTTCCCGGGAGAGGCTGCTCAGAGCTACTGACCACGCCCACGGGCAGAGACCCCACCTGGACACGGTGCAGAATGATCGCGCAGAGGCCACGGGGTCAAGGTCAGGGTGGGCAAGGGGGCACTCACCTTGAAATCTCGCTTCAGCGAGGTCGACCTCCCCTGGGAGATGCCGGCGGCGATCACAGACCCCGAGTGGATCATCGGCCCTTCCTGGGGGCGGAGCGCCGGGCACTCAGACACCAGGCCTGGCCACGGCCGCCCTCCCAGGGCCAGGATGGTTCCCAGTTACCTTCCCCACGGCCAGTCCACCAACCACGGACAGGATGACCCCGGACACCTTGATGACCAGAGTCTGGAAAGCAAGGGCAGTGTCGGGCGAGTGGGGCGACGTCCGCCGCGTGCACAGTGCGGCCCCTGCCCCCACAGCAGCCCAGGGCTGGTGCCCACCGTGCCCTCGATCTCCCACCTGGCCCAGCAGGCAAGAGCAGGGGCCTCCCGCCCCAGCGCTGAGCCCAGGCTCGCCAGCCCTCCCAGGTGACGGGGGAGCCCTCTGCCCCGGCCATGCCCAGCAGTCCCAGGCTGACCCTGTCCTGCTGCCAGGAGCCCCTCTGGTTGCTAGCTGACCTCTCCCTGCCCCCCAGGGGCTGCCATGGCCCTGCCCACCGCCAGGCCCAGGGACGCTGGCGGTGCAGATGGAACCGGCCCTGGGAGGAACGGTGGCCAGGACATCACAGACAATGCTAAAAGTGGTGAGAGGGACAGGACACTGAAAACCAGACACAGCTCACCGCAGGACACCGCCTGGGCAGAGCCTTGGCCGTGGGGCTGCGAGGACCAAGCTCGCCCATGCCCACGGCTCCACGGCAAGGCGTGTGCGTGCTACGCACGGGACACCAAGCCCCGTGTTCACCCTGTCAGCAGCAGGCACTGGCCTGGGTGGGGCTGGACCTGCCTGGGGTCAGCAGGGCCCCTCCTCACCTTGAGCCGCACCACGTGTGGGATCTTCACCCCGTTGAGGAAACACTTGATCTGGGGGATCCCGCTGCCAGCAGCCACGGGCTAAAAGGGGGAGGGAGCACAGCTGACCCGGGGGGCCAGGCCGGGGAGCCACAGGGGGCCTGGGGAGCTGGGAAGAGGCTTTGTCACGATGTAGTCATTTCCGCCTCCCCACCCCAGACACGGAGGGACCTGTGGACCGGGGGTGCTGACGGTGGAGAGCCAGAGGTCCCTGTGCACCCCCGGGCGGGCAGCAGAGGGCCAGTGCCAGGCAAGAACCAGGCTTCCTGCCCAGAGGCCAGCACCGTGCACCCGCAGAAGGTTCTGGATGCTGCCTCTTCTTTCTCCCACCCTCCCGGGGGCCCTGGCACGGGGTGTGTGTGTGCGTATGTGTGACGCTGCACGGGAGCCTGGGTGCGGGCAGGGTGCCAGCACGGGGTGAGGGAGTGCAGGGCCAGGAGTGTGCGGTGGGGCCACAGGATGTTCTCCGTGTTCACTGGGCGGTCTCGGGTCTGTACCACACGGCTCCACTGACTGCTGTGTGATTCTCGGTGGCACAGGTGTCCACGCTCCCCAGGCAACGGGGCAGTGGGGGTGGGTGAGCTGGCAGGGTCCCCACCCAGTTGCCGAGGTGCCCTAGGGCCTCCCAAAGCTGCACCTCTATGAAGGCCACGATCACGGAGCCCACGAGCACGAAGGCGGCGTTGAGTGTGGCCCACAGCAGGAGGGAGAAGGACAGCCCGCCCTTCTCCGTGAACCTGTCGATATCTGCGGCTTGTCAAGGCTGGCTGGTGCTCCGACATTGGCCCCTCCTTCCCCTCTCCCGGGGCCGCAGAGCTGACGGGCTGTGTCACGGACGCCCCGGCCCACCACCCACCCACGGCGGAAGCACAACCAGGCCGCCCTCAGCCGTGGCTGGGACTATCCCCCTGGGCGGCCAGAGCAGACCAAAGGATACTGTCCTTGATGACCCTGTACTTGAGGCCAGCCAAGTTCTCCACCACGATGTCGATGAAGCAGGCCACCAGGCCAGTGAGGATGCCAATGAGGGCACAGATGACCCAGCGCTTGATCTCCACCGTCCGGAAGGCCTGTGGGGGAGGGCACGCAGGGCTGGCTGTGCGGCCGCTCTGACGAGGGGCGGCTGGGCCTGGGCCACCTGGAGGCTCCTGGCATTCCAGCCAAGGCTGGGAGGGTGACTTCCCACAAGCCCACACTCAGCTGGTGGCCTGGGCACCACACCTGCCGCCAGTCAGAACAGTCTGCCCCGACACGCTCTCCCACAGAGCCTGGCATCAGGGTCGCGTGTCCCACGCCCCGGGGCTCCCACAAACACCAGAAGAGCAGAGGGGGCTCAGGACACGGAGGCCGGGGAAGAGGGGAGGCGGGCGGAGCGCCCGGCCTGCTCACCGTGTGGTTGATCCGCCGCTCCTCCTCCAGGAACAGCTGGTTCTCACTGTTGTCGTAGTCCAGGCTCTGCAGACCAGACGGCAGGCAAGGTGGCTCAGCCGCCCCGCCCACGCCCCGCCCACGCCCCGCCCCGCCCACGCTGGGGAGCGCAGGCCAGAGGCTGGGGCACAGGGTGCAGGGGACGCTGGAGGGAGGGCAGGGGGCGGGGGGCAGCCCCCACCTCATACTTGAGGGACAGCAGCTTCTCGTTGTGTGGGATCTCCTTGGGGAAGGGGTGGGGAGGGTCCATTTCCTGTGGAAGGAGAAGGCAGACACACAGGAGTGAGGCAGAGAGAAGCAGAGGGAACTCACGGGGTGAGGCCAGCACGACCCTGAGGCCAAGGCAGCCCGGAAAACCAAACCCGAGCCGCCCCCACCAGGGCCCACACACTGCGGTCCTGAGCCAGACGAGGGGCCGGGGCCGGGGCCGAGCCGCCCCCACCAGAGCCCACACACTGCGGTCCTGAGCCAGACGAGGGGCCGGGGCCGGGGCCGAGCCGCCCCCACCAGAGCCCACACACTGCGGTCCTGAGCCAGACGAGGGGCCGGGGCCGGGGCCGAGCCGCCCCCACCAGGGCCCACACACTGCGGTCCTCAGCCAGACGAGGGGCCGGGGCCGGGGCCGAGCCGCCCCCACCAGAGCCCACACACTGCGGTCCTGAGCCAGACGAGGGGCCGGGGCCGGGGCCGGGGCCGAGCCGCCCCCACCAGGGCCCACACACTGCGGTCCTCAGCCAGACGAGGGGCCGGGGCCGGGGCCGAGCCGCCCCCACCAGGGCCCACACACTGCGGTCCGGGGCCACCCACCCGGCTCCACACCCAGCTCCACAGCCGTGTCACTGGGTGCGCTACGCCTTATCCGCGGAGCAGAGGACACGACCAAGACACGCGGCAGGGGCGGACGAGATCCAACACCTCTTCACGGTGCACACACACGCAGGCTAAGGCCTTCCTCAGCCTGCCAAGGGCATCCACAGCAAAGCCACACCACACAGGCCCCCTGAGGGGTCAACGCAAGGCCAGGACGGGACACTGAAGACCCCCAAGCTCTGGAAGGAACCGAGACTCGATTACAGGAAACACCTCGTGTTCGCAGCGCCAGCGTTCCGCACCAGCCCGACCCAGCCCTCGGCTCTGCAGTGCGCACATGGACAAGCGGGTCCTCGACTCTCCGAGGACCCGGCACGCCCAGGCAAGGAGAGCGAGCACCGCGCGGCAGCCCTGGCCCTGCCGCCTCCCCGGCACGGGCTGCGGACGGGCCCGCCAAGGGCACGCAGGTCAACCCCGACACTCGCCCAGGGCTGCTCCATGACGGTGCGGTGACAATGCGACAAGAGCAGGGCAGTCTTTCCGATACGTGGTGTTGGTGAAACCTGACAGCCCACACCCAGGATTCACGCAACATGGATCAAACACTAAACCTACACAATTTAGAAGAAAATGGGGGGGAGGCTGGCACTGTGGCATAGAAGGTTAAGCCGCTACCTGCTGTGCCAGGATCCCACAGGGGTGCTGGTTCGAGTCCTCGCTGCTCCACTTCCAATCCAAGTCCTGCTGATAGCCTGGGAAATGCTTGGGGCCCCGCACCCCCACGGGAGACCTGGAAGAAGCTCCTGGCTCCTGGCTCCTGGCCCAGCCTGGCCCAGCCCAAGCTGATGCAGCCATTTGGGGAGAGAACCGGCAGATGAAGATCTGCCTCTCTCTGTCTCTGCCTTTCACACAAGCAAGCTTAAAGAAGGCGGCGGCGGCCGGCACGTGGTGCAGTAGGTTAATCCTCTGCCTAAGGCGCAGGCATCCCACAGGGGCACCAGTTCTAGTCCCGGCTGCTCCATTTCCGATCCAGCTCCCTGCTGTGGCCTGGGAAAGCATTGGCAGATGGCCCGGGTGCTTGGGCCCCTGCATCCACGGTGGGAGACCCAGAGGAGACCCTGGCTCCCGGCTGCGGATCAGTCCGGTTCAGCCATTGCGGCCATTGGGGAGTGAACCAGGGGATGGAAGATCTTTCCGTATGTCTCTCCCTCTCACTATCTGTAATCCTATTTGTCAAATAAAAAAGTGAAAGCTTAGAAAAAAAATAGGAAAAAATAAGTCAATCTTTGTGAACTTGGAAAGGCTTTAAGACACAACAGAGGGGCCCGTGCTGTGGCGCAGCGGGTTAAAGCCCTGGCCTGAAGCACTGGCATCCCGTGAGCACCGGTTCTAGTCCTGGTTGCTCCTCTTTCAATCTAGCTCTCTGCTATGGCCTGGGATAGCAGCAGAGGATGGCCCAAGTCCTTGGGCCCCTGCACCTACATGGGAGACCTGGAGGAGGCTCCTGGCTCCTGGCTTCAGATCGGCACAGCTCCGGCCATTGCGGCCATCTGGGGAGTGAACCAGCGGATGGAAGACCTCTCTCTCTGTCTCTAACTCTCTCTGTAACTCTGTCTTTCAAATAAATAAAACAAATTAAAAAAAAAAAAAAAAAAGACGCAACAGAACAGGACCCACGAGATCAGGCCGCTCCTGGCCTGGCCACACATCCACCTTGGACAAAAGGCCGCTCCTGGCCCCTGAGCGCGAAGGACTCCGCCTGCCTCGTTCGTGGCTGTGCCACTGGCACAGGCCCAGAGTGGGCACGACCTTCCTGGGGTGGGGGAGCAACCCCGCTTGTGCACACCCCACGCAGGGCGCACAGCACCGCGCTGGGGGCGGAGCCAGGGCAGAGGCCACACCTGCTGGGACCCAATGCTGCTTCCTGTTCAGAGAACCTCAGTGGGTACCATTTCCTCAGCTACAGCGCCACGCGCACAGACCACAGAGGAAAGGCAAACCGGACCTTGTCCGCTTCAAGCCTTTTGTGCGGCCAAGAATGTCTTCAGGAAAACGAAAAGAAAACCCACTGAACAGGGACAGTCTACACCCTGCACCCGGCACACGGGGAACTCCTGCACCCCGCCTCGAACCGGACAGTCTACACCCTGCACACGAGGGGCTCCTGCACCCCGCCTCGAACCGGACAGTCTACACCCTGCACCCGGCACACGGGGAACTCCTGCACCCCGCCTCGAACCGGACAGTCTACACCCTGCACCCGGCACACGGGGAACTCCTGCACCCCGCCTCGAACCGGACAGTCTACACCCTGCACCCGGCACACGAGGAGCTCCTGCACCCCGCCTCGAACCGGACAGTCTACACCCTGCACCCGGCACACGGGGAACTCCTGCACCCCGCCTCGAACCGGACAGTCTACACCCTGCACCCTGCACACGAGGGGCTCCTGCACCCCGCCTTGAACCGGACAGTCTACACCCTGCACCCGGCACACGGGGAACTCCTGCACCCCACCTCGAACCGGACAGTCTACACCCTGCACCCGGCACACGAGGAGCTCCTGCACCCCGCCTCGAACCGGACAGTCTACACCCTGCACCCGGCACACGGGGAACTCCTGCACCCCGCCTCGAACCGGACAGTCTACACCCTGCACCCGGCACACGAGGGGCTCCTGCACCCCGCCTCGAACCGGACAGTCTACACCCTGCACCCGGCACACGAGGGGCTCCTGCACCCCGCCTCGAACCGGACAGTCTACACCCTGCACCCGGCACACGAGGGGCTCCTGCACCCCGCCTCGAACCGGACAGTCTACACCCTGCACCCGGCACACGGGGAACTCCTGCACCCCACCTCGAACCGGACAGTCTACACCCTGCACCCGGCACACGAGGAGCTCCTGCACCCCGCCTCGAACCGGACAGTCTACACCCTGCACCCGGCACACGGGGAACTCCTGCACCCCGCCTCGAACCGGACAGTCTACACCCTGCACCCGGCACACGAGGGGCTCCTGCACCCCGCCTCGAACCGGACAGTCTACACCCTGCACCCGGCACACGAGGGGCTCCTGCACCCCGCCTCGAACCGGACAGTCTACACCCTGCACCCGGCACACGAGGGGCTCCTGCACCCCGCCTCGAACCGGACAGTCTACACCCTGCACCCGGCACACGAGGGGCTCCTGCACCCCGCCTCGAACCGGACAGTCTACACCCTGCACCCGGCACACGAGGGGCTCCTGCACCCCGCCTCGAACCGGACAGTCTACACCCTGCACCCGGCACACGGGGAACTCCTGCACCCCGCCTCGAACCGGACAGTCTACACCCTGCACCCGGCACACGGGGAACTCCTGCACCCCGCCTCGAACCGACGACCCAGCAGGAACAGCGCCCAGGGCTGAACCGCCTCGGCCCAGCAGACCCCGGGGAGCATTCACAGCTCCCAGGGCGGGCACGCGACTGGGGCCGGACGGTTTCTCCCTGAGGTTTCCAGAGGTCAGGGACACCTCGGCCCCTTCACTCCCCAAGGCTGCGTCCCCGCCCCGGGCTCCGTCTGCCGCGCTGCCCACGCCACCGCCCACGCCGAGGCCACGGCTCACCGGGTCCAGCAGCTCTTCGTCCAGCTCCACGCTGCTCATCTGTCCGACCCGGAACACGGCAGAGCGAGGCGGCTGCAGGCGGAGAGAGCTCGTGAGCACGGGCAGTGGCAGCGCCTGACCTCCTGCTGGGAGCAGACACCCGGTGCAGGGCCAGGGCTGCTCCAGGCACCCCACCGTCCCAGTGGGGGACCCCCCCCATCCCCCCGTTCTGGATGAGACCAGACACCGCCAACACCAGGACGAGGGGCTGGAGACCACACCCGACTGGCCCAGCAGCAAGGCCACCCCTGCGGCCGTCTCTGGAGCTGCCTGCAGGCTCGGCAGGGGCCGAGCAAGGCCGCCTCTCGGTCAGGGCTCGTGCCTTGACCCTCGTCTGGAGCAGGGAGCCCGAGCCCGGCTCGCCCTCCCCCCGAGTCTCCGCCGACTCAGGACTGCGTGTTCCTGGATGTCAGCAAACGTTGTGTGTGGGGGGGGGCACCGGGGCGAGTGCCTGGGCCGAGGCAGAGCCACCTGCGGGGGCACCCTGCACCTGCGTGACAGGCGGTGGGCCCAGCAGAGAAGAGGCGGCAGGAGTCGGGGGCACGCAGCGACAGCACTGTCAGCAGGAGTCGGGGGCCTAGTGCTCCTGCGGGCAGGCAGGGTTCCCGGTGACACAGCGAGGCCCAGTCAGCCGGGGTGGGGGCAGGGAGAGGCACGCAGGCCCCCTGTAGCCTGGGCCCTCATCCTCATCCCCTCCCACGCCACCAGAGGGGTCAGGACCTGGCCAGCCAGGGGTGGGAGGGGCCCTGCCCCCAGAGCACACGGTCCCTGAACTGCTTCTAGAACCTGACCTTCCCAGCCCAAGTCCCTGGACCCCAGGGAGCCCAGGTGGCCAGGCCTCCCCTGCGGGCCTTCGGCCCTGGTCCCCAGCTGTGAGCTCTCTTTCTCCGGGCGTCCCATCATCCCAGGACAGAAACCACCGTGGACCCCAGACTGGGCAGCTCTGGCCCTCACAGACACGCGGTGTGGGTGGGGTGCCCCAGGACGCCTTGACTAGAAGCCCGCCCCACCCCCCGCCCCCCAGGGGCAGAGAGCAGAGACTCACAGGCACCTGCCAGGCACAGGGCCTTCCCTGCCCCGCCTCGGACCTTCAGCAGGAGAGAGACGCCCAAAGATAGGGCAGGAGGCCAGGCTTGGGGACGAGGGTGCGAGGGTGCCGCAGGGACCCTGCTGAACGCGCCCTCGTGCGACAGAGGTGTGTGCCCCTCACCCCTCTTACAGCCGCATACGGGAGGTGCCCGCTGGCCACACCCCCGGGGCTCCATTTGGTTAACGTCCCCTCTGCAATGCAGGGTAGCAGGTAGGAAGAGAAGGGGCTAGGGGAGCTCTCCTAGGCCATGTCCACCCGTCTGTGTACCGCGTGTGCCTGCTCCTACCCGGTGGGCGGAGGGAGCATCGTCAGCTCCGGGCCTGTCCCTGGAGAAGAACCCAGCGGCTGGTCTGGTGCAGCGGCTCCTAAGCTCTAGGCTGTGGGCGCCCCAGACGCAGCAGCAGGGCCGGGCCGTGGCACACGGGTCAGGCCACCACCTATCACCGGCATCCCTTCCTGGAGCATCGGTTTAAGTCCCGGCGGCTCCGCTCCTGAGCCAGCTCCCTGCTGATGCTCCTGGGCAAGCAGCTGAGGACAGCCCAAGTGCCCGGGCTCCCCCCCACGCGGGAGACACATGGTTCCGGGCTCCTGGTTCGGCCCGGCCACCTGGGGAGTGAACTAGCGGGTGGAAGATTTCCCTCTCTCTGGAACACTGCCTTTCAGATAAACGAAACAATAAATCTTTTTTTTTTTTTTTTGACAGGCAGAGTGGACAGTGAGAGAGAGAGAGAGAGAGAGAGAAAGGTCTTCCTTTGCCGTTGGTTCACCCTCCAATGGCCACCGCGGCCAGCGTGCTGCACCGATCCAAAGCCAGGAGCCAGGTGCTTCTCCTGGTCTCCCATGGGGTGCAGGGCCCAAGCACTTGGGCCATCCTCCACTGCCCTCCCGGGCCACAGCAGAGAGCTGGCCTGGAAGAGGGGCAACCGGGACAGAATCCGGCGCCCCGACCGGGACTAGAACCCCAGGGTGCCGGCACCGCAGGCGGAGGATTAGCCTAGTGAGCCGTGGCGCCTGAAACAATAAATCTTTAAGAGTCAGTACGTGAGTGGAGCTCAGCGGCAAGGAGGCCCCGGGGACATGGCCTCGCTTCCTGTGCGCTGCCGATCCCAGCACTGCCACTGTGGAGCCACCGCAAGGCCTCTGAGTCACGCAGGCTGCTCCACAGGGAAGTGACCTCTGTCCTCAACAAGCCCACCTGGCCCTTCTGAGGGGGTGTGCCTGCAGAGGCCCCCCCACGGTCACGCCAGGAGGAAGGGGCGGGCGGACGAGCCGCGCTCCCTGGCCCCGCGTGGCAGGATGAACAGAGAAGCCGCTGCCGGCGACAGCTGGGCCACCGGGACAGGAAGCGGACGCAGGGCACCGGTCACGCCTGCGTCAGCCGAACCAGGGACAGAGGAACGACTCCTCCAGGGGGTCTGAAGCATGGACGCTGTCGTGACCAGGAGCGGAGAGCCCACCTGGCGTGAACAGGGCCACCGCGGCACTAGCGAGGGCCTGGCCTCCCGGGGCTGCAGTGACCCTGTGCCACACTGGGCGGACTGAAACCACAGAGTTCCCGTTCCCCGGCCCTCTGTGGCCAGAAGCCTGGGCATGGGCGGGGCCACGCGCCTCCCCCCCTCCAGCTCCTGCGCTCCCAGGCTCCCTGGGTTCCGCCCGCCCTCACCCAGGTGAGCTCGCCTGCGTCCCAGCAGAAGAGACCCCGGGGTCGGGACGCTGATACCACGGCAGCTCACCTGCTCCTCCCTCAGCCGTGACGGGCACACCCCCAGACCCCTCTCCCGGCACGGTCCTGCTGGCCATGGCGCTGGCGCAGGAAGGAAACCCTGGCCATGTGACCAGCACCCCGAGGCCAGTCTCTTCCTCAGGGCCTGCTCCACAGGCCCCGGGCAGCCAGGCAGTCGGGCACAGGACGACGCAGCTGGGCGCCGCCGGGCAGAGCTGAGGGAGACGCAGCCTGGCCTGGGTGGGACGGGCAGCAGGGCAGCCAGTGGCTTTATCCCCAGATCTCCCATGTGCTGGTTCACTCCCCAAAGCTCACAACAGCCAGGACTGGGCCAGGTGGAAGCCAGGAGCCAGGAGCTCCATCCAGGTCTCCCATGTGCAGGGCAGGGGCCCAGTACCTGAGCCACCACCCGCTGCCTCCCAGAGTGGACACCAGCAGGTGGCTGCGCACGGCGGTGGGCTGGGCTGGGCGGTTGTGCACGGCGGTGGGGCTGGGAGGGCGCCCACAGCCTGATACGGGAGGCGAGTGGCTCCTTTATCCCACTTGCTACCACCACCCCATGGCTCCCCCTGTGGGACTCCAGAGCTCTGCCTGGGCCATGCGGCTTTGCTGACCACGGAGGGGCACAGGGGCCTGGACGGGTCTGGGCACAGGAGTGCACTGCTCACAGGCTAGGGCGGGACGCAGAGGGCGGTCGGAGGCCCGACCACAAATGCAAAAGCCCCGAGCACCCGGCCACAGCCTCGGCCCAGGGGGCGGGGACAGGCGGGCCTGCCGCCTGCCCTCCTCCTCGGCCTCCCCCAGGGCCTTCAGGAAGCTGGCGTTGGCCACAGAAAAGCCCCTTCCGGTCTTTCTTCCTTAAATGCAACTTAGCTACAAACTTGTTCCACACAAGGCCGATGCGCAGGCCGTTCGTCTCAAGGACCCCAGCCACGCCCTGCCCCTCCAGGCAGGGCTGGGGGCTGGGGGCTCCACAGGAGGAGCTGCAAGCCCGCTGGCCGGGCACGGACCCCAGGTCTGGTGCGGTGCTGCAGCAACTCAAGATGGAGCCACTGGGGGGCGCTGTGAGGAGGGAACACGGGGCCCCGTGCATAGCAGGTGACCCTGAGTCCACTTCCCCCTGCCCAACACATGACCGTGACTGCTGGCTGACCTCATGTTCTCCCCAGTCCGGTGCCAGACAGGTAGCGACCTGCGTGGTAACTCTGTCGCCCACGCTCGGCAAGCTGGGAGCGGCCTGGGGCCCACGCTGCCCTGCTGACGCCCACTAGGCCAGCGTGCCCATGCCACGGGGCAACTCTGCAGCTCCTGCGGCGAAGCCCGGGGGCCAGGAGGCAGCCAGGGCAGGAGCCCACGCTCGGCTCACCACGGCCTGCCCACAGGCAAGGCGCTTGTCAGCCGGGCTGCGTTCTGGTTCAAAGCGGCGCTGGAGAAAGCAGCTGACAACGGGGCGTCCCTGGGCTCTGCCTGAGGGTCAGAGCAGACCCTCCCCCAAGAAGTTCCCATGTCCCACCCTGGGGCGTAGTTCCGGTCCCAGCTCTGCCCGATCCGGCTCCCTAGTGCGCCCGGAAAGGCAGAGGACGGCCCGAGGGCTTGGGTCCCGGCACCCACGTGGCAGGGCAGGACGGAGCCTGGCCCAGCCCTGGCTGCTTGGCCATGGGGGGGGGGAGTGGACCAGCGGATGGAAGATCTGTCTCTCCCTTCCCTGCAGTCACTGTGCCTCTCAGATTAAAAAAAAAAAAAAGGTGCCCGTCAGCTGCCGGCGCAGTCAGCGGCGAATGGCAGGCGCTGGTGATGAGTCACCTGCCTGTCGCCGTTTCCGACGCGGCTGGGAACGGCCGCCGGCGCCGCCGCTAAGCCAGCTTTTCTCTCAATGAGGGCACAGGCGGGCGCCGGGCCTGACAGGTGTCCCTGGAGGGGCGGGCTGAGGACCCCCAGGACTGCTGGGGGCTGCGAGATGACAAAGCGAAAGGCAGCCCCTGTGCCCAGCAGGCCAACCTGCCGGCCCTCGGTGCACCCCGACTACGGCAGGGTCCCCAGCACGCACCTGGCAGGACCTCCCTGCCCGTGGGGCTCACGCCCCCCACCGTGGCCAGGGAGCTGCTCCACGCACCTGCGTGTCCTCAGGAAAGCTGCAGGGCGCTGGCCAGAGAGCAGGTGCACAGAGCCCTTACCGCCACGGCCAGACGGCTGAGCGCCTGCCATTCAGCGCCAACACCCAGCTAGCAATGGGCTCGAGGGAAGATAACAAGTCTCGCACACACAAGCCACTCCTGTGAATCTGCAGAACCCGAGCAGCTTCCCCCACGGCTCCCGGCCGGGTCCTCACAGCCAGGTCCCCCCAGGTCCCCCGGCCGGGTCCTCACGGCCAGCTCCCCCCACGGCTCCCAGCCGGGTCCTCACAGCCAGGTCCCCCCAGGGCTCCCGGCCAGGTCCTCACGGCCAGCTCCCCCCACGGCTCCCGGCCGGGTCCTCACGGCCAGGTCCCCCCAGGGCTCCCGGCCGGGTCCTCACGGCCAGCTCCCCCCACGGCTCCCGGCCGGGTCCTCACGGCCAGCTCCCCCCACGGCTCCCGGCCGGGTCCTCACGGCCAGCTCCCCCCACGGCTCCCGGCCGGGTCCTCACGGCCAGGTCCCCCCAGGGCTCCCGGCCGGGTCCTCACGGCCAGCTCCCCCCACGGCTCCCGGCCGGGTCCTCACGGCCAGCTCCCCCCACGGCTCCCGGCCGGGTCCTCACGGCCAGGTCCCCCCAGGGCTCCCGGCCGGGTCCTCACGGCCAGCTCCCCCCACGGCTCCCGGCCGGGTCCTCACGGCCAGCTCCCCCCACGGCTCCCGGCCGGGTCCTCACGGCCAGCTCCCCCCACGGCTCCCGGCCGGGTCCTCACGGCCAGGTCTCTCTTATCCGCTTTATTTTCAGAGAAACGAAACAGAAACACAGCAGGGAGGAAGCCACCGTCCACTTCCAAGGGGGTCACTTCAGGCCACCCTGCAGGACACAGGCCCGCTTCACTCCAGAGGGGCCTGAGCCGCCTCCGGGCGGCCCCCAGAGGCACGGGAAACCTCAGCAGCAGTGCTACGGGAACGCCCCGATCTTCAAACCAGGCTAAGCAGAGAAAGGCCCTGTCATCGCCCTACCCGACGGCAGGTGCACCGGGGCCGGAGCCCCCACGGCAGAGAGTCTGCCCGAGCCACCATGGCCGCCCAGAGGAGTGACAGGCAGAGGCCCCGGGGCTCGCGCGCCCAGAGCGAGCTGCCACCGCCACCCCGACCGTCCTCCGGGGTTCCAGACAAGGAGGCCACACGGGGTCTCACCATTTTCAGGGCCCGCACTGGGGGAAAAGTGCGCGACGGCTCCTGGGGGCGCGCCGGACCTGGAGCCGCCCCCACGCCGGCCATCCCCGCGCCCCGGCTCGGCTCTGCCCGCCGCCCATCGCCCCCGGGCCGCCCCGCTCCGCTCTGCCCGCCGCCCGCCGCTCCGCGCCCCTCGTCCCCGCCCCCGGGCCACCCCGCACCCCGGCTCGGCTCTGCCGGCCGCCCCCCGCCCCGGGCCGCCCTGCGCCCCTCGTCCCCGCCCCCCGCCCCCGGGCCGCCCCCCGCCCCGCTCGGCTCTGCCCGCCGCCCACCGCCCCCGGGCCGCCCTGCGCCCCTCGTCCCCGCCCCCGGGCCGCCCCGCTCCGCTCTGCCCACCGCCCCGCGCCCCTCGTCCCCGCCCCCGGGCCACCCCGCACCCCGGCTCGGCTCTGCCGGCCGCCCCCCGCCCCGCTCCGCTCTGCCCGCCGCCCACCGCCCCCGGGCCGCCCCGCTCCTCTCTGCCCGCCCACCCCGCCCCCACCGCCCCCGGGGCCCCGCTCCGCTCTGCCGGCCGCCCCCCGCCCCCGGGCCGCCCCGCTCGGCCCTGCCGGCCGCCCCCGCCCCCGGGCCGCCCCGCTCGGCCCTGCCGGCCGCCCCCGCCCCCGGGCCGCCCCGCTCGGCCCTGCCGGCCGCCCCCCGCCCCCGGGCCGCCCCGCGCCCCTCGTCCTCCGCGGCCCGGCGCAGCCTCCCCGCCGCGGCCTCACCTGGCGCGCGGCAGCCGGCCCGGCCCCGTTCAGCAGCGGCGTCCCCTCGCCGGCCCGCGCCGTCCTCCGCAGCAGCGGCGCCGCCTCCTCGTCGTCCCGGTCGCGGCCGGACCACGACACCTTCTTGGAGACGTTGGCCATGGCCAGCCCGCGGGATGACTCCGGCCGGGCAGATCCCGGGCCCCGGGTTTGTCCTCGTGACTCGGCGCCGGCAGCCACGTGACGAGAGAAGGAAGCGAGATCACGTGACCCCCGCTGCCGTCACGTGGTCAGCGACGGCGGCCGCCGAGGGCCAGACCGCGCGGGGTCGTCCTGGGAGCTCCGCGAGCCTCACGCATCTGCCGAGCGCCCGGGAGCCCGGGACCGCGGAGGCGCGGATGGAGCCCGGCTGCACCGGGCTGGTTCGGACGCGGCCGGAGAGGGGGCACTCGGGGTCACCCCCGCAGCCCAGCCGGGGAGCCCCGTGCGCGCGGCGCCCGGTCCCGCGCCCTGGGAGTGCATCCGCCCTAGCAGCTGATGGGCCGCGTGCTGTGGCCACCGCGTCCCCGTGGGAGACCGGGATGCAGCTCCCGGCTCCTGACGTGGCCGGGCCCAGCAGCTGGAGGTTCCGCTCCTCCTCCGCCTCTCTAAGAAAATAAACATAAAAAACGTGGCAACGGCGCTTGGGTCGCAGGAGACCCTCCTGCCCCGAGCGCTTCTGTGGCCGTCGGGAAGGAAAGCCAGGTGCTCTGGCCGCCCGCTGGCCCTGGGTGACCCCAACGGGAGGCCGTCCGGGCTGGACGGAGGCTGGAGGGGCCGTGCCCTGGCTACAGGCAGAGCGCAGAGGCCAGGTGTCTCCCACACGCAGGTCTCCTGCCGGCGCGTGCCTTCCCTTAGAGCCCCCCATCTGCGGCCCCCATATCTGTGACCCCCCCATCTGTGGCCGCATCGAGGACGCCCAGGATCTGCTTTATCCCCGACAAAAACCACGAGCGCACGCTAACGCCCCGAGTCAGGGTTTGCAGGGAAAAACGTGAGCGCAGCCTCGCTCGGCTCCCTGGGCCACCTGGAGTGAACAAGGGGTCAAAGGTCTCGCTTTAACCCTCCTTGCAAATGAAATTTTAAAGCAGAAAAAGGACCCAGAGACAAGTATCTGGGCCACGCTCTACGGGCAAAGGCTCGTCCCAGGCCCCCGGGCCGCGTGTTGGGAAGTGTGAGGGCAAGAGCTGTGTGCCCACCCTGTGACGCGGGCCATACCCGGGACGAAGTGTGCTCCGTGCTCAGCCCGCGGCACAGTGTGCTGGGAGCCTTGTGGCCGCCCACAGCCGGGCAGCCACTTGCCGTGTCCGTCTGTCGGTAGGGAAGACCCAGCTCGGCACCTGCAGGTCGGTCCCTGCATCTGGAGGAAGACGGCAGGAGTCAGGACCACGCGGCAGCCGACACCCAGTCCAGACAGCGCCGGAAGACGCGGCAGAGGCCGGTGGCCACGTGGGGCAGCCAGGCCCAGCCCCAGTTCTGCCCAGGTTTCTGCCGGCGCCCGCTGGGAGGCAGGGTGGTGGCCCGAGGCTGGGGTCCCTGCCGCCCAGAACAGGATGGAGTGCTGGGCTCCGGGCTGCGACGTGGACACTGGCAGCGGGAACCTGTGGACCCACAGGTGCATAAAGCCAGCGACTGGCTGTGTGGCGCAGTGGGCTGAGCTACCAAATCCCCTGCTCCACTTTCGGTGCAGTGCCCTGCTAACGCGCCCGGGAGAGCAGGGGAGCCGGACAGCCAGCGCTTGGGCCCCGGCACCCCCGGGGAGACCCGGATGGAGCCCCCAGTTTCTGCCTGGCTTGGTGCCGGCCGCCGTGGCCATCTACGGCGTGAGCCAGCCGATGGACGATCCCTCTAAGTCTGGTTTCCAATAAATAAATACACCTTGTTCCCTCGAGCCGCTGAGGCCGAGGACCCTCTGTCCCGGGGAAGACTCAAAACCGAGCCCGAGGCCCGGCAGAGGCAGGTCCGGCGCCAGCAGAGGCTTCCGAGGCAGCGCTCCCTCACGGCGGGGCCGGCGGTGGCCCTCGGGGGCTGGACACACGCGCGCGACCCCCGCCAGGCATTGGCCTGTGCAGGCCCCGGCGGGCGATTCCCGGCTGCTCCGGGAGCGGGGCACAGCCACACCCGCTCCTACCAGCGGGGCAGGCGGCTCCGCAGGCTCCCGGGAGGCCGGGCCCGGGGTCCAGCGCTCGAGTGGCCGTGGTCTCCTGTCAGAGTGAGGGAGCTGGGGGGCGGAGCACTCGGAGTGGGCGTGGCCTCCCGTCAGAGCGGCGCCGCTGGGGGCGTGGCCGAGCGGACCGGGTTAGGGGTACGAGGCCCGCGGTTCCTGGCGAGGGGCCCGAGGGTCGAGCTGTCGCTGGGACGACCCCTGGGGCAGCCGGGTCCCAGGGGTCGCCTCCGTCAGAGCAGGGCCGAGTCTTCTTCCGTGGTCACATGACTGTGTCAAACAGGGCTGAGAGTGGGCGCGGGGGGACTCCGCTGTGACCCAGATCCGTCAGGGACGCAGGGCGCAGGTGGGCCTTGGTGACCCCAGAGGCGCCGTCCAGCTCCAGCGCTTGGGCGGCTGCCGCGGACCCTGGGGGACGTGGACGGCTTCCCAGCGTCCGCCCATCCCAGACCCCGCGGACCGCCGCCGGGACACTGATGACCACACCCAGGGCCCTTGCCCAGCGTCCGGCCCTCCTGGGGCCCCCCTGCCGCTGCCCACGTCTGCCGGACTCGCAAGCCTAGGACGCAGTGGATGTGTGGCCGGCGGCGCTGCGGCTGCTGGGGCGTCTCGGCGACGCTCACCCACCCCTCGGCACAGTAAGGTGTCCACCGCCACCGGGCCGTTTGCACCTCTTGAGTACCTTCGGGGAGTCCACTCCTGAGCAGGTGGACACGCTGACCTTAAGCTGCAGAGCGGGGCCAGCAGAGCACCCGGAGGTGCTGCCCGGAGACTCAGGCCCCCCTGTGCTCCATCTGGCTGCTGCTGGCTCTGGGCCGGGGTGGCCACTCGCCATGGTTCAATCGGCTGCACCTGGCAGAGGGTCTCTGGCCCCTGGGCTTCTGTCGGCGCCAGGCCTGGACTCCCCAGTCTGCTTTCTGAAATTTGTTATTATTTTTTATTTTTAAGATGCAATCATTTTAAAAGATTTGAAAGTTACAGAGAGAGAGGTCTTCCATCTGCTGGTTCACTCCCCAAATGGCCACAACAGCCGGGGCTGGGCCAGGCCAAAGCCAGGAGCCAGGAACCAGGAACCAGGAGCTTCCTCTGGGTTTCCCATGTGTGTGCAGGGGCCCGAGGACGTGGGCCATCTTCCACTGCTTTCCCAGGCCACAGCAGAGAGCTGGATTGGAAGTGGAGCAGCTGGGACTCCAGCCGCTGCCCATGTGGGATGCGGGCCCTGCAGGTGCAGCACTGGCCAGCTGGCCTTGGGGGGCCCGGAGCTGCCACTCCAAGGGCCAGGAAGTGGGCTCTGCGGCCCATGATGGCCCAGGAGGAAACAGCGGGGGCTCGGATGCTCTCCGTGCAGTCTCTCCCCAGAATCCGGCCCGGACCCAGGCAGTGGCCAAGGCTGTAGCCACATGCCAAGGCCAGGGGCCCTGTGGGGGTGGCTACCTCGCCTGCTGTGGGGGCTGTGGGGGAACACTCTGAGGGGGCACCGAGGCTTTGAGGGGCAGCGCAGGCCTGCTCCTGCCGGGTGTCCGAGCTTGCCCGAGGGCCTCTCCTGCCCGTGCCCATCCCCCACCATGGAGTGGCCACCTCCTACAGCGGCACAGAGGGACGGGGGGAGCATGCAGGATGTGCTGGGGGGGCTCCCCTTGACCCCGTGGGGCCCGCCCGGCTCGGCCTCACAAGCAGCTCCCCGGGCAGGTGCAGCCGACCCTCTGCACAAATCCACCTGTGGACGCATTGGCCAGCGTCAGGATGGCGCCTGTCGGCATCTCTTTCCCCGTGGCGAGGTTTGTGACTTCCCGAGGGACCAGGGCCCGGTCCCAGATGGCCAAGCCTGACATGCTCCCCACAAAGGCCTCAGAGCTGTCAAACCCGCCGCCCACACGGTCTTGCTCCTGGCCCAGCACCAGCGACCCCCCAGGAGGTATCTCATAGCCCTCCCTGAAGCGGGAGCCCGCGGCCACCAGCGCGCGGTCCACGTGCAGCCAGTACCTGCCCTGCAGGGATGTCCAGATGATGCACACGTGGTGCCAGTGGCCGTCCAGCAGCGGCTGCAGGGGCAGCTCCCTGAAGGCCGGGTCACCGATCACCAAGTGCACGGTGCCTGGAGCCAGGGAGTCTCGGCCGTGCAGCACTAGCTTGTTGTCGTTGTCCTCGGTGGCATAGGAGAGGAGGGTGCCCAGGCGGCCGGGGGCCGTGCGCAGCCAGCTGCAGAAGGACAGGGCCCGCAGGGCCACAGGGAGGCCCAGCCCGAGGAAGACCACGTTCTCCGTGGAGGCGTTGGGGAAAACCAGCACAGGGCCCAGGCTGCAAGCTAGAAAGAGCAGGAGCCACAGTCAGCCCGGAAGCTTCCGGAAGCGCAGGGCTGCTGGAGGGCGGGCCTGACACTGGGCACGAGCCCTGGGCTGAGTGCAGGGGTGTGGCTTGCAGGGTCTCCCCCCAAGACCCAGAGTGGGACGCTGAGGCCGAGAGCAGCCCCCCTGGGGAGAGGTGGGTTGAGTACCATGGGAGCCACCTGCCCACTGCCCCAGGGGCCTCTGGGAGTTTCCCACGGAGGCTCAAATTGAGTGACCTGAAGCAGCAGAGTCCGACACGGGGCTCGCGTCAAGGAGCTGCAGGGCTGTCCCCGGGGGGCGGGGCAAAGCCGGGTCCCGCACCTCCCACCTCCTGAGGGTGGGCGGCTTCCTCCACCCCCTCCTTGTTCTGTTTTGTTTTTCATTTGAGAGGCAGGCAGAGGGACCTCCTACCCACTGGCTCACTCCACAAAGGCCACAGTGAGCCCTGGCTGGAGCAGAAGCAGGGGCCGGAAGTCCCTCCCATGTGTGGCGAAGCCCCAGTCAGCGGCCCGGCCCCCTGCGGCCTCCCAGGGTGCGGTTAGCAGGAAGAGCCCTGGTGCTCCCACATGGGGTGAGGGCGTCTGATGCCTTGGTTACCAGGGCTGCCCTGCTGCCACGGGGACCTGCCGACCACGCCACCTGGACCTGCTGGCAGGGTGTGGCCAGCAGCGTACGTGGCACACAAAGCCAAGCCCTGTCCACTCAGCCCCTGACAAGGATGCCTCTGGAGGCAAACACAGCCTCGGAAGGAGCACAGTGGGGCTGGCACCGTGGTGCAGGGGTGAAACCACCCCCTGCGATGCCGGGCATCCCATCTGGGCTGCTCCACTTCCAGTCCAGCTCCCTGCTATGGCCTGGGAGAAGCAGCGGAGGAAGGTCCAAGTGCTTGGGCCCTGCACCCGTGTGGGAGACCCAGATTGGAGCTCCTGGTCTCTGGCTTCAGCCTGGCCCAGCCCTGGCTGTTGTGGCCATCTGGGGAGCAAACCAGCGGATAGAACACCTTTCTCTGTCTCTCTAACTCTTACTTTCAAATACGTTGATACAGCTTTTAAAAAAACAAAACAAAACAAACAAACAAACAAGAAACAGCAGAAGGGAAATGGGAATGGATGGGGCTGACTGTGGCACTTACCCTCTCCTGGCCCCTGGGGGGTCGGCACCCACTGCGGAGGGTCCCTCTGCGTGACGGCGGCCCTGGTGAGCTCCTGATGACTGCCTGGGGCGGGGGGCTCCCGTGTCTGCTGGCGACCAGCACCCAAGTTCTGAGCAGGGCTCCTGGGTCCAGGAGAAGCCCCAGGACCCTGCCTGTGGGGGCCCGGGCCTGACTGCGCAGGTGGTGCCCGGGCTGGGGTTGGGGTCAGCCCCAGGGCTGTGGTGCCGGGGTTGGCCGTAGGCTGCCGCCCTTCAAGGGCAGCCAGCCTGGCGTCCTGGCCGTGGACATGGAGTGTCAGGCGGGCCAGTGCGTCCTGCAGGGCCCGCACGTCCAGGCCCAGGCCGGAGACGGCGTCCCTCTGTGCCTGGTGCTGCTTCTCCTCCTGGGAGCGCCGCGCACTCTTCTCGCTCAGGGCCAGGGCCAGGGCCCGCAGCCGTGCTCCCACCCTCCTGCTCCTGCGCTGCGCCTTCCTCGCCCAGGTCTTCAGCTGCACCAGGTCCCCCTGCACGGCAGCCTGTGACTGGTTGAGTGCCAGAGCCGCGGCCCGGCTCTCCGCAGCCAGGCCCTGGAGCTGGGCCTGCACGCCCAAGGACGCGTTGTAGCTGTGGGCGATGGCCTGCAGGTGCACGAGCGTCACTTCCTGGAGTTTCCGGAACTGCGAAGACCAGACAGCAGGTGTGGGGCTGGGGCCAGAGCGGAGGGGGGGAGACGTTCCTGCTCCTACTGGGGCCGGTGAGCAGGACCCACACTGTCAGCCTGAGCTGAGGGGGGCTCACAGCTGCAGGGGCAGAGTGGGGGGAGTGGGCTCCCGTCCCTCCCCCAGCCCCCCGCTCTGGGCCACCCCTGTCGCTTCAGGATGGCTTTGTGAGCTGTTACGGGGTTAAAGCAGGAAGCGCTCCACATGTGCACCCCCCACGGCAGCCCTGGAGGCCGGCCACAGCCTCCCCCCACTCCAGCTGTGCCCCCCACCTCCGCCCCAGGCATCAGCTGTCAGGGCAGAGACCGGAAAACTTCTCAAACGTCTGCGTGCGCCCAGCACCGCTTTGCCAACAGCACCCGCCCGGCACCGGCCTGTGGTTTACCTGCCCTTCCAGTCTTCGCAGCCTCTCGAGAAATGGCCTTCTTGGCCCGGCCGGGCCGGCGTCCTGTGCCGAAGCCCCGCACAGACAGAGGGGGACACACACGAGGACAGACAGGGCGATGCTCCCCAAGCAGCCCATCCTGGGAGCGCGCGGCCCCTGCCAGCTGCCCCGCCGGCCCCTCCTGGCTCTGCCGCTGAGCGCTTCTCCTTGTCCAGCCCCTGGCTGGGGGTCAGGGGCTTCCAGCCACCCTAAAGGAAGGCATCTCCTCCAGCCTCGGGGCTCTGGCAGTGCAGGTTGCCAAGGAGACAGCTTGAAACAGACACAAACAGTCTCTCGGAAGCCTCCTGGGGGCGCCGGCTCTGGGGCACGTGGGACATCTGATGGCTTTAGCAGGACCAGGAAGCTGGACGGGGTGCCCAGCACAGCCGCCTCCCACGGCCATGTCTCCCTCCCTTGATGGGGGCGGCGGAAGCCCTGATCGGTTGGATAAAGCTGTGTAGCAGGCAGCACAGCGCCTCCTGAGAGCAGGCCCTGACCCCAGCACCTGTGTGTGACCCCCTGGCAGGTGTAAGATCCGGAGCTGAGGTCGCCCCGCACAGCCAGTGAGAGAAGAGGGCGAGGGCTCGGGGCCGGCCGGGTACAGGCAGCAGCCAAGCCGGGAGCCACACAGCAGCCCCTTCCCAGAGACGAGAACGGTGTGACAAAGGCAGCAAACTGTTTCTTTAAAACTGATTTGAAAGGCAGAATGAGGAAGGAAGGGAGGAGGGAGAGAGCGCTGCCAGCCGCTTGTTCTCGCCCCAAATGCCCACGAGAGCCAGGGCTGGGCCAGGAGCTCCACCCTGGTCTCCCAGGTGGGCGCAGGGCCCAGGGACTTGGGCCACCTTCGGCTGCCGTCCACCCCCCAACGCCAGCAGGCCCGGCCTTGAACTTTTATTGTAACAATCTCATCTGCTACCCAGACGCTCCAGCGCACTCAGCGTCTGCGGCCACCGCTGACCCGCACCGCTCTCCGCCGCAGCGGCCAAGGCGGGCGCAGGTCGAAGCGCAAAGCCCGCCCCCAGGCATGGCCCCGCCCACACAGGCCCCGCCCCTCACGCAAGGGCCCGCCCCCAGCGTGGGCCCGCGGCCGCCTTCCTGCGCAAGCGCACGAGGGACATCCGCGGCGCTCTCCGCAGATTCGCCACGAGCCCCGAGGGGACCGACCCCACAGGCGCCCCCAAACCCGCGGCCGCTCTGCCGGCGCCCAGGGCCTCGTGCCCGTTGGCTCCCGGTCGGCCTTGACCGAGCGCCGGCCGGAGCCGCCACGGGGGTAGCGAAGCGTCCGGCGCGCGGAGCCAGGTGTGGGCCGGGGTCGGGGTCGGGCCGGGGCCCGGTCGGGGTCGGGGCCGGGTCGGGGTCGGGGTCGGGGTCGGGTCGGGGTCGGGTCGGGGTCGGGGGCCGGGCCGGGGCCGGGGCCGGGGGCCGGGGCCGGGTCAGGGCCGGGTCGGGGGCCGGGCCGGGGCCGGGGCCGGGGGCCGGGGCCGGGCCGGGTCGGGGGCCGGGGCCGGGTCAGGGCCGGGTCGGGGCCGGGCCGGGTCGGGGTCGGGGCCGGGCCGGGTCAGGGCCGGGTCGGGGCCGGGTCGGGGGCCGGGCCGGGGTCGGGGTCGGGGTCGGGGTCGGGGTCGGGGTCGGGGCCGGGGCCGGGTCGGGGTCGGGGCCGGGTCGGGGTCGGGGTCGGGGTCGGGGCCGGGGCCGGGTCGGGGTCGGGGCCGGGCCGGGTCGGGGTCGGGGCCGGGCCGGGTCAGGGCCGGGTCGGGGCCGGGTCGGGGGCCGGGCCGGGGTCGGGGTCGGGGTCGGGGTCGGGGTCGGGGCCGGGGCCGGGTCGGGGTCGGGGCCGGGTCGGGGTCGGGGCCGGATCAGGGTTGGGGTCGGGGCCGGGGCCGGGCCGGCGTCGCGGTGCGGTGGGTCGAGCCGAGCCCCGCCATGCCTGGCCAGGCCGACCCCTGAGTGCGGCGGCCTCGACCCCGCGCCTTCTCCGCCCGCAGGATGGACGCGGCGCGACCAGACGTGCGGCTCGCCGTGCGCGAGGCCCTGCACGCCCTGCGGTCGTCCGAGGACGACGGCCGCGTGCTGTCCACCCTGGAGGCCCTGCAGCGCCTGGTCGGCGGCGCGGGGAGCCCGGCGCGGGCCGGCGAGCGGCAGGAGCTGGCCACGGCGCCCTTCGCCGCGCTGCTCCGGGACCTGGCCGGCAAGCTGAGCGCGGGCTGGCCGGGGCCGAACGCGCGGCTGGAGCAGCTGGGCCGCAGCTTCTTCCTGCAGGGCCCGGCCGGTCAGGCCTTCCTGGCGCTGATGGAGTGCGTGGAGAGCGCTGCGGGGTGAGCGGCGGGACCACGGCCGCTGGGGAGCGCGGGGGCGGGTGGGCGGGTGGACCTGCGTGCGGCTGGCTCCGGAGAGGGCGGGGGCAGAGCGGCCAGTCGGCGCCCTTGGGCCCCCGGTGTCCAGCGGGTGCTCAGGCTCAGGCCCCCCAGCGCGCTGCCTGGGTTCCGTGCCTGGCTCTGGCCCCTGACCCCAGCTTCCTGCTCTAGCACACGCTGGGAGTACTGGGGCCCCTGCCCCCCACGTGGGGGACCCGGGTGCCACAGCTGTCGTGGTGTGCAGGGAGCGAACACTAGTGGGACAGCCCTGGGGACAGTCGGCCTGGGCAGTGAGGGGCAGGGTCCTGCTGACAGGCTGAGTTAGGGTCTGACAGCCCTGCTCCCCGCCCATGGCACCTGCTGTCACTCAGCCCCATCCCCCGCCCATGGCACCTGCTGTCACTCAGCCCCATGCCCCACCCATGGCACCTGCTGTCACTCAGCCCCAGCTCCCGCCCATGGCACCTGCTGTCACTCAGCCCCAGCTCCCACCCATGGCACCTGCTGTCACTCAGCCCATCCCCCGCCCAGCGCACCTGCTGTCACTCAGCCCCATTCCCCACCCATGGCACCTGCTGTCACTCAGCCCCAGCTCCCACCCATGGCACCTGCTGTCACTCAGCCCCATGCCCCGCCCATGGCACCTACTGTCTCTCAGCCCCATGCCCCGCCCATGGCACCTACTGTCTCTCAGCCCCATTCCCCCGCCCATGGCACCTACTGTCTCTCAGCCCCGCTCCCCCACCCATGGCACCTGCTGTCACTCAGCCCCATCTCCCGCCCACACACCTGCTGTCACTCAGCCCCATCCCCCGCCCATGGCACCTGCTGTCACTCAGCCCCATGCCCCGCCCATGGCACCTACTGTCTCTCAGCCCCATGCCCCGCCCATGGCACCTGCTGTCACTCAGCCCCATGCCCCGCCCGTGGCACCTACTGTCTCTCAGCCCCGCTCCCCCACCCATGGCACCTGCTGTCACTCAGCCCCATTCCCCCGCCCACACACCTGCTGTCACTCAGCCCCATCCCCCGCCCATGGCACCTGCTGTCACTCAGCCCCAGCTCCCGCCCATGGCACCTGCTGTCACTCAGCCCCATGCCCCGCCCATGGCACCTGCTGTCACTCAGCCCCATCCCCCGCCCATGGCACCTACTGTCTCTCAGCCCCATTCCCCCGCCCATGGCACCTACTGTCTCTCAGCCCCAGCTCCCACCCATGGCACCTGCTGTCACTCAGCCCCAGCTCCCGCCCACACACCTGCTGTCACTCAGCCCCATCCCCCGCCCATGGCACCTGCTGTCACTCAGCCCCATCCCCCGCCCATGGCACCTGCTGTCACTCAGCCCCATGCCCCGCCCATGGCACCTACTGTCTCTCAGCCCCGCTCCCCCACCCATGGCACCTGCTGTCACTCAGCCCATCCCCCGCCCAGCGCACCTGCTGTCACTCAGCCCCATTCCCCCCCCATGGCACCTGCTGTCACTCAGCCCCATTCCCCCGCCCACACACCTGCTGTCATTCAGCCCCAGCTCCCGGCTGATGAAGACAGTGCAGCTGCTGGCGACGTTTCTGAGCCAGGGCAGGCTGGCGGCTCTGATGGAGGAGCAGTGTCGGCAGCAGGCGCAGCCGGGCCCCGGCCTGTTCCAGGAGACGCTGCTGGTCAGGGTGGTGGGCCTGCCCGACCAGCTGGCCAACCGCCTGCAGCGGGACACGCTGGACGCGTTCCTGCCGCAGAACTACTTCCCCCTGCTCGGCGAGCAGCTCGTCCGGGCGCTGCAGACGGTCGTGGACTCGCTGCGAGGTGAGGGCCTCTGGGCCTCGGGCGTGTCTGGGCAGTGCCGCCGGTGGACCTCGGAGGTGGGGCCAGCGTGCAGGGAGGCGGTGCCGATGGGCCTGCTCAGGGCCCAGCACCCGTGGTTTGGCGGTCTCCACTGTGTGTGGCAGCCGTGTGGTGGGCCCTGAGGATCTTCGGGGTAGGAGGCAGGTGGGGCTGCAGGGGGCTTTCCACACGGAGGAGGGGCGCGGGAGCTGCTCTGTCCTCCCCGGTGCCGCAGACGGGGGCTTCGGCCATCGTGTGTCACGAGCGAGCAGGGGCCTGGGGCTGTGGGACCTGAGCACCATGGGCTGGACGGGCCCCGTCCCCCCGGCCTGCCCCCTGCCATCCCCTCCTAGGCTCGCGGCATCCAGGCCCAGCGCCCCGGTAGAGCCCATGGGGACCCCACCCTGGCCATCTGTCGTCCCTGGGTTTGCACACCCTGGGCTTCTCCCAGCTGGGGTCTGGTCTCAGAGCCGGGGGGGGGCGTCCCGAGAGTGTCCAGGCTTGCCTGGGGCCGAGCGCGGTGGTCTTGACGCTGGCCCCTTCAGGTCCTGTGCGCCGTGGTCCCCTCTGGGCGGTCCAGGGCAGCCGTGCCATCCTCTTGTTCCCCACGGCTCCTTGCCAACCAGGGGGGTCTGTGTCTCCCCGCGGGGCTGACGCCCCTCTCCCTCCTGGGTGGTGCCGCCATGGTCACTGCGACAGTGCCACGAGCTCGTCGTAGAGCTGTTTCCATGTCCTTGTCGGTTCTCACGTTACAAACGACCCTGCTCAGAATCTGGCTTGGGCCGGCTAGGTCTGCACTCCACGAGGAAGCTCACTGGGGTGGACGTGGCCTCTTGTACTGGGAGGCCCCGCGCTGTCCTGCGCTGGACACCTGGTCTTCCTTCCTCCCCCAGCCGGCTTGGACTGCGCTGTCGGCTTCGCGTCTCAAGTCCTGGGGAAAGTCTGCGTCCAGGGCAGGCAGAGTGAGTAGCGCCTCGTGGCCCCGGTCCCAGACGTCCACAGTGGTTGCCCCCGCGGTGCCCGAGGCTCAGGGCCTCCGTGTGTCCCCTCAGAGGAGATCCTGGGTGTGCTGGTGCCCCGGCTGACGGCACTCACCCAGGGCAGCTGCCTGTGGCAGCGAGTGTGCTGGCGCCTGCTGGAACAAGTGCCCAACCGGGCCCTGGAGGCCACGCTGACGGGACTCGCGGAGGCCGTGACCGGGTGAGCAGCCAGGCTTCTCCAGCGCCAGTGCGGGTCGTGAGGCGGGGGGTGGCAGGGTCTTTGGTCGGCTTCCTGGTGCCCCGGTGTGCAGGGCAGCCCCTCCCTGGCTGGCCGTGTGGACGCTCAGGCTGACCACGACTGCCCCTGTGCTTCCTGACCAGCCAGGCCCCTCCCGCCTCACCTGCGGCTTGGGGGCCCTCCAGCCCCTGCATGTGGCCATGGGGCTGTCTGGGTTTGCGTGACGTGGGGTTGTGACACCGCTGCTTGTCGCTGGTGTGTGGGTGCTGGTTGGGCCGATTCCTACCCATGAGGCCAGCTCCTGGCCTCGCGTCCCGTGTCCCTGCCAGGAAGTGCCACCTCCGTGCTGGCTGCAGGCTGCGCCGCCGGTGGGTGCGCGTGGGTGTACGCCATCCGCTTCCCTCTGACCCGGGCGGTCGCTTCCTGGACCCGATTTTCCTGGGTTCCCGGCCTTCTTTCTTTGCCAAAGCTCCTCACCAGTGCGGTGGTCCGGGAGGTGGAAGCAGGGGCCCCTTAGTCCGGGTCAGGGGTGTGAAAACCAGGGTCTGTGGGCCCGGGGTCAGTCTCACCGGCCTGTAGCTGTGCTGCTCGCTACGTGTCCGGACGCTTCCGTCCTCCGTGGCAGAGGCGAGCGCACGGAAAGGCTCGCTGGCTCGCGGTGGGCGAGCAGGCCGGGACGCGGCTCGTGTTCTCCGTTGGCTCAGCGAGGGCCCGGGCCCACGGGAGGTCTGAGGAGCAGCATTGCCCGGAGGCCCCAGCTGGGGCCTGGCAGGGCCTGGCAGCCCAGAGCCATGGGCATCAGGGCCCGTGCTCCGCCCGAGGCTGACCGGCCCCTCACCCGCCTGCAGGCCGGAGGTCCTGTCGCGACTGCTGGGGAACCTGGTGGTGAGGCACCGGAAAGCGCAGTTCGTGATGACGCAGAAGCTGCTGTTCCTGCAGTACCGGCACTCGGTGAGGCCCGGGGGCAGCGCCCTGTGGGATTTGGCCTCGGCTCAGGCCATGCTGCACCCTGAGGCTGGGATGCATCCCAGGACAGGACGCACTCTGGTGCCCTTGTGGGGGACTCGGTCGGGGCCAGGGTGGAAGTGGCACTGACACCCCGGGAGCCCTTGGGCCAGGGGCCGGAGCTGCGCACACAGCTCGCCTGACCCCCGCTGGGGCAGGTCGGGGACGGCCCAGCAGCCCCTGGTGGTGGAGCGGGTGAGCCCTGTGCCTGGCATTACGCAGACAACAGGACAAGGGGCCCACGCTGGTGTGCACGGAGGCCCGGAGACCGGGGCAGGAGGGTGGAGGTCGCCGCCTGGGGGTGCAGGCTCCTCGCTTCTTGCAGACGCGCACGCTGCAGAGCCTGCTGGGGTACCTGGCCATGGACGTCCAGCGGCGCCCGCTCCTCGTACAGGTACTCCGCCTGCGCTCTGTCCCGCGGTGTCCCTTGGCGTGGGCTGGGCCATGGCGGAGCCCTGCCTGACCAGGCCGAGGCCGTGCGCCCGCCAGGCACTGAAGGAGCTGCTGGAGACGTGGGGCAGCAGCAGCGCCATCCGGCACGCGCCGCTGGCACAGCAGCGCTACGTCAGCAAGGCCATCCTCATCTGCCTGGCACACCTGGGCGAGCCGGAGCTGCGGGGCAGCCGGGACGGTGAGCAGGAGGCGCCGGGCCCGCCTCGGCCAGCACTGGCCGTGTACGCTGTGTGGCCCGGGCCCTGTGCACTGAGGGCGCCTGTCGGTGCTTCCAGAGCTGCTGGCCAGCATGATGGCGGGCGTGAAGTGCCGCCTGGACAGCAGCCTGCCCCCTGTGCGTCGCCTGGGCATGATTGTGGCCGAGGTCCTCAGCTCCCGGCTCCACCCCGAGGGCCCTCCCCTGAGGTTCCAGGTGAGCGGGCGGGGCTGCCGGGTCCTCTCCTGGGGGGGCTCCCTGAGCAGCCGTCTCTCCAGCCCGGCTGTTGCCTCATTTTCCAGGGCCCAGCTCCTAGCACGTCCACACTGGTCGCACGAGGGCTGAGGCTCAGGGTGGCCGGTGACCCCAGTTCTTTGAGGGCCACGGAAGTTTGGCCCAAGCACCTGCACGGGTGCCCCCAGGGTGCCGAGGTTCAGTGAGGGGTGGGGGAGGAGCCCCTGCTTGGCCAAGGCACAGCAGCTGTGGTCGGGCAGGGCGGGGCGCCCAGATCCTGGGGCCTCCCAGCCCCCCCAGGGGAGGCGGGGCGTCTGGCCCACGGCACACCCAGCGCCCTGCTTCTGGAGAGGCCAGTCGCGGCTGAACGAGCTGGGGTGGGGCTGGGACGGCCGTGGAAGGCCCGGCTCTGGCTGCTGCCGCCTCGCCACTGAGATGGCACAGATGGCCGAGACGGCCTGGCGTCGCTGACTCCGGCGTGTCTGCACTCGTAGTACGACCAGGATGACCTGAGCCGCGAGATGCTGGCCTTGGCTGCCCCCGGGCCTGCAGGTGGCAGCTCCCCGGAGCCAGGGTGAGGTCCTGTGTGCCCGTTCCCCGCCCCGAGTCTGTGTGTGCCTGGCTGTTCTGGGTCCGTGGTGGCAGGCGGAGACGTGGGTGGGCGCCACGCCAGCGTCTGAGGGTTTCTCCTCGTCTCCTCCAAGGCCGCCCCTCACTGCAGTTGCCGAAGAGACCCCCACAGAGATGGAGGACCGTGCTGCAGAGACCCTGGACAGCAGCATCCCCCAGGGAGGGCCGCAGGGCTCCGACTCAGAGCTGGACAGGTGGGGTGCACCTGCCCGTGGCCCTGTGTGCAGAGCTGGCCTGGCTGGGGGCCCCGCCCCCTCACCCCCAGCTCCATCTTGGCCTGCAAGTGCGTGCTGGGGCTCCCGGGCCTGTCCTGAGGACGCAGAGCTGGCCACCGGGGTCCTCCCGTGGGTGACGTGGCCCTGCCCGTGTCTTCCACAGTGACGATGAGCTTGTCCCCTATGACATGTCGGGGGACCAGGAGCTGCAGAGGGGCAAGGCGCCCCAGTACATCCGGGACTGCCTGGAAGGTGGGCTTTCGGTGTCCCCGGCCTCTGTCCCCCTTGCGTCCAGGGAACAGACGTGGCCCCAGCCCCTTGGTGCTGGCAGGCTGACTGACGGCTGTGTGGGTTCTGTGCAGCACTGAGCACATCCGAGGACGTGGAGCGCTGGGAGGCCGCCCTGCGGGCCCTGGAGGGCCTGGTCTGCAGGAGCCCTGAGGCCACGCGGGAGGTGAGCGTGGGCAGGGGCGGCTGGGAGGCCCCTGGTGGCAGAGTCTACGTCCTGGGTCACGGAGGACGGAGCAGCTCAGTGCGTGCCTGGCTCGCCCCACCACAGCGGGCAGGGAGCCAGGGACTGAAGGCGCCTGACCCCGAGCCTGTGTGCAGGTGAGCGTGGAGCTGGCCAAGGTGCTGCTGCACCTGCAGGAGAGGACGTGCGTGGCAGGCTTCGAGGGGCTGCGCCAGAGGGGCCTCGTGGCCGTCGTGGTCGCGGACCCAGCCCGGGTGAGTCCCAGCGCAGCCGTGGGGTTGCCCAGACGTGCACCCCCGGGTGGGCGGCAGGGCCCTGACAGCGGCGTCTCCGTCGTCTGACCCAGGTGGCCGAGTACCTGACCTCGCAGTTCTATGCCCTGAACTACAGCCTCCGGCAGCGCATGGATATCCTGGACGTAAGTGCCCCGTCACCGCGGCCTCCCCGTCGCCCCCTGCAGACCGGGGCTGGGGCTTCTCTCCGGCCGTGGCTCCCTCACGCATGGCAGGAGCGCGCGCTCTGGGAGGCAGGAGTTGGCGGCTCAGCGGCCGAGTGTGTTTCTGTTACGTAACAGCCTTGCTGGTGTCAGTCACACACCCCAGGGGTCACCGTTTTAGGATAAGCATCGTCCACGCAGTGGGATACCGGGTTGACACCCGGCACAGCGTCCACGCAGCTGGGGACGTGCGACGCCTCTCGCTAGGGCAGCCTGCCCGGGGGTCGGTTACTGGAGGTTCCCAGAGCAGGGGAGTCCAGAGAGACAGTGCCGGGGCCAGGGATGGCACGGTGGCTGGTGTTGGCTCCAAAGACAGGCAGTGCCAGGGACGGCACGGTGGTCGGTGTTGGCTCCAGAGGCAGTGCCGGGCCCAGAAGTGGAATGGTGGTTGGTGCTGGTTCCAGAAATAGATGGTGCTGGGGCCAGGGATGGCGTGGCAGTCGGTGTTGGGACCGGGGACGGCACAGTGGTCATTGCTGGGACCAGGGATGGCGTGGCAGTCGGTGTTGGGACCGGGGACGGCACAGTGGTCATTGCTGGGACCAGGGATGGCGTGGCAGCCGGTGTTGGGACCGGGGACGGCACAGTGGTCATTGTTGGGACCAGGGATGGCGTGGCAGCCGGTGTTGGGACCGGGGACGGCACAGTGGTCATTGTTGGGACCAGGGATGGCGTGGCAGTCGGTGTTGGGACCGGGGACGGCACAGTGGTCATTGTTGGGACCAGGGATGGCGTGGCAGCCGGTGTTGGGACCGGGGACGGCACAGTGGTCATTGTTGGGACCAGGGATGGCGTGGCAGTCGGTGTTGGGACCGGGGACGGCACAGTGGTCGTTGTTGAGACCAGGGATGGCGTGGCAGTCGGTGTTGGCTCCAGAGATGGTGTTGGGAGCAGGGACGGCACAGCAGTCAGTGTTGGTTCCAAAGACAGACGGTGCCGGGCCCAGGGATGGCATGGTGGTTGGTGTCGGTTCGAGACGTTGCCGGACCCAGGGACGGCACGGCGGTCAGTGTCGGTGAGGGCAGAGGTTCAGTCTGCGGAGGCGGGAAGTTCTGGCTTGGGATTGGGGGGTGGGCCCACAGCCATGTGAATGTCTCGCTGACACTCGGCTGCCGGCTGAAAACTGGCAAAATGGCGAGTTGTATGCCTCCTTCACCACGACGGATACTTTCGGTAAAACAAAGACCTCGCCATTTCCAGGGGAGCAGTTCAGGGACTCCAAGTCCCTCACAGACGCCCCTGTGTCTCCATCACCCCAGAGGCACCCGCCCGCCACCCGTCTGTCACCGGCGTCTCACGTAGGTGGCGTTGTGCTGCAGGCTGGTGTCCAGCCGCCTCTGCCGAAGCCCCGTCTTTGCCATCCGTCCATGCGGAGTGTGCCTGTCGGCGCCGTCCTCTCCCCACCTGCCCCTCAGTGAGGTGCAGTGGCTCTGAGACACGTGGTGCCGTGGACCGCAGCTGCTTCTCACAGGCCGCCGGGCCCGGTGGCTGCCCTGCTCTGTCGTCTTCTGTAGGTCCTCACTCTGGCCGCCCAGGAGCTGTCTCGGCCGGGGCGCCCCGGGAGGACGTCCCAGCAAGGCTCCCCGGCACTGGCTGCCTCCCAGCCTGGCAGCACCACGGCTCCTGACTGGCGGGTGCTGGTGGAGGAGCGCATCAGAAGCAAGACCCGGCGGTTCTCCAAGGTCAGCCGGCACCCGGTCAGGTCCTGGCGGGCGTGGGGACTCTGGGACGAGTGGCGTGACTGGTGCGCGTGGAAGTGACACTGTCCCAGGACGTCTAGTGGGCACTCGTGGCCTGGTGCTGTTCTCGGGCCGTCCAGGCCAGCTCAGAGGGGCTCTGCTGGCGCCCCCCGAGGGACCACCCTGCCCAAATCCCTGGGCTGGGCCCGGCAGCCTGAGCCTCGCCCTCACCTGCCGGGGAGAGGTGGTCAGCGACGAGCGAGAGGCAGCAGGGCAGGCCCAGGCGGCCGGGGAGGGCTCTGAGCACCGTGTATTTACAGGGCTGTCCTCGGCGGGCGCTGGCCAGTGGCCCCAATGAATTCAACTCCGTGGCCGGCCACTTCTTCTTCCCCCTCATTCAACACTTTGACAGGTGAGTGGGTTTCCCGAGGCTGTGGGCTTGGGGAACAGGAGCCCTGTTCAGTGACCGAGGCTTCCCAGGGTGGGGGTGCGGTCAGGGCTTGGCGAGAACGTGGTGATGGCCTTCGCTGTGGCTCCCTAAGCTCAGGTTAAGTCACGGATTTTCTGGTTGAGCTTTGTCGTGAGGGCCGTGGGCACTGTTACCTTGGGCCTGGGTGTTGGGTTTACCGTGCGCCACGTGTTGCCCTGAGCGGCCGCCAACACTGTGACGCTGCTCCCTGTGCTGCGGGGCTGGGGCGGCTCGGGCGATGGCACAGCTGTGCTGACGTGGGCTGGGCAGCCCTGCAGGGTAACAGGGCAGCCCCGGAACGCCATCCTGTGGCTCTTCATGGGGTAGCCCTTGGTAGCCCAAGAGAGCAGCTCTGGGGTGCCAGGATGCATAACTCACTCAACTCTGGGTTTTAGGCCCCTGGTGACCTTTGACCTTTTGGGAGATGACCAGCTGGTTCTTGGAAGACTGATCCACACCTTAGGGGCCCTGATGTACCTGGCTGTTAATACCACAGTGAGTTGGGAGACGGTAGCTAAAGGCCCGGGGGCCCTGTGACCTGTCCTGCAGTGGGCGTGGAGCACCCTGTGCCTGGGGCCTGCTCCCCAGCTCCCCTCGGCGCTTAGAACAAGAGTCCGGGGTGCGGTGATGTCCCGGGGCAGCGGGAGTATCCCCTCACTCTGACCCTGACGTCAGCAGCCAAGCCCCCCTTGGGGCGGGGCAGGGACGGCGGCAACTGCCCACCCTCCTCTCTGCTGTTGCCAGGTGGCCGTGTCCATGGGCAAGGCCCTGCTGGAGTTCGTATGGGCCCTCCGCTTCCACGTCGACCCGTGAGTGGCCTGGTGCTGCGGCGGGGCAGGAGTGGACACGGTGTTGGGGGCGGGGTCTGCAGCGTCGATAGTGGAGGCCACGTGGAGGCTCAGGTGGCCGAGGCAGCTTGGCCGGGCACTTCCCAAGTAGCAGCGTGCTGGGCTGGGGGTCTCGGGGTCTGAAAGAGGGCTGCCATACTTGGAAGTGGAGGTCTCCTGGCCTGGGGTGCTGACCCTGCGCCTCCCCCTTCTGTCTGCATTGGCAGCTTCGTGCGCCAGGGCCTGCTGTCCGCTGTCTCCTCGGTCCTCCTGAGCGTGCCTGCCGAGCGCCTGCTGGGGGACCTGCCCGACGAGCTGCTGGAGGCCAGGTCCTGGCTGGCAGGTGAGTGTTCGGGCCCAGGCGGCTGGAGCTAGGTGGTCAGGAGGCGTCCTGGTGCTTGGAGTGGTCCTACGGCCTGCACATGCGCCAGCCTTTCTGAACTGGGTGTGGCTCTCCTGAAGGGGACCCCAGAGAAGGTGCCTCACGTGGGAGTCTGTATCCCTCTGAAAAATCCCAGCCTGCCTTATGCGGCCACACAGGCCCACCCACGTGGCTTCTGCCCCTTCCGCCCCTCCCCCTGCACATGTGTTGGCCATGAGGTCAGTGGCAGACCTGGCGCTGGACCTAAGGACAAGAACCCCCATGACCACCCTGGGACGCCACACAGCACATCAGACCCCGAGGCCCCGCTGCTCCAGGCATGGGCTTCTGCTGTCCCTTTGCTCCGACCGGGCTGTCGGCAGCCCGGTTCTGGTCCCTGGTGCCCCACAGTGTGACCGCGCTGACTGCTTTGAGAAGTGTCACGTGCGCGTCAGGACAGTCTGGGCTGTGCTGCCAGGCCCCAGGACCTCCCAGCCTCGACCTGGCAGTAGGTGGGCTCCCTGGGCCCCTATCTTGGACCCTGGCCCATGTCTGTGTGGCACACGCCACCCTGGGGGTCGTGGTGGTCCCAGTGCAGCCTGCAGAGAAGCAGCCGGGGCTTGGGGGATCCCAGGCTGTGTGCAGGTCCTGGCCTCCACCACCTGGCGGGGTGGGAGCCGCACCAGCTCCCTACCCACCCTGTGTCCAGTGGGGTTGGGGGAGCTTGCGGGGCCACTTCTCCTCGAGCTTTGATCCCCAGGTTGCCGCTGGGTGTGAGGCCAGGGTGGAGGGCGCCGGCTGGGGCTGACGTCTCTGCTCTCCCCTTCCGCAGAGGTGGCTGAGAAGGACATGGACGAGGACTGCCGGCTGCTGGCCGTGAAGTCCCTGCTGCTCCTGGAGCGGCTCAGAGACAAGCTCCTCCCACCGTCCTCTCCCGTGGGCCCCTGATTCCTGGCCCGTCCATCCCTGCCAGGGGAAAGAGGGTCAAGGGCTGGGCCCGAGCCCTGAGGAGCACAGCCCCGCGACGCCTGGGCCTCGCTGTGTGGCCAGGTCAGGAACGGCCGTTGGAACCGTGGCGCCCGTGCCCCAGCTGCTGCTGGGAGCCCTGCTCGTCTGTGCCCAGCCAGAACCCCACAAGGCCTTGGCACTGCCCCTAGGACAGCGCAGCCTGGACGTGGGGCTGTGGAGCTGAAGGCTCCCAGTGGGGTCTGTGGTCAGAGCGGGGGCTGGCAGGCCCTCGTGGGCTTGTGTCCACAGGAGTAAAAGCTGCAGGTGCGAAGTCTGTGGCTCTCGCAGGGTGGACGCACTCCTTTGAGGGGAGCCACTGAGACGGGGGCGGGGGGCAGGAGGCTCAGATCTCTGAGAAAATAGACTTTATTGGCGTTCTGGGAGGGCTGGCGGCCAACAGGTGGGGAGTGACACCGTGCCCCTCTGGGGACGGGACACTGCCGTGGGGCTCGGGCCTGGCTGCATCTGGGCTGTGGCCAGGGCCATCCCTGCCAGGAGCCCAGAACCACCTACAGGCAAGGGCAGGGAGGAAGCACGGTATACAAGGGTAACAGGTATAAGCCCACCCCTGGGTACAGCCTCAGCTCACGAGGTTCTAGAAGTTTCTAAGGCTTGACAGTCTGCAGTAGGAAAATATAGGTGGGAGGAATCCAACTCCCTCTACACACAGGGCCACTGAGCACTTGCAGGCTGGCACTCTGCCTCCTACACACGGAGCGGGACAGGCAGAGCGGTACCCCATCCAGGGGTGCACGCCTACAGAGGGGTGTTAACAAAAAGCTGCCCCCGCTACTCCGAGCAGCCCTGTCCGCCCTGACCCAGCAGCAGGCCTGTGGCCGGCCCTCAGGGCTCGCCCTCGACCTCCTCTGCCACGTCGTCCACGTCCCTCTGTTCCTCCATGCTGTTGTGGCGGATCCGCTCGGGCGCGGTGCGCACCAGAGGCAGGCCCAGGCCCTGGTGCACGGCGTCCACCGTCCGCTGGTCCACGTAGTAGGATATGTTGGCGGCAGGAAGTGTCTTCCGCATCTCCTCCAGGTACTTGTAGGCCTAGGGCAAGGAACCAGTGGCCACTCAGGTCTGAGCAGACGTGAGCTCCCTGAACGGGGGATGCCAGAGGTCCTCCCTCGGGTGAGGATGGCAGCCCTGGGGCCGGCGTGCTGTGGCACAGCAAGCTGCACCTCATGGTGCGGGCATCACATCAGTGCCGGCTTGTGCCCCAGCTGTCCTGCCTGGGACGATGTGTGAGCACCAGGCCCTGCCACTCGCACGGCTGAGGGCCTCTCCTGTCATTTAAATCTACCTACATATGGACGGACAGATTTGAAAGGTGGGGTTACAGACACAGCTTCCATCCACTGGTTTATTTCCCAAGAGCTACAACGGCCGGGGCTGGGCCAGAACGAAGTCAGGAGCCTGCAGCTCCATCCAGGACTCCCCCACGGGTGCAGGGCCCAGGGACTTGGGCCATCTGCTGCTGCTTTCCCAGGCCACAGCAGAGAGCTGGATCGGAAGTGGACAGCTGGGACTCGGACCAGTGCCCATGTGGGATGCGGGCACTGCAGGCAGGTGTTTTACGCCACAGCACTGGCCCCTGATCTGCCTTCACACACAAAATGCCAAGAGACCTTGCTGGCCTTAGAGCTGCGTTCTCCCAGCGACAGCGGGGCAGGAAGTTGGAGTTGCCCGGTGCTAACTGGGGGGAGAGCCATGCTGGACGACTTCCGTGGGGATCTGCAGCCCGCGGCCGGCACTGCTCACCACGTTGGCTCTGGGTTTGCGAACACCCAGGAGAAGCAGCGGAGTGCCCTCCTGGGGTTTCACCAGGGGCTGGGGGTGGTGGTGGTGGGGGGGGCTCCGCAGTCCTGAGGGAGGCGCCCCAGGCCGAGAGCCAGGCTGCGAGGGGCTCGTGGTTCTGAGAGCCCCGGGAACCGGGACGATGCAGCTGGGTGGGTCCTTGGGGCCTGAGGGGAGACACTTCCGAGAACCAGGAAACCTCAGCCACCCCTCTCCCAGAGACAGACTCGGGGAAAACCAGGAAGGCACAGGACTCTCCACAGTGCCCAAGACCCCAAAATTGCTAGACCTAAACAGGAAATGTGAACCGTTCCTAAGAGAATGCAGTGGGCACCAACCCAGTGTGGCCCAGACTCTGGAAGTAGTGCAGGCTTTAGGACGTGGCAGCATGCTCAGGGATCCCAGCTTGTCCAGACGGGTGAGCGGGGCGGGTGTGCTGCTGGCGCCCATCTCGGAGTGGGAGGTCCCCGGGGGTCTCAGCGCTGGCGCCCATCTCGGAGTGGGAGGCCCCCGGGGCTCTCAGCGCTGGTGCCCATCTCGGAGTGGGAGGCCCCCGGGGGTCTCAGCGCTGGCGCCCATCTCGGAGTGGGAGGTCCCCGGGGGTCTCAGCGCTGGCGCCCATCTCGGAGTGGGAGGCCCCCGGGCTCTCAGCGCTGGCGCCCATCTTGGAATCCCGGTCCAGCTTCCTGCTGCTGTGCTTGGGAAGATGGTACATGATGGCCCGAGTTCCTGGGCCCCTGCCACCCACGTGGGAGACCCAGATGGAGTTCCTGGCCCCTGGCCGTTGCACACACTGGAGGCCTGACCAGTGGATGGAAGGTCACTGTCTCTGCCTCTCTTTCTGTAACTGACTTTCAAAAGAAATCTTTAAAAAAGAAATCACTGGATTCAGAAGACAGACAATGGACAGTAGTCACGGATACATGTCTACTCAGCCCGACAGTGGACAGTAGTCACGGATACATGTCTACTCAGCCCGACAGTGGACAGTAGTCACGGATACATGTCTACTCAGCCCGACAGTGGACAGTAGTCACGGATACATGTCTACTCAGCCCGACAGTGGACAGTAGTCACGGATACATGTCTACTCAGCCCGACAGTGGACAGTAGTCACGGATACATGTCTACTCAGCCCGACAGTGGACAGTAGTCACGGATACATGTCTACTCAGCCCGACAGTGGACAGTAGTCACGGATACATGTCTACTCAGCCCGACAGTGGACAGTAGTCACGGATACATGTCTACTCAGCCCGACAATGGACAGTAGTCACGGATACATGTCTACTCAGCCCGACAATGGACAGTAGTCACGGATACATGTCTACTCAGCCTGACAGACCTGACGTTTAAGTGGAGATAGGAGAGGCAGGGAGACAAAAAAGAACTGCAAAGTCCCCAGATCTGGTGAAAGGCAGTCATTCACGGGTCTAAGCTCACTCCTAGGCGCGTCACTGAAACGGCTGAAAATACAAAATCAGGACAGCAGCCAGGGAGTGGGAGGGACGACACAGCAGCCGCCTTCCCTCCTGCCGCGAACCACGAAGGCCCGGGCACAGCGGGAGGACTCCACGGCTACAGTAAAACTCCTGCCAAACTAGACTTCTTTTCCTGGTGAGAATGATGCCAAACTACCACGAGGAGATGTTTGTGAAAGAGTGCTAAGGGCGGCTCTCCAGGCTGCAGCCGGACGCCACGGGGCCGTGAAGGCCCAGAGGGGGCCGTGCGCAGGTGCAGTACCACGGCGTGAGGCTGGCAGTGTCTGGGATGGCACACTCGGGTAGGCATGTGGGCAGACAGGGACCTGCCCAACTGCTCGGCTCATGGGACAGTGGGATTAGCGTTTATGGCAATTCCTAGGGCAGCACCAAAAGCAGAATAGAGAGGGAGGCATGGATAGAAACCTGACAGATAAGATGGGATGTTAAACAATGTCCGATTACGGGCCTGTGTTGTAGCCCAGGGGGTTAAGCTGCCCGTGACACCAGCATTCCGTTTCGGAGCAGCGGTTCAAGTCCCAGTTGCTCCACTTCCAATGGAACCCCTCTGCTCATATGCCTTGAAAGGCAGTGGAAGCTGGCCCAGGTGTGTGGGAGACCAGGATGGAGCTCCTGACTCCGGGCTTCAGCCTGACCCAGCCTGGCTGTTGGGGCCATGTGGGAAGTGAGCCCGCAGATGGAAGATTGATCTTGCTATTACTCCCTCTTGCTCTGTAACTCTTTCAAATAAATAATTTTTTTTTTTTTGTATAGTGGGCTAAGCCTCTGCCTGTGGTGCCAGCATCCCATGTGGGCCCCAATTTGAGCCCTGGCTGCTCCACTTCCAATCCAGCTCTCTGCTATGGCCTAGGAAAGCAGCAGAAGGTGGCCCCAGTGGTAGGCCCCTGCACCCACGTGGGAGACCCAGAAGCAGCTCCCGGCTACACCAGTGTCCCATTCGGCACCTCGGGACAAAGAGCGTCCCGAGGAAGGGGCCCACCCTATGAGGCCCACACAATCGGCCGGCTTGCTGTCTAGAGGGTCTTCAAGCCCAGGGCCGGGATGGACCGCCTCCCTGTGCTGAGCAGGCGGCCACAGCTGAGGAAGCCCAGGCAGCTGGGATGCCTGATGGGAGGGCAGAAGAGCGGCCCCGCCTGCAAGCAACCGAGGCCAGGGAGAGGCCATGGGCAAGGGAGAGGAGGAGCGATCCAGGGAGGGGCACACGCGGCCCCTGGCAGCCACGGCCCTCAGAGGACACTGCCTCAGCCGGGTGCAGGCCCAAGGGACCACACTGCTTCAACGCGACCAAGCCTCGCCCCAGCTCGGAACAAAGCACGCGCGCCCTCGCTCCCTTGTGCTCGCTCACACCCCCGCACCACCTAATCCAAAACACCTGGGCTCCAATAAGAACATCACCAGACATGCAAAGAACAAAAAAACCTAATGTACGATGCTAGTGAATCAGTGAACAGAGAGATCCAGACCTGAGAGGAGAGGGACGGCAAAACCGCTCTTACGAGTGAGCTTCCCGCGCTCAAGGAAGCCAAGTGCAGTGAGGCTGGGCAAGGCGGACGACCCAAGCTGAAAGGACAGGGCCTGGTCCGCACAGCGTGGACGGGTCAGCATCAGACAAGACACGCAGACGCCCAGCGAGCTGGCGCCCGGAACAGCAAGGCCGCAAGTGAACACGGAAATGAGCAGCAGAGCGTCACTGAGCTGGGCACAAATGCCCATGAACCCGGAACTGCAGGAGGCAAGCAAGGGTGCCCAGGAGCTTCTGGGGCTCTGAGGAGGACACAGGCCACCGCGGGCCTGAGAGCGGTGAGAGGCGTCCGGAACGCAGAGAACACAGCTCAGCAAGCAGGGAGGCCCTACAAAGGGCCGGGAACAAGCAGGGGGCTCACGGGCAGACGCAGACGGCAGGACGTGAGCAGCAGCCTCGTCCCCTCAGTCGGCTGAGGCCCGCGGCTCGGCCTGCACTCGGCGTGGCGGGTTACGCCGCTGCTTTCAGTGGCGCGCCAGCCTGAGTCCCGGCAGCTCCCGGCTAAGGCACCTGGGAGGCAGCTGACGACGCTCCAAGTACCTGGGCTCCTGCCACCCAGGCGGGAGGCCCAGATGGAGCTCCAGGCCCCTGGCTTCAGCCTGGTCCATCCCTGGCTGTTGCAGCCATGTGGGGAGTGAACCTGTGGATGGAAGACCTCCCTCTCTCTCTGTGTCTGTCTCTCTCTCTGCCTCTAAATCTTAAAAAAAGAGAATCAAGGCCACACCAGGAGACCACAGACACACACACACACACGCACACACACAGCCTCACACATACACACACTCAATGCATACTCATACTAACACACTCACACTCCCCCCCACTCACACGCTCACTCACACACGCTCACTCACACACATGCTCACACGTGCACACTCACACATGCTCTCACACGCTCACTCACGCAGACATGCACACACACAGCCTCACACACACACTCAATGCATACTCATACTAACACACTCACACTCCCCCCCACTCATACACTCATGCTCACACGCTCACTCACACCCATGCACTCCCCTCCCCGGACGGTGAGAACTGAAACGTGACCACAGTGAGCGGCTGTGCAGATGAGGAAACACGGGTGCAGGCTGCGAGCTGCCTCTGCCCTCTTCCCACACACGGGGCTCCGTGGCCTCACCGTCTGGTGCTCCTCCGTCCGCAGGAAGTGCTCCACCAGGAAGCCGTAGACGTCCCCCACGCGGATGATGCTGTCCAGGTCTGGCTCCTGCAGGAGCAGCTCACACTGCCTGACGGACTCCTTGGGGTCCTCCGTGTATGTCCTGCCGAGAGCACACGGGAGCCTGAGCCCGGGCCCCTGCGTCCGCCCGCAGCGTGAGGGCGGGAGGAGCAGGCTCTTGTCCTGCAGGGCAGAGGGCACTGGCGGCCGGCGTGCCTGTGAGGGCGAATCTATGGGCTGAGCTGGTTCACCAGTTCCTATGCTGTTCGTTCACTGAGCCCTGGCCGCTCGCACCGCCAGCTGTGCCCGGACACGAGACCGATGATGTCCCTCGGCAGTCTTTGCCCCAGGGAACAGCCTAAAGAGGACAAAGTGTCACTGAGCTGGGCCCTGGGGACGTGAGTGGGTGGGGAGGGCGTGCTGTGGCGGCACTGGGAGAACTCGGCACACAGATGCTGTGTGACCAGGTGCGGGGCCCGTGGCGTTGCAGGGTGCGGCAGGTGAGCTGGGCAAGGCCAGGGCCTGAGTCTGCGGGGGTGCACCCGGTCTGGGCAGGCAACTGAGCTGGGCGGTTCTCTCTCCACGGAGTCCAGGCCCCGGACTGGGCCACTGCAGGCAGGTGCCTGCCCGCCCAAACGCTTCCTCTCCCTGTGTCCGTGAGCCCTGCCTTGTTGCTGACGACTACTTCCTGCCCGCTCTTCCCTCCTGCCTCCCGCAGCCCATGGCCAGATGTGGACCCCCCAAGGACAGGGTCTGGCCCTGCCTCAGCAACCACAGGTGAGACTCAAAATTCAATACAAACACAGCCGGCTCATTGTAAGCTGATAATTTTGGATGGCTTGTGAATTAAGAACACAGTAAATATCTAAATGGCCCTCGGCAGAAAATCCAGTTCCCCAGCCGCACTCCCTCCCGAGGAGCCCTCTGTGCACAAAACTGCCCAGAACCACGTTTGGGGACAGTGCTGTGGCACAGTGGATACGCTGCTGCTGACCGCACTGCCATCCCCTCTGGCTGCTCCACTTCTGGTCCAGCTCCTGCCAATGCCCTTGGAAAAGCATCCAGTGATGGCCCAAGTGCTGGGCCCCTGCTACCCAGGTGGGAGACCCAGACGGCATTCCTGGCCCTGGCTGCGTGAACCAGTGGGTGGAAGATCGGTCCGTCCCTCACTCTGCCTTTCAAATAAATATTTTAAAAATGCACTGGGATTTTTTCTTTTGAAAGCACTTTGGTGAGGCTGGGCAGAGGCTGAGCTAGAGGCGGGCCTGTCTGTGGAACGAGAAAAGCCAGAAGGCAGCACAGCCGTACTTACCATTCCAGGCCTCCCTTACCGAGGCAGACAATGCAACATCCGGGCCCGAGGCCAGGCGGTAGCTGGCCCAGCCGGGTCACCTGTGTCCCTGCCACACTCCACATGGCCCTGCCAGACTGCTCCGAAAGCTCCCGGCCAAATGGGCCTCACCCTCCTCCCTCTCCCCAAGACTGCGCCCAGGTTCTGGGGGGACTCCGGGGAGGAGCTCAGCACAGTGACAGCCCCCGGTCTCCCACCTCGCTGTCTCAACAGCCTCTGAGGACGAGAGCTTGGTTTGGGTAGGAGAACGTGCAGACACCAACGCAGAAGCCTGGGGTCCCCACCTGCCCGTGTCTGCCCCGGCTGACCCCCACCCCAGCATGGGCAGGGACGCACCTGCGGGCTTGGATGAACCTCTTCACCAGGGTCAGCTTGCTCTGCAGCTGGGCTAGCTTGGTCTCCTGGTCCAAGGGGCTCTTGGCCTTGGCCTTGGACAGGCACTTGTAGGCCTCGGTCAGGGCCCCGTGGGCTTTGTCATAGTTCTGGTACTCGTCGATCTCCACCTGTGCCAACCGACGACAGCGGTCAGAACCCAGTGCGCCGCGAGTCCCCCCCACCCCGGCCCCACTGGAACCCCGAGGAGCAGCCGCACCTGCGCACAGGCGTCATAGAAGCCAGCCAGCAGGTCCAGGGCCCGGCCCTTGGTGTAGAAGCTGATGATGTTCTTCATGATCTCCGGCTCCTTCTGCCAGTCTAGGGACTGCAGGTAGTTGGCGGCCATGACGTAGATTTCCTTCTGCCTGGAGACGCCCGCGAAGAACACAATTCTCTCGGTGTCTCCGGACTTGAGCAACGCCCTCATGGCCTAGGCGGAGGCAGCCAGGACTCAGGTGGCAGAGCCTGGAGGAGCTGGGGCCGCCCACACCCTAGCTCCTGGAGGAGAGCTGCCTCGGGCTTCCCGGCCAGGGCGATGGGACTCGGGGAGCGCTCTGCAGGTGTCCTTCGAGGCTCATCCCCTGCTCGGGGGGCACGGGGGCGGGGACTCCCAGTGACCGGGCCCGGCGCCTACCCACCTTCAGCTTGTTTCCGGCCTGGGTGTACTTCTTGGTGGCCAGGTGGTAGCTGCCCTGGCGCATGCAGCAGTTGGCCACCTGCTCCAGCAGCTCGCGCCGGGCCTCCTCAGACAGGTCCTTGGAGTCCTTGGGCACGGTCATCTTCTCGGCCATCTCCTCGGTGATGGTCATATTCTGCTCCAGACACAACTGCAGGGCTTCGTGATACTGCAGAGGGCCACACACAAGACGGGGCTGTCACCAGGGCCACAGTGCCTGGGCAGCCGGCACCTTACCCCTTCCCTGCAAGCCGGGCCCCAAGGCCCAGCCTGGGTCGGACATGGGAGAGACAAGGTGCTTCACACCCGTGGGCCTGAAGGACACAAGGCTCGTGCGTGCTCCTGCCCCTCCCAGCTGTGGCAGGGAGACCCAGAGTCAAGAGAACGCTGCACTTGTTATGGGAGTAAAAGGCACGGGACAATTAGTTCATATCTCATTTTACAAATTTTAAATTAAGGGGTTTAATTTCCTTAGAATCTTAATAATTTTTTTATATATTTAAAAAAAATTGGAAGGCAGAGTTAGAGAGAGAGAGGGAGGGAGAGAAAGACAGAGAGAGGAAGAGATATTCCATATGAGGGTTCACTCCCCAGATGGCTGCAACGGCTGGGGCTGCGCCAGGCTGAAGCCAGGAGCCAGGAGTCTTATCTGGGTCTCCCACGTGGGTGCAGGGGCCCTGGCATTTGGGCCATCTTGCACTGTTCTCCCAGGCCATGGCAGACAGCTGGATCAGTGGAGCAGCCGCGTCCTGAATGGGCACTCATATGGGATGCCAGTGTTGCAAGGGGTGGTTTTACCTGTTAAGCCATATCGCCGGGCCTAAAAGTTTTACATTCTTAAGGATATGTCTTGGGAAACAGAACAATTCTGCCTTGGAGGTCACTCTGTCCCAGATGCGAGGAGCGGCCACGCGCTGTGACCGCCACGGCTCCATGCGGGAGCACACCCGTGGAGGACAAGAGCGGCTCTGTGGGGCGGGGCCCTGGGTGCCCAACGTCCATGAAGGTTCCCGGGAAGGGCACTGCTGGGCCCAGGGAGACACCAGTTCACTGTGGCGGGCTCCGGCTTCAGCATCCCTGCATCCGGCATCCAGGCCTGGGCACGCCTGCCTCCCACGGCCGCCGCGTGGTTTTCCCGCCTTGTCACCCCACCAGCTCGGTGCACACAGACGGTGCCTCCTGGAGTCTGTGCGCTCTGCTGCACTCTAAGGCCAAGCGCTTCCCACCCAGGCACCACCCGTGCTTCCGTTTCCGGGAACGGCCCGGCCTCAGCCCTCTGCTCTGCGTCACTGCGGAGTTTCTCGTTGGTTTACAGGAACCCGGTGAGTGCTAAGAAACCAGCCTTCTGGTGACACGGTGTGCTCTCTCCATTTTACCACTTATTACTTTGTTTGCTATGGTGTCTTTCAGACATGTATTTGGCTGGACTGATCCAACCTGTCCATGGTGGCTTCTGGGCTGGACGCTGACCGAGAGTGAGGCTTTCCGGGGAGGAAGTGCTGCGGCTCTGCTGCCACGTTTCCCACCTGGGCGGCCTGGCCCTGCCAGCCTGGCTCTGGGCTGGCCCGCTGGCCCCAGTGTTGCGCCGCCCCCTTCCTCACCGGCTCAGTGTCTACACCACATGGCTACGGCTGTTTCTGGATTCTCTAATATCCCCTGATCTGCAGGCCAGTTCACGAACCAGATGCCAATTTCCAATTCTCTAGCCTGTCCCGAGACGGTCAACCTCCTCTTTTCCAGATGTCCCTGGGCCGTTCTGGCCACTTAGTTTTCACTGTGAAAACACAGGATCGACTCACGCAGTCCGAGAAAAGCCTCCGCTGTTCCCCTGGCAGCACAGAGGAGCTTCAGAAAGTTTGTGGGAAAACAGAAATAGAAGACAATGCCGATGGCCATGCATGTTCTGAACTCTTCTTTTAAATTTTCATTTTGTGGCCGGCGCCGTGGCTTAACAGGCTAATCCTCCACCTTGCGGCGCCAGAACACCGGGTTCTAGTCCCGGTTGGGGCGCTGGATTCTATCCCGGTTGCCCCCTCTTCCAGTCCAGCTCTCTGCTATGGCCCGGGAAGGCAGTGGAGGATGGCCCAAGTGCTTGGGCCCTGCACCCCATGGGAGACCAGGAGAAGCACCTGGCTCCTGGCTTCGGATGAGCGAGATGCACCGGCCGCAGCGGCCATTGGAGGGTGAACCAACGGCAAAAAGGAAGACCTTTCTCTCTGTCTCTCTGTCTCTCTCACTATCCACTCTGCCTGTCAAAAAAAAAAAGTTTAAATTTTCATTTTGTAAAGGTTTATTTATGTATTTGAAAAGCAGAGTTACAGACAGAGAGAAGGAGAGGCACAGAGAGACAGAGAGATCCTCCATTTGCTGGTTCAGCTCCCAATGGCTGAAGCGACTAGGGCTGGGCCAGGCCGGATCCAGCAGCCCAGAGCCTCACTGGGTCTCCCACGTGGGTGCAGGGCCATAGCACTTGGGCGTCTTCTGCTGTCTTCCTAGGTGCATTAGAGGGAGCTGGATGGGAAGTGGAGCAGGCCAGTCTTGAACTGGTGCCCACGTGGGATGCTGGTGCCGCAGGCCGTGGCTTTAACCAGCTGCGCCACAGCGCCGGCCTGTAGGGGGTCTTCCTAACCAAGCACCCAGTGTGCGCCTTTGCATGTGGACGAGAACAGAGGGCACGCAAGGCTCCGGCTGCAGGCAGAGGGCCCCTTTCACCTGGAAATGCTAACTTCGCACTGCTGACAATTCTCTACATCTCCTCGGGGTTTCCAGCAGGGGAGAAGATGGCGCGCGGTGGGTTTAGTGGTTTCGGAAGCTGCACCCCCCCCTCGGAGAGCCTGGGCTCCAGTCCTGCCTCTGCCTCCGCTCCTAGCTCCCTGCTAGAGCACAGCCTGGGAGGCCGCGGTGCTGGCTCAAGGGCTCGGGCCCCGGCCACCATGTGGGAGACCCGGATGGAGTTCCCAGCTCCTGGCTTCACCCTGGCCAGCCCTGGCTGTGGTGGGCATTTGGGGAGTGAACCAGAGGATGGGTCCGCACTCTCTGTCACTCTGCCTTTCAAATAAATAAATAAATAAATCTTTCAAAAATTTTTAAAAAAGGTGAGTGCATATACCCTTAAGATTGACGACCACTGAAATACAGAAATACCCAGTGTGGGTGAGCTGTGGGGAGGTCAGGGCCCGCACGCTGCAGGAGGGAATGTGGGCACTGCAGCTGTCATGGCAAACGGGCAGGTGGCTCCTCGCAAAAGCCAGCACAGGACGAGGACAGCCAGTGCCCACCTGGGCTGAGGACAGGGCCCCCCAACCGCAGCAGCGCGTCCACAGAGCCAAGGGACAAACCACCAGATGCCCTTCAATGACGAGCAGAAAGACGACGTGGGGGCCATCGACAGGGGTCCCCGTTCCACCTGGGTGGACCCGGAGGACTTCCCGCTCAGTGAAATCACCCAGTCACGAAAAGGCAAACACCGAGAGATTCCATGAGGAGGCGCCTACATTAGAGACAGAAGGCAGAATGGCGGGTGCCGGCGCTGTGGTGTAGTGGGTAAAGCTACCGTCTGAAACGCCGGCATCCCATATGCGCGCCAGCTTGGGTCCCGGCTGCTCCACTTCTTATCCAGCTCCCTGCCAATATGCTTGGGAAAGCAGTGGAAGATGGCCCAAGCACTTGGGCCCCTGCACCCATGTTCTCCCAGCTCCTGGCTTTGGCCTGGCCCAGCCCATGCCGTTGTGGCCATGTGGGGAGTGAGCCAGTAGATGGACTCTCTCACTCTCTCAGAATGGTGGATGCCGGGGCTGGGGAGATGGGGAGCTGTCTGCTGGGCCAGTCTCCCCGTGCAGACTGGCTGGACAAAGATGAGGACAGACTCAACACACTGAACCACATGCCGACAAGACGGCCAAGATGGTTTTACGTGACGCGTATCTCACCACACACGTGCACACATGTGTAAAAGCTAAGGTTAGGGCAACTCCTTGGGTGTGGCTCGAAGACATGCCTGAGGGGTATGCAGAGTGCCCACAACACGGCCTGTGTGTGCTGCTCGGTGGCCTTGTCAGAGCCCCGGCCCGTAGCACCTGCTGCAGCTGAGACGGCAAAGCCACGCCCACACCCTGGGGCCCCAAGGCCGCCCGCCCGCCAGCACCTTTTTGGCTGTCAGCAGCAGCTCCACCGCCTTGTCGTACTGGCTGTGCTCCATGAAGAAGTCCGAGCAGCGGGCCAGCAGGGCAGGGTCCGACTTCTCATCCAAGTCCTCCGCTATGAGCTGCAGGGCCACGAACTGCTGGGTGGCAAAGGCCAGCTCCAGGGCCTTGGAGAAGTGGCCGGCCTGTGGGCAGCAGAGGGCACTGAGCAGGTGCCCAGGCCTTGGGGAAGTGGCCGGCCAGTGGATGGCAGAGGGCACCGAGCAGGCACCCGGGCCTCGGGGAAGTGGCCGGCCTGTGGGCAGCAGAGGGCACTGAGCAGGCCTTGGGGAAGTGTCGGCAGAGGGCACTGAGCAGGTGCCCAGGCCTCGGGGAAGTGGCCGGCCTGTGGGCAGCAGAGAGCACTGAGCAGGTGCCCAGGCCTTGGGGAAGTGGCCGGCAGAGGGCACTGAGCAGGCACCCAGGCCTTGGGGAAGTGGCCGGTAGAGGGCACTGAGCAGGTGCCCAGGCCTTGGGGAAGTGGCCGGCCTGTGGGCAGCAGAGGGCACTGAGCAGGTGCCTGGGCCTTGGAGAAGTGGCCGGCCTGTGGGCAGCAGAGGGCACTGAGCAGGCACCCAGGCCTTGGGGAAGTGGCCGGCCTGTGGGCAGCAGAGGGCACTGAGCAGGTGCCCAGGCCTTGGGGAAGTGGCCGGCAGAGGGCACTGAGCAGGCACCCAGGCCTTGGGGAAGTGGCCGGTAGAGGGCACTGAGCAGGTGCCCAGGCCTTGGGGAAGTGGCCGGCCTGTGGATGGCAGAGGGCACTGAGCAGGTGCCCAGGCCTTGGGGAAGTGGCCGGCCTGTGGGCAGCAGAGGGCACTGAGCAGGCCTTGGGGAAGTGTCGGCAGAGGGCACTGAGCAGGTGCCTGGGCCTTGGAGAAGTGGCCGGCCTGTGGGCAGCAGAGGGCACTGAGCAGGCGCCTGGGCCTGTGCCCCGAGCACCCCCTCACCTTGTGGTACAGCATGACTGCCCTATCCATCTGCTCGCCTTTCTCCTCGTAGTACCGGGCCGCCTCGATCATGTCTTCCGGGGAGCTCAGCAGGGCCAGGTTCATGAGCTGGTCATCCAGACCATTCTCCTGTGGGGGCAGGCGGGGCTCTGAGCCGCTCCTGCCCGGCCACCCCGCTCCCTCCAGGTCTGCCAGTTGCCTGTGCCCTGTGCCGCTGTGGCTTAGAGTCAGGAGGGCTCACTGGGGTCCCAAGGGCCCAGGGCATCCGCGATGCTTCTTGATTTCTGTACAGAGCGCTGCAGTGTCTCTGAAGGGTCTGGCCACTCGCAAGGCCACCCCAAGCAGCCTGCAGGCCGCTGTCCCCTACCTTGCACAGGCGGATCGCGTTGTTGAAGGCCTGCGCCCGCGTGTAGAAGTGCACTGCCTGCCGCACCTCCTCCTGGCTCTCGTACTGGCGGGCCAGGTGATAGGACGCTGCCCAGTTCCCGGTCTCGTTGGCGATCTCCGCAGCCTACGAAGATGGGAGCGGCCCACGTGCTGGTGTGCGCCCGGGGGCCGCCCTCCCGAGCAGGTGCTCCCACGGGCCTGCTCACCTTCCGAACGTCGCCCTGGAAGCAGTGGATGCGGACCAGGGAGAAGGTATCCTGTGCCAGCTCGTAGTAGCGCAGCGCCGTGTCCATCTCCGCCTGACTCTCCAGGTACTGGGCCCACCACCGCCACAGGGTCCTGCGAGCGGCTCGGCAGCCTCAGGCTCTCAGAGCCCTGCTCCCACAGGAAGGGTCCCACCCCCGGCCCCCCACTGCCCTCCGCACCACCTGCAAAGGACCTGAAGCCGGGACCCCGGCTGGGGGCCCACGGCAGCCTGGACGGACGGCGGGGGCTGCCCGAGGGCACCCACCTGTCCTTCATCTTATTGACGTACAGCTCCAGGGCCTGCAGGTCTTCCGAGAGCATCCGCGGCACCTCGAAGCGGTGGGTGTCTGACTTCTCGTAGCTGCGGGAGGACACAGGAGGACCTGATCCCTCCCACCTGGGCCTGTGCTCACACGCAGGCCGAGCGCTGGGGCTGAGCAGCGGCCGGTGGGTGTGTGGGGCTGGGATCTCAGCACAGCCCTGCTCTGGAGCCCTCCACGGCGGCACACCCGTCTCCTCGGAGCCACCGAACCAGTGCAAGCAAGGGCCACACGCTCTTCAGCCTGAGTCGAAACCAGGAGCCAGGCCGGAAGTAAGGCCCGGCAGCTCCCCTCCGACAACCTCCACGGCCACCTCGCACGGCACAGAGGAGCCCGGGGAGGCTGGGCCCACCCCAAGGGGGTCTCAAGGCCCCATACTCACTAACTGAGGGCCAGGCTGCGGTCGGCACTGGCCTCCAGGTGCCTGGCATAGTTGTAGTAGGTAGTGCGCAGGTGGACACGGTCGTGGCGCTCGGCGACCTCCATAGCTTTCTGCCACTGGCCTGAGGCCTGGTAAAACTTGTTGAGAAGGTCGTAGCGCTTGCATTTCTGGTACAGCTGCTCGGCGTCCTCCTGGTGCGGGGAGATGGCGCCTCAGCACCACTGCAGCCCCAGGAACCCATGTTCCCAACAAAGACCGTCCAGGAGTGAAGCAGGCAGCGGACCGCCCACCTCAGGCGCCAGCCCTGCCGCCAGGGGTGCTGCACACGCCCCAGACAGCGCCCCAGGGTGCCCACGGACGTCACGTGCCGCTCTGGCCCCAGAGCTGCAGAGCGACCTGTGTGCTGCCACAGGGAGTCTGCATGCTGGGCCTCCTGCTCCCCACCAGCCCCGGGGAGCCCCGTGCTCCCAGCACTAACCCCACCCAGGAAGTGCTGTGCTCCTCCGGCAATAAGAGCCCTCAAGTGCTCCTGCCATGGGTGCTCTGCAGGTGGCACCTGATCGGCCCCCTTCCCTGAGGTCTGCTCCCCACCACCTGGGTGACAGTGAAGAGGACAGAAACCAGGGTGTCCTCGTTCCCCACCCCACCCCCCGCCTCCCTCTGCAGCCCTGGGGCCCTGAGAACCCAGCAGGGCCCTGCCTCTCCCCCACCCCCAGCTGGCACCCCAGCTGCGGAGGCTCTGTGCTCAGGGCACCCCTGCCCCCCTTATGACAGGCCCGTGGCAGGAGCCAGCGCCTGTCAGTCATTCTGACCATCCCACTCACCAGCATGCCCAGCTGTACGGCCAGCATGGCCACACGGGCCTCCAGCTCCGGCTCCCGCTCGGCCTCGCGCAGTGCCCGGGCCCCGCGGGCGTGGCCCATGTTCCCCAGGCACACCTTGGCCACATCCAGCCGCTGCGTCTTCACACACATGCGGGCCATGTTCTCCCAGACGGTCTCGCTGCAGGCAGAGGGGGTTGGTCAGCCTCCAGTCCAGTGCGGGCCTCAGCAGCACCTCTCCCTCAGAATCTGGCCGCATGGCCGCCGAGAAGGGGCAGTCAGAGCACCACAGGGGCCCCGCTCCCACCACCCACTCCCACCATCCCTGGGGGTGGACCTGCAGCTGGCGTTTGGGAGCCAGAGGCCACCCATCACACAGCTCGGCTGGCCCCAAGGACCAAGGGGTCCGGTGACAGGCAGGAGTGTCTGTGGAGGGTGCCAAACCCCGGTGCTTCTTCCTGAGGGACCAGAGGCTCTACAGCCCCGGCAAGGCCTCCTAATGTCAGGGCCTGCACAGGGGAGGGACAGCCATGGCCTCACAACAGCTCCAGGAAACCCAGAGCGCGAGTCCACACCCCATCAGCCCTGTGAGAAGCCGACCCTGCCCCCACCCCGGGCCAGCGGGGCAACCCAAGGGCTGGGGCCAGAGAAGACGACCCGCCCTGCACCCCGTTGGTGGCCTCGTGCACTCTGAGGAGCAGCCGCAGCAGCGAGAGCACACTGCCCTCCTTCCTAGGGTTCCCTAGAGCGCTCTCCCACTCTGAGGCTGACCCAGCGACTTCCTCCTGGGAGGTCACTGGCTTGGCGTGAACCCTGCAACGGCAGTGCCTCCCGGCTTGTGCAGGCCCAAGGGACGTCAGGCTGCACCCAGGTCACCGAGCGCTGTGCCGACACAGAGGAGGGCTGGGCTCACAGCCCCGCCTCAAGGTGGCACAGGGCAGCAGGTGCCTCTGCCACACGTCCTGAGGCACTGCCCCCAGCTTGGCTTCAGGTCTGGACACTGGGCTCCAGGCGTCACATGGAGGCGGCCACAGGGTAGAGAGCAGGCAGAGGCAGCAAGTGCGCTGGTCCTATCATCCCCCACCAGGTGTGCTGGCCGGCGCACGAGTGCTGCCAGCAACCAAACATGCGCACAGGCCACACGTATGAGCACCCGCGTGGACCACGTGTGGGCACACACACTGCATAACCCGTGGAGCGGCCTTGGGGCCCGGGGGATGTGCAGGCAGGAGCGTCTGGGGGAGGACCCTCATCAGGCCCTCCCCTCACATTCCTCGCCAAGACCTCCAGATACAGCGGCAGCCCTCCCCGCAGTCAGACGCGGCCGGGACGAGCTGCTGACGGGCCTGCGCCCTGGTGAGTGTGAGCGTGCCAGGGTGGGTACGTGGTGGGGCCTGGAGGCATCTTCCTGGTAGCTCTGAGGGGAGGGGCCGGGAGGAGCCATAGCCCTGCCTTGGATTCACTGTGCAAGGGCGGATCTGTCCCCCACATCGCCCCTGTCCTGGAGACAAGGCCTCCACCGTGGGGGGCTCTGACGCGCAGCCTGGAAGGGTGCCACCAGCCGGGCAGGCGGAAGCTGGCGCGGGGCTAGGGCTGCCTCAAGAAGACCATGCTGAACCGAGCTCTGCTGGAGAGGCCCGGCCCCAGGGAGCCAGCTGCAGCCACTGGCTCCTGGCCACGTCTCAGCCCCCACGCCGATTCCTGACACGCTCTGCGCCCAGGTCACCCAGGACTGAGGGGCGGCCTGCACTCCAGTGTGGACTTCTGGGGCTGTGCGTCTGACACACATTCCAAGAAGTACCCCCCCCCCCGCCCCCGCTCGGGTCTCGAGAATTTCCTGTCAGCTGAGCCAGCCTGTGCAGCCGCTCACATCTGCACGCCATCAGCCCCGAGAGGCCCCTGCAACGAGGGGCAGGCTGCGGGGAGCCGGGCCAGGCGGCCTGACGGGCTCCGAGGAGGCACTGGCCGTCCCCGCGCCGCTGGGCGGACGTGCGGGAGCTGCTCTCCAGCTCAGGACCAGACCACGGCCAGCGAACGGCAGCCAGAGCAGGAGGGGCCCTAACAGGACACGGGGAGCCGCTGGCCTGGCCCCGGTCGCTTCGGGTGAGCCTCACAGGGGCCATGTGGATGGACAAGAGGGCCGTGGGTGCTCTGAGGACACATTCCAGGGGGTGGGGTCCCTGCAAACTCCAGTTCTGCTCCCAGGCCAACTCCCCTCCCACGCCAGCTGCCCAACACCAGGAGCAAGAAGCTGGGGTGCATGGCCGAGACACAGGGACCCAGGGCCTGGCAGGAGCCCCCAGAAGTGCCAGGGCAAGAGAGGGCGACGCTGGAGGCTGCCCCAGGGGTCCCAGGGGCCCTGTGTCTGGGGAGCACCTCAGGGGCAAGCGCCTGGCTTGCCTCCATCTCCATCCAGCCTTACATGGAGCTGGCCCAGGACTACCTCCAAGACAGTCAACGCCTGTGCCCTGGGTTCTGGAACTGCGAGCTTGCTTTTCCTGGAGATTAGCCATTTAAAGACCAAGCAAGGGTGTGTGATATAATTAAGGCGGGGCATCGATGCTCCCCTCCTGGAAACTTCCTGCCCCGGGAGCCCGTCGCACTGTGTGCTGGGGGCCGCTGCTGCTCCCCAAGTCCCTCTCAGAGAACAGGCCAAGGTGGGCCCGACCATGACAGCCTGCCCCAGGGGTTCTGAGCTGCCCGGTGAGTGGAGATGGCCACAAGGCCATGCCCCATGGCCTCGTGCAGCCCCAGCACAGAGAGGCAGGGGCGGGGAGGGGGAGCTCGGGCCAGCTGCTGAAGATGTGACGGACCCTGGAATGGGGCAGGTCTCTCAGGACATCGACGGGCCCAGCTCCTCAGGACCCAGGACTGGCCAAAGGCTGCCCAGAGCTCCTGTCTTTTAGGACGCTCAGCTCAGTGTGCGTGTGTGGGGGTCTGGCTGTACACGTCACACACAGAGCTGCACGTGGGCAGTGACTGGGGGAGCCAAGCACAGGATTGGGGCAGGCACTTTCTGCCTGACAGTCCTTGGCACACAGGCATCCCCACGCTGCGTCCGGGACACAACAGGGAACACCCTACCCCGGTCCCTGGACTTAACCGTGGGACTGACGTGGAAAGACCTGCCTAGACCCTTCCCGGGTCCATGCGGCCTCAGTTCCCCCGGGGCCCCGGCCCTCCGTGTCCAGAGTCCGGCTCCTTGCTGCCACCTCAAAGACACCCCTGCCCGAGGAGCTTCTCCAAGTGCGGCCCCGCCCTGCCTCCCCAGCCCGCTCTGCCCCTGCCTCACCGCAAGGCCTCCCACCGCTGTCTGCCGCTGCAGAGTCCCTGTGATGGGGCAGGCGTGCCATGGGCCCCGCCAAGGGGGGCACCCGGCCCTCAGGGCCCTGCCTGCCCCGGGGTCTGCACTGTTCCCAGGCCATGGGCCCAGCACAGGAACTGCCCTCGAGGGTGGGCAGCTCAGAAACGACAGGTGACATGGTGTGGTCCGACCCACCTCCCTGCCTCTCCCTGGGGACAGGAAGGCAGGGAGGGGCAGCGGGGAGGCAGGCAGAGCAGCCCTTCCCATCAGGAAGCACATCCTGTCCGCGTCTGCCGCCCAGGCTGCTGGCTGTGCAGTTGGCTACGCCCTCCAGCTCACCAAAAACAGCCTCAAAAACAACCATTTCCTCTCTGCTGGGAGACGGGGAAGACGCGAGCTCGCGTCCGCGCACACGCACTTCCCCGCGGCCGCGCTCTGCTTTCCAGGACCTGCCACTCCTGCAAAGGGAGGCAGCGGGACAGGGCCCGGGCGGCAGAGAGGCGGCGCCACCCGCACTGTCCTGCGGCCCTGCGGGGAGCCCAGCGGTCCAGAGCGTGACCGTGACCGGCGACCCCACGCTGTCTCCCGAGTCACTTTGTTTTCTGCCGCTGCAGGGGAGAAGAGGCGCACGCCGGACGCAGCCCCCCCCACCCCCTGCGTCCCAGGAAGACGGCGCGCTCACAATTCTGGATTCTGGCTGGTGCCTGCCTGCGCGCCCCGGGATGGGCCTCGAGGCCGCGGGCTTCAGCACAGGTCTGGCCCTGCTCCAAGTGCAGGAGGGAGGCTAAGGCAGGGCCGTCCATGGGCCTCGGACGCCTGCGACGCCCGTCTGCCTGGCTGGGCTGCACGCACTGCCTCCAAGAATGAGCGCTGATGTCCTCTAGCCGCCCCTAGCCACGTCTCCGTCCCACCTGGATGCACAGCTGCTGACTGGGACTGGGGCTCTCCCCACGGAAACGGACATCTCCACGGTCAGCCATGGCCGTCCAGAAACTCGTGGCCACCGCCGTGCTGGTGGCCCTCGTCTCTCTCATCCTCAACAACGTGGCAGCCTTCACCCCCAACTGGGTGTACCAGACGCTGGAGGACGGGCGCAAGCGCAGCGTGGGGCTGTGGAGGTCCTGCTGGCTGGTGGACAGGGGCCGGGGAGGCCCGAGCCCCGGGGCCAGAGCCGGGCAGGTGGACGCACGGGACTGTGAGGCCCTGGGCTGGGGCTCCGAGTCAGCAGGCTTCCAGGAGGCACGAGGCACCGTCAAACGTAAGTCCGCTGGTTCTGTTGCCTTCAGAGGGGCCAGGGCAGACACGAGGTTGATGACGTGAGAGCAGGTGAGGGCGGTGAGCCCCCCAGGCCTGGGCCCTGTGCTCGTCTCTGTGGGGTAGGGGAGGGGGAGGGAGAGACAGACACTGGGTCTCTCAGGGGACTGGAGCCCGACAGCCACAGGACCGCTCTGTAGCCTCGCGTACACCTCTGGTCTTCAGGAATTCATCGTGTGCAGATGGTGCGCGCGCGCTCTCTCTCGCTCTCTCCCTCTCTCTCTCTCTCCCTCTCCCTCCCTCCCTCCCTCTCTCTCTCTGAGTTAATCAGAGCCAAAGGTTGGCTACACATCCCAGAGGACTCTCTTCCTTGTTGACAACAGATGCTGAGGTCTGAGAACACGTGGGTGTCCTGGCTTCCATCCCACGGTGGTCACGGTCATTACGGCTGTGGGCAGTGAGGGCAATGGGGGAGGACGGGGAGCCACTGCCCTGGCTGTGGCGACCCTGACCCTTGGCGCACAGTGGTCTGAGTGCTCGGGAGGGAAGATGACTCCCGGCGGGGCTGCATCTGCTGAAGCCAAAGCCTGCCCTGAGACCACCCTTCAGGCCCACAGTCTCCACTGCAAGGTGCCCCGTGTCTCAAGGCTGGATCAGAATATATTCTGAGGATGACGTGTCTGTGAGAAAACCCCAGGCTCAGGCAATGGGTCTACACAAGGCTTCCAGAGAGTTCCGGAAATCCTCGAGGAACACCCGGGCGCAACCATCAGCCAGGCAGCACTGCCTGTGAACTGCCGTGCGCTTAGCACCTGAGCAGGGGACGCCATCCCCATCTCACAGGCAAAGAAACTGAGCCTTGCAAGCGCCCGGGGGGTCGACCCCGAGTGGATCCAGGTCCCCGGGCCACACTGCACAGCCAGGGACGCGTGGGCAGACAGCAGCGCCTCTGTGCACAGACCAAAGGGGACGAAGGCCCCCGGGCCACACTGCACAGCCAGGGACGCGTGGGCTACAGCAACGCCGCTGTGCACGGACCAAAGGGGGTGAAGGCCCCCGGGCCACACTGCACAGCCAGGGACGCGTGGGCTACAGCAACGCCTCTGTGCACGGACCAAAGGGGGTGAAGGCCCCCGGGCCACACTGCACAGCCAGGGACGCGTGGGCAGACAGCAGCGCCTCTGTGCACGGACCAAAGGGGACGAAGGCCCCCGGGCCACACTGCACAGCCAGGGACGCGTGGGCGACAGCAGCGCCTCTGTGCACGGACCAAAGTGGGTGAAGGCCCCCGGGCCACACTGCACAGCCAGGGACGCGTGGGCAGACAGCAGCGCCTCTGTGCACGGACCAAAGCGGGTGAAGGCCCCCGGGCCACACTGCACAGCCAGGGAAAGGTGGGCAGACAGCAGCGCCTCTGTGCACGGACCAAAGCGGGTGAAGGCCCCGGGCCACACTGCACAGCCAGGGAAAGGTGGGCTACAGCAGCGCCTCTGTGCACGGACCAAAGCGGGTGAAGGCCCCCGGGCCACACTGCACAGCCAGGGACGCGTGGGCAGACAGCAACCCCTCTGTGCACGGACCAAAGGGGACGAAGGCCCCCGGGCCACACTGCACAGCCAGGGAAAGGTGGGCAGACAGTAGCGCCTCTGTGCACGGACCAAAGGGGACGAAGGCCCCCGGGCCACACTGCACAGTCAGGGAAAGGTGGGCAGACAGCAACGCCTCTGTGCACGGACCAAAGGGGACGAAGGCCCCCGGGCCACACTGCACAGCCAGGGACGCGTGGGCAGACAGCAGCGCCTCTGTGCACGGACCAAAGCGGGTGAAGGCCCCCGGGCCACACTGCACAGCCAGGGAAAGGTGGGCTACAGCAGCGCCTCTGTGCACGGACCAAAGCGGGTGAAGGCCCCCGGGCCACACTGCACAGCCAGGGACGCGTGGGCAGACAGCAACGCCTCTGTGCACGGACCAAAGGGGGCGAAGGCCCCCGGGCCACACTGCACAACCAGGGAAAGGTGGGCAGACAGCAGCGCCTCTGTGCACGGACCAAAGCGGGTGAAGGCCCCCGGGCCACACTGCACAGCCAGGGAAAGGTGGGCTATAGCAGCGCCTCTGTGCACGGACCAAAGGGGACGAAGGCCCCCGGGCCACACTGCACAGCCAGGGAAAGGTGGGCAGACAGCAGCGCCTCTGTGCACGGACCAAAGCGGGTGAAGGCTCCCGGGCCACACTGCACAGTCAGGGAAAGGTGGGCAGACAGCAGCGCCTCTGTGCACGGACCAAAGCGGGTGAAGGCCCCCGGGCCACACTGCACAGCCAGGGAAAGGTGGGCTATAGCAGCGCCTCTGTGCACGGACCAAAGCGGGTGAAGGCCCCCGGGCCACACTGCACAGCCAGGGAAAGGTGGGCAGACAGCAGCGCCTCTGTGCACGGACCAAAGCGGGTGAAGGCCCCCGGGCCACACTGCACAGCCAGGGAAAGGTGGGCAGACAGCAGCGCCTCTGTGCACGGACCAAAGCGGGTGAAGGCCCCCGGGCCACACTGCACAGCCAGGGAAAGGTGGGCTATAGCAGCGCCTCTGTGCACGGACCAAAGCGGGTGAAGGCCCCGGGCCACACTGCACAGCCAGGGAAAGGTGGGCTACAGCAGCGCCTCTGTGCACGGACCAAAGCGGGTGAAGGCCCCCGGGCCACACTGCACAGCCAGGGAAAGGTGGGCAGACAGCAACCCCTCTGTGCACGGACCAAAGGGGACGAAGGCCCCCGGGCCACACTGCACAGCCAGGGAAAGGTGGGCAGACAGTAGCGCCTCTGTGCACGGACCAAAGGGGACGAAGGCCCCCGGGCCACACTGCACAGTCAGGGAAAGGTGGGCAGACAGCAACGCCTCTGTGCACGGACCAAAGGGGACGAAGGCCCCCGGGCCACACTGCACAGCCAGGGAAAGGTGGGCAGACAGCAGCGCCTCTGTGCACGGACCAAAGCGGGTGAAGGCCCCCGGGCCACACTGCACAGCCAGGGAAAGGTGGGCTACAGCAGCGCCTCTGTGCACGGACCAAAGCGGGTGAAGGCCCCCGGGCCACACTGCACAGCCAGGGACGCGTGGGCAGACAGCAACGCCTCTGTGCACGGACCAAAGGGGGCGAAGGCCCCCGGGCCACACTGCACAACCAGGGAAAGGTGGGCAGACAGCAGCGCCTCTGTGCACGGACCAAAGCGGGTGAAGGCCCCCGGGCCACACTGCACAGCCAGGGAAAGGTGGGCTATAGCAGCGCCTCTGTGCACGGACCAAAGGGGACGAAGGCCCCCGGGCCACACTGCACAGCCAGGGAAAGGTGGGCAGACAGCAGCGCCTCTGTGCACGGACCAAAGCGGGTGAAGGCTCCCGGGCCACACTGCACAGTCAGGGAAAGGTGGGCAGACAGCAGCGCCTCTGTGCACGGACCAAAGCGGGTGAAGGCCCCCGGGCCACACTGCACAGCCAGGGAAAGGTGGGCTATAGCAGCGCCTCTGTGCACGGACCAAAGCGGGTGAAGGCTCCCGGGCCACACTGCACAGTCAGGGAAAGGTGGGCAGACAGCAGCGCCTCTGTGCACGGACCAAAGCGGGTGAAGGCCCCCGGGCCACACTGCACAGCCAGGGAAAGGTGGGCTATAGCAGCGCCTCTGTGCACGGACCAAAGCGGGTGAAGGCCCCGGGCCACACTGCACAGCCAGGGAAAGGTGGGCAGACAGCAGCGCCTCTGTGCACGGACCAAAGCGGGTGAAGGCTCCCGGGCCACACTGCACAGTCAGGGAAAGGTGGGCTATAGCAGCGCCTCTGTGCACGGACCAAAGCGGGTGAAGGCCCCCGGGCCACACTGCACAGCCAGGGACGCGTGGGCAGACAGCAGCGCCTCTGTGCACGGACCAAAGGGGACGAAGGCCCCCGGGCCACACTGCACAGCCAGGGACGCGTGGGCGACAGCAGCGCCTCTGTGCACGGACCAAAGGGGACGAAGGCCCCCGGGCCACACTGCACAGCCAGGGACGCGTGGGCGACAGCAGCGCCTCTGTGCATGGACCAAAGGGGACGAAGGCCCCCGGGCCACACTGCACAGCCAGGGAAAGGTGGGCAGACAGCAGCGCCTCTGTGCGCGGACCAAAGCGGGTGAAGGCTCCCGGGCCACACTGCACAGCCAGGGAAAGGTGGGCAGACAGCAGCGCCTCTGTGCACGGACCAAAGCGGGTGAAGGCTCCCGGGCCACACTGCACAGCCAGGGAAAGGTGGGCAGACAGCAGCGCCTCTGTGCACGGACCAAAGCGGGTGAAGGCTCCCGGGCCACACTGCACAGTCAGGGAAAGGTGGGCAGACAGCAGCGCCTCTGTACACGGACCAAAGCGGGTGGAGGCCCCCGGGCCACACTGCACAGCCAGGGAAAGGTGGGCAGACAGCAGCGCCTCTGTGCACGGACCAAAGGGGACGAAGGCCCCCGGGCCACACTGCACAGCCAGGGACGCGTGGGCAGACAGCAACCCCTCTGTGCACGGACCAAAGGGGACGAAGGCCCCCGGGCCACACTGCACAGCCAGGGACGCGTGGGCGACAGCAGCGCCTCTGTGCACGGACCAAAGGGGACGAAGGCCCCCGGGCCACACTGCACAGCCAGGGACGCGTGGGCGACAGCAGCGCCTCTGTGCACGGACCAAAGCGGGTGAAGGCCCCCGGGCCACACTGCACAGTCAGGGAAAGGTGGGCAGACAGCAGCGCCTCTGTGCGCGGACCAAAGCGGGTGAAGGCCCCCGGGCCACACTGCACAGCCAGGGAAAGGTGGGCAGACAGCAGCGCCTCTGTGCACGGACCAAAGGGGACGAAGGCCCCCGGGCCACACTGCACAGCCAGGGAAAGGTGGGCTATAGCAGCGCCTCTGTGCACGGACCAAAGGGGACGAAGGCCCCCGGGCCACACTGCACAGCCAGGGAAAGGTGGGCAGACAGTAGCGCCTCTGTGCACGGACCAAAGGGGACGAAGGCCCCCGGGCCACACTGCACAGCCAGGGAAAGGTGGGCAGACAGCAGCGCCTCTGTGCACGGACCAAAGGGGACGAAGGCCCCCGGGCCACACTGCACAGCCAGGGAAAGGTGGGCTACAGCAGCGCCTCTGTGCACGGACCAAAGCGGGTGAAGGCCCCCGGGCCACACTGCACAGCCAGGGACGCGTGGGCGACAGCAGCGCCTCTGTGCACGGACCAAAGCGGGTGAAGGCCCCCGGGCCACACTGCACAGCCAGGGAAAGGTGGGCTACAGCAGCGCCTCTGTGCACGGACCAAAGCGGGTGAAGGCCCCCGGGCCACACTGCACAGCCAGGGAAAGGTGGGCTACAGCAGCGCCTCTGTGCACGGACCAAAGGGGGCGAAGGCCCCCGGGCCACACTGCACAGCCAGGGATGTGTGGGCTACAGCAGCGCCTCTGTGCACAGACCAAAGCCTGTGCATTATTTCAAGGTCTCTTCACTCGCGCTCAGGAGCTGAACGCAGCCACACTTGCTGGCGGGGTCGCTCCTTGGGACAGACTTCCCTCTGGCTTCTTTGGTTGTCCTGAGCAAGAACCCAGGCTGGGAGCTTCTCCTATGGGTGGGGACTTCACGTGGCCTGGGGGCCTCAGGGTTCCTGGGAGGTGGGGTCAGGATCCTGGGGGCTTCTGGCAACCCAGCTATCACAGCACCCTGCGACCAGCACTGGCCTCTCTGTCACACTCTGGGAAGTGGGGTAGCTGCCCATCGACCCCCAGGGCCCGTCAGGACACACAAGGACTCCATGAGCTGTGGGCCCGTGGCAGCCTCGGCAGCCCTCTCCCCTGCCTGCACCTGCGGCTCCTCCCCGACCACCTGAGCCCTTCCACATCCTCCCCTGCGTGGATGCGGCACTGGCAGGCAGCAGACCTCCGTGCATCAGAGCAGCAGGAATCTGTTCACACCTGGACACCGGGAACCTCTGACCGGAGCCGAGACCAAGCCAAGGAAAACCAACTGAAGCTGAACTCTGGCTGCAGATAAAACTGCCAACAAACTGTGTTCACACAGGGAGTGAACCGAGCCGTGCAGATTAGCCTTCCCTGAGAACAAACACGGCAACCCAGGGGGCTGGCCTCCACGGAGTCAGCCCCACGGCGGGGCCACGGACACGCCACGCCAGCCAGCCAACTGCGCAGCTCTCACCGGCCAGCGCCCAGGTCAAGCCTGTCACCCAGCCAGCGGACACTCACACAAAATCCCACTCACGATCTCAGCGGTAGAAACTCGCGTCTTGACACCCAGACGCATCAGGCCGCTCAGGGTGAACACCTTCCCTCACGCCTCGGCCTCACTGCCTGTGCAATGCCGGGCCAAACACACAGCATCGTCCATCTGAGCGCAGGGCTGAGGGCACGGCCGGCTCCAGTCCCGCCCCGAGGGCCAGCTGTGGTGAGGTGGAGTGACAGACGGGGCACCGCTCTGTCCATCCGAGGGCCAGCTGTGGTGAGGTGGAGTGACAGACGGGGCACCGCTCTGTTCCGAGGACCAGCTGCGGCGAGGTGGAGTGACAGACGGGGCACCGCTCTGTTCTGAGGACCAGCTGTGGTGAGGTGGAGTGACAGACGGGGCACCGCTCTGTTCACCCGAGGACCAGCTGTGGTGAGGTGGAGTGACAGACGGGCACCGCTCTGTTCATCCCAGGACCAGCTGTGGTGAGGTGGCGTGACAGACGGGGCACCGCTCTGTCCATCCGAGGACCAGCTGTGGTGAGGTGGAGTGACAGACGGGGCACCGCTCTGTTCTGAGGACCAGCTGTGGTGAGGTGCAGTGACAGACGGGGCACCGCTCTGTTCTGAGGACCAGCTGTGGTGAGGTGGAGTGACAGACGGGGCACCGCTCTGTTCTGAGGACCAGCTGTGGTGAGGTGGAGTGACAGACGGGGCACCGCTCTGTTCTGAGGACCAGCTGTGGTGAGGTGGAGTGACAGACGGGGCACCGCTCTGTTCTGAGGACCAGCTGTGGTGAGGTGGAGTGACAGACGGGGCACCGCTCTGTTCTGAGGACCAGCTGTGGTGAGGTGCAGTGACAGACGGGGCACCGCTCTGTTCTGAGGACCAGCTGTGGTGAGGTGGAGTGACAGACGGGGCACCGCTCTGTCCATCCGAGGACCAGCTGTGGTGAGGTGGAGTGACAGACGGGGCACCGCTCTGTCCCGAGGACCAGCTGTGGTGAGGTGGAGTGACAGACGGGGCACCGCTCTGTTCTGAGGACCAGCTGTGGTGAGGTGCAGTGACAGACGGGGCACCGCTCTGTTCCGAGGACCAGCTGTGGTGAGGTGGAGTGACAGACGGGGCACCGCTCTGTTCATCCGAGGACCAGCTGTGGTGAGGTGGAGTGACAGACGGGGCACCGCTCTGTTCTGAGGACCAGCTGTGGTGAGGTGGAGTGACAGACGGGGCACCGCTCTGTTCCGAGGACCAGCTGTGGTGAGGTGGAGTGACAGACGGGGTACCGCTCTGTTCACCCGAGGACCAGCTGTGGTGAGGTGGAGTGACAGACGGGGCACCGCTCTGTCCCGAGGACCAGCTGTGGTGAGGTGGAGTGACAGACGGGGCACCGCTCTGTTCATCCGAGGACCAGCTGTGGTGAGGTGGAGTGACAGACGGGGCACCGCTCTGTCCATCCGAGGACCAGCTGTGGTGAGGTGGAGTGACAGACGGGGCACCGCTCTGTTCTGAGGGCCAGCTGTGGTGAGGTGGAGTGACAGACGGGGCACCGCTCTGTTCCGAGGGCCAGCTGTGGTGAGGTGGAGTGACAGACGGGGCACCGCTCTGTTCCGAGGACCAGCTGTGGTGAGGTGGAGTGACAGACGGGGCACCGCTCTGTTCCGAGGACCAGCTGTGGTGAGGTGCAGTGACAGACGGGGCACCGCTCTGTTCCGAGGACCAGCTGTGGTGAGGTGCAGTGACAGACGGGGCACCGCTCTGTTCCGAGCACCAGCTGTGGTGAGGTGCAGTGACAGACGGGGCACCGCTCTGTTCTGAGGACCAGCTGTGGTGAGGTGGAGTGACAGACGGGGCACCGCTCTGTCCCGAGGACCAGCTGTGGTGAGGTGGAGTGACAGACGGGGCACCGCTCTGTCCCGAGGACCAGCTGTGGTGAGGTGGAGTGACAGACGGGGCACCGCTCTGTCCCGAGGACCAGCTGTGGTGAGGTGGAGTGACAGACGGGGCACCGCTCTGTTCCGAGGACCAGCTGTGGTGAGGTGGAGTGACAGACGGGGCACCGCTCTGTTCCGAGCACCAGCTGTGGTGAGGTGGAGTGACAGACGGGGCACCGCTCTGTTCACCCGAGGACCAGCTGTGGTGAGGTGCAGTGACAGACGGGCACCGCTCTGTTCATCCCAGGACCAGCTGTGGTGAGGTGCAGTGACAGACGGGGCACCGCTCTGTTCTGAGGACCAGCTGTGGTGAGGTGCAGTGACAGACGGGGCACCGCTCTGTTCTGAGGACCAGCTGTGGTGAGGTGGAGTGACAGACGGGGCACCGCTCTGTCCCGAGGACCAGCTGTGGTGAGGTGGAGTGACAGACGGGGCACCGCTCTGTTCCGAGGACCAGCTGTGGTGAGGTGGAGTGACAGACGGGGCACCGCTCTGTTCTGAGGACCAGCTGTGGTGAGGTGGAGTGACAGACGGGGCACCGCTCTGTCCCGAGGACCAGCTGTGGTGAGGTGGAGTGACAGACGGGGCACCGCTCTGTTCCGAGGACCAGCTGTGGTGAGGTGGAGTGACAGACGGGGCACCGCTCTGTTCTGAGGACCAGCTGTGGTGAGGTGGAGTGACAGACGGGGCACCGCTCTGTTCTGAGGACCAGCTGTGGTGAGGTGGAGTGACAGACGGGGCACCGCTCTGTTCCGAGGACCAGCTGTGGTGAGGTGGAGTGACAGACGGGGCACCGCTCTGTTCCGAGGACCAGCTGTGGTGAGGTGGAGTGACAGACGGGGCACCGCTCTGTTCTGAGGACCAGCTGTGGTGAGGTGGAGTGACAGACGGGGCACCGCTCTGTTCTGAGGACCAGCTGTGGTGAGGTGGAGTGACAGACGGGGCACCGCTCTGTCCCGAGGACCAGCTGCGGCGAGGTGGAGTGACAGACGGGGCACCGCTCTGTTCTGAGGACCAGCTGTGGTGAGGTGGAGTGACAGACGGGGCACCGCTCTGTTCATCCGAGAACCAGCTGTGGTGAGGTGGAGTGACAGACGGGGCACCGCTCTGTTCTGAGGACCAGCTGTGGTGAGGTGGCGTGACAGGCGGGGCACCGCTCTGTGCATCCGAGGAGCAGCTGTGGTGAGGTGGAGTGACAGGCGGGGCACCGCTCTGTTCATCCGAGGACCAGCTGGGACTGGGGGAGAGGGGGCACCCACTCTGCCTCTTCCCCAACACTGCCCTGAGCTCCCAGACACCCTGCAGGCCGTGGGTGTGGACATGCTCTTTGAAGACAGGGATGCGTGTGCGGTCCCCTCTGACACTGTCTACAGGGCCTGGTGCACTGGGCTTTCAAGTCATGCCAGGTCAGGGGACGCTCCTGGGTTCCTGTGCCCAGGCCCCACCCTGTGCCGCTCCCTCATCACGTTAAGGGGCTACGGGGGACTTCCCCAGCAGTGGGCTTTTCTGCAGCCTGTAGCAACCAGACACCTACTCACGGTCAGCAACTCTCCCTGCGTGAGCCTGGGCCGCCCAGGAGGCCCGAGGTCCAGCGCACTCTCTGGCTCTCATTTTGTCTCATCTTCTGCACCTATTTAGTTTTGCCGTGACCGACGGGCGTCCTGTCTGGCGCCCCAGTCTCTCTTGAAGGAGGCAGCATGAGAATGGAGAGCAGGTACCCGAGTCTTGGGCAGAGCCCCGTGCTCCCAAGGGGGTCCATCCCGCCTCAGGTGGCCCCGAGCAATGGCCCCCACCCCCGATGTGGCCCAGGTGAGCGCTCCTGACACCTGGGCTGCACACACTGCTTGGCCACATTCTCACAGGGACGAGCATGGTCAGGATGCTCCCTAGGGCCTTGTGCCTGGCAGAGAAGCAGGAAGGGCTGCCGTGGGCTGGGGAACCGGGGCAGCTAGTTGGGAGCACCCATCTCATGCGGAGTGTGGCCCGTGGGAGGCTCCCCATGACTCCACAGGGACCTGGTGACCGCGAGGGCCTGAGGCGGTCTACAGGGGACCCGCAGAGCCTCCACCACGGCTGCAGCCGAGGTACACGGGTGGGCAGAGCTGAGGGCAGAGGGACAGGACAGGGGTCCCTGCACCGACAGCAGCCCCCACAGTGCCCAGCGCTTGGGCCCCGTCCCTCCCTACGGCCCAGCCCCCACTCACTGAGGTCCTGCGGCGCCGGCTGTGACCTGACTACTCTGCCACCTTTCAGTGTCCAGACGGTCAGGTCAGAGAGACAGCAGAACTGGTCACAGACCAAAGTCAAGGGGATGCAACCCCCAGGGGCAGTCTTCCAACAGGCCTGAGAGGAGCCTTCCGGGGCACACGCCCATACGAGTCTGGCCTTCGGCACCCGTGCCATCACGTCAGGCCAGCGCAGGGTCCACACGAGCAGCCATGAGGGATCCGGCAACGGGCTCCCGTCCTCCACACCGCGCAGGCCTCACTCTCCCGGCTCTGAGGGAGGTGAGCATGCGAGGGGCTCTGTAGGCCACACACCGCCACGTGCTGTATCTGGCGCCCCTGCCGACACACCAAGGCGCGACAGTTCCAAGCCCCCCCGGTCTGCGCTCCTCTCTTCAGCTTGCTCGGGAAGCCGGTGCCACACCCCTGCTGAGGCCGTGCCGCACCCAGCCCCTCCATCTCCAGGCCGGCCTGCTTGGCCCCTGGTCTCCCTGCCTCTGAGACGGGAAGAGTCAGTGAGCTCCCATCTACTCGTCCACTCTCCAAATGCCTGCAGCAGCCAGGCTGCGAACTCCTGGCCTCCCTCGTCGGGCAGGAACCCAAGCACGTCAGCCACCACCTGCCGCCTCCCACGGTGCACACCGGCAAGAAGCTGCCAGCCAGGCTGCGAACTCCTGGCCTCCCTCGTCGGGCAGGAACCCAAGCACGTCAGCCACCACCTGCCGCCTCCCACGGTGCACACCGGCAAGAAGCTGCTTCAGAAGCAAAGTAGTGGAGACTCAAACCAGGCCCACGGAGGTGGGGCGCGAGCATCCTGACATCGTGACCGCCAGCCAAGCCCCCGGCCCAGCCTTCTTAGACACCGCAGTGTCGGTTCCCGGCGACTTCAGAGGATATGTCTCGTGGTTGCTTTGAAGACCAAAGAACACAAACTTTCAGCTGCTCAGCAGCAGAGCCCGTTGGGAAAACCCAGTGGGGAGAAGGGGCTGCTGCTCCACTAAGGGCAGAGGCTGTGCTGAGACCCAGAAAGGAGAGAGACAGACAGACAGACAGAGAGAGAGGGAGAAGGAGAGAATGAGAGAGGGAGAGAGAGTGACAGAGAGAGAGGGAGAGAAGAAGGAGGGAGAGGGAGAGGGAGAGATGTATCTTCCATCCTCCACTGGTGCACTGCCAGACGCCCAGAGCAGCCAGGGTTGGGCCAGACGACAGGAGGAGCCTCGGACTCTGGGTCTCCCGTGGGGGTGTCCGGTGCCCAAGCACTCGAGCCATCACTGCGGCCCCCCAGGGTGTACGGAAGCAGGGGCCGGATCTGGGGGCAGAGCAGGCCCTGAACCAGGTGCTGCAGTAAGAACGTGGGCACCACCGAGCCTCACATTGCTCGGCGACCGAGTCTGAAACTCGCCCGCTGCTCCCTCTAGACTCCTGCATGGATTTGCCTGGGGAGCACCTGGACACTTCAAGGGACGTCAGCGTCCTCTCGGCACCAGATGACTCAGTTTTGGGAACCGGAGTTTCTACCTTTGATCCCTGCAGACCGGGCCGCCCAGAAATGGAGGCCAGGGTGGGACGAGGCTTTGCCTCCCCTCAGTGGTGACATCTCAGGGCTGTTCACGGCTCTGTCCACCTGCGAGCTCCTGTCTCGTGGCATCAGCGAGGCTCCCAGGCAAGGCTTCCCTGGGGGAGAACAAAGATTCCCCCTCGCCCAGCCCTGGGCCTGGGAGCCTCACCCCTCCCTCTGGGACCAGGTGACAGCTCTGTCCTCCCCACCCTCCTGTCCGTGTCCCCTGCCTGTCTGGCTCCTGGTGCAGGGTGTGGGCCGTCGCAGAGTACAGAAGTAGAGAAGGGGCCAGGGCCAGGAGTGACCCAGAGGGGCCCCGGGGGATGTCAGGTTTAGTAGCCTGGGTCTGGCAGCTGCCCTGCGGGTTGCGACTGGCCCAGATGAGTGTTTGAAGGCCACACCCCTGCATAAGGAGGGAGGTACAACACTGACTGGAACATGAGCTGGTCAGCAGGGACACCAACGTGGGGCCGGGAGCCCCGGTGCTGGGGGCCTGCGTTTCCACGCTCAACCCACCACACTGGGGCCTCGGCAGCCTGCTTCAGACCGGGGAACGGCTCTGCCCACGAGACAAGAACCGCAGCGAAAGGCCGTCCCAGCAGGGACGCAGGGGCCGTGGCGAGCCGAGTGGTCAGGAAGAGGCCTGGGCAGCACAGGGCCCACGCAGGGACCTCCAGAAGGCTCTGCTCAGATGAGGCCCTGAGCGCCCACCACCTTTCCCGAGGTGCAGCAGAGACCAGGGACACGACCAGGCCAGGCGCCTGACTCCCACGCTGACCCGCCTTTCCTCTGCTCCCACCCGCAGTGCAGTTCGACATGATGCGCGCCTGCAACATGATGGCCACGGCGGCCCTCGCTGCAGGCCAGCTCACCTTCATCCTGGGGCTGACGGGCCTGCCCCTGCTGTCGTCCGAGTCCCAGTGCTGGGAGGAGGCCATGGCTGCTGCGTTCCAGCTGGCAAGTAAGTACTGGGCAGGCAGAGGCTGCCCCGCGCCGCCATTAGGACACAGGGCTCCTGGGCTCCCGCCTGGCACTGGGGGCCCTGGAGGGGAGTGCAGGGTTCACTTCCAAGTGAGGCCATGGATGGACCAGGCCTGAGGGGGCTGCAGGGTTCATCGTGGGCTCATCTTCCACGTCACTGTACACAGAAGAGGCGCACACACAGAGCCAAGAACCACGGAGGACACACCTGCCGCACCCCTCCCACGCTCCCCGCAGCGCTGGCACATGTGGTGTGCGCTTTGCCACCACTGCTCATGTTCCTGCCCTGGCACTGACGCATATGGGCGTCGGCGATGTGCAGCCTGTGCTGGGCACAGAGCGGGGAGCCCCAACGTGGCCCCTGCGGCCCCAGGGCACGGGATGCGCTGTCCGTCAGCTTCCTGGGCCCCTTCTGGTGAGCAGCACAGGGCGAGGTACACAGGCTAACGTGCCGCAGGCCCACGTGGACAGTCAGGCGCACACACGCCACGTCCCGGATGAATACAGACACAGACAGCAGGGCCACAGCAAGGTCCGCGGTGTCAGAGGGGAGGCCCTGGGGCCCGCCCCTGTGGGGGACGCCTCATCGTCTCTCCAGGGAGAGGGAGGCGGCGTGGAACTGGGGAACCTGGGGCGCTCTGGACGAGTTGTGGCAGCTGTCCAGCCATGACCCCGCGGGTGGTGTCTGCCCTGGGACCCCCGATGCGGGGTGGGGTGGGGAACAGCAGCCTCGGGAGCACAGGTGTGGCGAGCTCCCAGCCGACACTGCCTTTCCCTGCGCGAGTGCGCAGTCCCCAGGAGGAAGCGGCAGGAAGTCTGAAGTGAATCTCTCGAGGAAAAATGGGCCTGGGCCCTTGTCTTCCTTGGGACACGCCATTTCCAGAGTGGCTGAGAGGCTGTGGCAGGCGTTCCTGTGCTGGGAAGCGCCAGGTGGGAGTCAGGAAGCAGCGCTATGAATAGAATGGGCAGGGGTGTGACCCTGGGTGAGTCCTGCCGCGCCCGCGTCAGAGATCGGAAGGGGGAACTGCGGCGTCTCTCCTTGGCAGGAGGGCACGGATGGGTGTGGCAGAAACTGGAGGTGCACCGGGATCTGTCACTACCGACGTGAGCTTGAGTCTGTTACCTGACTGAGGGCCCAGGGTAACAGCTGCCCGCTTCTGACCGCTTCGAGAACCAAGGAGACGGGGGAGCTCTGCCCCATCCGCTCCGTGACTGTGGGTGTCCCCCGCAACATCACAGGTTTACGGAAGCTACCACCTTGCCCTCTGCTGACCCTGGGGCCACGGCACAAAGCAATGTTGTTCCCCTTTCTTAATCAATATCCACCCGTTGCACATGACCTGCTGGCGCACCACCCCTTAAAGACAGAAACAGAAGATTTGGAAAACGTGATTGGAAAAGCTGGGTTTGAAGAAGACAGTCCAGTGACATAAAAGAAGCAGAAGTAACAGCTGCCGATTCTGAAGATGACTCCTTCCAGCAAGGTGGTCGTGCAGGGACCCCCGCCTCCCCTGGCTCAGACGACAGCTCACGTCCTGCAGGTCGGGGCCTCAGGACAAGACTGGGCTGAGGGAAGTCTCTCCTTGTGGAAGTGGAGCTGACGAGGACCCGTCCTGGGAAGCAGGGTGTGAGGCGAGCAGGCCCGGGCCCCCCTCTCCTGACTGCTTTGCGGCCGGCACCACCTCTGCAGTGGTCAGACCCAGCCCTGCGCAAGCTGTCGGACAGGTGGAGGCCGGGGCAGAAGGCCAGAAGCCGGAGCGCGGCGCGGGCTGCTGCTCCTCCGCGCACCCCCCCCGCCCCCGGGTCTGTTTGGCCACAGAGGAAATGCAGCGGCCTGTTTAGGCCTGCTTCATTGACAAACAGTACAGAGGGCGGCTGTGTGCCTTTCTTCTATCGCGCGGCTAATTTTAGAGCTGGTTCTTTCCTGTGCCCGGGTCTGTTTTAGACAGCCAGGGGGAGACTGCAGGGCGCCGGGATGTCCTGTCACAGGACGAGGAAACGCCTGCTATTACCTGTTGTGCAAGCGGCCTCGAGCCCTGGGCCCAGCCCCGCGAGGTGGGGCGGCTGGCGGGGAGAAGGGGCACGGCAGAGGCAGGGAAAATGGTGCCTCCGGCTCGCTCGAGGGCCTGGAAGCCGGCAAGAAACCTAGCGATGGAACGCTCTGGGGAGGTGGGGCTGGGCTGGGCTGGGCTGCGCTCGAGCCGTGGACGCCTCTGGGCACCAGGCCGACCTCAGTGCCAGCCCGGTTTGTCAGAGGAGCACCTCACGCCCCTCAGGCTGTGGTGACTTTTGGGAGCGGGGAACTGTGTGCCATCGCCGTTTGGGGGCCAAATCCACCACGCCAGCCCTGTCACAGGCTTCACTGCAGGTAACACAGGCCGCCACCTGCAACAGGCGTTCCAATTTCTCTGCAGGACTTTCCAAGCCTAATTTCATTTTACCTTAAAGGTGAAGGCACTCCTGTCTCTTGTCCCAAGGCCTCACACGAAGCCCGAGCCTTCCCCGTGACAAGCGGGGAAGCAGCAGCACCTGCCGGGTCCCCAGGGGCGGGCGGCCAGGCCAGAGGTTCTGACTGTCCTCCGGTCAGTGGGCAGCGGCTCTGGGCCACTCCTTGCCATCATTCCTCCCCTTCTCTTGGTGAGATGGTGCCACAGTAGGGACGGAGTGCCCAGGCCTCCTGTCTCTCCCTCCTGAGGCCCTTCCAGGGCACACCCCATCTATCAGTCCATCTGGTGGCCCTGGTGGGAGCAGCAGACCACGCCCCTCTGCACAGCACCCACAGCCACGGGAGCCTGGTTGCTGCCCTGGCCCCCCGCCGTGTGCTCACCATCCCAGAGGAAGCTGGAGAGCAGTGAGACAGGGAGACAGGGTCTGTAACCAGCGAGTGGACCTGCTGGCGTGGGTGTCCTCTCCCAGCCACTCCACACTGGGTGGCCAGAGCCCACTTCCGCCTTTAAAAACGTCTCTCTTCCATCCCCATTATGCCTGTAATTCTTAGAATCCACGTTTTGGGAAATGGTGGCGTACAGCCCCCAAAATCCCACGCACTACATCAGGGGCCCTAGAAGTGGTGCCTTAGGCTGTGCCAACTGGTCTCCCGGCGACGCAGGGACGTGGGAGTGCAGCTGGGTTACAGGCGTCGACGGATCTGCCTCAGTCCGAGCTGCCTTCTCAGGGGCACGTGGCTTCCCCCGGGGACATCCTCCAACAAAGAGCTGGTTTTCAAGTCTCTCAGCGGAAGCTAACTGCAGGCCCGAGCCTGGTGCTAGCCTCAGAGCCCTGGTTCTCGCAAGTGGATGAGCTCGCCCTTCTCTGTTTCCCGAATGCTCGCAGTTCGGCTGGTCCAGCCTGGCACGTGACAGCTCAGGGTCACCTGGACACAAGGCACAGGCTCCAGGCTGGAGCCTCCCGCCCAGCCAGCTCACTCCTCACGACTCGCGGCCTCACAAGCTCCAGAACAGCGACTCGAAGGGGACTCACCGAGGACGTGGGTCCAAAGCCACCCACAGCCTCCCTGGCCTCACGCCCTCGCTTCCCGTCTGCAGCCGGGGCCGCTCCGACGCACACACACACACACGCCAAGATGAACCTGTGGCCTCCGCGCCCTCACGGGTGAGTCCGTCAGCCCCACGTGCTCAGGAGGCTGATCGACATCTGCTGAACTGGCACCTGGCGAACGGGTGAGGGTTCTGTTTCAGACGGGGATCTTCTGGGAATACAGAAGGCTTTGTCTTTGCAAATCAACCAGCATTTGCTTGCTGCGGATCACTCGTCTCTGGCACCCACAGCCCAAGCATCAGTCTGTACCTGACCTGCACCTGCTGGCTTCCTTCCAACCCACCCTCTTCCACGTCGGGCTCGCACTGCCTCCCACTGTTCCCTCAAACCTCTCCCTCAAGGGAGAATCTGTCCATCACCACCATCTGACTGCTTACAAATGCGGGAAGACGCCCAGCACGGGCGGTGAGAGGCCAGTGGCCGCTTTCTCTGCCGGCGCGGTGAGGCAGCCACGCGGCTCGTGGCCCCAGCAACTCCCTTGCTGGAGAGCAGCCTTAGGAAAGGCAGCCGGGGTCAGCCCCGGGGTCTCCACTGATGCTGCCTGTGTGTTTGTGTGTGTGTGTCTGACGGTCACTCAGAAAGGAAGGCCTTGTGACAGCAGCCGGAGCCCCAGGAAGCGGGCAGGAAGGAAACACGAGAGGAAGGGGGCACTGTGCCGGCTGAGCTGTAATTCACACGCCCGCGGCCGGCGCACAGGAAGAGACTGTTTGCTTTGGCGACTGAGCTCCACCAACATGGAACCGATTCCCTGTGTAGGATCCAGTGTTTGCTCCAACTCCCGCTCCCAGGTTTGTGTCCCGGCGAACAGCTTCACGTCGCTGCGGAGCTGTGGGAGGCGGAACCTCAGGGCAAAGGCGGCGGCAGAATGTAAAAGTCAGAGCCAAGCCAGCCTCTGCCTGCGTCTCCTTCCTAGCTCCCCGCAGACAGAAGTTCAGGAGAGGAAGAGGCTACTTGTGTTTCAGAACGGTGAGCCCGGCACGGTGCAGCTGTCCGGCCATGCCAGGAGGCAGCGGGCAGACGCCGCGCGCTCTGCTTCCTGTGTTTGGTTTTCCCACCACCTGCACGTGGAACACGGGAAGACCCCTCAGACCACGTCTCCCCAGCTCACAGCCGCTCTGCTGTACTGACAGCCGTGTCTCCCACACCTGTCCCTGAGCAGCCCCATCAGCACAACCCTGCTGTGTGCCCACTTTTCCCCAGGTTCTGGGGCGCCAGGTCTCACTGGTGAGCGCGAAGGTTCATTCACCAGCGCTTTCTCCGTCTACCTGTGTTCCAAGCTGAACCAAAGCAAAACAGGAAGTAATGCAAATGTGAAATTTTAACTGTTTTCGTGCAAGATACACACGGGATTTTCCTGTCCACTGCACAGGGAGGAAAATGCCCAGTGAGGCACGGCGTCCGAACGCACCCCAAGCTGCAGCAGGGTGACACCCAGAACCGTACCCCGAACCTGGCCAGAGCCGCTTCTCGCCGCGTCTTTGACAGCAGCCCTCAAGACTGACAAGTGAGGCGGTGGCCTGGCTCGAGCTCTCCTGCTTTATAGCAGGTGCCGGATGTCGGGCTCCACGTTCACCTTCCTCTTGGCATCCTGCTCCCCTGCAGCTGAGGAGGAGGTGGCCACACCCTGCGGTCTGCGCCGCTCCTTCTCTCACCCACGTGCTGTGCCCAGAGCAGCCTTTCAGATTTTCCTTTTCAAAGATTTATTTGAAAGGCACAGAGTTGGGCCGGGGGAGGATTTTCCATCCTCTGGTTCACTCCCCAGATGGCCACAACAGCCAGGGCTGGGCCAGGCCAAAGCCAGGAGCTTCATCCAGGTCTCCCACGTGGGTGGCAGGAGCCCAGCCTTTCCCAGGCCATTAGGAAGGAGCTGGATTGGAAATGGAGCAGACTGGGCGGGAACCAGTGCCAATATGGGATGCCGGTGTTGCAGGTGGCAGCTTCCAGGCTACGCCACAGCATCGGCCCCTACTCTCATCCTACATGAGCACTGGCCCTCAGAAGCTGGCGTGTGCTCTAAAAGCTTTGCCTGGGTTCATGGTCAGCGTAACAGCTAACCTTGGTGGTAAAGTAATAAATAGGATAAAATGATTAAAATAGCCTGCTGTGTTTTCAAAAACATAGGATACCGATCTTAATGAGTAACAACAGTGTCAACAGTGGGGTGGGCACTGTGGCACAGCAGGTTAAACCGCCACCTGGAGTACCCTCACCTTGTATCAGCTGCTCCACCTCCAACAGTTTCCTGCTGACATGCCTGGGAGGCAGCAGGTGAGGTCCAAGTGCTTGGGCCCCGGCCTCCCACAGTGGAGACCTATGTGGAATTCCTGGCACCTGGCCAGCGCTGGGCCAGCAGATGCCAGGAGCTTCTTCTGGGTCCCCCATGTGGGACATGGGTGCAGGAAACTTGGGCCGTCCTCCACTGCTTTCCCAGGCACATTATCAGGGAGCTGGATCAGAAGCAGAGCAGCTGGGACTTGAACTAGTGCCCACATGGGATGCCAGTGCTATAGGCACGGCTTTACTTGCTACGCCCCAATGCCAGCCCCATAAATAAATATTTTATAAACAGTGTAACTGCACAGGCGGGAAGCCCTGAGACACTGGGGAATGCACAGGGCCAGAGGACGCTGCTTTCCTGGCCTGCACCCTGTATCCTGCTCCGAGGCTGGGCCTCCTCATGGTGGCCTGAGGGACTTGACAAAGGTCACTGTCTAACTGCAGCTTCCTGTGTGGCAAGGCCCCGCCGGGGAGGGTGTCCCCTGCCTCACTCCCAGGCTCCCCCAAGCACAGCGATGAGTCCCATCTCGGTGGCGCCCCAGCAAGACCGCCAGCTCTGCAGGGCAGGCCAGCGGCACCCCAGCCGTCTGTGCACACTGACCCCACTGCCGTGTGCTCCCTTGGCGCCTGAGTAGGTCTGTGCACGAGCAGTCAGAGGTAACCGAGGCAGCCAACACGGCCTCCCACAAACCTGGTGTCAGCTCCCTCAGGGCCAGCGGGGCCTGCTCTCTCTGCTTGGATCTGCCTGCAAGTACCCACGCAGCCAGCAATTCCCGAGGCCCCAGGCCAGGGGAGTCTGCTCTCCAGAGGGCGAAGGAAGGAAGGTAAGGGACAGCCAGAGGGCTGAGCGCCGTGAGGCAGGCCAACTCAACTCTAACTAAACGCTGAAGGGTCAGGACAAGGAGGGAGCTCACTGCTCCCCAGGGCTGGTCAAGGCAAAGCCCAGTGGGCGGCCTTCACACGTGAGACCAGGGAATGGGGCTGGCACGCGGCGGCACGGCAGTGGGGCCAGGCAGGACTGGCAGGCTGCAGCACGGAGTCCAAGTCATCTACAGTAACGGGGAGCCCCGGGCGTCTTGAGCACTGTGGGAGATGTGATCCGTGTTTTATGAAGTTCGTGGCGCGGCTGTGGGAGACACATGTCATGCGCATCAATGCCCTGGGCAAGGTTGGCACTGCCGAAGGCCTAGAAGCCTCCAAGCACATCCTGTGCAGCCACGCCCCTCCCGGAAGTGCCTCTTAAGAGGGGAACCTAAAATTCAGTGCACTCCAGTCTTTTTAGAAGTTTTATTGTGTGTGTGACACACAAAGGAACTGATAAAACACACATGTGCTCCTGCGACTGTAAGGATGCGCACGAAGCCAGCTCCTCCCTGGAGGCGGCCGTCCTCCCGCGCCGGGAGCTTCTCCTTCTCCCTACATCTTCCCCACAAGCTGGCAGGGCTGAGCCTGCGGCTGAAGTGGCGTCCTCGTGACTTCCTCCGCCAGACTTGCCGAGGGGGACACGCTGCTCACGCCGCCTGCTGGCTGCTGGGAGCTCACCTGTCTAGCCGGGATTTCGGCAGCGCCTGAGTGTGCAGGAGCTCATCCCACTGTCCTCCGGCCAAGTGACTGAAAGATCCCGTGTGGCACTGCACTGCGCTGCTGTGGTGTCCTTCCAGATGTCGGTGATCTGACGGGAGAGTGCGATTCCAACTACTCCAGAAGGTTTAGGGTGGGCTCCTCCAGCCACGTCCTCACGTCTGTGAGTCTCCAGGGGTCTCTGTCAGTGGTGCGGGCTGACCCCGTGCCAGGCAGTGGAGCTCTGGGAGGGCTGGACCCTGCTCAGAGATGGCCCTGCAGGCCCCAGGAGGCTACTTCTCCTGTCTTCCATGGTGATGAAGGCCACTGCGGGACAGGGGCTGGGGCCACTGCAACAGCTCCAGCTTTTTTTTTTTTTTTAAGATTTGAAAGGCAGAGTGTCAGACAGGGATAGAGAAGGGGAGGGGGGGGGGAGAGAGAGATGGAAATCTTCCATTTGCTGGTTCACTTCCTAAATGCTGCAACAGTCACAGCGGGGCCAGGCCAAAGCCAGGAGCCAGGAACTTCCTGCTGGTCCCCCACACGGGTGCAGGGGCACAAGCACTGGGCCGTCCTCCACTGCCTTCCCAGGCACATCAGCAGGGAGCTGGCCTGGAAGCCGAGCACCCGGGACTCAAGCCGGTGCTCCAAACAACAGGATACCAGTGTCGCAGGTGGCAGCTTCACTTGCTGTGCCACAATGCGTTCCCAAAGATCAGGCCTGCTACCCTCCCTCCCCGCTTGCCCTGTGGGGCCATACAGGGTGTGCACGGCTTAGTTTCCTGAGGAGGGACCAGTGTGAACCACGTGTTGGCCAGGTGGGAGACGGGGATGGGGTGCTCAGCCTGGCAGAGGCTGGGGAGGGACGCACATGGGTCTGAGAGGTGCTAGTGAGTTCAATCCAGGCCCGCTTGGGCTGCAGGTCAGAATGTGGGGACATGGTCACTGCAGGAGAAGCTGCAGGAAGGGGTGCAGCTAGTGCCCAACTCTGGTGCAGCCTTGATTCACCCGATGTCCCTGGCCATGTGGCTAGCCTCCTGGGCAGTCCCTAGCAGTCCCTTCTGCCCCTGGGGCTTGGGTTTCCAGTTGCCCAGGGTTCTATCCCTCAGCCACACCGTAGCGCCCTGGCAGCCTACAACGTGTCCTGGGCGTGAACGCCGTTTCCTGTAATAGCGAGAACTTGTCATCTCAAATCTCTGGAGTGGGTGTGACCGTGGGGTCAACCACTGACTAGGGTGAACACGCTGCCCCGCCGCCCCTGCCCAGAACCCAGACTTTGCAGAGAAAGGAGGGGCACAGGAGGGAGGGAGGGACGTGCCAGAGCCACAGCTCCCAGCAGAAGTGACAGAAGAGGCCAGACACTGAGCGGGAGCTGCCCAGCTGTGCCCCCGCACGCAGGCTCCAGCTCTCGAGTCTTGAGAGGAAATCCCTACTTCCTCTGAAAGCAAAAGCTACAGACAAGAAAACCCTGATGAACACAGATGTGGACCAGGGCGGACACGAGATGAGCTGTCTCTAAGACAGAAAAAATAGCTGTCTGCTTTCACTTTGAACCAAGCGGACATTTACAAAAGCCAGGAATGGACTGGACACAATCCCTATGGGTCTGTCTGGGGGTCGGCGCCGGTGCTGGTGGAGGGAAGAGCCTGACTCCGCCACCCCACAGGGACGGCCAGGCCCAAAGGCTCCGCCCCACGAAGCTGACACAGGCCGGCCCTCCACAGCCTCAGCCCAAAGGCTCTGAGAGCCCACGCAGGGCCCAGTGACAACACAAACGGGCTCACCCTCCAGTCCAGCAGGACACGGGTTAGGAGGAAGTCGGACCGGCCCCTTGGGTGGGCTATGGCCAGAGGTTCTGGGGTGAGAAAGGCTCTAGGCATGCTTCTCTTCTGTCTGCAGGTTTCGTCCTTGTCATCGGACTGGTGACGTTCTACAGAATCGGCCCGTACACCAACCTGGCCTGGTCTTGCTACCTGAACATCGGCGCCTGCCTCCTGGCCACCTTGGCGGCTGCCATGCTCATCTGGAACATTCTGCACCGGAGAGAGGACTGCATGGCGCCCCGCGTCATCGTCATCAGCCGCTCCCTCACGGCGCGGTTTCGCCGCGGGCTGGACAACGACTACGTGGAGTCCCCGTGCTGAGTCGCCCTTCTCAGGCTGCACCCGAGTAGCCACTGGCACGGACAGTCTCCTCACCGCCTGCGCAGTGGGTGAGTGTGGGTCACCACGCACGCCGCTGTGGGACACAGCACATTCACGACGCTCCCCATGTGTATGTTCTATGTCTATGTATCACGGGTGCCACCCCACTCTGACACGGCTTCCCAGCCAGGCGCGTTCTGAGGGTGGATCCACCCTGGAATCTGAACAGGTGAGGTGGTGGCGTGGCTGCCCTGCTCTCTGCTTGGTTTGGGGTTAATTTATTCTGCATCTGCCGAGAGAGCATCCCCGGTTGTATTTACTTTGGTAAAGCAAAACACCCAGGAAGGTTTTGTTGATGGTTCATGGTATTCCTTGGTGAATCAGGATTTATAACCAGACAGTAATGGTTCTGGGACAGACCTGTGTTAGTAGTATGTTCTGTTCCTGATTATTTTTCTAAGTTAAAATAAATGCAAGCCTCCTACCTGTCTCAAACTGTGTTCTGTTCGTCTACACTGCCACACGGGGAAAGAACTGCATCTGCTTTCTGTGGTCCTCACTGGCTGACACAGCGAAGGGGTCAGGTGAGCTCTGAAGACCAGTCGAGCGCCCGCCCCTCTTCCTGTTTCTCGGAAGTCCGTGTGCCCCGGCCTCTGAAGGCCATGGTCACAGTGGCCCCCTCCCCGGGGCAGGAAGGCAGGCTATTGCCTGTAAGGAACGATTTCCAAGGAGGGGTGGGCACTGGGTGCTGGGGGCCACCGGCCACACTGGACCCACATCACAGTGCTGGTGTGAGACCTGGCTGCTTGTTCCAGACCCCACTCCAGCTAACGTGCCTGCGGAGGCAGAGGATGATGGGCTCCTGCCGTGCACCTGGGGGACCAGGATGGAGTTCCTGGTTCCTAGTTTCAGCCTGGCCCAGCTCTGGCCATTGTGGGCATTTTGTGAGTAAACTCAGTGGATGCAAGATCTCTGTCTCTTCCTCTCTCTCTGATGCTGTCTTTCAAATAAAGAAATAAACCTCAAAATTTTTTTTCTAAGGAACTTGGTTCACTCCCCCCCAAATCTTTTCAAGATTTATTAATTTGAAAGGCAGAGCTACAGTAAACAAAAGGAAGAGAGGTGTTCCATCTGTTGCTTCACTCCCCAATGTGTGCGACGGCCAGGGATGAAGCAGGCCAAAGTCAGCAGCCAGGAGCTCCATCAGCTCCCCTGCCTTGGAGGCAGCGCCCTAAGCACTCAGGCCGTCCTCCGCTGCTTTCTCAGGTGCATTAGCAGGGAGCTGGCTTGGAAGTGGAGCAGCTGGGATTTGAACCAGCACTCAGAGGACATGCTGGCATTGCAGGTGGCATCTTAACTTGCTGTGCCATGGCACTGGGCCCCAAGAAAAGTCTTAATGTGTCTTCCGCGGAGGTGAAGTCTTGGTGGGCACCAGGCTGTGCTGTCCCTGCATCTGTAGGAAGGGGTATGCCAGAGATCCCCAGGCTGGCCAGGCAACATCTAAGAGCTGCAGACCCTGGACCTCAGGGCTGCCCAACCACCACTGTAAGCACAACCTTGGTTCCCAGCCTGGACGTCTCCCTTGACTAGGGCATACCTGACCTGGGTCACTGGGAGGCAGGACCATTTCTGGCTTCTGATGGAAGAACGGACTGACACTGGTGCTGATGGGTAAAGCCCGGAGCCAGGAGTGAGGCCCAGGCCACCACTGCTCCTTGTAACGTCTTGCTTTGCTGCTTTCCACCCTCTGGCCAGCGCCAGGCGCTCAGTTAAAGGGCACTGGGCAGGCCTCTAGGATCGGAGCCCCATCCTGCTCCAGGCAGTTGTCTGAATCATTTGTCAGAATCAATGGTGAACGGTCAGTGCTTTCAAACACCACAACTAACCACGACTGAAAAGCCACCGTAGACCGGCCATTCCTGACACCCAGCACGTGGCACGGGAACAGCCAGCTTCCCGTGCACGGTCAGCCCATGGACACCCACGTCCTCCTCTCACTTGCCTCCTGCTCGGCTTTTTTCTTACAAGGATTTTACTGTCATTCCTCTGGTAAGCATAAAAGAACGATGGAATAAAAGAATACTGCAAACTTTTACAAGAAAAATGGAGTAATGAAGACACTCCATCATGCACACAGCTAAATACCCACCACAGCGCTAACCTGGCCATGTGGTCAGTACAGTCGCGATCGCATTTACGTTAGGTGCAAAGTCTCCCTGGCTCATTTCCAGAACCCTGGCCGGTGTGGGAAAGGCCTTCCTGGATGGAGCAGAGGGCTGGCCAGTCTCGGAACAGGGCAGGCACTCATGTCACAGAGACCGTCACGGAGAGGGCGCAGGGCTCACTGCAGGCACAGCTTCCCTCCCACGTCACCGCCGTGCTTCCGCGGGTTGTCTCCCCTTGGTAAATTACCACCTGCCAAATGCTCTCACACAGAACTCCCGGCTGCTCCCAGGAGAGGACGCTGATGGCCAGGCCTCTCGTAACTTTCAGAGCACTTTCAACTGTTGTCACTTGGCTGGTTTAGTGTTTGCCTTTATCAGAATGTTTCTGTTCAGGAGCAATTACCCACAGAGGAACAGGCTTTAGCAACATTTTACTACTGTAATGCGTCTGACGAGAAGCACCCAGAACACACTAAAATAAATCCAAACAATTAACCACAGCCCAAGAGGCTTCCGGCACCCAGGAGGTCAAGAAGCCGGTTCCAAGCTGCCCATGCCAGGTGTGCAGCACAGCACCCCCTACGTGCTGGCAGCGCCCGCTGAGCCGAGCGCCACGAACTTCCCCAGGATCACGTGGCCACCGAAGGCCCAATGGTTCAGTCATCTGGTTTAGAAGGAAGGCCTACAGGAAGCCGAGGGGCCAAGAGGTGTGCCCAGTGCCCTTTAACGACTCGGGGCAGGGAGTCCTTACCTCTTGATGAGTTTGATGGACCTGAAAGCTTCGTCCATGTCCCCGACTGTGACAGAGAAGCTGAAGTTGAGCACGGCGTCCCGAGTGGGCTTGTCACAGTCCTCCAGCCCCACGAAGTCCCGCAGGGGCCTCCTGATCACCACCTGGGGTGTGCAGTGATACCCCGAGTCCGCCCTGTCTTCTTTGTCTGCTTCTCCGGGCTAAAAGACAAAGGGCCCCATTCAGTTGTCGGTTCAGGCACAAGGCGACGCCTGCACCTGTGCTCTTGGTCCACATCGTGAGGCAGGGGGTCCAAGTCCACAGACAGATGTGGCCTTGAAGCCCCTGCCCAGCAATGAAAACACTCAGGTTCACTGCAGGTGACTGCAGCTCTGGCTCTGGCTGAGATCAGAGGGAACTAAGGCTGACATGTGGGGACTGGTGTGAGACGCAACATCCAGTTTTCAGCTGTTAAACACGGCTACAATACTTCCACCCCCAGGCCATTCTGTAAACCACAAAGACTTTTCATGAGTGGTAGGCCACCAAGTCAGACATGCATAGTATCTGTGAGGTCTCCGACAATTAACAATTTTCCCAAACGATGACCTGGGGGTAACAACTCCACTGTTTTTCAAGAGCCCTCAATCTAGTGATCTGCCCCCTCCCAGGCCCCAGAAGGAGAAGAGGTGTTGCACGGGGTCCTGACAAACAGCACCACGGTACACAGTGTGCTGGGCCGACATCCTCATCTGGGTATTTGTCCATAGCTGGCATACCTCCTAAGAGGCAGGTCCTGTCAAAGCCCTGAGCCCACCTGACAGAGGCAGGAGTCTGCTGGCACCTCCACGCCCAGCCCTGGCTGCCCTACTCCGACCCTGTGGAAGGGGGACCGCCATGCCTGGGCACGTCGCCGGCTTCACACCTGCTGACCCACCACTTCTCGAAGGGAAGGCCTGCCAGCTGCAGGTCCCACGGGCCCTTCCCACACAGAGACTGTGGCCTGGGAAGCACTTCCAAAACAGGTGGATTTGCCAGGCCGAGGTGTGGAGGGCCCAGCACAGAGCACAACCCAGCCTCTGAGGCAGCCCAGGGTGCAAGGCCCACGACACAAAACAGGACCAGCCAGGCAGCAAGCCCTGGGCAAATTCTGTGCTGCGCAGGCAACTGCTGGCAAACCCACACGCCAAGCTCCTGCCTGCTGGGTCCACAAACGGTGAGGAAGCAGCCTGGCTTCCCACAGGCGACGCTGCTGCGGCGTGGCTCTGAGGACCCAGCTCCCTGTTCAGCACTCAGAATTCTCACATCCATCTTGCCCTCTCCCTTGCCACGGCCCTGGGAGAGGGGGCCAGTCCGTCCCGCGCTGCAGCGGCAGCCACATGTGCAGGAGTGGGCGCTGCGTTCTCACCAACCCCTCCCACTTGTGGGCCGCAGATCTGAGAAGCTGGGATGAGGCCCCAGGACAGCCCGGAGGGGCAGCTTCTCACCAGCGCCCTAAAGGCTGACAGGTCACGCCCTCCCAGACCATGAACATGGGGTTCAGAGACTTCTCCACGACGACACAAGTGACAGGGGCTTGATCCCATGTCCAGGGTGACAGGGACGGGTCCCTGCTGAGCCCTGCTGAAGATGTGCTCACCCTACTCACTGGCAGACACCCAGCGAACACCGTCACAGCGGCAGCCTAGGCAGGAGTGTCAGTGCAGGGCAGCGGCAGACGGAGCTCAGGAAGAACGGATTTCAACAGAGACAGCGACGTGACGGTGTCCGAGGAGGCGGCCACACCTGCATCACGCAGGCCCATTTCCAGGAAGAACCTGAGTGTGCACCCACACCCACAGCACAGGGCCCCTGTCCACAGCCCTCAGTGTGCACTCACACCCACAGCACAGGGCCCCTGTCCACGGCCCTCAGTGTGCACTCACACACCAGCACAGGGCCCTGTCCACAGCCCTGAGTGTGTACTCACACCCACAGCACGGGGCCCCTGTCCACGGCCCTCAGTGTGCACTCACACCACAGCACAGGGCCCCTCTCCACAGCCCTCAGTGTGCACCCACACCCACAGCACAGGGCCCTGTCCACAGCCCTGAGTGTGTACTCACACCCACAGCACAGGGCCTCTGTCCACGGCCCTCAGTGTGCACTCACACACCAGCACAGGGCCCCTCTCCACGGCCCTCAGTGTGTACTCACACCCACAGCACAGGCCCCTGTCCACAGCCCTCAGTGTGCACTCACACCACAGCACAGGGCCCCTGTCCACAGCCATGAGTGTGTACTCACACACCAGCACAGGGCCCTGTCCATGGCCCTCAGTGTGCACTCACACCACAGCACAGGGCCCCTGTCCACGGCCCTCAGTGTGCACCCACACCCACAGCACAGGGCCCTGTCCACAGCCCTCAGTGTGCACTCACAGCACAGCACAGGGCCCTGTCCACAGCCCTCAGTGTGCACTCACACCACAGCACAGGGCCCCTGTCCACGGCCCTCAGTGTGCACTCACCCCCACAGCACAGGGCCCCTGTCCACGGCCCTCAGTGTGCACTCACACCACAGCACAGGGCCCTGTCCACGGCCCTCAGTGTGCACCCACACCACAGCACAGGGCCCCTGTCCACAGCCCTCAGTGTGCACTCACACCCACAGCACAGGGCCCCTGTCCACGGCCCTCAGTGTGCACTCACACCACAGCACAGGGCCCTGTCCACGGCCCTCAGTGTGTACTCACACCCACAGCACAGGGCCCCTGTCCACGGCCCTCAGTGTGCACTCACACCACAGCACAGGGCCCTGTCCACGGCCCTCAGTGTGCACTCACACCACAGCACAGGGCCCTGTCCACAGCCCTCAGTGTGCACTCACACCCACAGCACAGGGCCCCTGTCCACGGCCCTCAGTGTGCACTCACCCCCACAGCACAGGGCCCTGTCCACAGCCCTCAGTGTGCACTCACACCACAGCACAGGGCCCCTGTCCACAGCCCTGAGTGTGTACTCACACACCAGCACAGGGCCCTGTCCACGGCCCTCAGTGTGCACTCACACCACAGCACAGGGCCCTGTCCACGGCCCTCAGTGTGTACTCACACCCACAGCACAGGGCCCCTGTCCACGGCCCTCAGTGTGCACTCACCCCCACAGCACAGGGCCCTGTCCACAGCCCTCAGTGTGCACTCACAGCACAGCACAGGGCCCTGTCCACAGCCCTCAGTGTGTACTCACACCCACAGCACAGGGCCCCTGTCCACGGCCCTCAGTGTGCACTCACACCACAGCACAGGGCCCTGTCCACGGCCCTCAGTGTGTACTCACACCCACAGCACAGGGCCCCTGTCCACGGCCCTCAGTGTGCACTCACCCCCACAGCACAGGGCCCTGTCCACAGCCCTCAGTGTGCACTCACACCACAGCACAGGGCCCCTGTCCACAGCCCTGAGTGTGTACTCACACACCAGCACAGGGCCCTGTCCACGGCCCTCAGTGTGCACTCACACCACAGCACAGGGCCCTGTCCACGGCCCTCAGTGTGCACTCACACCCACAGCACAGGGCCCTGTCCACAGCCCTCAGTGTGCACTCACACCACAGCACAGGGCCCCTGTCCACGGCCCTCAGTGTGCACTCACACACCAGCACAGGGCCCCTCTCCACGGCCCTCAGTGTGCACTCACACCACAGCACAGGGCCCCTGTCCACGGCCCTCAGTGTGCACTCACACCCACAGCACAGGGCCCTGTCCACAGCCCTCAGTGTGCACTCACACCACAGCACAGGGCCCCTGTCCACGGCCCTCAGTGTGCACCCACACCACAGCACAGGGCCCCTGTCCACGGCCCTCAGTGTGCACTCACACACCAGCACAGGGCCCTGTCCACGGCCCTCAGTGTGCACTCACACCACAGCACAGGGCCCTGTCCACAGCCCTCAGTGTGCACTCACACCCACAGCACAGGGCCCCTGTCCACGGCCCTCAGTGTGCACTCACACCACAGCACAGGGCCCTGTCCACGGCCCTCAGTGTGCACTCACACCCACAGCACAGGGCCCCTGTCCACAGCCCTCAGTGTGCACTCACACCCACAGCACAGGGCCCCTGTCCACGGCCCTCAGTGTGCACTCACCCCCACAGCACAGGGCCCTGTCCACAGCCCTCAGTGTGCACTCACACCACAGCACAGGGCCCCTGTCCACAGCCCTGAGTGTGTACTCACACCCACAGCACAGGGCCCTGTCCACGGCCCTCAGTGTGCACTCACACCACAGCACAGGGCCCCTGTCCACGGCCCTCAGTGTGCACTCACACCACAGCACAGGGCCCCTGTCCACAGCCCTCAGTGTGCACTCACACCCACAGCACAGGGCCCCTGTCCACAGCCCTCAGTGTGCACTCACACCCACAGCACAGGGCCCTGTCCACGGCCCTCAGTGTGCACTCACACCCACAGCACAGGGCCCCTGTCCACAGCCCTCAGTGTGCACTCACACCCACAGCACAGGGCCCTGTCCACGGCCCTCAGTGTGCACTCACACCCACAGCACAGGGCCCCTGTCCACAGCCCTCAGTGTGCACTCACACCACAGCACAGGGCCCTGTCCACGGCCCTCAGTGTGCACTCACACCACAGCACAGGGCCCCTGTCCACAGCCCTCAGTGTGCACTCACACCCACAGCACAGGGCCCTGTCCACGGCCCTCAGTGTGCACTCACACCCACAGCACAGGGCCCCTGTCCACAGCCCTCAGTGTGCACTCACACCCACAGCACAGGGCCCTGTCCACGGCCCTCAGTGTGCACTCACACCACAGCACAGGGCCCTGTCCACGGCCCTCAGTGTGCACTCACCCCCACAGCACAGGGCCCTGTCCACAGCCCTCAGTGTGCACTCACAGCACAGCACAGGGCCCTGTCCACAGCCCTCAGTGTGCACTCACAGCACAGCACAGGGCCCCTGTCCACGGCCCTCAGTGTGCACTCACACCACAGCACAGGGCCCTGTCCACAGCCCTCAGTGTGCACTCACACCCACAGCACAGGGCCCCTGTCCACGGCCCTCAGTGTGCACTCACCCCCACAGCACAGGGCCCCTGTCCACGGCCCTCAGTGTGCACTCACCCCCACAGCACAGGGCCCTGTCCACAGCCCTCAGTGTGCACTCACAGCACAGCACAGGGCCCCTGTCCACGGCCCTCAGTGTGCACTCACACCACAGCACAGGGCCCTGTCCACAGCCCTCAGTGTGCACTCACACCACAGCACAGGGCCCCTGTCCACAGCCCTGAGTGTGTACTCACACACCAGCACAGGGCCCTGTCCACGGCCCTCAGTGTGCACTCACACCACAGCACAGGGCCCTGTCCACGGCCCTCAGTGTGCACTCACACACCAGCACAGGGCCCCTCTCCACGGCCCTCAGTGTGCACTCACACCCACAGCACAGGGCCCCTGTCCACGGCCCTCAGTGTGCACTCACACCCACAGCACAGGGCCCTGTCCACGGCCCTCAGTGTGCACCCACACCACAGCACAGGGCCCCTGTCCACGGCCCTCAGTGTGCACTCACACACCAGCACAGGGCCCTCTCCACGGCCCTGAGTGTGCACTCACCCCCACAGCACAGGGCCCCTGTCCACGGCCCTCAGTGTGCACTCACACCACAGCACAGGGCCCTGTCCACGGCCCTCGGTGTGCACTCACACACCAGCACAGGGCCCCTGTCCACGGCCCTCAGTGTGCACTCACACCACAGCACAGGCCCCTGTCCACGGCCCTCAGTGTGCACTCACCCCCACAGCACAGGGCCCTCTCCACGGCCCTCAGTGTGCACCCACACCACAGCACAGGGCCCCTGTCCACGGCCCTCAGTGTGCACTCACACCACAGCACAGGCCCCTGTCCACGGCCCTCAGTGTGCACTCACACCCACAGCACAGGGCCCTGTCCACGGCCCTCAGTGTGCACCCACACCACAGCACAGGGCCCCTGTCCACGGCCCTCAGTGTGCACTCACACACCAGCACAGGGCCCTCTCCACGGCCCTGAGTGTGCACTCACCCCCACAGCACAGGGCCCCTGTCCACGGCCCTCAGTGTGCACTCACACCACAGCACAGGGCCCTGTCCACGGCCCTCGGTGTGCACTCACACACCAGCACAGGGCCCCTGTCCACGGCCCTCAGTGTGCACTCACCCCCACAGCAGAGGGCCCCTGTCCACGGCCCTCAGTGTGCACTCACACCCACAGCACAGGGCCCCTGTCCACGGCCCTCAGTGTGCACTCACACCCACAGCACAGGGCCCCTCTCCACGGCCCTCAGTGTGCACTCACACCCACAGCACAGGGCCCCTGTCCACGGCCCTCAGTGTGCACTCACCCCCACAGCACAGGGCCCCTGTCCACGGCCCTCAGTGTGCACTCACACACCAGCACAGGGCCCTGTCCACGGCCCTCAGTGTGCACTCACACCACAGCACAGGGCCCCTGTCCACGGCCCTCAGTGTGCACTCACACCCACAGCACAGGGCCCTGTCCACGGCCCTCAGTGTGCACTCACACCCACAGCACAGGGCCCCTGTCCACAGCCCTGAGTGTGTACTCACACCACAGCACAGGGCCCCTGTCCACGGCCCTCGGTGTGCACTCACACCACAGCACAGGGCCCCTGTCCACGGCCCTCAGTGTGCACTCACACCCACAGCACAGGGCCCCTGTCCACAGCCCTGAGTGTGTACTCACACCACAGCACAGGGCCCCTGTCCACGGCCCTCGGTGTGCACTCACACCACAGCACAGGGCCCTCTTCTCAGCCCTGAGTGTGCACTCACCCCCACAGCACAGGGCCCTGTCCACAGCCCTGAGTGTGTACTCACACGCACAGCACAGGGCCCCTGTCCACGGCCCTCAGTGTGCACTCACACCACAGCACAGGGCCCCTGTCCACGGCCCTCAGTGTGCACTCACACACCAGCACAGGGCCCCTCTCCACGGCCCTCAGTGTGCACTCACACCACAGCACAGGGCCCCTGTCCACGGCCCTCAGTGTGCACTCACACCCACAGCACAGGGCCCTGTCCACGGCCCTCAGTGTGCACCCACACCACAGCACAGGGCCCCTGTCCACGGCCCTCAGTGTGCACTCACACACCAGCACAGGGCCCTGTCCACGGCCCTCAGTGTGCACTCACACCACAGCACAGGGCCCTGTCCACAGCCCTCAGTGTGCACTCACACCCACAGCACAGGGCCCCTGTCCACGGCCCTCAGTGTGCACTCACACCACAGCACAGGGCCCTGTCCACGGCCCTCAGTGTGCACTCACACCCACAGCACAGGGCCCCTGTCCACAGCCCTCAGTGTGCACTCACACCCACAGCACAGGGCCCCTGTCCACGGCCCTCAGTGTGCACTCACCCCCACAGCACAGGGCCCTGTCCACAGCCCTCAGTGTGCACTCACACCACAGCACAGGGCCCCTGTCCACAGCCCTGAGTGTGTACTCACACCCACAGCACAGGGCCCTGTCCACGGCCCTCAGTGTGCACTCACACCACAGCACAGGGCCCTGTCCACGGCCCTCAGTGTGCACTCACACCCACAGCACAGGGCCCCTGTCCACAGCCCTCAGTGTGCACTCACACCCACAGCACAGGGCCCTGTCCACGGCCCTCAGTGTGCACTCACACCACAGCACAGGGCCCTGTCCACGGCCCTCAGTGTGCACTCACCCCCACAGCACAGGGCCCTGTCCACAGCCCTCAGTGTGCACTCACAGCACAGCACAGGGCCCCTGTCCACGGCCCTCAGTGTGCACTCACACCACAGCACAGGGCCCTGTCCACGGCCCTCAGTGTGCACTCACCCCCACAGCACAGGGCCCTGTCCACAGCCCTCAGTGTGCACTCACAGCACAGCACAGGGCCCCTGTCCACAGCCCTCAGTGTGCACTCACACCCACAGCACAGGGCCCCTGTCCACGGCCCTCAGTGTGCACTCACCCCCACAGCACAGGGCCCTGTCCACAGCCCTCAGTGTGCACTCACAGCACAGCACAGGGCCCCTGTCCACAGCCCTCAGTGTGTACTCACACACCAGCACAGGGCCCTGTCCACAGCCCTCAGTGTGCACTCACAGCACAGCACAGGGCCCCTGTCCACGGCCCTCAGTGTGCACTCACACCACAGCACAGGGCCCTGTCCACAGCCCTGAGTGTGCACTCACACCACAGCACAGGGCCCCTGTCCACAGCCCTGAGTGTGTACTCACACACCAGCACAGGGCCCTGTCCACGGCCCTCAGTGTGCACTCACACCACAGCACAGGGCCCTGTCCACGGCCCTCAGTGTGCACTCACACACCAGCACAGGGCCCCTCTCCACGGCCCTCAGTGTGCACTCACACCACAGCACAGGGCCCCTGTCCACGGCCCTCAGTGTGCACTCACACCCACAGCACAGGGCCCTGTCCACGGCCCTCAGTGTGCACCCACACCACAGCACAGGGCCCCTGTCCACGGCCCTCAGTGTGCACTCACACACCAGCACAGGGCCCTCTCCACGGCCCTGAGTGTGCACTCACCCCCACAGCACAGGGCCCCTGTCCACGGCCCTCAGTGTGCACTCACACCACAGCACAGGGCCCTGTCCACGGCCCTCGGTGTGCACTCACACACCAGCACAGGGCCCCTGTCCACGGCCCTCAGTGTGCACTCACACCACAGCACAGGCCCCTGTCCACGGCCCTCAGTGTGCACTCACCCCCACAGCACAGGGCCCTCTCCACGGCCCTCAGTGTGCACCCACACCACAGCACAGGGCCCCTGTCCACGGCCCTCAGTGTGCACTCACACCACAGCACAGGCCCCTGTCCACGGCCCTCAGTGTGCACTCACACCCACAGCACAGGGCCCTGTCCACGGCCCTCAGTGTGCACCCACACCACAGCACAGGGCCCCTGTCCACGGCCCTCAGTGTGCACTCACACACCAGCACAGGGCCCTCTCCACGGCCCTGAGTGTGCACTCACCCCCACAGCACAGGGCCCCTGTCCACGGCCCTCAGTGTGCACTCACACCACAGCACAGGGCCCTGTCCACGGCCCTCGGTGTGCACTCACACACCAGCACAGGGCCCCTGTCCACGGCCCTCAGTGTGCACTCACACCCACAGCACAGGGCCCCTGTCCACGGCCCTCAGTGTGCACTCACACCCACAGCACAGGGCCCCTCTCCACGGCCCTCAGTGTGCACTCACACCCACAGCACAGGGCCCCTGTCCACGGCCCTCAGTGTGCACTCACCCCCACAGCACAGGGCCCCTGTCCACGGCCCTCAGTGTGCACTCACACACCAGCACAGGGCCCTGTCCACGGCCCTCAGTGTGCACTCACACCACAGCACAGGGCCCCTGTCCACGGCCCTCAGTGTGCACTCACACCCACAGCACAGGGCCCTGTCCACGGCCCTCAGTGTGCACTCACACCCACAGCACAGGGCCCCTGTCCACAGCCCTGAGTGTGTACTCACACCACAGCACAGGGCCCCTGTCCACGGCCCTCGGTGTGCACTCACACCACAGCACAGGGCCCCTGTCCACGGCCCTCAGTGTGCACTCACACCCACAGCACAGGGCCCCTGTCCACAGCCCTGAGTGTGTACTCACACCACAGCACAGGGCCCCTGTCCACGGCCCTCGGTGTGCACTCACACCACAGCACAGGGCCCTCTTCTCAGCCCTGAGTGTGCACTCACCCCCACAGCACAGGGCCCCTGTCCACGGCCCTCGGTGTGCACTCACACCACAGCACAGGGCCCTGTCCACGGCCCTCAGTGTGCACTCACACCACAGCACAGGGCCCCTGTCCACGGCCCTCAGTGTGCACTCACACCACAGCACAGGGCCCCTGTCCACGGCCCTCGGTGTGCACTCACACCCACAGCACAGGGCCCCTGTCCACAGCCCTCAGTGTGCACTCACCCCCACAGCACAGGGCCCCTGTCCACGGCCCTCAGTGTGCACTCACACCCACAGCACAGGGCCCCTGTCCACGGCCCTCAGTGTGCACTCACACCACAGCACAGGCCCCTGTCCACGGCCCTCGGTGTGCACTCACACCACAGCACAGGGCCCCTGTCCACGGCCCTCAGTGTGCACTCACACCACAGCACAGGGCCCCTGTCCACGGCCCTCAGTGTGCACTCACACCACAGCACAGGGCCCTGTCCACGGCCCTCGGTGTGCACTCACACCACAGCACAGGGCCCCTGTCCACGGCCCTCAGTGTGCACTCACACCACAGCACAGGGCCCCTGTCCACGGCCCTCAGTGTGCACTCACACCACAGCACAGGGCCCTGTCCACGGCCCTCGGTGTGCACTCACACCACAGCACAGGGCCCCTGTCCACGGCCCTCAGTGTGCACTCACACCCACAGCACAGGGCCCCTCTCCACAGCCCTCAGTGTGCACTCACCCTCACAGCACAGGGCCCTGTCCACGGCCCTCAGTGTGCACTCACACCACAGCACAGGGCCCCTGTCCACGGCCCTCAGTGTGCACTCACCCTCACAGCACAGGGCCCCTGTCCACGGCCCTCAGTGTGCACTCACACCACAGCACAGGGCCCTGTCCACAGCCCTCAGTGTGCACTCACCCTCACAGCACAGGGCCCCTGTCCACGGCCCTCAGTGTGCACTCACACCCACAGCTCAGGGTCTCTCTTCTCAGCCCTGAGTGTGCACTCACACCCACAGCACAGGTCCCTCTTCTCAGCCCTGAGTGTGCATGGGTTATGGTAGGAGCAAGGGATCTGCAGCAATGTGGGAGACAAAACCCCACAGTGTGAAAGTAACAGGAAAGAACTCCAAGGAAGAACGTGCAACTGAGTCCTCGATTCTGAGGTACGGAACCGCGTGAAGACCCCAGAGCGAGAGTGAGGTAGAAAGATGCCAGTGTGGAGGCGCTCACCTGCTCGGCCAGGAGACCAGCCGGAGCCATACCAGAGGGACTCCCTGAATTTGCTGACACACACGGACACTTTCCCAGTCTTCCTAAGGATTTTAACACAGGGAGAGCGTTGTACAGAAGCTGCTCACACGCCAGTCCCTGCTGGCTGAGCCTCAACAGCTCTGTGATGACCGGGGCATCAGAACTGTCCGTCCATGGGCTTGCTCGTTTCCCTGCCCAGGAGGCTCCCGCAGAGGATGGTCACTAACCAGGGGCAGCTCCCCTACCCCATACCCTTTACGCAAATCCTATTAAAGTCAATTACAGCCCAGGGAAAGCCTGGATGGGGCCTGTCCGCCTGCCCCTGACTGGATGGTTGGCCTTAGCCCCTGCGGCATGCAGGGGTGGCTGCATGTGACCGTGTCTGCCCCTCCCCCTCTCCCTCGGACCTGCACCTTTGTTAAAAACGTAATACAAGCTAACTTTAGCAAGCTAGAAAAGCAAGGAATGAGTTTTTTTTTTTTTTTAAAGATTTATTTATTTATTTGAAAGTCAGAGTTACACAGTGAGAGGAGAGGCAGAGAGAGAGAGAGAGAGAGGTCTTCCATCCAATGATTTACTCCCCAATTGGCTGCAACAGCTGGAGCTGCACTGATCTGAAGTCAGGAGCTTCTTCCAGGTCTCACCTGGGCCATCTTCCACTGCTTTCCCAGGCCATGGCAGAGAGTTGGATCAGAAGTGAAGCAGCCGGGCCACGAACCAGCACCCATATGGGATGCTGGCGCTTCAGGCCAGTGCATTAACTCGCTGCGCCACAATGGCGGCTCCAGGAGTGAGTTTTTAAGATTGATTTTACTGGGTCCGGCACAGTGGCATAGCAGGATTAAAGCCCTGGCCTGAAGCACCAGCATCCTATATGGGCACTGGTTTGATCCTGCTCTCTGCTGTTGCATGGGAAAGCAGCAGAAGATGGCCCAAGTCCTTGGGCCCCTGCATCTGTGTAGGAAACCTGGAAGAAACTCCTGGCTCCTGGCTCAGATCGTCTCAGCTCTGGCCATTGTGGCCATCTGGGGAGTGAATCAGCAGATGGAAGACACCTCTCCCTCTCCCTCTCTCCCTCCAACCCTCTGTAACTCTTATCTTTAAAAAATAATTCATATGGAAATCATAAAAGATCCGGAGTAGCCAAGGTGATCCCGAGCAAAAAATAAATAAAAAATAATTGATTTTACTACCCTTATGTGAAAAGCCAAAAACACCAGGTAGGTGGACCCAGCTGAGCCTGGCCTGATTAGACAGCCAGCCATGCATCCAGGGAAGGCTGCACCCTGGACCCCAGGGAGGGAGCCTGCAGGAAAGCAGCTGGCGGCCCCGGGGCTGGGGGGTTCTGGGCTGAGAATGTGACAGAGGGATCCCAGGGTTCCTTCGAGAGAGAACAGTGGTCAGTGGAGCAAACGGAGCGGCTACTCCCTGCCTGCAGTGGCCTGTGTCTTGGCAGAGTCGCGCCTCAGGCACACACACACTCCGCACACCAACACCAGGCTGCTGGGGGAGCAGGAGGCTGAGTTCCAGCTAAAGAAAAAAATGTGTTCAACAGAACTCAGTTGGGGTGCATGAATGTTACACTGAAATGGTGCCATTCTACCAGGAATAGGACAAAAACAGTCACACCTGTGTGACGGGGCTGCAGGTGCCACCGGGGACCAGGCAGGGTCAGGGGTTCGGCAGGAATAGTCAAGCTGGGAGATGTTCCTAACAATCCCTGCCTCCAGCCTGCACCCCGACTCCACCCCTCCTTACACGTCCACCCAGTATGTCTACTTTCTCTCCTTGCTCTGTGTCTCGGCTTGCACAGGAAGCAGGAGACGCCATGACGGCCACGTGGGAATTAAGCTTCAAGTAGGGGCGCCATCAAACTCCCAGAAAGCCCCACTCACACTAAACTCCACCTGACCCTGCCTGGTTTGTGTATTCAATCAGGGGACCACTCCCTACCCTGTCAAAGTGACTGTTACACAGGGGAACTCCTCTCTCTGCTTTCTGCTGTCTAGACCTTGCTTCTGGGTCCTTCTCTGACCTCTCCAACATCCTCGCCCACAGGCAGCTCTGTGGCCCTCACGCCGGGCATCTCTCTGGGCAGGGTGGGCCATACTCACATGGGAAGGCACATTCGCTTCCTATAAATCAATCCCGCTCTCGCATATGCGCTGTTTATGCCTCCGTGGGGGCAAGAACCAGGGACAAACACGGAGGTGCTTGTGCCCGTAGCTCCGGAGGGCAGCAGCCCCTTCTCAGCGGCCTTCGGGGTGGGTTAGGGTTTGTGTTGCCTCTCGTCTTTATTCCTTTATTTGTAGTTTCTAAATTTACTACAGTAAACACCGGAATATGTGATTACTAAAAAGCAGGTAGGATTTACAAGAAAAACAAGAGAGGAAAGCTGAACGGCGGCGGCGGCGGCCTCTAGAGTAAAAGCCAAGGGCCCAAGTCTGGCAGAGCCACGGCCAGGGGCTCCTCTGCCTCCACCCCGAGGTTAAAAACCACATGGGGGTCTCGTGCTGGCCGGGATTCCAGGTGACCTGGCCGACTGGGGCTTCGGGGCCTGCAGACATGGAAGAGCCCCGAGGACCAAGGGAGAACAGAAGACACCTGTGCAGACGTCAGACCTGCGCACCTTTCTGGTGAAGTAGTAGTGGGGCACCTCCATCCCGAGAAGCGCCTGGCAGCTGGGAGGCAGGGGGAAGCTGTCGTGGAGCAGGAAGCCGTGTTCCTCCGACACGAAGAAGGACAGAATCATCACCTCTGCCTGCGACAGAATGGAAACGCTGGTTTGCTTCCTGGCATCTTCACCTGGCAGCACAGCGGCCACTTCCACTGTGGACAGCACACACACTCACAGGTAACGTCTCCCCCTCTGAGGTCCTCACGCTGTCTGGCTGCTTCAGAAAACCCAACATGTCGACCCGAAGGAAACGCTGCAGCTGTGTGCAGTCTCTGGAACATTCTGAGAGACTTTTTTAAAAAAAATTTTTTTAAGCCGGCGCCGTAGCTCACTAGGCTAATCCTCCGCCTTGCGGCGCCGGCACACCGGGTTTTAGTCCCGGTCGGGGTACCGGATTCTGTCCCGGTTGCCCCTCTTCCAGGCCAGCTCTCTGCTGTGGCTCTCTCGCACTATCCAATCTGCCTGTCAAAAAAAAAAAAAAAAAAAAAAAGCCGTTTTCCTTCCATAAATGTTCAGTGGTCATCAGGGAGAGGCCCACCCCACACAAATTCCCACAAACCGCGCCATGTGTGTCTCACGCCCGGGGAACAGCCATAGGCTTCTAAACACCAAGGTGGCCCAGCAGAGCAGTACCATGGGGTCGGTGCTGTCCTCGGTGCGGGGCTTCTCTGTTGGCTGCAGCTGGGCGCCTGGCGTCACCTGCACGGCCTCACACACGAAAAGCCTGGGCTCACTCTGATCCCAGAAATGGTTCACAGGCACGTGGTTCCTCAGCTGCTCATTCGCAAAGAGGTGGTTCCTACAAGACAGGGAAGACCCATCTCCACCACTGCCTCCCACACAAACTCAAGAGGGGCCTGGCTGCTGGGGGCACTTTGGGACCCCGTATTTCCAGGTGTCCCATTGGAACACACCCTCCATCTGGTTTTGTACCAGCACCAGGCTGTTTTGATTATAACTGCCCTGTAGTATGTCTTGAAATCTGGTATTGTGAGGCCTCCGGCTTTGTTTTTGTTCTGTATGATTGCTTTAGCTATTTGAGGTCTCCTGTGTTGCCACATGAATTTCAGCATAATTTTTTCTACATCTGAGAAGGTCTTTGGTATTTTAATTGGTATCGTGGAACACACTCTCGAATTTACAAGTATGGGTTGAGGGGATGGCGTGGTGCAGCAGGCTGAAGTGCCTACTCGCAATGTGGCGTGCCACACCGGAGCACCCGTTTCAATCTTGGCTGCTGTGCTTCCAATCCAGGTTCCTACTGATGTGCCTGGGAAGCCGGCAGACGGTCAGAGTACTTGGCCCCTGCACCTACGTGGAGACCCAGATGGCGTTCCGGGCTCCTGGCTTCAGCCTGGTCGACTTGTCTGTTGTGGTCATTTGAAAGCAGATGGAAGATTCTCTCTCTCTCTCCCTCTCACTGCCTTTCAAATCGATCTAGAACAGCACGGGGGCTGAAATTCCTAGTAGAGTCCCTGGTGGGACCCTGGAGGTAGAGAGAGGGTCCTTCTTTCCCAGAATTGGGGGCCCCTGGCAGTGGACGGCACACCTACTGCAGGTATCACACTGTGGCTGAGTCAGGGACCCAGGGGACCATGCCCACTCTACCCTGCTCCCTCTCATCTCTCAGTCTGTTTTGTGGGCTCAGAACTCGGTGAAGCACTGTATGGAGACAAGATGAACAGGTGAGAGGGCAGGCACCTGGGTGAGGGTGCCCACAAGCCTCACCTGCCGCCCCTAGGGCGCATGGTCACCACAGGGAGGCACAGCACCCGCCCTCCAAGGACAGTGTCCCTCACGGACACCACCTCCTGTCCAACAGCACCTGGAAGGCGGGCGGCTGTGACAGGTACTTGGACATCCTCTGAGGGCCCATGGAGTGCACACAGGTCAGTTCCTCTGGAGCGAGACTGGCCTGGTGAGGGACGCAGAATGGGCAGAAGGATGCCTGCTGCTCTCCGGAAGGACAGCAAGGAGTACAGCATGGAGAGGAGACAAGCACGTGGAAGACGACTCGCAGTGGAAGAACCGGCCGGTCTCGGGTGGCTCAGCAGAGTCGTGCTGCCGAGCCAGGTGTCCGCGGGGAGGGGCTAGAGGTTCAAGGATCTCTTGAAGTGGGAGAGAGAACTGGGCAGTTCCACGGGCGTGGCCAGCAGAGGGCGGAGGCAAAGGCCATGGGCTGGGCGCGAAGGTGTGGTGTGAGGGGACAGAGGACTCAGTTACGCTGGACAAGAGCACGTGGCTGGAGGGACGGCCTGATGGCCCAGCAAGGACCTTCTGGCAGTCAGAGAATAAACCAGGCTCTGAACTAACACTTTCAATTCCCGGGCTTTCCCTCAGCCACTCCTCTAGGCCCCACGACTTCCATTTCTTACTTTTCGGTTCTGCACGTACTTGCTGCACACAAACCCAATCTGAACAGCGGCCGCACGGCTCCTCCCGTGACAGAGCAGCCTCGCTCCAGGACCCTTCTGTGCCCTACTTTACGCAGACCAAAACACGGACTGCACAGGAGTGCCCCAGGCTCTAGGAGGGGGCTCCTGGCAGCAGAGAAGCTGTGGACACACATCAGAGGCCGCCTAGGACACTTTCCCCAGGAACAAGACCTGCACCAAGACGAAGGCCTCCAGCGTCCGAGGGCAGGTTTGGGAGCTGCTGTCAGCATGTCCTGGGACTCCCAGGCCATTTCCAGACACTCTGGCCACAGCCCTTCCCGGAGTTCAGGTCTATACGTAACTAACTCCAGATCCTTTCACCTGGAAGTCAGACACTGAAGACCCAAACATCCCCCGGCCGCCCTGGCGTGTTTCTGTGGCCATTTCTGCCCTTCCCAGTGATTGCTGCTGCAGTCTGAAGTGTAACCAAGCAGCGGCCTGCCTGGGAGTGGATCAGCAACCCAGCCCGCCCGACCCCAGCGTACTTGTGGCTCTCCTGTCGGCTGAAGGACAGCGTCTCCCCCTGACCCATCTGTGCAGCTCTGAAGTCAAAGACAGTCACCGTGTCCATTTCCACGTCGTAGAAGCAGATCTTGGAATCAGGAACACTGTAAGTCTGGGGAAGAGAAAGCAGGACTGCTCGTGGCAGCGTCAGGACAGTGGGTGAGGAACCCCCTGTGTGCACCCGGCCTGCAGGGTACTCTGGCCTGCGGAGGGGAACGTGCTGCTGGCAACACGAGCCGGGCGTCAGCTCTACTGTAACACTCTGGGAATTACTACTTTATAATTTCAGAGGCAAATTCACAGAAAGTGCACCCAGGGGCCAGCAATGTGGTCAAGTGGATTAACACACACCTCGGGACACTCACCTGCATGCCACAGTGGAATCCCTGGGATAGAGCCCTGTCTTCTGACCCAGCTCCCTGCTAATGAGCCAGGGAGGCACCAGGATATGGCCCAAGTTCCTGTTACCCACATGAGAGGCCAGAATGGAGCTCCTATCTCTTTTTGGCCTGCCTCGGACCTCAATGTGGTGTGCATTTGCATAGCTGGGGAGTGAACCGTGGATGCAGTGCCGGCATCCCATGTGGGCACTGGTTCGAGTCCCAGCTGCTCCACTTCCAATCTAGCTCTCTGCTGTGGCCTGGGAAAGCAGTGGAAGATGGCCCAAGTGCTTGGGCCCCTGTACTCGCGTGGGAGACCTGGAGGAAGCTCCTGGCTCCTGGCTTTGGATGGCACAGCTCTGGCTGCTGAGGCCATCTGGGGAGTGAAACAGCGGATGGAGGACCTCTCTTTCTCTCTCTCTCTGCCTCTCAAATAAATAATCTTTATTTAAAAGATTTTACTTATTTGAGAGGTAGAGTTACAGACAGTAAGATGGAGAGACAGAGAGAAAGGTCTTCCTTCCGTTGGTTCACTCCTCAAATGGCTGCAACGGCTGGAGCAGCACCGATCCAAAGCCAGGAGCCAGGAGCTTCTTCCCGGTCTCTCAAGCGGGTGCAGAGGCCCAAGCATGTGATGTGGGCCATCTTCCACTGCTTTCCCATGCCACAGCAGAGAGCTAGATTGGAAGAGGAGCAGTCGGGACTAGAACCGGCACTCATATGGGATGCTGGGGCCGCAGGAGGAGGATTAACCTATTAAGTGCTTGCAGCTCCAAACTGAGCAACCAGTTCTCACAATGCAAGTAAAACTGAATCAGGCCCCATCAAGATACGGGGTGGCTGGGCACCGCGATTCAGGGCTAGCCCAGAGGTGGCAACTACTGTGAGGAGGGCCGGGGCAGCAGAGGGCAGACAAGGACGCGGGAACATTCAGAGGGGGTGCTTCCGCTCCCACTCACCGTGGCAGGCTGTGCCCAGGACAGACGCGTGGACACACACACAGTCCACACACAAAGAACCACCACTTGGCCGCCCAGAGCAGCAGTACTGATGCTCATGGTGACACGGATGAGCCTCAAGGCCAGGCAGAGTGGCCGAGTCCAGGTGCAGAAGGCCACACACTCTGTGACTCCTCCTACGAGACGTCCAAACAGGCAAACCCACAGAGCAGGAGGCACACTGGCGCTCACCAGGGGCTATGGGACGGGCAAGTGGGCAGTGACCACTCACGGGAAGGGGCTTCCTTTTAGGATGGAAATGACACAGAAATAGACGGCGGCTTCGCAACGCTGTAAGGTAATGCGTGACACACGAATGTCACCTCAAGTTTCGAGAAACTGTTTTCAGAAAAAGCTGTCAGCACCTCCACAAGGAGCTTTGAATCTCTAACCACCAAAGTAAACATCCCAGCAGGGGAGGGGGAGGGAGGGCAGACATCGCAGGGCAGTGACAACCTGGCCTGCTGAGGCCAGCGTCTGGATCCTGCCTGCTCCCGTCTCCTAAACCCACCCTGAATGTGCCTTACACACTGAATTGCAATATGAAGGCCCGGGGCCGGTGCTGCCGCCTGCAGTGCCTGCCCAGCTGCCTCCCGCAAGCTGCGATGCTGGGATGCGGCTCTGCACCGGGGTTCAGGTCGGGGCGGATGCCGACCACTTCCAGAAAGTCTCCTAAGTGGTCGCAGCTCCAAATCCACGCCCCCAGGGGCTCTCCATTTAGGGAAACGGCCGCAATGGCTGGAACAGTGCTGATCCAAAGCCAGGAGCCAGGAGCTTCTTCCAGGTCTCCCATGTGGTGCAGGGGCCCAAGGACTTGGGCCATCTTCTGCTGCTCTCTCAGGCCATAGCAGAGAGCTGGATCAGAAGTGGAGCACCCAGGACTCAAACCAGCACCCATATGGGATGCCTGCACTGCAGGTAATGGCTTTACCCGCTACACCACGTCAGCCCCAGAACGCATCTTAGTACACCATTTACGTGGGATCCATGGATAAGGACCACGCACCAGAGTGCCCACGATGGAAAGGGGGAAGCAGCAGGGACACGCTGTGACCATGTTACCGTCACTCTTTCCTTTCATTCTGGCACAAGAAAGGGGAACAGGTACTGGCACAGGATAGAGGCTGGCCCTGGCACCTCTACATGGACCCCTCCTACATGTCCACAAGGTTTGGGTCCCAACATTTTTTTTTTTTTGGACAGGCAGATTGGATAGTGAGAGAGACAGACAGACAGAAAGGTCTTCCTTTTTTGCCGTTGGTTTACCCTCCAATGGCCGCTGCGGCCGGTGCACCGCGCTGATCCGAAGCCAGGAGCCAGGTGCTTCTCCTGGTCTCCCATGGGGTGCAGGGCCCAAGGACTTGGGCCATCCTCCACTGCCTTCCCGGGCCATAGCAGAGAGCTGGCCTGGAAGAGGGGCAACCGGGATAGAATCCAGCGCCCCGACCGGGACTAGAACCCAGTGTGCCGGCACCGCAAGGCGGAGGATTAGCCTGTTAAGCCACGGCGCCGGCCTGGGTCCCAAAATTTAGTGTCACTCCCAGCTGACATAATTCAGATGCCCACTTTGGGGTCAGCATATCTGTTTGGCAGTGTGGGAACAAATACACATTAAGAACCTATGTGGGCCGGCGCTGTGGCTCACTAGGCTAATCCTCTGCATGCAGCGCTGGCACCCCGAGTTCTAGACCGGTTGGGGCTCAGGGTTCTAGTCCCGGTCGCTCCTCTTCCAGTTCACTCTGCTGTGGCCCAGGAGGGCAGTGGAGGATGGCCCAAGTGCTTGTGCCCCTGCACCCGCATGGGAGACCAGGAGGAAGCACCCGGCTCCTGGCTTCAGATTGGCGCAGCGCTGGCTGTAGTGGCCATTAGGGGAGTGAACCAATGGAAAGAAGACCTCTCTGTCTCTGTCTCTAACTCTGTCAAATAAACAACAACAAACAAACAACCTCAGCTTTCTGTAACAATGCACGAATGAAGAGGAAAAGGAGAGCGGCTGCTCCCTGGACGGGCAGGGACTCCTGCTGCGCTGCTGCTCTCCCCACGGCGCGGGTCTGGGTTGCACCACGGCCTCTCAGGATACCTGGGTCTTTGGAGCCTTGTTAGTGCGAGAGTTCAGGCTGTAGGTGGCTTGGCAGCTAACTGGCAGTAACTGGACAATATTCCTCAGTAGCTTCTGTCTGTTTGCACGTTGTCACATCATCTCACTGTGGTGGGAGGAACTTAGAACTCTCTACAGGGAAAGCACTTGTACCTCGGTCTTTCATTGGCTTCAAGTCACCCAGACATGCCTGCTCCTGACTCCGTGGGCCTCTAGGTAAAATGTCCCCGTCCATTAGGACGTGCTGCCAGGCACTCAGCTAGGACGCTGCCCTCAGGGACCCTGCGCCTACGACTCCTCCTCCACCAGACGTGGGCAGCATCCCCTGGAAGCCAGTGATTCCACAGTCAAGTATCAGCACCTCAGCAAGGTGGAGCAAGCGGAGGCCAGTGCGTCCATCCCTGCCATGACTCTGCCAATGTCCACTGAGGGTACAGAAAGGCACTATCGGGGAAGGCTAAGTTACCCATCTCATCGTGAATTCTCTCATCCCAAAACAGACCCAGGAATGCAATCAGTGTTTTGAGCAATGGGCAGGGCTGAGAGATGCTGGTTACACACCCCACGGGGCCTCAGCTCCAAGAACAAGTACCTGCGAGTGGCACTCCACAAACTAAGTTAGAGCGGACAGATCGCAAACGAACAGAAGCACCCTGCGGCAGCAGCAACCCCCACTCTTCCCCTGCACGGGGGCCCAGAGGCTGGTCCACTTACCTGGCCCAGATCCTAGCGCTATGGACCCTGGCAGTGGGAACAGGGACAGAAGCTCAGAGAGCAATGGAGCCTCTTTGGACTGAGACCCCTCCAGAAGTCTGAGTCTGGAGGTTTTGGCTCCCAGGTCTCCAGAGGAGCCCAGAAGCTCTCGCTGATGGAACCAATGAGTGCTCAGACCACCGGATGGCTGAGGACCCGGCAACCTCCAAGCTGCCCAAGATGGATACCTACTGATACAGGGGAAGAAACCATGGCTGCGGACCCATCCCCTCAAACCCCGTGCTTGAATGTGCTCACACCCACTGGCTTCTACAGCTTTCTATCCCAGGGACTCTGGATCGAGGGCCTCCTGCGCCCCCCTCCCGTTTGCTCAGTTTTCACATGGGAAAGGGCCTATTTTACAGAATCCCTCGAGAGCTGGAGACATAATTGGTTGTTGAGAAACGTTAGTGCAAAGTCTGTTCTAGTGCTGTGAAAGAGACTATTTTGTATGCTTTAAAGTTAGACTAGGGCCGGCGCTGTGGCATAGCAGGTAAAGCTGCCGCTTGCAGTGCCGGCATCCCATATGGGCGCCAATTCAAGACCCAGCTCCTCCACTTCCAATCCAGCTCTCTGCTGTGGCCTGGGAAAGCAACAGAAGATGGCCCAGGTCCTTGGGTCCCTGCACTCATGTTGGAGACCTGGAAGAAGTCTCTGGCTCCTGGTTTTGGATCGGTGTAACTCCAGCCTTTGTGGCCAACTGGGGAGTAAACCAGAGGATGGAAGAGCTCTTTCTCTCTCAGCCTCTCCTTCTCTCTCTGTGTAACTCTATCAAATAAATACATAAATATTTTAAAAAATAAAAATAAGTTACACTAAATAATCACAGCAGTGATGGGTGTCTGGCTCACTACTTGTTTTCTTCTTCTTTTTTTTTTTTTTTTTGACAGGCAGAGTTGGACAGTGAGAGAGAGAGACAGAGAGAAAGGTCTTCCTTCCATTGGTTCACTCCCCAAATGGCTGCTATGGTCGGCACGCTGCGCTGATCCGAAGCCAGGAGCCAGGTGCTTCTCCTGGTCTCCTATGGGGTGCAGGGCCCAAGCACTTGGGCCAGCCTCCACTGCCTTCCCGAGCCACAGCAGAGAGCTGGCCTGGAAGAGGAGCAACAGGGACAGAACCGGCGCCCACATGTACGGCTTCTGAAATCGGAGTCGCCTTACTTTCTGGCAGAGCTCACGCATCCCTCTGCCCTGCAGCCCACTCTGCATGCGCCGCCTGCTGGGCTGGTGCAGCTGCAGGCACGCTTCCTTTACACGCACAGAACAAACCTGAGTCCTGCAGATCTTTTCTTACACTTTAAAGTGAGTTGAATTTAATTCCAATGTGATCGAAAACTAAGGGAGAAAATTCAGCCTACCGATTTGGTAGAGAAATGGCCGTCAGGCTTTAGTAAAGAAGTTAAGCACAGGTCGATGATCATCTTGGGGTTGATTTCCTCATCCTGGTTAGGGCCCAAAACCTGTCTGGATGTGTGTTTTGCAGAATTCAAATTTGTTCTACGCAGCAGGAGTCTGAGATCACTACGCAACACTCATCTTCCCGAGACGGCACAGAGAAGCGGTGACACGTCCAGTCACTGGAACGCTCTCGGACACCTGCTGCTTCTTCTGGGCAGCACCCGTGTTTATGTGAGCTGACCTCCCTGGGGGGGGGGTGTCTCCCTCTCCCTCCCCAGAGAGGCCCTGGAGTTTATGATCACTAGGGCAATTCATTTATTTGCTTCTTCTGTTAAGATCTTGTTTTGACAATAAAAATCCTGACTACTCTAAAAGAAAAAAAGTAAAACGAGCAGTGGACTTGGGGCAGGATGGCAAAGGGTCCCCCTCTGCCTGTACACACCAGTGCACAGGGGGCAGGAGCGTCAGGCCCCTGCTGCCTGTGTGGCACCACCCCACCTGCCACGTTTTCTCCAGGACCAGCAAGGACAAGGTCTATTCCTGGGGAACGGAGGGTGCTAATGGGGTAGGGGGCGCCATTTTCCACTGCCAGTGCCTTTTCTCTTTAGGCTTCCAATTACCATGGGTGAGCATCACCCATGCCCCCAGGGAGGGCCAAGAACACCTTGTTCCACGCTGTCCTCTCTGGCCTCCTAACCACCCCGTCATGGGCCCCTTGCACTTTCCCTCGCTGACCCCTGCTGGTCTTACTCAGGGCCCTCCCTGGATCCACAGCCACTGGACAGGGCACCGGGCCCCTGGCTGACCACAGGCTCTGTTCCTGAGCACACAGGGCCAGCAGCAGCTGCTGAAGGGCTGGTGGGCACTCTTCCCCCCCCCCCCCCGGACCCCTCCCTCCTATCCCACAGCCATCTCCCTGGCTGCATCTGCTCGCTTGTCTCTCCCAGGCCTCCCTGGGCCCCCAGCGCTGGCAGACAGCTTCTCTTCCTCCAAGCACCCACCTCTGGGTTGCTCTCACTTCAGCCACACCCCGTCTGAGGGCCCAGGGATGGTGTCGGCAGATGTGGAACTGCCTGCTTGTCACTTCCCAGGCATTTCTGACTCAACTCTCTTGCCACCCCTGCCAGGGGCTCACCTGTGCTCTGATCTCTCCTCCCCTGGCTGAGGGGCCTAGACAGGCAGGGGGTTCTTGACAGTCCTACCCTTCTTCACCCCACACCAACCAGCCAATCCATCACCAAGCCCCGTTGTGGTCACCACACAGCTAGTCCCTGCAGGAGTAACAGGAGCCACGTGGATGTCCACATCCATCCCTGGCTTACACACAACCCTCTGGGGGCCGGTGCTGTGGCACAGCAACTAAAGCTGCCACCTGTAGTGCCGGCATCCCACACAGGCACCAGTTCTAGTCCTGGCTGCTCCACTTCCGATCCAGCTCTCTGCTAATGACCTGGGAAAGCAGAAGATGGCCCAAGTATGTGGGCCCCTGAACCTTCATTGGAAACCCAGAAGCTCCTGGCTTTGGATCGGCTCAGCTCCGGCTATTGTGGCCATTTGCAGAGTGAACCAGGGGATGGAAGACCTCTCTCTCTGCCTCTGGCTATCTGTAACTCTTTCAAATAAATAAAATCTTAAAAAAAAAAAAAAAAAAAAAAAAAAGAAAGAACCCTCTGACAAGGGCGTGGCACTTGCTCTTTCCTTGTGCTTCAGGCCAAGGTCAGCCCAGCTGCGCTTCCTGCAGGAGGCACATCCCGGCCCCTCACCTTCCAGACCCCACACCGTGTCGCTCTCCCCTGCCGCTGTGCCCTCCCCAGCTGGAAGCATGCCTGCTGCCTTGGAGACTGACACCTGCTCATCCCAGGGAGGGCCCAGCCTGCCAACCCGCCACCTGTGGACCTGCAGGCCTGGAGGGCCGGGCCTGCCAACCCGCCACCTGTGGATCTGCAGTCCTGGAGGGCCGGGCCTGCCAACCCGCCACATGTGGACCTGCAGGCCTGGAGGGCCCGGCCTGCCAACCCGCCACCTGTGGACCTGCAGGCCTGGAGGGCCCGGCCTGCCAACCCGCCACCTGTGGACCTGCAGGCCTGGAGGGCCCGGCCTGCTAACCCGCCACCTGTGGACCTGCAGGCCTGGAGGGCCTTGGACCCCTGGAGAGACGACCAGAGACCGTCCCGAGTAACGGCATGAACGGGCGACGGCACACTGCTGGGCTGTACAGAGCAGAGCAGCTCGAGGCGCCACCTGCTGGCTTCCTTTGGGCCCTCCTACACGGCTGCAGTGGCCCTGCCCACACACGTCTTCCAGTTCTCTAAGCATGAGCCTTCAGGGCACACCTTCCGCAGGCCTTGTCACCCCTGTCCTGCCAAAGAATCGGCTGGGAAACAGGAACCGAGAGGAGGTGAGGGGCTTGCTGAGGGAGGGGCAACTGTGTCTGGAGAGGACGGGCAAGAAGCACCCCTGAGGCCCAGGGAGAAGGCGGGAGAAGGTGGGAGAAGGCGGGAGAGGGGCGAGGTTTGCCCACCCGGGCAGGGCAGGAGGGGGCTCACCGAGCTGAGCAGGAAGCTGATGCGGTTTCCGCCGGCGTTGCACCGCAGTGAGGAGATGCCCCCCACGCCCGGGACCAGCTCCGCCAGGTTCTTGCAGTTGCAGTGTACCTTGGCCTCTCTGCGGGGAGGAAGGGGGGTGCAGTGCGGGTCAGAGGGCAGGGCACAGCCCCGAGCCTGTGTGTGCTCGGTGCCTCTCGGCCTGCGGCAGGCCAGGACGCAGGCGGAGTCTGCAAACCTCACGTGTTGAGATGAGCAACAGGAACCTGCAGCCTCGGTCCAGCTGTGCTGCAGTGGCTCTGGGCAGGCACAGCTCCACTCACGCCCTGCTGCCCTCATCACATCCCCCGTCCTCACACCGAGCTACTCGCACGGACAGACCAACAGGTGCCTGACCAGGCCCCTGCAGGCAGCTTTTCCCCTTTATTTTACTTCCTCAGTGTTTGCCTCCATCTTTTTCTGCTCCAGGACACATTTATCACCCAGTGCCCTCAGGTGCCTCTTTGCCTGGGGCAGTCTCACGTCCACTGCCCAGGGGTATGCCTGAGGACGGTTCAGCATCAGGCTGGGCCGTGGGCAATGGGAGGAGCACATAGGTACAGGGCAAAGTACACCACAGCCCGGCCAGGTGTAACCTGTCAGCGTGACGGTCAGCGGAGCGCTGGCCCGGCCAGGTGTAACCTGTCAGCGTGACGGTCAGCGGAGCGCTGGCCCGGCCAGGTGTAACCTGTCAGCGTGACGGTCAGCGGAGCGCTGGCCCGGCCAGGTGTAACCTGTCAGCGTGACGGTCAGTGAAGTGCTGCCCGGCCAGGTGTAACCTGTCAGCGTGACGGTCAGTGAAGTGCTGCCCGGCCAGGTGTAACCTGTCAGCGTGACGGTCAGCGGAGCGCTGGCCCGGCCAGGTGTAACCTGTCAGCGTGACGGTCAGCGGAGCGCTGGCCCGGCCAGGTGTAACCTGTCAGCGTGACGGTCAGTGAAGTGCTGCCTGGCCAGGTGTAACCTGTCAGCGTGACGGTCAGCGGAGCGCTGGCCCGGCCAGGTGTAACCTGTCAGCGTGACGGTCAGCGGAGCGCTGGCCCGGCCAGGTGTAACCTGTCAGCGTGACGGTCAGCGGAGCGCTGGCCCGGCCAGGTGTAACCTGTCAGCGTGACGGTCAGCGGAGCGCTGGCCCGGCCAGGTGTAACCTGTCAGCGTGACGGTCAGTGAAGTGCTGCTTGGCCAGGTGTAACCTGTCAGCCCGACGGGTCACCGTAATGGGCTGGGCATGTCAGGTTCTCCACCGAGCAGAAGGCACTCTGGGAAGTTCTGTGCTCTTTTGGGAGCAGGGACCGCGCTGCACACCCCCGGGGGGTGGTGTCCACGGAGCCTCTGGGTGTTCTGTAGGGGAGGTCTGTGCCCCCCCACCCGTCAGGATGGCCCTGTGCACACTAAGTTATTACTGAGGCTGTCATGTCACCCCGCCTTCCTTCTTTCGCTGTCCCTGTCTGCCCTCCCTCACGAGCACCTTTGCTGCCCTACTTCCTGGCACAAGGTGCCGCAGCCTCCTATGTGCACCACCTGCCCCCGTCCCAGACTGAGCTCCCTCCAAGGAGCCCGGGCCCTCTTCCTGGAAAAGCTGTTAGGAACCACACGGTGTGCAGCAGCTCCATGGGCGGAGTAAGGAAATGTGTGTCCACACAGACTGGACAGACCCACGCCGGGGATTCTCTGTATACAGAGTCACACAAACCCGCAAGCAGAATAGAGTTCACAGTGGCGTCTTCCGACTCCTGGGTCCCTGCTACTCTGCAGCCCCCTCCCACAGTGAGGATCCGGCTCCTGCGCTCCCACACCACTGCCTTCCCGTTCAGCTCCAGTATATGTGAGTAATGGTGTCAGAATCCTTCACGCACCCCGTGAACGCTGCTCTGTGACGTGGTTTCCACCGTTTCCAAAGTGACAGAGGACGCTGTCCCCACGCCTTCAGTCGTGACAGGCTGCTTTTCCCTCCTGTGTTCCATCTGGGCAACCCCCTCCCCAGCCATGCTCCAAGAGATGGGATGCGTTGGCGTACATTAAGGCTCCTCCTCTGTGAGGGGAGTGCCAGGGGCTCTGGCAGGCACAGCGTCCCTACCTCCCCGACTCGACCCTCCCACACCGCCCCACACCAACACAGAATTCAGGCGCAGTGTCCCTACCTCCCCGACTCGACCCTCCCCTCCCACACCGCCCCACACCAACACAGAATTCAGGCACAGCGTCCCTACCTCCCCGACTCGACCCTCCCCTCCCACACCGCCCCACACCAACACAGAATTCAGGCACAGCGTCCCTACCTCCCCGACTCGACCCTCCCCTCCCACACCGCCCCACACCAACACAGAATTCAGGCACAGCGTCCCTACCTCCCCGACTCGACCCTCCCCTCCCACACCGCCCCACACCAACACAGAATTCAGGCGCAGTGTCCCTACCTCCCCGACTCGACCCTCCCCTCCCACACCGCCCCACACCAACACAGAATTCAGGCGCAGCGTCCCTACCTCCCCGACTCGACCCTCCCCTCCCACACCGCCCCACACCAACACAGAATTCAGGCGCAGTGTCCCTACCTCCCCGACTCGACCCTCCCACACCGCCCCACACCAACACAGAATTCAGGTGCAGTGTCCCTACCTCCCCGACTCGACCCTCCCCTCCCACACTGCCCCACACCAACACAGAATTCAGGCGCAGCGTCCCTACCTCCCCGACTCGACCCTCCCCTCCCACACCGCCCCACACCAACACAGAATTCAGCCTCAATACGAGGTGCTTCAAGATGAGCGTGGCCTGTTCACGCTGAAGGGAGAACGCAAGAGGTCTTTGGCATCTGCCCACTTTCTAGCCTCCTGACTCAGAAAACATAATACTTTTATTTGGACAGCAACTGTACCTTCGGGAAAGATCAAAGCTTTTAAAGTGAGCCAGGTCTGTTCCGACACCCAGGAAGTTCCCACAGACATCCAAGAAGCAGGGGTTCCCCTCGTTCTCGGAGAAGAGCAGGAGCTGTTTGACCGTCCCCTGAGGAAACAAAGAAGTTCAGGAAAGCAGCTCTCATGGCGTTTCACTTTTGCTAGCCAGAGCGGTCACAGGTAGCTTCACGCACTGCGTGTGTTCACACAGCAGGCATCGGCGGGATTCCAGGGCCACGGGCACAGGCGGAGCTGCCCTCAATCCTGAGGAAAAGGCCAGGACGCCTGCTCGGGGGAGGAACGAGACGGAGAGCAGAGGGGTGACAGGTGCACATCTGGGGAGACAGTGCCCTGAGCCCCGAACGCACTGCCTACGTTGTGGGTGTCCTGTGAAACGTGCCCAGCGTGGGAGGCTTGGAGGAGGGGGCCTCATCAGGACAACGGTCTCTTCCTGGGCTCAGTCCCCAGGGAAGCTCACGGCACTTGAGCAGCACACATCCACTTTTTCGCTGTGTATCTAATACTTCAATAAAACATTTAAGAAATCAGTCTCGTCTGAGGCGGCCTTCCAGCAGCCGGTGCGGAGGGAGGAATCAGCACAGTGAAGGAAGGAGGCCGCGGCACTGCGGCAGCACAGGGTCTCCCTCCAGGACCCAGAGGGCGTGGCCACACCAGCATCACTGGGGCAGGCTGCGTGCTGAGGGAAAGGAGATGCCACAGGGCTGTTGGCCAGGATGTGGTTCTACATCATTTATATGTGAAAACTGTCACTCTATCTTCATAATATTTAGGGAGGCATGCTCAATCGTGCCTGTGCAGACCTCGCACTTCACACTGTGCCTTTCAGACTCACCCTGATCCTCTGGGTTTTAGTTCGCCCAGATTCAGGGACGGCCGGCACCATGTGGGACTCGCTCTGGAGGGGCACTGTGTCAAACACGCACAGCGGAACTCAGCAGCTGGGCTGATGTGAACGGCACATGAGCTGCATGGCACTAGCGTGAGGACGCTAATTAAGACAGGGCTGCAAGGGCACTCAGTGGGCACAGAACTGCAGGAGGCTCCAACGGCGAGCGAGGAGGCAGAGATGCACAGTCCAGAGAACAGAGGACAGGCAGCCCCAGCCGGGACTCCGACCTTCACCTTGGCCTATCTTGTAGGAGCTTATTAAATGCATGCAAAACCATGGTCAAGGGCTGCTTGAACACAGCTGAAATCAAAGAGGCAGGAAACAGCTGACCATGCTCGCACGTCCACCATCTTCTGCCCCCTTACTTGCTGGATCCCCTGGGTTCAGACCTGAACTTACACCATCCCTGCTCTGGACACCCAGATCTGCACTTCCAGTGGTTTCCTGGGGATCTCTAGGGAAGTTGACAGAACTAAAATCCTGCACCTGCTCCACTGCTGGACTTTCAGCTTAAAGCCACCACCAGAGAGACGCCCTGTGACACTGACGTCTTCTGTGAGCACCGGTTTGAGTCCCCTGCTCCACTTCTGATCCAGCTCCCCGCTAAGGCCCCCAGGAAAGCAGTGGAAGATGGCCCTACTACTTGGGCTCCTACCACCCTTGTGGGAGACCTGGATGGAGTTCCAAGTTCCTGGCTTCAATCTGGCCCAGCCTTACTGCAGCCACTGTTTAATGGACCAGTGTATTGAAGATCTCTCCATCTCTCTATATAACTTTGCCTTTCAAATACACACACACACACACACACAGAGATATATATATAAAATAAAATAAAATTAAGGAAAGAAAGAAGGAAAAGCAAGCAGGCTGACCTGGCAGGCTGGCAGGCTCAGAGTCCTGTTCCATGTCACTGCCTACCACACTGCCTGTCCATCCACCCTGGCCCTGTTCCCCAGGGGCTGGGCCCTCAGCACCCCCCAACACCATCTCCCACAGCTTCCTCCTCCTTCACCAGCTACCTGATCCTCCCAGCACACGGGCCCAGAAGTTTCTTCTAGGGAGAAGACAGCACGACTCCAAGAGCACACAGCACATGCCACAGCAAACCTCACTGCTCCTGGCTGTGGCCCCGGCTGCCTTCAGGTGAAGGTCCCCCAGGGCCCACGGCCAGTCGCCCTATCTTTTTATTTTTTTGAAGGTTTAATGTATTTGAAAAACAGAGTTACAGAGAGGCAGAGAGAGAGAGAGAGAGTCTTCTGTCCACTGGTTCACTCCCTAAATGGATGTAACAGTCGAAGCTATGCTGATCCAAAGCCAGGAGCCAGGCGCTTCTTCCAGGTCTTCCACATGGGTATAGTGGCCCAAGGACGGGGGCCATCTTCTACTACTTTCCCAGGCCATAGTAGAGAGCTGGATCGGAAATGGAGCAGCTGGGACTAGAACTGGCGTCCATATGGGATGCCGGCACTGCAGGCAATGGCTTTATCTGGTATGCCACAGCGCCTGCCCGAAGTCACCCTATCTTGGTTGTACCTCCACTACCGTGGCTCCCATGTGCCTGCCTCTTTCTTGGCACTGGGATACACCCAGGCGCCACAGTCTGCTGGCACACCGGTGCTGGCCTGGCAGGGAACCCGGGTGGGATCAGGAAGTCCCGAGTGTCCAGAGCCGCCTCATCACTGACATGAGCCCCTGTGTACACACCTGCTGGAAGGACGTGCGGCCAGTCGGCAGGGACTAGAGTGCAGGCTGACCTCGCCTCACTCGGAGGCATCCTCACATTTACAGTTAACAGATACCCCCTCAGGATTAGAAACACTGACGGGGACCATGTGATAGGACACTGTCGGAGACACAGTCAACAGATACCCCCTCAGGATTAGGAACACTGACGGGGACCGTGTGATAGGACACTGTCAGAGACACAGTCAACAGATACCCCCTCAGGATTAGGAACACTGATGGGGACCGTGTGATAGGACACTGTCGGAGACACAGTCAACAGATACCCCCTCAGGATTAGAAACACTGACGGGGACCGTGTTAGGCCCAGGGATAGGACACTGTCAGAGACACAGTCAACAGATACCCCCTCAGGATTAGGAACACTGACGGGGACCGTGTTAGGCCCAGGGATAGGACACTGTCAGAGACACAGTCAACAGATACCCCCTCAGGATTAGGAACACTGACGGGGACCGATTTGGCCCAGGGACAGGACACTGTCGGAGACACAGTCAACAGATACCCCCTCAGGATTAGGAACACTGACGGGGACCGTGTGATAGGACACTGTCAGAGACACAGTCAACAGATACCCCCTCAGGATTAGAAACACTGACGGGGACCGTGTGATAGGACACTGTCGGAGACACAGTCAACAGATACCCCCTCAGGATTAGAAACACTGACGGGGACCGTGTTAGGCCCAGGGACAGGACACTGTCGGAGACACAGTCAACAGATACCCCCTCAGGATTAGAAACACTGACGGGGACCGTGTGATAGGACACTGTCGGAGACACAGTCAACAGATACCCCCTCAGGATTAGGAACACTGACGGGGACCGTGTGATAGGACACTGTCAGAGACACAGTCAACAGATACCCCCTCAGGATTAGGAACACTGATGGGGACCGTGTGATAGGACACTGTCAGAGACACAGTCAACAGATACCCCCTCAGGATTAGAAACACTGACGGGGACTGTGTTAGGCCCAGGGATAGGACACTGTCGGAGACACAGTCAACAGATACCCCCTCAGGATTAGGAACACTGACGGGGACCGTGTGATAGGACACTGTCAGAGACACAGTCAACAGATACCCCCTCAGGATTAGAAACACTGACGGGGACCGTGTGATAGGACACTGTCGGAGACACAGTCAACAGATACCCCCTCAGGATTAGAAACACTGACGGGGACCGTGTTAGGCCCAGGGACAGGACACTGTCGGAGACACAGTCAACAGATACCCCCTCAGGATTAGAAACACTGACGGGGACCATGTGATAGGACACTGTCGGAGACACAGTCAACAGATACCCCCTCAGGATTAGGAACACTGACGGGGACCGTGTGATAGGACACTGTCAGAGACACAGTCAACAGATACCCCCTCAGGATTAGGAACACTGATGGGGACCGTGTGATAGGACACTGTCGGAGACACAGTCAACAGATACCCCCTCAGGATTAGAAACACTGACGGGGACCGTGTGATAGGACACTGTCGGAGACACAGTCAACAGATACCCCCTCAGGATTAGAAACACTGACGGGGACCGTGTTAGGCCCAGGGATAGGACACTGTCAGAGACACAGTCAACAGATACCCCCTCAGGATTAGGAACACTGACGGGGACCGTGTTAGGCCCAGGGATAGGACACTGTCAGAGACACAGTCAACAGATACCCCCTCAGGATTAGGAACACTGACGGGGACCGTGTGATAGGACACTGTCGGAGACACAGTCAACAGATACCCCCTCAGGATTAGGAACACTGACGGGGACCGTGTGACAGGACACTGTCGGAGACAGGCATCACGCAGGAGCTATGAAGCTGTTAGGAAGCCTGCAGCCCACGTCAGAGCGCCTGGGTTTGAGGCCCATCTCCACGTCCTGACCAGCTTCCTGCTAGAGCAGACCCTGGGAGGCAGCAGTGACAACTCCAGTACTGGTCTTTTGGTGAGCACATGGGAGACCTAGGTAGGCTGAACTCGAGGCTCCCAGCTTTGCACCCCTACCTGCTGTGGGCATCTGGGGAGTGGACCAGCAGGTGGAGGCTCTGTCTCCCTGTCGCTCAAATAAATAAAATAAATTTACTTTAAAAACAATTGAAAAACCAAAAAACAAAAGTACCCACACCCGTGCTGGCAAATGTCAGATGCCCAAGCCCTCCAGGTGGGGCTGTCTGCTCTGCTGCCCACCCAGCGGCCTGCTGGCCCCGCACAGCCCCAGCCTGGTCTCTTCTCTGCTGTTCCAGGTGCCCCTTTATCTGTCCTGAGAACAGAGCTCCTCTCCATCACTCTGACGTCCACGACGGATGCCCCACTGGCAACTGCAGGCATCAAGGAGACACCTGTGGATGTGTGGGAGCCACCTGGGCAAGGAGTAGACCCAGCAGGCCTCCAGAAAACTCTTGGCCAACAGCTTCCCCAGGACTGCCTGCCATGACCAGCTCCTATACGATTCACTTTGGTTTTCTGCTGGGCAGTTCTCACTGCCCTGTTTACTGTCTGACCGCCTGGACATGGCAATCCTGGGAATCAGAGGCTGGGCTCAGGGAACAACTCACAGCTGGACAGAAACTGCCCTGGCAGCTATAACTAGACCATGGAGATGCTCCTGGGCCTGCAGGGGAGCGTGGCTGCTTGTAGCAGGTGGGAGACGTGCCAAGACAGGTCGACCTGAAAACTGTGAACGTGGCCTTGTGTGGAGAAAGGGTCTTTGCAGATGAGAAGTAAAAGATCATTCTGGCTTAGGGTGGGCCCTGAATTCAATGACAAGTGTTCTACAGTAAGACACGCACGCAGAGAAGGCCACGTGCAGACACATGGGGCCAGAGCTCTGCATCCACGAGCCTCGGCAGGCCCAGGGCCTCCAGCACCACCAGAGCCGAGCGGCATGAAGCGGCCTCCCACAGAGCCTCCTGCAGACCCCTGGCCCCAGGCCGGTGAGCAGACGGCTTTCTGATCCCTCAGTGCCTGGCTGTGGCAGCCGTTTGCAGCAGCACAGAAAGCTCACGAGGTATGTGGGTCCTTGGGCTCCCACGAGCATGTGGGGGATGTGAGCAGGGAAGGGGGCACCTGACCCCAAAGGACCCAAAGGGAGCAAAGAGCGCTAGAGGCTCTGTGGCAAGACACAGGTGGGAGAGGGGCTGCCAAAGACATGTCTGACAGACAGCCGCTTAGCCCTCAGGATACATACTGACCACTTCCTCGCATGTCACAGCCCTGGGTGCACAAGGGCCAGCCAGCCCTGCCTCCAGAATTCTGAAGTCACAGCTGCCCCAGAAGGAATGGCCAGCTCTCCCAGAACTACCGTCAGGACCAGTCACCCCACGGAGGAGGTGCAGCACAGCAGGTGCATCGAGACGCAGGTGATGGCCGACTGGAGTCACACCTGGAACCTGGCGCCAGTGTCACCAGCACAGCCCACAGGTGGAACCCGGCACTCACCTGCCAGGTGCGAACTTGGACGCGGTTTGGCTCCACGGTGTACACGTTTTCCTCATGCATTGCTAGCACTGGGGACTCGCACAGGAAGGCGCCTAAGATGGAAGAGAAGCATCACCACAGCAGCCGCGGCCTCTTCCGTTCCCTCAGCCTCCCAGGGCACCGTGTCGCCTACAGGATAAGATGCCACTTAAGACGAACACACCCCATCCACTGCTTCCACTCCCTCAATCCTGGCCTGGGAAAGCAGCGGAAGCAGCGGAAGATGGATCAGTGTCTGGACACCTGCGCCCACGTGGGAGATCCTTGAAGCTCCTGGCTCTTGCCTGGCCTAGTCCTGGCCATTGCAGCCATTTGGGGAGCAAACCAGTGGATGGAAGACCTCTCTCTGTGTCCCTCCCTCTCCCTCTCTGTAACTCTGCCTTTCAATTAAATCTTTTTTATAAAAAAAAGATGACCAGATTGCACGTCCCAGTGCCTGGGTTTGAGATCAGCTCTGCTCCTGACCACAGATCCCTGCTAATGCACACCCTCAGAGGCAGCAGGTGACGGCCCAAGTACTAGGGTCCCTGCCACCCATGTGGGAGAACCTGGCTTCAGACAGCCCAGCCCTGGCCATTGCAGGCTTTTTGGGAGTGAACCAAAAAAGATCCCTCTGCATCTCTAAGATAATAAAAGGAAGGAAGGGATACTGAATTTGAAGGAAGAAAAGTGGCGCTGTCACACAAACCCCTCGCAGGCCTCATGACAGCTTCGTGTCGTCTGCGTCGGGCAGGCGAGGGACTCCGTGCTGGGCTTCCAGCAGCACCACACCTCCAACATCACCTATGCAGGTGTCTGCTGCCCCGTCGTGTGGGCTGCTTTCAGCCTCTAAAGGCTTCCACCAGGGAGGGGACAGTGTTGCACAGCTGACATCTGTCTCTGCTGCCCTGGTATCGGTGGGCGGTAGGTGTGGGGTGGAACTCAGTCCTCCTAACAGTACACGAGGAAGGGGCCAGGGCAGCACAGGGCAGAGTGGGGAAACTGCTACAAGACAGCTGGAGGCGGGGCCGGCATGTGGCACAGTGGGCTAATCCTCCGCCTGCGGCGCCAGCATCCCATATGGGCACTGGTTCTAGTCCTGACTGCTCCTCCTCCAATCCAGCTCTCTGCTGTCGCCTGGGAAAGCAGCAGAAGATGGCCCAAGTGCTTGGGCCCCTACACCCATGTGGAAGCCTGGGAAGAAGCTCCTGGCTTTGGATTGGCACAGCCCTGGTCATTGTGGCCATTTGGGGAGTGAACCAACGGAAGGAAGACTTTCTCTCTGTCTCTCCCTCTCACTGTCTGTAACTCTACCTCTCAAATAAATAAATAAAAAGTTTATAAAAAAAAAAAAAAGACAGCTGGAGGCAACAAGATGTCAGGAAAAGAAAAGACCATGGGAACGATGTGAGGGAGACAGCGGCAACCAGTGCAGGCAGCCCAGAGGTGGCCAGCAAGCAAGGGGGCAGCCACTCATCACGGCGTGATGACAAATCCTCCTGTGGATTAAGAGAGCCTGAGGGGCCGGTGCTGTGGTGTAGCAGACTAAGCCTCTGCCTACAACGCTGACATCCCATATGGGTACTGGTTCAAGTCCTGGCTGCTCCACTTCTGGTCCACCTCCTGCGAATGCTCCTGGGAAAGCAGAAGATGGCCTAAGTGCTTAGGCCCCTGCACTCATGAAGGAGACACAGAAGCAGCTCTGGGCTCCTGGCTTTGGCCTGGCCCAGCCTGGCTGGAGCTGTTTGGGGAGTGAACCAGCAGATGGAAGACTTTTCTCTCCGTCCCTCCCTCTCTTTATAACTCTTTCAAATAAATAAATAAATCTTTAAAAAGAGAGCAAGAGAGCCTAAGGCTGGGGCTGGTATTTGATGCAAGACACTGCTTGGGAGGCCTAAACTCACAGGGGAGTCCTTGGGTCAGTGTCCTGCTCTACTTCTGATCCCGGCCTCCTCCGAACGTGCAGCCTGTGAGGCAGCAGTGACGGCTCCAGTGGCCCTGTCTCATTTGGGAGAGCCAGCCTGTGCCCCTGGCTGCTGTGGGCATTTGGGAGGTAATACAGTGGACGGGGGATCTGTCTTTCTGCCGTTTTAATAAAGTGAAAATAATAAAAAGTTGTAAAAAAAAGAAGAGCCCAAGGCCAGGATGGGTGAAGTAGCACTGGTGTGGAGGGACAGCACTGATGGCTACCACACTGCACTCAGCAATGTCCCAGAGATCGAGATCAGGCACCAGACCCGGCGCTGTGACTGTGGCCTGGCGTGGGGAATGATGCCAGGGCCTCGAGTTGGAAGGGTTGTCCTGGTTGTCTTTCACACGCAGTAGGTCCTAAAGCCAGGCCACTCGCGTCCCTGTGAGGAGGAGGCAGACTTCATTCAGATGGGGCACTGTGACCACAGAGCTAACAACCTGAGTCTGTGACCACCAGGAAGGACCATGGGCACCACTGGAAGCCAGAGCAAGGGCCAGTTCTCCCCTGGAGGCTGCAGAGGGCGTGTGGCCCGCCTGCCGTCTGGACTTTGGCCCAGGGAAGCTGATGGGGCCTCTGGGCCTGTGGAGCCAAGAAGTTTCCGTGGTTTGAAGGCCTTGAGCGTGTGGTGCTTTGTCACAGAAGCCTCAGGAAACTTGCACTGGAGACGGGGTCAGAGGCAGCTGAGTTACACACTGGGGAGCTAGCCTCTAACCCACCCTGGGACGTCTCGTCAGCCTCTGGCCTGACTCAAGACAGGGCCTATTGCCGTTTCGAGTCCCGCCTGCTCCACTTCTGATCCAGCTCTCTGCCATGGCCTCAGTAAACAGAAGATGGCCCAAGTCCTTGGGCCCCTGCACCTGTGTGGGAGACCGGGAAGACACTCCTAATTCCTGGCTTCGGCTCAGCCCAGCTCTCACCATTGCAGCCATTTGGAGAGTGAACCAGTGGATGGAAGACCTCTTTCTCTGCCTTTCAAATAAATAAAATAAAAATTTAAAAAAAAAAAAAAAAGCAAAGCTATAAAAGGCGGGGCCCACTGCTGCCTGCAGTCTGGAAACATCCAGCATGCGGGTGGGAAGCGACCTGTTCCTGGAAGGAGGCTCAGGGAGCACTGTGGCTGCTGCTGCTCCCAAAGCCCCGTTTCGGAGCCACTCAGCAGTCTGGGACAAGGAGGGCTCTGTGGCCTGGGCCTGGCAGCACTGGTTCTGGACACCACGCTCACGCGTGAGAGCTGACATAAGTTCTGCCTACTCGGGACCATTTCAAGGGACCAGCACTCCTCTCATTAGGCGGAGAGCAAATACAGCAGGATACAAGGTGGCCCCTCTGCGGGCGAAGACTCCACCTGCGTTCCGCATCACGGCTCCAGAAGGCTCGAAGATCAGCACCTGCTTTCCGTTCCAGACGGCGACAGCGTCCTGGAAGAATCCATGGTCAGGAGAGGCGGGATGTGGACTTGAACCCCACTGCACCCCTCCGTCCCGTGCTCTAAGCAGGTCCACCCCTTTGGTGTCAGCCGCACAGTCCCTCGCAGGTGGAGGTTAAGGCAGCTTCCCAGTTTTGCAAAACGCCCCTGGGTTGTTGTGACTCTTTATGAACACAACACTCAGGGGCTCAGGAGATGACAATGCAGAGGACAGGGAGGGGGTGGCTCAGCACAGTCCCTGCCACCTGCATGCCGAAGACCCCATGGGCCCCCAGCACTCACCTTGGTGGCAAACACGCCACTGACGTGCATGTCTGTGCGCAAGCTGTGTGTTGCCCCCGTGGACAGGAAGGACACGCTGAGCGAGCTCGGGGAGATCTGCACGGCGGCCACTTGCTGGTGGAAATGGGACGAGAGAGCCTGCTCCTTGAGGATCACCACGGAGCTGACGAGGTTCACCGCCAGAAGGTTCTTCCTGGAGCCCCACTACGCACCCACGTCACATGAGAACAGAGGGGAGAGGCCGGCAGGGTGTGTGGGGAGGGGCGTTCACAAACACGAGGACCCACCCGCCATTCCCAGCGCCCTTTCTTCCGCTTATCTAAGAAGGGGCGTGGCTACGCTGGCAGCTGTGCTGGCGGCATCAGCTCCGGTTGGGGCTTCTGGAATCGCTTTTCTGAGCACTGTGTAAGGGTGCTTATGTTTGAAAATGGATGGGCAGTTTAATGTGCCTGGGAAAGCAGTGGGACACAGCCCAAGTCCTTGGGCCCCTGATCAGCTCAGCTCTAGCCAATGGGGCCATCTGGGGAGTGAACCAGCGGATGGAAGACCTCTCTGCCTCTGCCTGTAACTCTGCCTTTCAAATAAAAAAAAAAAAAAGAATCTACTTAAATTAAAAAAAAAAAAGACCATTTGGTATGTGAATTATTTCTTAACAAAGCTATTTTTAATACCTAGATAAAGTTAGGAATAGAGACAAAGAGGTGGCAGATAGGAATGAATTAGTACAGGTCTACAATCCCTTATTTGTAATTCTGAAATTCAAAAGGTCTCCAAAACGTTTGTAATATATATTTATTTATTTAATTTGCTTGAAAGGTAGAGACAGAGATCTCCCATCCACTGGCTCACTCCCCAAACACTGTCAGGGCTAACCCAGACCAAAGCTGGGAGCTGGGAGTTAACCCAGGTCTCCGTGTAGGTGGCAGGCACCCTCCCAAGATCTTTAATGGCTGTGCCAAGCGCCCATCCCTTAAACATGTTCACGACTGTCATTTTTTAGACAATCCTAAGGTGAATAATGGCTCAACCCGGGTTCAGCGCTCATCACTCCTCCGCGTCGTGTGGCAGAAGTGAAGCACGCGCAGCGCTGCCGCAGAGCTGTACCTCTACTTGTCTGATGGCTCCCTCCAGCTCAGCGGGCGACTGCAGCGCCCACCTGTCTTTGCCGTCCACCCAGCGGCTGCTCAGCGGGCCTGGGACCCTCTTCCACATGGCCACTCGCCCTCTGTCGGTGCCAGCTGCAAGAAGGCCTGGAGGTGACAACACGCGCAGTCACTGAGCGGGAAGAGGCACCACGGCAACCACGGCAACCAGCTCCCTCCCCGAGCGCTGCCCCAGCCCCACGACCGGCAGCCCAGCTGGCGGAGGTGGTGTGCTGGCCACGCGGTCTTCTCCGGCAAGCTCGCCTGCTGTGTTCTGGGCTGCTTTCCCAGTGCAGGGGCACTGCCGAGCAGCCAGCAAGCGTGGCTCTGGCTCTCTCCTGTCCTCTGTGTCATGAATCTACCTGCATGTACACCGCCCCCTCCCCACACTGTGGGGTTTCAGGAGGGGCAGGTCAAGGTGACACAGTCAATCCATCATGCGGTGGGCCTAACCCTCCGGCCATATGTAGGATAACCAAGCTCTACTGTCCCTAGCTCGCCTACACCGCACTCATGCTACTTAAACGAGTGACCCTGGCTAGCACGGACTTCCCAGCAGCCGTCTGTCCCTGTGGTCACTCTGCCCCCTCCCAGGCTGCCTCACCTTTGACCGCGCAGTAACAGACACAGTTTATGTTCTCTCCTCTCTCAAAGCCACATGACTCCTCTAGACTCAGCACGTAATTCTCTTCTCGTCCTAAATCCCAGAACCTGAGGAAGAAAGCCAGCAGGAGAGGGGCTGTGTGAGAGCCTTCCCACTCTGCCGAACCTGTGGCACAAACGCTAGAAACAGGGCACGAGGCCTGGCTCTCTGGACTCCAGAGTCCTGTTTGTGGTGACATGGGTGACACGCAGAAACACACAGCCCTAAGCATCAGGCTAAAGGAGCTGGAGGCAGGGGAGACCAAATGCCCCGTTTAGTGGGTACCACGCTCAAATAACCAGGCAAGGCAGTTCCACAGATACACAGGGAGGCGGGGGCACTCCTGGGGCCTCTCCAGTTGGCCCCTGGTGTGGTTAACTGGGCATGCCCGACTTGATGGGCGTATTTCACTGAGCGCAGAGGAGCCTGTTCCTGAGGACGCTTTATCTAGGGCCACATGCCGGGAAGGCTGCTCTCACCTGAGGACTGCCTCTCCCAGGGCCGTCACGAGGAGGCTGTCCTCAATCAGGATGATGTCTGCTCGGTGACCTGTTTTCCCGCTCAGCTTCACCTGGATAAGGGAAAACCCAAGAGGAGCGTGTGGCTCTCGCTGTGGCTTCTGTTCCTGGACTTGGTCCTCGGCGACATCGCAGACTCCCCCAGTGGAGGACAGGAAGGGTGGACAACAGAGACCCGAGATGCATAGGCTGAAGCAAACGGCGACTCTTGCACATTAAGCACTAGCCACCCAGTGCGAGGTGTGCCCAGAGCGGTCCCTAGGTCGGGCCTGCGCCCTCCAGGCATGGTGCGATTCCCTAGGTCGGGCCCGCGCCCTCCAGGCGTGGTGTGCCCGGAGCGGTCCCTACAGGCCTCACCATACCCGTTTTGCAGAGAACAAGCTTGCTGTGGCCCTGCCAGCCAGTGCGTAGCTGGGCAGCTGAGGCTGGCCTCTACGGGCTGGACTGTGTCCCCCAAATTCATGTACTGCAGTCCTCACCCCAGTGTGACTATGACTGTGAGTACAGATGGGGCCTTCAGTAGGTGACCAAGGTGAAGTGAGCTCATGGGGGTGGCGGGGCCTGGCCTGCCAAGGCTGTGGCCTCTGGGTCCTCTCTCCCAGGATGCAGCGAGCAGGTGGCTGTCTGCAAGCCAGGAACCAAAGAGCTGGCACCTCCCTCACTGAGCCTCCAATGCCCAGGACTGCGAGTGGGAAACACCTGCCTTCATGCTGCCAGGCCTGTGGCGTGTCTGGGGCAGCCTGAGCTGAGAAACAAGGTCCCTGTGACTTACTGCCCACTCTTCAGATGAGGCGAGGGGATCTGAGTGACCAAATAATCACAAAAACTGACTAGTGCTATGATCCACTAGAGCGTTTTCCAAGAAGTAAGGACTCCCGTGGTGCAAACAAGGGGCTGGCGTGATGACACAGTGGTGAAGAGCCACCGCAGTGCGGGCATCCCATATGGGTGCCACTTCATGTCCCGGCTGCTCCACTTCTGATCCAGCTCCCTGCTAGTGCACCTGGGAAAGCAGCGAAAGAGGGCCCGAGTGTTTGGGCCCCTGCACCTACAGGGGAGATCCAGAAGCCCCTGGGTCCAGACTGGCCCACCTCCAGCCACTGCGGCCATTGAGGAGTGAACCAGCAGATGGAAGATCTTCTAACTCTGCCTTTCAAATAAGTAAATCTTTTTTTTTTTTTTTTTTTGACAGGCAGAGTGGACAGAGAGAGAGAGAGAGAGAGAGAGAAAGGTCTTCCTTTGCCGTTGGTTCACCCTCCAATGGCAGCCGCGGCCGGTGCACTATGCTGATGCAAAGCCGGGAGCCAGGTGCTTCTCCTGGTCTCCCATGGGGTGCAGGGCCCAAGCACTTGGGCCATCCTCCACTGCCTTCCTGGGCCACAGCAGAGAGCTGGCCTGGAAGAGGAGCAACCGGGACAGAATCCGGCGCCCCGACCGGGACTAGAACCCGGGGTGCTGGCGCCGCAGGCAGAGAATTAGCCTAGTGAGCCGCGGTGCCGGCCCATAAGTAAATCTTTAAAACAACAATTTAAAAAAATATCAATAAGTAAATGAAAAGAAGCCCACAGGAGGGCAGTGGATGGCAGTGTCCCTGGCGAGCCACAGGTGGCCGGAAGGCGGCTGCTGTGGGGCGTGTGGTGCTGTGTCTTCACAGAAGGCCTCGCTTCTCTGGGCGCAGCCCAGGGCTGACGCTGAGAGTTACCTTCAGGGACCTGGCACTTTCAGGAGCCACCTCACCACATGGCTCTCCAATGGGCACCTGTAACACCACGCCTGCCCCAACCCCACCTCGGGGAGAACGTGCACGTGTAGGCAGATGGGAGACTGTGCCAAGACCTTGCCAACAGGCCACACCCTACAAGGGACAGCGAGTGACTTCCTTGATGCCTCCAGCTGCAGACGGCCGCCACCTCACCTCCCCCTGCTGTGAAGGTGGACAGCTGTCGCAAGGTGAGGGCACAGGCGTCTCCCGCTGCCCATGGCTGCCTGGCCACACCAGCCATCTCCTCCTTGGTTCTCACGTGAGCTGAGCATCCGATGGTGAACGGCTATGTTAGACCAACACCTTTCCAGTCTTGCTAACTCCCACAGAGGGCAGCCAACGCAGGGCTCTCGGGTGCTACCAGGACCATTCTCCCAACTACCTTCATCATTTCTTCTGCTTCACCGGCAGGTGTCACCGTGTACAGGGACAGCAGAAGGTTCTCCGTGACCACCACCAGTGCCTCTCTTTTCTCGAGGTAGAACATTGTCTGGATGGAGCCATCTGTGGATGCCACGCATGCCGTCTTGCCTTTCTTGTCCACGTAGTGCACGGTCCCTGGGAGCACAAGCGTGTGTCACCAAGCAGCTGTTTCTATCCACCAAAGACACTTTCAAAACAAAACATCTTCATGCTAAGAATTTATGTTACTGTTGTGCTGTCCGCCACGCTTCTGGCGCTCTCTGCCCCCTCTGCCTGGCTCTAAGAGTCAGCTGTGCCGTCCGCCATGCTTCTGGCGCTCTCTGCCCCCCTCTGCCTGGCTCTAAGAGTCAGCTGTGCCGTCCGCCATGCTTCTGGCTCTCTCTGCCCCCTCTGCCTGGCTCTAAGAGTCAGCTGTGCTGTCCACCATGCTTCTGGCGCTCTCTGCCCCCTCTGCCTGGCTCTAAGAGTCAGCGGTGCCAGGTAGCTCCCCTGCCCGGCCCCCTCTCCTCCAGCCCTGGCCCCAGCAGCCACTCCTTCTGCCTCGTCCCTTCCTTCCTGGGCATCAGAGCTTGGTAGAAGGGGCCCTGGGAGTTCTCAGGAGTCTCTGGTTCCCATGTGCTGCCCTGCAGAAGCACCCTGTGAGGCTCCTCATCAGACGCCCAAAGGTGGATTCCAGGTGAACCAAGAAGTCCAAGGTCACGTAGAGGCTGTAACAAGTGCACGTTACAGGGCAGGCTAGTGGGGGAAGCCATGGGCAGGAGGCCCTGGCACACAGTGGCTGCTTGATGAGTACCAGACTTACAACCCAGGGAGCATCACAAAGACCCTTCCAGCCTCTGCACTAATGGCCGCTGGGCCTGGCAGCCAGAGAGTGACCACTGACAAGAAGTTCCCGGGCAAGAGCCCCTCAAACACAGACACGGGGCAGCCCTGTCCTCCCTCCTTAGAAGCAGCACAGACACAGCCAAAGCTGGATGGTGCTGCCCCCAAGGACGGCCTGTGTGCAGCCGCAGCAGCTCTGTGCAGCATCATCTCCCCACCAGAACCCCCAGGATCCTCTGCCTCCCCGAAAGGCAGGCCAAGACCCGCACCATCTGTCAGACTGACGAAGAACGACAGCCCCTCTTGGGAGCCCGTCTTCGGGGAGTTTCCAAAGCCGCTTTTCCTCCAGTTAAACATGTCCAGGGCTTTTTCATCGCCACTCACAGCCGCCTTGGCCAACTGGACCAGGTCCCTGCAAGTAAACACAGCACTGCAGTCGGGGCCCTTCCGCTGCCCCCAGGGGGCCGGCGCCACCACCCCCAGGAGCCCCACGCTTACTCGCCAGGAGGGGGAAGCTGGAAGATGCAGCGCGTGAGGTGTTTTCCATACTCGTGTTTCAGCAGAGGCGCACCTTGGACTCGACCCCTCTGATCCAACCTCCACAAAAGCAGAACCCCGAGCTGGAAAAACCCAACATCATCAGTGCTGCACACACGTGCAGGCAGGAGGTGCAGTATGACACAGGATGTTCCTGACAATTTATTTTCCTTCATTTATTTTATTTATTTGAAAGGCAGAGAGACAGAGACACTGGTCGTCCACTGGTTCACTGTTCAATGCCAACAGTCAGGGCTGGGCACTATACCCAGGTCCCCCACGTGGGTGACAGGGACGCAGGCAGCTGGGCCATCGGTGCTGCTTCCTGGGATGTGTGCTAGCTGGACTCAGAAGAGCTGGGAACCAAACCCAGGCACTCAGATACAGGGAGTGATATCCCGAGCGCAACACTGAGCACTGCACCAAATGTCCTTACAAAACTTCAACATGTGCACAGCAAAAATCGCAAATGTTCTAGTCAAAGCCTTTAAAGAGTCAGAACCCTGCTGCACACTCTCTCCCCATCTGTATTCCCAACAGAGTTCAGTTTTTAGGATTTTTATATTTTAGAATAACTTGGGATTTTCATAAAAACTGCAAATACAGTGTAGAGTATCCCAGATACAACACCAGTTTCCTCTACCAGATCATGCATTAGTGTGGTTCATTTCTTCTTTTTCCCTCCTTTTATGTAATTTATGTACTTATTTTAAAGGCGCAGAGAGAGGGCGCCCCCCTTAGACAGAGATCTTGCATCCACTGGTTCACTCCCCAAGGAGCTTCAACAGCTGGGGAAGAGCCAGGTTGAAGCCGGGAGACTGGAGCTCCACCTGGGTCTTCCATGTGGGTGGCAGGAACCCCAGCACTTGGGCCACCATCTACTGCTTTCCCAGGTGCATTACAGGGAGCTGAAGTGGAAGTGGTGCAGTAAGGATCCGAACTGGTGGTCTCATCTCGTTATGCCAGTGTTGCAAGTGGCAGCTTAACCTGCTGTGCCACAATGCTGGCCCCCAGATAGCACATTTCTTGGAACTAATGAACTAACACTGTTACATTACATTACTACTGACTATAGCCCATGCTTTCTGCCCCCGGCCCTCAGCTCTCCCTGCTGGCCCCGCCTGGGGCCCCCAAGACGTCGTCATCCTGTCTGCTCTGGGCTGGGACAGTTTTCAGACCCCAGTGTGGGAGCTGGGGCACGTGTGGGCTGCCCTTGTGCTGGGGCTTGTCTGACACTTCCCTGTGACCTGAGTAGGTTGTGGTCTGCAGAGGAGGGGGGAGGAGCAGCGCCTTCTCCTCACGTCCTGTTGAGGGTCCTCTCTGCCCCCCTGACCTGCTGCTGCTGACCCTGATGGCCTGGCCGGGTCGTGCCTTTGGTGTCTCCACTGCCTGTTACGTCCTGTGCTGCCTGGAGGACACTGCTGTGCGCAGCACATGGGCGAGGAGGGGTCGGGCCACCTCCTCACAGGTGGGGGGTGAATGCAAATGATGTGGGGTTCTTCAGCGAGAGGCTTGTCTTTTCTCCACCCCTGACTTTTCATTCAATCACACACTTGTACCCGTGTGGGCTTAGAGATACTAATCTACATCGGACTGTCCAACACCGTTGTATTTATCTGGCTCCGGCTTTGGTCTCGGGGAGCTTTCCGGGTGGCTCCTGGGTCCCTCTGATGAAAGCCCACCGTGAGGGCGGTGGTGTTCGCGAGCACACCCCCACTTCCTGGCACTCTGAAGGTTTCCAGTCTCGCTGTACTGCCAGTCTCTGAGCCGGCCGTTTCTCTGCGGAGTGTGGTTCATTTTACCGGAGGGGAGGATCAGTCAGCAAGCCGGGTTCCCACGCGTGCTCAGTTCTACGGTCATCAGTGTCCCCGATCCAGAGCACAAAGGCTAGAGGGCTTGAGGAAGCCGGGCTTTGTGATGGGAGGGACAGGTGAGGCTCGGCCAGCGGCAGGCAGCCTTGTGACCAAGTCCATGGCACTGCTCCTGTGCTGTGAAGCCCAGGCTCTCCGAGGCTGCAGGCTCTTCCCTGCCCCCACCGCGGCAGGGACTGCACACCGCCCACGCTGGGTATCACCATTTCTACAACAGGATTTTAAAGAGCTCAGCTACAACGGACATCCAGGGGAGGCTTTGCAAGGCGAGCGCGGGCACTCACACGACCAACGTTGACAGGATGGTTCACTCTGCAGTGTCGGGGGTATGAAGAAAAGCATGCTTGTGTTTCATAATCCCTTTTCCAACAAAAAAATTGAAAATAATGCCCCCATAGTGAGGCAAAACCACAAAGAGAAAACAAAGGTGACCCCTTGCCCTGTGCCAGGCTCCCCCCCCCCCCCCAGCAGTGACTTGAGCGAGCTTCATCAGCACGGCCAAGCCAGGGGACCAAAGCCCGTCCCCTGGGCGCCACCAGACACGGCCGACTGCACCGCTAGGCTGCTGCGCAGGGAGGCGAGCGATGGATAGCCACGAGGAGGGCGTCTGTGCCAGAGGCAGTGGTCTCCGCTCAGAGGGACGCACACGCCTCGTTCCAAGCCAAAGACAGGCGTGGATGCTGGGAGTCGGAGCTAAACCCCCACTGACTGGCGGGGAGGGGGTGCCAAAGATGCAACCAGTCAACGACTCCTGCCCTCAGGTTCCTGCCTGATGAGCCAGGACGGTGGGCTTCACGTAGGCTGAGACTCGGGAGGAAACGGGCTGTCGGCCCCCTCTGCCCGGTGTCTTCTCCATGCCCTACTCTTCTGCCCCTCTCAACACACCCAAGGGTGAGCCTGTGGGTGCGGGGCTGTCCTCACTGTGTGTGGATTCCACGTCACTTCATGCAATGCATTTTTTTTTTTTTTTTGATAGGCAGAGTGGATAGTGAGAGAGAGAGAGACAGAGAGAAAGGTCTTCCTTTTTGCCGTTGGTTCACCCTCCAATGGCCGCTGCGGACGGCGCATCTCGCTGATCTGAAGCCAGGAGCCAGGTGCTTATCCTGGTCTCCCATGGGGTGCAGGGCCCAAGGACTTGGGCCATCCTCCACTGCCTTCCCGGGCCACAGCAGAGAGCTGGCCTGGAAGAGGGGCAACCGGGACAGAATCCGGCGCCCCAACCGGGACTAGAACCTGGTGTGCCGGCGCCACAGGATTAGCCTGTTAAGCCACGGTGCCGGCCATGCAATGCATTTTTATACAGTCAGACCCTACAGCAAAGCTGCCCAGAGAAGTCCCCTGAGCCAGGAAGAGCAGGATCTAAGGTGGCAGGGACCAGCATGACACTAGAATGCTCTAGATCTCACCACTTCAAGGACGCTCACACACCGGTACTCTGACATGTACCACTCACAAGCCCCTCACTGACCTGCTTGCCAACGATCAGGGTGGGAGAATCCTCTGAGGAGGCGGGTGGCTGGGCAGGTAACAAACTCCTGGACTCCTGATGGGACTTCTGGTGGACACTTACTGGGTGACCCCATCCAGCGTCTGTTTCTGGAGCCTGAACACCCCAAACCCTGCTGAAGGCGCAGATGCGAGCACTGAGCACGAGTTGGCTTAGACTCAGGGATGGAGGAGGAGCAGGTCCTCCCGAAGCCAGCCACACTCTCGTCCAGCTGTGGGATGCCCAAAGGCCCCGGGTCACGAGGCCTCAGCTGCTCTGGGTTGGCTCCATGGGTGCCAGGACAGGGCCTCTGGGCAGTGTCTTCTGGCTACTCTTGATGGCCTCTCTTCCCATTCTTCAACCACTCCCAGCACAACCTTGGATCTTCCTAGAAGGACGAGTGTTTCTGCTCTTAAATAGTCTAACTCGCAGAGGGTGGCTGGCTCACACCTGGGCTCCATTTCATGCCTTAGTCAACTATTTTGTTAGTTGTCTCTTAATATGGTCAAGATGACAGTGATGAGACTAGTGGTCTGGCATTACCATATCCCCACGGCAAATCTGCAGACCGCAACAGCAGGGAGGGGGAAAGATCAGGGAATATGGGACACAAAAAGTCATTAGGTGGGAACTGAATGGAAAATAAGAAAAACCACCCAAACATGAGAACTTGATAGAAAAACAGGCAAACATGGACAGAAAACCAGCACAAAAACTCTGTCGGCAACACTCACTGCCGACAGCTAAAGAATCGCAAACAACGAGGCTGCTCAACCAGTCTGCTTCTCTAGCAAGATCTGACCCTCTGGTGCCCCTGTGGGGAAAGACTGTTGTGCTATGTGCGGTGTGTGTGTACTGTGTTTCTGTGCTGTGCTGTGTGTGCTATGTGCTTTGTGTATGTGCCATGTTTGTGTGATGTGCTGTGTGTACTGTGTGTTGTGTGTGTGCTGTGTGAACTGTCTGTGTGCTGTGTTGTGTGTGCTATGTGTGTGTGGTTTGTGTGCTATGTGCTGTGTGTGCTATGTGTGCTGTGCTGTGTATGTTGTGCTGTGTTGTATATTGTGCTGTGTGTGTGCACTGTGTGCTATGTGCTGTGTGTGTGTGCTGTATGTGCTGTGTTGTGTGTGCTATGTTGTGCTGTGTTATGTGCGTTGTGTGTGTTGTGCTGTGTGTGTACTGTGTCATGTAGTGTTACACTATCTTTAAAAAAATAGTCAGGAAAACAAGCAGGCAGACAACGCCCTCTGTGACACTCTGGCCACCAAGCGCTTTATCTGCTCGTCTCATGAGGAGACAGACACATCTAAACTGCGGGACATTCTACAAAGCTGCCAGCTGCAGACTCCGCAAAATATCAACATCATGAAATAGAGAGAGATAGAGAGAGAGAGAGAGAGAGAGAGGGACTGAACAGAAATGAAAGTGGAATGCAACACTCGAGCGTGTATGGCTGTGAAGCACGCCCTGGGATAACGGTGCCGCACCAGCCCTGCACTTCCTGAGGTGACCCCGCGCTGTGGTCATGCAGCAGGACGTCCTAGCCAGGAGACTGGTGCCCACGTACGCAGGAGTGAGAGCCACAGCGGGGGCCTGGAACCGTGCTCAGCAGGCCAGGCTGCGCTTGTGATGCTGGCGTCCCACACCGGAGCTCCACTGCCAACACGGCCCCTGCCACTGCACCTGGAAAAGCAGCAGGTGACGAGAACGCGTGGCCCGCCACCACTGGGGAGGCCCCGATGGGGCTCCAGGCTCCTGGCTTGGCCACAACAGCCATGAAGGAAGCGGACCAAAGGATGGAAGATCAGATGGAAGATCTCTCTCTCTTCCTCTCTATCACTCTGCTTTTCAAATAAACAACTCTTTAAAAAATAAAGTTAAAAAAGGCTCATAATGCCACAACAAATCCTAGTTACTCAGAAGAACATATTCGGGGGGCAGGAGGCAGGAAGAGCTGTGCAAAGGACGGGGGCTCCTCACACCGTTCCGTCAGCTCCTCTCAAGGATCCGTGCCATGTGAGCAGGGGACTCACAAAGCAGTGGCCGGGTTAGACTGCTGGACCCTGCCTCTGGCCTCCGGCAATGCACAGCCTGGGAGGCAGTGCAGATGACACAAGTAATTGGGTTCCCATGACAGCACGGAATATGCAGCTTCGGCCGGGCCCACACCTGGCCGCTGCAGGCATTTGGGGAGTGGACCAGTGCACAGGACTGCTCTCTGCCTCTCAAATAATTAAAAAGGAAAGAAAAACCAGTTAAAGAAATAATGTATCTGTGTGTGTCTGAAGACAGGAGAGAAGCTAAGCAGCCACGTGTCTGGAGGGTGGCAAAGCGCATGCTGGGCAGGGCTGTACTTCAGATGAGCACAGCTGTGAACTCTGCGGTTTGGACGCGTGTCACCACGGTTACGATGCAGGGACACACGTGCAATCTGTGGGTCAAACGAGCTGGCAGATCACTCCCTGCCACGGGGGCCTCTCCTGCACAGCACCCTCAGCCTCCCTCATCCACGAGATGCCAGCAGACTCCTCCCCAAGCTGCGATGACAAAAGCTGTCTCTGGCACTATCACACGTCCCCTGGGCGCTGGTCAAGACTGAGCCAGACAGAGCTAGGGACTCCTGGCAAGGAGGATGCACGCATGTTCACAGACCTGAGGGACCTGAGGGTGTGAAAGGGACAGAACTGGAGTCAGTCTCCCAATGTCTGAGTGCAACTTCTCGACAGAGCTCCATTTCAGAACCACAGACACAACCTGGTCACCGTGGGGAAAGACATCCCCAAGTCTTGTTTCCAACATAAAATCAATTCTGTAACCACAGTTGGCAATCGCACACTCCAAGGCAGTCAATCCTGTGACACCTGTCAGAGCTCAGTCAGGGACTTCGCCACCAGCCGTTCACTCACCTTGTCCCCGGACACGAGGCAGCTCCCACTGGTGCTCCAGCTGAGGACGGTGATGGCACAGGTGTGCATCATGGGCACAGCGTGCTGCTCCCTGTCCTGCTGGTTAAACACTGTCACTTCTCCCATCTCCCAGCCGATGGCCAGGATCAGCCGCGTTGGGTGCCAGCACAGCAAAGTGACCTGGGATGGCCTCTCAATATGTATATCAAGCACACGCTGACCCTACATGGGACAAGAGATAAAATCCAGTATTATAGGTAGTAGCAGCTACTTTTTTAAGACTTCTTTACTTGGGGCTGATGTCGTGGCATAGCAGAAAGAGCCACTGCCTGTAATGCTGGCACACCATGATGACCTCACACGTGCACACATGTGACTAGACCTCACACACATGCATGTGCATGACTAGACCTCAGACATGTGCACACGTGACTAGACCTCACACACATGCATGTGCATGACCAGACCTCACACATGTGACTAGACCTCACACACATGCATGTGCATGACTAGACCTCACACATGTGACTAGACCTCACACACATGCATGTGCATGACTAGACCTCACACATGTGCACACATGTGACTAGACCTCACACATGTGACTAGACCTCACACACATGTGCACACGCACACTAGACCTCACATGTACACGCACACATGACTAGACCTCACATGTACACACAGACCTCACACACATGCATGACTAGACCTCACACACATTCACACGATCATGTGACTCGACCACACACACACATGACTAGACCTCACACACATGCCTGCACGTGTGTGACCAGCCCTCACACACATGTGTACACACCTGTGTGGTACATACACATACAGGCACACACAGGACCAAAGAGCCATGAAATACAAGAGGCAGAAGCTGCTGAGGGCAGACCCACAGCCGCCAGATCCACCTGCTCCAGATAGGTGTCCACGATGCCTCCTGAGGTGCTGCTCTTGTAAGCCACTGCCAAGAACGGGAGGACGGGGTGCCAGCTGATGTGAGAAGGGGCCCCCGCTGCATCCCGGGCGTCGATCTGGTGGTCAAAATAGAGGGCCATGACGGGACACACACCTGGTCAGAGTCGAAACCTGCATGGGCAAAAGCACAGAGTCCAGGGGTTTTAAACACACACCAGGCTGTATAGCCACAGAACCGACAGACCACAGATCCACCATCCTGCAACCCTGGGCTGCTGAACAATGTCTCCCTGAACCGGTGCAGGCCACGACATGTGGAATGCATCTCTAACCAGGAGAAAACACCAAACTAGAGACAAGAGACTGGGCCTGGGATGTCATGGGGTGCAACAGAAACAGAACACACAGCACGCAGGCCCCGCACCCCACACCCCACCCTCCATGCCTGGTAATTTTTATTCCAATTATAATGACGATAATTTATCTTTCCTCAGTGGCCTCTGAAGCAAAATTTTCAAAAAGCAAACCGCTCCACTGGAGAGTACCTGTGTAGGGAAAAAAAGTCCCCAAATTCTGGTAGAGCATAAAACAGGAGACTGTCTTCTAACCTCCCCCCGCCCCAGGTCCTGGCAGATGGGCGAGTCGCTCCATTAGAGTCCACAAGACAGAGTCCGGGGAGACTGTCTTCTAACCTGCCCCCCCACCCCACCCCAGGCATGTGCTGCCAACTTCAGCAACCTCTCTCTTCCTTGCAGGCCTGGAACACAGACAGGTGCTACCCTGTTTCAGAAGAGGCAGAAGCTCAGGTGAGACGGCTGACTGCCCACCGCAGGTCAGTCTGGGAGGCAACTGCAGAGCAGAGTGCCCGTGGGCCAGCTTCATACCAACACAAGAGCTACCAGAACAGCAGGAATGTGTTGGCCAGTTCTTCCACTGCCCAATGCCCACAGCTGGAGCCCCTGTGCACTCCTGCTGGGAATGTAAGACGGTGCAGCTGCTGGGATCCCGCAGGTCCACTTCTGGGCATGCGCTCCGAGAATGGAAAGCCGGGGCAGTTACAATGCTGCTCGGGACACCCACACCCCATACAGGAGCGCCTGGTTCAGTTCCAGTTCCTCTACTTCTGATCCAACTTCCTGCTAATGCACACCCTGGAAGGCAGCAAGCGAGAGCTCAAGGGCTTGGATCCGTACACCCACGGGGAGACACGGATGGAGTTCCTGGCTTCACCGGCCAACACAGCATAGGGAGAATGAACAGCAGATGGGAATTTTCTCTCCCTATGACTGTCTCTCAAAAAAGATTTCTTGGGGCCGGCTGTGACCCAGTGGGTTAAGGCCCTGGCCTGAAGCACCGGCATCTCATATGGGCGCTGGTTCTAGTCCCAGCTGCTCCTCTTCCAATCCAGCTTTCTGCCATGGCCTGGGAAAGCAGAAGATGGCTCAAGTCCACCCACCCGCGTGGGAGACCCGGAGGAGGCTCCTGGCTCCTGGCTTTGGATCGGCGCAGCTCTGGCCGTTTTGGCCATCTGGGGAGTGAACCAGCAGATGGAAGACCTCTCTCTCTGTCTCTACCTCTATAACTTTTTCAAATAAATAAAATAAATCTTTTAAAAAAAAAAAGATTTCTTAAAATTAGCAGAGTTGGCGCCGTGGCTCACTTGGTTAATCCTCTGCCTGCCGCACTGGCATCTCGTGTGGGCACCGGGTTCTAGTTCCAGTTGCTCCTCTTCCAGTCCAGCTCTCTGATGTGGCCAGGGAGTGCAGTGGAGGATGGCCCAAGTGCTTGGGCCCTGCACCCACATGGGAGACCAGGAGGAAGCACCTGGCTCCTGGCTTCAGATTGGTGTAGCTCCAGCCTTTGCAGCCATTTGGGGGGTGAACCAATGGAAGACCTTTCTCTCTGTCTCTCTCTCTCTCTCTCTCACTAACTCTGTCAAATAAAAAAAAATTAGCAAAAGGACCTTTTCGAAAATTTTTATTTATCTATGTTAATTTTATTTGAAAGTCAGTGAGAAAGAGGAGCAGACAGTTCTTCCACTAGCTTCCCATTTCCACTGCCCAACTGCCACAGCCAGGAGTCTAGAGTTCCATCTGGATCTGCCACATGGGTGGCAGGGACTCAAGTACCGGAGCCGTCACCTGCTTCCCAGGCATGCAGCAGCAGGAAGCTGGTTGGTAAGCAGAGCTACCAGGCCCTCAAATGTGGATACCAGTGTCCCAAGCAATGACTTAACCACTGCACCCAAATCTCTGTTTCGGAAACATTTTTTAAACATTTATTTTCAGTTTACTTGGAAGACAGAGATCCATCTCCTACTTGCTGGTTAACTCCCCAAATGCCTGCAACAGCTGTGGATTGGCTACATTGGAGCCAGGAGCCTGACTCCAGCTGGGTGTGCCACGTGGGTGGCAGCAGCCCCAGTTCTTGAGCCATGGCCTCTGCCTTCCAGGTGCGTTACAGGGAGTTGAATCAGAGCTGGGAGTCAGACCCAAGCGCTGTGACTGGGAGGCAGGTGTTCCAATCAAGAGGCCAAATGCCCACCATGGAAACCTTTTACGATGAGTTTCAATGTTTTGCATCTAGACAAAGGTCTACATCCTATGAAACATTCTTTTTTTAATATTTATTTTATCTGAAAGAGTTACAGAGAGAGGTAGAGCCAGAGGGGGACAGAGGTCTTCCATCTGCTGGTTTACTCCCCAAATGACCACAACGGCCACATCTGAAGCCAGGAGCTTCTTCCAGGTCTCCCACGTGGGTGCAGGGACCCAAGCACTTGGGCCGTCTTCTTCTGCTTTCCCAGGCCAGAGCACAGAGCTGGAAGTGGAGCTGCAGGGACTTGAACCCGTACCTATGTGGGATGTCTGCACTGCAGGCGGCGGCTTCACTGGCTACACCATGGCGCCGGCCGCCAGAATAATCTTTAACGGGTTTACTTTGCAGAAAAATTTCTCTGAAAATTGAGCAATACTTTATTTTTGTTGTAATGATTACATATGACATATGTGCTCTGATAGGGTAATTCTAACAGAGCTTGAATAAAATTAAACTTGACTTGCCCTGCTTTGTTTTTTAACTTCAAACACTGTGATAACAGAATGCTAACAACATTTTCTCTCCTTTAAAATTTCATTTCAGGTATACAAATTTCATATTTTTCACACATACAGATTTAGGAACACGGTGATACTTCCCACTCGACCTTCCCTCCCACTAACAACATGTTCTCTCGTGCCTGGGTCTTTTCTGCTGGGTGCTGAGGACATCTCTCCTCCAGGGAGCCCTCAGGACTTGATCCTCCGGCCCCTGCACCCCCCCTTCCGGCTGCACTGGGCGCTGCGGCCCGGGCGCCCCCGCCTCAGGCAGGCCCGCCTCCGTGCTCGGCCCCGAGCGGGGCCAGCAGAGCGTTCCCGGCGCCGCCTGGGCGGCCCGCCTGTCCCCGCTCCCTCATCGCTCCTGTCGCCGGCACCTAACGTGTCCGCAGAGTCACCAGGCCAACGGCGCGAGGCGGAGGGCGAACAGCCACAACGACCGCCAGGCCCGCGTCGCCCCGCTTAGCCAACTCCCGGGCTCCGGACACGAACCTGCCGCCGGGAGGAGGAAAACCGGACGTCTCGCTGGTGCCGAGGCCCCACGCCGCCGCCGCGCGCTCCCCGGCCCACCCGAGGCTCCGCACGCCGCTCGCCCTCCGCCGGGGGCCGCGCCGCCTCCCCGGGGCCCGCGGGACTCACCTCGCCGCGCCGCCGCGTTGCCGGGACGACGGGCCCGCGCCGCCGGGAGCCGAGGGCGGGAGTCGGCGAGGCGCGCGCGGCCCTCGGGGCCCCGCTCTGCCGGTCTCGGACACGGGGGCGCGAGCCTCCCTTCCGGACGCGCGTCCCGCAGAGCTCCGGGGCCGCTCGCCCCGCCGGCGTCCGCGCGTCGTCCACGGCAATGGTGAGGGGGCGCGCGGGGCCGACGGGACGGGGCCGGGCCCGCCGCTCTGACAAACACCAGCACTGCTCGCGCTCGTCGGTCGCCACGACGAGGGGCGGCGCCGTAGCGCCCCCACGCTGTGAGGAGGCGCGAGCGTCCCCCTCAGGATCGCTTCACCGGATTCGCGCCCGTTTCCACACGGCGTGAGGCGGCGTTTTCTTCTCACGCATCCGTCAACACAGCGGCGGCCAATCACCGCGCCGAGCTGGCGCTATTGGCTGGCGGCTGACCAATCCGGAGCGACGCACAGCCCGCACGGGCGCAGGCCGGCGTCACAACATTACTCACGTCGAGGGCCCGCCCCCGCGCTCGTACGTGCGGCGGCGCGCGCCCGCTCCCGGCCAATGGGAGCGCCGCTAGGGGGGGCGCGCCCGCCGGACAGCTCGTGCGGGCTCGCTCCCGCGCGCGTCGCCCCGCCCCGTCCCGCGCGCCCGCCCGCCCCGCCCCGGCGCGACGTCCCGGCGTCTCCACCGGCCGCCGTAGCCGGAACTGCTGCCGAGCGCTGCGGGTTGGGCCTCGGGTCGCCTGCAGCCCCGTCAGCCCCCGGCTGCCCGGCGGAGGGGCCGTGGGAAGGGAGCGTCGGTCGGCGGCCACAGCGGCGGCGCGGCTCGGCCGCGGCTTCTCCTCAGCCGTCGCGCGGAGGCCGGGGCTCCTCCGCCCGGCCGGCGCTGCGGGCGCCCGGGGGGACGTCCCGGGGCTCCGGGAGGCCAGGCTGCCGCGGGGCGTGGATGAAAAAGGTGACCGGAGCGGGGTCGCGGTCGTGCGGCCGCAGCCCGCCGGGAGGGAGGCTGCGTGCGTTCGGGTCCCGGGGCGCGGGCCCCGTCCACGCCCTGCAGCCCCGGGCGGCCGCGGTTGGCGGGGCTGCGGGTTTCTCGTTGCTGTCGGTGCGTTCCTCCCGTGGGGACGCGCAGGCCGAGACGCCGCGCGGCCCGGCGTCGTCGCGCCGGGGTGTCTGTCCCGGGGGCCCCGTTTGCTAGCGCCCCGCGCGGGGCCGCTTCGCGCGTCGTCGCCGGTGCCGGGGCGCCCTGGGCTGAGGACGCGTCCAGCGCTGCGCTGGCTCCGGGCAGCGGGGCCGCGAGCCAACGCGAGAAGCGAGCTGCGACCCCGAGTTTTCCCGCGGGTGCCCCCCGAGGGGCTCCTGCCGTTGGGCCGGGACGCGCGGGGCGGCCCCGGGGCGCAGGGCGCGCGCCTCCACCCCGGGCAGGGTCCCCGAGACCCTCGGCTGAGCTCCGCGCGGCGCTTCCCCCTCAGCGCTGGGCCGGCCGCCCTGGGCCACCATGGCGGTGTCGGTTCCGCGCCGGGGTCGATGCGGGCGGCCCGGCCCCACCGCGGGGCGGGCTCCGAGGGCCGCGCGCGGGGCAGGTGCGCCGCGCCGGGGAGCCCCGCGCGTTTCGGGGGGCGGGGAGGAGGTGGGGACGAGGGCTGGGTCGCGGCCGAGGCGGCGCGGGGAGCGAGGCCGGCGCTCGGCCGGGCCATGCGCGGCCCCGCAGGGTAGGCGGCTGCGGGCGCGGGGACGGAGGGTCCGCGTCTCGCTGGGCCCGGCCCCGGGCCCGCGTCGGGGCCCGCGCTCTCCGGGACAGGGCCGCGCCGGGCGGCCGGGCAGTCGCAGCCTCCAGCCGGGCGCCCGGGGCGCGGGTCTCGGCCGGCCGGGTCCCCGCAGCCCACGGGGGCCCGGACGGTGCGGGCCGGGCCGGGCCGGGGCGGGCCGGGCGGGCCGGGCGCGAGCGCGGATTTGGAACAAACAACGGCGGCCATGTTGAGAGGGACGCGGGCGGAGAAAGTTGCCGGGCCCGGCGCGGCCGCCTCACGGCGCTGCCCTCTGCTCCCCCGGCCGCAGGATGACAGTGAAGTTGGGGGGCGGCGGCGGCGAGGACGGGCTCAAGAAGCTGGGCAAGCGGTCGGCCGAGGAGGAGGCGCTGGCCGGAGACGCGCCCGGAGGCGCGGACGCGGCCGAGGACGGCGGCACAAAGCGCGACGAGCCGCCCCCCCGGGCCGGCGCCCCCGCGGCCCCCGGCGCAGCGGGCAGCCCCCAGGACCAGCACCACTTCCTCCGGTCCAGCGTGCGGCCGCAGAGCAAGAGGCCCCGCAGGGACCCGCCGGGCGCGGTGGGCGGCGGCAGCTCGGGGCCCCGCGGAAAAGGTAGGGCGGGCGCGGGACCCCGGCCCCCTCCCCTCCGGCCCTGGGAGCGGCGCCGCTGGGGGCTTGGGGGCGCCGTCCCCCCCCCCCCCAAGGCTGACCCCAGTGTGAGTTCTGAGGGCGCGGCCCGAGGACCCTTTCTTTGGGCAAAGAAAACAGCCCGAGGCAGGCTTTTTCCCAGAGGCCCCTTGCGACTCTCCTCTCCCGGACTGGGTGGTGGGCTGCTGCAAGCCCAGGACAATGGTTCAGAGCAGGGGATGACCTGGGGGTGTCAGTCCCCGAGTGGGGGGGTGGGGACCACAGCTTCCTGGCCCAGGGTGGAGGGCACAGGGCGGGGCCCTTCCTTTGGGGAGCCAGGAGGGTCTCGCCCAGAGTAGGGGGAGATGGAAGCAGCGCGGCCTGTGCGGTGAGGTCTGGACCCACCCGGTGCAGGAAGCCCTCCGGACCGGCCCCTCGTTTTGTCTGCCCGGTCTCAGCCGGGAATGTTGCTGTTGGGTTCTTGTCCTCGGAGAGCAGGTTTGCAACACTGTTTATAAATAGCAAATTTAGCACCTGGGAGTTTGGCCTGAAAAAAAGCTTTCACTTGGTTTCCTGGGAAATGTTGGTTTACATTTATCAAATCGTTCTGAAGTTTTTGAAAGGAAGCATGAACCGAGCCCGGCCGGGAGCTCAGGCCTCCCGTGTCCCCTGGCGCCTGCCTTTGCTTCCCCAGGAGCAGGGCTTCCTGCGGGTGAGGAGGTTGAGGGCAGCGTACCTGCAGAGGCCGAGGTGGCCTTTATCTTGGTCTGCGGGAGCTGACTGAGTCAGTATGCGCCGGCGTGCTCTTCCAGCTTGGCGTGTTTGGTACAAACAGCTTCTCACTGTTAGTTCTAGGTCCACCTGCGTTCCGTGGTCCGGGCCTCCGTGAGAGGATGCGCGGGTGCCTTGAGGGCTTGCTGTGGGTGGGGTCTCAAGCCCCACTACCTTGGCCCCTCGGCGCCACTCTGCTCACAGGCCTGCCGGAGGTGTCTCACCTAGGAGACAGGACAGCAGCCCCTCAGCTGTCCCGGAGCGCGGCTGCCGCGCTGGAGCGAGCTGTTGGGGGTGGGAGACACAGCTAAGCTCCAGCGGCGGTCTTTAGCTCCTGTGCCTCCCAGAGCTTCTCGGACACCATCTGCCCTTGGCTTCCTGTGCACTGCTCGCTGCTCACGGCTGTGGACTCTGGACGCACCTCACTCTGCCAGGACACCCCTCGTGCTTCGGGGAGACCCCCGCTCAGCTTAGTCGTCAGCACCCAGGGGAGCCTGCCCTGCTCATGACCTCGCGAGGCCCAGACCTGCCCCTGCACGCAGTGGAAATCTCCACAGGGGCTGGCTCTGTGTCATGGGAAATGAGCAATACGGACAGACTGTGACCTCTGTGCAGGAGACGTGGACGGGGAGCGGGGCGCCTTGACTTCCCTCGTCTCAGCCTCGTGGGCCTTGAGGGAATGGGGCAAGGAATTCCTCCGGTTTGGCTTTTGTCACACGAGCGTGTGTGCTCTCCCTGGGTCTGGAAGGATAGGCTCTTCTGTTGGCGTTAATGAAGAATGATGTTTCTATAGCGCAAGTCCAGGTGCTCTGAGGCGCTCACGGGGCCGTAGCAGAGACCGGTGCCTGTGCACCAAGCACCCTGCCTCCCTCACTTGGCCTTGGCGTGGCTATGGAGACAGGTATGTTGAAGTCACCGATCCTGCACGCCGGAACTCGTTGGAGCCGCTTGATTCCTCCCGCGCTGTGGCAGCGCCAGAGTGACCGAGGACCCACTAGACCGAGGCGGAGTCTCAGAGACCACGGTCCCTGAGGACGTGGTTGGGAGGAGGGCTGCTGCTGCCCTTCCATATTGGCCGCCTCAGGGTCAGCTGGCCTTGGCGATCCAGGCCACCTCGGAGCCTCCGTTTCCTTGTCTGTAAAAGGGGATAACTAACGCCCACCTGTCACCACGTGGGCTGCTCATAGCTTCCTGGCGTTTTGAGACTGGAACCACACCGAAGAGCAGTTAGGACCGGCAGCGGGGCCCCGCCTGCCCAGAGCTGCCGCGTGGCAGGGTCTGCTGCTGTGTAGCCTGCTAGATTCTAGGTTCCTTGCATTTATTTTATTTTATTTTATTTTTTGACAGGCAGAGTGGACAGTGAGAGAGAGAGAGACAGAGAGAAAGGTCTTCCTTTGCCGTTGGTTCACCCTCCAGTGGCTGCCGGGGTAGGCGCGCTGCGGCCGGCGCACCGCGCTGATCCGATGGCAGGAGCCAGGTGCTTCTCCTGGTCTCCCATGGGGTGCAGGGCCCAAGCACTTGGGCCATCCTCCACTGCACTCCCTGGCCACAGCAGAGAGCTGGCCTGGAAGAGGGGCAACCGGGACAGGATCGGTGCCCCGACCGGGACTAGAACCCGGTGTGCCGGCGCCGCAAGGCGGAGGATTAGCCTATTGAGCCGCGGCGCCGGCCGGTTCTTTGCATTTAAACTGAGTTGGGTGAGCTTGTGGCTGAGAGTTATGCTTTCTCAAACCTTCAGGTCCAGAAGGAACTGGGACCGTGTGTTGGCAGAGTGCTCCGGAGGGTGGATCGGCTATAGTGGGCAAGGGCTGCGTGCTGGCCTGCGGGAGAGCTCAGGCAGAGGTTGGCCAGAATGCTGCCCGCCTCTGCTCGATGGCAACTGTAGCTCGTTCCTGCCACCAGCTCAGCATCTCACCCATGCTCCTCTGGGTGGGAATTCACCAGATGTGGCAGACTGCAGAGTGCACTTCCTCTTCCAGGCGAACCCGGCAAGTGACCTTCCCCCATGCCATGCCTGGGTGGCGTGGTCATGCTGTGCCTCAGGCCCTCAGACGTGGGAGGGGAGAAGAGGAGGAGGTGGGGTGCTCCCGTGGGCTCTGTCCAGTGCACAGCCACACACCCTATGTGATGTGGTGAGCGGAGGAAGGTGATGTCCAGCCTGGCGTCCTGCTGTGTGGCCCAGACATCCCTGTGCTTGGGGGTCAGGAGAGCTGTGACCCAGGCCGCTTGAGGGGCTGCTGGTGAAGGCTGTGCAGGACAAAATTCCTGCACTCACAGGGCCTTGGTAAATGGCTTGAGTTGGGAGTTGGACAGATTTCATTTGCTTCGAGTCAGGAGAGGGCCTGATAAAGATGATGAGTTTTAGGTTTTAAGGCTGAGCTAGTGTTCAGGTACCTTGTTCTCTTTTACTGTTAAAACTCACATGGTGTCCGTGGTACCTGATGGTCTGTGAATTTGTTTTTTGCTGGTGGGGTGTGCTTTGGGGTTTTAATTGTGTCTTTGCTCTGGGTGGTGTGGCGATCCGAAGGTAGGAAGATGCCAAGGTGATAGAAGTGGCTGTAGATGGCCGCATCACAGACGTGGGCACAGCGCTGCCAGCGGCCGTGTGAGCAGAAGCCTCTGACGCTTTCAGTGAGCTCCGCGCTGACAGCCGGGCTCTGGCAGGCCCGGCCGGAGAACGAGCAGTGGGAGGCTGCAGGCCCTGCCGGTAGGTCCAGCAGCAGGGCGGGAAGTGGGCTGGTGTGCCCTGCATCGCATGTGGGCTCTGGAAGCAGAGCTGCTGGTACCACGGGGGCCCTGGGGAGACCTTCCTGGCGCTGCTGCCCCTCAGCCGTGGTGTGCTGGGAACTGAGGTGCACAGGAGGGCGTTGGCGCCTGGGCTGTCCTGGGCCTCTGGTGAAGCCCCACCCGCTTCCCTGTGCTGGGGTGTGGAGCAGTGGGGCCTGGAGGTGCACTCCCGTGAGCTGACCCCCGGACGTCTCTAGCTAAGCGTGAGTGAGGCTCCTGTGATCACCTCTTGTCCCGGGACAGTCGCTGAGTCCACCTCCCGTCACTGCTGGCTTTGCCGTCCCCGGCCCTTGGAGGGGGCTCACACGCCATGGGAAGCAAGCTGCAGTCAGTGAGCAGGACGGGCTGACTGCGGCCGCCGCGTCTCACCCAGGTTAGGTCACCGGGGCTCCTCATGGAGCCGCTCCTGCGTCCTGACCCCTGCCTTTAGTTGTCATGTGACTCTGGCCTAGTCGTGGGCGTTCTGTGTGACGTCCTCTCCCGAGCCTAAGGAGGCGCCTTGGGGTGAGCTTTCTTCCTTCAGAACTGACGCTTCTACCCCCGCGAGGCGTCACCCGCGAGACCAGGCCGCTCTAGTGGCACAGCGCATGGAAGCTCCGCTCAGGCTCTGGGGTGGTTCTTGCTGCCTGGGAACTTGGGGCTTCCATGCTTTGGTAGCCTTGGTGTCCCTGTTTCTAAAATGGGCATGATGACCGTGCACTGAGACCAAGATGAAGCAGCGTGGTTGAGTGCGTGTAACAGGTGCTGTTTGCATCCGTGACCTTTGTGTCTGTGCCCACAGTGGGCATGGGCTCTGCCCGTGCCCCTGCTTCCCCACTTGCAACATGGGGGTGACTTTGTCTTCCTGAGGTGCTGGGTGAGGTAGGGGCATCCAAGGTCAACCAGAGATGGGTGCTGGGGATGACAGCAGGTGTTCTCTGTGTGGAGGTGGGTGACGGCAGATCAAAGCCGCGGGGCTGTGTCCTTCACCTGCGGGCCCTGGAGGGGGTCCATAGCAGAGATCGGTGGTTTGGGACGCCACAGCAGAGGTTGTTAGAATTGTCTCGATCAGGTGGGATGGAACAGGCCTGGGAGAAGCAAGGTAATATTGAGCAGTGACGTGGGCTGAGGGGGAAGGCTGGGTTCAGTGTGCAGCGCCCTGGGGCCCAGCAAGAACAAGGAGGCCCTCTCTGCCCACTGGGCCCCAGGCTGTCACTGAGCACCTGCTGTGTGGGGCCTGGTGCCAGGGTGGGCATGGGAGAGTGAGACAGGTTGTGACCCGCAGAGAGCTCACTGTCAGGATGCCAGTCCTGCGCATTCCCTTCAGGTTCCTCGGATGCTGGCGTCTCACCACGCAAGTCCTCTCTGTGGTCCCCAAACAGCCACAGGTGGAGCGGTTGTTTGTCCTGCTCTCCTTCGTCTCAAGCCATTCCCACCCCAGAGAAAGCCCCTGTGCCTGCCCAGTCAGGCTAGGTGTTGTCCGTCTCCCCTCGTGCCTCTCTGCCAGCCGGTTCTGCCCTTCTCCCTTCCGTTTCTGCCCTCTTGGCCTGAAGGTGGCCTCTCGCAGATGCCCACGGCTGTCTTCCACCTGCGGCTCTCGGGATACCCTCCTGTTTCTGCCTGTTTCGGGTTGTCGAGTGAAGCAGCGGTGAGGCCATGGAGCCGTGTTCTCTTTGTGCTCGGAAGTGTGGTTCTGTTCTGCCTTGGGAGAGCATCCAGGGTCTGGGATGACGGTGCCACAGCTGGCAGCGCTTACGTGGGTGACTTGGTTTTAACATTCATCTTGTTTCCTTCCCACTGCCGAGGCAGCGCCATTTTTCAGACCTGGGCAGGACAGGCTACGTGCCTCGCTGTGCAGGGGGAGTGGCCGGCGCCACCGGCAGTGGGTGGTGTGCGGCGCCCTCAGCCTCATCAGAGCCACTGTGTTGCCTCTTCCTCTGCTTCTGGTGTCTGCTCCAGCTCAGACACGCTTCTGTTCCACTTTCCTTCTGCCGCTCATGGTTACCAGGGCTGTGAGCCTATAAAATCTCACAGAATTGAGCAAAACATACGGGCTGGGCCTTCAGAAGCATGTCTGCTATTTCCCAGCGTGCCCTGGGGCAGCAAGATGAGCTGCCTTGCAAGGAAAGTCTGGGGAATGTTGCTTAGAAACCGAGAGTCTGAAGGTCCTGTCTGTGGAGGGCAGCCCTTCCTTCTGTGACCACGCGTGAGGGATTGCCGTGTGGCAGCAGAAGCACCTGTGACCTCCTGGACGTGTAACACGCTCGGTCCCTTCGGAGAATGTCCTCTGGTGCCGTGGCACAGTTGGACTCGTCTTGGGAAGCACCAGTGTGTCGTTTGGTCTAGTGAGGAGCTGGTACCCTCGGGCCACTGCCGCGCTCTGCTGCACGGAGGGCGCGTGAGCTGCGTTTCTCTGCGCCGTGGGGTGCTCAGGTGGACAGCAGACTTGCAGCTTAGCTTCTGGGCTGACTTCAGGACTGGGTGTCGGGCGCTCGGTGCAGCGCTGCCCGGGAACACTGTTCACAGCATTGGAAGTGCTCTGTTCTGGTCCACGTGTGGCCCTTGACCACACGGAATGTGGCTGGTGGGACTAGAGACCTGGGCTTACATTTTTAATTAATATTTCGATATAAATAGCCTCATGTGACGACGGCTGTGAAATCAGTGCCCTGCTGAACTCACTCACTGTCTCCAGGGAGTGTCAGATCCTCTCCCTAGAGCCGAGTCACTGCTATTGCCTGCGTGAAGACATCTCGCTCCCCGATTGCTGGCTGCTGCATTGACCATTTTCAAGGTCTGCCTGAAGCGCTGACCGTGGGGTTGCGTCCTGGGAACCTGTGCACGGAGTCCCCTAACCTGCTGGGACAGGCTGGCGAGGCCTGCAGCACATCGACTGTCTGATTGCCTCTCGAGCAGCCACGCTGACTGGGAGCTGTGGGTGCTGCCACTGCCCAGGGTAGCCAGAAAGGATGGTCCTGCGTGTTGCTAGCCTGGGAAAAGACGTACATCCCAGACCGGAGTATGATTTCTACAACATGTGTGTCCCTTTCCCACCATCATGAGAGTGCACAAATCACAAGTCCGGTCTGCTAGGTTGTGGACCATCTGTAGTGACAGGGACCCATGGCACATACATTTACAGCCCTGCTGGCTGTCTCTGCGGGGCTGAGGCACGGTTGAGAGTGGCCCCTTGGCTGGTTTTGTTACGTGGTTCATATTCTGGTGTGTGGGTCTTATCTCATGCACATGGGGACATTCTCTGAGTTTGAGTTCAACTTGTTTATTTGCAGATATTAAAAGCAGTATTTCAGGCAAATCCTCCCTGGGAGAAGACCTGGTGAGCGTGACGCGTGACTTCTGCTCCCAGAGGGTACTTGATCTCTCTAGCAGGGACAGTGCATCGAGTCACTGGGGCAAGCCAGGATTCGTCTTTCCTAAAGGGCCTTGCTGACACCTGGGGGTCCCAGGTGTTGTCCTGCTGGGGGCATCCGTTGAGCATGGCCTTGGGACAGTGGGCCCTTGTGGTTTTCCCTATCCGGTTCCGCCTTGCTCAGCTTCCCAGCTTTCAGGAACAGCTCACTGTGTAGTCCTTTCTCTCCAAGGAGCCGAAGGTGGCGGGTCGTCGTCTGGAAATGTATCCGGGGTTGCCCCCAGTGCCCCTGCGGGGGGCTCGCGCTCGTCCTCCCGGAACTTAGGGTCTTCTGGTGCTGAGAAGGAAGAAGGCAAGAAGGTCCGGCGGCAGTGGGAGTCGTGGAGCACGGAGGACAAGAACACCTTCTTCGAGGGGCTGTACGAGGTGAGTGCTGAAGGTGAGAAGCGGCTCAGACTCCGGTCCCGAGCTCTGCACCTGCCACGGAGCTTCTGCTTCTGATTCCTTCGGCTGCACAGCTCCTAGGTGAGCAGGTTCCAGCTGGGGGCTGCTGAGGGGGTGGAGGCAGCGTGGGGGCCTTGCTCCCAACCTTGGCCTTTATCTCCTAGCTGTGACCTGGTAGGCTCTTCCTGAGTGGCCATGGGGGGTATCTGTGCTGCTTTGACATCTTGCCCAAAACTCTTACCTGTGTCTGGGACAACTTTTTTTTTTTTTTTTTTTTTTTTTAATTTTTTATTTTTGACAAGCAGAGTGGATAGTGAGAGAGAGACAGAGAGAACGGTCTTCCTTTGCCGTTGGTTCACCCTCCAATGGCTGCTGGGCCGGCGCACTGCGCTGATCCGAAGGCAGGAGCCAGGTGCTTCTCCTGGTCTCCCATGGGGTGCAGGGCCCAAGCACTTGGGCCATCCTCCACTGCACTCCCTGGCCACAGCAGAGAGCTGGCCTGGAAGAGGGGCAACCGGGACAGAATCCGGCGCCCCAAACGGGACTAGAACCTGGTGTGCCAGCGCCGCTAGGCGGAGGATTAGGAAAGGGGTGCTACCGGAAGAGTGCTCGCTGGCACAGCACCAGTTCCCTCTCTGCTTCTTAGGTCCGTGTCCCACGGAGCGCTGCGTGGTTTAATCCCTGAGCTGTTAACCTAGGCTTTCTTCTCCAGCACGGGAAGGACTTTGAGGCGATTCAGAACAACATTGCCCTGAAGTACAAGAAGAAAGGCAAACCCGCGAGCATGGTGAAGAACAAGGAACAGGTCCGGCACTTCTACTACCGAACCTGGCACAAGATCACCAAATATATCGACTTCAGCAACGGTGAGTGGCCGCTGCTCAGCCTTGAGGGGCTGAGGGGTGGGCTTCTGCCTGGCAGGCAGTTCCTGGCAAGTCTGCGAGGCATGCTTGCGACTGTGGTGGGCTGCCATGGCGGCCTCCTGGTGCTCGGTGTGCACCGGGTGACCGAGGGTCCCAGTGCGTCACAGCCCAGCCTCCGTGTGCTGCGCTCAGCACTCTTACCACTGCTCTTCGGAGGTGTGAGCTTGGTTTCCAGCAGTTCTGGGTGCACGTGGGTTCAGCTCATGTCCAGGGTGAGTGAGGGTGCTGAGGCCCAGTGTCAGGCTGCAGGTTCCAGAAGTGAGCACCTGCCTCCTCCTCGCCCTTCCCTCCCAAGAAGGGGCACAGTGGGGAAGGAACTGGTCTGCTGGGGGGGATACCCATTTCCCCAAGGCTTTCACACCCATGTGTGAGCCAGCATTTGCATAGTCCATCTTGAGTCATGTGACTACGTCATCTCCAGGTGCATTTCTGGCTGGAAGTGCCCTTGGGCCATCTCTGATGTCAGGAGACCCTCCTGTCCCCACACTGTCCTACAGCCTCACGTAGCAGTGCCCTCCCCCAGACACCTGCTTCTGCTCCTCTGTCTCTCACCTTCATTCTCTTTAATCCTACCACTCTGACCACACCAGGGCACCTGTGGCTGTGGCCGCCTCCACAGTCCTGGTCTCTGCTGTTCTTGCAGTGTCCTCTTAGCTGGGTCCCTGGATGGTGACCACTGTGTGAATCCTGCCACCTAGAGTGTGGGGCCACAACCCCTCCATCTGCTGACACAAACGGGCCCGTCTTGAAAGCCCCTTAGGAGTGGGTTGTCAGTCTCCATACATGGGTTGATTGGCAGATCTTTGCTGAAGCTGAAGGTGCTCACCTGTTCCTTTTCAGTTCTCTGGTCCGAGCTCATTGGCTAATTCCAGGCGGAGTCCTGGGTGTCTGAGGCTGTGACAAGCGCTGTCAAGTTGTGTGACTGCGCTCACACCTTCAGGGGCACTGCTGGCCTCTGGCTCTTCGTGGGTGCCTGTCTCACAGATTGTTTTGTTTGGATTGGATGTCACCTTCTCCAGTGGCTTACAGAAAGTGCAGCCATGAGAGCGGGGCTCTCCCGGGGCGACTGGTCTCGTGCTGTCTCCACTGAGGACAAGGAAGCTGCCAGATGCCATGGAGCACCTTGGGCTGCTTGACTGTTGCGGGTCACACAGCACACAGCGTGGCAACATAGTTTATACATTGTGTGTGTTTGTGATGGTGCCCCATCTGTAGTTTTTGTGGGTTTGTCTGACACATTAAGCCAAGTAAGAAGCAAAGCATTGGTGAACAAGGAGCAGGGAGTGGGCTGAACTGCTAGCCAGGGACCCTTGGGGACAGGTGCAGACTTGCACTGACAGGTTGTCTCTTAGAACACAGCCTGTCCATCATTGCTCGGGTGGCACTATGTCTTGTGTTTCTCTCTGGGATTTCGGTTGTCTTAGCAACCCCACAGTGATTCCACGACGACCTTGGGTTCCTGGGTCCATACAGCCATCCCTTCCTGCTGATGGCTGCTTTTGGCCGTAAGTTCTGTTTTAGGAACTCAAAGTTCTGGCAAAACAGGCTCTGTCGCACCTCAGAGTTTGTAGCAAAGCCGAGCCTGGAGAGGCACACGGTAGAGCCCCTTGGGGTCGAGGGCCACCTCCCAGAGCCTGGACCCTGTCCCAGGGCTCCACTGCCCCGGCCCCTTGCCTCACTTTCCTGTTTGCTTTTGTCTTTCTGGGTAGTGGCTTTTTTCTCTTTGCAGTTTCAAGTGGTAACTTTAAAAATGTGTATGTGTTTTCAGGGTGTATAGTTGAATGGCTTTTCCTATATTTCCAGTTTGTGCAGACGTCATCTGTTTAATTCCAGACCGTTTTCACATCCCAGAAGGAATCTACTTCCTGTCTATGGGTCTGCCCGTCCTGGACGTTTCATGGAAATGGAATCGCACAGTGTGTGGCCCGTCTGGCTTTTCTCCCTGACTTAATGTTGTAAAGGTCACACAGGTGACAGCGAGGGTCAGCCTGCTCGGCAGAGCAACCTTCTGATGGCTAAATGATGTCTGTTGTGGATGGACCTGGTGGGCGGTCCTGGGTCCTGCCCTCGGGAAGCGTCCAGAACCGTCAGTCCCGTTCCTGGAGCACCACGTCGGATCACATGCCCAGAGCCTCCTTTGCACTTGCGGAGGCGTCCTTCCTCTCCTGTCATCAGAAACACTCAGGCATTGGGGCCTGGAGGAGAGGGGTGTGGGGCCACTGGGAGCAGAGGGCAGGTGTCTTGGGCTGAGGTCTGGCTTGACGGATCAGAGAAAATCAGAACACAGTGCCTTCAGCACGTGAGGCTCCAGGGTGAGGCACTGCGCTCCCAGGCATGTCGCAGCATCCGGGACAGCAGAGTGTACACTCCAGCAGCTGCCCCACACGTCTCAGTCCGCCTTCTCCCAGACGAAGCCGGGGCTGTTAGGGAAGCAGCGAGGCGGGCTGGACATCAGGGAGGGTCCACACGAGTGGATCCTTTGTCAGCCTGGGAGGGAACAGGGGAGGTGGGAAGGTGAGTCCCCCTGGTTCCCGGGTGCCGGGGGGACACAAAAGGAGAGATTTAGTGAGGTCCTAGGAACATGCATGTTTTGGGAGGCATCTGATCTGCCTGTTGGGAGTAATTTTGTAGAATTCCCCACATTTCTGTTACACTTTTTACTTTGAAAATTGCCCATTGCTCCATCTCAGCCCAGGTTCCTCCAAGGGACAAATGCCAGGGAACCAGCTGCACACCACTGCCGCCAGGGCTGTCTGTGCGTCCCTTGCCTGACGCTGTGTTGTTCTCCTCCAGTGTTCTCTCGAGGGCTGAAGAAGTCGTCCCAAGAGCTGTACGGCCTAATCTGCTACGGCGAGCTGCGCAAGAAGATCGGGGGCTGTGAGTGTCACTGTCCCTGGGTCACTGACCGCAGTGCCCAGGAGCCTTCCCTCCTCCTCTCCCTCCGACCCTGGCACTAAGTATTTCAGCAACAGAGAAGTTGAAGAGTAGGGGACCAGCCCTGTGCTTTCAGTTAGGTCACAGTCGTCACCATTGCCATGTCACTGTCTCCCTCCCCTGTGTGCACGTATGTTTTACACACATGGACCTACTTTTTTCTCACTCTAGCCCTTGGCCATGAGACAGCCTCAACCCGCAGCACGCCCACAGCCCCTGGTCATACCTGCTTCTCACACTGACCGTCTCTGAGGCCTCACCTCCACCTCCAAATTTGGTCTCCTAGCCCAGGACTGTGGCCTGCATGCAGCTGTGGGCTCTCCCTGGACCTCCTGGGCTAGAACAGTACACTCTGGAGTCCAGGCCTCCTTACAAAATGCCCCTTACTTACTGGCTGATCCTCTCCTTGTGAACAGATTCCCTTTCTTTTTATATATATGTGTATTTTTGTTTTTAAGATTTTATGTACTTATTTGGGGCCAGAGTTACAGAGCGAGGGAGAGGCAGAGAGGTCTTCCGTCTACTACTTCTCCCCAAGTGGCCACAGTGGCCAGAGCTGAGCTGATCTGAAGTCAGGAGCCAGGAGCTTCTTCCAGGTCTTCCACAAGGGTACAGAGGCTCAAGCATTTGGGTCATCTTACGCTGCTTTCTCAGGCCATAGCAGGGTGCTGTATGAGCAGAGGAGCAGCTGGGACACGAACCAGCGCCCTCATGGCGTGCTGGCGCCATAGGCGGAGGCTTAGCCTGCTGCGCCACAGTGCCAGCCTTCAGATTTTCCTTTCGGCAGAGTTGGTTCGGCACTGGGTAAGGACACTTCTCCTCCCTGGGGCCACACCTGTGTGGCCCTGATGCTTCTCCTGTGCAGTGAGCATTCAGGGGCCACGGCCAGTCACCTGATGTGGCTCAGGGCAGCACTGGGCCTCTGGAGAATGGAGTTTACCAGCTGCTCTGTGAGCCTGGGCCAAGCTGTATGCTGACCACTGGTTGTCTGTTGTATCTGGTCATCCACTCATCATGCTGCCCAGTGGCTGCCGTGAGTCTTGTCAGGGACACAATGACTTTCTCACCCTGGGCACTGCCATCCTCAGATCCCCGCCCCCACATCCCCTGCATCTCTCGCCAGTGTCTGAGCAGCTGTGTTTTTGGCTGCTGACCCTCCTTGCTTGTGAGTCTCCCTGCTCACTTGAGTGGCCTCCCTGGTCCTGTGGCTTCAGGTGCTGTGTGAGTGCTGAGCGTCCCCTTCCCTCTCTCTGTTGCTGCTGTGACTGCCCTGGGATGTCAGCTGGGTCCTGGCAGAGCACCTGTCCCTTCCCCACCCACCTCATGGCCACTCTTGCCTTTCTTGGCCAGGAGTGAGCACCAGTACAGGTGAGACTGCTCATGTTGGTGGCCCAGGGCCGCCTGTCCCTGTTCCAGTCCCTGTTCCTCCTGTGCCCTCTCCCAGCACCCTCCCCCTTGGTGCAGACCAGCAGCTGCTAGGCCCCTTGCCTGGTGTCCACAGCCATTGTCTACTGTAAGGCTCTCCTTAACGCCAGGGCTTCTTTCCTATACCTGGCCTCCCACTTGGAGCGGTGTGCACAGCCCCTGTGGTCCCTCCCACTTGGAGCGGTGTGCACAGCCCCTGTGGTCCCTCCCACTTGGAGCGGTGTGCACCGCCCTTGTGGTCCTCCTACTCGCTGTTTGCTCTGCTGTGTCCTTGCCCTGAGTGGCTGCTTTTTTGTTTTTTGTTTCTTTTCTAAGGATTTATTTGTGGGAGCTGGCACTGTGGGTTAGGTTAAGCCTCTGCCTGCAATGCCAGCATCCCATATGGGCACTGGTTCAAGTCCTGGCTGCTCCACTTACAATCCAGCTCTCTGCTATGGCCTGAGAAAGCAGCAGAAGGTGGCTCAACCTTTTGGGCCCCTGCACCCACCTGGGATACTAGGACGAAGCTGCTGCCTTCTGCTTGGTACCGCCCTGGCCATTGTGGCAATAGGTTTTTGTTTCTTTTGTTTTTTTAAGTTTTGAAAGAGAAGGAGAGACAAATCTACCATCTGCTAGTTCGCTCCCGAAATGCAACGGCTAGCACTGGCCCAGGCTGAAACCGGGAGCCAGGAGCCTTATCCTGGTCTCCCATGTGGGTGGAAGGGACTCAGACACTTGAGCCGACTTCCTCTGTCTTTCCAGGTTATTAGCAGAGAGCTGGGTGGGAAGAGGAGCAGCCAGAGAACAAATGGCACCCGTACAGGATGCCGGCATCACAGGTGGCGGCTTTACCTGCTGTGCCACAGTGCTGGCCCCTGGAGTGGCCTCTGGTCACGGGAGTGTGTTGGGTGCCTCCCTACTGTGGACACCATGCCAGGGCCCCATCTCATGCCGTCTCTGTCTCCACATACGTGTTTGGAGTCCTGCTCTTCTCCATCCCCGGCTCACGACCGTGGGTGACTGCATTGCCCTCAGGATGTGGCTGGCCTCCCGACGGAGGGCCTGGGGCCTCTATTGATGAAGATACTCCGCTCTCCTGTCAGTGCTGTCTCTGGTCCCTTCGGCAGGGCTGCAGGTCACTCGTGCAGCTCGTGAGCCCCGCCTCCCTTCCAGTTGCCTGTCTGGAGATTGTTGGTGCCGTGTCTTCGCTGTTGTGTCACCTGGTGTGTCTGGGAAGTGCATCCTGGCAGTCTGTCTGCTGGGTTTTGGCACGTGTGTGGCTCTCTACAATACCTGGAACATGTGTCCATGATCTGAGCTCGGGAGCCTGTTCTCTGTGAGGTCTCCAGAGGGCGTCCCTGCCCTGCGCTTGGGCCTTCCACACACACTGCCTGTGTCAAGCACCGTGGTCAGAGCTTTTCTGTGAGGTGACATTATCCCTGTTAGCAGAAGCCTTGGAGGACCCTCAGGTTGGATGCAAACAGATGTGCTTGGGGCTCTTTGCGGAACGCACGTCAGACTCATTGTGCGCCTGGCCTCTGCTTCACCCTGGGACGGGGGAGGTGGGGCACAGCGGCTGTGGGTTGTTGTGAGTGGCCAGTTTCCATGGCTGGCTCCCGAGTCCTCGCCATCTTGTGCCTGTGGCTTCTATCCAAAAGGGACTCCCATGCTGGGTGCCGGAGCTGGAGGTGGGGCTCCCGGCTGGACTGAGCTGCAGTGTGGTGTTGGGCGGTGCTGCTGGCCAGGATGTCCTGGTCACCCCAGAGTGGGGCAGCTGCCCTCTTTGCCTTCCTCCCTTGCTTTCCCATGCTGCACTGTTTCCCGCCGCTCCCGAGACAGAGGGAGCCAGGCCCTGCGGGCTGCATTTCAGCCTCTCCCCGGGTGCCCACCGTCCTCTCTGCACCTGCAGACGCAGCAGCCGGCCGTGCCCTCCCCCCTCCCCCCCCTTCGGCTGCTGCCTCCTTCAGATCTCAGCGTGAGCGTGTGTGAGCCTGGACGCCTACCCCATGGAGGGCAGCTTTCCTCCTGGGCGGGGCCGGGCTGTGCCTGTTCTTTCCTGAAGACCCTTCTATCTGGTGGCATTTCCCTTTAGTCTCAAACTTCTTTTCTCTCGCCCAGTTGTACCAGCTGTGCCTTCTCGTCATGATTTTTCTGTAATGTCTTCATCCTTACTGGATGTCCACTCCTGATTGACAGGCACAGTCAGTGTCTGCTCCTTTGGTGGCCACTTAGTCCCTGCCCCTGGCCTGGTTTGCATGTTTATGGGTTATCTTCTTTCCTTCAGAATTTGCAGGCTTTGAGAACGTTCACAGGAAGCACCCAAACACCCACCCCTCCATTCTCTTCTTGACTGGTCCATGCAAGATGCTCGTGCATCTCAAGGGTCGCCATGGGTAGTGAGGGGTCAGGGAAGTAGGACCAGCATGAGGGGTCAGGTTGATCATTCTGGGGGCTGGGACTCAGAGCAGTGGACCTAGGGGCACACAGGGCCCTGTGGGGGGGGGTTGGGAGTGCTCACAGGGCCCTGTGGTGGGGTGGGGGGGTGCTCACAGGGCCCTGTGGGGGGGGGTGGGAGTGCTCACAGGGCCCTGTGGGGGGGGTGGGAGTGCTCACAGGGCCCTGTGGGGGGGGGGTGGGAGTGCTCACAGGGCCCTGTGGGGGGGTGGGAGTGCTCACAGGGCCCTGTGGGGGGGGGTGCTCACAGGGCCCTGTGGGGGGGGGTGGGAGTGCTCACAGGGCCCTGTGGTGGGGTGGGAGTGCTCACAGGGCCATGTGGGGGGGGGGGTGGGAGTGCTCACAGGGCCCTGTGGTGGGGTGGGGGTTGCTCACAGGGCCCTGTGGGGGGGGGTTGGGAGTGCTCACAGGGCCCTGTGGGGGGGGGGGTGGGAGTGCTCACAGGGCCCTGTGGTGGGGTGGGAGTGCTCACAGGGCCCTGTGGGGGGGGGTGGGAGTGCTCACAGGGCCCTGTGGTGGGGTGGGGGGTGCTCACAGGGCCCTGTGGGGGGGGTGGGAGTGCTCACAGGGCCCTGTGGGGGTGGGGAGTGTACACAGGGCCCTGTGGTGGGGTGGGAGTGCTCACAGGGCCCTGTGGGGGTGGGGAGTGTACACAGGGCCCTGTGGGGGGGGTGGGAGTGCTCACAGGGCCCTGTGGTGGGGTGGGGGGGTGCTCACAGGGCCCTGTGTGGGGGGGTTGGGAGTGCTCACAGGGCCCTGTGGGGATGGGGGGTGCTCACAGGGCCCTGTGGGGGTGGGGAGTGTACACAGGGCCCTGGGGGTGGGGTGGGAGTGCTCACAGGGCAGGAAAGGTACCTCCAAGGGAGACCTGGACAGACGTGCTGGCCTGGCTGCAGCACCGTGGAGGTGTTACTATGGATCAGCCTGCGTGTTCACTTACTGTGTTTGGAGTCTGTGTTGAAAGTGATCTTGTGATCCAGTTCAGGGAGGTGGAGGCTCATGGCCCGCTTAGTCTCATGTGCTTGTTTTCCACTTAAAGGTATGGATGACAAGAATGCAACGAAGTTGAACGAACTCATTCAGGTTGGGGTAAGTAAGAACTTGTTTTATTTTGTTTGTAAATTTTTAGGAGAGACAGAAAATGAATGAAAGCAAAAGCACACACTTTTATCTGGTGGTCTACTTCTCAAATGCCCACGACAGCTGGAGCTGCCAGAGTGGGACCGCGCTGCTCGAGCCCTCAGTGCTGCCTCCAGCGTCTGCTTTAGCAGGAGGCTGGGGTCAGAGCGGAGCAGGGACTCAACACCTGCACAGTCGGGGTGCAAGCGTGGGCGTCCTGACGCTAGGACGGTGGTGTCCTGAGACGTGGCTGTCTCCCCTGGACTTCTCCGTAGTCTCGGAAACATGCAGGTGGGCCTGAGGTGCTCTGTCCTCCGTGGAAACCTTCAGTGTCCTGCAGTCCCACAGGGGTTCTCAGCCCCAGGAGTGGTGCCGGGGCCCACTCTGGCCATCTTCCTTCTGAGGTCCCTGGCTGTGGCCGTGGTCTTGACATGTTGAGATGACCCCAGGTCTGCCTTCCTCGCTGCCTGCGTCCTTAGCCTGTGTGCTTCCTGGCCTCGGTGCCTGATGCTGTGAGGCCTTTGCTTTCTGTTCTTTCCTGCTCTGCTGGGCCTGGGCTGTAGCTTTCTGCTCCTCCCCACCTCACTCCCTACTGGCCAGGGCTCAGCTGCTCTCCCTGTGACGCCTGTGCCAGGGCCTGCTGGGCCAGCCGCTATGGACTACTCTCCAGAGAGCTTGTGGTGTGAAGGACCCCACTTGTCTCATCCTGCCCCTGCCAGCCTGGGCCGTGAAGCTGTCTGGAGTCCCCCCCTTGCTCTGACAGTCTCCTGGCCTGTTTCCCAGCCAGCAGGGGGTCTGCCCCACGAGCTTCTCTGTAGTCCGTGTCACGGCCCACGGCCCCTCTGAGGCCTCCCAGCACCGGGTGTCGGCCGCGCCTGGTTTGCTCTTCCTAGGCCTTCGGTTGCCTTTTCCTGGGGGAAGACTGCAGACCTGACTCATCCATTACGTCTGCACGTTGCTTTGTAAATCCCACCCCTTCTGCCCCTGGCCCTGCTGTGTCCCCCTGCCGCCCTCCTGCTGCATGCTCTGAGAATGCTTGCTCTGCCTCCTCACTGTGTCCTGGTGGGTCAGGAGCTCCATGGACACCTGTCTCATTCTGGCCACACCTCCACGCACCACCCTTCTGTGGACCATGCTGCTCTTCCATGGCCTGGGGATTCTGCGTGTATAGATTTCCCGCCGAGTGTGGGGCCCTCGTTGGTAGCTGCCCTGTCCTGTGGTGTTGGTGGTCGTCTGGCAGCTGCTTCCTGATCCCGGAACCCTGGACGTTTGATCTCGCCCAGATCCCTCTCAGCCCCTGTCCTGGGCGCTCCTCCCCAAGCACTACCTTCCTGGCCTCTTCCTCCATCTGTTGCCTCCCTCCCCTCTGGTTGTTTTCCCCTCAGCTTCCTCCACAGACCTGGAAACTTTTGGTGTGGGCGGTGCTCAGGGGCTGGCCTGTGCTTTCTCTCTGGTGTCATCACAGGTGCATCTCTTGGATTCCTGAGGCTTTTTCTGAGCCAGACCCCACACAACTAGGTTGTATGAGCCAGAGTTGACCGAAACTCTGGGCCACCAAGGGCACAGGTTGCCTTTGGGATCCAGTAGAAGTTCCCCTAGTGGGTCTGGCCTCCAGGAAGAGGAGTTGTCAGCCATGCCTGGGGAGGTGGGCATGGTGGACGCATACTGTGCAGCTCCCAGGAGAGCCTGTCATCTGGCCACATGGGGATCTACTTCAGGAACTTGATGTGGGCTTTTGAGACAGAGACAGAGCTTCCGTCCACTGGGTCACTCCCCAGATGCCTGCAACAGCCAGGCTGGGCCAGGCCAAAGCCCAAAACTTAAAACTTCACCTAGGCATCCATGTGGGACCCAAGTACTTGAAGCATCAGTGCCACCTCCCAGGGTGTGCAGTAGCAGGAAGCTGGAGTAAGGAGAGGGGCCAGGCCTGGAGCTCAGGCACTCCAATATGAGATGTGGGTGTCTAGATGGCGCCAGACCAAACAGGACCCCCAGATCCTCGATATTTAAAGAGAAGAAAAGGGAAATAGTTGTCAAGAATATTGCAGGGCTGAGTAGGGAGACTTGATCCAACTGTGATGCAAGGTGGTGCCATTTCGACGGTCCATTTCCCTAGTAACTGTGGGACCCAAGGTTCCCTGAGGACCTGAGGCAGAAGTACTCAGAGGGGAGGGCTCTTCTGTTTATGACTGCACATATGCAGCCTTGGGAAGGGCTGGACCTGGCTTGGGTCTTTTTTTTTTTTTTTAAGATTTATTTATTTGAAAGAATTACACAGAGAGAGGACAGCCAGAGAGAGAGAGAGAGGTCTTCCATCTGATGGTTCACTCTCCAATTGGCTGCAACGGTCGGAGCTGTGCTGATCTGAAGCCAGGAGCTTCTTCCAGGCCTCCCATGTGGGTGCAGGGCCCAAGGACTTGGGCCATCATCCCACTGCTTTCCCAGGCCATAGCAGACATCTGAATCGGAAGTGGAGCAGCTGGGACTTGAACCAGCGCCCATGTGGGATGCCGGCACTGCAGGCGGCGGCTTTACCTAGTACGCCACAGCGCTGGCCCGTCTTGGGTCTTTCCTGTGACCTCAGGCCCATGCCAACCTTCGAATGTGAGGTGTCTCTGTAGGTGCTCTGCAGGCAGAGACAGCTGCATCCGAATGGGACACGCATCAGGGTATGTTTGCAGAATACCCACGATTCTCTGAGAATCAGACAGACTACAGGCAGAGGCAGAGCCTGGCCTCTTCCCTGGACTCTCCAGGCTCCTGGGGCACGCTGCTCTTCCAGTCCTGCTGTCCCCCGGGTGCAGCACACATGAACCATGCAGTACGTGGCTCCTTTCTCAGACACAAATGCACAGACTGGTGTGACCACAGAACAGTGAAGTGCTGGACGAACGCTTCCCTGGCCACCCCTCCTCCATACCCAGCCTGCAGCTGCAGAGCCACATTGTCTTTGCTGTAGTTTTTCCCTTCCCAGAAAGTCCTCCAAGTGGCGCCTCCGGCAGTGGCCCTCTGAGGTTGGCCTCCTGCACTCAGCAGTGTGTGCTCGGGGCACACTGTCACCCTGAGGACTTTTTGGATCTTGGAATAAGTGACCCTAGACCGTGGCCACCAGATTTTTGTAAACATTGGTTTTACCCTGGGAGGCAGTGTGGTCTGACGTGAACTGGGGAGCTTGCACCTTTCCCCCACGCACCCCAGTGTGTTCTGTCAGGCAGTTTGTTTTTCTGAGCCTTCCAGGGGGTATGAGGCGATGTCTCTCTGCTTTGATGTGCATTTTCCTGGTGCCTAGTGATGCCCAGCTTCTCCAGTGCCCGTTTTCTTGTTGCTGCCTGTAGCTAGAGTTCCAGGACCTGTCCGCTGTGCAGTTTGGTGCTTTTTCTCCATCTGTGGCGTCCCTTTTCATTGTCTCAGCAGTGTCTCCCGACATCACTGTCTCCTGTGGCTTGTGCAGTGCCTGAGAGCCCTCTGCCTTGCCCTGTGCAGCACATCCCCCACCCCAGAAAGGACTGTCCCCTGTGAGTTGCTTGTGCCTTGGCAGAGGGCAGCTGGCGGCCGTATGGTCTCCTCAGGGCCTGGGCTTTCTGCTTCGTTCTATCCAGTTGTCCTTCTTCAGCAGCAGATGTTTGATTTTAAGAACAAACAAACTATTTGTAAAGGCGAAACAGCTGGAGGACAGTAGTCAGGTGGCTGTGGGCTCCACTCGGTGATGACCACCAGCAGCGGTGGAATACTGAGCTTCCTGTGCAGATGTCTCTCACAGCTGTGAGTCTCTTGAGTGAGAGAATTGGAGTAAATGAATTGAAAAGATCTTAGCTAAAATCAGAGTTTACTACCTGTTCACAACACACAGGCCTTGAATCAAGCATGTGCTCATGAAGTTTTCAAAGTGGCTTTGCAGAGAAGAGGGTAAATGGTGTGTGAGAGCAAAGCTAGGGCCCCTGCTCATGGAGCTCCGTTTTCCTGTTGGCCTACACGATGCATATTGGGATGCAGAGAGTGCCCTCTGTGTGGTCAGGTTCAGTTTGAAGTCAGCTTGTGATTGTACCACAGGTAAAACCACCTCAAGCTCCTGTGCCCCAAGGACTCCTGGCCTGGCCTGTCTTTCAGTTTGGGCCAGTAGGTGGGGAGGCAGGCACGTACCACATCCTGGGCCTGGGCTAGGCCTGTGCATCCTCTCCTGTCAGGTGGACGTGGATCTGGATGCTGTGTTGTGCACTAGCCTGTGGCTGCTCTTGGAATTCCACTTTGAGAGGAAAGGGAGAGAGGTTACCTGTTAATCCAGAGTGCACTTGTGGCCATTAGCCCAGCAGCTGAGACCCTGCCTTCCCTGGGAGTACTACATCAGCACTCAGCTCTGCCACCTATTTGTGACCAGTGTGGAGACAGTGGTGATGGCGCAGGTGATTGGGTTCCTGACACACACTTGGGAAGCCTGTATTAAATTCCTGGCTTCAAGGCCGGCGCTGTGGCTTAACAGGCTAATCCTCCGCCTTGCGGCGCCAGCACACCGGGTTCTAGTCCCAGTTGGGGCGCCGGATTCTGTCCCGGTTGCCCCTCTTCCAGGCCAGCTCCCTGCTGTGGCCCGGGAGTGCAGTGGAGGATGGCCCAAGTCCTTGGGCCCTGCACCCCATGGGAGACCAGGAGAAGCACCTGGCTCCTGCCTTGGGATCAGCGAGATGCGCCGGCTGCAGCGGCCATTGGAGGGTGAACCAACGGCAAAGGAAGACCTTTCTCTCTGTCTCTCTCTCTCTCTCTCTCACTGTCCACTCTGCCTGTCAACAACAACAACAAAAAAGTGCACTGACTTTCACTGAAGAAAAAAAAGGAAGTAAAAAATAGCTAAACGGAAAATGTGATTATCACAAACACAGGTGGCACATGCCATAGCTTCACCTGTTCTTGCTGGCTGCGTTTGGTTTTGGGGGCAGATGGTTCAAACAGTGACCAGCCTTTGACTCTGGAGAGGTGGTTTAAGATTCAGCTCAATCACTGAATCACTTAATTACTGCTCTTTTAAGATATTTGTCGGGTCTCTTCTCCTGTAGCCACTGCTGTGCCACTGCTGTTTATTTCTTCTTGGATAATAAGGTGGTACGAGAATCTTGTCTCAGAAAGTGTTGTTTCATCTCCAAACTATCCCCAGACCAAGAGTGAGTGTGAGATGGACACCTGTTATGGGTCTCCTTTACCCTTGGCCAGGCTTCTTAAGCCTCACCTCTGCTGCTCCTTCTGCTCTTCCCCATTCCCTAAGACTCCGTTGTCTGTCTGAATAACCTGTGAGCACTCACTTAAACCCTAAATGTTCAGGAGATGACACCGAAACAGCCTGTTTTGTATTGACACTCCATAATGCCAAATTAGTATCTACTTTTGTTGAAAAGTGGAGAGAGATCTTACATCCATTGGTTCATTCCCCAAATGCCTGTAACAGCCAGGGTACCTTGGAACCCAATCCAGGTCTCCCACAGGGGTGACAGGGACCCAGGTAGTTGGGCTGTCACCTGCTGCCTCCCAGAGGGCACAGCAGCATTGAGCTGAGTCAGTAGCAGAGTGACCGGGACTCACACCCAGGAACCTTGGTGTCCCAGGTGGTATCCTAGCTGCCACACCAACACCTGCCCCAAAGCTGCTCCCTCTTTAAGGACAGGGGCACAGCTGTGTCTCCTGAGTTATGGAAGTGGTGGTGACTCCCAGTTACCCGTGGAGAACCCAGCCCCAGCTGGCTGCAGGCAGTTGACGTGGGTGTCCCTCTCATGCAGTTTCATTTGGAGTCATTGCTTACATTCTGATCTTCAGTCTCAGGCATCGTTGTTTTAGAATAACTTTTTAAAAAAGATTATATTGATTTTATTTCAATTCTAGAATCAGACAGTACTTCATACCATAAAAAATAAGTGTTCCTAGAATAATGTTTTTAAAAATTGCACAAGTTAGAAGGGGGCGGTTCCAAGATGGCAGGATAGGGAGGGAACTTACTGGTATAGTCCAGAAGATAGTTTAGTAAAAGTGGAGATAGTGTAGTCTCAGGGAATAGTTAGGGAAAAAATGGCAGAGGAAACTCTTCCGCAGTTAGAGGGACATGGTGGACCTACGTGGAGGGCGTGGGCACCCATGGCTCAGGACCCCAGCAACCTAGAGCCTCCACACCAGCGCTGCAAAGTGAGATGAGAAGAAACCACAGTAGCCCAAGACACTGGTGGAAAAGCGGCAAGAAGAGCCTAGAGGGAATGAGGCTTGAATCCCTGTGGGGGAAAGTACATCAGCCTAGCTAGAGGGGAGAAAAAATAAAAAGGACAATATGGGCACAATTCTCTCTGTCCAATCACATTACAAAGGCACACGAGCCAATGGAGCGGGCGCCATTTTGGACATACTTAACAGCTGTGCCAGCTTGGGGCTGTGCCTGGCAATCAGCTGGGTGGAGAAACCTGACTCTGGTGGGGAGTAATAACAGGAGACTAAGACCTAATAACTGTGGAGCTTCTGAACCTGGACTGTGGGGAAAACAAAAAACAAAAAACTGAGCATGTGTGGGAGAACTCATGGTGTGGCCAAGACTTTGAGTAGTCTCAGTGGGAGACGCCACAAGCTCAGGCGGCCCTTCCTACGCAGTGAGAGACATTGCAGGGGAATCTGGCTCGGGCGGCCCTGCCTACCCGGTGAGGGACATTGCAGGGGAAACTGAACTTACACTGAGGAGTGCACAGACCCTTTGTATAGTCCTTGGGATGGAGCAGACGAATATAAATCCCACTGGGGCTAGCAGACAGACACTAATCGCCATCAAGGAGAAGAGCTCAGCTGAGCGAAATTACTTCCCTTCTGATTAACAAAAAGAGAGAGAGGTGGGGCCGATGCCATGGCTCACTTGGTTAATCCTCTGCCTGTGGCACCAGCATCCCATATGGGCACCAGGTTCTAGTCCTGGTTGCTCCTCTTCCAGTCCAGCTCTCTGCTGTGGCTTGGGAAGGCAGTGGAGGATGGCCCAAGTGCTTGGGAACTGCACCCGCATGGGAGACCAGGAGGAAGCACCTGGCTCCTGGCTTCGGATCAGGCAAGCGCGCTGGCCATAGCGACCATTTAGGGGTGAACCAACGGAAAGGAAGACCTTTCTCTCTCTCTCTCTGTCTCTCACTGTCTAACTCTATCTGTCAAATGAAAAAAAAATTTACTACGCCAAACCTGGGTGTGTCACCTTAGGCAAGCCCTTAACCATGAAGAACTGAACAGAGCTCTCTGGCCACACCCACCACAAGCCTCTAGAGGTTGACTGAAAGCAGACAGTCCACTTATCTACAGACAGCACAAAGAAAAAAGCTACCACAACAGGAAAAAAAAAAAAAAAGTATCTCCACAAATGTCGAACAACAAACACAACAACCTAAGAAACAAGGATAAGGAAGACAAGGTGATGCTCCCAAATGAACATGGCACTTCAATACAAGATTATGAAGACGATGAGATAGAAGAAATGGAACTGAAAAATTGATAAGAATACTTGGAAGTAATCAAAAACAAACACAAACTTCTGAAATCCATGCAGGACATGAAAGAAAATCTCAGGGAATTGAAATCTTAGGAGGAATCAAAATGAAATGAAGAACTCAATAGAACATGAAATTGAGATATTGAAGAGAAATCGAAATGAAGACTTCAATAGAACAAATAAAAAACACAGTTGAGAGTCTTAAAAACAGAATCAGTGAGGCAGAAGAGAGAATTATTGGACTTAGAGCACAGGAGAGTATACAGTCAAACCAAAGAGGAAATTAGAAATCTAAAAAATATTGTTGGGAATCTGTAAGATACTATTAAACCCAACATTCAAGTTCTAGAAGTTCCTGAAGGCATGGAGAGAGAAAGGATTAGAAGGCCCTTGTAGTGTGATACTAGCAGAAAACTTTCCAGGTTTGGAGAAAGAAAGAGACCTCCAAGTACAGGAAGCACACAGAACTCCCAATCCACATGACCAGAAAAGATGCTCGCCACGGCACGTTGTAATCAAACTCACCACAGTGATACACAAAGAAAAGATGCTAAAATGTGCAAGAGAGAAACATCAGATTACTCTTAGAGGATCTCCAATCAGACTTACAGCTGACTTCTCATCAGAAACCCTACAGGCAAGGAGGGAATGACGAAATATAGCCCAGGTACTGAGAAAAACTGCCAGCCCAGAATATTATATCCTGCAAAGCTCTCATTTGTGAATGAAAGTGAAATAAAAACCCTTCATAGCAAATAGAAATTGAAAGAACTTGTCACCACTCGTCCAGCCCTGCAAAAGATGCTTAAAGATGTGTTATACACAGAAACACGGCCATCTGTCTGTCTCACTGTCCACTCTGTCAAAAAAAATAAAAATAAAAAGCTGGCATAGCCATCTTAATATCACACAAAATAGACTTTAACACAAAAAAAATGTTAAAAAGGACAAAGAAAGGCACTATATAATGATTAAGGGATCAATTCAACAGGAAGATGTAACTATTATAAATGTATATGTACCTAATTACAGGGCACTGGGCTATTTAAAAGATATGTTAAGGGACTTAAAGGGAGACTTAGACTCCAATACAATAATATTGAAGTCCTCCACTTTATTTTTTTTAAAGATTCATTTATTTGAAAGAGTTATACAGAAAGAAGAGAGGCAGAGAGAGAGAGAGGTCTTCCATCCACTGGTTCACTCCCCAATTGGCCGTCATGGCTGAAGCTGCTCCTAATCGAAGCCAGGAGCTTCTTCTGACTTCCACGCGGGTACAGGGGCCCAAGCACCTGGACCATCTTCTGCTGCTTTCCCAGGCCATAGCAGAGAGCTGAATTAGAAGAGGAGCAACCGGGACTAGAACCGGCACCCATATGGGGTACCATCGCTTTAGGCCATGGTGTTAACCTGCGGTGCCACAGTGCTGGCCCGCAGTACTTCACTTTCAGCAACAGACGAATCAACCAGACAGAAAATCAACAAGAAAACAGCAGTTTTAATCGACATTATAGACCAAATGGATCTGACATATATCTACAGAACTTTTCATCCTACAGTTGAATTCACATTCTTCTCAGCAGTGCACAGAACCTTCTCTACGATGGACCACAGACTAGGCCATAAAGCAAGTCTCAGCAAATTCGAAAGAGTCTAAATCATACCATGCATCTTCCCAGACCACAGTGGAATGAAGCTGGAAATTAGCAACGCAGGAATCCCTAGAGCATATGCAAATATGTGGAGACTAAACAACATGCTCCTAAATGAACAGTGAGTCCTAGAAGAAACCAAAAACTTTCTGGAAGCAAATGAAGACAACACAACATATCAAAACATCAACAAAATGGAATCCAAAAAAAATTACAAAAGATCAGCAAAATGAAGAGCTGATTTTTTGAAAAATTAAATAAAATGGACAGACACACCATTGGCCCAACTAACTAAAAACAGGAGTGAAAAGACCCAAATCAGTAAAATTAGAAATGAAAAAGGGAATGTAATAAAAGACACCACAGAAATAAAAAGTCATCAGAAATTACTACAAAGAGTTGTATGCCAACAAACTATGAAATCTCTCAGAAATGGATAGATTCTGGGACACCTACAACCTACCTAAGTTGAACTATGAAGACATAGAAAACCTAAACGGGCCGGCACCGTGGCTCACTTGGCTAATCCTCCGCCTGTGGTGCCAGCATCCCATATGGGCACCGGGTTCCTGTCCAGCTCTCTGTTGTGGCCCAGGAAGCCAGCGGAGGATGGCCCAAGTACTTGGGCCCTGCACCCACGTGGGAGACCAGGAAGAAGCTCCTGGCTTCGGATTGGCGCAGTGCCTGCCGTGGCGGCCATTTGGGGAGTAAATCAACGGAAGGAAGACCTTTCTCTCTGTCTCTCTCACTGTATAACACTTATCTGTCAAATTTAAAAAAAACAAACAAACAAAACAAAACCTAAACAGACCTATAACCATGTCAGAAATTGTATCTGTAATAAAGGCCCTCTCAACCAAGTAAAGCCCAGGACCAGGTGGATTCACTGCTGAATTCTACCAGACATTTAAAGAACTAACTCCAATTCTTCTGAAACGATTCAAAACAATTGAAAGAGAGGGAATCCTCCCAAATTCATTCTACGAAGCCAGCATCCCCTTAATTCGTGAACCTGACAAAGATGCAGCAGAGAAAGAATTACAGACCAGTATTCCTGATGAACATAGACGCAAAAATCCTCAATAAAATTCTGGCCAACAGAATGCAATAACACATCAGGAAGATCCACCCAGACCAAGTGGGATTTATCCCTGGTATGCAGGGATGGTTCAGTGTTTGCAAATCAATCAATGATACACCACCTTAAACTGCAGAAGAAAAACTGTATTATCTCAATAGATGCAGAGAAAGTACTTGATAAAATGCAACACCCCTTCATGATTAAAACTCTAAACAGGCTGGCGCCGTGGCTTAACAGGCAAATCTTCCGCCTTGCAGGGCCGGCACACCGGATTCTAGTCCCGGTTGGGGCGCCAGATTCTGTCCCAGTTGCCCCTCTTCCAGGCCAGCTCTCTGCTATGGCCCGGGAAGGATGGCCCAAGTGCTTGGGCCCTGCACCCGCATGGGAGACCAGGAGAAGCACCTGGCTCCTGGCTTTGGATCAGCGAGATGCACTGACCGCAGCGGCCATTGGAGGGTGAACCAACAGCAAAAAAGGAAGACCTTTCTCTCTGTCTCTCTCTCTCTCACTATCCACTCTGCCTATCAAAAAACAAACAAACAAACAAAAAAAACCCTCTAAGCAAATTGGGTATAGAAGGAACATTCCTCAACACAATCAAGGCAATTTATGAAAAACCCATGGCCAGCATCCTATTGAATGGGCAAAAGTTGGAAGCATTTCCACTGAGATCCGGTACCAGACATGGATGCCCACTCTCACCATTACTATTCAATATAATTCTGGAAGTTTTAGCCAGAGCCATTAGGCAAGAAAAAGAAATTAAAGGGCTACAAATTGGAAAGGAAGAAGTCAAACTATCCCTCTTTGCAGACAATGTAATTCCTTATTTAGGGGATCCAAAGATCTCCACTAAGAGACTATTGAAACATAGAGGAGCTTGGTAAAGTAGCAGGATATAAAATCAGTGCACAAAAATCAACAGCCTTTGTGTACACAGACAATGCTGCAGCTGAGAAAGAACTAAGATCAATCCCATTCACAGTAGCTACAAAAGAAAAATCAAATACTTTGGAATAAACTTAACTAAGGATGTCAAAGATCTCTACAATGAGAATTACAAAACCTTAAAGAAAGAAATAGAAGAGGATACCAAAAAATGGAAAAACCTTCCATGTTCATGGTTTGGAAGGAACAATATCAAAATGTCCTTTCTCCGAAAAGCAATTTATAGATTCAATGCAATATCAGTCAGAATACTGGAAAAAATGATGCTGAAATTCATATGGAGGCACAGGAGAGCTCGAATAGCTAAAGCAATCTTGTACAACAAAAACAGCAGGAGGCATCACAATACCAGATTTCAAGACATATTACAGGGCAGTTGTAATCAAAACAGCATGGTACTGGTACAGAAACAGATGGATAGACCAGTGGAACAGAATAGAAACACCAGAAATCAATCCAAACATCTACAGCCAACTTATATTTGATCAAGGATCTAAAACCAACTCCTAAAGCAACGACAGTCTATTCAACAAATAATGCTGTGAAAACTGGATTTCCATGTGCAGAAGTATGAAGCAAGGCCCCTACCTTACACCTTACACAAAAGTCCACTCAACATGGATTAAAGATCTAAATCTATGACGCGACACCATCAGATTATTAAAAAACATTGGAGAAACCGTGCAAGATATAGGCACAGGCAAAGACTTCTTGGAAAAGACCCCAGAGGCACAGGCAGTCAAAGCCAGAATTAATGATTAGGATTACATCAGATTGAGAAGTTTCTGTACTACAAAAGAAACAGAAAAGTGAAGAGGCAACTTACAGAATGGGAAAAATATTTGCAAATTATGCAACTGATGAAGGATGCATAACCAGAATCTACAAATAGATCAAGAAACTGCACAACAACAAAACAAAGAACCCACTTAAGATATGGGCCAAGGACCTAAATAGACATTGTTCAAAAGAGGAAATCCTTGTCCAGCACCGCGGCTCACTAGGCTAATCCTCCACCTGTGGTGCTGGCACCCCAGGTTCTAGTCCCAGTTGGGGCGCTGGATTCTGTCCCAGTTGCTCCTCTTCCAGGCCAGCTCTCTGCTGTGGCTTGGGAAGGCAGTGGAGGATGGCCCAAGTGCTTGGGCCCTGCACCCCATGGGAGACCAGGAGAAGCACCTGGCTCCTGGCTTCGGATCGGGCAAGCGTGCTGGCCATAGCGGCCATTTGGGGGGTGAACCAACGGAAAGGAAGACCTCTCTCTCTCTCTCTCTCTCTCTCTCTCTCTCTCTCTCTCTCTGTCTCTCACTGTCTAACTGCCTTTCATAAAAAAGGAAATCCAAACGGCCAACAGACACATTAAATAATGTTCAGGATCACTAGCCATCAGGGAAATGCAAATCAAAACCACAATGAGGTTTCACCTCACCCCAGTTAGAATGGCTCACATACAGAAATCAACCAACAGATGCTGGCAAGGATGTGGGGGAAAAAAGGACACTAACCCACCGTTGGTGGGAATCAAACTAGTAAAGCCGCAATGGAAGTCAGTCTGTAGATTCCTCAGAAACCTGAATATAGCCCCACCACAGTCATCCCACTCCTTGTAATTTACCCAAATGAAATGAAATTGGCAAATAAAAGAGCTGTCTGCACCTCAGTGTGTATTGTAGCTCAATTCACAATAGCTAAGACCTGGAATCAACCTAAATGCCCATCAATAGAAGATTGGATAAAGAAATTATGGGATATGTACTCTATAAAATACTATACAGCAGTAAAAAAAAAAAAAAAGAAAGAAATTGGTCATTTACAACAAAATGGAGGAATCTGGAAAACATGCTGAGTGAAATAAGCCAGACCCAAAGGGACAAATATCACATGTTCTCCCTGATCGGTGACCACTAACTGAGCACCTAAAAGGAAACCTGTAAGAGTGAAGCAGGACACTATGAGAAGCAGCGACTTGATCAGCCCTGTCCTGACGAACAGCCTACTTTCCCATTCTTCTTAGTATTTTCTTGTTCTACTTAGTACCATTGGTTGAAATCTTTAATGCACAATTATTCTTAGGTGTTTGAATTTCACTGAAAAGTATTCCCTGTTAAAAATAAGAGTGGGAATAAGAGAGGGAGGAGTTGTACAGTTTGGCACATGCTCATTCGGACTTACCCCTAATGGTAGAGGTAGAAACGTACCATGGGACTCCAAATCCCATTAAGTTGGCAGGTACCAATGCCATCTTACTTGTTAAAGTGATCAATTTAAGTTCATAATTGATCATATAGATAAGACTGTCAAAGGGATCACATAAATAAGACCAGTGTCTGTTAATAATGATTGATAGAGTTAAAAAGGGAGAGAACGATACAACATGGGAAGCAGGATACACAGCAGACTCATAGATTGGCAAATGCCCTAAACAGCATTCTGCCCTCAGAATCAGCCCTTAAGGCATTTGGTTCTGGCTACAAAGCCCATGAAAGTTTCTCAGACATGGAAAGCAAAGGCACTGTGGGGAAAAAAAAAATGTCCTAAGTGAAAGATCTCTTTGAGGGAGATCCCAGAAGAAAGAAGTGGCCATCAGAGAAGGAGGTGCCTTTCTCTGAAGGGAGGAGAGAACTTCCACTTTGGTTAATGGCCTTGTAAATAAGGTTGGAGTTTGTGAACTCAAGAGGCTTCCAAAGCCTTGGCAGTTCATGACGGGAGCTTTGGGTGATTACTGACGTCATAAATAAGAGTGTCAGTTGTTAAATCAACAATGGGAGTCACTGTACACTTATTCCCCATGTAAGATCTCTGTCCTTAATGTGTTGTACTATGCGAATTAACGGTAAAAGTAGTATTCAAACAGTACTTTAAACTTTGTGTGGGTGCAATCTGTTGAGATCTTTCCTTAGTATATACCAAGTTGATCTCTATGTAAAGATAATTAAAAATGAATCTTAATGAAGAATGGGATGGGAGAAGGAGTAGGAGATGGGATGGTTTGTGGATGGGAGGGTGGTTATGGGGGGAAAAACAGCTATAATCCAAAAGTTGTACTTTTGAAATTTATATTAAATAAAACTTTAAAAAATAAATAAAAGTATGATAAGAAAAAATTATGCAAGTAATATACAAATATGTTTTGATAGGTTTCAGACAATACAAATACAAGATTGTCCCTACCATCCCATCCCATTCTTCTCACCAAAAATAACCACTGTGAGGGGCCGGCGCCATGGTGCAATAGGTTAATACTCCGCCTGCAGCACCGACATCCCATGTGAGTGCTGGTTCTAGTCCCGGCTACTCCTCTCCAATCCAGCTTTCTGCTGTGGCCTGGGAAAGCAGTAGAAGATGGCCCAAGTGCTTCGGCCCTAACAGCCATGTGGGAGACCCGGGAGAAGCACCTGGCTTTCTACTTCAGATCCACACAGCTCCGGCCCTTTGTGGAAATTTGGGGAGTGAACCAGCAGATGGAAGACTTTGTCTCTCCCTTTCACTGTCTCTAACTCTACCTCTCAAATAAAATCCTTAAAACAAAATAAGCGCTGTGCTAATTTCATGTGTGTCCATGTCAGTTTTATCCTGGGGGATTCATGTGCACAGATGCATGTATGATTATGTGTGGATTTGAACAGAGTCTTCTGATTGATAGGTCAGTCATCAACATCTATTTGATTTATTTAAAAGGCAGAGTCACAGAGATGCAGAGGCACAAAGAAAAGTCTTCCATCCCGGTTCACTCCCCAAATGGCCTCAATAGCCGGAGCTGTGCCGATCAGAAACCAGGAGCCTGGAGCTTACTCCAGGTCTCCCACGTGGGTGTAGGAGCCCAAGGACTTGGGCATCTTCTGCTGCTTTCCCAGGCCACAGCAGAGAGCTGGAGTGGAAGTGGAGCAGCTGGACCCAAACCAGCGGCCATACAGGATGCCGGCACTCAGGCAGCAGCTTTACCCACTGTGCCACAGCGCTGTTTCTTTACAACTGAGCAACTAGGACTGGTGCAGCTCTCTTCATCTTACCGACTGCAGCTAGAAGTTGGTCAGTCATGCACGTTGATGAAAGCAGAAAGGCCTAAAAACAGTAAATGCGTAGCCTGAGCACTTTGTCAAACAAACCCACGTTCACTCACCAGCCACTCCACCGGTGTGCACGCCTTGGAATTTCATGTTTCAGAAACTCCAGAGAATATGCATTCTTTGTAACTTCCGGTTTTAAAACCAAGCAAAAAGGACCGGCGCTGTGGCACAGCAGGTTAAGCCTTCACCTCAGTGCCGGCTTCCCATGTGGGTGCTGATTCAAGTGCTGGCTGCTGCGTTTCTGCTCCAGCTCTCTCTATGGCTTGGGAAAGCAGTGGAAGGTGCCCAAGTGCCTGGGCCCCTGCCACCCATTTGGGAGACCCCAAGAAGCTTCCTGGCTTTAGCCAGACCGGTCCATCCTTGGTCATTGCGGCTCTTTGGGGAGTGAACCAGTAGAAGAATCTCTCTCTGTCCTCTCGCACTGTAACTCTTTCAAATAATAAAATAAAAATGTAAAAACACCTAGAACTTTGGGTCCAGAGCAATGAGACTTGAGTATTTTCAAATATCCCGGTCTTTATTTGTCTTATCTACATTAACTTGACCACCCATCATTAAAAAAAAAAAAAAAAAAAAAAAAAGATTTACTTATTTGTGAGGCAGAGTTACAGAGAAGAGGGAGGGGTAGAGAGAGGTCTGCCATCCACTGGTCCTCTCCCTAAATGGCTGTAATGGCTGGAGCTGAGCTGATCCAAAGCCAGGAGCCAGGAGCTTCTTCCAGGTCTCCCATGCAGGTGCAGGGGCCCAAGGATCTGGGCCATCTTCCACTGCTTTCCCAGGCCATAGCAGAGAGCTGGATGGGAAGTGGAGCAGCCAGGACAGAACCTGTGCCCCATCCACCATATTTTAAGAACACCTGTTTTTCTTGATTCCTTAATTATTTAGTATTTCTTTGTATAATTCCACTTTTCCTACAGCTGTGGCAAACAGAGGGGTGGGAGGCCTGCAGCCCCTGGCCCAGCTGTAGGTGGTTTACGGGGAGTGTGCGCCTGTGACAGCCACGCTCTCGGGCTGTGAGTCTCCTGAGTCCTGAGAGAGACAGTGCTGATGGAGCAAGGGAGTTGCATCCAGGTGGAGAGTGGCTGGGACTGACGAACTCCGGAGCAGGGCTGTTCCCAGAGGTGGGACCCGCCCATGCCGAGCAAGGCGCCGCTGCGTGTTTCCTGGGAACAGCAGGAGTCTGTTGGTGGGAAGCACAGAGGGGCCTCTGTCCTTCGTCCTGGGAAGGCCTAGCCCCGCCTGCTCCAGCTCCGTGCACCTCGCCGCACTGGCCCTTCCTTCTTTGTGCACAGGCTCAGCGTTTCTTCCCAATTCTTTTCCCAGGGCTACGACAGTGCGCTACAAGGGGAGAAATCTGCGGATCAAAGCACCCATGTGTCGGGCTCTGAAGAAGCTCTGTGACCCTGACGGTACGTGGGCGTCCTGCAGCCCCCACACCACAGCGCGATGGACAGGCTGAGCTGTGCTCTTCTGTTTCTGAGTCTAATCCCAGTCCCGTAAGTGGACAGCTCTTTGAGCTGGAAGCTCCTGGTTCCTGCAGCATGTCCACCCTGTAAGTCCAGCTTAACAGAAGCCATGGGACATCCAGAAAGAGGAGTGAGCCCTGAGCACTGTCAGGGGTGTCTCGTGGCCTGGTCTGTGGGTGGTCCTGGCATTCCTCCCTCCTCTGTCAGGGTCTCTCTGCCCACAGCTGACTGGCAGCGAGCACATGCTGAACTTACATGTCCCTCCCTGTCGTAGGCTTGAGTGACGAGGAGGACCAGAAGCCAGTGCGCCTACCCCTGAAAGTTCCTGTGGAGCTCCAGCCACGGAACAACCACGCCTGGGCCCGCGTGCAGAGCCTTGCTCAGAACCCGCGCCTCAGGTACCCTGGCCGTGGGTGTGTGGAGGCTGTGTCAGCTGCCCGGACAGGGCACCAGGGGCCATGTGTGGATCTCCCTCACAGACCCCCTTGTGAGAACAGCACGTGAGGACTGTGGGGTGCGGGTCTGACAATGCCCTGAAGCCATTGTCATCGGGGTCCTCAGACTCCAGGGGTCTAGGAGCGCAGCTGGGACCCCTCGAGGGCTAGCTAAGAATTGTGGGAAGGAAGGGCAGCTCCAAACTCTTCCTCCTCTTCTCCACAAAGCCCCGCTGTTCCTCTCGGCATTTCTCATGTCCAAGCTGAGGTTAGACACTAAATCTGCAGCCCAGTGGCTCCCGAGGGCCCCTGTGGGAGCCTCACGCCCTCTGTCGTCTACAGGATGATCGTGGAGCTGCACCGCAAGGTCTCCAGTCTCATCGAGTTCCTGAAGCAGAAGTGGGCACTACACGAAGTGCGGATTGTATCTTTTTCCTGAGAGAGCAGACTGCGTCTGCTGCTTGGGTGTGGGGCCCCGCGGTTGTGACGTGAAGTTAGAACTGAAGTGCAGAGCCTTCCCTGTGCCTGGACAGCCCCATTCTGTGCGGTCAGACATCTGGCCCATGGGGTGTGGCTGAGGGACCCATGGCACAGCCCAATGCCTCTCTGATGTGGCTGGGCTGGCCCTGCCCATTCCCCAGGTCCGTGAGGTGAGGAACAGGTGCACGTTGCCTGGGGGTGGCGTGAGGAAAGGGTGCGTGATCCCAGCACTGATGGTGTGGGGCAGGCATCGCTCTCATTGCCCTGCAGGGTGGGTGCGCTGTTGGGGGTGGTCCTTGACGGTGTATTCAGCGCAAGACGTTGGAGGAGCATCAAGTGCAGGGCCCATGCACCACACCAGCACAGGAAAGGGTGACCCTGCACCTGTTCCCAGGCGAGAACTGCACGCTGACACCGCTGCCCGGCGTGGCCCGCGTGGTGCACTCCAAGGCCTTCTGCACGGTGCACTGGCAGGAGGGCGGCCGGTGCAAGCAGAACTCAAAGGACACTCACACGCTGCCCCCCGCCCAGATCCTGGGCATCCAGAGCGGGCAGGGTACAGCCCGAGGCCAGGTGAAGTGCCCGCGCAGTGGTGCCGAGGGCAAGGGTGGGGGGCGGCCTCTTCCTACCGATGCCTCGCAGAGCTCTGGAGAGAGTTCCCCCGAAAGTGGTCCTGGGGAGGGGGCTGCACCATGCCTGAGCAGCCCAGACGCCGCTGACAGGCCTTCCCCTGGGCACCAGGAAGTGGGGCTGCAGCTTGAGAAGACCTCCGGGGCCCTGGCTGACAGTGGGGATGGCCCTACGCGGGAGCCAGGGTCCTTGCCATGTACCTGTGGCCAGCTACCAGACCTGGATGATGAGCTCTCGCTCCTCGACCCCCTGCCCCGCTACCTGAAGTCCTGTCAGGACCTCATCGTCCCGGACCAGTGCCGCTGTGTGGACTCCCGGCCTGGGAGGGAGCCGCCTCCTCCTAGTGCAGCCGCTTCCCCAGAGACGCGTGTCCCCGGCGGTGAGGAGGCTGCCGACTTCACCCCACCTGGCCCAGAGCCTCTGCCCGGCCCTGGGCTCCCACCAGATGTTTGCACTAAAGACTCTGCAGACACGCCCATGGAGGAGCCCAGGGAGAAGGGAAGCCCCTCAGAGCCACCGCCTCAGGGACAGCCCCCTCCCACCAGGCCCCTGAAGGAGCTCCCGGCCAGCCGGCTGGCCCAGCAGCTCCGGGAGGAGGGCTGGAACCTGCAGACCTCTGAGAGCCTCACGCTGGCCGAAGTCTACCTCATGATGGGCAAGCCCAGCAAGCTGCAGCTGGAGTACGACTGGCTGGCCGTGCTGGGCCCCGAGGGCCGCCCCGGCTCCCCACCCGCCGTCCACAGGCAGCGGCTCCTCAACTGCCTGCTGAGGCTCATCTCCACTGAGGTCAGCCCCAAGCTGGTAAGTGGCGGGCTGTCCCGCGGGGCTGCTCATGGCCACTCCCGGGCCGGGGAGCGGGGCCCCACGTGACGAGGCGGAGGCCCTTTGCCAGCCACGCTGCTTTCTCTTGGGTCAGGAGCTTCCCCTGCTTCCCTGCGAGGCCTGGGGGACACAGTGGGATGCAGGTCTAATCTCGGGGGTTTCCGAAGAGGATGACGGTGACAGGCTGTGCTCTGGTCCTGGCCGTGCCTGTGAGTCTGCCAGGCCTTGCGCATGCAGGCTGAAGGGCGTGTGGGCAGGGTGAAGGCGGCGGTGAGGCCAGTTGTCCGAAGAACCCAGCAGGTTTCTGCAGAGGGGCAGGTCGAGCCTGCTGCGGTGATGCCAGAGCTGTTACTGTTCCAGAACCCAGGCCAGCCGTGGGGACCCTTGCTGGAGGCTGGCTGGGGGCAGGGGAAGACCAGCGTGTGACACTTACCAGGAGGTGGTCCGCAGAGCCCGCAGACTGGCCGCAGGCGGCCCTGCTGAAGGGGTTTCCCTGTCCTTCATGTCTCGAGTATAAATGGGGGCTCCCGAGTGCAGGAGAGCCAGACTGAGGCACCAGGTCCCAAGACGGCATTGTGTACGTGGGGTTTAGACGTATGCAGGAGCAGACCTGAAAAGCTTTAGCCAGTGTTCTCTGGGGAGTGTGCTGTGTAGCTGACAGCAGTCTCGTGTTCAGAGCCACATGGAAGGCTGAGTGTGTCCTGTGTGGATGGGCGCTCCAGGCACCGGGCGCTTGGTCTGATTGCCCAGCTCCCTGCGCTCCAGCCACGTGGTGCCCGCACCTGCCTGCCCTTGGTGCACATGGTTGACTTCTGCCCTTCTCCAGATATGCCCCTGCCAGTGCTCTCCACAGTGCTGTCAGGGTTCTCACAAGTCTTCTGGGGACTGGCACCCCAAAATCAGGCCTGTTAGTGGAGGTGGCCCCTGGCTGTGCCTGGCCGCAGAGCGGTTGGGGCCAGTGAGTGGAAGCAGGCAGATGGAAGTTTACCGTGGGGGTGTTAGGAGATGTGAAGTGTCCAAGGCTCTGGAGGAGGCCACTGGAGTAATGGGAGATCTGGAACATGTGGAGGCCCAACCCCTGGCGTCAGCTGCAAGAGGAAGCGGGGTGGGTGGAGAACAGCTGCAGGGGTTGGCAAGAGGAGGGTGGGTGCCGTGACGCTCAGGGGCGCCGCCGTGACGCTCAGGGCAGGGTCCTGGCCAGCAGCACTACCGTTGCCTGGAGCAGTCCCAGGGGCCTGGGCTGAGGTTGGAGACCTTGGGACAGATGAGCAGCCTCTCCTGTGTTTCGGCCCCACTGCCACTTCCTGTCCAGGGGAACTGTCACAGCAAGTGCGTCACCAGGCCCTAACCCCTGAAGGCTGAGGTGTAGAAGGGCTCCAGAACCCTGGCAGGGCCCGTGGAGAGGCGTGGGGCTGTGACAGGGGCCTGGGCTTCCGAATGCCTGGCATGGGGGCTCTCGGCGGGGCCTTGAACAGCAGCAGGAGAGCTGAGAAGCTGAGCCTCCTGCCAGGCTTCTCCGGGGCAGCGCAGGTGCCAGGTGAGCACAGAGCGAGCACGCGCAGCCATGCTCGTGCCAGGGCCTGCAGGACTCAGGCTGCCTCTGCCTCTGGAGAGCAAATCTGTTTCCTTGCTGGACTCGGAAGCTGACGCGGCCTTTGTGTCGGTCGTAGGCCGGCCTTTGCATGCAGCTTCTCTAACAGGCGAGGCACTGCCCCTCACCCTGCAGTGCCCGCAGCGGCAGAGCAGTGGGCAGAGCAGGCAAGGACCAGCTGGGCGGCTTCAGGCCTTGGTCGCTCCCCAAGTCCCTTCGCTGTAGGACTGCTCTTCTGACCACACCCGTCCTCAGTGCTTGCCATCGCTCACAGACGAGGGAGAAGAAGGAGGGCTCTCTTGAGTGGGGAGGGGCTGCTCTCACGGTTTCCCGGACTATCGCCGAGTCACTGAGGGATGCTGAAGTCTATCTGACCCTTGACCTTTACCATCTTGGAAGTGGGATTTGTGAGACCTGGTCACCTTCTGAATCTTTTTTTCCCCCTGATTTATTTATTTTATTTTATTTTATTTTATTTATTTATTTATTTTTTTTGACAGAATGGACAGTGAGAGAGACAGACAGAAAGGTCTTCCTTTGCCGTTGGTTCACCTTCCAGTGGCCACTGCAGCTGGCACGCTGCTGCCAGCGCATCACGCTGATGTGAAGCCAGGAGCCAGGTGCTTCTCCTGGTCTCCCATGGGGTGCAGGGCCCAAGCACTTGGGCCATCCTCCACTGCACTCCCGGGCCATAGCAGAGAGCTGGCCTGGAAGAGGGGCAACCGGGACAGAATCCGGCGCCAGGACCGGGACTAGAACCCAGTGTGCTGGCGCCACAGGCAGAGGATTAGCCTATTGAGCCATGGCACCGGCCTCCCCCTGATTTTTTTTTTAAAGATTATTTATTTTGAGAATCTGAGTACTGTTTCATTCCCGAAATGGTCACAGTGCCCAGCACCGGGACGTGCCGAAGCCAAGAGCTTCATCCAGGTCTCCCACATGGGTGTAGGGGCCCAAACATTTGGGCCATCCTCTGCTGCCTGTCCCGGGCTGTTAGCAGGGAGCTGGATCAGAAGTGGAACAGCTGGGACACGAACTAGTATCCCTATTGGATGCTGGTGTTGCAGTCCTTGGCTTTACCTGCTGTGCCATAACGCCGGCCCCTGCCTTCTGAATTCTCGAAGGCCTCCTCATGCCTCTTGGGGTACTCATTTCAGGGCATTTCCATGTGCTTAGCGTGGATGTCATTGACCCATTTATGTGCAGGCTCCAGAAGCAAGTGCTGTGTCCACAGCCTCCATGAGGCCTGCCCAGGAGGAGCAGTCAGCGACCCCCCCAGGGAAGATGGTGACCATGAGCTCTCGGAGCCCCCGCTGCCCTCGAAACCAGTCTACCCTCCGCGGCAGCAAGACCTTCCCGCAGGGCTCCGCGGCCTGCTCCTCAGGTGAGGCTCCCGCGGCCTGCTCCTCAGGTGAGGCTCCCGCGGCCCGCCCCTCAGGTGAGGCTCCCGCGGCCCGCTCCTCAGGTGAGGCTCCCGCGGCCCGCCCCTCAGGTGAGGCTCCCGCGGCCCGCCCCTCAGGTGAGGCTCCCGCGGCCCGCCCCTCAGGTGAGGCTCCCGCGGCCCGCCCCTCAGGTGAGGCTCCCGCGGCCCGCCCCTCAGGTGAGGCTCCCGCGGCCCGCCCCTCAGGTGAGGCTCCCGCGGCCCGCCCCTCAGGTGAGGCTCCCGCGGCCCGCCCCTCAGGTGAGGCTCCCGCGGCCCGCTCCTCAGGTGAGGCTCCCGCGGCCTGCTCCTCAGGTGAGGCTCCCGCGGCCTGCTCCTCAGGTGAGGCTCCCGCGGCCCGCCCGGTCCAGCAACTGGGCAGTAGCATGGGCCTGGGTTGGGAGGTGCTGGGGCCAGCAAGAAGCAGAGGATGGGGCCTTTGGCAGCCTGGTCGCTTTGGGGTTCTTGGTTCATGAGGCCAGAAAAGCTCTGTGCTGTGCAGATTTGGGGGCTCTGGCTTCTGAGGATGGCTGGTTCTCCTGCGTCTACAACCACTCCCTCTCTGCATCTCGCACAGTGCGCTGAGGCAGCGAGCAGCTAGCACAGGTCCTGGGAGGCAAGCTGCGGCGACCTGCCGGCCACAGCACCCCTGCCCCAGTTGTATCCAAGAGGGTTCCTGAGTTGTGAGACCAGGGCCTGAGACCCCAGATCAGCAAGGCACTGTTCACTGTGGCATTATTTGCACTGTTTTAACCCTTGGTGTTTTTATATGACAGTTGGGTGTGGCTAAAATGGTGACTTCTACATGAATTTTAAAGGTAGAATAAGAAACTTAGATACTTTGTGAGGCTCTCACTCCCCAGGTGAGCCTTGGGCACCTCTCCCCACCAGAAGAGGTGGGTGCCGCAGGGGCCGAATGTGTGCTGGGCTCACCCTGAAGGCATGTGGTCCTTCCCAAGGCCATTGTGGTGAGAGTAGGATGACCTGGCAGGTGGCGGACAGCCGGGGACCAGGGCCAGGGACTTCCCGTTCTGGCCTTTGCTGGTGGTGTTCCCCTCTAGTGCCTGTGTGGTTCTGGGTATGCGCAAGTTCAGCCCCAGCACTGGCTCTCTGCTGTGTACCCTAAGCAGCCTCCCTCTGCTCTCAGGGAGTCAGCAGGCGGGGGTGGATGGGCACACCAAAAATCCAGTAGCTTGTGTGAGCGGGTGTCCTGTCCTGGTGTGTCCTTGTTCTCCAAAGTGATGTCTGTTTGGAGAATATCCCTGGCTGTGTTCCCTGTGGAGTGCCGGAGGCCTCTCAGGAATGGCCTGAGAGGAGACCTGTTGTCCACTCAAAATGGGAACAAGGATTTCATGGGCAGAGACAGGAAAGCCATCTTCGGGGCAGAGATGGGGAGTGGAATGAAAGAGTGTTTGGGTGCACAATCTTCACAGGTTCATGTGGTTTTTTCCATAAATCAAGTGTTTGTGGACTTTCCGGAGACGCCTTGTTTAGGAAGTTTCCAGAAAACTGAGCAGGTTATCCGAAGAATCCCTTCCTGGTCCTCCCCGGCTCTGCTGCGGGGCAGCTGCCACCCCTGCCTTCTCCTTTCCCAGGTTTGAGAAACCCGCCACGGCCGCTCTTGGTAGCGGGTCCCTCCAGCACAGGCAGCAGTGACTCGGATGGTGGCCTTTTTGCTGTCCCTACGACTCTGCCCCCTCATAGTCGGCACGGGAAGCTCTTCTCTCCCAGTAAAGACGCGGAGCTGAGCTTCCGGCAGCATCTGAACTCCATCAGCGTGAGTGCCCCGCCCCTGCCCTGCCCCTGCTGGCCGGCGGGCGGCACCTTCAGCCGGCCCCGCCCCTGCCCTGCCCCTGCTGGCCTGCGGGGAGGCACCTTCAGCCGGCCCCGCCCCTGCGCTCGCCCCTGCTGATGCCGGAGGAGCAGCACCTTCAGCCCGCCCCGCCCCTGCCCTGCCCCTGCTGGCCAGCGGGGAGGCACCTTCAGCCGGCCCCGCCCCTGCCCTGCCCTGCCCCTGCTGGCGCCGGCGGGCGGCACCTTCAGGCCCTGTGCTGTTTCCCTTGCAGATGCAGTCGGATTTCTTCCTGCCAAAGCCCAGGAAGTTGCGGAAGCGCCACCTGCGCAAGCCTCTGGTGGTCCAGGTCAGAGCCTCTTTGGCAGCCCCAGCATTTGGGTTGGCCATGGCACACAGCTTTTCTCCTGTGTCTCTTGGTTGGGGTCAAACATGGAAAGCCGTGCTCTGCCTCCATCTTTGTGAATAAGATCAGAGTATTAGCAGTGAACTTCATGTACCTGTGAGTAGAGGGGTCTTCAGACCACGGTGAAGACCACCTGCAGGAGAGAGAAAGTTCTGGGGGTTCGGGTCCAGGAGCGCCGCAGATGGAGATCTCTGGAGGACCCTCCGGACATCTGTGTACAAATAATCCGTTCCCAAGGCACTTGGCCAGAGGCCAGGCCTCTGCTGTGCCCCCATACTGCACGTGGGGGCCCCCATGTGGAAGCCACATGGGAGAGAATGTTCTGAGGAACTGATGGCGGAAGTGGGGACCGTGTGTGTGGGTTCACGAGCAGCTCTTCATGTCAGAGCCTTAGCAACGTTCTTTCTCTTGAGGTTCACTCACTGAGCAGTGGGAGACTGCACAATGGGGCCTGGGGAAGGAGACACACCGGCCTGATGCCGTTTGTGTTAGGCGCCAGAGATGGGAGAACACAAAGGGCAGAGTGTGAGCTTTGTGGCTGTTTAGTGCAGGGTTGGGCACTGTTGGCCCAGGGTCCAGATCCCACCTAGCATTGCTTTGTCGTTTAAGACAGTTTCATTGATAGGTAGTTCATCTGTCCTGAAGTTCACACAAGTGAGGTGTACAGTTCATTTTCTAGTAAGTTTACAAGCTGGCGTGCCCATCAGAGCTGTGTCATCCCAGAACATTGTCCTCACTCTGGGGGGGCACTGCGCCCCTTAACTCTCCTGGTTCCCCTCCACCCTCTGACAGCCGCTACTCCACTCCCTGTCTTAAAGGACTTGCCTGTTGCAGGCACTTGCATACGTGGGATGGGGCAGTGTGTGTTCTTTCCCACTTACTGCGTTTGCGCAGCCACAGCCGTTCATGTCCCTCTCCAGGGCACAACATGAGTGTGGCCCCAAAACCTGGAACACTTCCTGCCCTGCCTTCACCTCTGGAACCAATAGGCACAGAACACATGTGTCTCCATGTGCTTGGTGCTGCTGCTGTCTGCCTGCACCCATACCGTGGCTTCTCCAGGGGCTGAGGCTATGTCCCCGTGAGCCCCAGGTCCTTTGGGGCAGAGAGCAGCGGCTGTGTGCCCAGAGGCCCTGTGGCCCGTTGATGACACAGGCCCTCCTTGGTCAGTTTTGTCTGGACTGCTAGCAGCCTTGGTGGTCCATCTGATTTGCTCGTCAGTGGTAGTCACCATGGCTCAAGGAGCCCTGCTGGGAAGGCCCCTCAGGTCGTCTTCCCTGGCTGCCAAGTCCTGCAGAGGTTCTGGGTAAAGCAGGCTTGTGACAGGCCTCCAGCGCTCTCGGGGAGATGTCAACCCCGCATTCCTTTCAGAGGGGACCCAGCGTTTGGGGGCTTAGGGTCTCAGACTGTCCTGGGGGCCCTTGTGTCACTGGCTTCAGAACAAGAACCTTCATCCTGTCACACTCATCTCCCTCCTACTGGGAGTATTTTTTTTTGACAGGCAGAGTGGATAGTGAGAGAGAGACAGACAGAAAGGTCTTCCTTTTTTGCCGTTGGTTCACGCTCCAATGGCTGCTGCGGCTGGCGCATCGCGCTGATCCCAAGGCAGGAGCCAGGTGCTTCTCCTGGTCTCCCATGGGGTGCAGGGGCCCAAGCACTTGGGCCATCCTCCACTGCCCTCCCGGGCCATAGCAGAGAGCTGGCCTGGAAGAGGGGCAACCAGGATAGAATCTGGCGCCCCAACCGGAACTAGAACCCGGTGTGCCAGCACCACAAGGCGGAGGATAAGCCTGTTGAGCCACGGCGCCGGCCGGGAGTATTTCCTTACAGTCCAGCTTCGGGGTCACGTGTGGCATTGGTGTCTTCTCGTCGCCTGACCGTGTGCGATTTTCCTCTGCAGAGAATGCTGCTTCCCAGGCCGTCTGAAAGCCAGTCTCATAACGTCTGCTCCTTCTCCATCCTGTCCAACTCCTCCGTAACTGGTAAGGACGGGCCTTTCCGCGCTGGTGTCCCTCCTGCTCCCCGAGCGTGGCCCTACCTCTGCAGAGGCAGTGTTGCTGTCCCTGTTCTCGTGCTGTCACTCGAGGGCTGCCAGTGCCAGCAGGACGACCCCCTGGGAGGCCTGGGGGTGTGGCCTCGGTGTGGCCTGGGAGCGTCCTCAGTTCCCGGCGCGGCGTCTGGCTGGCTGCTGCTGGTGGTGTCTGGCCAAGCGCTTTGTGGAGCAGGTGTGCTCCAGGTGGATCGCTCGCTGGGTGTTTGGATCCAGTGGGGCCGGGCTTGGTGCGCAGGCAGGGCTCCTGCTGAGGCACACTGTGCCCGTGGTCTTTACCAGTTTGGGTTCTCACGTCACACCTGCTGCGAGGTCTGTACAACTGTCTTTGCTTCCTGTCCTGCCTGCTGTCCACACACAAGGTGTGGCAGGGTTAGACCCTGACCACCTCAGAGGCTGGCAGCTCCTTAAAGGGCCATTTCCTGCAAGACAACAATGGTGACCGCGGCCTCTCAGCAACTCCTGGGAGGCACAGGGGTGTCTAGGCCACCTTCCCATGTTGAGGGCAAGAGTTTGGCCAACATATCCAGCATGGCTCAGCCCTGTGAACGTGGTCCTCTAGTCCCGTGGCACGGGGAGTGGACGTGGCTGTGTGCGACTGACCGTCTGCTGTGTCTTTGCTCTCACAGGGAGAGGCTCCTTCCGGCCCATCCAGTCTGCTCTGAGCAAAGCAGCTGTGTCCCGACCAATTGTGCCCAAGGCCCTGCCGCCCCAGGCCACGAGTCCTCTGGCCAGTACGTTAGCCTGTGGGTAACACCTGTCATCAGAGTATCTGAGTAGCATTCTGTCACTGGGTTTTGAAAGTTTTCTTCTTCCAGCTGTAGTGTCTTGTTAACCCTTCAAAGAAAGTGCCTAGTCGTGGGTTCTCACAGGACACGCGATGTGACGGAGAAACGCCCCTCAGCCCCCGGGGCCTTAGTAGAACAGTGCCCTGAGTCGTCGTTTCTGTGAGCAGGTGCTATCGACTTGGCTGCGAAAAGTGCCGGCATCCTCCCTGGGAGCCCCCTGCCCATCATGGAGGCCGAGGGCTTGTCGAGCATCTCGCCGCTGTCTTCAGACAAGGTGTCAGCTGCGGTCCCAGGTCAGGACCCAGCCAGAACCCACCAGAGTGAAGACCCTGTCCCCCCTGTGGAGGTGAGTTTAGTTTGAAGGGCTCTTCAGTGTGGCCACCAGCTTCCAGGGAGGGTGCAGGCTGTGGGCTGAGGTCATGTTGGGCCCATGGGTGGGAGGAGTAATTAGGCCCTGGAGGCCCAGGCATGGATGAGCCCCATGTGGCCCGTGGGAGGGTCACCCAGAGCCTCTCTCGGTGGTGGGGGGAGCTTGCTGTGTGACATGGGAGAGCTGATCTGGGGGGTACGTGAAGGGCCGCCTGGTCTGAGGAGTGACCACAGCCATTGGTGGGCTCCTGCTGGGCGTCAGGGAACATTGCGCTATTGGAGTGAAGAGTGTTGTGCGCCACCGTGGCTATCACTCTAGGTCTCTAGGTGCTGCGCTGCTCTTGCCTCCCCCCCTCCCCCCGACTGCTTGAGAACTGCCAAGAACAGTGGGGTGGGCTGGACTCCAGGGCGCCTGCCTGCGGCCACACTCTCAAAGTAGCTTAGTCACCTTTCTGACCCAGGGCGCGTTCCATTTGCTTTTCCTCTGGGCCTGTGCTCTGGCTCCCCGTGTGGGCGGCTCACCTGTGTTCCTGGTTTTCCCTAGGGCTCCAGGGAGTCCTTCATCAGTGTCCCCTCGAGGCCTGGACAGGAGCCAGTGACAGAGAGTTTTCAGGTAGGGTGTGATCTGGGGCTGCATCTCCCCCTTCGCTGCTTCTGGTCGGTGAATAAGCACCTAGACCTCCTTGCTCCCCACTTGGAGAAGGGCTCGTTCTGGGCCAGCTCTGGAAGGAGTGTTTTCTGAGCCAGAGGGGAAGCGGCCCTTGGTTAGTGGCTCCCTCAGTACCCGTTGTCCACCTGTGCAACCCCAACTGCCCTGTTGGCATGGTCACCTCAGCCTGGCCTTAGGACTGCCGTCTCTCCTGGTTTGGAGACAGGTATGGCCCCAGTGGCTTTCACCTGAGGGTGAGACAGCTCTGTACTCACTGCATTACACTCTGACTGCCTGGCCCACCAAGGAGGAGCTGTAGGGCTGCGGTGCTCACAGACGAGCCACGTGTCTGAGCATCCCTGTCTCCAGCAGGGTTCGCCTGTTCTCTCCCTGTCTGAGCTGCCCAAGGCTCACCTCCAGAACGGCCCCTCTGCACCCCTTCCCTCCTCGGAGGGTTCCAGCACTCGGCTCTCTCCGCCCAATGTCTCTGCGCTGCTGGACATCTCCCTGCCTGGTCCGCCCGAGGATGTGCTCTCGCAGGGAGAGCCCGCCACGCAGATCAGCGACTCCATCATTGAGATCGCCATCAGCTCCAGCCAGTTTGGTAAGCACGGAGTGGCCTCCTACACCTGGAATCGGGGTTCCCCGTCAGCAAAGGGAGATCCAGATCTGCCGAGGGGTCTGGGTCCTCCTGCTTCATTGCTCTGCTGCCCTTGCTGGGGCTGCTTCAGCTAAGCTGTCATTTTTGAGGATTGAATATTTGCCACCTGGTTTCAGTGGGGGCCGTGCACACGGGTAAGGTGCATGGAGGACCTGAGGATGCTCCTGACCTTGAGACAAGAGTGGGATGGCCCACAATTCCTCTCAAGCCTGGGACTCTGAAAGGCCACTTGCTGGTGGGTTCCGAGTCCTGGCGGACAGCCCGTGGGTTTTGCGGTGCCGGAGCGGCTGGGCTGATGCCTGTCTAGGCCCTGGCTTCCGTGCTGGTGTTATCTCAGGCAGTGGGCTCAGACAGATGTAGCTCGCAGCCTGTTAGCATCCGGCCTTCCATTTCCTGAGCTGGCAATGTGGGACAGTGGGGCTGCCCTCGGCGCAGGGCCTGGCCCCGTCGTGTCCGTCGCTGCACGGCATCCATGAGCAGCATGAAGCCTCGCACATCCCTGACTCTGTGCCCCAACCTGCTCATTTCCAGGGACCCCATGGCCTTCTCTGACCCCTCTGCACCAGAGCCTGGTCTATCCTCAGGGAGCCATGGCGGCCTCTGTGGCCTCTGCACCGGAGCCTGTTCCATCCCCATCCTCGCGGAAGCCCCGTAACCTCCCGGGTCTGCTGTTTGGCTGTGCCACCAGCTGCCTTCCTGCCAGTGGGCAGGGAAGTGGCTGCCGCTTACCCCGCCGTGGCTTCACTAACTTGATCCTTTGGTTGACAGGTGAAGGGGTCCCTCTCTCTCCAGCAAAACTGAATGGCAGTGACAGCTCCAAGAGTCCTCCCTCTCCGTCCAGCAGCCCCCAGCCCAACTGGATTGCCTCCCCTACCCATGACCCTCAGTGGTACCCCAGCGACTCTACAGACTCCTCGCTTAGCAGCTTGTTTGGTGAGTGTGGGTCTCTCATTGGACCCACCGGGTGCTGGAGCCTGGGGAACACTGGATTCTCCATACTCTGCGGCCACACTCCTACTGGGGCTGTCTTTCTATTTCTTTGTTTTTTTCTGAGTTATTTTTTTAAAGATTTATTTATTAATTTGAAAGTCAGAGTTACAAAGAGAAGGAGAGGCAGAGAGAGAGGTCTTCCATCCACTGGTTCAATCCCAAATTGTCCCCAGTTGGCTACAATGGCCCGAGCTGTGCTGATCCAAAACCAGGAGCCAGGAGCTTCCTCCGGGTCTCCCACGCGGGTGCAGGGGCCCAAGGACTTGGGCCATCTTCTACTGCTTTCCCAGGCCATAGCAGAGAGCTGGATCAGAAGTGGAGAGCCAGAACTCAGACTGGTGTCCATATGGGATACCAGCACTGCAGGCGGCGGCTTTACATGCTACGCCACAGCACCAACCTCTTGAGTTTACTTCTTTAAGATGTAACTTGTGGGGCCGGTGCTGTGGTACAGCAGGTTAACGCCCTGGCCAGAAGCGCCAGCATTCCATATGGGCGCTGGCTCGAGTCCCGGCTGCTTCACTTCCAATCCAGCTCTGTGCTGTGGCCTAGGAAAGCAATGGAAGATGGCCCAAGTCCTTGGGCCCTGCACCCGCGTGGGAGACCTGGAAAAAGCTCCTGGCTCCTGGCTCCAGATCGGTGCAGCTCCAGCCGTTGCAGCCAATTGGGGAGTGAACCATCGAATGGAAGACTTCTCTCTCTCTCTCTCTCTCTGCCTCTCCTCTTTCTGTGTAACTCTGACTTTCAAATAAATAAATCTTCAAAAAAAAAAAAAAAAAGATGTAATTTGTCTGTGAGAAGATGCAGATGGTCAGTATATGTTTTCACTGAGGTAGAGAAGAAAAAGTTGAGCCCTCCTCCTTTTCTTTTTATAAGATTTGTTTAAAAGAGTGACAGAGAAAGGGAGAAAGGGAGAGACACAGAGAGAAATAGATTTTCACTTGTTGGTTCACTCCCCAAATGCCTGGGCTAGACTGAAACTAGGAGCCAAAAACTCCATGGTGTCTCCCACCTGGGTGGCAGGGGCTCAAGTACTTGGGCCATTACCCACTTCCTCCTAGGTGCATTTGCAGGAAGCGGGATTGGGTGAAGTGGCCAGGACTCTGACCAGGCACCTGATACAGGATCCGGGGGTCCCCAAGGGTGACTAATGCGCCCAGGTGGCCGTTTGTACTCTGCTGGTTCAACGCTTGGTGGTCAGTGTGGCGCTCCAGTGGGTCTTTCAGCTGTCTAGTGGCGTGTTCTCTCGCAGGTCAGAGAGTTGGGGGCTCACGTGCCCAGCCCCCACTGCCCATTTGCTCAGGGGTGCCAGGCGTTGGTATGGAGGGAAGGCACCTGCTGGGGAAGGAAAACGTGGCTGCTGCCTCTACAGGAAGAACTCCCATTAGGTTGTCTGGGCCTGGTTCCCGAGGGTGCAGGCAGCCCCGGGCAGGCATGTTGGACAGATAGTGAGTTCATCAGCTCTGATTGCTGGGACCAGGGCTCTGGGTCTTGCGGGTATGGGTTGAGCCAGCACTTGTGAGGGGTTGCCATTGTCACAGAGTGGTAGGGTTAGTGCAAAGTGAAACAACATTAGGACAAGTTGGGAACAGCCTTTGTGCCCGTCTGGCCACAGAGAATAAACCACAGGGTTGGGGCTCCTGGAGGGCTGGGTAAGGTCATCCTGAGAGAGCAGGTTCCATGGGAAGTCTTCTGTACCAGGGTAGGGCTGGGTGCCGGCCAGGGCCTAGGCTGGCCCCACCCCAGCCCTCAGGAGCCTTCCTGATCACTCCCCTGCCTCCTCTTGGCAGCGAGCTTCATCTCCCCAGAGAAGAGCCGGAAGATGCTGCCAACCCCTGCCGGGACCAACAGCGGCACCTCCTTGCTAGGTCCCAGTTTGCTGGATGGAAACTCACGAGACTCGTTTGTGTCCAGGTCCCTGGCAGATGTCGCAGAGGTAAGTGTGCTACCTTAGGTCCAAGACCAACCACCCAGCCTGCGCCGTGGAGGTTCCTGGATCCCCCTGCAGACTGGGGGTCGTTCACAGCGACTCACCAAGAGGTGACTGACTAGGTTGTGCGCATCTGGAGTGTGGAAAGATCTGGTGACACTGGGCCATTGTCTTTTCCCACATGGCAGCCAGCAGCAGACCCCAAGATAGCAGCCAAGCTGTAAAGGCATCAGAGTGTGGGAGATGGAGAGCTCGGCCTGTGAAGGCATCGGAGTGTGGGAGATGGAGAGCTCGGCCTGTGAAGGCATCAGAGCCGGGTTGGATCTCGCTGAGTCCTTTGCCATGTTTGACTGCACGTCACCTAGGCCCCCTGACTGGGGGGTTCAGGGTGGTGATGAGCATTGTGCTGTCTACACTCCCCTGGAGTGGCATCTCTCTGTGTCACACCCGGCCAAGGGAGCTGGGAAAGGCTCTATAGGCAGGCGACAATGTTCCTTCTGCTCTGTGACAGTAGGGGTCCCACGCAGCAGGTGTTCCATGTGGAGGCCAGGTGTCATTGTAACTGCTCTTTTGACCGGTGCATGGTCCCTTCTTTGACCAGGCTGTCTGCCCCGTGGGCAGGCCAGGCCTGCAGGGGCAGCGCCTATGAGAGGCGAGGAGGTACATTTCTCTGTGAGGTACAGAGCAACAGGTGCTGTGAGGGAAAGGAGCCCTAAGAGCCCCCTGGAGGGACTGGGCCTGCTGCTGACTTCCTGGAGTCGTGTTTCCCAGGGCTGGCTCTCCACGTCGCTGAGGCCTTGCTGTGTCCTTAATACACTGTTGTCATATTCTTGTGGGAAACTCGGAGCATACGGAGGTCCAAGCAGCTGTTGCCCAAGATGCCTCAGCTTCTCGGACTCTGATGTTAGTCATAAATGTTGATGTGATAAACTTTGAAGAAAGCTTGGAGAACTCTGAGCCTGGCTGAGACATGGTTGGAATTTGAGCAAAAATACAAAAGTGGACACAGTGACATGAATGAACTTGGGGCCCATCCTCAACAGTGTAGCATTTCTGAAGCCTCCTTAGTCACAGAGTGTTCAGAGGACTCCCCGTCTCTGTGCTCACCGCTCAGCAGGGGACCCCATGGGCCTGGACACCCCTACACAACAGGCCAGAACCGCCTGCTCAAGGGGTGGTCGGCACACCAGCTGCAGAAGTGCCTTGCGGTTGGGAATGCCGCATCTCAGACCCACCCCAGAGCTGCCGGTCAGAGCTTGCTTCCTCAGCCAGATGCCAGGTGACAGGTTGCACGTGAAGGTGAGCAGCACGGAGCAACGCCCTTGGCGACGCTCGGGAAGCACAGCGTTTGCCATGAGCACCTTGCACGCTTGTCTGCAGAGAGAACGCGTGAGCGAGTGGATGGGTCGTGTCAGGCAGTCCTTGTTGCCCACAGGGCGCTGAAGTGTATGGAGGAAATGATCTGATGGGGTTTGAGTGGACGTGATGGTCGAGGAGTTGTGCAGAGAGGTGGTGTTGGGTGGGCTGCAGGTTGGTGCGGGTGGAAGCTGATGCCACACAAGGTTGGGGGGGGCATAGCACTATTTGGGCTACATTTTGAAAACAAATGTTAGCTTGGTGGAATATTTCCTGTAGCACAAAGTTTAAAACCCGGTCCATGCTGTCGCCTCCCTGGAGTTTTCGGAGGCTTCTGACTCATTCACTCACTGTGAATGAGGTTGGTGATTGAGGATTTAGAGCCCGCAAGCCAGCTCTCCTAGAGTAAACAAAGGCCCTGTGGTCACCTTAGTGGGGGAGGGGGATGCCAGGAAGGGCTGTGAGTCCATGTACTGTCCACAGGACCACATGTGCACCAGCAGCCCCACTGTGTCCCAGGCCCTGCGGTTCCTTCTCCTCTTCCACACGGGCCCAACTCCCTGGCCAGTGGCCACCGTGTTCCTGCGTTGGCTGAGCAGCCAGAGGCGGTGTCTACAACCTCTGATGAGTGTGTGTGCCTCACACTGGGTGACTGCCACGCTCTGCTAGATCCCTACTCCCTGGGGTACCCTCCTGGGACCTCCCCCCCCTTTTCACTCTGCTTTCCTGCCCTTCACCCTTCTCAATCCCTGCACTTTGGTTCATACCATTTGCCTCGGTTTGCAGATTGTCTTCCCCCCTAAGTCTCAAAAGGAGGGAGCCACCCCTGGAATCCCACAGCGGGCACCGTGAATGCCGGAGGGAGGAGGACAGGTGCACACAGGACGCCCTGATGTTCTCTGCTGCGGGGAGGGCGTGCCAGTGGGAGCGTCCTGTCCTCTCTCCAGAGAGCCGCCTTGCACTGAAGGCCCTGCCTTGGTAGCCAGCTGCCAGTGACTTACTGTGCCTGTCCGTCTCTCCTGCAGGTGGTGGACTCCCAGCTGGTGTGCATGATGAACGAAAACAGCATTGATTACATATCTCGGTTCAACGACCTGGCCCAAGAGCTGTCCGTCACTGAGCCAGGCCGCCGAGAGGTTCTGTTTGACGGTGGTGGAGGTGGCCCCCCTGTTGGTGACCTCTCCCAGTGACCGAGCCTCATGACAGGGCCTCCTGAAGGCTGCAGAGAGCTTATGGGGCTGGCGTCCTTGTGTGCGGGCGAGGCCCTCTCCACACGGGAGAGAACACAGCGACTCCAGGATCCCAGAGGATGGGGTGAACAGAGGCACCTCTGCACCCCAGAGTGTGCACCATGTGGGAGCAGCTGGTCCCAGGGTCGTGCCCCACCAGCGGGGGCTGCCGAGGTCACGAGACGCGGTTGTGTTCTGGGGAAGGCCGACGTCAGATCCTGGTCCGTGCTGGGATCGGTGTGGTGTCCGGTTTCGGTCTGCACTCTCCCGGGACTGTGGTGCCGGACATTCCAGTGGGTTTTCTTCTATAGAAAGGGGTGCGTGCCTTGGCAGGGACGTTGCTGCCTGGGGAGGGGTCGTCTCCCCTCTCTGTTTCTGCCAAACCTGTGCCACAGTTGGGCTGCCTTCGGCAGAGTGATGTTGGGGTACAGAGGGCGTGGCCAGGCCTGTGCCTGGTGGTGTCTGCTCCCTGAGACCACAAGTACTTGAAGGGACACTGGTCACAGGGCAGCAGGAGGGTCCCAGGCGGTGTAACCAGAAGCATCCCCCAGTATTCTGGTCCTCTCCCCCGATCTGGGCGCTGTGAACCGACTTCACGGGAAGAGGGGAAGAGCCAGGTCTGGCGCAGGCCGTGTGGACTTCCTGGGACCCCCCGCCCTGGTCCACGTGTTCCTTGTGCTCAGCTGGTGTCCTCCCGTGGTCCACCTGCAAGTTTCTGCTTACGTCATCCGCGACGTCACTGCGCTGCGTTGGGGTGGCCCTGAACACCGAGGCAAGCTCTTGAGCCGTTCACGCACTCTCCTTGGTGCCGGGAACAGTCCTGCCTCTGCGGCAGTGCCGCTCCTCCCCTGACACTGGTGCACAGTGTGCCCTGTGCCCGGTGCGTGGATGGCGTCCTCGGCATGCCCGGGAGCCTCCCGTGTGCCCGGTGCGTGGATGGCGTGCCCGGGAGCCTCCTGTGTGCCCGGTGCGTGGATGGCGTCCTCGGCATGCCCGGGAGCCTCCCGTGTGCCCGGTGTGTGGATGGCGTCCTCAGCGTGCCCGGGAGTCTCACGTGTGCCTTTCCCCTGAGGCCTCCATTGCTCTCCTGTTCAGGGAACCTCAGCAAAGTCCAGACGTCTGGGTGTCGTCCGAACTCCCAAGCCCGTGTCCTTTTGCTGGTCGGCCTCTTGTAGCGGCGTTTGGTGGCAGTGGTCATTACCGCAGATGGCCCCATGTCCAGGCTTTGCGCAGAGTGAGGCTGTCAAGGGCTCCTTTGCACCATCAGCCTCGGGGTCCCAGCACCCAAGTCCCTGTCCAGCCCTGGACAGTGTGGCTGACAGCCAGCGCTGCTGCCCCGCCCAGACGCCACCGTCTGCTCCTCTGGCTCCTCTGCCCAGCTGCAGTGCAGAGGGGAACCGGTGTGAAGAGGATGGAGTGGACTCGGACACAGGCAGCGTGGATGGTGCAGTCCTGTCCCCCCACCCCCAGGTGCTGCAGCCCCCCAGGCTTCAGGCAGGTCAGAGGTCAGCAGAACCAGAGCGGGCGGGGTCTCTGTCTTCAGAGCTCGACTCCGTGTGTGCACACTCCGTCCCAAAGCAGAGGAGGATAGGCACAAGGGGTGGCTTTCCCACACATGCCCCGGGTGTCACCCACGCAGAGCCTGTTCCTGGAGCTGAAGATGGGGTGGGGCCTGGGGTTGGCAGAAAAACAATGGGTGCTGTTCTGCCTGTCTGAATGAATATTCATGTGCACCCCCTGCCCCTGCCCTGCAGTGCTGGTGGGATCTTCACCCGGATCCATCTTGGGGGAGTGAGGCTGGTGTGGCCTCAGGTCTTGGGAGTGCACGGTCACACAGGGCCGACCAAGCCTTTGACCACAAGGCGCTCTCTTCGCCTTGGGTTGCTTGCTCAGGGAGTGGGGGTCTGTGGGGACAGCAGGCTGCACTCTGCCAGCCGCACCAGGGCCTCGCGGGGCCGCAGCATCTTTAGATCAGACTGTTGAAGTCGCGGGATTCAAGACACCAGAACAGCTGCATTTTCTGTTAAAGCCTTGAGCTTCCCCAGGAGGTAGCGCACTTTGTCTTGGGAAGGAAGCGATTAATCTTCACAGAGGAAGGAGCCCCACTGTCCGCCTTTGCCAGCTGTCACCCCCCCTCCCGTGGCGTGGGTCCAGTCCTGGAGGCCTCCCCACGGGTGCAGGCCCCGGAGCTGGTCTGGGCGGCAGCACTCACTGCTACTTGCTTTTATAATCGTTAAGCCATATCATCGGAGGTTTTCGGCTGTTTGAGATGTGAATTGTTTTATAGATTATAAATACACAGTGTATGTATAAAGCAGAATGCCTGCCTTTCTCGATTATTTTTTGTACCATATTGTAAATTATATTATTTATTCTTTACCAATTTTGGGAATAAAAGGTGTTTTGGTTATTTAATAAACAAAAGCTGTTAAACTTATGTTTAAATTTCCAGTTCCACTTGTAAATGTTTTTATTGTGCATAAATACATACTAATACTTGATCAGATGATTCGTTTGTGCTTTTGTGATGACGGTGCCCCGGTGGGGAGCCGGGCAGAGGGGTGGGCAGGTGCGGCCGGTTCTGGGCCGGGGGCGTCTCGCCGGCTCTGGGCCGGGCGCGGGCGGCCCCACCCTGGGTCTCGGCTTCCAGCTCAGCGCGCTGCGGCACGCGCGGACCCTCCGGCTCCCGGACTCGCGCCCGGGGGAAATGAGCCTCGTGATGGGGGGCGGGCCAGCCGGCGGCCCAGTAGCAGCGCCCGACGCTGGGAGTGGCGGCTGCTCCGGCCAATTAGTTGCGAGCGCGGCGCTGGACTTTCCAAGCCTCCCTCTCGTTGGCGACTAGAGGGAGGGGTGGGGCACGGCGCTACGATAGGCTAAGGAAGTGTGATTGGCGGGGGCGTTGTCCAATGGGCCCTGAAGGGTGAGCCTGGGGTACCTGCGCTGGGCCGGGCGGGAACCGAGGCGCCGTGGCCAAGGAGGCTGAGGGGAGCCGCGCGGCGGCCGACATGTTCCAGGGTCCAGAGAGTGAGGCCGGCCGGGCAGGCTCCAGGTGCGGTGTGGGAGAGCGGGCCCGGCTAGCTGGGACCCGCGGGCCGGGGCTGGGTGCGGCCCAGGTGGCCTCACTGGCGGCGCCGCCCTTCCTCCCCGCCCCTCCGTGTGGAGTGCGGTCCGCCGCCAGGCCGCGCGGGGCCGAGGAGAGGGCGTGGGGGCCGGGGGAGGGCGTGCGGGCCGGGGCCGGGGGCTGGGGAGAGGGCGTGCGGGCCGGGGGCCGGGGGGAGGGCGTGCGGGCCGGGGGCCGGGGGGAGGGCGTGCGGGCCGGGGGCCGGGGGCTGGGGAGAGGGCGTGCGGGCCGGGGGCCGGGGGGAGGGCGTGCGGGCCGGGGGCCGGGGGGAGGGCGTGCGGGCCGGGGGCTGGGGACCGGGGGCCGGGGAGAGGGCGTGCGGGCTGGGGGCCGGGGGCTGGGGAGAGGGCGTGCGGGCTGGGGGCCGGGGGGAGGGCGTGCGGGCCGGTGGCCGGGGAGAGGGCGTGCGGGCCGGGGGCCGGGGGGAGGGCGTGCGGGCCGGGGGCCGGGGGCCGGGGGGAGGGCGTGCGGGCCGGGGGACCAGGGGCCGGGGAGAGGGCGTGCGGGCCGTGGGCTGGGGACCGGGGGCCGGGGAGAGGGCGTGCGGGCCGGGGGCCGGGGAGAGGGCGTGCGGGCCGGGGGCCGGGGGGAGGGCGTGCGGGCCGGGGGCTGGGGACCGGGGGCCGGGGAGAGGGCGTGCGGGCTGGGGGCTGGGGGCCGGGGAGAGGGCGTGCGGGCTGGGGGCCGGGGGGAGGGCGTGCGGGCCGGGGGCTGGGGACCGGGGGCCGGGGAGAGGGCGTGCGGGCCGGGGGCCGGGGGGAGGGCGTGCGGGCCGGGGGCCGGGGGCCGGGGGGAGGGCGTGCGGGCCGGGGGCCGGGGGCCGGGGGCTGGGGAGAGGGCGTGCGGGCCGGGGGCCGGGGGGAGGGCGTGCGGGCCGGGGGGAGGGCGCGGGGGCTGGGGGCCGGGGGGAGGGCGTGCGGGCCGGGGGACCAGGGGCCGGGGAGAGGGCGTGCGGGCCGGGGGCTGGGGACCGGGGGCCGGGGGCCGGGGGGAGGGCGTGCGGGCCGGGGAGAGGGCGGCCGCGCCCCCGGTGCCCCGCGCCCTCCACGCGGCGGGCCTGGCTCGCTTCCCCTCCGAAGCCGCTCCGTGGGCCCGGAAGCCCCGCAGAGCGCAGGCCCGCGTGCGGCCGGGGCGCGGGGGTCTTCCTGGTAGGGGCCCAGGGCGGGCGGTGCGGCCAGGAGCCTGCGGAGCGCACCCCCGGGCCCCGGCCTTCGAGCGGGGGGAGCCTTTGGAGCGCGCCGCCCGCCCAGTGGGGACGGAGCTGGCAGCGGGCGCTGGGCGGCCTCCCGGTGCTGCCCCGCCGCCTGGCCGGGGTCGCCGGGTGCCCGCTCTCCTCTGGCCAGCGCTCAGCCGAGGTCTTAGCAGCGGCGGGGGGAGTGTTGGCTGCCCCTCGCCTGGGTCCCGCCTTGCCCCCCGCCCGTTTCTCCTCCAGGGGAGCTATTTGTTTCTGAACCACATGGAGTAGCTGGCCGCGGTTGGTGTCCTGTGACCACGGTGCTTGGAGCCGGCCGCGGGCCACACTGCCCCATTGTTGGGGCTGTTTTTCTTTCTTTCTTTCTTTCTTTTTTTTTTTTTATTTTTGACAGGCAGAGTGGACAGTGAGAGAGAGAGACAGAGAGAAAGGTCTTCCTTTTGCCGTTGGTTCACCCTCCAATGGCCGCTGCGGCCAACGCATCTCGCTGATCCGAAGCCAGGAGCCAGGTGCTTCTCCTGGTCTCCCATGTGGGTGCAGGGCCCAAGCACTTGGGCCATCCTCCACTGCACTCCCGGGCCACAGCAGAGAGCTGGCCTGGAAGAGGGGCAACCGGGACAGGATCGGTGCCCCGACTGGGACTAGAACCCGGTGTGCCGGCGCCGCAAGGCGGAGGATTAGCCTAGTGAGCCGCGGCGCCGGCCGGGGCTGTTTTTCATTGCAAGGTCTTTTGACCTCCCTGTTCCTTGTGTCTGAGACCCCGCTGGGGCCGCCTGGCCATTGGCCTCGCTGTCCTGGAAGCCGTGGTGGTGGGGGGTGGCCGCTGCCCCTGGGACCCCAGCCTGAGACCTCCTCCCGCTGCAGCACTGGGTCACACTGAGCTCTGTTTGCTTTGTGGTTTCCTGTGACTGCCACATGCCCTTGCTCTGTGGAGACCCCAGACTCACGCTGGGCCTCACCTCTCCCAGGGTGCCCCTGGATTGAGGGATTGCTGTCACGCCCATGGCCCCCAAGACCACCAGGCACAGCTGTGGGTTTCCAGGGCAGCCTTCAGCTCTGGCCAGAGTGCGGGGTTGTGTGCCAGGTGCTCCGGGGAGATGCGGTGAGGGGCCTTGGAGAAGAGTGAGATATGGATCGACACGCATGCCGGCAGGAGCCTCGTGGTTCGACCCAGGTCTCTGCCTGGCCATGTCCGTCCTCGGCGAGCGCCTGGCCTGAGGGCTTGCGAGGCCCCTCCTGGCTGACATTTGTTCCTTATTTCTAGAAGACATTTTTTTCTCCAACGGAACTGGGGTTTTTTTTTTGTTTTTTTTTTGTTTTTCCCTAAACCCAGCCCTTCTTCAGGAAACGCTGAGCAGGCAGGTTTGTCACACCCGTCTTCCCCATGCTCACGAGCGGACAGGGACTCTGGCACCGGCTCAGAGGCCAGCCGGCGAGTGCTTGGCTTCAGGGGCGTCGCGCGCGGTGCCTGGCACGCTGGCCGCCCTCTGTGAAGCAGGCGTTGTGCCTCCCAGCGCCAGAACCCGAGAGCTGCACGGTGGGGATTGCTCCCTGTCCAGCTCCCGCAAGGCCACAGCGCGCCGGCCGAGTCTTGAGTGGTCAGCCTTTGTGCGGCTTTCCAGCGAGGCCCAACCCACGAGGGGTGGGTGTGACCTTCTTTCTGCCTCAGGCCGTGTGGATGTTTATAACATGATCTGCGGGCCACGCCGTGTCTGCAGACGTCAGCCTGGTAGAGACGGATTGGGTTTCTCAGCCGAAGTCCCCGGGCCTGGTGTAGGGGTTGCACACAGTCCCACTGCTGGAGGCTGCTGAAAGCGCTGGCCGCTCAGCAGGTCAAACCGCAGTGTCGGGCCCCTCGCCCCTGAAGTCTCTGGCCCCGCAGTTGAGACACAGCCCATCCCACAGATGGTGGGAGGCAGGGCTCCCCCGCCCGCTCTGGATTTCCTGGCTCACTGTGGGCTTCGAGAAGTGAGGAGCCGGTGGGAGAACATGCTCTGTGTCTGCTCCCAAACAAGTCAACGTAGGGCCAGCGTGGTGGAGCGGCGGCGCCAGCATCCCGTAGGGCCAGCGTGGTGGAGCGGCGGCGCCAGCGTCCCGTAGGGCCAGCGTGGTGGAGCGGCGGCGCCAGCGTCCCGTAGGGCCAGCGTGGTGGAGCGGCGGCGCCAGCATCCCGTAGAGGTGCAGTTCAAGGCCGGCTGCTCCACTCCCATCCAGCTCCCTGCTGTGGCCTGGGCCCCTGCACCCACACAGGACACTCAGAGGAAGCTCCTGGCCCAGCCCTGGGCATTGTAGCCATTTGGGGAGTGAACCAGCCAGATGGAAGACCTCTCTCGCGAACTGGCTCTCTCTGTCTCCCTCTCTCCAAATGACTTTCAAATGAATAAGTCTTCAAATAAGTAAATGCAACTTTTGTTCTAAAAATCGCGCTGTGCTGGGGCTGGCATTGTGGCGTAGCGGGTGAAGCCGCCACCTGCACACTGGCATCCCATGTGGGCACTAGTTCGAGTCCCGGCTGCTCCACTTCCATCCAGCTCCCTGCTGTGGCCTGGGAAAGGCAGCAGAAGATGGCTCAAGTGCCTGGGCCCCTGCACCACGTGGGGGACCTGGAAGAAGCTCCTGGCTTTGGCCTGGCTCAGCCCCAGCCGTTGAGGCCATTTGGGGAGTGAACCGGCAGGTGGAAGATCTGTCTCTCTCTCTCTAACTCTGCCTTTCAAATAAATTTAATGATCATAAAGGTAGCATGTGGCGGAGCTCCCCAGTACGGGACCTTCAGGCGGGCGTTGCTTTACTGTGACTGAGGGGTGGGGACCTGGACCCGGGTGTGCGCTTGATCAGTGTTCCTAGAATGTCTTCATAGACAGCTGGGAGCTGCTGCTAACGCGCAGGTGACAGCGTGTGTTCCTGGGTCCCTGCCATCGCATGGGAGACACGCCTGGAGCTCCGGGCTTCTGCCTTCAGTCTGCTCCAGTCCATTTCAAACAAAAGAGCCAGGGCTGGCGCTGGTGGCATAGCTGGTAAAGCCGCCGCCTGCAGTGTCAGCATCCTGTATGGGCGCAGGTTCGAGTCCCGGCTGCCCCACTTCTGATCCAGCCCCCTGCTGTGGCCTGGGAAAGCAGTAGAGGATGGCCCAGGGCCTTGGGCCCTTGTCCCCACGTGTGACACAGAAGAAGCTCCTGGCTTTGGATCGGCTCAGCTCCAGCCATTGCAGCCGTCTGGGGAGTGAATCAGCAGATAGAAGACCTCCCCCCCGACCCTGTATGTTTTTAAAAAAAAGTAGTTGGAGGCGTTTGCCTGGGATCTGTTACAAGCTGTAATTGTGGTCACTTCCGACGCCTTGTACATGAAGTCAGTACATCCCTTGACGTTTCTCGTGGTGCCCAGCGTCTGCTGGTTGTAGACCCAGGACCAGGGACAGTTAGGAGCCTAGGTGAGCTTGGGAGAGGTGTGTGTTGGAGGCACGTCACAGAGTCGAGGCCAGTGCCACGTGGTAGAAAGGTGAGCCGCAGAGGGAATTCTGCATTCTCTAATTACCACTTCTAGTTTATGTTTAACATAATTTTGAAAGTTTTTTATTTTTGTATTTTCCTCATGTGTGGCAGGTGGAGAGATCCTCTGTTTGCTCTTTTACTCCTCAGATGTGCTTCACTGGGCTGGGCTGGGCTGAAGCCGGGAGCCCAGAGCTGTGTCCAGGTCCCCCATGGACTTGAGCATCACCTGCTGCTGCCCAGGGTGCGTTAGCAGGGAGCTGGATCAGAAGCCAGGCAGCCGGGGCTCAACGGCGCCCCGACACGGGGAGACAGGCTGCCCAGCGGGGACTTAGCCCCTCCGTCAGAAGCCTGTGTGGTAGCCACCTTCTTAAAAGTAGTAAAATCAGTTTTAATGGATTTGGATCAACCTAATATGTGCACGATGTTATTTTAGTGTGCGATTAGTGTAAAAGGCCAGGAAATCCAGTGCGTGGCCGGGCAGGTGCTGCCTTTGATGCCTCCAGCCCCGTGGGCGCTGGTTCATATTCTGGCTGCTCCACTTTGGATCCAGCTCCCTGCTAATGCTCCAGGGAAAGCAGCGGAGGACGGCCCTGTATCCTCACGGGAGACCTGGGAGGAGCTCCTGGCTCCTGGCTTCAGATCAGCCCAGCTCCGGCTGTTGCAGCCATCTGGGGAGTGAACCAGCAGATGGAAGATCGATCTCTCTCTCTCTGCCTCTGTGTAACTCTGCCTTTCAGATAAATAATAAATCTTAAAAAAATCATTTCTAGAGTTTTTCTTTCCAAGATACATAAAGGAAGCTTTTGGGGACCCTACGGGCAGTAAAAGCCTTGTGGCACGTGGCCGTCTGCACACTTCCCGTGCAGCGTTGAACAGTTGCCAAGTGCTTGCCATGTGGCTGTGACCAGGTGCTCTGGCCTGCAGGTCGGGCCGCAGCCCCGCACGGTGGCTGTGTCCAGGTGCTCTCGCCTACAGGTCAGCCCCGCACGGTGGCCGTGTCCGGGTGCTCTGGCCTGCGGGTCGGGCCGCAGCCCCGCACGGTGGCCGTGTCCGGGTGCTCTGGCCTGCGGGTCGGGCCGCAGCCCCGCACGGTGGCCGTGACCGGGTGCTCTGGCCTGTGGGTCGGGCCGCAGCCCCACACGGTGGCCGTGACCCAGTGCTCTGGCCTGCGGGTCAGGCCGCAGCCCCGCACGGTGGCTGTGTCCGGGTGCTCTGGCCTGCGGGTCGGGCCGCAGCCCCACACGGTGGCCGTGTACGGGTGCTCTGGCCTGCGGGTCGGGCCGCAGCCCCGCACGGTGGCCGTGTCCAGGCCAGCCCTTGGTAACCTGTGTTTGCTGTGTTTGCAGGGCCATGAAGCCCCCGGGAGGAGAATCCAGCAATCTTTTCGGAAGTGCGGAAGAAGCCGTTCCTTCGAGCAGACCTAACAGGATGGCGTCTAATATTTTTGGACCAACTGAAGAACCTCAGCAGCTGCCCAAGAGGACCAACCCCCCAGGCACGCGCTTCCTAATCCTCGGCCCGGCCTCTTCCTGTGCCCCCATTTCTCTGTGTTGAGGAACCTCTGCCGTCGGAGTCTTCCCGAGTGAAGGGGAGGTCTTCCCTGTTCTTGCTTTCTCTCTTGCAGGAGGCTGGAGCACACAGGCGGGTGGTGGGGTCCTGGTTGCGGCCGGGGGGCTGTCCCAGGTGTCCCTGGGCTCCTGAGACGCCTGAACGTCCGTGCAGATGCCTGCACTTGGAAGTTTTCCCTGGGAGTGTGTGTACCAGTGGGGCGGAGCCCCCACCGAGGAGGCGGGAGCTGGCGCACAGTTTGAAACACTGACGCCACTTCCTGGTGGTGGCCGTTGGGGAGGATCTTGGCGGAAGGTTTTTCTCGGTAGAGCAGGCACACAGTGGTGATTGCCTGAGTAGCGTCCCGTGTCTGTCCATGAAGGAAGTCAAGGTCTGTTCTAGCCTGCAGGGGCTTGGGAGGGGCGGGGATCAGGCATGATGCTGGAGACCCCACTTGGGACGCCTCCTCCCATGTTGGGGTCCCTGGGCTCACATCCTTCCACCTGCAGTTCCAGCGTTGTGGGGAGGGGGTGTTGTGGGGTTTCCTTCTTTGTTTATTTGAAAGGCAGAGTTCCTGAAAGAGGAGGAGACATCTCGTCTGCTGGTTCACTCCCTCAACGGCTGGGGCTGGGCCAGGTCTTCCATGTGGGTAGCAGGGACCCCCAGCTACTTAGTTTTCCAGGCACATTAGCCAGGACCTTGCCACCACACAGCCGCTCTCCCCAGCTGCAGGTTTCGGGCTCATCTCCGGGAGCTCTGGGACTTGGGTGGCGCCGTGATTGCTTGTTTGTTCATAAATAAGCAGTAACACCCGTGCCCGACTTGTCATATTAAAAACACTGCATGCTGTAGATCAGTTGTATTTTTTTCCACGTAACCTAGAGTCCGTGAGATGTTTCTTGGTGGTGAGCAGTTCCATTTCTTGAGTGTTTACGCTCCTGGTACTGCCCAGTAGCTCCTGACATGCCGGGCAGCCCTGAAGGGGGGCGCCCGTTACCCCTCTACAGATGAGTGGTTCTGCGCAGAGGGGCCACGTCATTTGCTCACGGCTGCATCGCTGTCACGTGCCAGGTGACCGTAATGATGTTGCTCTGAGCGAGGGCTCTGTGGGAAGAGTGTTCCCCTGTCTGCTGACTGCTGGCTGGTGTGGGAGAGCCGCTGTCCGGCTGCTTCACGTGGGCGTCCTAGACATGCGTTTTCATCGTGGCTTTTCCAGCGCAGGGGTGTCACGTGTCTGATTCGCTGACTTCCCAAGTTGTGGCTGGAAGTGCAGCCAGAGTGAGGTCGGGAGAATGACAAGCAATGTTATTTTCCGGATTACAGGTTTGCCTTGCGTGGGGCTCGTTAGTAAACATGGAACCTCTGTGACCTCAACATTCGGCTGTTTGCTTTTCACCTAAGAACTGTTCTGGGTTTCCAAGAAAGACCTCAGTAGGAGCAGAGGGGGTGTTGGGGTTGAAGAGACTCAGGGACACGTGCTGCTCGTGCCTCCCCCTGCCGAGGCCTGCAGGTCTGGACACGCGGCCACAGCGGGCACCCGCGCGGGCGGGTGGAGCAGGTCATCCTGCGAGTGGTGGTCTCCGACGGGGTGGCAGGGGAGGCGGCAGGACTGGCCGGCGCTCGGGCACTCAGCGCTCTGTGGCTGTTTCTGCAGGGGGCAAAGGAAGTGGGATCTTCGAGGAGCCGTCCCCTGTGCAGACTCGGCAGCGCCTGAACCCGCCTGGTGGGAAGACCAGTGACATCTTTGGGTCTCCGGTCACTGCCACTTCGCCCTCGGCACACCCAAACAAACCCAAGGTAAGGGTACCTGGGGCGGCAGGCGTGTTGGGAGGAGGAGGACGGTCATGGAGTCACCCCTGAGCAGCCCAGCCTCGTGGGGACCCCCAGCCCTGGGAGAGCGGCTGCCGCGGCCGACGGTGCAACACGAGGGATGGGAGATTTAGAAAGCTGATCCTAAGCAGAGGTGTCTGTCCATTGTGGAGCCGCAGGGGCACCTGTCGCACAGGCTTTCCCCTGGCGGTCCTGCCCCTCGGCTGTGTGGGTTTGTGTGCGTGGCTGACGCACAGCCGGTGCCTCTGCAGCCGTAAAGCACTGGTGGGGGGGGGGGGGTGATGGGTGATGTGAGCGCAGCCCCTTCGCGGTGCGTCGCGAGGCCCCTGGGAAGCAGAACACCCAGCACCACGACTTTGCCAGCAGCCTTGGGAAGCAGCGGCTGGGTCTGAGCTCCCTGGGCTGGCCGTGTGGCACGGGCCCAGCGTGGATGTTTGTGGCACGGCATTTCTGGGATTCCTGTGGCCAGAGCTCAGCAGCCGCAGGGGCTGGACCTTTGTCGAAGTCCATGGACCACGCGGATCCTAGAAAGCTTGCAGGGACCCAGGCTGGCGTGGAGGAGGAGCGGGGACAGTGTCTGGCGCACAGCCTGAGACGGGCAAGACCTCCCCCTTGGAAAGAGCCCCAGTCGGGGAGCGTGAGCTCTGGGGACTCGCGGACACTCGATGAGAAGTTTATAAACGGGTAGCTCGGGGTTTTGTAAAGAGTTACTTTATTTATTCGAAAGACAGAGATACAGAGAGAGGTAGAGAGAGAGAGAGAGAGACGGGAAGACCTTCCACCCGATGGTTCACTCCCCAGATGGCCACAACAGCCAGAGCTAAGCTGATCAGGAGCCAGGAGCTGCCTCCGGGTCTCCCACACTGGTGCAGGGGCCCAAGGAGTTGGGCCATCTTCCACTGCTTTCCCAGGCCATGGCAGAGAGATGCATTGGAAGAGGAGCAGATGGGACTTGAACCGGTGCCTATATGGGATGCCAGTGCTTCAGGCCAGGGCTTTAACCCGCTGTGCCACGGCGCCGGCCCCAGGTAGCTCGTTTTAAGAAGCAAGGAGGTGAAGCTGAAGCCTGCAGGATAACCTGGCCACGTCAGTTTGCAAGGAGTGCAGCCAGGTTCCTGGCTCATTGAAGAGGAGCCACAGCCCAGGCGCAGTGGTCCTTTTTTCCTTTTTTCCTTTTTTTTTTTTTTTTATTTGAGAGGCAGAGATACAGACAGAGAGGAGGAGAAGCACAGTGAAAGGTCTGCCCTCGGCTGGCTCACCCCCCTGATGGCTGGGCTGATCAGGAGCCAGGAGCTGCTTCTGGGTCTCCCACGTGGGTGCAGGGCCCAAACACTTGGGCCATCCTCCACTGCTTTCCCAGGCCACAGCAGGGAGCTGGATGGGAAGAGGAGGGGCCAGGACATCAACCAGTGCCCACATAGGAGGCTGCCAGTGCTTCCCCATCACTGCCTGTATGGGATGCCGGCTTCACCTCCTGTGTCACAGCGCCAGCGCCGTGGTGGTGGATCTGACTGCGGAAGTGGAGCCCAGAGTAGCGTCAGACAAGTGCAGGGGACCAAGCAGTGGCTGCCCAGAGGGGAGCTGCTCAGGAGCAGAGGTTGTGGAAGCAGCTGTCAGCACGCTTAAGGTGTTTTGCTTGCTGGCTTCCTGGAGGGCCAAAGAATGGTGGAGTTAGAGAGAGAAGGAGGAACACAGAGGAGTGATCTTCCATCGTTGGTTCATTCTCCAAATGGCTGCATCGGCCAGGGCTAGGCTGGGCCCAAGTCAGGAGCCAGGAGCTTCATCCAGGTCTCCCACATGACCGCGGGGTGCCAAGCACTTGGGCCGTCTTCCTCTGCCTTGCCAGGTGCATTAGCAGGGAGCTGGATCAGAAGCGGAGCAGCCGGGACTTTAGCCAATGCCTGTGCAGGATGCTGGCACCACAGGTAGCAGCTTAGCCCGCTGAGCCGCAAAGCCGGGCCCAGTAGGGGGCTCCTGACCCAGGGCTCCTCGGAGTCCCCCACAGCGGTGCTGCTGCGCACCCTCATCACAGGCAGCTTTGTGGGGGCTTGGGGAAGCATGGCGTCCTCCTCGCTCCTTGGTATCTTCCAAGGGCACCGTTTTCCTTGTTAGTCATGGAAAGAGCTTTCACTGAGGCCGGCACCGTGGCGTAGCGAGCAAAGCCACCGCCTGCAGTGCCGGCATCCCATATGGGCATTGGTTCATGTCCCTGCTGCTATGGCCTGGGAAAGCAGTGGAGGATGTTCTAAGTGCTTGGGCCCCTGCACCCGCAGGGGAGACCTAGAGGAAGCTTCTGGCTCCTGGCTTCAGATCAGCACAGCTCCGGCCATTGCCACCATCTGGAGAGTGAACCAGGAGATGGAAACTCTGCCTTTCAAATAAATATTTAAAAAAGAGAAAAGCCTGCATTGGTGTTACGTGATTTCCCAGGCCCCCCCACTTTTAAGCATAGATGCAAAGAATCTTGAAATTGCTGGAGCTTTTATTGAGTAATAAACTTTTTATATTTGCTTTTTATTTTTTAATTTGGTTTGAAAGAGACTTAGATCTTCCATTGGCTGGCTCACCCCCCAAATGCCTGCAGTGGCCAGGGCTGGGTGAAGCCAAACCAGGACGCTGAAAGGTCTCCCATGTACTTGAACCATCACCTGCTGCCTCCCTGGGTGTGGAGAGAGCTGGAGTCGGAAATGGGGCTGAGCCCAACCTGGGAGCCCAGCGTGGGACACAGGTATCCCAAGCAACATCTTCATTATCCAAATGCCCACCCTAGGGTGATTTTTTTTTTTTTTTCCAATATTTATTTGAAAGTTGGAGAGACAGCTCTTCTGTCCACTGGGTCACTCCCCAGAGGCCCACAATGACCCAGGTTGGGCCAGGCCAAAGCCAGGGGCTCAGAGCTTCCTCCTGGTCTCCCATGTGGGTGCAGGGCCCAAGCACTTGGGTCATCATCCACTGCTTTTTCAGGCCACTAGCAGGGGGCTGGGTTGGATGTGGAGCTGCGAGGTATCAAACCGGCACCCATATGTGATGCCAGCGACGCAGGCTGTGCCACAATGCCAGCCCTGAAATTTTGTTTTTAATTCTTTTCTTTTCCATGACCTTGTTTAAGTCCCTTGGTAATTATTAACAATATTTTAACCTATTTATTCACTTTCTGCCCTTTTTTGTGGTCAGAAGTAGGGTGTCTCCCTGAAGCATAAAATCTTAGCTGTTTCTGAAGTTAATTTGTGCCTGGAAAAATGACTGCCCTTCTGTGCTCACCTCCCAGAAGTGGGACCTTGAGGACAGACGGTGGGCGACGGGGCACGGACCAGGGCTGGCGTCTCTGCTGTGACATACCTCTTTCTAGTTTAGTCCGTGGATCCAGGCGCAGGCCTCCAGGTTGGCGCCAGGCTGATGCCTGAGTTGCCTAAAAGGAGTCTCTTGTTGTGTAAGAAGACACTGGAGGGCCAGCGCTGTGGCACGGAGGATACAGCCTCCGCCTGCAGTGCCGGCATCCCATGTGGGCGCCAGCTTGCCCCAGCAGTAGTGAGGACAGCGCAGGCACAGACAGTGCTGTTTCTATAGAGGAGCCAAGGTCCTCCTGGAAGAGCAGCATGTCAACAGGAACACGGGCAGGAAGTAGCCTGTGCACCCGGGACAGATGACAGCCCAGCACTCAGAGACACGGGGCGTGGGGTGCATCATGGGAGAGAAAAGGAGAGGGGACAGCCCAGCACTCAGGGACATGGGGCGTGGGGTGCATCATGGGAGGAGGGACCAGGAGAGGGGACAGCCCAGCACTCAGGGACACGGGGCGTGGGGTGCATCCTGGGAGGAGGGACCAGGAGAGAGGACAGCCCAGCACTCAGGGACACGGGGCGTGGGGTGCATCATGGAGGAGGGACCAGGAGAGGGGACAGCCCAGCACTCAGGGACACGGGGTGTGGGGTGCATCATGGAGGAGGGACCAGGAGAGAGGACAGCCCAGCACTCAGGGACACGGGGCGTGGGGTGCATCATGGGAGAGAAAAGGAGAGGGGACAGCCCAGCACTCAGGGACACGGGGCGTGGGGTGCATCATGGGAGGAGGGACCAGGAGAGGGGACAGCCCAGCACTCAGGGACACGGGGCGTGGGGTGCATCATGGAGGAGGGACCAGGAGAGGGGACAGCCCAGCACTCAGGGACACGGGGCGTGGGGTGCATCATGGAGGAGGGACCAGGAGAGGGGACAGCCCAGCACTCAGGGACACGGGGCGTGGGGTGCATCATGGGAGGAGGGACCAGGAGAGGGGACAGCCCAGCACTCAGGGACACGGGGCGTGGGGTGCATCATGGGAGGAGGGACCAGGAGAGAGGACAGCCCAGCACTCAGGGGACACGGGGCGTGGGGTGCATCATGGGAGGAGGGACCAGGAGAGGGGACAGCCCAGCACTCAGGGACACGGGGCGTGGGGTACATCATGGGAGGAGGGACCAGGAGAGAGGACAGCCCAGCACTCAGGGGACACGGGGCGTGGGGTGCATCATGGAGGAGGGACCAGGAGAGGGGACAGCCCAGCACTCAGGGACACGGGGCGTGGAGTACATCATGGGAGGAGGGACCAGGAGAGAGGACAGCCCAGCACTCGGGACACGGGGTGTGGGGTGCATCATGGAAGAGAGACCAGGAGAGAGGACAGCCCAGCACTCAGGGGACTCAGATGTGGTTAAGGTCTTGGATTTCGCAGTGGTTTCTTAAATGAGACACAACCCAGGTGATAAAACTGAAAAATGGGTTTATTAAAATTAAATACTTGAGGACAGGCACTTGCCTAGCAGTCAGATGCTGCCTGAAGCCCTCGGGTCGGGCTGGAGCCTGGCTGCACTCCCGACACCGGGTCCTGGTGCGCTGGGAGCAGCGGTGCTGGTCCAGGTGTGTGGTGCACCTGCGGGCCCTGGCCTCAGCTCTTACTGTCCACCTCTGTGCCTCTCAAATAAAAACACATTGAAAAAGCCCTCAAAGGGTACTGTTGAGAGTGAAAATACAGCCCCGAGAGGGAGAAGACGTTTGTAAATCCTGTATCTGATAGGGGCTTCCTATCCGGAACATACAGAGAGCTCTTAGAGTTCAGTAGTCACGACACAGTCATCTCGACCTGGTTCAGAAGCAGCCCCTGAGAGGGGTGCCCAGGTGACCGGACAGCACAGGGTGATGCTCAGCTCCTCGGAGCACCTGGGAAATGCGAGGCAGAGGTGGCCCTGGGGTGCACTGCACACCCACGAGGGTGGTGGTGACACAGAATCCGGTGAACAGCATCAGAGGAGGAGGGGTGGCTCCTGGCTGTGTGGAGCAGCTGGTTGGTGCTACCTTAGGAGCAGAATCGCCCTGGGTAAGAACGGAAAGCTGACAGCCTGCACGCTTGTTTGCGCGGCAACAGCAGAGTGACAAGTCAGACAGAGACCTTCATCTGCTGATTCACTCCCACATGGCCCAGGGCTGGGCCAGGCCGAAGCCAGGAGCCAGGAACTCCATCCAGGTCTCCCACCTGGGTGCAGGGGCCCAACTGCTCGGGCCGTCCTCCACGGCTTTCCCAGGGAGCTGAATCAGGTGGAGCAGCTAAGACTCAGATCTGCCCTGTGATGTTTATGCTGGCGTTTGGAAGTGGCCGTGTTCTCTGACCGTGGTGGGGCCGTGTTCTCTGAGCGTGGTGAGAATCTCTCACAGGAGAAGGGAATGCCGTGCCACGGTTTTCACTGTGTCTGGATCTGGCTGGCCCCGTCCTGACCGCTGCCTGACGCCACCTTTCCTTCTTGCAGGACCACATCCTCCTACGAGAAGGAGAAGACCCGAGCCTGGACCCGAGAGGTGAGCTCTGGCCCTTTGTCCGCACGGCCTCCCTGTGATGGAGTCGCGGTGGCCCTGGGGAATGAGGGGAGCGTTTCTCAGCCCCTTAACAGGGAGGCTGGGGCTGGTGCAAAGCGTTGGGTTTTCTTCTTTCTTGTCACCGCGAGTGTGCCCCGGGGACCCGGGTGGTCTGTCCAGAAGGCGATCTGAGCAGTGGAGGGCAGGGAGGGACCTGCAGACAAGGATACAGCTGGCAGGGCCAGGGAACAGCCGGGCAGGCAGGAAGACCGGGCACGCGCGGGCACCCTGGGCTGGGCCACAGTCAGACGCCCAGTCACCCCTTGGTTCTCTGACTCTGGGCACCTCGGCTGGTGACCAAGACACGTGAAGGTCCCTCCTTCCAAACGTTGGGGAGGCAGCGACGGCCACCCTGCCTTTGACCTCTGGGCCTCTCCCTTTGAGTGTGCGTCCACCTCCCTTCCTCTCTGGAGCACTGACGCGCACACCTGAGGCAGGAGGTGACCAGCCGTGGAGAGAAAGAACTAGAAGGAAGTACAGGATGTTTAAGAAAGAGCCCGGGGCCGGCACTGTGGCGCAGCGGGTTAATCCCCCAGCAGCAGCGCCGGCATCCCATGTGGACGCCGGTCATTCTCAGCTACTCCTCTTCCCATCCAGCTCTCTGCTGTGGCCTGGGAAATCAATGGAAGATGGCCCAAGTCCTTGGGCCCCTGCACCCGCGTGGGAGACCAGGAAGAAGCTCCTGGCTCCTGGCTCCGGATTGGCGCAGCTCCAGCCATTGCAGCCATTTGGGGAATGAACCAGCGGATGGGAGGCCTTTTTCTCTCTCTGTCTCTCTCTCTCTCTCACTGTCTGTAACTCTACCTCTCAAATAAATAAATCTTAAAGAAAGAGAGGGAGAAGAGGGGAGAGGGGGGGAGGAGAGGAGAAAGAGCCCCAGCGTGATGCTCAGTCGGCTGCAATGCAGGCGCAGAGTTGTCCTTGTACAGAAGAACCTGGATTCGAAGATTTATTTTTTTGTTTGAAGGAGTTAGATCTTCCATCTGCTGGTTCACTCCTCAAACCGCTGCAGCGGCCAGGGCTGGGCCAGGCTGAAGCCAGGATCGTCTTCCGAGTCTTCATGTAGATGGCAGGGCCCAAGGCCATGAGCAGGGAGCTGTGTTGGAAGTGGAGCAGCCGGGCCTTGAACAGGTGCCCACATGGGTTGCCGGCACTGCAGGCGGTGGCTTTATCCGCTGTGCCGCAGCCGTGGCCCCCGAGACGTTCCTTGCTGGTGGGATGATGGGCTTCCTCCGACCGTGCCATGCTGACTTTGTCCCACAGCTGCAGCAGGAGCCCCATCCAGGGACGCACCGCTGGAGGAGAAAGGCTGCTCCCGAGAAGCTAACCATGCCAAGGAGCCCGAGCCCGCACCCAAGGTCGACAGCCACGAGCCCAGGCTGGGGCCACGGCCTCGCTCACACAACAAGGTCCTGAACCCGCCAGGAGGCAAATCCAGCATCTCCTTCTACTAGGAGAAGCCCCTGCTCCCTGCAGCGAGACGGGCAGCTCCAGAGCTAGGGTATCACACGCGGTCACTTCTTGTAGCCCAGATGAGCGGGGTGGGGTGCGGGTCTGTCGTGGACGTGAGGCTGGCTGCTCAGGGCTCGCTGCCCAGGGCCCTGCAGAGCCCTGAGCCTTCGCGGCCCCAGTCCTGTCCGGGGGCAGTGCAGCTGGCTGCGGCTGGCTTCCTGATGGGACTTCAGGGCGTGACAGGACGGCCTGGCCAGCTCCTGGGGTGAGACGCCCACTGTAGAGCCTGCTGCCCCGTTCCTGCTAGCCAGGCGTTCCCACTCCGGAGACGCCCGTGCTGGGTCCTGCGTCCCCCCCTCATCCCACGCCACACGCTGTCCCGCAGCTGCTCTTGAGACATCTTGATTGGTTTTCCTCGGCAGCTTCCAACGAAGACCAGACACGGGCCTCTGTCTACGTCTCGTAGAGGTCCTTGCTCCCGCATCCTCTGAGGCGCCAGCCACTGCCCTGAGCGCGGCCAGCCTCCCCGTGGGGCTGGACGTGGGCCCTGCCCTGAGTTGTTCTGTTTTCCTCTCGTCAGCCCTAGGTCTAGGCCTTTGTTCTTCACCAGGGACGTGAACTGCTCCCTCACAAGCCAGGGCGCTTCCTCGCTGCCACCGACAGCTCCCTGAGCGTCTCCTGCAGCTGGGTGGTGGGAAGGAGGGGCTCTCGGACCTGGGCTCTCGGGTTGGCTCCCTCGCTGTCTGAGAGGTGTCTTAGAGTGAGGCCACACCTGGTGACCGCCGGCCCCGGCCTGTGTCCAACACCTCTCAGAGAGTCGGTCGCTCAGGTTCCCCAGAGGAGGAGGAGCCACGCAGGCAGCCCCTTGTGGATCTGTGCGGGACACCGAGGTGCCGGGCCGGCCTGAGTCCCTCCCAGTCGCCCCAGAGGGCTGGGCGGTGTCGCCAGTGCCCTTTGTTCCTGCACAGCTAACACCAGGCCTAGAAAACTAAATCATGATTAGGCTTCGGAAAAGCGGGGCGTGCTCAGCCACACTCCTTCACCCTGGCTGCTGAAGTGCCTGAGCCCAGGTCCCACTTCCTGTTCCTGGCACACCAAGGGCCTGCACAGGCGCTGTCAACCAAAGACCATTTTCCTCCTTTTGGTGCCCCAAGACGTTAGAGCCAAGACACCTTACCCTGCAGGCCGCTGGGTCTCTAAGAGCCTTGTGGGGGCGGGGAGGGCAATTAAATGGTGCTGAACTTGAAGCCCAAACACACTGGCTGGCTAGCTTACAGGAAATAGTCCGATGGTGGGGATGAAGCATTGTTTGTAACAAATTCCAAATGGGATGCCTGTGACGGCCCCCGGCCCCGCTCTCGGGCAGGGTGTGGGATTTGGCTGGAAGCTGAGGGTTGGGGGGTGGGGGGGGACCTAGGAGCCGGAGCTGTGGGAAGCTGTGTGTCAGCTGGCACTGCCTGCACCTGGAGGTTGACTAACTTAGCGTCCTCTGCTCGGCGTGTGGGCTGCGTTACGCTAGGCTGTGGTCTTGTTAAGCCTTAAAACTTTGTAAGTGCATTTGGTGCCAACATTTTTTAGAGCTGAATCAAAACAACAAAAAACCTGTACTTAACATCGCAGTGTAATTTTGATAGAACACTTTGTTATTTTTACAAAGCAGAATTGGGTGTAGCCGTGGGATTAAACTTAGCAGTCACGTGCGTGGTGTGCCTGTGTTCTGTGTCTGTCCCCAGAGCCAGCCTGAGCTGCTCCTGCTCCCTCGTTGCTGAAGGCCGCCGCCTTTTCTTCTGGTTTCTGTAGTTTTTGGCGTTGAGCCAGAATATGCCCAATTTTTTTTTTCCAAAGCTTTGAGTAGAGTGAGTGGGGGAATATGCCAGTTTTTGTTTTCTGTTTCTGTCACGTGAATGATTCTTTGTTCTCTTGGCCACTTGGCCTGGAGAGCCCAGTGAGAAGCCGTGTAGCAGGCGAGGTGCGAGCTGTGGAGCAAGCACAGGCCGCTTCCCGTGGCGGCTGGTGTCTCACGTGTGCACCTCCAGCTGGCACTCAGGGTGCTGAAACCTCACAGCTGAGAGTCCATCCCGTCCCCAGGGGACTCCGAGACGTTCTGACTGCTGGGTTCAGCCTCAGGTGGAGACCAAGGCTGCAGGTGTGGTGCTGCGGCTCTCAGGAAAAGCCACCCCTGCAGCACCAGCGGCCGTGTAGGCACAAGTTAATGTCCCAGCTGTTCCACTTCCAATCCACTCCCTGCTGGTGATGGGAACAGCAGCAGATGACCCAAGCGTTTGGGCCTTGCACCCGTGTGAGAGACCTGGATGAAGCTCCTGGCTCCTTGCTTTGCACTGGCCCGGCCCTGACCATTACAGCCATCTGTGGAGGGAAGTGGCAAGTGGAAGCAGGCTTGCTCGCTCTCTTCTCTGTAATTCTGTTAAATAAATAAATATTTATTTATGGCCGGCGCCGTGGCTCATTAGGCTAATCCTCCGCCTTGTGGCGCCGGCACACCGGGTTCTAGTCCCGGTCGGGGCACCGATCCTGTCCCGGTTGCCCCTCTTCCAGGCCAGCTCTCTGCTGTGGCCAGGGAGTGCAGTGGAGGATGGCCCAAGTGCTTGGGCCCTGCACCCCATGGGAGACCAGGAGAAGCACCTGGCTCCTGCCATCAGAACAGCGCAGTGCGCCGGCCACAGCGCGTCTACCGTGGCGGCCATTGGAGGGTGAACCAATGGCAAAAAGGAAGACCTTTCTCTCTGTCTCCCTCTACTGTCCACTCTGCCTGTCAAAAAAATAAAATAAAAAATAAATATTTATTTATTTGGCAGGTAGTTATAGACAGAGAGAAAGGTCTTCCTTCCATTGGTTCACCCCCCAAATGGCCACTACAGCTGGTGCGCTGCGCGGATCCAAAGCCAGGAGCCAGGTGCTTCCTCCTGGTCTCCTATGCAGGTGCAGGGCCCAAGCACTTGGCCATCCTCCACTGCCTTCCTGGGCCACAGCAGAGAGCTGGACTGGAAGAGGAGCAACCGGGACAAAATCCAGTGCCTCGACTGGGACTAGAACCTGGGGTGCCGGCGCTGCAGGCGGAGGACTAGCCAAGTGAGCCGTGGCGCCAGCCATAAATAAATCTAAAAAGAAAAAGCTTGAGAAGTGAGGACGAGCCTCCAGAAGGAGGAACAACATGTGTTCACAGGTGCACGTGTTGGCGTGTAAACATGTTCCCAGAACTGGGCCAGACTAGCGTGTAGCAGCTGCTGAGGTTCAGCCATGTGTGCAAGGACCACAGTGCTCCCCCATGTGGTGAGCCGCTCCAGGGGTTGCCTTGCCCAGGACACACTGGCTCTTCTGACAACAGAGCTTGCTCCTTCAGCCTGTGACAGTGAGACTGGTCCTAGGACACACACGCACACACCCTGCCCCCGGGACCAGGTGCCTACAGGAAATGATGCTCACAACCCCCCTTAAGTCGCCCCTGAGACCACCTACCCACCAAAGCATGGACACAAACTCGAGGGAAGCAGGACGTGAGTGAGCAGCCAGTGCAGGTTTGGTTCCTCCCCCACAATGTGAACAGCAGTGCAAGGTGGGGGAGACCGCGGGGTTGGGGGGGCTGGTCAGGAAGTTAGAATTAGCCCACATGGGCCTGAAGGAAGGCCACAGGGCTGGCGTTGTGGTTTAACTGGTGCCTGTGACCACTCCATCCCTGTGAGTGACAGCTCCTGTCCTGGCTCCTTCTCTGACCCATCTCCCTGCTGGCAGTCCCAGGTGTTTGGACCCCTGCATTCATGTGGGAGACCCAGATGGAGCTCCGGGCTTCAGACAGCCCAACCCTGGCCGCCGTAGCCATCTGGGGAGGGACCAGCAGATGGAAGATCCTCTGTCTTTCAAGTAGATCTATCATAAAAAGTAACAGCCTTGGGGCCAGTGCTGTGGCGCAGCAGGTTAACGCCCTGGCTTGAAGCGCCGGTTCAAGACCCAACTGCTCCACTTCCGATCCAGCTCCCTGCTATGGCTTGGGAAAGCAGTAGAAAATGGCCCAAGTCCTTGGGCCTCTGTACCCACGTGGGAGACTTGGAGGAAGCTCTTGGCGCCTGGCTTCAGATCGGCCCAGCTCTGGCCGTTGCAGCCAATTGGGGAGTGAACCATCAGATGGAAGACCTCTCTCTCTACCTCTCCTCTGTGTAACTCTTAAATACATACATACATACAGGGCTGGCGCCGCGGTTCACTAGGCTAATCCTCCGCCTTGCGGCGCCGGCACACCAGGTTCTAGTCCCGGTGGGGGCACCGGATTCTGTCCCAGTTGCCCCTCTTCCAGGCCAGCTCTCTGCTGTGGCCAGGGAGTGCAGTGGAGGATGGCCCAAGTGCTTGGGTCCTGCACCCCATGGGAGACCAAGATAAGTCCCTGGCTCCTGCCATCCGATCAGTGCGGTGCGCCGGCTGCAGCGCGCCTACCACGGCGGCCATTGGAGGGTGAACCAACGGCAAAAGGAAGACCTTTCTCTCTGTCTCTCTCTCTCACTGTCCACTCTGCCTGTCAAAAAAAAAAAAAAAAAGTTTAAAAAAAAATACATCCATACATCCATACATAAAAGTAACAGCCTTGGGAACCCTGTATTTTACACTACAAAGTCCTGCCCGCACCGCAATGGCGCTGTAGGTGGTCCCAGCTTTGGGGGGGGGGGGGTTACCCTGCCTGGTAACGCTAGGTATGAAACCTTGGGAGTTTTATCTGATTCACACTCAGCCAGTCCTTTGTCCAGGAAGAGCAGGAGCAGAGACCCGGGTCCAGTGGTAAACTAGGCGCTCTGGGATTCTGTGGGAGGTCCCCACGCCACTGGCCCTCACTCCCTTGCTGACCACTCCTGTCTCACGTCTGAACTCTCTTGCATGAAGAGCCTGTCCCATCCATCTCCACTAAGCAAGCTCATCTGGTTTACTTGCCCCTCTGCAGCTGGGGACGAGGCCCCGGCATCACGGCTGCACAGATGCAGCCTTTTCCCAAGCGTCTTCCGTCCACAACTGGAACCCATGGATGCAGGGCCTAAGGCAGAGGGCTGGCTGTCCGTGCCGCCTGTGTTAGCTGGACAGTAGCTCCTGAACGCACTGTCACCATCCTTGGACATGACCTGTGGACTCTGCGGGTCTTAGGTATGATTTACAAGGGTGCTGTCTGAAGGTGCTGCTAAAAGTCATGTCACGGGGCTGGGGCATCAGCATCCCATGTGGGCACCAGTTCAAGTCCCGAATGCTGCTCTTCTGATCCAGCTCTCTGCTGTGGCCTGGGAAAGCAGAAGATGGCCCAAGTCCTTGGGCCCCTGCACCTGCGTGGGAGACCGGGAAGAAACTCCAGGCTCCTGGCTCTGGATTGGCACAGCCCCAACTGTTGCAGCTTTTTGGCGAGTGAACCAGAGGATGGGAGACTCTCTCTCTCTCTGACTCTGTAACTCCACCTTTCAAATAATAAATAAATCTAAAAAAACTATAGCTATGGAGAGTCTTGTTGCCATCTTAAATTTTAGGGCCTTATGATGAGACAAAGTGTCACCATGTTTTCAAATCTGAAAGGAAGGTTCTTCCTGGTGAGAGAGCCAGGAGCACCCCTCAGCAGGAATTATCCAGCATGGCCTTTTGTAACATTTTGCTTTGGGACCCAAAATTGTGCAGTAGCAGGTAAAGATGCTGCCTGCGACACTGGCATCCCATATGGGCGCCAGTTCTAGTCCCGGCTGCTCCACTTCCAATCCAGCTCCCTGCTAATGCACCTGGGAAAGCAGTAGAGGATGGCCCAAGTCCTTGGGCCCCTGCACCCACGTGGGAGACCTGGGAGAAGCTCCTGGCTCCTGGCTTCAGACCAGACCAGCTGTGGTCATTGCAGCCATTTGGGGAGTGAACCAGCAAATAGAGCTCTGTCTCTCCCTTTCACTCTTTTAAATATTTAAAAAGAAAAACTTGCTGTAATGAGTTTTAAGGAGGCGTTCTGCCCCAATCCTGTCAGTAGTGAAAGTTCCCGTGGTGGTAGCAGGGGCTAAGAAACACGCCTGCAAACGGGCTCCCCGTGGGCTCGTCGGCCTCCCCACTGATCGCTCAGCTGCCGCTGCCTGCAGGTGCTGTCCACCTCTTGTGGAGCAGCCCATCTTCCTGAAAGGCTGTGCAGACGTGGAGAGCGGGGAAATTAAGTCACCGGGGAAGGATCAGAGCCCAGGCCACCTGAACACGGGACTTAAACCCCGGGGCGCTCAGCCTGCTGGGTGACGGGGAGGGAGTCGGCTCCAGGGCGGCCGTGGTCCAGTGCAGATCAGGATCGGAGTGGGGCCGACTCTAAGCAGCCCTAATGTAAGTGAAGTCTTGGGTTCACAACGTCCGCTGTGTGGTCACACACAGGTCTCCAGGGGCAGCTGATGTGAGAGCAGACTGCGGGCCGTGTCCCAAAGGCTGCAGGCACCGGATTTAGATTAAAAAGAGAGAACTGGCCAGCACGGTGGCTCAACAGGCTAATCCTCCGCCTTGCGGTGCCGGCACACCGGGTTCTAGTCCCAGTTGGGGCGCCGGATTCTGTCCCGGTTGCTCCTCTTCCAGGCCAGCTCTCTGCTGTGGCCAGGGAGTGCAGTGGAGGATGGCCCAAGTGCTTGGGCCCTGCACCCCATGGGAGACCAGGAGAAGCACCTGGCTCCTGGCTTCGGATCGGCCATAGCGGCCTTTGGGGGGTGAACCAACGGAAAAGGAAGATCTCTCTGTCTCTCTCTGTCTAGCTCTGCCTGTCCAATAAAAAAAAAAAAAAAAAGAAAAAGAGAGCGAGAACTGAAAACCCAAGAGATGAGCACGTATCAAGGCAGAGCTTATGACGCCGGCCACGCCAGCGTCCCGCGCGGGCCCTGTCCTGGCGGCTCCACCTCCAGTGCAGATAAAGCTCCTGGCTTCAGCCTGGCCCAGCCCTGGGGGCAGGGAACCGGGGGACGGAAGGCCTCCCTCTCGGTCTCCAACTCGTTCAAATAAATTTTTTTAAATTGTTGATGAAAAAGCTCTTTGCATAAAACGCATTTTCAGACAAAGATCTCCCACCAGCTGGTTCATCCCCCCAGCCGGGGGCCGCACGCGGGTGGCGGGGTCCCCGGCGCCCCGGCAGCGGCTGGCTCCGCGACCCCCGCGACCCCGCGCGCTGGACGCGCCTCGACGCCGGCCCCCGCCGGGCACGGAGTCCCTGCCTTTGACAGACCGCCTCGACCCCATTTCCGACCCAGTTCTGAACGAGAAGATCCGAGAAACAAAAGCCGGATGCTCGGAAACGCACCAGGCGGCCTCGACAAACGCCCGCGGCCGAGCAGAGCCGCACTTCGGGGAGGCCGCGCCGGGGCGGCTCCGCGGGGGCGGCCCGGGGTGCAGGGCCGCAGGCGGCTCCGCGGGCGAGGGCAGGGCGCGGCCCCCCGGCGGACGCCGCCGCCCGCGCGCACCGCCCTTCCGGCGCGGGGCCCGTTTCCTCTGACGTCACGGGCTGCGACCCCCGGCGGCGCGGCGGGAGGGCGGGACTTCCGGCGGCTGAGTGACGGGCGCGGCAGCGGCGGCAGCGGCGGCGGCGGCAGCAGCAGCAGTCGCCTTTGCCTCCTCCTCAGCGGCGGCGGCGGCGCCTGAGGCGACAGCGGCCGCGCGGGGCGACGCCGCGGCCTGCGCAACCCAGGCAGCCAGGCGGGCCGGGCGCCCGGCCGGACAGCGGGCCGCGCTGGCGGCGGCGGTGGCCGCGATGATGGAGAGCCCGATGGACGAGGGCGGCGGCGTGGTGGTGTACCAGGACGACTACTGCTCGGGCTCGGTGATGTCGGAGCGCGTGTCGGGCCTGGCGGGCTCCATCTACCGCGAGTTCGAGCGCCTCATCCACTGCTACGACGAGGAGGTGGTCAAGGAGCTGATGCCGCTGGTGGTCAACGTGCTGGAGAACCTGGACTCGGTGCTCAGCGAGAACCAGGAGCACGAGGTGGAGCTGGAGCTGCTGCGCGAGGACAACGAGCAGCTGCTCACGCAGTACGAGCGCGAGAAGGCGCTGCGCAAGCAGGCCGAGGAGGTGCGCGGGCCGGCGCCGGCGGGTGGGGGCGGCGCTGCGGGCGGCCCTGCCGGGTGCGGGGCCGAGCCAGGGGGTGCGGGCCGGGGGCGCCAGGGGGTGCGGGCTGGACCCAGGGCCGAGCCAGGGGGTGCGGGCTGGACCCAGGGCCGAGCCAGGGGGTGCGGGGCCGGGGTCGGCGGCGGCCGGACCCAGGGCCGAGCCAGGGGGTGCGGGCCCGGGGCGCCAGGGGCACCGCTTAGCCTGGCCCCTCGCCTGGGATGCCGAGCGGCCGGGTGCGGGGCCGAGCCAGGGGGTGCGGGCCGGACCCAGGGCCGAGCCAGGGGTGCGGGGCCGGGGACGCCAGGGGGCACCGCTTAGCCTGGCCCCCTCGCCAGGGATGCTGAGCGGCCAGGTGCGGGGCCGGGGTCGCTGTCTCCAGCCCCCGAGGACCCAGAGCAGCCTGTGGGGACCGGGCATGGCGGCGGCGTTGGATGCGTCCCTAGCCCGGGAGTTGCTGGGCCGGGGGCGCCAGGGATGCCGAGCGCGGCGGCGGCCGGACCCAGGGCGGAGCGCAAGGGGTGCGGGGGCCGCGGGTTCCGCTCCTCCTGACCTTGGCCCTGGTCACCTGCCCGTCGGGCGGAGGAGCGAGTTGTCCGGGTCGGTCTGAGCCCAGAGACTGCGGGGAGGAGGTCCCGCGGTGCTCCTGGCGTGTGGATGGGGGGTCAGAGGAGTTCGGGTTCCTTCCCGGTTAATTGGGCTTAGCGTTCTTGACTTCGGTGCTCAGCCGTGAGGCGGTGCCAGTGTTTTGGCTTTTTTTTCTCTTTTTCTCTAAACCGCAGCGGTTTATGGCCCGGTTAGCTTTACGTGTGTTTGTGAAAGACGCCGGTGTCCTGTCTGGCGTCATCCCTGCCCGCTCTGGTTGGCTTTGCTTCCCGGGTTCGCGTCTGGTTGCCGCCACCAAAGCTGGTGTGAAGTTCTCCACGTCAGGGTTGCCGGAGCTGGAGTGTGGGAGCTTACGGAGATCTGGGGTGCTTTGAGGGGGAGCAGCTGGCCCCAAGAAGTGGGGGGGCTGCCCAAGGTCACATGCACAGCCCTGGGCACCTGGCCAGGACGCACCTTGTCCCGCGCTGCAGCGGGCAGAGGGCAGCTCCGCTGTCCCGACTGCTCCCAGGGCCCTGGCTGGGCTCCCCGCCCTGGTTCTCTGTACCTAGGCGGCCAGATCAGTGGCGGAGGGGAACTAGAAAGAGAGTCCAGATGAAGAGCTCCGGGCTGGGAACTGTCCCCCGAGCCCCCGTGCGCTTGGCAGTTGGGATGGAGCCACCAGCATGGACGCGTCCACCCTCCCGCCTGTGCCCTGGCGGACTGAGAGCCGCTGGGCTGGGTGTGCGTGTGGTGTGCAGGTCGGCTCACCCGCCGCTGCTCCAGCTGTTAGAGAAGCTGCGGAGAGCTGTGGGAACGGGTGGGCGGCCAGCCGTGGTGGAACCAGGAGGCCCTGGTGAGGACGGGGCTGCCATACACACAGCACCCGGCTCCTTTGTCACCACAAGCAGGGGTCTGCGGGAAAGGCCTCTGGGCAGGGCCTCGTGATCACGGAGGTGTGTGATACCACAGGGGCTGGACGTCACCGGCACAGGCGTGGCGTGGCGCAGAGCTGGCTGAGCTGTCAGCCGAGGCCCGGCCCAGCCGCCGGCTGAGAAGGCTTAGTCAGAGTCGGGAACCTGAACCGATGGAGCAGCAGGGGTCTCCTGAAGGCCTCGGCCCGAGAGAGCAGCCGGCCCGTTGCCTGCCCCCTGCCTCACAGCCAGCACCCTGAGAGGTTCTGGGCGCATTCTGGTGGCTGCAGCCCTGGGGTGACAGAGGCTGGAGATGGTGGGGTCCCAGGAGAGGCCCCTGCACCCAGCCTCGTCCCCTCTCCGGGCTGCCGCGGCTGCTCGGGGAAGCGGGTGGGATCCGGATGTGGCACATGGAGGACTGTGCTGAGACGGTGTGGCAGTCAGGGCAGAGCCCCCGGGGGCTCACGGCGAGCCCCGGGCATCGCCAGCCACCCGCGGGGCAGAGCGGGGTCCTGCTGCCCAGTGTGAATGCCTCAAGCTCTTCCCTCAGAGGAGGAGGAGGGCAGGCCGGTGAGCAGGCCCTGTGTTTGCTGCATCACCCCGGCGGCCAGGAGCCCGGGAGCCCTTTCCCGGGAGTGGCGCTTAGGCTACGGAAGGAAAGACAACGTTTGAGAGACGATGAGCCTCAGCAGTCACTGTCAGCTTTAAAACCCCCTCAGCCCTAGACAACTCACAGAGCGCCGGGCTCTCCGCTCCCTGGAGCTCCAGGGAGCTGTGCGGCCACGCGTCTCCCCCACCCCTCCTGGCCCGTAGCACCCTGGTCTCCGCTCCCTGGAGCTGTGCAGCCACGCGTCTCCCCCTCCCCTCCTGGCCCATAGCACCCTGGTCTCCGCTCACTGGAGCTGTGCGGCCACGGGTCTCCCCCACCCCTCCCCGCCCTCTGCTCCCTGGAGCTGTGCGGCCACGCGTCTCCCCCCTCCCCTCCTGGCCCATAGCACCCTGGTCTCCGCTCCCTGGAGCTGTGCCGCCACGGGTCTCCCCCACCCCTCCTGGCCCGTAGCACCCTGGTCTCCGCTCCCTGGAGCTGTGCGGCCACGCGTCTCCCCCACCCCTCCTGGCCCGTAGCACCCTGGTCTCCGCTCCCTGGAGCTGTGCAGCCACGCGTCTCCCCCTCCCCTCCTGGCCCATAGCACCCTGGTCTCCGCTCACTGGAGCTGTGCGGCCACGGGTCTCCCCCACCCCTCCCCGCCCTCTGCTCCCTGGAGCTGTGCCGCCACGGGTCTCCCCCACCCCTCCCCGCCCTCTGCTCACTGGAGCTGTGCGGCCACACATCTCCCCCCTCCCCTCCTGGCCCATAGCACCCTGGTCTCTGCTCACTCCAGCTGTGCGGCCACGCGTCTCCCCCCTCCCCTCCCGGCCCTCTGCTCACTCGAGCTGTGCAGCCTGCGTCTCCCGCACCCCTCCCGGCCCATAGCACCCTGGTCTCCACTCACTGGAGCTGTGCGGCCACGCGTCTCCCCCCGCCCCTCCTGGATGTTTGCTGATGACTCGGCAGTTGATGCTGTGTGAGTTAGCACAGGTGGAAGAAAGTTTTACCCAAAACTTATTTTTTCTTATTACCCCATTTCATGGAATATTTGAACACTCTCAGGCTGGGGAAAGAATACAGAAGGCAGACACCACGATCCCTTCTGCAGGGACCATCATCCTGCGTTCTGTGCTTGCTCCGTGCGTCACTGAGTCAGCGGTTGTGCCCCCTCCCACTGCTAGCAGCCGGCTCACCGTGCGTGGACAGCACATGCGGCTCTCTGCGGCCTCGCTGCCCTGCCAGACCAGGAAGCTGGCAGCCTCCAAGAGGCCTTCCAGGGCAGCTCCCCTCAGTCGGGGCTCCAGCGCAGGCTCCCTGGACGATGGGGACGAGGAGGCACAGAACCCAGGAATCAGCTGCTCTGGCACATCTCGCTGGCCAGTGTAGACGCTGGGGAGAGGCCGGCTGGGCCAGAGCTGACCGTACAGCCGTCTCTGGTGTGAGGAGCTCCGTGGCTGCGGTCAGCTGGCAGAGTGAGTCATTTCTTCCACTTAGGACTTTAGGTTAAATGGAGCATCTGATTTTTAAAAATGCTCATAAAAACTATTTGGAAATGACGTGCAAAGTTGCAGACAGTACTGCTCACCCAGATTCCTAATGCCGAGCGCTCCTGCACTGCCCTTCTCTCCTTCCCTCTGCTCCGGTCAGCATGCCTGTTGTCCACTTTATTCTGGAGAGGCTCCTCTGTCTCTGCTCGTCGTGACCTTGACCCTGGGCGGGGCAGGATGGGCCTGGTGACCAGACCGAGGGCTGCTGCTGAGCCCTGCCGGGAGCCTCTGACGTTCTGACCCTGTGCATGCTGGCCGTCTGGGGGGGCTCCCGTGCCTCAGGTTCCCCTCATCCCCTCATCCCCAGCGGCTCACCTCTGTCTCTGTGGTGTCTCTGCCCTGGTCTTCTGCTCCCACCGCCAGGCATGCCACTCCCACTGCCTGGACCACCAGGGAGTGAGGAGAGCATGAGGGGTCCCTACATCCACCGTGCCCGTTAGGTATGTGTGCAGGACGAGGGGTGGTGGCTGCCCGCCTCCTGGAGCCCAGTCGCTGCTGTCATAGGGGACCCAGGAGCACAAGTGTTTTTGTTTTTGTTTTTTAGGATTTATTCACTGGGGCCGGTGCTGTGGCGCAGCAGGTAAAGCTACCGCCTACAGTGCCAGCATCCCATATGGGCGCCGGTTCAAATCCCGGCTGCTTCACTTCCCATCCAGCTCTCTGCTGTGGTCTGGGAAAGCAGTGGAAGATGGCCCAAGTCCTTGGGCCCCTGCACCCGCGTGGGAGACCTGGAGGAAGCCCCTGGCTCCTGGCTTCGGAGCGGCGCAGTTCTGGCTGTTGTGGCCAATTGGGGAGTGAACCACTGCATGGAAGACCTCTCTCTCTCTTTGCCTCTCCTCTCTCTGTGTAACTCTGATTTTCAAATAAAGATTTGAGGGGCAGAGTTACAGAGAGAGAGAGAGAGGGAGGGAGGGAGGGAGGGAGGGAGAGAGGTCTTCCATGTGCTGGATCACTCCCCAAACAGCCGCAATGGCCAGAGCTGGGCTGATCTGAAGCCAGGAGCCGGGAGCGTCTTCCAGGTCTCCCACGCGGGTGCAGGGCCCAGCACTTGGGCGTCTTCCACTGCCTTCTTAAGCATCCACAGGGAGCGGGATCAGAAGTGGAGCCTCCAGGACACAAACCGACCTCCGTGTTGTGTGCTGGCGCCAGAGGCGGAGGCCGCCCTGCTGTGCACAGCGCCGGCTCCGGAGCCCCGTTTTTACTGTAGTTCACTTTCACGCGTATTCGTTGCAATGGCTGCGTGTGGCCAGGGCCACTGTACCTGGACAGTGCAGCGTGGACGGCCCGGCTGAGCTGCCCTCACGTCAGGGCAGATGATGAGTACTTCTACGTCGCTCAACTCCAGCAGGAAAGGAAGGTGGGAGGAGACGCCACGCCCAGGAGTAAGAGAGAGGTGACATCCCCCAAAGGCCGCGGCTGGCGGCACAGGGCTGATGTGGGGGGTCAGCGTGTGGCTGCCACAGGGAGGCGCCTCAGGTGAAGGAGAAAGGGCGTGTTGAGCGCACAGTCCTGGACGTGTGGGTCCACGGTCAGGCGGCCCCACTGGGCTGGTGGTGGATGTCAGCGGAGGCCGGGCCCGGCTCAGGCCGGTGGGACCAGCATCTCGGGGAGCCGCCTCGACGGGCACAATGCAGGGAGACCTCAGCACCTCCCACCAGGCCCCAGCTCCTAACTTTCCACCACCTCCCCGTGGTGCCATTCTGGAGACCAGACTGTAGCGCGTGGGCCTCTGGGGACATTCAGCGTCCACCTGATGGCCAAACCATCGCACTGGGCTCCTTTTCCTGTTCTATTGGGGTAGCACTGACCTCCACTGAGCCGCCCAGACGTGGTGCGTAGTTCGGTGAGCTTTAACATATGTGCAAACCCCCGAGTCCAGCTCTAGCCCTACCACAAAGGCAGTGAAGACACTCGTGACCCCCAGGGTCTCCTTCCCCCCGTCCCCAGGTGACCGCTGCCCTGCTTCTGTGACCATGGGTCAGTTGGCACGTTCAGGGACTTTGCACGGATGGCCTTGTGCAGAGAGACCACGCAGCCCTCATCTTTTTGTGTGACCCCGTGCACCCAGCCGGTGTCACTCCTTACTGTGCCAGCGTCCCCTTGCTGGCTGTCGGTCCGTCCACCTGCTGCCCTGTGCATGGCCCTGGCTGCACCGCTCAGTCCTGTGAACCAAGGCAGTAGCCGCGAGTCTCTGGACAGCAGAGGATGGTCAGGGACTGCTCCCGAGAGGCCAGGGTCCAGCCCTGGCCCTGTGTCGGATCTCCGGGGGTGCTGCACTCACCCCAGGAGAGGCCATGTTTGTGGGGACCCCAGAGCCAGGTGTGACCTTGAACACCTGTTATGGGCTAGCGAGTTGGGGGTGCCGAGCAGAATATCCCTCTGTCTCAGGGAACGTCCGTCTGGTCATCAGCAGGGGTGGATGCAAAGCGAAGCCCTCATCAGTGTTCCGCGCCCCTCCCTGCCCAGGCTGCTCTGTTTCCCATGCTCTCTGGGCGCACCCTGGGCTCCTGTCCCTTCCCGCTCCTGCCAGCCGCTCACCCCTTCCTTCTCCCCTGCCAGTGAGGACCGGTGGACACAGCGTCCTGGTGACACCTGCCCAGGTGTGAGTGTCTGTGTCCACGTCCGCAGAGCAGGGAACCTTTGTCTGCTGGAAGCTGGAGCTCCGCGTCCACAAGGAAACGGGGTGGGGGTCCCCGGCGGGAGGAAGCTGTGCTGGAGCGGTCTTCCCGGGGGGTTTGCACTGGAGTCTTGGCTTTAGCCTCCCGTTTTCTTTTGTATTTTTTGTTCCCCTGGTATCAGAGATATATATATATATTTTCTTTTCCTTTTCTCTGTGTCTCTTACCAATTCTTGAGAGATGAGCGTGCGTTCAGCCAGTTGTTGGGATTGATTTTCGGCGGACGCTGAATCCAGTGGTCACTGTGACGTAACTGTTAGGCGCACTGGCTCGTGGCCTCGCGCTCCTGGGCTCACGCTGACCCTTGGTGCAGAAGCACCCTTCCCTCCGCGTGCACCCTGCGGGGCCTCTCGCCCTGCTGTGTGCACTGTAGCTGTGGGTGTGACACCGCTGGGGAGACAGCTCTGAGCCAGCACCCGAAGTCTGGGCTGCGGCAGCATCGGGCCGCGATGCGGAGTCACCGTGACACTGGGAGCTCACTGTGGCAGGCATGTCCCCTCGGGCACGGCAGCCGTGCCTCTCTGCCTGCTTTTAAGGTCAACACCGAGAAAAGAGCATTTTTCTTTGGAAATTCCCACCACCTCCTTCCCCGCTGGCGTATTTCTGGGAAGGATGTCAGTTGATCGATCTCAGGGAAGATCAAGGTCTTTGGTGCCGCTGGGCTGCGTTTCCAGCAAACAGCCGGAGCCGGTGGTGTCCTGAGGGGTCACCCAGCCCGTGTGTTTCTGTGCTGGGAAACAGGCTTGCATGTGACAGTCAGAAGTCGGAAACTCCTCGTGGACGAGAGTTACCTGACAGCCACCCTCACACTCCAGGGGCCGGAGTCCTGGCTTCTGTTAGCGTCGGCTCGTAGAGCCATTTATTTATTTGAAAATCAGAGTTTTGGGAGAGAGAGAGAGGGAGGGACAGAGAGCGTCTGTCTTCCGGTTCACTCTCCAAATGGCCTCCATGGCCAGTGCCGGGCCAGGCCAGAGCCGGGAGCCAGGAACTTCCTCCAGGTCTCCCATGTGGGTGACAGGGGTCCTGCTTCTCCCAGGCTACCAGCAGGGAGCTGGATTGGAAGTGGAGCAGCCGGATCCGAACCAGTGCCCACATGGGATGCCAGCATTGGGGTGGCGGTTTTGCCCACTGTGCCACAGCACCAGCCCTGATGGATTCTTGAGGTCAACAAGAAAAATTGAATGAATGAGCTGTCACTGCAGAAGCAGCGTGTGTGGCCCTGTGAGGAGTGCGCTTTGTCACGTAACCAGGAGCAGAAATGTCAGCGGCAGTGCAGTGCCGTTGTCCATCATTGAGACTGGCAGATGGCTGGAGTTCAGGGCAGGTGCTAGGGCATGAGGCGGGGCCTCCTCTGAGCCCTGGGCAGTCTGCAGGATGGACGAGCACCCACATCTGCGCACAGAGCTTGGCCACCTGCGTGCAGCGGGAGGAGCCCAGGGGCCCCCATTCTACCACGGCCCCAAGGCCTGAATTGAGTCTCCAGTTCTGGTTCGGGCCGGTGTGGCCCCAGCTGTTGTAGGCACTTGGAGAGCGAAGCAGCAGGTGGGAAGGCTCACTCCGCGTGCCTCTCAAAAATAATGAATGGGTAGTTTTTTAAATAAAGCAGGGCGTGGTAGAAGATGCTTACTGATGTAAAAAGGTGTTCCGTGCAAATGAGTGAGTGGGTTGCATGAACTGTGTACGCTGTGCCTGCCCGCCAGCCCACCACCCCACCGCACACTCAGGCCCACACACAAATTAGAAGAATATCACAGAATATCACAGTTTCACCTGGCTTTCTAGATTGTAGGGTCATGTTTTGGAAAATTATTTTTCTGGCCAGTGCCATGGCTTAACAGGCTAATCCTCCGCCTTGCGGCGCCGGCACACCAGGTTCTAGTCCTGGTTGCTTCACCCCTCCAATGGCCACTGCGGTCCGCGCACCCTGCTGATCCGAAGCCAGGAGCCAGGTGCTTCTCCTGGTCTCCCATGGGGTGCAGGGCCCAAGCACTTGGGCCATCCTCCACTGCACTCCCGGGCCAGAGCAGAGAGCTGGCCTGGAAGAGGGGAAACCGGGACAGAATCCGGTGCCCAAACTGGGACTAGCACCTGGGGTGCCGGTGCCGCAGGCAGAGGATTAGCCTAGTGAGCCGAGGTGCCGGCCAGGGAACAATCTTTAAAAAATATTTTTTTCTTTTTACCTAATACACTCGTCTGATTCTTTTCTACAAAACCAGATATTGTTTGCATAATTGTCTTCATTTTCTGACTCTGGGGTGGGAAGCTGATGGGGTTAGGGTCAGTCAGTGCACGGTGGGTCTGAGCTGGGGGGAGATGGGGTTAAGGTCAGTGCACAGTGGTCTGAGCTGGGGGGAGATGGGGTTAGGGTCAGTGCACAGTGGTCTGAGCTGGGGGAGATGGGGTTAGGGTCAGTCAGTGCACAGTGGTCTGAGCTGGGGGGAGATGGGGTTAAGGTCAGTGCACGGTGGGTCTGAGCTGGGGGGAGATGGGGTTAAGGTCAGTGCACAGTGGTCTGAGCTGGGGGAGATGGGGTTAAGGTCAGTGCACAGTGGTCTGAGCTGGGGGGAGATGGGGTTAAGGTCAGTGCACAGTGGTCTGAGCTAGGGGGAGATGGGGTTAAGGTCAGTGCACAGTGGTCTGAGCTGGGGGGAGATGGGGTTAAGGTCAGTGCACAGTGGTCTGAGCTGGGGGGAGATGGGGTTAAGGTCAGTGCACAGTGGTCTGAGCTGGGGGGAGATGGGGTTAAGATCAGTGCACAGTGGTCTGAGCTGGGGGGTGATGGGGTTAAGGTCAGTGCACAGTGGTCTGAGCTGGGGGGAGGGTGGGGTTAAGGTCAGTGCACAGTGGTCTGAGCTGGGGGGAGATGGGGTTAAGGTCAGTGCACAGTGGTCTGAGCTGGGGGGAGGGTGGGGTTAAGGTCAGTCAGTGCACAGTGGTCTGAGCTGGGGGGAGATGGGGTTAAGGTCAATGCATAGTGGGTCTGAGCTGGGGGGAGGGTGGGGTTAAGGTCAGTGCACAGTGGTCTGAGCTGGGGGGAGATGGGGTTAAGGTCAGTGCACAGTGGTCTGAGCTGGGGGGAGGGTGGGGTTAAGGTCAGTGCACAGTGGTCTGAGCTGGGGGGAGATGGGGTTAGGGTCAGTGCACAGTGGTCTGAGCTGAGAAGGTGATGGGGTTAGGGTCAGTCAGTGCACAGTGGTCTGAGCTGGGGGGTGATGGGGTTAGGGTCAGTCAGTGCACGGTGGTCTGAGCTGGGGGGAGGGTGGGGTTAAGGTCAGTGCACAGTGGTCTGAGCTGGGGGGAGATGGGGTTAGGGTCAGTCAGTGCACAGTGGTCTGTGCTGGGGGGAGGGTGGGGTTAAGGTCAGTGCACAGTGGTCTGAGCTGTGGGGAGATGGGGTTAAGGTCAGTGCACAGTGGTCTGAGCTGGGGGGTGATGGGGTTAAGGTCAGTGCACAGTGGTCTGAGCTGGGGGGAGATGGGGTTAGGGTCAGTCAGTGCACGGTGGTCTGAGCTGGGAAGGTGATGGGGTTAGGGTCAGTCAGTGCACAGTGGTCTGAGCTGGGGGGTGATGGGGTTAGGGTCAGTCAGTGCACAGTGGTCTGAGCTGGGGGGAGGGTGGGGTTAAGGTCAGTGCACAGTGGTCTGAGCTGGGGGTAGATGGGGTTAAGGTCAGTGCACAGTGGTCTGAGCTGGGGGGAGATGGGGTTAGGGTCAGTCAGTGCACAGTGGTCTGTGCTGGGGGGAGGGTGGGGTTAAGGTCAGTGCACAGTGGGTCTGAGCTGGGGGGAGATGGGGTTAAGGTCAGTGCACAGTGGTCTGAGCTGGGGGGAGGGTGGGGTTAAGGTCAGTGCACAGTGGTCTGAGCTGGGGGGAGATGGGGTTAAGGTCAGTGCACAGTGGTCTGAGCTGGGAAGGTGATGGGGTTAGGGTCAGTCAGTGCACAATGGTCTGAGCTGGGCGGTGATGGGGTTAGGGTCAGTGCACAGTGGTCTGAGCTGGGGGTGATGGGGTTAAAGTCTGCACAGTGGTCTGAGCTGGGGGGTGATGGGGTTAAGGTCAGTGTACAGTGGTCTGAGCTGGGGGGAGGGTGTGGTTAAGGTCAGTGCACAGTGGTCTGAGCTGGGCGGTGATGGGGTTAAGGTCAGTGCACAGTGGTCTGAGCTGGGGGGAGGGTGTGGTTAAGGTCAGTGCACAGTGGTCTGAGCTGGGGGTGATGGGGTTAAAGTCTGCACAGTGGTCTGAGCTGGGGGGAGATGGGGTTAAGGTCAGTGCACAGTGGTCTGAGCTGGGGGAGATGGGGTTAGGGTCAGTCAGTGCACAGTGGTCTGAGCTGGGGGGAGATGGGGTTAAGGTCAGTGCACAGTGGTCTGAGCTGGGGGTGATGGGGTTAAAGTCTGCACAGTGGTCTGAGCTGGGGGAGATGGGGTTAGGGTCAGTCATGCACAGTGGTCTGAGCTGGGGAGTGATAGGGTTAAGGTCAGTGCACAGTGGTCTGAGCTGGGGGTGATGGGGTTAAGGTCAGTGCACAGTGGTCTGAGCTGGGGGAGATGGGGTTAGGGTCAGTCAGTGCACAGTGGTCTGAGCTGGGGGGAGATGGGGTTAAGGTCAGTGCACAGTGGTCTGAGCTGGGGGAGATGGGGTTAAGGTCAGTGCACAGTGGTCTGAGCTGGGCGGTGATGGGGTTAAAGTCTGCACAGTGGTCTGAGCTGGGGGGAGATGGGGTTAAGGTCAGTGCACAGTGGTCTGAGCTGGGCGGTGATGGGGTTAGGGTCAGTGCACAGTGGTCTGAGCTGGGGGTGATGGTGTTAAAGTCTGCACAGTGGTCTGAGCTGGGGGAGATGGGGTTAGGGTCAGTCAGTGCACGGTGGGGCCTGTGCTGCTCTCTTCCCTGTGTAGCTGCTAGAACCTCGCCTCTTCTGGCTGGCAGGTGGTCTCCGGTTTTCTGCAGCTGCATGTGAAGGCCTCCGTCCACTCTGTTCCCAGGCCCCTCCTCTCTGCTGTCCCTGGAGCCTGTGGGTCTCAGCACAAGGAGCTTCAGCAGAGGTGCCCCTGGGGCTGGGCGGGGCCGGTCACGCGCCCACTGCTCAGTCTGCGGCTTTGTCCTGTTTTCTGAGGACCGCTGTAGGAGTTAGGAGCCAGCCTGATGTCTCCACACTCCGGCTTCCTCTCACGGCCCCAGCCGCACCCGACCCCGGGTCTGGGCCCAGGCCTTTCGGGAGTGCTTTCATTCTGCAGAGCGCTTCTTTCCCCACTTGGTTTGGAAATGTGGCTCAGAAGGCTGCCGTGCAAGGTCACGGTAACAAACCCAGACCAGGCCTCGGTCTTCCCGTGGGGCCTGGAGCAGGGAGTACTTGGCGTTCCGAGTCCCTGGGCCCCAGGCCGTGTCGTCGCTGGGGTCCTGGGTTCTCTGGCAGTCTCAAGATTGCAGCACCAGAGCTCTCATAAAGCAGGTGTGGGGCTGCTCACCAGGGCGGGGGCAGGGAGGGCACCACCCTTCCAAGCCTCGCTCTGCTCTCCACGGATGGCACCAGCTGGGGAGGAGGTCCTCTCACAGCCGGTCTGTGTCCTGGGGTCTGCGAAAGGCTGGGAAACACAGGTTTGGGCCAGGGACAGCCCCACTCCGGCCTCGCCATTGGCCTCAGCCGTGTCTTTGGCCTCCTGGTCCTTGGAGCCTGTGGCCCTTCAGGTGAAGGGCAGTTACCCCCCACCCGTGACCGCACTCACACCGCCTGCCCTTCTCTGTGTCCACTGCGCAGAAATTCATCGAGTTTGAAGATGCCTTGGAGCAGGAGAAGAAGGAGCTGCGGGCGCAGCTGGAGCGCTACGAGCTGCAGACGCGGCAGCTGGAGCTGAAAGCCAAGAACTCTGCGGATCAGAGTAAGTGGCTGGCGGGCTGCAGAGCCGAGCTGGCCGGAGGGCCCAGGCAGCTCGCGTGAACGAGGTTCATGAAAAGCCGGCGACAGCCCGAGCTGTTCCCTCCAGGACTGCCTCGGCCGCTTTTCTCTTCACCCTGCCGTGGTGCCCTGTGGTCATCCTCAAGGCTTGTGTGAAGATAAATAAATAAGGCCAGGCCGGCGCCGTGGCTTAACAGGCTAATCCTCCGCCTTGCGGCGCCGGCACACTGGGTTCTAGTCCCGGTCGGGGCACCGATCCTGTCCCGGTTGCCCCTCTTCCAGGCCAGCTCTCTGCTGTGGCCAGGGAGTGCAGTGGAGGATGGCCCAAGTGCTTGGGCCCTGCACCCCATGGGAGACCAGGAGAAGCGCCTGGCTCTTGCCATCGGAACAGCGCGGTGCGCCGGCCGCAGTGCGCCTACCGCGGCGGCCATTGGAGGGTGAACCAACGGCAAAAAGGAAGACCTTTCTCTCTGTCTCCCTCTACTGTCCACTCTGCCTGTCAAAAATAAAAAATAAATAAATAAATAAATGAGGCCCGTGTGAGCACACAGCACCTTCATCAAAACGTATTTTCATTATTTATTCAAAAGGTAGAGCGACAGAGATCTTCCATCCCTTGGTTTACTCTCAAGTGCCTGCAACAACCAGGGCTGGGCCAGGCAGAAGCCAGGGGCGCGGAGCTCCCTCCAGGTCTCCCATGTGTGTGTGGCAGGAACCCAAGTACCTGGGCCACCACCTGCTGCCTCCTGGGGTGTGCAGTAGCAGGAGCGTTCATCAGAGCCAGTGCTGGAACGTGAGCCCAGGCACGCCAACCTGGGGAGCACGTGTCCTGAGCCAGACAGCTGACCATGCACAGCACCTTGCCCAGTGCTGTAATCTGACCCCAAAGGCACACTTCGGTGGTTCTCGAGGTCCGTCTGTGGCCCTTAAAGCGGAGCTGCCCACTGGCCCTGGGGGTCTTCACCTCCTCAGCACTGTGGAGTCCTGGTCTCTCCTGAGCTGAAGGTTGGGTCCTGAGGGAGCCAGCACTGTGGTGACAGCTCCTGGAAGGGGCTGAGGTTGTCAGGGTGTGTGTGGGAGAACCCCTCCCTGGGCTGCACTGCCTGCAACACCAGCACCCCTCCTGGGTGCCGCTTCACATCCCAGTCACTGCACTTCCAGCCCAGCTCCCTGCTAGTGCTCCAGGGAAAGTGGCGCGGGATGGTGCCTGGGCCCTGGACCCACAGGAGACCCAGAGGAAGCTCCTGGCTCTTGGCTTCCACCTGGCCCAGCCCTGGCTGCTGTGGTCATTTGGGGAGTGAACCAGCAGGTGGAGGACCTCTCTTTCTCTCTATCTCTCTCTATAGCTCTTTCAAATAAGTAAGTCTCTCTTTAAAAAAAAAAAAACAAAAAAAAAAAAACTGGGCAAGGAAATAGGATTCTTATTATTATCATTTTGGGTTTTTTTTTTTTTTTTTTTTTTTTTTTTTTTTTTTTTTTTGGACAGGCAGAGTTAGACAGTGAGTGAGAGAGATAGAAAGTCTTCCTTCCTTCCTTCATCCCCCAAATGGCCACTACAGCCAGTGCTGCACCAATCCGAAGCCAGGAGCCAGGTGCTTCTCCTGGTCTCCCATGTGGGTGCAGGGCCCAAGCACTTGGGCCATCCTCCACTGCACTCCCGGGCCACAGCAGAGAGCTGGCCTGGAAGAGGGGCAACCGGGACAGAATCCGGTATGCCGGCGCCGCAAGGCAGAGGATTAGCCTAGTGAGCTGCGGCGCCGGCCGATTATCATATTTTAAGATGCATTTATTTCCACGGGCTGGTTCATTCCCCAGATGGCCGTAACTGGGCCAGGCCAGAGCCAGGAGCCAGGAGCTTCATCCCTATCTCCTGTGTTGTTGGCAGGGGCCCAAATACTTGGTCCATCCACTGCTTTTCATAGGCCATTAGCAGAGAGCTGGATCAGAAGTGGAGCAGCCGGGACTCGAACCATCGCCTATATGGGATGTCGGCGTCACAGCAGTGGCTTTACCCACTGTCCTAGCACACCGGCCCCTTAGTAGTAGTGGCAGTAGTATAGCACTTATTTTAGGTATTTTTCTAGACACCTGTTTTGCCTGGTTGCCTTGGAAGGCTGGTGCCTTCGTTTCACTGGAAAGTTGGATCGAGCTGGGGAAGGGAAGCTGGTTAGGTGTGCGGGGCAGGGGGTGCAGTATAAAGCACTGTGCCAGGCTGGCGCCCTGCCCGTGTGTGTGCCAGCCTTCCGGTGGCTCCGGGTCCCCACCGCTGTGCCTGCTGGGTAGCAGCAGACCTGAGGCTGCCCTGGGCACACACAGAACCTCCTGTTAACTAGGCAGAGCCCTTACTCTCCTTTGTTACAGTACAACTCCACGTGAAGCCTTTTTTGTCTGTTCTTAGAAGGCAGTAAATCTAAACTCAAATCACAGGCTCAACTTCTTTGGTCAGCACCAGGAGTGAAGGCTGGGCCCTCCACCCATGCAGCGGCTGCACACCTGCCTCCGAGCAGGGCGCAGCCAGGCCCTCGGCCACATCCCTCTGCAGACGGGCAGTACAGGCAGTCCGCGCCTCCCTCTCCCGGGAGTGCCTGCGTGTCTCGGCTTCAGGGTCTTCTGGAGTTAGGGGCTGCTCCTCCATGTGGTGGGCGCCTCCATGGCCACCGCACCTGCCCAGGGCACAGCGTAGGCGAGCGTGGAGCCTGGCAGGAGACGGGGACCTGAGAACTGGGTGATTTGGGAGATCACAAAGCCAGGGCGAGGGGAGGAGGGTCTCACACTGGAAACAGGGCCTGAGCTGGTGAGGCCCCTGCCGCCCGCTTCCCAGGATGCTCTGTTGCCACATGACCCCCCTGTGCCCTCTGCAGCTGCCCCCCCCAGGGCACTCCCTGGGCAGGGAGCCCCAGAGGTTTGCAGCCACACCGCTGACCTGTGTCTCTTGGGGCCAGAGGGGACCATCCTAAGTCAGCAGGAACTGCCACTTTGGGGAGAGCAGGCTGTCAGCCCAGAGCAGGGGATGTGGCCATCACTCGCTTGGCAGAGGTAGGGGCAGGGCTGCTTGTTCGGCCGTCTTCTGTCACTCGGCACGCTGGCTTTTTGTTTGTCTGCGGCTCCTGCCCTGAGCCTTGCCCACCCTGGAGCCCCGGCTGGCTGTGGCAGAGGCTGCTCCAGGAGCCCCTCTCTCTTGGTTTTCGTAGCAGAGTCAAGTGTTCTCCCGCAGCACAGCACGGGCCGCTCGCCCCCGTGGGGACGACCCCTGGGTGCGGAATGCCACTGCCCGTCTGTGCCGATCAGAGCCCCTGTGCACCCTGCGCCCCCTGCAGAGTGTGGGGAGCAGGCTGTGCTGGTGACGGACAGCGGCTGTGTGTTGCAGTTTGCCGGCTGGAGGAGCGGGAGTCGGAGATGAAGAAGGAGTACAATGCCCTGCACCAGCGGCACACAGAGGTGGGTCCCTGGCGTGGCGGAGCGTGGCCCGCACAGGCACCTGGGAGGGCTGCTCGGCTGTGTGCCCTCCGTGGCATTTGTCTGCTGCGGCACACAGAGGTGGGTCCCTGGCGTGGCGGAGCGTGGCCCGCACAGGCACCTGGGAGGGCTGCTCAGCTGTGTGCCCTCCGTGGCATTTGTCTGCTGCGGCACACAGAGGTGGTCCCTGGCGTGGCGGAGCGTGGCCCGCACATACACCTGGGAGGGCTGCTCGGCTGTGTGCCCTCCGTGGCATTTGTCTGCTGCGGCACACAGAGGTGGTCCCTGGCGTGGCGGAGCGTGGCCCGCACAGGCACCTGGGAGGGCTGCTCGGCTGTGTGCCCTCCGTGGCATTTGTCTGCTGCGGCACACAGAGGTGGTCCCTGGCGTGGCGGAGCGTGGACCGCACATACACCTGGGAGGGCTGCTCGGCTGTGTGCCCTCCGTGGCATTTGTCTGCTGCGACACACAGAGGTGGTCCCTGGCGTGGCGGAGCGTGGCCCGCACAGGCACCTTGGCTGTGGGTGCCCCCCCGGTGTTTATCTGCTGCCAGACCTGTAAGTCTCTGGCCTCATGCTGGTTAGACACCACTCCCTGACCTTTGCCTGCATGTCTCTCCGATCTCGGCGGGTTGGAGAGAGGAGGGCCAGGCCGCCATCCCAGCGGCACTGACAGGGGTGTCTTCCTGGCAGATGATCCAGACCTACGTGGAGCACATCGAGAGGTCCAAGATGCAGCAGGTCGGGGGGAACAGCCAGACCGAGAGCAGCTTGCCTGGGCGGAGGTAGGCCGCTCAGGGCCGGGCACTGTGGTCAGCTCTGAGGGCGTTGGGAAACCCCGTTCCCCGAGGGGAGCTGGCGAGGCTGGCTAGGCAGGAGCTGTGTGGAGAGGGCTTGAGACCCTGAGGGGTGTGTGGTGCTGGTGTGTGCCTCCTGCCAGACCCCCAGTTCAGTTCCAGGCCCGGGAAGAACTGCATGGTCAATGTGCCTTGTTTTGCTGACTCTCTGGAATCTGCACGTGACCAGAACCGGCACTGGGGCGCCTCTCCAGACATTCACAAAGCAGGGAGACTTCCCAGCCCGCGTGCAGGCTCCCGGCTGAGTGGAGCAGGGCCACGCGCCTCACGCTGTCCGCCTCACACCGAGACTGGAGGGGGCCGGCTCCAGCACCTGTTAGAGGGTAGCCGCAGGCCTGCCATGCAGTATGTCTGCACAGGGTTGAGTTGTTTTGGGCTCTAAGATTACAGTGTGCCCACGTGTTCATGGTTCCGTGCAGACAGCCGCTAGGTGTTGGCCGATGCACCATGCCAGGTGGCTTTCTAGAGGGCACCACCTTGGATTACCCACTGTGAGGTTGGGGGAAAGTGGCCGGGACAGTGTCCGCCGTCTCCGAGGCCTGCGTGGCCTGAGCCCGGGACCCAGAGGCAGAGGAGCTTGCTGAGGCCGGGCTCCTCCTCTTTCCTGTGCCTAGGAGGAAGGGTGGACTGGCCACAGGCCCAAGGAAGCAGAGTGCCCGAGGTTTTGTCCAGAGTGTTAACAGCTCATCGGGGTTGGCTGCAGGGGCCCAGGAGGGGCTGTCAGGCTGTGGTCCTTCATTGCCGAGTCGTGAAGGCGTCTGGCTGCATGTTCCTGGGCTTTTCCCTGGCCTGTGGGTTGTATCTGCAGACAAGGAGGTCTGGGGTGTCCACCTCTGGGCTTCCTCCGTCTTTCCTGGTAACTGTGGGCAGAACCGTGGGCTCTGGACGGCAGAATCTTGTGAGAAACAAAAACAGACCGTGTCACGTGAAGGCCTCTCGGAACCGAGGGCAGGTGGCAGGGGGCCGGTGGGCAAGGGGTGGGGCTGCGGCCTGTGTGGCACACGGTCCCCAGACAAGACAAGTGGTGTGGCCTGTGTGTTGGCCCATCCAGGAGACGGGAAGGGAGCACAGTAAAGGAAGCCCTGCAGGTGCACCTCCCGCGCTTCACGGGGGCATCGCTGACCTGCTGGCTCCGTCTCACGGCTTGGCACACCAGCTCCTCAACACGGTGAGCTCCTGGCTTCCGGCCCCCAGAATCACCATGAGGGTTTCCAAGTAACTGGATCAGAACTCTGACCTGGCTCCAAAGTCCTCGTGGTGTTTTGTGGGGAGTTGTACAGAGCAGCCTGAGCCAAGGCAGGGGCCGGACGTTTTGGGCTGCCTTGTGCTGAGAGCTGGTGTTACGAACCTTGGGCTTCCCCTGCCGGACCCCTTCAGGGCAGGAGAGGCAGGCAGTGTGCTCGTTGACTTCTGCGCTCAGGGCCCAGGCCCTGTGGAGTTGGCCAAGGCTGTGGCTGCTTGGTTCCAGCTGTCACCATGGGCCACCAGGGTGTGCCATGCTGTGGGCCGCCATGCAGAGGGATCTGCTGCCGACGGGGCGTTGGGTGATGGGGCTGAGCCCAGGCCCCTTGCTCTGTGCTTGGTGCTGTAGCTCAGTGAGGGCCCCAGAGGCTGGGGGCAGCCGCTTGCCCTCCTCAGAGCAGCCCCTGGCTTGCGGCTGATGCCAGTCTTGCCCTCGACAGGACTCCTGGACACACCTGGGCCTCGCCTGCCCTTGGGGTCCCACTGCAGACCGTGTGGGGCTTTTCTCTGCCCCAGGGACCAGAACACACCCCCCCGTCAGAAGCCCCGCCTCCGTGGGTTCTGTGTGCCGCAGCCGGGTCCCACTGCCTGTGTGCAGCCATCTGGTACCCAGCAGCGAGTGCCTGCCCTGCTGGGGTCTCCCCACACCCCTGGAGACCCTTCACTTGCCCGTGCAGGCTGACACGGAGCTCCGCTGTGCCGTCTGGTCCTGCCAAGTGGCGCCTCAACCCCTGGCCCTGTGACTCAGGCGCCTGACATGGGGTCTCTGCAGCGGGGGGAGAGCATGGCCGGCAGCAGAAGGCGCTGGCACTGCCGGCAGCCATCCTGTGCACCTTGGCCACGAAGAGCACACGCTGCAGTTTGAGGATAGGAAGTGGCAAGGGCAGTGTGGGGCCGGGCTCACCCTGCTGCCCCAGACCCGGGCGCCCCAGCCTTGCTCCAGCACACAGCGCGGTCTCCTCGGCTCCCTGCGGGCTCTGCAGCCGCTGCTGGGCCCTGAGCTTGGAGGGGACAAGGTGACCCGGGGCTCCTGGGCACGGGTGGCAGCTACAGCCTCGGGCTTCCGGATGAAGGAGGCAGCGCTGGATCCCGTTGTGAGGGCTCCGAGTGCCTGCGGCCCCTCTCTGCACCACTGCAGGGGTGCTGGGTTGAGGACAGCTCCCTGCCCGTCCTCACCGGACACCTGTGTTCTCTGCCACAGCCTTGATCCCCTGGGGACACGTGCACGTCCATCTCACCTCGCTCCCGCACCACCAGCACCCGGTGGCCTTCCCGGCCCTCGGTCTGAGCTGCTGACTGCCCCTGGCCACGGGCGGCGTTTTCCTACCCCCCTGGCGTGGTTTTCTGAGTCTGTGTGTCTTTGGAATAAACTCATTGCCAGCCCGAAGGCCTGATGGTCTGCTTGGGCCATCACCCACAGCCGACGTGGCATGAGCAGGAGCATGTGTGTGTCTGTGTGGCCACATGTGCCGGCCTGTCTGTGCGAGGCCACGCGCCCTCACCCTGCTGCACTGTGTCAAAGCCAAGGGAGTGTGTGTGTCACATGTCTGTCCCTTGTCCCTCGCCGCCATCTGTGTGTGGAGGCTGTCGTGTAGAAGAGTACAGAATGGAATGCTGGTGTCGCATTGCCCACGCGTGTGTCTGAGTCAGGGGCAGGTGCACGCTGGCCCGACCTCCGCCTCTAACGGTGTCTTTGTGTCCTGTCTGCTCTCTGTGCTTCACCGCTGTGTGCCGGCCACTGTGTCTGTGCTGCCCACAGTCCTCGCCAGTCATGGAGGAAAAGGTAACGCCCGTGGGGCATCTGTCGCTGGTGCTGGGCCTCGCTGCGGGGGTGGGGAGATTGGAGATTTTTGGATGGAAACATTAGGGTAGCCGGTCGTTCTCCTTACACGCACATGGTGGTCAAGACGTGTTCTGCCCCTGGCGACGTGGACCAGAGCGTTTTCCAGTTGCATCTGTGAGACTGACACTGAGGCTGTGGCAGGCTGGTGGGAGAGAGCCGGGCAGTGGGACAGGCTTAGCTGCACTCTGCCGGTCCTCAGCCCGCCTCTGCCCTGGCCACTGCTGAAACCATGGTGACCAGTGCGCCAGGGCGGCTTGTGTCCACGGCACCGGCTGGGAGGCGGCAGCAGGCAGAGACGTCCACTCCAGCCTCTGAGGGATCTGGATTCTCGGCCCCACCCGGTCACCCAGGAGCTCTGCACCCAGACCTGGTGGCATGAGTGTCACCCCGAGGACAGGGTGGCAGTCTCTGGCGTGGACAAGCGCTGGTGTCTCCCGAGGGAGTTGGCCCTGCTGCCCCTGCCCGCGAGGCTTGGGGGCCAGGCTGTCGGAGCTTCTGAGTGGAAGTGCCAGGAGGAGGCCCTGACCCGGCTATAACCGCTTTCCCTGGGACGCGAGTCGGGGGGCGCCACGTCCTGTGGGACAAGAGTCCTGCATGCTGACAGAGGCGAGGCCATGGGCAGGGCAGGGCTTTCGAGCCCATGCAAGCTGACTGCTGGGCACTGGTGGCTGCACGGTGGCCCGGGGCCTGGCGGGGCCTTGTCAGCACAGGGCCGGCTGAGCTGTGTGTGGTCACAGGTTCAGAGCTTTCCAGCTGTGGCGTCTTCCTCAGGACCTGAGTTTCTCTGACTCACAGTGACTGGCAGATCTGAAAACAGCGCTGTCCTCAGGGCCTGAGGGTCCCCCTCTGTCCAACCCGCTAGCCCCACACACAGCAGCTGTCCATCTGGCTGTCCCTGCCACGGATCAGCCGACAGCACAAAGAGGTGCCAGCAGGCCCCAGGCCCCCTCTTGCTGCCGGGCACAGGACAGACCAGCCAGCCAGGCCCCAGGACCGCACGGCTCCCAGTGCGAGGCCGCCCTAGCTTCCGCCCGCTACAGAAGGTGCAGTCTGCGGTGCTGCCCCCACCCTCCCCACCACGCGCATCCTCCCAGCAGCTGCCAGGCCCTCATCCCCTCCTTCAGAGCAGGCAGCTCTGCGGGCTAGCTCAGTACCCGAGGCTGGGGTGGGGGGACAGCTTCCAGCAGCGTGCCGCTGGCCCCAGTTGGAAGCCTTTGAGAGGGATATGGGCTGAGGGCGGCCTCCGTCTCCCCATTACGGCAGCCATGGCTGTCTCCATGGGACTGAGCCCGTCTCCCAGACACTCCCAGTTTGTTAGCAGAGCCTTACAAGGTCCATGTGACTGGGAGGGCTGCCCAGGGGACACTCAGCACTGGGAATGGAGACACCAAGGGTGCGGGAGGGACAGAGGCCGGGCCGGCGGTCCTGGGCTGTGAGCGCAGGTCGGGGCCGCACAGACACAAGGCCGCGGCAGAGGCCAGCACCGGGCTGCCTGTCAGTGCTGCTGCAGGCTCACTTCGTGCACGCGCCGTCTGCTTCAAGCCGAAAGCCGAACTCGGCAAAAACGGTCAAGTGCAGACGGCAGCAGGGCCGCGTTGCGGGTGGTGGTCGTTAGGCTGGCTCCCCAGAGGTGGACGTACACCGCCTGCCCAGCAGAGGGGCTGCTTTCTCTTCATAGCCACCAGCTGACCGCTGCTTCCTCTCATGTCCCTCTCAGCAGGAAGGAGCGCCCCACCTCTCTGAGCGTCTTCCCCCTGGCTGACGGCATGGTACGTGCACCGAGGGGGGGCAAGCGCGTGCCTGCGGGGGACCACTGGCACCTGAGCGACCTCGGCCAGCTGCAGTCCGGCTCCAGCTACCAGGTTTTGTAGCCGTGCCATGGAGTGAAGGTCCCCTTCCTGCCACTGGCGGCCCCGTGCCCCGGCGGGCGGAGGCCGGTCTTTGTAGAACCCTGTAGCTGTCCCTGCTTAGCCCCGAGACGGGATGGTGAAACCCGGCCAGGGGTGTCCGGAGATGCGTGGAAATCAAAGTTCTGGCTGCTGAGCCTTGCGCCTCAGCTGGGAGAAAGCCCTAGACAAGGGCCACGGGGTGCCTGTCACACCTCCTCAGCCTGAGTTTGGGAAGGCAGGAGCCCCGCCCCTCAAGCCATGCACAGCCCGCCAGCAAGCGCCTGCAGGATGTGGGGCCCGAGAAGGCCCAGGCACTCCTTCGGGTCCCACTCCCCTGCTGCCAGCTCTGTCCACATCGCCAGGTAAGTCACCTCTCCCAGGGTAGATGGAGGAGTTGGCGTTGGGACCCCAGAGGCCATGGGAGGTGGCACAGCCCCTGGGCCTCCTGGTGTGGCTGGGCCCGTGGCTGTGGAGTCCGGGGCTTCTTGGGGACGTTCTTCCTGCTGCCACTCTGCCGACTGTCCTTCCACCTCTGTCCAGCCTGCCCGCGGGAGGCTGTGCGGCTGCCAGCTCTGTCCAGCCTGCCCGCGGGAGGCTGTGCGGCTGCCACCTCTGTCCAGCCTGCCCGCGGGAGGCTGTGCAGCTCCAGCTTTGTCCAGCCTGCCCGCGGGAGGCTGTGCGGCTCCAGCTCTGTCCAGCCTGCCCGCGGGAGGCTGTGCGGCTCCAGCTCTGTCGGAAGGTGGCCCCACCACTTCTCCTTTCGCGCTCTGAGGCAGGCCGGACACCTGGCCCAGTTCTCCCTGCCCCACCAGGGTTTGTGCCCGGGAGGAAGACAGGCCCGGGGCTCCCAACCCTGCCCTGGGGCTGGGCCTGGCTCTGCTGTTTACTCTCGTCACACTGGGCCTGTAAGTGTTGGTAGAAACCCCGGGAGCCCCAGACGGCCATGGCGCCCACACTTGACCCTCTGGCCTGCTGGCCCTGCTGCTGCCGTGCCTGGACAAGCTCTCCTGTGACCCCTCTCTCTCCCTCTCTCTCCCTCTCTCTCCCTCTCCCTCTCTCTCTCTCTCTCTCTCTCTCTCACTCTCTCTCACTCTCACTCTAACTCTTTCACTACTTGGTCCAAAACCGTCTCTCTCCGCAAATCTCAGTGTTTTGTGTTTTAGTTCATAGGTGTGTTTCATTTTGACTTTTCTTTTTTTTTTTTAATAGTTAACATTTAAGTTCTTTTTATTTCATTCTCTAGGTTTTAAAGTTTTTTCTAATTTCTTAATTTTTTTTGTTGTTTTCTGTTTTGTTTTTGTTTTTATGTGCTGTGTCTTCAGTGTATTAACCAAACAGTTGTGGCTACTCATGGTGAGGCAAGACAGCTGAGAGCTTGGGCTCTTTGCATTTGGAGGTCACTGCTCCACGTTGATGTTTAGGAGGTTGGCAGGTTTGCCTGTAGGTAAGTGGTGGTCCTGTAGGGTGACAGCCAGGGGCCCTGGGGGAGGCAGGGCTGGCCATGAAATCCCCACCGTGGCCATGTGCGCCACAGCCTGTGGGGAGAGGCGGTCCGGTAGCCCCGACCCCCTGCTGGCCTGCACTGGGGTTCATATTCAGCCCGTGTGCGGGGCAGCAGAGGCCACACGTCCGGCAGGCACAGTGCCGTGAGGAGCGTGTGAGAGCTGGCAGGACTACGCTCACTCCACCTCTGTTGCTGGCGGTGCGAAGAGGGGAGGTTTCTTTCCTCTCAGATCGGCCGTGAGCTGTGAGCGTTCGTAGAAAAAGCCCTTCCAGGCGAGTGGAGATGGGTGCGAGTGTAAGGGCTCTTGCCCTGCCCTGCTGGCACCTGCTTGTGGGCCATCCTGGGCAGGGCAGGGTGTGGGGCAGCACCCGGCCCCGCCTACTCTGCGGTGGTGAGCAGACTACACGTGGCCCGGGGTGCCCAGTTAGGAACCACTGTCGCAGATGCTACAGGGAAGCTCAGCAGATGTGTGTCAGAACAGGCAGCGGTGTCCAGTGCCGAGTCCCTTGCTCTGTGCCTGGCAGTGAACCGTGGGCTCTGACTCTGGGAGCCGTGTCCACCTGTCCGCATCCGAGGCTCCAGCATTTACATGGCTGCAGAAGCACGGCCAGACACCCCTCGCCAGCTGCGCCCCTGGTGCAGCATTAGAAAGTTCCCCAACGTGGGCTCTGGGAGGCCGGCTGCCTGGAGTGTGCACCTGCTGTGCCTCCCGCAGCAGGGAGGGCGGGGCTGAGGGCTGCCTGCTGCCCGGCAGCTGCTCAGGGCCTCTCGGGGCCGTGGATACTAGCAGGGTGGTGTGTCAGGCCCGTGTGTCTTGAGCTTGTCTAATAATCCTTAGGAAAGACACTAGGAAAAACGTGTCTCATGTCTGTGCTGTTCAGACAGAATGTGCCCCGCCCACACAAGGCGCCCAAGGGGAGCAGCTGACGGCAGTGCGTAGACATCCTGGCTTCTGCCCAGAGCACCTGTGAAACGCAATTCCAGTTCCTTTGAATTGCATCCACACAGTCTGGCTTCATCCAGGGCTCGGCAGGTGTCTCCTGGAGGCAGGAGCGGTGGGGCCCCTTGCAGTGCGGCACCGCGATCTATCTGACCCGGTCTTGGTCTTGTCAGCCTCCCCACCCCCTTCTCCCCCACGTAGAACCCCCCCGCCCCCTCCCCTGGCCGTGACCTGTTTCCGAATGACCACCAGCTGCTCCGGTGCCCCCGTCCTCCACACAGCACCACACCTGTCGCGCGCGGCCTCATTGGGCTGTGCTGGGAGGGACAGGCTGGTTCCTGGAGCAGGAGGCAGCAGACGATGAGACAGAGCAGGCTGAGCCCGGCGGGTCAGCGGAGGGAGCTCCTGGCCCTGCAGACCGGGCGCAGAGCCGCAGAGAGGCGGAGCCGTGGGCCCGGGTGCGCACCCCAGTGGCCACGGGCACCGGGAGCCCAGTGACACGCCTCCCTCCTCCCTGTGTTTGGCCCTAGTGTCCTCAGGATGAGATGTCCGAGTCCGGCCAGTCTTCAGCAGCTGCCACGCCCAGCACCGCCGGCACCAAGTCCAACACTCCCACGTCTTCAGTGCCCTCGGCTGCGGTCACGCCCCTCACCGAGAGCATGCAGCCCCTGGGCGGGGACTATGGCAGTGGCACCAAGAACAGTGCACGGTCCCGGGAGAAGCGCAACAGCCGCAACATGGAGGTGCAGGTCACGCAGGAGATGCGCAACGTCAGCATTGGTATGGGCGTGGCGCTCCCGCGGTGTGCACAGTGAGGCCACGCCCACATGTATGGCCCCTGCGCGCCCCCCCCCCCCCCCCCGTGTGGTGAGGCCACGCCCGTGCTCCACCTATGTCATGAGGCCATGTGCCCCCCACCGTGTATGGTGAGGCCACACCCACACTCTGCCTGTGTGTGAGGGCCCCCCCACCCCATATGATGAGGCCATGCCCACATTCCCTCTGTGAGTGAGGCCACGCTCCCACTCTCTCCGTGTGTGTGTGTGTGTGTGTGTAGCCACACCTACCCCCTCCCCATGTGGTGGGACCACACCCACACTCTGCCTGTGTATCAAGCCCCTACACACACACCCCATGTGATGAGGTCATGCCACACCTCCCCCTTTGTGGCGGGACCATGCCCACACCCTGCCTGTGTGTGAGGGCCCCCCCCACACCATGTGGTGAGGCCACGCCTCCACTGTGTGTGTGTGTGTGTGTGTGTGGCCACACCTACCCCCTCCCCATGTGGTAGGACCACACCCACACCCTGCCTGTGTGTGAAGGGCCCCCATTCCCCCTCCCTGTGTGGTGGGGCCACACCCATGCCCTGTATGTGTGTGAGGCCACGCCCCAGTCCCCCCACATGTGGTGGGGCCACTCCCATGCTCCCCCCATGTGTGTTGAGGCCACGCCCATGCTCCACCTGTGTTGTGAGGCCATCTGCCCCTTCCCTGGACATAGTGAGGGCATACACCCATGGTGGCCCACGCCCCCTGTGTGTGGTGAGGCCATGCCCCTACACACTCCCTCTCTGAGTGGTGAGGCTGACCACCCCCCACCCTGCCTCTCACATGTGTGGGGTACCATGTTCCCTCCTTGTGTGATGAAGCCACGCCCCCGCTCCTTCTCTGTGTGTGGTACGGCCATGCCCCCATGCTCCCCTCTGTGGTGAGGCCATGCCCCATGCTCCCCCTTATGTGTGGAATGGCCACGCCCCACACTCCCCCTCTGTGGTGAGGCCACGCCCCCCACCGTGGTCCGGCCTCAGTGGCTCCCGCACTCCGGCTGTGTGTCCTGCCCTCCTTACAGATGCAGTCATCTGGGGTTAGGGCCCACCTGAGTGACCTCACCTACCCCAGCAGGGCATGAGCGGGCAGATTTGGGCCACAGCTCAGTGTAGCCCGGTAGCAGCTCCTGACTGCAGAAGGACGAGGATGTTTGGCTTGGGCAGACGTGGCCCTGAGCAGGCGGCAGCTGACCCTGTGCGCACCGACCCCTCAGCCCCTTCCCACAGCTCTTACGGTGGCCAGCAGAGGTTACTGTTGGGTGGGGAACCTAACACAGGTCCAGAGGCCGAGGTGACTGATGGGGGTTCCTGTGCCCTCCCCCAGGCATGGGCAGCAGTGACGAGTGGTCTGACGTCCAGGACATTATCGACTCCACTCCGGAGCTGGACATGTGTCCCGAGACCCGCCTGGACCGCACGGGAAACAGGTACTTGCTCTGCAGGGGTCTTGGGGTGCTCGGTGTCCTGCGTCAGGGCCTCTGGCGAAGGCACCGCTTCCCACACACGCCCGGGGCAGGAGGTGCTGGGTGGGCCTGGGACCGCCCCCGCTGACCGCCCTCCCCGGCTGTGTGTCCCAACAGTCCCACCCAGGGCATCGTCAATAAAGCTTTTGGCATCAACACCGACTCCCTGTACCACGAGCTGTCAACGGCGGGGTCAGAGGTCATCGGGGACGTGGACGAAGGGGCTGACCTCCTAGGTAAACATGAGCGGTCCCCTCTTCTGCTGGGTGGGGCTGTCCTGCTTGGTTTTGCTTGTGATGCAGGGGGAGTCCTGTGTCCACCTCGGGCCAGGAACTTCATTTTTTATGATTTTATTGAGACAGATTTCACAGACCTTGGCAGTCTACAGCTCCAGGGTTTTCGCGCACTGCGGGCTCAGTGTCCCAAGTTGGTGCTAGCCATGTAGCCCTGCTCTGGGGAAGAGCCCCTCGGTCTCAGGGCTGCCGTGTGGGCACTCTTCCCCCAGCAGCCCTGGCCGGTGCACTGCTGGGAAGGGGGCCGTTGCCTGAGTTTGGCTTCCCTGTGTCCCTCTGTCTGCTCTTCACGGAGCAGCCCCTGGGGCCAGGGCAGCTGCCCCAGTGGCCTGCAGGGCCGGCCTTAGAGGGTGGTCCTACTTCTAGAACTTGGGCATCACCGTGGGTTCGCTGCCATCTCTGCCCAAGGCCAGGCTGTTTCGCATCCGAGACAGGCACCGTGCTCTTTGGCCATCACAGCCAGGCCAGCCTTCCAGCTGCAGAACCTGAGGCCTGCTGGCCAGCAGGGGAAGGGGACACACCCTCACCCACGCCTCTTGTTTGTGTGAGGCATCGCTTGTGAGCTGGGCAAGGTGACCTCCAGGGAGCAGAATTAGGGGTGCTGCTTAGGACCCGCACTGCTGGCTGTCTGGGGTGGGGGGGTTCATTTCAGCAGGCTCCAGCGGGGAGGACCCCAAGAGAGGCACTGCGTGTGTGTGCTTGTGCACACGTGTGTACGTGTGTGCATTGCACATATGTGGTGTGTGCATATACATGTGTGTGCATTGCACATATGTGGTGTGTGCATATACATGTGTGTGCGTGTGTAGTGCATGTGTGGGTGTGCATATGTGTATGTGTGGACATGTTGTACATTGTGCACTTATGTACATGTGTGTGTGTGTGTGTTCTCATGGTGGCAGAGGTACAGGTAACGTACAGCCTCCAGCCCCAACCACTTCCCACTGCCGGAGATTCTCAGTTGTGTGCCCGATGACAAGCACTCGGCACACCCCCTTCAGACCAGGAGGGCACAAGGATGCTGCTTGGGCCGTTGCTATTTTATTGGAGCTTTTCCTCTTTTCTCTTTTTTTTTAAAGATTTATTTTGAGAGGCAGAGTTACAGAAGTAGGGGGAGACAGAGAGATCTTCTGGGCATTGGTTCACTGCCCAGATGGCCGCACAGGCAGTGCTGGACCAGGCCGAAGCCAGGAGCCAGAAGCTTCCTCTGGGCCTCCATGTGGGTGCAGGGGCTCAGACACTTGGGTCACCTCCCGCTGCCTTTCCCAGGCCACAGCAGGGAGCTGGATGGGAAGCGGAGCAGCCGGGACTCGAACCGGCGCCTGTTTTGGGTGCTGACATTGCAGGTGGTGACTTTTCACACTATGCCACGATGCCGGCTCCTGGACATCTTCTTTTAAATATTGTAAAAACATGTTAAACTTGTACAAACTGTTAACGTTCAGAACTCTGAGCGGGGCCGTCCCTTGCACTGCTGATGTCCGGTTGCTCTTCACATGGTGTGGACGCAGCCTGTCTGCCCAGTCACTGTGTGCCTGGAGCAGCATTCAGACAACACCGGGCAGCAGGGCAGGGGAGACCGACGGGAGCGCCTCCGGCCCTGTTGGGTGAAGGCCCTGACTCAGCCCTCACGCTGTGTGCTGTGAGCGCAGCTGACTTCCAGCGTCGCATCGCTGCCATTAGGAACATGGACACCACTGGCATCGGCTGCCCAGACCTCTGACGGTCGCTTCAGGGTGAACTCCTCGAAGTCAAGGCTGCAGTCTCCTGAGGCCCCTCCTACCATTGCCGTTCCCACAGCTGCCCTGCAGCCAGGCCAATCCAGGAGGGTGGGACGCAGGCCCTCGGCCTAGCGGTCAGGCCACCCGCGTCCCCTGTCAGAGCACCGGGCTTGAGTCCAGCCTGCTCCTGGCTCCAGCTCCCTGCTCGTGGGCACTCTGGGAGCCAGCAGGTGGTGGCCCACGGGTCTGGGTCCCTGCCACCACATGGGAGACCAGGACTGAGTTCCTGGCTCCTGGGTTTGGCCTGGCCAAGCCCTGGCCATTGAGCACATTTGGGGGTGAGTGGCTCTCTCTCAAATCATGTTTGTAAAAAAACTGAGAAGGTAGCATGTCATGGTGAAGTTGCACGGCTCTGAGCAGGCTGCAAGACCTGGAGCAGTGTAGGCCACATCTCAGCAGGTGTGGAAGCAGCCGCCCTCCTGGCTCGTCAGCAGAGCTGGGCCGTGGGTCACGGGCGGCTTACCCCGAGGCATCCTGAAGCACCATGTTCACTAAGCATTCTCTCCCGGCCTCCCCCAGCCCTGTCTCGACGCGCCTGTTCTGGATGTTTCAGAACGTCTTGGCTCCATCCCCGTCGCAGCAGGTGCCTTGTTACATCTCTGTGGCTTAACAGTAACCCACTGTGTGGAGGTTGACGTGGCTTTGGTTTTTAACTTCTGTATTTGAAAGGCAGTGAGACAGAGGCGTTCCATCTGCTGGTTCACTCCCGCTACAATAGCCAGGGCTGAACCAGGCTGTAACCAGGGCCAGGAACTCCATCCGGGTCATCCGTGTGGGTGGCAGGAACCCAAATACTTGGGCCATCTCGGCTGCCTTTCCAGGCACATTAGCGGGGAGCTGGATCGGAAGGAGGGCAGCCAGGATGTTAGCTGGCACCCACGTGGGGTGTGGGTGTCGCTGCCGCGAGGCCCGCCCCACACATGCTGTTTCTTTGTCCTCTGTGGTGGACACTTTGCGAGCCGTCTCCGCTGCTGTCCTGGCTCAGGTCGCTCACACCACGGACAGCGCTCCTTGTCTCCACTCTTCTGCCGTTGTGAGCCTAGGCCCCCTGGAGGCACACACTGTCCCCCGCAGCCTACGGCAGGGCCGACCGGGAAGCAGCAAGGAGGAAACACGTGCCAGTGACCGGGAGCACGGAGTGGGCACCGCTGTGCTGGCCACGTGCAGACACCAGTAGGCGGCAGCCTCACTCACACCGTCCTGTGAGCACTTGGGAGGCCCCTCCCTCCTCGCAAGCCCAGGGAAGTGCAGCACGGGCGATACAGCCCTGTGCAGGGTCAGACACGTCTGTCTGAAGAGTGCGCACGGCAGACGGACGTGGTGTTAGGCTGTTCCGCAGGACTCCCGGTGTTTGTACCAGCAGAGGCCCCCACGGACTTGGTGACACCACGAAGGGATTCTGAAGGAGCGGCGTGCAGGCTGCCGTCACAGTGCCACCCTGTGCCGCGGAGCAGCGGGGGGGAGGCGGGTGGCTCGGGTTGGTGATGAACTAGTGACAGGTCACGGCAGAGGCCCAGATCCGTATGGGAAGTCACTGTGTCCTGTGCACACCTCTTGTAGCAGCTGCTGGGCCTAGCAGGACACCTGGCCCCACAGTGTGGTACTGTGCCTGCTGTTACGCCTAGCAAAACTGACATCTGAGTGTGGAAAAGCTCTGACCACAAAAAAACACACAACGGGCCGGCGCTGTGGATAGTTAACCTCTGCCTATGGCACCAGCATCCCTTGTGGGCACCAGTTTGAGTTCCAGCTGTTCCTCTTCCGATCCATTTCTCTGTTTATGGGAAAGCAATAAAAGATGGCCCAAGTGCTTGGAGCCCTGCACCCATGTGGGAGATCCAGTAGAAGCTCCTGGCTCCTGGCTTCAGATCAGCCCAGCTCTGGCTGTCGGAGCCATCTGGGGAATGAACCAGCAGATGGAAGACCCCTCTGTGTGTGTGTCTCCCTCTAACTCTGCCTTTCAAGTAAATAAATCGATCCTGAGGTGTTTACTGGAGGACCTCCTCATCTGGGCCTCCACGTGAGGCCGGTGTGTGAAGGCAGGTTTTCTTGTCCACGGGCACAGGATGGGAGGAGCTCGGGTTTGGCACTTGGCAGACTTGGGCATCTTCACACAGACTCTGCTGTTTGAACATCTCTAATCCCAAAATGCACAGTGCTCCAAGTCGAGAAAGCATCGTGCTCAGGAAGTTTGGGGTTTGGGGGTCCGGGGTGCTCAGCCTGTGTAGGATCTCCATCACTGGAGTGCACATCATCCAGTCCCACAGGAAATGGGCGGAGGTAGGGGCAGGCTCCGGAAGACACCTTGGGACAGCCAGGACGCCGGCGAGCTCCAGGAGCAAGAGAAGATGGCTAAGACCGGCGTGGGGCAGGCCTGGGAGCTGGTGGGATGGGACCCGGGGAAGGCACCCTTGGAGCCAAGCTGCTGCCGGAGGGGGTGGGCGGGCCGCCCCAGGGAGCACAGTCTTCTGTTCAGATGGAGACGGGGGCCAGGAGCTGTTGGATGGGGTGCTCGGGTATTTTAACTTGTGTCTCAGCTGTGTACTTCATCTCCGGAGTCCAGTGGCAGGAGCAGAACTGTCACCAGGCCCCCATCCTCTGCTTCACCACCCCCATGTAACACGGGGTCCCCAGCCCAGCTCCTCCCCCGCCTCTTCCTTGTTCTTTCCCTCCATCCACATCAGGGTCCTTGCTCCCCTTAATCTCCCAGTCCTCCTTCAGCTGCAGTCATGCCCTTACTGTGACGCCTGGGCTGACCAGGCTCCCGTGTGAGCTCAGCTTGCTCGAACTGGTGGACTTCTTGGAGGCTGGACCCTCTAAGAGCTCCCCCGCCCCCAGCCCACCACACACCTGCACTGCTCTGCAGGGTCTGCAGGGGCCAGCCATCCTGAGGGGGGCAGCGGGAGCAGGTGGGACCAGGCTCGGCTCTCAGCAGCTGTCCCAGGTGTCTTGGGGCTGAGGGATGCCCCCTCCTGGCCTGGCTCTTTGTTTCATTGGTTCCAGTCACCAACTGACTTTGTCCCTTCCTTCCCCATCTCTGCTTCGCTGGACACGGCCCAGGGGAGTTCTCAGGTGTGTATCGCTCCTGTCTGTCTCCGTGTCCCCCACCCCCACTGGGAGTGCAGGTGGAGCTGGGTGGCACAGGACAGGCCCTACTGCTGTGCACCCTGCCCCCCACCCGACTTCTCCTCCTCAGCCGCCTGGCCCCGGAGCGCCTGCCCCCACCCAACTTCTCCTCCTCGGCTGCCTGGCCCCGGAGCGCCTGGCTTTGCTCACCAGCCGCCTCCCTTGTGTGCTGCTTTCACTCCAGCAGCCCTGGCCGTCCCTGGAGCCTGACCCCTGCACAGAGCCTGACAGCCCCTGAGGGCCATTTCTGGAAGTTCAGAGCTGCCAGGCACACAGACAAAGCTCAAGGTCACAGCCTCTCCCCTGGGCTCCTGGGAGCAGCCCAGGGTCCTGCGAGCCCGGCTGTGTGTGTCCCAGGAGGAGCCCCTGCGTGCTCGCTGACTAGCAGGGGCTCTACGGCCCCCTCCCTACCCCTCCGCAAGGAGCAGCTGGCTCCACCGGCTGCCCCTCCTCGCCCCCTCCCAGCGAGCAGCAGCCTCCACGCCCCAGCCGCTGTGCGCCCGCCAGGCCTTAACGCGCTTCTTTTCTCTCCCCTCTCTCCCTCCCGCCCCGTTGCCCATCTCCTGTGGGACTGGGACGCTATAGTGCGCGATGATTTTTTTGGTAAGGCCAAGGCCCTGTTCGGTGTCTCTTCTGGCTTGCCCTCGCTACCCAGCATCCCATGCCTGGAGCCCTGTTCTGCATGGTGGGGCGGCGGTGGGGTCAGCGGGGGCACAGGCTCTGTGCTCCCTCCAAGAAGGCCGGGCCCTGTGGGCCCACCTCTGACCCTGAGGATCAGCCGGGGTCACCATGCACTGCTGATCCTCGCATCAGGATCCCGAGCCCCATCAGGGGGAGGCCAGGGAGGTCAGCAGGGAGAGGGCAGGGGGACCCACGCTGTGTCCTGGCCAATCGGAAAGGCCAGGCCTCTGCTCCTCAGGCGTCCCAAGACTCGGACTCCGTGCCATTGGGGCCTGGGTGACGCGCCCTGGGGAACCACACAGAGGCCGTCCGTCCACCCACGGGAGGCACCGGGAGCTCTGTCCTCCTGGCCCCATCGCCACAGTCAGCCCTGCCTGGGGACCATCCCTCCCGCGGGATGTGCCGTGTCCTTGGCCCGGTGCTGGCCGGCCCATCCCCCTCATTGCAGCTTGGGCCCGGAGAGCACAGCTGGGGATGTCATGGTGAGCAGGGCCGGGGCGGCTGCCCAGCGCCCAGCCCTGCCGGTCCGTGACGTGAGCCCTGCTTGGGTGCTCGGGCATGGGCTGCGCTGCAGCGCTGGCCGGCCCGTGCCCTTGCCTCACCCTCAGGGCACAGTCCCCGGGGCCTGTGCTGCTCTGAGGTGGGCGTGGTGACTTCAGGGACCCAAACCTCCGCACCTTTTGTTTCAGGAATGGGCAAGGAAGTGGGCAATCTGCTGCTGGAGAACTCACAGCTTCTGGAAACCAAGTGAGGGCACCCCCAGCCCCACCCCGCCACACGGCCAGGCCAGAGCCCCTCCCCGGGAGAGACCTCGGGGCCCGCCGTGCCCGCCTCCCAGAGCGCCTGTCTTTCTGCCTTTTCCCAGAAACGCCCTGAACGTGGTGAAGAACGACCTCATTGCCAAGGTCGACCAGCTGTCGGGCGAGCAGGAGGTGCTGAAGGACGAGCTGGAGGCCGCCAAGCAGGCCAAAGCCAAGCTGGAGACCCGCGTGAAGGAGCTGGAGGAGGAGCTCAGGAGGTGGCCCCGCCCCGCCTGGATCCAGACCCCTGCCTGAACCCACCGCCAGGCTGCCTCCGGGGGGGGCCTGGGGCTGCTGGCCCGGGAACAGCACCTCAGCCCTGGACCGGAGCAGCTGGGGAGGATGTCCAGCCCCAGGGCACGTGGGAGGCCGAGGGATGTGGCCATCTGTCCCCAGGAAAGTGGCCGCTGCACATCCTTGTTGGGAGTGCCCTGAGTGTGCAGAGGCCCAGACAAAACCGCTGGGCCAGCCGCTGGCCCGGGCTTAGGCATTCCTGAGGCCCCGGCGGGGCGCTCACTGCGGCCTCTTCCTGTCTTGCTCCTGCAGGGTGAAGTCAGAGGCCATTACTGCCCGCCGCGAGCCCAAAGAGGAGGTGGAGGATGTAGGCAGCTATCTCTGTGCGGAACTGGTACTGCTCCAGCCGCTCTTCCGGGGGCGGGGCGGGGGCGTGGCGGGGCTGCTCCACGCCTTGCCACTCTTCCGGGGGGGCGGGGCGGGGCTGCTCCACTCCACTATTCCTCTGGGGCAGGGCTGGTGTGTCCCGATGGGGTGGGAGGGCGGGGGACAGGGCTGGTGTGTGTCCCCATGACCTGGGCGCGGGGTGGGGGCTGCCATGTCCCGCTGTGACCAGGGGGTTGGAGCAGGGAGAGTGCAGCTGGTACACGGGTTCTCCTGTGCACTGCCCCGACACCATGGAGCCACATCCGGCCCTCTCCGTACCCAGGCCCTAGTGGAGAGTTCTGTGTGCCCTGAGTGGAGGGGCACGGCCGCCACCCTCTGTCCTCTCCCTGCAGCCCCGAGGAGCAGCGTTAGTCCTGGGAGGCCCTGCCACTTGGGGTCCCTCAGAACAGCGGCCTGGGCAGAACACTGCCTGCCTCCCCGGCCAGCGGCCCTGTCCCTTGAGGCACACTCACCCCAGCAGCTCATCGCTGGGGTCCGTGGTGAGGGGGAGGGCGGCTGTAGCCATTGCTTCCAGCCCCCCCCCCAGGCAGCCCACGTGTCCAGAGGGCAAAGGGAAGGCAGAGGTGCCTGGTGGCCCTCCCCAGAGTCCCCCACGTGGAGCGGGCTCAGCCCCCGTGTTCCAGGCCTGAACGTGGCTGTGCACCTGTGCGTGCGGTGCTGGGTGCAGGGTGCAGGGTGCCGCACATCCCCTGGACGCCCCTACTTCCTGGCATCGCTGGCCCTGCTGCAGCGCAGGCATAGCCATGGGGGGCAGACCGGCAGGCGCCACGCCCAGAGTGCCCGCGGGCTACAGCCCCCGAAGCCCCTCTCCTCTCAGCTGTGCCTCCCCTGGGGCGTCTGGGAGGCCTCAAGGGCATCCTTGCCCACGGCTTCCGCCATTTGCAAGACTGCAGGGCCCACACTGCTCCCCAATGGGAGGTCGCGCCCCCAGCCAGCAGGCACCTGGAGAAGCCGCCTCGACCCACTGGCCTGTGTGGCGTAGTTGACATGTGGCCCTTGTCCCCCCGCAGGACAAAATCCCCATGGCCCAGCGCCGCCGCTTCACACGTGTGGAGATGGCCCGCGTGCTCATGGAGCGGAACCAGTACAAGGAGCGGCTGATGGAGCTGCAGGAGGCCGTGCGGTGGACGGAGATGATCAGGTGGGCTGCACACAGCTGTGGCCACGCGGGGTCGTGGGGCCGACTGACCCCCTGGCACCGGTCTGCACTCTGGGAGGACCTGGGGGGGCTGGGGCTACAGCGAGCGCCCTGCCTGTCCTCCCCCCAGAGCGTCCCGAGAGCACCCCTCCGTCCAGGAGAAGAAGAAGTCGACCATCTGGCAGTTGTGAGTTGGGGGCGGGCGCAGAGGTGGGGCGGGTGTCCTGGCCGACGCCCGCCCTCACCTCACGTGTCTGCCGCGTCTGCCGCAGCTTCAGCCGCCTCTTCAGCTCCTCCTCCAGCCCCCCCCCGGCCAAGCGGTCTTACCCGTCTGTGAACATCCACTACAAGTCACCCACCGCTGCCGGCTTCAGCCAGCGCCGCGGCCATGCCATGTGCCCGATCTCAGCGGGCAGCCGGCCCCTGGAGTTCTTCCCAGATGAGTGAGTGCCCTCGGCCTCCCCTGCTGCTGTGTCCCAGGCCCGGGGGCTGGGCCCCACCTCACTGCCCTGGGCCATGGTCGCCGGGCAGGGCGTCAGGGAGCAGCGGCTACTCCTGCTTCAGAGTGCTGCCCCCGGCTGAGGCCACACCCACACCCAGGCCCATCTCTTGACCCAGAGGGCCGGGTGGGCTTGTGGCGGCTCTCCCTCTCCCATCCTGTCCCCGCCCCGAAGAGCACTTCGCCACCTGCAGGTCCTGCCAGTGAGGCCGTGGGTGCTGGACGAGGCCTCTAGACCAGGGCCACAGCCCGTGCTGGGAAGGGTCGGCCCCAGTCAGACAGGTGCCTCTTGGCTGGAGACAGGAAGGACAGACCCAGGCTGGCACCTTGGGGCCCCGGACCAAGGCTCACGGCTGTCTCCCCACCCAGCGACTGCACGTCCTCGGCTCGGCGGGAGCAGAAGCGGGAGCAGTACCGCCAGGTGCGCGAGCATGTTCGCAATGACGATGGGCGGCTGCAGGCCTGCGGCTGGAGTCTGCCGGCCAAGTACAAGCAGGTGTGGGCCGGGGCGGGGCTGGGGCGGGGCCGGGGAGGGGCCACAGCCCTGTGTGCCTTGGCTGGAGTCTGCCGGCCAAGTACAAGCAGGTGTGGGCCGGGGCGGGGCTGGGGAGGGGCCACAGCTCTGCATGCCTGGCTGAAGTACAAGCAGGTGTGGGGCGGGGCCGGGGAGGGGCCACAGCCCTGCATGCCTGGCTGAAGTACAAGCAGGTGTGGGCCGGGGCGGGGCTGGGGCGGGGCCGGGGAGGGGCCACAGCCGTGTGCCTTGGCTGGAGTCTGCTGGCCAAGTACAAGCAGGTGTGGGCCTGCCGGCTCGGGATGGGGCAGGGGGGCCGGGGAGGGGCCACAGCGCTGCCTGCCTCCTTGCAGCTGAGCCCCAGTGGCGGCCAGGAGGACACGCGGATGAAGAACGTGCCGGTGCCAGTGTACTGTCGGCCCCTGGTGGAGAAGGACCCCACCATGAAGGTGAGCCCGAGAGCAGCAGGGCGGCTGCTGGTCCTGCAGCCCCGGCCGCCGGCAGAGGGACCCATGGCCCTGTCCTTGCAGCTGTGGTGTGCTGCGGGCGTCAGCCTGAACGGCTGGAAACCCAGCGAGGAGGAGCCCGGGAACGGGGTCAAACCCACGCCAGGCCGTGACCCTCTGACCTGCGACCGGGAAGCGGAAGGCGAGCCCAAGAGCAACCACACATCTCCGGAGAAGAAGGTCAGTGCGGCCATGGGGCTGGCGGGGAGTGGCAGACGCGGGACAGTGGGGACGGCACCGGGGCTCAGGGACACGGTCCTTCTCCCCGGGCACCCAGGAGCAGGGGGAGCTGGGTGGGGTCCGCCCTTGGAGCCGTGGGGGCCTTCCCACTGCGGCCCCCGGGGCTGCGAAGTCCGGGCTGGCGGGCGCTCCCCAGTGGGAGGCCGAGGGGGCCTGGGGCGCCGTCCCCCTCTGGATGAGGCTGTGCCTGCAGAGCGCCGCCGTGGGGGAGGAGCCCCGTGACCTGCCGCTGTCTCTGACTCAGGTGAAGGAGCTCCAGGAAGCAGACGCCACGTCCAGCAGGGTGTGGATCCTCACCAGCACCCTGACCACCAGCAAGGTGGTGATCATCGACGCCAACCAGCCGGGCACTGTGGTGGACCAGTTCACTGTCTGCAACGCGCACGTCCTGTGCATCTCCAGCATCCCTGGTGAGCCGCGCTGTGCCGGACCCCTGCCCTAGGGAGGTGGCTGCGCCTTCTTGGGGGGGGAGCCTGCCACAGAGCACCCCTGCTCCCACCCTGTGGTTGAGGGAGGTGGCCATGCAGAAGAGAGACCTGGGCCACGTGTCCAGGAGGAAGCTCACTGGTGGCCTCGTTCACTTCCTGTGCTAACGTGGAAGAGGCCCCTGTCTGATCCATCGGCGACAGGTGGGTGGGCCACGGCACAGACCGCAGGCTGAAACCACTCCAAGGGCACCAGAAGACATGTGCTCATGCTACTGTGAAACCTCCCACTGCGACACGTCCACACGCGGCAGAGGCTGGCAGAGGGGCTGAGAAGGGGTGGGGCTTTCCTCCTGATAGACAGCAGGCTCGTCCCAGGGCCCACAGCTCCCAGGCTCCCAGGCTCCAGGAAGATGTCCTGCGGGGCTTCAGGCAGTGCCATGAGGCTGGGCAGCTCTGAGTGGACAGCCAGAGTCCAGCTGGGAGGGGGCAGGTGGCCAGCCTGATCAGGTGGCCCCATGCAGGGACCCAGTCCATCCTCGTTCGGGTGGACTAAGACCCTGCAGCCCCAGGTTCCTGAGCTCTGGGTGTGGCCTTGCAAGTGCTGAGTGCCTCCATGGGGGCTCACAGGGCTGTGACTCCCCCTACCCCCAGCTGCCAGCGACAGCGACTACCCTCCGGGGGAGATGTTCCTGGACAGCGAGGTGAACCCCGAGGACTCTGGGGCCGATGGCGTGCTGGCCGGCATCACCCTGGTGGGCTGTGCCACCCGCTGCACCGTGCCACGCAGCAGCTGCTCCTCCCGAGGGGACACCCCCGTGCTGGACAAGGGGCAGGGTGAGTGCTGGGTGCCTCGGGCTCTCTGGCCCTCGTCACTGTCTCTGCCCAGCCCAAGCTCAACCCTCCTCCCACAGGAGAGGTGGCTGCCGTCGCCAACGGGAAGGCCAACCCTTCGCAGTCCACAGAGGAAGCCACGGAAGCCACAGAGGTGCCGGACCCTGGGCCCAGCGAGCCAGAGGCGGCTGCGGTGCGGCCCGGGACCCTCACGGAGCACGTCTTCACCGACCCAGCCCCAACCACGTCCGCAAGCACCCAACCTGACAGGTGGGCCCTCCAGACAGGAGCGGAGGGAGGCTGGCCATGGCGGGCAGGGCCTGGGGCTCTGAGGGCCACCTGTGGCCACCATCCCTCCCACAGCGAGAACGGCCCAGAGCCTGACGGTGGCGTTGCTCAGCCGGAGCCGGAGCCCAGCGGGGACCCTGCGGGGGCCAGCAGCAGCGCTGCGCCTACTATGTGGCTGGGAGCCCAGAACGGCTGGTAGGTGGTGCGGAGGGGGTGGGGGGCAGTGGGGCGGAGGAGCCTCTGGCCCACCGCCCGCTCCTCCCTCAGGCTCTACGTGCACTCGGCCGTGGCCAATTGGAAGAAGTGTCTGCACTCCATCAAGCTGAAGGACTCCGTGCTCAGCCTGGTGTACGTGACCCTGAGTTGGGGGCTGGGGGTCGGGAGGGGTCCTGGCTCAGCCTGAGCCCCCCTCCCGTTGCAGGCACGTCAAAGGCCGAGTGCTCGTGGCCCTGGCAGATGGAACTCTGGCCATCTTCCACCGTGGCGAAGGTAAGCCTGGCCGCTCAGCCTGGCGTGCGTTGGGGTGGTGTGCGGGCCCCGCCATGAGCGGCTGTCGTGGGCTCTCTGCAGACGGCCAGTGGGACCTGAGCAACTACCACCTGATGGACCTGGGCCACCCGCACCACTCCATCCGCTGCATGGCCGTCGTGTACGACCGCGTGTGGTGTGGCTACAAGAACAAGGTGCACGTCATCCAGCCCAAGACCATGCAGGTGGAGGTGAGGCCGGGCAGCTCTGCCGCAGGTCATGTGCAGGCCCCTGCCCCTGCCCCTTGGCCTCCTCCAGGGGCCTGGCCCTCTGTGAGCAAGGCAGGTGCTGGGTGGGGGCTTCAGGGTGGCCCCCCGCAGCATGACCCCAAGGCTGCGACAGGCAGTTCCAGGTTCCCCGCCCCTTCTGGACCCTCCCCACTCGATGACCAGACTCCACGACCCCACAGAAGTCATTCGATGCCCACCCGCGGCGGGAGAGCCAGGTGCGGCAGCTGGCGTGGATCGGCGACGGGGTGTGGGTGTCCATCCGCCTAGACTCCACGCTGCGGCTGTATCACGCCCACACCCACCAGCACCTGCAGGATGTGGACATTGAGCCCTACGTCAGCAAGATGCTGGGTGAGGGGCTGTGCTGGGTGGGGCGGCATGGGGGCCCCCAACCCCGGGCACACTGACCACTCCCCCCGGGCCCCGGCACACACACTGACCACTCCCCCCAGGCCCCGGCACACACACTGACCACCCCCCCAGGCCCCGGCACACACACTGACCACTCCCCCCAGGCCCCGGCACACACACTGACCACTCCCCCCAGGCCCCGGCACACACACTGACCACTCCCCCAGGCCCCGGCACACATACTGACCACTCCCCCCAGGCACTGGGCACACTGACCACTCCCCCCCCACAGGCACTGGCAAGCTGGGCTTCTCCTTCGTGCGCATCACGGCCTTGCTCATCGCTGGCAACCGCCTCTGGGTGGGCACTGGCAACGGAGTCGTCATCTCCATCCCCCTGACCGAGAGTGAGTGACCCCCGCCCGCCTGCCCCGGGCCTGCGCGGGCTCCTGCCCAGGGTGGGGCCTCTGCGACCTGCGCTCCTGATGGCCTCTCCTCCCCCTTCTGCCTCCCTGCCCAGCTGTGGTCCTGCACCGAGGCCAGCTCCTGGGGCTCCGAGGTAAGTCCAGGGCGCCCACCCCAGGCCCCGAGCGGCCGCGGCATCCGTCCTCCCGTTGGCCGGCTCAGCCCCTCTGGCTCCTCTGTCTCAGCCAACAAGACGTCCCCCACGTCTGGGGAGGGGGCCCGCCCCGGAGGCGTCATCCACGTGTACGGGGACGACAGCAGCGACAAGTCCGCCAGCAGCTTCATCCCCTACTGCTCCATGGCCCAGGCCCAGCTCTGCTTCCACGGGCACCGTGACGCCGTCAAATTCTTCGTCTCAGTGCCAGGTGAGGGCCGGCCCTCCTGCAGGTCACCGCTGCCGCCTGCTCGGGAGGCTCGGTGCTGAGGCGCCTCTGCCCCGCAGGGAACGTGCTGGCCACTCTGAACGGCAGCGTGCTGGACAGCCCGTCCGAGAGCCCCGGGCCGGCCGCAGACACCGAGGGCCAGAGGCTCAAGAACGTGTTGGTGCTGAGTGGCGGCGAAGGCTACATCGACTTCCGCATCGGTGAGTGGGTGCCGGCCGCGGTGCTCGGCCCCGGGGAGCGGGCGCCCCTCACGGCCGCGGCTCTCTCCCCAGGGGACGGAGAGGACGACGAGACGGAGGAAGGTGCCGGGGACGTGGGCCAGGTGAAGCCCGTGCTGTCCAAGGCCGAGCGCAGCCACATCATCGTGTGGCAGGTGTCCTACAGCCCGGAGTGAGGCTGCCGCCACGGCCACCCTGTACATAGGACCCCACCTGCCCAGCGCCCGCCCCCGGGGCCGCCGCCCGCTCTGACCTCTCAACCTGCAGCTTTCACCTGAGGCCCAGGCCCTGGCTGGCGGGGCGCGGGGTGACGCAGGCCAGCTGGGAGGGAGGACCCTTCCCCACACCTGGCCCAAGGGTAGGGGGCCTGGCCGGGGCTCTCCTTCCTGGCACCCCCAGATCAGGGAGCAGGGGGCCCCACTTGCCTTTGCATGCTGCCTGTGGGGGTGTGGCCTTGCTGCCCTTCAGGGAACTGTTCAGCACTAGCCTTCACCAGGGAGGGGCTCGGGCAGCGCCGGGCTCCCCCCACCACCAAGCTTCCCTCAGCCCCCTGAGCAGCTGCTTGAGGACACAGACCAGAGGCCCCTCCTGCTGGACCCACAGCTGCCCACATGGACAGCCCCTCCGGGCCAGTGTCCCCTCCCCCACCCAGGCCTTGGAGGAGCGGGCCCTGGACCCACCGGGGGTCTCAGGCTGCCAGGCGGGGCCCTGGCCTCAGTCCTCAGGTTGATGGAGAAAGGTGTGCTCCAGACACGCTGACAAGTGCCTAGAGCTGCCGCTGCGGCCTGCGGCAGGGGGAGAGGACGGGAGGCCGGGGCCCAGGCCGCCCCGGCCAGACTGCGCATGTGGGTGGGGGGAGGGGTGGACATGGGCCCAGGACTGCCCCTGCATGGACAGGCCTCGCTGCCCCGGGGCCCAGACCTCACCCTGCTGAGGCGCTGCGCAGGGCCGCCCCCACCAGAGAAGCACACACCTCGGGCAGCTGCCCACCAGCCCAGCTGGCCTCGGCCGCAGCCACGTTCCCCAGCAGGCTTCTCCCCGCGGCCCTGCCACCTCTCCACTGTGATGTCCGTCAAGTCCCTGTCTGTCCCCACGGGACCCAGCCGTGACTTGGGGTCAGTGGGCGGGGGCAGCTCAGGGGAGGAGCCGCCAGACCATCCTCCTGCGGCTTTGGCCCTGCAAGTGAACCCCGTATCTGCTCTGTGTAATAAACGTCTCAGCGTCGTCCGGGTCCGAATCAGTGCGCGCACAGTGGCCTTCAGTTTATTGGGAAAACAACAACAAACAAACCGCCACGCCGGGAGCTGTGGCTGCGCGGGGGCTCCCGGGGCGCTGTGGCCCCCGTGCGGTGCAGAGGTGGGGGCGGGCCGGGGCCACTACTCATACAGCCAGTGCCCGGCGCTGTCCTCCCAACACAGGAGCTCGTCCGCCCGGAACCACAGTGCGATTTCGCAGCGTGCGCTCTCCACCGAGTCGCTGCCGTGGATCACGTTCCTGCGCGGGCGAGGCGCGGGTGAGCGCGCAGGGGCGATGCGGGAAGGAGGGCTCGGGCAGCGCCGACCCCGGGCGGGCCTTACTTGCCAACTTCGATGCAGAAGTCGCCGCGGATGGTGCCGGGCAGGGCGTCTGCCGGGTCCGTGGCCCCGATGAGAGCCCGAGAGACGCGCACCACGTCCAGCCCCTGCCACACCTGCGCAGGCGGAGCGGCCGGCTGGTCACCGCGCCGCGGGGCTCCCGCGTCCGCCTGCCCGGCGGGGTACTTACCATGGCCACCACGGGTCCCGAGCGCATGTGCTCGACCAGACGGCTGAAGAAGGGGCGCCCGCGCAGCTCCGCGTAGTGCTCGCGCAGCAGCTCCTCGGACGCCTGCGGAGCAGTGCGGACCGTCTGCGCCTGCGCCCGCGCCCGGCCCCGCACGCGCGCCCGCCCGCGCCCGCGCCCAGCCCCGCACGCGCGCCCGCGCCCAGCCCCGCGCCCTCCCGGCCCAGCCCCGCACGCGCGCCCGCGCCCAGCCCCGCGCCCGCGCCCAGCCCCGCGCCCGCGCCCAGCCCCGCGCCCAGCCCCGCGCCCGCCCCACCTGCACCAGCTTCAGCGCCACCAGCTTGAAGCCCTTCCTCTCGAATCGCCGCACCACCTCGCCCACCAGCCGCCGCTGCACGCCGTCCGGCTTCACGGCCAGGAAGGTGCGCTCGTGCGCGCCGGTGCCTGCTGCAGAGCCGGGCGTCAGGCCGGCTCGGGGCTGCCCAGGCCGCCCCGCGCGCCCAGCCACTCACCTGCCGGGAAAAGGTGCGCGAAGAGGGCCAGGACCACGCAGATCATGATGGCGGCGGCGGCGCGGAGCCTGCGGGGCGGGAGGCGCGGGGCCTGCGGCGCCCGGGGCGGGGCCTGCGCTTAAAGGGACCCCGGCTGCGCGCCGGGTCCGCTCCAGACTTGGGGCTGCTGCGCGTACCCCGGGGACCCACGGACAGGGCTGGCGACACGCCTCCCGTGGCCCTTCCCTCCCGCAGCCTTAGACGCAAAGAAACCACACCCAGGAGATGCGGCTGGCCTTTATTTCTGGCCACAGTAAGGGCGGGAGCGGCGGAGGAAGCCTGCGGGCAGTGCGTGTTCTGGCCCTGCCCTCGTGTTCCGGGAATTCAGACAGGGGTGCCCTTGGGCTGTCCCTTCGCCTTCAGCCTGGCGGGGTAGTCCCAGGGGTCCACATGGACCCTCTCCAAGTTCAGCACTGGCTCCTCGAGGCTGGGGTCCCCGCTCTTGCGCCGCTGGGCCAGAATCATGGCCCGCAGGAGCGGCGGGTAGGGCACGGACCGCGGGGCGTCCGCGGGCCCCGGCACGTACGCCGCGAAGGCCGCCTCTTCGTGCTTGGGCACCAGCCGCCAGTCGTGGTACATGGCCTGGGGAATCTCGCGCTCCTCGCCTTCCGTCTTCCCTGCGGAGGCAAAGGCGGGGCTCAGCGCGCCCGCTCCGCGGCTCCCCGCGCCCCCGTCCGCGTCCCTCGCCGCGCGGCCGGCCTTACCCTTGAAGGTCAGGACGCCCCAGGCCTTGCCGTGGTCCAAGTTCTGCAAAGCAAGCGGCTCGGGTCAGCTGGGCCGCGCCTGCGCCCCGAGCCCCGCGGCGCCGGCGGGGACACGCACCTGCGCCGTGTAGTCGGGCCGCACGCGCGTGAGCCTCCAGTAGCACGGCTCGTCGTGCTGCCACAGCCAGGACTTGCGCGTGACCAAGCGGCCCAGGCCGAAGCGCGGCAGGCAGCCGAGCAGCTGCAGCAGGCGGCTCTCGCGGCGCGCGTCGGCCCAGGCGCGCACGGGCAGGCGGCGGCCCGAGTGCGGCCGCGTCAGGGTCTCGTAGTCCAGGGCGTAGCGCTGCGAGTCCCGCGGCTGCTCCCGCTGCTCCCGCAGGGCGCGCACGCGGCGGGCCAGCTCCGCGATCAGCCGCGGCCGAACCTTCTTGCGCGCCATGGTCCCGCCGCGCGGCCCGGGGCACCCGCCGGAACCTGCCGCGGCTGCGCGGACGAGGGCGCGCCGGAAGCGAGCGGGCGCGCAGGCCGGAAGGGAGGAGAGGCCGGGCCGGCCATGGCGGGAGCGGGGTGCGGGCGCCGCAGGCCGCCGACCTGGGAGATCTCGGACTCGGACGCCGAGGGCCCCTCCGGGGCGGCGGCCGGCGCGGGAACCCAGGGGCCGGCGGCCGAGGCGCTGCGGCCGGCGCGGGCCCTGAGGCGCCTCGCGGTGGGCGTAGACCCAGGTGCGGGGCGAGGGCCGCGCCGCGGGCGGTGGTCTTGGGCGGGGGAGGCCGCGGCCTCGGGAAGGCGGAGCGGCTGAGTCGTGCCCCTCGGCGGCCCCAGCCATCCTGGAGGACGCTGGCGCGGACGTCCTGCTGCAGGCGCTCGGCGCCCTGGGCTGTCAGTGCCGCCTCGAGCCCCAGCGCCGCCCGCGGAGCCTGAGTTGGAGCTGGGGGACCCCCGACCCCTGCCCCCGCAGCGTGAGTGCCCACGGCGGACTGCGTGTCCCGAGGAGTGGAGGTGCGGGGAGGGAGCTCGCGCCCCGCTGCTGCCCGACGACCCGGGCTGCGCTCTCCCGGCGGCGGACCCTGGGCCGGGCGAGAGCGGCGGCGCGTCCCGCTGTCCCCGCAGGCCCCTTCGGAAGAGCGGGAGCTGCTGTCGCTGCTGCTGCTGGAGCCCGAGGAGTTTCTGCGGGGCGCGGCCCGGCTGGCTCAGGTGCTCCGCGGGACAGAGCTGGACAGGGTCTGGGTGCGCTGGGACCGCCCCTGGGGGGAAGCTGCAGCAGGCGGGGGTGCAGAGGTGCACCAGGGACTTGGGGGAGCCGGGTCAGTTCTTGCAGGGTCGGGAGGCGCACCCAGGACACTGTCTCCAGGGGAGCAGAGCCACTTTTCTCAAAAGTGAGCCGCGCAGGGACGCACCTGCCAGGCCCTTGCACGCACCCCTGGCTCTTGCCCCGTCGGCAAATGGGGTGCAGTTTCTCCCCTTCAGGCCTCCGGCCCCATCTGCTCAGTGCCCTGGGTCTCTCCCGAGAGCCCCTCCCGCCCCCACCTGGCCGTCGTGGGACTGGACGCCTACCTGTGGTACTGCTCACCCCCTGCTCGTAGGGTTGGGGGTGGCGAGGTCGGGGTGCTGGTGGGGCCCCTGCAGGAGAGCTAGTGAGCTCCCCTTGAGTGAGGGCTTCGCTCTGCGCGGGAAGGAAGTAGTGGTTGGGGGGCCGAGGGACAGTTACCCCTGCCCAGGTCCAGCCAGCCCAGTGCACGGGGGACACAGTCACCCAGGAGTCCAGAGGAGGCCCGCGGTGGAGTGCCCGTCGGCAGGCCTGAGGTGCAGGAGGTGAGGTGGCCGCCCCCGGAGGCCAGCCAGGCCCCTGCGGGAGGCCCGTGGTCCACACGCTGTGCTCCACCCTCCCAGGCCCTGGTCCTCCTCCAGCTCTGGGCGGACCTGGACGTGCTGCTGGTGGCCTCGTGGCAGGAGCTGAGTCAGCACGTGTGCGCGCTCACCAGAGCCCTGGCCCAGCGCCCGTTCAAGTGCGAGCCCCCCACCCCCCGGCCCGAGGGCGCTGAGGGCCTGCTGCCGCTGGGGAGGTTAGCAAAGGCCTCCCGTTCTCCCCAAGGCAGGCAGCACCGGGAGGCCCAGGCCTTCTCCTTCTGCACGGCAGGGCGCTGGGCCGCAGGTGTGCGGGTAACCAGGGATGGCCGTGGGCTGCGGGAGGCCTGGCAGCGGCAGATCATGCAGTTTAACCGGGTCAGCCCCGCCGTGGCCGGCTCCATCGTCACCGCCTTCCCCTCTCCACGGCTCCTGCAGCAGGTACGCCTCCCGGTGCAGGTGCGGGGAGCAGGTCACGGAGGCGCACCTGCTCATCTTCGGGCCTGCTCCCCTAGGCACTGGCAGCCTGCAGCACGGAGCGGGAGCGCCTGGGCCTCCTGGCGGACCTCCCCGTGAGAGCCAGCAGGCACGCTCGGCCTCGCAAGGTGGGGCCTGACCTCTCCCGCCGGCTCTGCCTCTTCCTGAGCACCGCCAACCCTGACCTCCTGCTGGACCTGGGCTCCTGACCTGCAGCCCAGGGCCTCCCTGCCTCCCACACGCAGGCAGAGGTCCGGGGGGTCGCACACAGGCAGAGAAGGCGCGGGACATTCGGGAGCTGGAAGAACACCCAGAGGCCTGGTGGCCCCCAGAGAACAGGAGGAAGACGGGGTGGACACCGCCAGGCGTGGAGAGCAGCCCCGGCCTGGAGCTGGGTGCAGGCGGTGTGAGACACAACCTGTTTATTGCCGTCACTGGGGCTGCGGGAACAGCCGAGCACGCAGGGAGAGCTGAGGCTGTGGGCCGTCGGCAGCCCTGCTCCAGCCCTGGCCGCCCAGGTCCACGGGTGCGTGGGCGTGGCCGAGGGGGTGCTGGCCCCGGCAGGAAGGACTGTCCTGGCCTCAGGTGAGCGGGGCCAGGCCCTTCTGACCCAGCGCGGGGCCGAGAAATGGGACACGGAAGCTCTCCCGGCGCGGGCGAGTCAGGTCCGTCGGCAGCGCTTCCTCTGGCAGGGCGCGGCGGCCGGGGGCGCCGGGGGCTTGTGGCGGCTGGAGTTCATGCTGAGCACCCAGCCCAGCCTGTTGTGCAGCAGCTGCTTGAGGCCGGGCGGCAGCGGCAGGCCCTCCAGGGTGTCGCCCGAGTGCGGCCGCAGCTGGCGCAGGCGGAAGCAGCACAGGTACTGCAGGGAGGTGGCGCTGGCGCAGGAGCGGATCACCTTCATGCTGCTCCGGGCCGCCGTGGAGCACACCATCGGGTAGAACTTCCTGTTCCGCAGCTTGGTGGCAGCCACCCCTGCAGGGGAACACGGTGCTGAGTCCGTCCCCAGCCCGGGCCGGGCGAGGAAGCCGGGCCCCGCGCGCCCTTACCTATGCACTTCCTGTTCTTGAAGAAGGTGAGCGTGCCGTGCCAGGTGTCCAGGTGCACGCCGATGATGGAGCCTTGGCCGAACCGGGAGGAGAAGCTCGTCTTGTCGCCCTTGTGGTGCAGGAGCCCTGCGGGCGGCCGAGCCGTGAGCGAGGGGCCCTCTGCTGCCCCGCCCCGCCCCGCCACGGGCAGCTCACCTGTGTAGGACAGGCCCCAGCTGTCCTCGTCCCGCCCCAGCAGACTGCAGAACGTGTGGTGGTACTTGTCCAGGTCCACGTCCGACGTCCCGATGCCCACCATCTAGGCGAGGCGGGGCTGGGCAGAGGGCGCCAGGGGCCGGGACCCCCAGCCCGCGCCCCGGCGCCAGCAGCGGCTTACCATGTCAGTGCCGTACACGGGCGACGTCATCTTGATCTCCCAGAAGTGCTGGCCCTCGCCCAGCTCCTTGGTGCCCCGGATGGCGGCGGTGCCGCAGCTGTACTCCGTGTGGAAGCTGACTTTGCGGTTGTCACAGCTCAGCAGGGTGGCTGAGGACTTGTTCAGGGCGTCCCAGACCCAGTCAAACTCTGTAAGGGCAGAGAGGCCCGAGCTGGGGCGGCCCCCGGGCCTGACCCGCCCCCCGGGCCGCCCGCCCCCGGCTCTCACGGTCCGCGTCTTCCCCACAGCGGCAGTCCTTGCTGCGGTGTGCGCCGTGCGGGCTGCTGCGGGGCGCGGCCTCGCTCTGGCCATCGCAGTCACAGAAGGACTCCCCGGTCACGGGCACGGCGCTGGGGATGGCGGGCGGCAGGGCCGCGTACTCCAGGTCAGAGTCGGAATCGCTGTGCTGGGAGGGAAGACGAAGCCGTTCCCCCGGGCCCCACCTGCTCCCGCCCACCGAGGAAGGGGCCAGGGACTTCCTGGGGCCACCGCCACCTGGACCAGGCTGGAGGAGCCCCGAGGCCGTGTGAGCCGTGGACGGGGAGGGAGAACAGGGCCGGCCCAGCTGCCAGTCCGCTCGGTCAGAGGGGCTGGACCCTGAGCCCGCCCTGGGGTGCAGGCCCATCACCCAGCTCGCCTGCCGTCTCCAGGGTCCTGCCAACTGACCCACGCCCTCCTGGGGGGTCGGCTGAGCCCCCTCCCCTGCACGGCAGCCAGGCAGACCCTGGCCCACCCCTGGCTCCTACTGCTTTCGGAATAAACATCAGGTACTGCCGACACCGACGCCGCTGCTGGCTGAGCCTCCGGCCCTCCTCACCCACCCCCACGGGGTGCAGCTGCACCCGGCGGCCTGTCCACACCCTAGCTCACTGCCACTGCTGCTCCTGCCGGGGAGGGGCCTGGCAGGGACACCCCTGAGTGGGCTGGGGGTGGGGCTGTGCCCTCCCTCCGGGAGGAGAGCCACTTGGGAGGTGTCTGCCCCCAGAAAAGCCACAGGGAACACAGGGAGTGCGCAGTGAGCATGTCAGCGTGTCTGGGGAGACCGGACTGCACCCCATGGCATGCGGGGCTCCCCAGAGGTAAGGCAGGCCACTGTCAGAGCCGGGTCACAGGTCAGCACCTCAGCCCAGACACGCAGGGCGCCCGCCCACACCATCAGGTGTGACGGACGCAAGTGGCACGGCTGGCAGGCACGGCCAGCATCCCTCAGCGGTGAGCCTGCAGGGCAGGGACAGGTGACAGGTGCCTCAGGTACACGGCCAGGATGAGGGCCAGGCCTCCAGGTGGCCCAGGTGCGACCCAGGAAGCTGCCACGCCTGGTGGTCCGAGGCCCGGGGCAGGGCACCTGACAATGAGCCGGCTGCGTCAGCAGCACCACACGCGCACAGGGGGCCTCCTGGCACCGGCGAGCTCAGGACGTTACGTGGGAGCTGGCCGGGCACGCAGGTGCACCTGCTGTCCCCAAACTAAAGAGGCGTGAGCCACCCAGGCCCCGCATCCCTTGACCGGGCAGAACCTTCCTGCCCCGGGCCCGGCCGCGCCCCCTCCCGGCCGGGGCCTACCTGCCCGTCAGAGTTGTAGCCCCAGTCCGCCGCGCCGGCCAGGGCCACAGCCCGGGCGTCCGCATCCCGGCGGGCAGCGCTCAGGACGAAACGCCACGCCCTGCTGCTCCGGGGGCGCCTGGCCATGACGGAGAGGCCCTGGAAGGGACACAGGGTCAGAGCAGGGGCCGCGCCGCACCCCAGCCCGGGGCGCCCCGCGCCCCTACCTCCCGCCAGCGTCCGAGCGCCACGGCCAGCTCAGGGCAGACCGCGAGGAGGGCCGCCCCGACTCCCATGGCTCCCGCGCCCGCAGCCCATCTGCGGGTCCCGCCCGCCGGGCCCTGGACATCCCAAACCCGCGCTCCTCCTCCGCTCTGCGGCGGCCAATGGCCTCCCCGGGCCGCCGACGCCCCAGGGCGCAGCGGCCACGCACCCCGCTTCCTCGGCCCGCGCCCGGCCTGGGGGCGCAGGGCACAACGCCACCCGGCGGGCGCGGGGAGCGCCGCGCCGATGAGTGGCCAGTGGTCAGCTGGGTCTCCCGGGCCCGCGGCGAAGGGCGGGCCTGACAGCGCCGAGCAGCCGCGGCCCGGGAGAGACAAAGGCCCCGCCCGCGCCGAGCGCCCTCGGCCGCCCGCAGGCCCCCGCGCCGCCGCCGCTCACCTGCCGCCGCCGGCCCGGCCCTGACCTACTTTCCGCTCCCAACGAGACGTAAACATCCCCCGACCCCCGCGCCGCATTGGCCCAGGCGGCCGGAGGCGGGCGCGCCCGGCTCGACGCTCCTGGAGGGCGGGGTGGGTCTCCGGGGGCGCAGCTGTCGCGGAGAGGTTGCCGCGCCTGTCAATCCTGGCTCAACGTCCCCATTGGTCGCTTCTCAAGCGCTCGGAGCCAGGCCTCGCACGGCCATTGGGCGAGGGACGCGGAAGACAAGCCGTTCCAGGGTCCGGCCTTGACACGGAAGTAGGTCCGTTTCCGTTACGTCTTCGAACCGGAAGTACGCGCGCGGCGCGTCGGGTCCTCGGGCGGTCTGATTGGTGGAGGGGAGCGGGACGAGGCCCGTCAACGGGCGCCAGGGGCGGGCTCGCGCCGCTCATTGGCTGGCAGGCCCGTCACTCCGGCGGCGACGCGCGGCGGGTGAGAGAAAGCGAGCCGGGAGCCGCTGGGGGCTGCCCGCGGCGCGATGGAGGCGGAGGCCGGTGAGCGCGCGGGCCCGGGGCGAGCTCGGGACCCCGCCGCGCCGTCTGCGAGGGGCAGAGCGCGCGGCCCCGAGGCCGGGGCGTGCGCTGCCCCGCGGGCCGCCGCTCTCCGCTCGGCCCTGAGCCGCCGCTCTCCGTTTGTGCCCAGAGCTCGGGAACCTGGCCGGCGTCCGGCACGTCCTTCTCGTTCTCTCGGGGAAGGGCGGCGTCGGCAAAAGCACCCTCGCGGCGGAGCTGGCCTTGGCCCTGCGCCACCAAGGCAAGAAGGTGAGGCCCCGCCGCCCCGGCCGCCCCGGCCGCCCCGTCGGGGGCTCGGCCTGACCCGGCCGGGCCTCGCCCCGCAGGTGGGGATCCTGGACGTGGACCTGTGCGGCCCCAGCATCCCGCGCATGCTCCGGGCGCAGGGCAGGGCGGTGCACCAGTGTGACAGCGGCTGGGCGCCCGTGTTCGTGGGCCGCGAGCAGAGCGTCGCCCTCATGTCCGTGGGCTTCCTGCTGGAGAAGCCGGACGAGGCCGTGGTGTGGAGAGGCCCCAAGAAGAACGGTAGCGGCCGGGCTCGGGGCTCGAGGGAGGAGCCGCGCCGGCGGCCGGGGTCCCCGGTGTCAGCGGGGGGCTGGGGAGGCCGCGGCGGGCCCCGGGCGGGCGCCCCAGCACGGCGGCTCTCCTCGCAGCCTTGATCAAGCAGCTCGTGTCGCACGTGGCCTGGGGACAGTTGGATTACCTGGTCGTGGACACGCCCCCAGGGACCTCGGACGAGCACATGGCTGCCGTGGAAGCCCTGCGCCCCTGCAGGCCCCTGCAGGCCCTGCTGGTCACCACCCCGCAGGTAGCCCTGGCCGCACCCTCTGCCCGGGCGGGCGGCTCTGCAGGGGCGCTCCGGCCGCCCGTGATTGGCCGTCCTGTCTCCCTGACCCAGGCGGTGTCCGTGGGGGACGTGCGGCGGGAGCTGACCTTCTGCAGGAAGGCGGGGCTGCAGGTGCTGGGGGTCGTGGAGAACATGAGCGGCTTCACCTGCCCGCACTGCTCGGTGAGCCCCGGGGGGCCTTGGGGAGGCCCGGCGGGGGCGGGGTGCCAGGCCGGCTGCACCTGCCCGCACTGCACACTGCTCGGTGAGCCCCGGGGGCCCTGGGGAGGCCCGGCGGGGGCGGGGTGCCAGGCCGGCTGCACCTGCCCGCACTGCACACTGCTCGGTGAGCCCCGGGGGCCCTGGGGAGGCCCGGCGGGGGCGGGGTGCCAGGCCGGCTGCACCTGCCCGCACTGCACACTGCTCGGTGAGCCCCGGGGGGCCTTGGGGAGGCCCGGCGGGGGCGGGGTGCCAGGCCGGCTGCACCTGCCCGCACTGCACACTGCTCGGTGAGCCCCGGGGGCCCTGGGGAGGCCCCGCGGGGCGGGGTGCCAGGCTGGCTGCACCTGCCCGCACTGCACACTGCTCGGTGAGCCCTGGGGGGCCTTGGGGAGGCCCGGCGGGGGCCGGGTGCCAGGCCGGCTGCACCTGCCCGCACTGCTCGGTGAGCCCCGGGGGGCCTTGGGGAGGCCCGGCGGGGGCCGGGTGCCAGGCCGGCTGCACCTGCCCGCACTGCTCGGTGAGCCCCGGGGGGCCTTGGGGAGGCCCGGCGGGGGCCGGGTGCCAGGCCGGCTGCACCTGCCCGCACTGCACACTGCTCGGTGAGCCCCGGGGGGCCTTGGGGAGGCCCGGCGGGGGCGGGGTGCCAGGCCGGCTGCACCTGCCCGCACTGCTCGGTGAGCCCCGGGGGGCCTTGGGGAGGCCCGGCGGGGGCCGGGTGCCAGGCCGTCGCCCGCCTCACCACTCTGTCTCTTAGGAATGCACCAACGTCTTCTCCAGGGGTGGAGGCGAGGAGCTGGCCAGACACGCGGGGGTCCCCTTCCTAGGTGGGTCCGGAGCCTCTGCTGGTGGTTCTGACCTGCACCCCCCAGTGCCTGGGGGCGGGAGCAGCAGGAGCCCGGGTGTCCTGTCACATCTCCACCAGGCGAGCCCCAGGGACCTTCCTGTGTCCACAGGCTCTGTGCCTCTGGACCCCGAGCTCACCAGGAGCCTGGAGGAGGGCCGAGACTTCATCCAGGAGTTCCCCAAGAGCCCTGCGTTCCCCGCACTGACCGCCATAGCCCGGAAGGTTCTGGACGGGGCTGCTGCTCACCACTCCTGACACGGGCAGCCCATGGCCACCCCCGGTGCCTCAGAGGGCTGTGCGGAGCAGCGGACCTGCAGGCCGCCCTGCCCGGGGGCAGTCTCGGGGCCAGCGGCCTTCCCTGTGGGCCTGTGACAGACTGGCGTGGGGCCTGGTGCCCCGCCCCGGCCCCGCTGAGGGCCCCCCTGCTCGCCCACTCTGGTAAGGGAGGACCCCACCCCATTAAACACCTCCCGCTGCACGGTTTCAAGTCTGGCATGTCTCGCCTTGCCTCTGCCGGTCCCCCGCAGAGGCCCGAGGCTCGGGTGTGGGCCCTGCGTCTTGTCTGGGGAGACCTTGCCAGAGAAACCCTGGTGAACTACCGCCCGGGGGACCCAGCACTCGGGCAGAGCCTGGGACCCTGGTGCCTGCTGTTTGTGTGCGAGGAGCTCGGGCCGTTGGCTCAGACTTGGGGTGGGGCCAGGGGGCGGCGGGGCCGGGCCGATGGGCAGGCACCGCGTGGTGCCCATGTAACCTGGCCGGCCTGCAGCGGGGCGCAGGGTGGAGGTGGCTGGTGCGGTCGCACGAGTTACTGGTTTGCTTTAATTGGTAACACCTGCTGGCTGGGCCTTGGGGCCCTGGGGCCCCGCCCCACCCTACCCTTCTGAGCCCACGCCAGCAGAGCCCCAGTGTGCCGGGAAGGGTGAGGGACCCTCCCGACCCCTGGCCTGGTCAGCAGTGAGCGAAGTGGGCCTCCGGGAGGTCCCGCAGGTCGAGGCCCGCAACGCTGGCGGGGCTGGCGCAGGTGATGTTGTTGTAGGTGTAGACGGGGGCCTGGCAGTCTCCCTCGCACGCGGCCTGCACGAAGCGCGGCACCACGGCCGGGCTGCGCAGGGCCAGGCCCCACAGCGCCTGCAGGGGGCAGCGGCAGTCCCAGGGGTTGCCCTCCAGCCACAGGCGCTCCAGGCCCGGGGGCTGCGGCGCGAAGGTGCGCAGGGAGTTGTTCCTGAGGTTCAGGTAGCGCAGCTGCACCAGCGGCACCAGGAGGCCGTCGGCCAGCGCCTCGAGGCGGTTGTGCGACACGTCCAGCCAGAAGGCCCTGCTCAGGGGGCCCAGGGCCTCGGCCGGCAGCGCCGACAGCCGGTTGCGGGCGAGCAGCAGGTACTCGAGCTTGCCCAGGCCCTGGAAGAGCCGGCCGGGCAGGTGCGTGAGCTGGTTGGCGGTGAGGTCGAGCTCCCGCAGCTCGGGCAGCCCCCACAGGCTCTGCTCGTCCATGGCCGTGATGCCGCTGCCCCCGAGGAAGAGCCGGCGCAGCCCCGAGAGGCCGGCGAAGGCGCGCGGCCGCACGCGGCCCAGGCTGCTGCCCTCCAGGTGCAGGCTGTGCAGCCTGCCCAGGCCCCGGAAGGCCTGCTCCGGGAGGCTCCGCAGCCCGTTGCCGGAGAGGTTCACCACGGCCGCGTTGGCGAGGCCGAGGAAGGCCCCCGGCGCCAGCTCCTGGATGTGGTTGTCGTTGAGCGCCAGCACCTCGAGCTGCCCCAGGCCCTGGAACGTCTTCTCCGCCAGCTGCCGGATGTGGTTGTGGCCCAGCCGCAGCTCCTCCAGGAAGTGCAGGTCCTTGAAGGTGCCGGGCCGCAGGCCGGCGATGGCATTGTGCGCCAGGCGCAGCACGCGCAGGCCCAGCAGGCCCGGGAAGGTGTCCTCCAGGAGGCCGGCCAGGCGGTTGTGGGACAGGTCGAGCCAGCGCAGCGCCTTCATGCCCAGGAAGGCGCCCGGGGCCACGGCGCTGATGGCGTTGCGGTCCAGGTAGAGCTTCTGCAGCCGCGGCAGCTGCGTGAAGACGTTGGCCTTGACGCTCCGCAGCGCGTTCCTGCTCAGGTCCAGCGCCCGCAGCTCGGCCAGGCCGCAGAAGAGCGCCGGCTGCAGGTAGGCCAGCCTGTTGCCGGCCAACACCAGCTCGCGCAGGTTCCCCAGGCCCTGGAAGGCGGCATCGGGCAGCACCGCCAGGCCGTTCCAGCCGAGGTCGAGGTCCCAGAGGCGGGCCAGGCCCCGGAAGAGGCCGTCCTCCAGCCGGCCCAGGAGGTTGTGGGCGAGGCTGAGCGAGGCCAGCGCGGGCGTGTGCGTGAGCGTGTGGGCGCCCAGGCTGCGCAGCCGGTTGCGGCCCAGCCGCAGGTGGCGCAGGCTCCGCAGCCCGAGCAGTGCCTGTGGCTCCAGGCTGCCCAGCCGGCTGCCCTGCAGGTTGAGGAGGTCCAGGCTGGAGAGGTTGCGGAAGGCGGCCGCGGGCACGGAGGACAGGTTGTTCCCGTCCAGCCACAGGGCCCGGGTGCTGTCGGGGATGCCCTGGGGCAGCTGCGTGAGGTTCCTGGAGCTGCAGAAGACGGTGAGCTCGCCCGCGTCCTCCCCGTGGCTGCAGGTGCACACAGCCGGGCATGGCGGGGCCTCGGCGTCCCCTGGCGGTGGCTGGGGCTCGGCTCCCTCCAGGCTGCAGGGGTCCAGAGCCGCCCAGGAGACGAGCAGCACCACCAGGGCCAGGCTGCCTATGGGGACAGGGGTTTGGGGAGGCACAAAGGGGTCTCTGGGGAGGCGCCACCCCAGGCCTCCGGCAGAGTGCACCTGAGCCAGGGCTGCAGGACAGCCAGCTGCACTTTCCCCCCATGGGACCAGCAGGTGGCGGGCCCTGTCTCCAGAGAACACTGAGGGCTCCCCAACTTCATGACCCTGGCCCGGGACGCCAGCGTCTCAACCGGAGACACTCGCCCAGGCCAGGCTGAGGAAGGGGAGTCCGCTCGGCCGCCAGCTGTGGTCGCCTGCCCTTGGGATCCTTGGGCGTACGGGGGGCATGCACCTGCCTGCCCCCCACGTTGCCACCTGCACCCAGGCCTGCCGGTTCCTGGCGACCCCAGACCCTCAGCAGGTAGCCCCAGGCCCAGGTGCTTGGGCACGGGTCGGCCTGTGCTGGCGTCGTCCCTACCCACTGCCCCTCTGCTGTGACAGTGTGGGTGCAGGGGCCCTGCAGCGCCAGCCCCAGCGTCAGGAGGGCACCCAGGGAAGGTGGAGAGTGGGGTGCGCTCTCCCGACCAGGGCCTGGTCCCAAGGGGAGCTGCAGTGGGGAGGGGACTGGCATGGCCGTGGTGTGTGGGTCAGGCGCATCTGGGCCCCCAGCTCTGTACCCATCATGGCCAGGGACTGGCTCCGTCTTCGCCTGGTCCTGGGGTCGGGAGCAAGAGAGGGTGGGGATCCCCGGGGGTCGGCTGGGACTGTGTCCCCCACTCCCTGCAGCCTGCACGGCGCTCCCTGGGCTGGGAGCCACGGGCCGGCTGCCCACAGGGCCTCCCTGCCACCTCACCTGTCCTCGGGGCCATCCCGTGTGCAGAGCAGGCTGAAGGCAGGCGCGAGCGAGCGAGGGCGTCTGCGGGGCGGGCGCCTGCCCTCTGGCTCTCCCCACTGCCCGGCCGGCCCCCATCCCGCCAGCCCTCCCCCGTCCCCAGCCGTTAACCCCCTCGTGCCGGGCAGCAGCACCTGCTCCCCCAGGTGCAGGTGGTTCAGGGGAGCGAGCCCCACCCCAGAGCTTTCTGTAGCGTCCAGGCTGGCCTGTGGCATGGCTCTGGGGGCCAGTGGGTTGTCGCCGTGTCCCTGGCAGGGCTGGGGCAGGCAGGTGGGAGCAGGGATGCCCCCTCATGCGACCCTCGGAGGCCTGGGGCCCATGGAGCCTGGGACCTGTGTGCTGTACTGGCTCCCACCCACTTGCCGCAGCCCGGGGGCCTGATGGCCCTGCCCTGGGCAGATAGCTGTGGTGGGGGTAAGGAGTGCCATATTCGCTCCTGCCCGCCTGCACCCCCAGCCCCGTGCTTTCCTAACAGAGTGAGGAGGGCTCTGCCGCTCTGGCTTCCAGACGCAGCCTTGGCCTCCCCAGTGACCTCAGCCACTGCCCCTCCCCCAGAGTCTCTTCTAGGAATGCCTGGCAGGGCCACTGGCCACTTAGTGTTTGCTGTCCCCGTGCTGTGCCCCGGCCAAGAGTGAGGGCAGCCTGGCTCCGGGCGTGGCCTCTGGCGGCCCCTCGCTGCCCTCCAAGGCTCCGGCAAGGGCCCTGCTGCACCCTGTGGTCACCTGTCCCACGCATGAGGCTGGAGCGGGTCCTGGTGCCTGGCCAGAGGTCACCACAGGTCAGGCAGGGGGAGGAGGCTGCTCCGGGGCTCCCACTCCACCCCCGGTCCTGCCAGGCCCTGTGCCCTGTCAGAGAGTGAGGGGCCAGGCCCTGGGCCACCAGTCCCGCCCACAGCTCCGCAGCATGGCCCTCGGGGGTCCCCCGCTGGGAGGCTGGGACAGGCTTCGTGGCCTTGGCCCCACTGAACTCTGATGGCTCTCTAGGTCGTTTTCAGCTCTTCTTCTGAGAATTATAGATCCACGGGGGAAAGTCCACACCCTGGCGGCAGGGCCGTGTACACAGCAAAGTGCAGCCTCAGCAGGCCGGGCCTCCGGCTCGGGAGGGCCCCTCCCGGCGTGGGCGGAGACTGGGCTGCGGCCAGGACCTGCCCTCAGGACCCCCAGGTAGGCTGTGGGTCCCCCTCCGGACAGGGCCCTGTGGGGGGGCTCCCCAGACAAGCGTCTGGCATCTCAGAGTGTGATGCAGGGGGCTCTGGGTCTGGTCTCCTGTGGCGTGGCCCCCTTGGCTGCGAGGGTTGGGGCAAGGGTGTTGCGTGTAGGCGCGGGGCTGGTGCGGTTCCGGGAGGTTATGGGGGGCTGTCCCATCCCAGGACCCGAGGTGGAGGCATGACAGCTTCGGTTCCTGGGGAGACAGCAGATGTCCCAGCACGGGCCCTTGGTGCGTGTGGCCTGGTCGTGGTTCAGGCCGTGTGGGCGGCACCGTGTTCTCCGGTGTCCCCTGAGCGTCACATTGAGCCGGCTTCCTCAAGCGCCAGCCGGAAGGACGGGCAGCGCCACGGTTTGCAGTTTCTTCCCTCGCCTTTGTCACACGCTACCTCCGGGTCCTGTGGGCACGGACGCCCCCTCCCGTCTGCGGCTCCGCGGGCTGTGTGGGCGACGACCTGCCTGGATGGCTCCCCAGGGCGCTGGGCACACTCGGGGCCACTTGAGAGACTGCTGGGGAGTGTGGGCAGCAGCTGGGGCCAGCCCCGCGCCTGCCGAGGGCACCCCGGCCGTGCCGTGCCGTGCCGAGTGTGCACGTCTGGGACGACTGCTGGGCTCTTGCACCTGTGTTCCAGGTCCTTTCCTGGGGTTCCACATTTTGCGTGACGGCACCGTGGAGGTTTTAAGAGATTTCTGTATCTGAACGTCGGAGGGAGGGAGGGAGGGAGGGAGAGACAGATCTTCACCCCCTGTTCACTCCTCAGGTGGCTGCGCCGGCCGGGCCTAAGCCAGGAGCCTCTGGTTCTCACGCGGGTGCAGGGACCCAAGCGCTGGAGCAGCGGGTTACGGACGTGCCCACCCGGATGCCAGCGCTGCAGGCAGCCGCCCAACCAGGTACGCCACCACGCTTGCCGTGCGTGGTTCTCTTTAGTCCATGGGCTCTTTCTGCCCTGGCTGCGTTGTTGTGTACACTGAAACTGTCTTCTGGAAGGAGAGGCGTTGGGTGACGGGGCTAGCTCATGAGCTGCTTTCTAGAATGTTCTTGCTGGAGTGGAGTGACAGGAGAGATGGGGGCTTCCCTCTGTGGGTTCCCTCCCCAGATGCTGCTCCAGGCTGGAGCCAGGGGGCAGGAACTCCGCCTGGGTCTCCCACGTGGGTGGCAGGACCCAGGGACTGGGGCCGCCCTGCTGCCTCCCAGGCGCACCAGCAGGAAGCTGGATTGGAAGTGGAGCAGCCACTGTGCCCGCCCCCAGCACTGCCATTCTTTCTGTAAAGCAGCTGTGGTGGCCGGCGCCGCGGCTCACTAGGCTAATTCTCCACCTGCGGCGCCGGCACCCCGGGTTCTAGTCCCGGTCGGGGCACCAATCCTGTCCCGGTTGCTCCTCTTCCAGGCCAGCTCTCTGCTGTGGCCAGGGAGTGCAGTGGAGGGTGGCCCAAGTGCTTGGGCCCTGCACCCCATGGGAGACCAGGAGAAGCACCTGGCTCCTGGCTTTGGATCAGCATGGTGCACCGGCTGCAGTGGCCACTGTGGGGTGAGCCAATGGCAAAGGAAGACCTTTCTCTCTGTCTCTCTCACTGTCCACTCTGCCTATAAAACAAACAAACAAACAACAACAAAAAAAGCAGCTGTGCGACCACGCAGGGCCAGCCCTGCTGGGTCCTCAAGGGGCGGGGGAGGGTCTGGGCGTGCGATGCTGTCCTGTGGTCACCGCCACCGTGCCGTTGTCTACGGCTCTGTGTGTGAGCGTGGTTTTGTTTGGTCTTGTTACATTTTATAATCACATCTCTGCGTATCACGGGTGCTGTTTTTCTTTTTAAGAGCGAGTGAGCAGGGAGGCAGAGGCAGAGAGGGCCTCCATCCCCTGGTTCACTTCCCAGTTGGCCACAATGGCCGGGGCCAGGCTGAAGCCAGGAGCCAGGAGCTGCTTCCAGGTCTCCCACATGGGCGCAGGGCCCAAGGACCTGGGCCGTCCGCTGCTGCTTTCCTGGGCTCGACAGGAAGTGGAGCAGCCGGGACTGGAGCCGGAGCTCAGATACGTGACGCCTCCGTCACCGGCGGCATTGCCCACGCAGGCTCTGCGGTACAGGGTGCCACGCGCCTGCCCCGGTACCGGGCCTTTCCCAGAACTGTTCGCAGAGCGGCTGGATGGCCTCACAGAGCAGCCCCGGTGGGCGGCCTCCCCGCTGTTCACACCCCAAATGCCACAGCCAGGGCTAAGGATGGCAGCTGGGAACTCCAAGCAGTGGGTGATGGGGCCCAACACGAGCCTCACCTCTGACCCCAGGGAGCCCAGGCTCTCCAGTGTCCTGCTGGCGTTTCTCACACACACACACACACACACACACCATTGTGATGGTTGGCTTTGCTCTGACAGCTTTCTGTGGGTCTGTGCTGGCTGTTTGTGTTCATGTTGGAGAGACTGGGGGCAGGGGCAGGGGCGCACGTCTCCCCGAGTCCTAGGCTCCCTCCCTGGGGGGCACGTCTCCCCCAGTCCTTGGCTCCCTCCCGGGGGGGGGCACGTCTCCCCCAGTCCTTGGCTTCCTCCCGGGGGGGGCACGTCTCCCCCAGTCCTTGGCTCCCTCCCTGGGGCGGGGGGGCACGTCTCCCCGAGTCCTTGGCTCCCTCCCTGGGGCGGGGGGGCACGTCTCCCCGAGTCCTTGGCTCCCTCCCGAGGGGGGGCACATCTCCCCCAGTCCTTGGCTTCCTCCCGGGGGGGGCACGTCTCCCCGAGTCCTTGGCTTCCTCCCGGGGGGGGGCACGTCTGCCCCAGTCCTTGGCTTCCTCCCGAGGGGGGGCACATCTCCCCCAGTCCTTGGCTTCCTCCCGGGGGGGGCACGTCTCCCCGAGTCCTTGGCTTCCTCCCGGGGGGGGGCACGTCTCCCCGAGTCCTTGGCTTCCTCCCGGGGGGGGCACGTCTCCCCCAGTCCTTGGCTTCCTCCCGGGGGGGGCACATCTGCCCCAGTCCTTGGCTTCCTCCCTGGGGCGGGGGGGCACGTCTCCCCCAGTCCTTGGCTCCCTCCCTGGGGGGGCACGTCTGCCCCAGTCCTTGGCTCCCTCCCTGGGGGGGCACGTCTGCCCCAGTCCTTGGCTCCCTCCCTGGGGCGGGGGGGCACGTCTGCCCCAGTCCTTGGCTTCCTCCCTGGGGGGGCATGTCTGCCCCAGTCCTTGGCTTCCTCCCTGGGGCGGGGGGGCACGTCTGCCCCAGTCCTTGGCTTCCTCAATGGGGCGGGGGGCACGTCTCCCCCAGTCCTTGGCTCCCTCCCTGGGGGGGCACGTCTGCCCCAGTCCTTGGCTCCCTCCCTGGGGGGGCACGTCTGCCCCAGTCCTTGGCTCCCTCCCTGGGGCGGGGGGGCACGTCTGCCCCCACTCCTTGGCTCCCTCCCTGGGCAGGGGGGCACGTCTCCCCCAGTCCTTGGCTCCCTCCTTGGGGGGCACGTCTCCCCCATCCTTGGCTCCCTCCCTGGGGCGGGGGGGCACGTCTCCCCTGTCCTTGGCTTCCTCCCAGGGGGGCACGTCTCCCCGAGTCCTTGGCTTCTTCCCGGGGGGGGGGCACGTCTGCCCCAGTCCTTGGCTTCCTCCCTGGGGCGGGGGGGCACGTCTGCCCCAGTCCTTGGCTTCCTCCCGGGATGGGGACGTCTGCCCCAGTCCTTGGCTCCCTCCCTCGGGCGGGGGGGCACGTCTGCCCCAGTCCTTGGCTCCCTCCCGGGGTGGGCACGTCTCCCCAGTCCTTGGCTCCCTCCCTGGGGGGGCACGTCTGCCCCAGTCCTTGGCTCCCTCCCTGGGGGGGCACGTCTGCCCCAGTCCTTGGCTTCCTCCCTGGGGCGGGGGGGCACGTCTGCCCCAGTCCTTGGCTCCCTCTCTGGGGGGGCACGTCTCCCCCAGTCCTTGGCTCCCTCCCTGGGGGGGCACGTCTACCCGAGTCCTTGGCTTCCTCCCTGGGGCGGGGGGGCACGTCTCCCCCAGTCCTTGGCTCCCTCCCTGGGGGGGCACGTCTCCCCCAGTCCTTGGCTCCCTCCCTGGGGCGGGGGGGCACGTCTGCCCCACTCCTTGGCTCCCTCCCTGGGCAGGGGGGCACGTCTCCCCCAGTCCTTGGCTCCTCCCTGGGGGGGCACGTCTGCCCCAGTCCTTGGCTTCCTCCCTGGGGGGGCACGTCTGCCCCAGTCCTTGGCTTCCTCCCTGGGGCGGGGGGGCACGTCTGCCCCAGTCCTTGGCTCCCTCCCTGGGGGGGCACGTCTCCCCCAGTCCTTGGCTCCCTCCCTGGGGCGGGGGGGCACGTCTCCCCCAGTCCTTGGCTCCCTCCCTGGGGGGGCACGTCTCCCCCAGTCCTTGGCTTCCTCCCTGGGCAGGGGGCACGTCTCCCCCGTCCTTGGCTTCCTCCCAGGGGGGCACGTCTCCCCCGTCCTTGGCTTCCTCCCAGGGGGGCACGTCTCCCCGAGTCCTTGGCTTCTTCCCGGGGGGGGGCACGTCTGCCCCAGTCCTTGGCTTCCTCCCAGGGGGCACGTCTCCCTCAGTCCTTGGCTCCCTCCCTGGGGGGGCACGTCTGCCCCAGTCCTTGGCTCCCTCCCTGGGGGGCACGTCTGCCCCAGTCCTTGGCTTCCTCCCTGGGGCGGGGGGGCACGTCTCCCCCAGTCCTTGACTCCCTCTCTGGGGGGGCACGTCTCCCCCAGTCCTTGGCTCCCTCCCTGGGGGGGCACGTCTGCCCCAGTCCTTGGCTCCCTCCCTGGGGGGGCACGTCTGCCCCAGTCCTTGGCTCCCTCCCTGGGGCGGGGGGGCACGTCTCCCCCACTCCTTGGCTCCCTCCCTGGCGCGGGGGGGCACGTCTGCCCCAGTCCTTGGCTCCCTCTCTGGGGGGGCACGTCTCCCCCAGTCCTTGGCTCCCTCCCTGGGTGGCACGTCTGCCCAGTCCTTGGCTTCCTCCCTGGGGGGCACGTCTGCCCCAGTCCTTGGCTTCCTCCCTGGGGCGGGGGGGCACGTCTGCCCAGTCCTTGGCTCCCTCCCTGGGGGGGCACGTCTCCCCCAGTCCTTGGCTCCCTCCCTGGGGCGGGGGGGCACGTCTCCCCCAGTCCTTGGCTCCCTCCCTGGGGGGGCACGTCTCCCCCAGTCCTTGGCTTCCTCCCTGGGCAGGGGGGCACGTCTCCCCCGTCCTTGGCTTCCTCCCAGGGGGCACGTCTCCCCGAGTCCTTGGCTTCTTCCCGGGGGGGGGCACGTCTGCCCAGTCCTTGGCTTCCTCCCGGGATGGGGACGTCTGCCCCAGTCCTTGGCTCCCTCCCTGGGGCGGGGGGGCACGTCTGCCCCAGTCCTTGGCTTCCTCCCTGGGGCGGGGGGGCACGTCTCCCCCAGTCCTTGACTCCCTCTCTGGGGGGGCACGTCTCCCCCAGTCCTTGGCTCCCTCCCTGGGGGGGCACGTCTGCCCAGTCCTGGCTCCCTCCCTGGGGGGCACGTCTGCCCCAGTCCTTGGCTTCCTCCCTGGGGCGGGGGGGCACGTCTGCCCCAGTCCTTGGCTCCCTCCCTGGGGGGGCACGTCTCCCCCAGTCCTTGGCTCCCTCCCTGGGGGGCACGTCTACCCGAGTCCTTGGCTTCCTCCCTGGGGCGGGGGGGCACGTCTCCCCCAGTCCTTGGCTCCCTCCCTGGGGTGGCACGTCTGCCCCAGTCCTTGGCTTCCTCCCTGGGGCGGGGGGGCACGTCTCCCCCAGTCCTTGGCTCCCTCCCTGGGGGGGCACGTCTCCCCCAGTCCTTGGCTCCCTCCCTGGGGGGGCACGTCTGCCCCAGTCCTTGGCTCCCTCCCTGGGGCGGGGGGGCACGTCTCCCCCACTCCTTGGCTTCCTCCCTGGGGGGGCACGTCTTCCCCAGTCCTTGGCTCCCTCCCTGGGGGGCACGTCTCCCCAGTCCTTGGCTCCCTCCCTGGGGGGCACGTCTACCCGAGTCCTTGGCTTCCTCCCTGGGGCGGGGGGGCACGTCTCCCCAGTCCTTGGCTCCCTCCCTGGGGTGGCACGTCTGCCCCAGTCCTTGGCTTCCTCCCTGGGGCGGGGGGGCACGTCTCCCCCAGTCCTTGGCTCCCTCCCTGGGGGGGCACTTCTGCCCCAGTCCTTGGCTCCCTCCCTGGGGGGGCACGTCTGCCCCAGTCCTTGGCTCCCTCCCTGGGGGGGCACGTCTGCCCCAGTCCTTGGTTCCCTCCCTGGGGCGGGGGGCACGTCTCCCCCAGTCCTTGGCTCCCTCCCTGGGGCGGGGGGGCACGTCTGCCCCAATCCTTGGCTCCCTCCCTGGGGCGGGGGGGCACGTCTGCCCCAGTCCTTGGCTCCCTCTCTGGGGGGGCACGTCTCCCCCAGTCCTTGGCTCCCTCCCTGGGGTGGCACGTCTGCCCCAGTCCTTGGCTCCCTCCCGGGGGGGGCACGTCTGCCCCAGTCCTTGGCTTCCTCCCTGGGGGGGCACGTCTGCCCCAGTCCTTGGCTCCCTCCCGGGGGGGGCACGTCTGCCCCAGTCCTTGGCTTCCTCCCTGGGGGGCACGTCTGCCCCAATCCTTGGCTTCCTCCCGGGGGGGGCACGTCTCCCCAGTCCTTGGTTCCCTCCCTGGGGCGGGGGGGCACGTCTCCCCCAGTCCTTGACTCCCTCTCTGGGGGGGCACGTCTCCCCCAGTCCTTGGTTCCCTCCCTGGGGCGGGGGGGCACGTCTGCCCAGTCCTTGGCTCCCTCCCTGGGGGGGCACGTCTGCCCCAGTCCTTGGCTCCCTCCCGAGTGGGACGTCTACCCCAGTCCTTGGCTCCCTCCCTGGGGTGGGGGGGCACGTCTGCCCCAGTCCTTGGCTTCCTCCCTGGGGGGGCACGTCTGCCCCAGTCCTTGGTTCCCTCCCTGGGGGGCACGTCTCCCTCAGTCCTTGGCTCCCTCCCTGGGGGGGCACGTCTGCCCCAGTCCTTGGCTCCCTCCCTGGGGGGCACGTCTCCCCCAGTCCTTGGCTCCCTCCCTGGGGCGGGGGGCACGTCTGCCCCAGTCCTTGGCTTCCTCCCGGGGTGGGGCACGTCTCCCCCAGTCCTTGGCTCCCTCCCTGGGGCGGGGGGCACGTCTGCCCCAGTCCTTGGCTTCCTCCCGGGGTGGGGCACGTCTCCCCAGTCCTTGGCTCCCTCCCTGGGGGGGCACTTCTGCCCCAGTCCTTGGCTCCCTCCCTGGGGGGGCACGTCTGCCCCAGTCCTTGGCTCCCTCCCTGGGGGGGCACGTCTGCCCCAGTCCTTGGTTCCCTCCCTGGGGCGGGGGGGCACGTCTGCCCCAGTCCTTGGCTCCCTCCCTGGGGCGGGGGGGCACGTCTGCCCCAGTCCTTGGCTCCCTCCCTGGGGGGGCACGTCTCCCCCAGTCCTTGGCTCCCTCCCTGGGGGGCACTTCTGCCCCAGTCCTTGGCTCCCTCCCTGGGGGGGCACGTCTGCCCCAGTCCTTGGCTCCCTCCCTGGGGGGGCACGTCTGCCCCAGTCCTTGGTTCCCTCCCTGGGGCGGGGGGGCACGTCTCCCCCAGTCCTTGGCTCCCTCCCTGGGGGGGCACGTCTGCCCCAGTCCTTGGCTCCCTCCCTGGGGGGGCACGTCTCCCCCAGTCCTTGGTTCCCTCCCTGGGGCGGGGGGGCACGTCTGCCCCACTCCTTGGCTCCCTCCCTGGGCGGGGGGGCACGTCTCCCCCACTCCTTGGCTCCCTCCCTGGGGCGGGGGGGCACGTCTCCCCCAGTCCTTGGCTCCCTCCCTGGGGGTGCACGTTGCCCCAGTCCTTGGCTTCCTCCTGGGGCGGGGGGGCACGTCTGCCCCAGTCCTTGGCTCCCTCCCTGGGGCGGGGGGGCACGTCTCCCCCAGTCCTTGGCTCCCTCCCTGGGGGGGCACGTCTCCCCCACTCCTTGGCTCCCTCCCTGGGGCGGGGGGGCACGTCTGCCCCAGTCCTTGGCTCCCTCCCTGGGGCGGGGGGGCACGTCTGCCCCAGTCCTTGGCTCCCTCCCTGGGGGGGCACGTCTCCCCCAGTCCTTGGCTCCCTCCCGGGGGGGGCACGTCTGCCCCAGTCCTTGGCTTCCTCCCTGGGGGGGCACGTCTGCCCCAATCCTTGGCTTCCTCCCGGGGGGGGCACGTCTCCCCCAGTCCTTGGCTCCCTCCCTGGGGGTGCACGTTGCCCCAGTCCTTGGCTTCCTCCCTGGGGCGGGGGGGCACGTCTGCCCCAGTCCTTGGCTCCCTCCCTGGGGCGGGGGGGCACGTCTGCCCCAGTCCTTGGCTCCCTCCCTGGGGGGGCACGTCTCCCCCAGTCCTTGGCTCCCTCCCGGGGGGGGCACGTCTGCCCCAGTCCTTGGCTTCCTCCCTGGGGGGGCACGTCTGCCCCAATCCTTGGCTTCCTCCCGGGGGGGGCACGTCTCCCCAGTCCTTGGTTCCCTCCCTGGGGCGGGGGGGCACGTCTCCCCCAGTCCTTGGCTCCCTCCCTGGGGCGGGGGGGCACGTCTCCCCCAGTCCTTGGCTCCCTCCCAGGGGGGGCACGTCTCCCCCAGTCCTTGGTTCCCTCCCTGGGGCGGAGGGGCACGTCTGCCCCAGTCCTTGGCTCCCTCCCTGGGGGGGCACGTCTGCCCCAGTCCTTGGCTCCCTCCCGAGTGGGGACGTCTACCCCAGTCCTTGGCTCCCTCCCTGGGGTGGGGGGGCACGTCTGCCCCAGTCCTTGGCTCCCTCCCTGGGGGGGCACGTCTCCCCCAGTCCTTGGCTTCCTCCCTGGGGTGGCACGTCTGCCCCAGTCCTTGGCTTCCTCCCTGGGGGGGCACGTCTGCCCCAGTCCTTGGCTCCCTCCCTGGGGGGCACGTCTCCCTCAGTCCTTGGCTCCCTCCCTGGGGGGGCACGTCTGCCCCAGTCCTTGGCTCCCTCCCTGGGGGGGCACGTCTGCCCCAGTCCTTGGCTCCCTCCCTGGGGCGGGGGGGCACGTCTGCCCCAGTCCTTGGCTTCCTCCCGGGGTGGGGCACGTCTCCCCCAGTCCTTGGCTCCCTCCCTGGGGCGGGGGGGCATGTCTCCCCCAGTCCTTGGCTCTCTCCCTGAAGTCAGTTGGCTAGCGCCTCTCTCGTAGCTCGTGTTCTGACGCTGAGGCCCAGGCCCCAGGTTTCTCCCGCGTCTTCCTTCCATCCAAGCTCACTTCCCTCTGACCGCCCCCACCCCCACAGAGTGGTCCTGGGGCATCGCCGTGCTCTGCTCTCAGTACCGGGACTTTGGCCTCTAACTGCCTTCGCCCCTTGAGGTTCTTCGTGTTATCATAAACTTTTAAAAGACTTTTTTATGTATTTATTTGAAAGTAGGGATACCTTCCATCCGCTGGTTCCCTCCCCAGGTGGCCACGAGAGCCAGGAGCTTCCTCTGGGTCTGCCGGTGGCAGGGCCGGGAGCGCGGGCCATCTTCTGCTGTCCCCAAGGCAGCAGCAGGGAGCTGGACCGGCGCCCTGTGCTGGTGCTGCGGGCGGCCACTTCACCTGTTGTGCCCCAGCACGGGGCTTGTGTTGCCCTGGGCGGGGGGACACGTTACCGCGGCCCCCTCCCCATGGTGAGGTGCGTGATCCTGCACGCTGTGCCCGTTTGCTGTGTGTGGACCGGCCTTCCCTTCACTGGGGTGTCGGCGGTGTCGGGGATGCCGTAGGCTCGTGTGCCTGGCTGGGACCCTCGGGAGCGCCTGAGGGCTTTCTCCCTGCACCCCACTGCCCTTTCTCCCCCTGGGTGGGGCCTGAGGGGGCGTGGACCCCTTGTCCCCGCTCACGGAGGCAGCATGGGTTCTGCTGTACCCAGGCCCGGGATGCAGGGAGAGGTCCGGAAGTCAGCTTGTACAGGGGTGCCCTCGAGGGCCTCCGATTATCGGGGTGTTTGGGGCGGGTCCAGTGCGAAAGTGGGAGGGGAGTCGGAGGCTGGTGTGAGGGAAGGGGCAGCCCGCTGAGACGCCGGCCCTCTGAGAGAGGGTCACTGGGGGGCACGGCTGTTCCTGCCAGGCTGTCCCGTGCCTGCTCCTCCTGCGAGGCTCTCGGGGTCCCTGTTCAGCATTTACTTACTGGAAGGCAGAGCTGGGGGAGGGAGGAGGCCGAGGCCAGTCTTCCGTCTGCTTGTTCACTCCCAAACGTCTTCAACGACCCGGGCTGGGCCAGGCTGAAGCCAGGAGCTTCATCTGGGTCTCGCCCGTGGGGGCCATGTTTCGCCGCCTTCCCAGGCCACAGGCAGGGAGCTGGATCGGAAGTGGAGCAGCGAGGACGTGACCCTGGCCCTGCAGGCAGCAGCTGCACCCGCCCCACCACGGTGCCAGCCCCCCGGTGCTGGGCCGGGAGTGCACCTGCCCTTGGGGCACCGATGGGCGCCTGGGAGGCGCGTGGGGAGGTTCCCCCTCCCTGCTGCACTGGGGCACTGGGGGCCCCTTCGCGGGAAGCTGTCCCACTGTTAACTGGCGCTGGGCTGTTGAGACCTTGAGTCATTTGGCTGGGCTGTTGAGACCTTGAGTCATTTGTCTTCCTGGGAGTTTGTCTGCTTTATCTGATTTGTTATAGAAATAGACTGTTTTGTTGCCACTCCTCAAAGATACAGTGTAACCAGCACTTGAGAAAGGAACTGGCCAGGTGTTTGTGAGTGGTCCCGAGATGCTGTGTGGTATTCAGATGCGCCCTCCTCCGGAAGGCACGGCCACTGTGCATGCTGGTGCCTGGGTGGGGGCCGAGCACCCCCCCCACACACACAGAGTGAGCCACACACACACACACACACGGAGGGGCCGAGCACCCCCACACACACACAGAGTGAGCCACACACACACACACACACACACACACACGGAGGGGCCGAGCACCCCCCACGCACACACGGAGGGGCCGAGCACCCCACACACACACACAGAGTGAGCCCCCCCACACACACACACACGGAGGGGCCAAGCACCCCCACACACACACACACACGGAGGGGCCAAGCACCCCCCCACACACACACACACAGAGGGGCCAAGCACCCCCCCACACACACAGAGTGAGCCACACACACACACACACACGGAGGGGCCGAGCAACCCCCCCCCCACACACACACGGAGGGGTGGAGCACCCATACACACACACACAGAGTGAGCCACACACACACACACACACACGGAGGGGCCGAGCAACCCCCCCACACACACACAGAGTGAGCCACACACACACACACACACACACTGAGGGGCCGAGCACCCCCCCCCCACACACACAGAGTGACAGAGTGAGCCACACACACACACACGGAGGGGCCGAGCACCCCCCCACACACACACACACACGGAGGGGCTGAGCACCCCCCCACACACACACACGGAGGGGCCGAGCACCCCCCCCACACACACACACAGAGTGAGCCACACACACACACAGAGTGAGCCACACACACACACACGGAGGGGCTGAGCACCCCCCCACACACACACAGAGTGAGCCACACACACACACACGGAGGGGCCGAGCACCCCCCCACACACACACACACGGAGGGGCTGAGCACCCCCCCACACACACACACACGGAGGGGCTGAGCACCCCCCACACACACACACACGGAGGGGTGGAGCAGCCCCCGCCCCGCACACACAGAGTGAGCCCCCCACACACACACACACGGAGGGGCCGAGCACCCCCCCACACACACACATGGAGGGGCCGAGCACCCCCCCCACACACACACACGGAGGGGCTGAGCACCCCACACACACACACACAGAGTGAGCCACACACACACACACACACACGGAGGGGCGGAGCACCCCCCACACACACACAGAGTGAGACACACACACACACACGGAGGGGCCGAGCACCCCCACACACACACACACACGGAGGGGCGGGAGCAGCCCCCGCCCCGCACACGCAGGGGTGGCAGGGATGAGCCCACGACTCCGCAGTGCCGTCCCTCTCCCGTCTCCCTGGGGCGCCTGTGCCGTCTCCCGGTCCCCTCAGCCTGGCCTTGTGAAGATTCACTGAGTCCCAGGCAGAGTGGCAGACACTGTCTGACTTCCACAGCCCGGCCGGGCGCCTGGAACCCCCTGGGGTCTCCCACGTGGGCGCAGGGGCCCAGGCACTAGCCCGGGACCTGGCGCTGGGTCGGAAGCAGGACTGTGGCTCTGAGTTATTGTTGGCTTACACGGGCCTCCTGGGACCTGCCTCACCCGGGTGGGGGTCCCCGCTCAAGTCCTTGAGCCCTGGGGGAGGCTGTGCTGAGACAGCGGGTGAGCCACGGAACGGGAGCTGTGTGGGGCGGGGGGGGCAGTGGGTGGGAGCCGTGTGGGGCGGGGGGCCGGGTGGGAGCTGTGCCTGGGGGGGGGCAGTGGGTGAGAGCCGTGCCTGGGGGGGGCAGTGGGTGGGAGCTGTGTGGGGCGGGGGGGGGCAGTGGGGGGGGCGGGGGGGTGGGGGGGGCGGGGGGGGCAGTGGGTGGGAGCCGTGCCTGGGGGGGGCAGTGGGTGGGAGCCGTGCCTGGGGGGGGGCAGTGGGTGGGAGCCGTGCCTGGGGGGCGCAGTGGGTGGGAGCCGTGCCTGGGGGGGGGCAGTGGGTGGGAGCCGTGCCTGGGGGGCGCAGTGGGTGGGAGCCGTGTGGGGGCGGGGGGGGCAGTGGGTGGGAGCCGTGCCTGGGGGGGGCAGTGGATGGGAGCCGTGCCTGGGGGGGGCAGTGGGTGGGAGCCGTGCCTGGGGGGGGGGGCAGTGGGTGGGAGCCGTGCCTGGGGGGGCGCAGTGGGTGGGAGCCGTGTGGGGCGGGGGGGCAGTGGGTGGGAGCCGTGCCTGGGGGGGCGCAGTGGGTGGGAGCCGTGCCTGGGGGGGGCAGTGGATGGGAGCCGTGCCTGGGGGGGGCAGTGGGTGGGAGCCGTGTGGGGCGGGGGGGGGGCAGTGGGTGGGAGCCGTGCCTGGGGGGGGCAGTGGGTGGGAGCCGTGCCTGGGGGGCGCAGTGGGTGGGGAGCCGTGCCTGGGGGGGGGGGGGGCAGTGGGGGCAGTGCAGTGGGTGAGCAGCGCGCCCAGGGCTGTGAGGTGGGCACTGTGCCGTGCCAGCAGCCTGGGAGCCCCGGCCTGGACAGAGGGCTCAGCTGAGTGTTCCCCCACACGTGACACAGGAGCAGGGCTCGGCCCAGCCCAGGTGGGGAGGGGCCCACGGAGCGCAGACGCCCTGGCGGCGCAAGGGGCAGAGGGAGCAGTGGGGGTGGGGGGTGGGGGGCTGCTCTCCCCTGCACAGCGCAGCTCCAGACCAGGGTAAGGCACAGTCCGCACACAGTGACTGGATAAATACTCTTTAAACTTTCTCTCTCATAAATATCCATTAGAACATTTGATAACAGCAGAGGGCTCCAAGATTAACTTAAAATCAACCCGAGGCAGGTTCCTGCGGGACTGGATTACCTACGGCCCCACTGGCCCTGCGGGGCCTCAGTCGCGGGGCACCTTGAACTGGTCCTTCTCCTGCGGATGGCCCGCATGGTGGTCACCGGGTCGGTCTCGCCCGCGTGCTGCTGCACTGTCTTCTCCCTGCGGGCGAGGGCCAGGCTGCAGGCCGCACAGGCGCTCTCCCCTCTGCCCTGGGACAGCTCCTGGGCTCCGGGCCGCCCCGCCCTCGAGGACGGGGGCCTCGCCCCCGGCCCGCCTACCTCACGCGCATGAACGGGTTGTAGGTGAACTCCTCGGCGATGGTGGACGGCACCGTGGGCTCCCCGCTGCCGTACTTGTCCTGCACAGAAACCAACACGGAACTGAGGGGGAACCTGGGGGGGCCGGCCCCGAGCTCGCAAGGGCAGAGCAGCGCCCCCCTGCCACCTTGGAGAGGCGCGGAGACACAGCTTGCTTCCCCTGTTGCCAGGTGTGTGGCCGAGCAGGTGCAGGGCCGGCAGCTGCCCCGTTGAGGGAAGTGCCTGGGCAGCCGCTCGGACGGGGACAGGCTGGGCCCCACTGAGAAGACGCACGCTCAGCCACCGGCCAGCGCCAAGTTCCCACAGACTCTGGGGGCAGGGGGACACGTGGGGGTCTCCATGCAGCCCCTCTACTGCCAGGCTCCCCAGGAGGCCTGGGGCCAGCACTCACGCTGACCAGCAGGGCCCAAGGTCACTGCTGACCTGGTGAGAACCCCATTCCTCCTTTCCCCTGAAAGTCTTCCTCCCCTCTGAGGAGGGAAGGTGACTCCCAGCAGAGCCCGAGGAGGCCCCAGGGCCCGGGGGCAGGCGCTGGCACCTGTGTTGGGGGCCCGGCTCTTGGCAGGGATTCGGGGAGCTTTCTCTGTTTCAGTCCCTCTGCCTTTCAAAATTTTTTTAACTTACTGGAGAGACAGAGGAGGAAAGAGAGATCGATCTCCCATCCGCTGGTTCACTCCCCCAATGGCCACAACGGCCAGCCCCAGGCGAGGCCAGAGCCAGGAGCTTTCTCTAGGTCTCCCATGTGGAAGCAGGGGCCCAAGCACTCGGCTGCTCTCCCAGGCACAGTAGCAGGGAGCTGGATCAGAAGCCAGGACCCGAACAGGCGCCCCCATGGGATGCTGGCACTGCAGACCACGGCTTTAATCTGCTGAGCCACAGCGCCGGCCCCCGAGTAACTTTTTAAAAGATTGTTTTAATTTCTTAAAGACATATTAACGTTGCTGTTTTCCCCACAGAAGCAGAAAGAAAAGGCCCCACACAGCACAGTTGATGAGGGGCAGCGTCCACAGGACACTCAACACCTGCTAGGACAAAGACAGGGAAGGACAGACGGCACCGGGTCGGGGGGAGAGATGGACAGACGGCACCAGAGAGAGGGAGAGACAGATGGACACACAGCACCGGAGAGAGATGGACAGAGAGGGAAGGACAAATGGCAGCGGTGGGGGGGAGAGATGGGAGAGATGGACATACAGACAGCACTGGAGGGGGGGGAGAGATGGATAGACGGCACCAGAGAGAGGGAGAGAGACAGATGGACACACAGCACCGGAGAGAGATGGACAGAGAGGGAAGGACAAATGGCAGCGGTGGGGGGGGGAGAGATGGGAGAGATGGACATACAGACAGCACTGGAGGGGGGGGAGAGATGGATAGACGGCACCAGAGAGAGGGAGAGAGACAGATGGACACACAGCACCGGAGAGAGATGGACAGAGAGGGAAGGACAAATGGCAGCGGGGAGGGGGGAGATGGGAGAGATGGACATACAGAAAGCACTGGAGGGGGGGGGAGAGATGGACAGACAGCACCAGAGTGGGGGGGGAGAGATGGACAGACAGACAGCACCAGAGAGAGGGAGAGAGAGAGAGAGATGGACAGACAGCACTGGGCGGGGGGGGAGACAGAGAGAGAGAGGGAGAGAGACATGGACAGACAGCACCAGAGAGAAAGAGGGAGAGAGAGACAGAGAGGGACAGACAGAAAGAGAGGGAGAGAGAGAGGGACAGACAGAATGAGAGAGGGAGACAGAGAGGGACAGACAGAATGAGAGAGGGAGAGAGAGAGGGACAGACAGAATGAGAGAGGGAGACAGAGAGGGACAGACAGAATGAGAGAGGGAGACAGAGAGGGACAGACAGAATGAGAGAGGGAGACAGAGAGGGACAGACAGAATGAGAGAGGGAGACAGAGAGGGACAGACAGAATGAGAATGTTACTTGTAGAAGTTCCTTCCACTTTTCAGTGAGTGGAGGTTCTCATAATTTTTTTTTTTTTTTTGACAGGCAGAGTGGACAGTGAGAGAGAGACAGAAAGGTCTTCCTTTGCCGTTGGTTCACCCTCCAATGGCCGCTGCGGCCGGCGCACTGCGCTGATCCAAAGCCAGGAGCCAGGTGCCTCCTCCTGGTCTCCCATGCGGGTGCAGGGCCCAAGCACTGGGGCCATCCTCCACTGCACTCCCGGGCCACAGCAGAGAGCTGGCCTGGAAGAGGAGCAACCAGGACAGAATTCGGCGCCCCGACCGGGACTAGAACCCCGGGGTGCCGGCGCCACTAGGTGGAGGATTAGCCTGTTGAGCCACAGCACCGGCCCTCATAAAATTTTGAAAAGGCCAAATTTTAACACAAATACAACTCACATACCAAAGATGACAAACACTACGCCTACTTCAGCCTGAAGATAGCAGAGATGACAAAGCAGGTCCTGTGGGGGGCGTGCGGGGGGCCGAGCAGACCCAGAGCAGCTCCAGAGCAAGAGACCGGCACCGGGCCCCTGCCACCCCCAGGGGACTCCTGGCTTTGGCCTGGCTCCCCACCGCCCCACCACCACCACCTAGGGATCGACCAGCAGATGGAAGTGCCCCCCTCCCCGTAACTCAAATAAATACTTTTTTAAAAAGGTTAACCTACAGTGGGTAAAGCTGCCGCCTGCAGCGCCAGCATCCCATGTGGGCGCCAGTTAGAGTCCCGGCTGCTCCACTTCCCATCCAGCTCTCTGCTGTGGCCTGGGAAAGCAGCAGAGGATGGCCCGAGTCCTTGGGCCCTGCACCTGGCTTTCGGTCGGCGCAGTTCTGGTTGTTGCAGCCATCTGCGGAGTGAACCAGCGGATGGAGACCGACCTTCCTCTCTCTCCATCTCTCCTTCTCCCTCTTTGTAACTCTGAACTTCAAATAAATAAATCTTAAAAAAAAAAAGGTTAACTATAAAACTTCAAGGAAAACACAGGAGAAAATGTTTTTACCTTGGATAAGCAAAGATTTCACAGACCATCTACAAAAAAACTAACATACTTGACGTCTTCAAAATTAGAAATATTTGGGGGCTGACACTGGCACCGCAGGCTCAGGCCTCCACACTGCAGCTCCACTTCCGGCCCAGCTCCCAGGGAACACCCCCGGGAGGCAGCACACGATGGCCCACGTGGCTGGGCCCCTGCCACCCGTGTGGGAGGCCAGGATGGAGCTCCTGGACCCCACTAGGCCCTGGCCCAGCCTTTGTGGGCATCTGCACAGGATGTGGGGAGGCCCTCTCTCTCTGCCTCTCAAATTTGTTGACAGGCAGAGTGGACAGTGAGAGAGACAGAGAGAAAGGTCTTCCTTTGCCATTGGTTCACCCTCCAATGGCCGCTGCGGCCGGCGCACCGCGCTGATCCGAAGCCAGGAGCCAGGTGCTTCTCCTGGTCTCCCATGGGGTGCAGGGCCCAAGCACTTGGGCCATCCTCCACTGCCTTCCCGGGCCACAGCAGAGAGCTGGCCTGGAAGAGGGGCAACCGGGACAGGATCCGGCGCCCCGACTGGGACTAGAACCCAGTGGATTCTAGAGGAGGATTAGACTAGTGAGCCGCAGCGCCAGCCTTCTGCCTCTCAATTTTAAAAATGTATTTCTAAGAAAATAACTACAAACCAACACTCCCAATGAACAAACTAGAAACACAATATATAAGAAGACTGCTACATGATGACTAAGGTTTATCCAGAGAGCAAAGTCGATTTCACATTTAACACTGACCCATGTATTTGACGAACTCGACACCCACTCGCTGTAAACGCTCCGGAATGCAGGAACAGGTGTGCCGCCTCCCCCTCACCTCTCCAGGCCCCTGCACCTGCGTGAGACCGGAAGAAGCTCCTGGCTCCTGGCTTCAGATCGGCCCAGCTCTGGCCATTGTGGCCATCTGGGGAGCGAACCAGCAGAAGGAAGACCTCTCTCTCTGTCTCTACCTCTCTCTGCAACTCTGTCTCTCAAATAAATAAAATCTTTAAAAAACATTTTAAAAAGTGATCCAACTACTGGGAGGGCCGGCATGGTGGAGCGATGGGTTGGCACCCAGCGCGAGTGCCGGCTTCGTCCTGGCTACTCCACTGCCCAGCTCCCCGGGGGAGCAGCAGCAGATGGCTCAGTACTTGGGCCGCTGCCACCCATGTGGGAGACCCTAGGGGGTTCCAGGCTCCTGGCTGCAGCCTGGCCTGACCCTGCTGACAGGCTGTGTGGGGAATGAACCGGCAGAGGGAACCAGTCTCTCTCCCTCTCTCCTAACTCCACCTTTCGAAAGGAGAAAACCAGTCCCAGGTGGGACCGTGAGCTGGCGCTGGGGGCAGACCGCACACGTGGCCCAGCCTTGCCAGGGAGGCGCCGGGAAACTCGGGGCAGGACAGCTTTCCCGACAAACACTGCGGAACGTCGGACGCCAGGTGCCAAGAAGCGCCATGTCTGCCCCTGCCTTAGCCCAGACACGGCGTCCCCGCGACACGGATCCCCACGTATGAACTTTTCTCCGTCCTTCTGAACAGACGTGAGAGCAGGGGAGACCCGAGCTGGGCAAGACCTCCGGCCACACCCACAGCTCTGACAAGACAAAACCAGTACAAAACCAGCAGACAAGGGGCTGAGCACACACTCCACAAGGCACTAGGAGGCCAGTATTCACGGAGCCCCTCCCGCAGGCACCAGGAGGGGCCCCGCCCCCTCAGCAGCACAGACACGGCCGGGGCGCGTGGCCCCGGGAGCCACTGCACCCCCACCCAGGGCAGGAGCGCACTCAGCTAACCACTTTGCAGAAGTCTGGTCGCTTCTTAAAAGGTAAACATGCGTGTACCCAAATCAGAAACACACGTGCTCAGATGTCCACGGCAACTTCCCTCACAACAGCCATGACGACGCGACAACCACGGGGCCACCAGGCAGAGGGCGGGCAGCGCGGCCTGAACCACCGTGCCCGGGGGCGTCGGGATGCGTGTTCCAGCAAGTCCAGACGGCAGCCGCCCACACCACAGGAAGCAGGGGCCGTGGCTGTGGGGCGTGGCGGGACGACACAGGCGTCAGTGCTCCAGGCAGGACCTCCTGTGCACGCAGGGCTAACAGCTAGCGCATGCGTGGTGTGCACTTGCCTACTGCACGCAGAGTAAGGGCCTCACGGCGGGGCACCGCTCACGACGGCGGCTGATGTGTCAGGGTGGATCGTCCTATGAGCTCCCCCAAACCCCGGTGACCCAGAGAAACAGAACGGCCTTGCCCGCCCCGCCCCGCCGGAGACGGCCACACCTGGGCCCCCAGGGGTGCACGGTGCACGGTTCACGCATGCAGAGTCTGGGAGGGGCCGTGCTGCTCCCTGGGGACCAAGAGACCCCTCACCGGCCTGGGCTGTGCCGCGTCCCCGGGCAGAGCGCCTGGGGCCCCGTCTCAGCTCTCTACCGCGCAGACCCTGGACGGCAGCAGCAACTCCCTGGACTCCTGCCTTCTGTGCGAGCCCTGGCCTGACTGAGTTCCAGGCTCCCAGCATCAGCCCTGCCGCAGCCCAACCCACACGGGCTTCTGGGGACCGGAGATCGGGGCCGTCTGCCTCCGTCTCCGAAGTGTGCAGGGCCAGTGCCACAGTGCAGCCGAGCGGCCGGGCAGCGCCGGCACCCACATCGGTGCTGGCTCGAGTCCCGGCTGCTGCACTTGGGACCCAGCTCCCTGCGGATGCCCTGGGAGGCAGCAGAGGTGCTGGGGCCCCTGCGCCCACGTGGGAGACCCAGATGGAGTCCCTGGTTCCTGGCTTCGGCCTGGCCCAGCTGCAGTGGTGGCCGTCTGGAGAGTCACAGGGGAAGGCCCCCTCTGTCACTCTGCCATTTGAAGTGCAGGCCCCATGCAGTCAGAAGGGGTCCGGGCTCGCCGGGTCCATGGGTGCCAGGGGTCCGCCCGCTCTGGAGACCGGGCCCCCACGGCAAGGCCAGCGGAGCACCCACCTTGGCCCAGGCCAGCTTCTCCCGCACGGCGGCGTTGCCGGGCTCCACGTGGCGTGCGAACTTGAGGTTGTTGATGGTGTACTCGTGGCCGCAGTAGACCTTCTGAGGACAAAGCCGGGCCTGAGAGCGGGGAAGGTGCCTGCCCTGCCCTGGCCGCTCCTCGGGGACGCCCAGGTCACGGCCCCTCCCCGCCCAGGGTGCATACCGTGTCGGGGGGGAGCCGGCCCAGGACCTCGAGCAGGGCTCTGTACATCTCGTCCGCCGTGCCCTCGTAGAACTTGCCGCAGCCCGCCACGAACAGGGTGTCGCCTGCAACACAGTGCCAGACAGCCTGGCCTCGGGGCCCAGCCCACACCCCAGATGGCCACCGCCCCACCCTCCCCCAAACTCCCCAGAGGCAGCAGAGACCACAGCCAAGACCCCGGCCCCACAGCTCGGCCTCTGCCCGCCCGGCCCCTGCCCCGCCCCCGGCCCAGCATCCTCGGACGCAGAGCACACCTCACTGGTCCTGCCCAGGAGCCTGCAGGCTTCTCCCTCCTCACCTGCCCCTCATGCCTGCCCAGGCTGCTCCCCGATCCTCTCCTGCTGTGGCCGCCCCAGAGCTCACTGGCCACGTACAGCTGGTCTGCCCACAGGCGGTCCCTGGAGAGCAGCTCCCTGTCCTGCCAGGCGGGGGCCCGGCAGTGAGCACAGCACAGGCTGCAGCTCTGTCCTCCAGGGCTAGAGGGCGCTCCTGGCTTCCACTCCCACAGCCAAGCACCCACTTGTCAGGTCCCGGAGCGAACAGGGCAGGGCCAGCACCCACGACCACGCATCCCACCTGGGCCTCCCTGGGGACAAGGGACCCCCAGAGGGTGGGCAGGCCTGAGAGCTCCAGACTTCATGGAGAGCAAAGGGCGGGCGCAGCTGGGCTGGTCCCCACCCCCACCTCGCACAGCACCTGCGCGGGTTCCTCCCACCCCTTCCAGTCCAAGTTTCTGGAGTGTGCTCCAGCCCTCCCCTCATGGCCAGCTGCTCCCCCTGCGGCTCAGCCCTGCCTTCCTCCCCTCCCCCCCTCCCCCCAGGCATGGCAGTGCCAAGCCCGCCTTAGCCCCCACCGCAGCTGCAGGGGAGCACAGGCTGACACCTCCCCGGGGTCTTTTGGCTCAGTTCAGCTCTTGGGGAGCACCACCAGCCCGCACTGTCTCAGACGCCCCCCGCACCTTGGTCCAGTTTTCACACACTAAGAACGTAACCGAACGTGGGGCAGTGCTAAGCTTCCCTCTGCAGCGCCGCCATCCCACGTGGGCGCCGGTTCTAGTCCCGGCTGCCCCTCTTCCAGTCCAGCTCTCCGCTGTGGCCTGGGAAATGAGTGGAGGATGGCCCAGGTGCCTGGGCCCCGGCACCCGTGTGGGAGACCCGGAGGAAGATCCTGGCTCTTGCTCTGGCCTCGCCCAGCCCTGGCCATCTGGGGAGTGAACCAGCAGATGGAAGCTTGCTCACTTCCTCCCTGACGGTAACTCTACCTCTCAAATAACAAAAGTAACCTAAGGAAACTCTGCTCTACCAGTCACGGTGATGCCAGCGGCAGGTGGAGCCAGTGTCGCCAGCAGTCAGGCCTCCCCAACACCTTCTAATGCAAGGGACAGTCCTCAGGGAGCCGGCCGCGGTGGCCATGGCTCCCTCGCACCTGCCATGGGCCCGGGGGGGGGGGGGCAGTGAGAGCTGGGCGGGCGTCTGAGCAGAGCCTGTCCCCGCCTCCCCTCACGGGACCGCAGCCCAGCCGGCCCGGCCGCCCACACACCGCAGTGAGGCTGGGCCTCTTCTCTCCCTTTTACAAACGGAAACGGGGCCGGGGGCCAGGGGCCAGGGGCCGGCACGGGGCCAGCAGGACAGGGAGAGGAAAGCACCCCCCCCCCGGGAATCTCACAGGCCTAGGACCACCTGCAGACTCCCAGACCCCCGCGTCCCCCCAGCCCTCGGGGGAAGCCAGGGCCACTGCCCCCTCGGGAATCGCCTGGGACCACCTGCAGACTCCCTGCCGGGCCACTCCCCGACGCTGTGCACACAGCTGTACCTCACCTCCCGCCTTCCCGTGGCAGGCCCACGCCGCCAGTCCTCAACACGCCTGCTTGAGGGCTCACAGCCGACAGGACCGCCCCCCAGAGGCCGTTCTGCCCCACGGCACAGGGCTCTGCCACACGGGCCGCCGGCTTCAAGGCCACCGTGTGGGAACACCCAGGCTCCACCCCCAGGCCATGCCCACCTCAGCGGGAGGTCTGTCCCCCAGGCCCGCCACTGTGTGCTGGGAGGACCAGAGCGAGCAGACAGGCCCCCAGGAGCTGCCCCACACAGGCTCCACCCAACGCGGCGCTGAGGAGCGACAGGCAGGATGCCCGGCGCCCGGCACGCACACGCCGCACTCACCTGTGAACACAGCAGGCGGCTCCGCGCTGCCAGGCTTGCTCACCAAGTAGCAGATGTGTCCCGAGGTGTGGCACGGGGTCGACAGGCATTTGACGCTGAGAGACCCCACCTAAAGTGAAGCAGGCCACACGTGTGTGCACCATGGCGGGCAGTGCCACGCGCGAGGCCACACATGCATACACCACAGCGGGTAGCGCCACACGCGAGGCCACACGTGCATACACCACGCGGGCAGTGCCACGCCCGAGGCCACACGTGCGTGCACCATGGCGGGCAGCGCCACGCGCGAGGCCACACGTGCGTGCACCACGGCGGGCAGCGCCACGCGCGAGGCCACACGTGCGTGCACCACGGCGGGCAGCGCCACGCGCGAGGCCACACGTGCGTGCCCCACGGCGGGCAGCGCCACGCGCGAGGCCACACGTGCGTGCCCCACGGCGGGCAGCGCCACGCGCGAGGCCACACGTGCGTGCCCCACGGCGGGCAGCGCCACGCGCGAGGCCACACGTGCGTGCACCACGGCGGGCAGCGCCACGCGCGAGGCCACACGTGCGTGCACCACGGCGGGCAGCGCCACGCGCGAGGCCACACGTGCGTGCACCACGGCGGGCAGCGCCACGCGCGAGGCCACACGTGCGTGCACCACGGCGGGCAGCGCCACGCGCGAGGCCACACGTGCGTGCACCACGGCGGGCAGCGCCACGCGCGAGGCCACACGTGCGTGCACCACGGCGGGCAGTGCCACACCCGAGGCCACACGTGCGTGCACCACGGCGGGCAGTGCCATGCGTGAGGCCACGGCAGAACCGCAGGGCCTCACTCCCACTGAGCTGAGGCCAATCGCACCCCGCAGGGCCATGTGGTTTTGCTCCCCCCTCCCACCTGCCCAGTCCACTGTAACGCCGAGGGCGGTCTTGCCTGGTCTTGCCACACCCGCAGAGCCATGAGCGAGCGGCTCCCTCTGCTCTCAGCTGAGGCAGGCCAGGGAGGGGCGTGGAGGGGACAGCACCGCACCGTGTCCCCGCCCCAGTGCGCGGCTCACCTGCAGTGTGGACAGGTGTGTGACCTTGTGCGTCAGGGCCCCGATGCGGTCATCGCCTCCGTACACCTTCAGCCCGGGCTCCAGCTTGAGCAGCTTCTCGTTCCCACCGGCGTGGTCCCTGCAAGCCAAGCGGACACCTGGGCCACCCACGGGCCGGGGCCAGGGACCGGCGTGGTCCCTGCAAGCCGAGCGGACACCTGGGCCACCCGGGGACCGGGGCCAGGGACCGGCGTGGTCCCTGCAAGCCGAGCGGACACCTGGGCCACCCGCGGGCCGGGGCCAGGGACCGGCATGGTCCTTCCAAGCCGAGTGGACACCTGGGCCACCCGGGGACTGGCGTGGTCCCTGCAAGCCGAGCGGACACCTGGGCCACCCGCGGGCCGGGGCCAGGGACCGGCATGGTCCTTCCAAGCCGAGCGGACACCTGGGCCACCTGGGGACCGGCCTACTCTCAAGGCCTGACCACATGGGGCTGCTGTGTCCAAGCTCGCCCCTCAGAAGCAGAAAGGCGCCCACCCACACGGGGAGCAGGCGCCCACCCACGCGGGAAGCAGCCCCACAAGGAGCGTCCTCACACCGGCCACCGCCTGCCGTCCGTGAAGGGCAGGAACCACCAGCAGGCCTGGGACGTGGGACGTGGACGTGGGAGGCAGCTGGCGGTCCGTGAGCAGGCCCAGGGCCAGATCCCCCAGGGGGCCGGCCGTCTGAGGGTTCCCAGCTAGCTCCGAGGTGCGGCTCAGTCTGCGACCCACTGCCCTGGCAGTGTGGAACAGCAGCGCCGGGCGCCCACTCCCACCTTCCACCAGGACACCCAGGAGCACCCCAGCAGCTCGACCTGCCCCTGTGTGCTGGCACGGCGAGGAGTGGGCACACCGCAGGTCGGGAGCCTGGTGGCCAGCAGCCCCCTCCCTGCAGGTCCACCCGCGGGCTCCTGCCACGCAGAGCGGTAAGGGCAGGGCAGCAGCGCCCGGCTTCCGCACAGGCGTCACAGCCACCCTCCCCGGGCTCGGGGCTCGGGGCAGGAAGCCACGAGAGAGCGCGGACCCGCGCGCTGGTAGAGCCCAGGCGCCAGCAGGAGGCGCCGCTGCAGGAAGGGGGCCGGGCCAGCTCACAGCCCCACCCCCAAAGATCAAGCAAGGCCCCACGGCCCAGCTGCTGGCCTGAACTAAGGGCCCCGCAGGCCGTGTCCACGCACCAGGACTGGCCACAAGGAGAGAGGGCAGGGAGCCAGGGTGCTCTCCTGTGGCTGCCTTCACGCGACCATTTGGGAAAGAAAGTTACGAGCCCAGTAAACATGTCTTCCTAGCTTTGAAGAACCTCAAAGGTTTCAGAAAGCCAGGACCAGCCCTGGGGAGCGCCAGGCTGAGCCACTGCCCACGACGCGGGCGTGCCCCATCACAGCCCCGGCTCAGAGCCCTGCTGCGGGTCCAGCTCCCTGCTGACGCCACTGGGAAGGCAGTGGCCATGGCCCACGTGCTCGGCCCCCTGCCACCCACGTGGGCACCAGTGGCTACTAACTCATTTCTTCCCAGACGAGGGGCCGATATCCACTGCACGCCCCCGGGAGACTGGCAGGCGGCTGCTGGGGTCCCCTATCCCCGCGGCCCAGCAGGGGAGGAGGCTAAGGAGGCAGCTGGCGCTGGCCCTCTCCCCTCTCCCTCCATGACCAGAGCCCTGTGTGCTCCCTGAGACACAGCTGGGGGGAGGGGCTTCCAGGGCAGACGCGGGCAGGGCCCGCACTTACCAGTGGTGGTGCGTGGTGAGCACCGTGGTCAGCTTCACTCCATGTTTCCTCACCGTGTCTAGAACCTGCGGCCCCAGGGGAGGCAGGGCGGAGGTCACATCCCAGCCCTGGTGCAGTGCCAGGGCCCAGGCCTCCAGGGCAGCGGGGGGAGGGGCCGGTCCTCTCCTGGTTCCTCCCACACGCAGGGCCTTCAAAGGCACACGAGTGTGGCTCTGGGTGGCAAAACCTTTGCTCCCCCTCCCCCCCCGCCCACTCTCACCAGAGTAGGCGGCCACTGGTCTGTTTTTCTAGAACTCAATGGGCTGGCTCCCCCTTGGCCTGGCACAGCTGCCGAGACACCACGTCACGGGACCCCGCTGCCAGGAGAGCCGGCGGCCCGCGCACCTTCTGGGGCTGCACCGGGTCCACAATGGCGGCCTCCTTGGTGTCGTCGTCGATCACCAGGTACATGTAGTTGTCCGTCAGGGCAGGCAGCAACTCGACCTTCATGGCACCCTGCCGCACCGTCACACTCCTCCTGGAACCCGAAAGGCAGACGAGGGATCCCAGCAGGCCTGGCCCTGAAGGCAGAGGGCAGCCTCCGGTCAGCGTCCCACCCCCCCCACGCCCGACGGCCCGGGCAGCCTGCGGCAAGGGGGCTGGGGCAGGACGACGGTCTCCCCGGACCAGGGAGAACGAACGGGTCACGCTCACACCAGGGACATCAGCGCTTCTCCGCCAGCCCAGCCTGAGCCTTCCCTGGCCTCCCAAGTGGGCCCCGCCGGGTCCAGGTCCCAGGCTGGGAGAGGAGGACTCGCCCAGCGGGCTGGGCCGGCGTGGGCGTGGGCGGGGAGGCGCCGTGACAGGTGACAGACGCCAAAGTCTTCCCAGCGATGCAGCTCCCACTGACTCCGAAATACACGACCCCCACCCCCACCCCACCCCGGCCTTAGCTCTGAGGCGGGGCACGGGGACCCAGCCTCTCCCAGAAGGGACCCGGAGGGCCGCAGCTCCAGCGATCGCTGACCACAGCAAGGTGTCCACTCCCCCTCTGACACCAGCTGGGCAGCCCCCAGAGCCACCTCCTGGCGCACAGCAAAGTCAGCATTTTTGTATGCCCAGCTCTCTGGGGTCCTCTCTCTCCCCGGGCCGGTACTGTCCCAGCGCCCTGCAGGTCGGGACCCCCGGGCGGGACCACCGCCCTGCCCTGGGCGTGGGAGCGCCCGGGGGACAACCTGGGGCCACCCCGAGACTGTCGCCTAACCCAGCGCGGCCTGGAAGACCTGCAGCCCTCGGTGCGGGCCCAGTCCGCGGACACGTCTCGCTGGCCGCAGGGCGCCACGCCCGGCCCGGCCCGGCCCAGGCCCCCTCGCACGAGCGGCCCTCCGGGGACCTCGGAAAACAGGCTCCGGAACCCTGACAGCTGTCAGTAAGCCGGGCTCGCTCCGCGCCTCGCGTCCGGCCCCGCGGCTACCTCAGCCGGACGTGCAGTCATCAGGTGACGCCGAGACCCCCGCCCCGCCGGCCACCCCGGGACGCGGGGCGCGCAGGCCGCGGCGGCGGGGCTCCCTTACCGGCGCGGGTCCTGCGGCCCCTGGACAGCCTGACTCACTCCCGCGCCCCTGCGCTCGCTCCCGCGGCCCGGCGGGCAGCGCGGACTCAGGCACCTGCGTCAACAGAAAACGGCGTCAGCGGGCGCGGCCCAACGGCCGTCCACGCGCCCCCTGGGCCCGCCAGGCCGCCCGGCCCACCTACCCAGGCCGCGGCGGGCGCAGGCGGCTCCCAGTGCGGCGAGGCTCCGACGGCCGAGGAGCCAGCGGCCGAGAACCATGACCCGAGCCGGGCTGGACAGACGGCCGCGCCGCTCGGGCCGCACAACGCCGGCGCCGGCGCGCTCAGCCAATCAGCGCCCGCCTCGCCCCGCCCCGCCCCCGCCCGCAGCCAATCAGCGCCCACCTCGCGCAGGCTCGTACCGCCCCGCGCCGCCCCCAGCCAATCAGCGCCCACCTCGCGCCGCCCCAGCCAACCGGCGCGCTCGCGTCCGGCCGCGGCCGGCGTCGGGTTCCGGCGGTGGGCGGCGGCGTCCGCCTCTCGCGGCCCGGGGCCAGCGGCCGAGGCCAGGTTGCTCCGAGGCGGCGGCTGGACGGAGGCCTCCCGGGCCGAGCAGCGGGTAGGGCGGGCAAGCGCTGACGGGACGGCGATCCTCGGCCGCGCGTCCCCTGCGGGCCGCCGTAGGCGTCACGTGACCGCCCGGCGAGCGCCATGGCGGCGCCGAAGCCGCTGTCCCGCTTCTGGGAGTGGGGGAAGAACATCGTGTGCGTGGGCAGGAACTACGCGGAGCACGCGCGCGAGATGCGCAGCGCCGTGCCGCGCGAGCCCGTGCTGTTCCTGAAGCCGAGCAGCGCCTACGCGCCCGAGGGCGCGCCCGTGCTCGTGCCCCCCTACACGCGCGACCTGCAGCACGAGCTGGAGCTGGGCGTGGTGGTGGGCGCGCGCGCGCGCGCCGTGCCCGAGGCCGCGGCCATGGACTACGTGGGGCGGCTACGCGCTGTGCCTGGACATGACGGCCAGGGACGTGCAGGACGAGTGCAAGCGGCAGGGCCTGCCCTGGACGCTGGCCAAGGGCTTCGCCTCCTCCTGCCCCGTGAGCGCCTTCGTGCCCAAGGCGCGCGTGCCCGACCCGCACCGCCTGCGCCTCTGGCTGCGGGTCAACGGCGAGCTCCGGCAGCAGGGCGACACGGCCGCCATGCTCTTCTCCGTCCCCTACCTCGTCAGCTACGTGTCCCGGGTGCTGACGCTGGAGGAGGGGGACCTGCTGCTCACCGGGACGCCCGAGGGCGTGGGGCCCGTGAGGGAAGGCGACACGATCGAGGCGGGCATCGAGGGCCTGGTCAGCATGCGGTGCGAGGTGCGGCCGTGGCAGGCCTGAGCGCGCCAGGCCCCGGCCTCGCCAGCTGCGGCAGCGGGACGCGGCCGTCTTGTGCGCAAAGTCTAGGAAGGAAGTGGACTGGCCCAGGGGCACGGAGGAGCCTGGACCCTGCGGGGAAGAATCTCAAGGCTTCGTGACCGTGGCCGAAACTGGACTCCAGGGCGTCGCCCTAGGAGGGGCAGAACCGCGGGACACTGAGCCGCGGACTTGGACTTGGACATCAGGAGGCTTCTGTAGACATCAAAACTTCCAAACTACCGCCGCCCCCGGCCCCCGGGTCAGCTGTGGTGGTCATGTCCGGGAAGCTGCGCCCACGCGGCCACGGGATAGGGAAAGCAGGTGGAGAGCTCGCTGCTGGCTTGAGGGGTCTGCCTTACCCATGGATTCGGTGTTGGGAGGGTAATTTCCTAATTCTGTTAGCCAAATAAATCTGTTTTGTGTGGCTTGGAAGTGTGCTCTTTCCCGTCACCGGCCCCCCAGGAGGGAGGTCTGTCCACCTTTGACCTTCGACCTTCAGCCTCCTGAGCAGCTAGCTGCTCTGCTAAAGGTTATTCAGCACCTGCACCACCCAGCCCGGGATCAGGGAGCCCAGGGGGCGGGTGGGGGTGGGGTAAGGGAGCCTGGGGGGGGAAGGGGTGGGGGCTAAGGGAGCCTGGGGGGGGAAGGGGTGGGGGCTAAGGGAGCCTGGGGGGGGAAGGGGTGGGGGTAAGGGAGCCTGGGGGGGGGAAGGGGTGGGGGTAAGGGAGCCTGGGGGAAAGGGGTGGGGGTAAGGGAGCCTGGGGGGGGGGAAGGGGTGGGGGTAAGGGAGCCTGGGGGGGGAAGGGGTGGGGGTAAGGGAGCCTGGGGGAAAGGGGTGGGGGTAAGGGAGCCTGGGGGGGGGAGGGGGGGTAAGGGAGCCCAGGGGGCGGGTGGGGGTGGGGGTAAGGGAGCCTGGGGGGGGAAGGGGTGGGGGTAAGGGAGCCTGGGGGGGAAGGGGTGGGGGTAAGGGAGCCTGGGGGAAAGGGGTGGGGGTAAGGGAGCCTGGGGGGGAAAGGGGTGGGGGTAAGGGAGCCTGGGGGGGAAAGGGGTGGGGGTAAGGGAGCCTGGGGGAAAGGGGTGGGGGTAAGGGAGCCTGGGGGGGAAAGGGGTGGGGGTAAGGGAGCCTGGGGGGGGAAAGGGTGGGGGTAAGGGAGCCTGGGGGGGGGAAGGGGTGAGCCTGGGGGAAAGGGGTGGGGGTAAGGGAGCCTGGGGGGGGGAAGGGGTGGGGGTAAGGGAGCCTGGGGGGGAAAGGGGTGGGGGTAAGGGAGCCTGGGGGGGAAAGGGGTGGGGGTAAGGGAGCCTGGGGGGGGAAAGGGGTGGGGGTAAGGGAGCCTGGGGGGGAAAGGGGTGGGGGTAAGGGAGCCTGGGGGGGGGAAGGGGTGGGGGTAAGGGAGCCTGGGGGGGGGAAGGGGTGGGGGTAAGGGAGCCTGGGGGGGGAAAGGGGTGGGGGTAAGGGAGCCTGGGGGGAAAGGGGTGGGGGTAAGGGAGCCTGGGGGAAAGGGGTGGGGGTAAGGGAGCCTGGGGGGGAAAGGGGTGGGGCTAAGGGAGCCTGGGGAGGAAAGGGGTGGCGGGCTGCCCTTGGCTCCTGCCCACCCTTGTTGAGAAAACAGCGTCTTGGCAGGACGCAGGGCTGGCCGCCCAGGGCACCCGTTGCAGCCCAGTCCTCCGTGCACCCGGGAGGCGTCTGGCCTGGAACAAAGCCGAGAACATCTGATTTAGCAATAATTTGCCGAGCACTTAGTGCTGCTGGCCTTGGGCCTTGTGCCAAGTGCGCAGTATGTTTCTGTCTTATGGAATGCACAGTACATCCGCCCGCCGCTCCTGTCCCCAGAGGAGGGGTAAAGGTTTAGATGTAGGAGCCAAGAGGCCCAGTGTAGGTCACGCAGCTGCGTGGCAGTGCCAGGAGGTAACCCAGCTGTCCTGGACCAGACCTCAAGTCTTGACTGCACGCAAGTGCGCCTGTGAGTGGACGCCCAGGCTCACGTGTGCATCACTGAGGTGATCCCACCGTCGGGTCTACCAAGCGTCGTCGCTCTTACCTACTCTTAGTTGTTGTGGTTTTAAGCTTTTATTTATCTGAGAGGCAGAGTTAGAGACAGAGAGGGAGAGACAGAGAGAAAGGCCCCCCATCCGCTGGTTCACTCCCCAGATGGACACAATGGCCAGTGCTCAGTTGATCTGAAGCCAGGAGCCAGGAGCTTCCTCCAGGTCTCCCGTGGGGTGCAGGGCCCAAGCACTTGGGCCATCCTCCACTGCCCTCCCGGGCCACAGCAGAGAGCTGGCCTGGCAGAGGGGCAACCGGGACAGGAGCTGGAGCCCATGTGGGACACCGGTGTCGTAGGTGGGAGGTCAGCCCGCTACACCACAGCACTGGCCCCTTAATTTTCTTCTAATTGTGTGGGGCTACACGTTTACTACAGAAGCTCCAGCAACTACAGGGAAACAGACGGACGCTGCGGCCATTACCTACCCCGAGAAGCCAAAGTGAACCGTTCGGGGCCCATTCCTCCAACCTGGGGCTGTAACTGATCGTGTAAGTGGATTCGCTCACAGCAGACATTTCCTGACTTTTTGCCGTGTGTCGGTTTCTGTCTACACTGGTATCTTCAGTGACTGAGACGACACTGAGTCAGCTGTCCATCTCTGCGCACGGAGCAGCCTGTTCTCTCTCGCTAGGTTCCCGTACGTGGACAAAGGGTGGACGCACGTTCCAGGTGCAGGCGGCATCCGTGCGAGTGCTCAGGGAGAGGCTGCTTAAGGGAGCACATAGTGTAAGGTGGGGGCAAAGGGCACACGTGGCCTCCCTCGGGAGGTGGCACAAGCCGGCACCCAGACTGCGTGGTGCCCCGGGGTCAAGGCTCCCCGGCCGGTGCAGCAGTGTCTGTCACAGACAGCTGACATCGGCGTCACAGGCTCAGCACAGTGCTCGGGTGCAAGGGTCCAAAATACACCAAGTCTACTGCTGAGCTCACGGTAACTCCTGCGTCCAGAACCCATCTCCCAGTTTGTCTCGAGTAAATGCAGACTGTGGAAATGCAGAGGATCGACACAAAGAACTCCACTGCCTTTGGTAGACTCCACAAGTGGCTACTGTGTGTGTGCCTCTATCTATTCAGATTTCCCATACACAATAAACCATATCACACTTAACGCCCTGGTACATTAGTGCATACAGAACATAACAGCTGCTGGGGTCAACACGGTGGCAAATGGGTGAAGCCACCACCCGTGACACCGGCACCCCACACCCGAGCGCCAGTCTAAGTCCCAGCTGCTCTGCTTCCAATCCAGTTCCCCCTGAAAACAACAGAAGATGCCCACGTGCCTGGGCCCTGCCGCTCACGCTGGAGACCTGGAGAGAGTCCCAGGCTCCTGGCTTTAGCCTGGCCCAGACCTGGCTGTTGCAGCCACTTGGGAGTGAATCAGTGGATGGAAAATATTCCTTCTCTCTCTCTCTCTCTCTCTCTCTCTCTCTCTCTCTCCCCCTCTCTCTGTTGCTCTGCCTTTAAAATGAAATAAGAATAAACATTTTAAGAGTAGGGTTTTTTTGTTTGTTTGTTTGTTTGTTTTTGACAGGCAGAGTGGACAGTGAGAGAGAGAGACAGAGAGAAAGGTCTTCCTTTTGCCGTTGGTTCACCCTCCAATGGCCGCCGCAGCCGGCGCACCGCGCTGATCCGATGGCAGGAGCCAGGTGCTTCTCCTGCTCTCCCATGGGGTGCAAGGCCCAAGCACCTGGGCCATCCTCCACTGCACTCCCTGGCCACAGCAGAGAGCTGGCCTGGAAGGGGGGCAACCGGGACAGAATCCGGTGCCCCGACCGGGACTAGAACCCGGTGTGCCAGCGCCACAAGGCGGAGGATTAGCCTAGTGAGCTGCGGCGCCGGCTTAAGAGTAGTTTTAAACAAAATGTGGTCAGTAAATATAGGTGTACATGATTTTTTTTTTTTTTTTTTTTGACAGGCAGAGTAGACAGTGAGAGAAAGAAACAGAAAGAAAGGTCTTCCTTTTCTGTTGGTTCACCACCACCACCCCCAATGGCCGCTGCGGCCGGCGCACCACACTGATCCGAAGCCAGGAGCCAGGCGCTTCTCCTGGTCTCCCATGGGGTGCAGGGCCCAAGCACTTGGGCCATCCTCCACTGCACTCCCGGGCCACAGCAGAGAGCTGGCCTGGAAGAGGGGCAACCGGGACAGAATCTGGCACCCCAACTGGGACTAGAACCCAGGGTGCCAGCATTGCAGGCAGAAGATTAGCCTAGTGAGCCGTGGCACCAGCCTACACGATCGTTTTTAACAACTGCACCTTACTGAGATCACATGCCCCAGAAGCAGAGCCTGACCCGGGGATTCTTGTTCAGGACTTCTTAACAATTTTTTGTTTATTTGAAAGGCAGAGTTACGGGGAGTGGGGAGGGGAGGGGTCTTCCATTTGCTGATTCACTCCCCAAATGGCTGCAACAGCCAGAGCTGGGTGGGTCCGAAGCCAGGAGCCAGGAGCTTCCTCTGGGTCTCCCACACAGATGCAGGGTCCCAAGGACTTGGGGCATCTCCTGCTGCTTTCCAGGCGCATTAAGGACTGGAAGTGGAGCAGCCAGGACACAAACTGGTGCCCATATGGTTGCCAACAATGAAGACAGCAGCTTAACTCCACCACAGCGCCGGCCCCATCCACTGCATGGACGGCCCACCTACAGCTAAGCACGTGAGAGATCTGGATTATGTTCCAGGCTCCCAGCTTTGGCTTGAACCAGCCCCAAGTCCCAGCCAGCAGCAGATAGGCTGGCTCACTTTCTCTGTCTCTAAAAATAATTTTAAAAAGTAATTAAGGGCCCGGCACTGTGGCGCAGTAGGTTAATCTTCCACCTGCAGTGCTGGCATCCCATATGGGTGCTGGTTCTAGTTCCAGCTGCTCCTCTTCTGATCCAGCTCTTCACTATGGCCTGGGAAGGCAGTAGAAGATGGCCAAAGTCCTTGGGCCCCTGCACCTACGTGGGAGACCTGGAAGAAGCTCCAGGCTTCTGGCTTCGGATTGGCGCACAGCTCCAGCCGTTGTGGCTATTTGGGAAGTGAACCAACGGAAGGAAGACCTCTCTGTCTCTCTCACTGTCTGTAACTCTACCTCCCAAGTAAATAAATAAAATCTTTAAAAAATAAAAGTAATTGGGGCCGGCGCCGTGGCTCACTTGGCTAATCCTACACCTGCGGCACTGGCATCCCATATGGGCACCAGGTTCTAGTCCTGGTTGCTCCTCTTCCAGGCCAGCTCTCTGCTGTGGCCCAGGAGTGCAGTGGAGGATGGCCCAAGTGCTTGGGCCCTGCACCCCATGGGAGACCAGGAGAAGCACCTGGCTCCTGGCTTCGGATTGGTGCAGCGCCAGCCGTGGCGGCCACCTGGGGGGTGAACCAACGGAAGGAAGACCTTTCTCTCTGTCTGTCTATAACTCTAATAAAAAAAGTAATTAAAAATAAAGATGATGATGTCAGGACAGAGGCTCCAGGGGAATAGCAGGGCACGGGTGAGGGATGGGGTCTGCACTGCTGCGGTGCTTGTTTCTTCTACTTTTTCGAGTGACTGAACTCTGGCTAACGTACAGCTGAATTTCAGATACTAACCGGCTGGTAATATTTACTTCATAAATGTGTGAGCTATACTTTGTGAAGCACTTTGGATTCAGTGTGGCTGGACTCTTAGGTGTCGTCAGATGAACAAGCAGTGGCGCTGACCCTAAAGCCAGTGAGGAGCTGACGGAGCCCTTTGCTGGCTGACTGGGGCCCCAGGCTGTGGCTGCAGCCCGGGAGGCCTGCTCCATCACGCAGCACAAGCCAGAGGTGAGGCAGCGGGACCAGCTGAGGACCCTGGACTCGGAGCCCAGACCCTGGTGCTTCTGGACCTGCTGCTGGAGTTCAGGCCACCAGGGCCCGGCAGATCAGCTCCAGACACGACCTGCGTGGCATCCCTTCCCTGTGTCCTGAGCTGCTGGACATGGGGCCCAGTGGTCAGGTGCCACCTCCACCCTTGCTTAACCAGGGGTCAGCTCCCCTCACTCCTCCACATATGGTAAAACCGAGGGAAACATTGCTGGCAAGGTAAGTTTCTCTCCCAAGACCCACTTTATAAAGGAGCTTCCTAGACTCACTTTTCCCTTTTTCCAATCCTGTGGCAGGTGACGGCAGCCTCTGGGAGTGCCAGCCCCAGCACAGGCCGGCCGAGCCTCCTGTGTCCTAGCACCCTGCGTGGGGCCACCCCTTGAAGCTCCACACACTCAGGTAACCTTTGGAGCTGGTCCCCTCCCTGCTGCTTCAGACTCATGAATCCCAGCAGCACACTGACCTCCACACCACGGCATGGTCAGCATGTCCTCACAGAAGGGAAGGGGTCAGCCAGGCTCCACAGCGACGCAGTGGTCACGCCGCGGCAGCACACGGCCCCTCGCCCTGGCCCGGCCGAGGACGAGCCACCACACTCCAGTGGTAGTTCTTAGAGGCTCTCATCTTTTTCCAGGGACCAAAATGGGACGTGGCTTAAGGAAGAAACCATTCGTCCTGCAGGAGAGACTGAGCCTGTTTATTAACACAAACATTTTCCAAGGGGAGGGCACAGGGCAGCACAGTGGAAAGGCCTTGTGAGCAGCAGGTCGGCTGAGGGCTTTCAGACTTGCCCCAGACTAACTCCGGGAGGAAGCACAGCCACAATTCATGGGAGCATTCCCAGCATATTTAAACAAAATATATTTATCCATAATTTTCAAATTAACATTCTATTTTAAAGAGTCAAAACTCCAAACTTCTCCAGAGTTTGAAACAATATGTGAGGGCCGGCGCTGCGGTGTGGAGGTATGGCCACCGCCTGCAGTGCCGGCATCCCATATGGGCGCTGGTTTGAGTCCTGGCTGCTCCACTTCTGATCCAGCTCTCTGCTGTGGTCTGGGAAAGCAGTAGAAGATGGCACAAGTCCTTGGGCCCCTGCACCTGCGTGGGAGACCCGGAGGAAGCTCCTGGCTCCTGGCTTGGATCAGCGCAGCTCCAGCGGTCATGGCCATCTGGGGAGTGAACCAGTAGATGGAGGACCTCTCTCTCTCTCTCTCTCTCTCTCTGCCTTTCAAATAAAATAAATAAATCTAGAAAAAATGATATGTGGTTTTAAAAGTGTCCTTGTCCAGACAACTGCCGACTGGCCTCTGCGGGGTCTGCACGCACACATGAGAGAACGCTGGTTCTCAGCCCACCCCTCGCTCTGGGCGAGGAAACAAGCTGTGGGGAGAAGAGAGACACAGAGGGTGAGCTGTAAAGCCACCAAGTTTATAAAGCTGAAAACCAGTGGCCACAGAGACCTGCAAGAAAGCTCTGTCTACAGATGTTAACATAAACTTCTTACAATTGCAAGACATTGAAAAGGGTTCCAGTCTCAAGCAGAGAGCATGGGAGAGAAATTACAGCTTCTGCCAGTGATTTTGCAAAGACCCCTAACATTTTCCATGACTTTTCTCTTAGGAAACTGGGATTACAAACCCAACCTGTAGAGGAGAGGGCTTACTGTGCGCTGACCGCCAGCTGCGACACACACAAGCCTGCAGCGCTGACACACAGGCCACAGGTTAGCACAACACGGTGTATTAGTGCTGCTGTTTGGCAATTTGCAAAGCACTTCAACAACATTAATTCACTATGAGGTGGGGAGATATGCCAAACACTCATTTCCAAGAAGAGAGAAACATGCTAGCATAAGGAAAAACAGAGAAGGCCTGTGCATGGGCGACCCAGATAGGAGGAGGTCTGCAGTGTGGCCTGTGCATGGGCGACCCAGATAGGAGGAGGTCTGCAGTGTGGCACGGCAGGGCACCCTGGGAGTGATCTGCTTCTGGGGCTCCACACCTGCCACGGCACGGGCTGAGCTGTGTTTCGGCTGTGGGTGGTGGGAAACTGATAATGACACAAGTGATGCTGTTCATGGAGGTCCACAGGAATGTTTCCTGGGCGTAGATGCATTGATGCTGCCCTGTGGACGACAGCAATTTTGTACCAGTTTTGTAAGAAATCCATTTCAGCATTTCTGATGTGTCTATTCTTTTGATTTTCCTTTGAACATCTTTTTAACATACTAGTTCCTTCATCAAATAGAGTTAAATGAAACCTAATATGTTCATTTTATTTTTAAGTTTTATTTTTTGAAAGGAAGAGTTATGGAGAGAGCAAGACATGGCGGGGGGTGGGGTGGGTGGGAATCTTCCATCCGCTGGTTCACTTCCCAAATGCCTCCAACAGCCACGGCTGGGCAAGGCCAAAGCCAGGAGCCCAGAACTCCATCCAGGTCTCCCATGTGGGTGGCAGGTGCCCAAGTACTTGGCCATCCTCCGCTGCTTTCCCAGGCTCATTAATGCATTAACAGGGGAAGCAGAGCAGCCTGGACTTGAACCAAACTCTGATATGGGATGCTGGCATCACAGGGGAAGCTACCCCACATGCCACAATGCCGGCCTCTGTTCATTTTAATTTTGTTCAAGAGTTACGGTTTTATCCTTTTTTTGAAATCATTCTTTAATGCTAATATCAAACATATAAGGAATTTTAGTACTACTTTGGTTTTTTGTTTCTGGAGATTTATTTGAAAGGCAGAGTGTCAGAGAGAGAAGGGGAAAGGGGGGGGGATCTTTTTTTTTTTTTTTTTTGACAGGCAGAGTTAGACAGAGAGAGAGAGAGAGAGAGAGAAAGGTCTTCCTTTCCCGTTGGTTCACCCCCCAAATGGCCGCTATGGCCGATCCAAAGCCAGGAGCTAGGTGCTTCCTCCTGGTCTCCCATGCGGGTGCAGGGTCCAAGCACTTGGGCCATCCTCCACTGCACTCCCGGGCCACAGCAGAGAGCTGGACTGGAAGAGGAGCAACCAGGACAGAATCCGGCGCCCCAACCGGGACTAGAACCCCAGGGTGCCAGCGCTGCAGGTGGAGGATTAGCCTAGTGAGCCGCAGCGTCGGCTGAGAGGGATCTTCTACCTGCTGGTTCATTCCCCAAATGACCACAATTGCTAGAGGTAGGCCAGGTTGAAGCCAAGAGCCAGGAATTCAATCTGTATCTTCCATGTGAGCTGCAGGGACTCAAATATTTGGGCCATCTTCCACTGCTTTCCCAGGCCACAGCAGGGAGCTGGATTGGAAGTGGAGCAGCCAGTGCTTTGATATGGGATGCTGGTGTCACAAGCCAGTTTAACCTGCTACATCACAAGTGCTGGCTTAACCCATCGTGCCACAGCGCGGGCCGTTATTACTTTGTTTTAAGACATTAAAATGAATTCTCTCTGAACCCCCTCCAATGGAACCATTTTGGGTACCTATTATTTTAACTAAAGTATACTAAATATATAAATATTCAGTCTGGATAAATATTTTGTTATTTTCATATTAACAAAATAGTATTAAGTTCTAATTTCTAAATTACATGTTCTGTTCTGATTATAGCAATTGAAATAGTATTTGAGTCTCATGGTCTTCATCACATCTTGTGATGTGGCACAACCACTTCACAGCCACTTAAAATCTCTGTTAAACCCAACTTCAATGTTTTAATACATTCTTTGGAAAGTCACAATGCCCATTTACTTGAGGACAATGTGTCATGTCTGGATCAAGTTTGGAAAACCATAAGTAACTTCCCATGAATCAATCTGCTTATTTGAGAGTCACAGAGACCCTCAGAGAGAAATTTTCCAACTGTTGTTTCAGTCCCAAATGCTGCCATGGCTGGGGCCTGTCAGGGGCCAGGAAATCAACCCAGTCTCCCGTGTTGGTGGCAGGGAGCTATCAACTTGAGTCCCCAGCTGCAGTGTCCCCAGATGTACATCAGCCTGAAGCTGGAAGCGAGAGGAGCACCAGGACTTGAACCCAGGCACTCCAATCTGAGATAGGCGTGTCCCAAGCAATGCCTTTTTTTTTAAGGTTTATTTATGTATTTCAAAGTCAAAGTTGGAGGGGAGAGATTGATCTTCCATCACTGGTTCACCCCCTAGATGGCTACAATGACCAGGACTGAGCCAGGCCAAATCCAGGAGCCAGGAGCTTCATCCAAGTTTCCCTCATGGATGCAGGGGTTCAAGTACTTGGGCCATATTCTACTGCTTTTCCCAGGCCATTAGCAGGGTGCTGGATCAGAAGTGGAGCAGCTGGGACATGAACCAGCATCCATATGCAATGTCCATGTCACAGATGGCAGCTTTACCTGCTATGCCACAGCACCAGCCCCACCCCACCCCACCCCCTGCTGCAAGAGTATCACAACCACTAGGCTGAATGCCTGCTCTGAATTTAAATCTATCAGACTCATTGACAACTGGTCTGGAGGGACTCTTTTATCTGGAAGGAAAACTTACAGTTGGTCAAAGAACCAAATGAATCGGCTTCGGGAATAGACAGTGTTCAAGGTGGGATGGGACAGACAGTGTTCAAGGTGGGATGGGGACAGTGTTCAAGGTGGGATGGGGACAGACAGTGTTCAAGGTGAGATGGGGACAGACAGTGTTCAAGGTGGGATGGGGACAGACAGTGTTCAAGGTGGGATGGGGACAGACAGTGTTCAAGGTGGGATGGGGACAGACAGTGTTCAAGGTGGGATGGGGACAGACGGTGTTCAAGGTGGGATGGGGACAGACGGTGTTCAAGGTGGGATGGGAACAGACGGTGTTCAAGGTGGGATGGGGACAGACGGTGTTCAAGGTGAGATGGGGACAGACAGTGTTCAAGGTGGGATGGGGACAGTGTTCAAGGTGGGATGGGGACAGACAGTGTTCAAGGTGGGATGGGGACAGTGTTCAAGGTGGAATGGGGACAGACAGTGTTCAAGGTGGGATGGGGACAGACGGTGTTCAAGGTGGGATGGGGACAGACAGTGTTCAAGGTGGGATGGGGACAGTGTTCAAGGTGGGATGGGGACAGACAGTGTTCAAGGTGAGATGGGGACAACGGTGTTCAAGGTGGGATGGGGACAGACAGTGTTCAAGGTGAGATGGGGAAAGACGGTGTTCAAGGTGGGATGGGGACAGACGGTGTTCAAGGTGGGATGGGGACAGACAGTGTTCAAGGTGGGATGGGGACAGACGGTGTTCAAGGGGAGATGGGGACAGACGGTGTTCAAGGTGGGATGGGGACAGACGGTGTTCAAGGTGGGATGGGGACAGACAGTGTTCAAGGTGGGATGGGGACAGACAGTGTTCATGGTGGGATGGGGACAGACGGTGTTCAAGGTGGGATGGGGACAGACGGTGTTCAAGGTGGGATGGGGACAGACGGTGTTCAAGGTGAGATGGGGACAGTGTTCAAGGTGGGATGGGGACAGACGGTGTTCAAGGTGGGATGGGGACAGACGGTGTTCAAGGTGAGATGGGGACAGTGTTCAAGGTGGGATGGGGACAGACGGTGTTCAAGGTGAGATGGGGACAGATGGTGTTCAAGGTGGGATGGGGACAGACAGTGTTCAAGGTGAGATGGGGACAGACAGTGTTCAAGGTGGGATGGGGACAGACAGTGTTCAAGGTGGGATGGGGACAGACAGTGTTCAAGGTGGGATGGGGACAGACGGTGTTCAAGGTGGGATGGGGACAGACAGTGTTCAAGGTGGGATGGGGACAGACGGTGTTCAAGGGGAGATGGGGACAGACGGTGTTCAAGGTGTGATGGGGACAGACGGTGTTCAAGGTGGGATGGGGACAGACAGTGTTCAAGGTGGGATGGGGACAGTGTTCAAGGTGGAATGGGGACAGACAGTGTTCAAGGTGGGATGGGAACAGACGGTGTTCAAGGTGGGATGGGGACAGACAGTGTTCAAGGTGGGATGGGGACAACGGTGTTCAAGGTGAGATGGGGACAGACAGTGTTCAAGGTGGGATGGGAACAGACAGTGTTCAAGGTGAGATGGGGGCAGACGGTGTTCAAGGTGAGATGGGAACAGACAGTGTTCAAGGTGAGATGGGGACAGACGGTGTTCAAGGTGGGATGGGGACAGACAGTGTTCAAGGTGAGATGGGGACAGACAGTGTTCAAGGTGAGATGGGAACAGACAGTGTTCAAGCTGAGATGGGAACAGACAGTGTTCAAGGTGGGATGGGGACAGACGGTGTTCAAGGTGAGATGGGGACAGTGTTCAAGGTGGGATGGGGACAGACAGTGTTCAAGGTGGGATGGGAACAGACAGTGTTCAAGGTGACATGGGGACAGACAGTGTTCAAGGTGAGATGGGACAGACAGTGTTCAAGGTGGGATGGGGACAGACGGTGTTCAAGGTGGGATGGGGACAGACAGTGTTCAAGGTGGGATGGGGACAGACAGTGTTCAAGGTGGGATGGGGACAGACGGTGTTCAAGGTGAGATGGGGACAGTGTTCAAGGTGGGATGGGGACAGTGTTCAAGGTGAGATGGGGACAGACGGTGTTCAAGGTGGGATGGGAACAGACAGTGTTCAAGGTGGGATGGGGACAGACAGTGTTCAAGGTGAGATGGGGACAGACGGTGTTCAAGGTGAGATGGGGACAGAAGTGTTCAAGGTGGGATGGGGACAGTGTTCAAGGTGGGATGGGGACAGACAGTGTTCAAGGTGGGATGGGGACAGACGGTGTTCAAGGTGGGATGGGGACAGACGGTGTTCAAGGTGAGATGGGGACAGTGTTCAAGGTGGGATGGGGACAGACAGTGTTCAAGGTGGGATGGGGACAGACGGTGTTCAAGGTGAGATGGGGACAGTGTTCAAGGTGGGATGGGGACAGACGGTGTTCAAGGTGGGATGGGAACAGACAGTGTTCAAGGTGGGATGGGGACAGACAGTGTTCAAGGTGAGATGGGGACAGACGGTGTTCAAGGTGAGATGGGGACAGTGTTCAAGGTGGGATGGGGACAGACAGTGTTCAAGGTGGGATGGGGACAGACAGTGTTCAAGGTGAGATGGGGACAGTGTTCAAGGTGGGATGGGGACACACGGTGTTCAAAGTGGGATGGGGACAGACGGTGTTCAAGGTGAGATGGGGACAGTGTTCAAGGTGGGATGGGGACAGACGGTGTTCAAGGTGGGATGGGGACAGACAGTGTTCAAGGTGGGATGGGGACAGACAGTGTTCAAGGTGAGATGGGGACAGATGGTGTTCAAGGTGAGATGGGGACAGACAGTGTTCAAGGTGGGATGGGGACAGACGGTGTTCAAGGTGGGATGGGGGCAGACAGTGTTCAAGGTGGGATGGGGACAGACAGTGTTCAATGTGAGATGGGGACAGACGGTGTTCAAGGTGGGATGGGGACAGACAGTGTTCAATGTGAGATGGGGACAGACGGTGTTCAAGGTGAGATGGGGACAGACGGTGTTCAAGGTGAGATGGGGACAGACAGTGTTCAAGGTGGGATGGGGGCAGACAGTGTTCAAGGTGGGATGGGGACAGTGTTCAAGGTGGGATGGGGACAGACGGTGTTCAAGGTGATATGGGAACAGACGGTGTTCAAGGTGAGATGGGAACAGACAGTGTTCAAGGTGGGATGGGGGCAGACAGTGTTCAAGGTGGGATGGGGACAGACGGTGTTCAAGGTGATATGGGAACAGACGGTGTTCAAGGTGAGATGGGGACAGACAGTGTTCAAGGTGGGATGGGGACAGACGATGTTCAAGGTGGGATGGGGACAGACAGTGTTCAAGGTGGGATGGGGACAGTGTTCAAGGTGAGATGGGAACAGACAGTGTTCAAGGTGAGATGGGGACAACGGTGTTCAAGGTGGGATGGGGACAGACAGTGTTCAAGGTGAGATGGGGAAAGACGGTGTTCAAGGTGGGATGGGGACAGACGGTGTTCAAGGTGGGATGGGGACAGACAGTGTTCAAGGTGGGATGGGGACAGACGGTGTTCAAGGGGAGATGGGGACAGACGGTGTTCAAGGTGGGATGGGGACAGACGGTGTTCAAGGTGGGATGGGGACAGACAGTGTTCAAGGTGGGATGGGGACAGACAGTGTTCATGGTGGGATGGGGACAGACGGTGTTCAAGGTGGGATGGGGACAGACGGTGTTCAAGGTGGGATGGGGACAGACGGTGTTCAAGGTGAGATGGGGACAGTGTTCAAGGTGGGATGGGGACAGACGGTGTTCAAGGTGGGATGGGGACAGACGGTGTTCAAGGTGAGATGGGGACAGTGTTCAAGGTGGGATGGGGACAGACGGTGTTCAAGGTGGGATGGGGACAGACGGTGTTCAAGGTGGGATGGGGACAGACAGTGTTCAAGGTGGGATGGGGACAGACAGTGTTCAAGGTGGGATGGGGACAGACGGTGTTCAAGGTGGGATGGGGACAGACAGTGTTCAAGGTGGGATGGGGACAGACGGTGTTCAAGGGGAGATGGGGACAGACGGTGTTCAAGGTGTGATGGGGACAGACGGTGTTCAAGGTGGGATGGGGACAGACAGTGTTCAAGGTGGGATGGGGACAGTGTTCAAGGTGGAATGGGGACAGACAGTGTTCAAGGTGGGATGGGAACAGACGGTGTTCAAGGTGGGATGGGGACAGACAGTGTTCAAGGTGGGATGGGGACAACGGTGTTCAAGGTGAGATGGGGACAGACAGTGTTCAAGGTGGGATGGGAACAGACAGTGTTCAAGGTGAGATGGGGGCAGACGGTGTTCAAGGTGAGATGGGAACAGACAGTGTTCAAGGTGAGATGGGGACAGACGGTGTTCAAGGTGGGATGGGGACAGACAGTGTTCAAGGTGAGATGGGGACAGACAGTGTTCAAGGTGAGATGGGAACAGACAGTGTTCAAGCTGAGATGGGAACAGACAGTGTTCAAGGTGGGATGGGGACAGACGGTGTTCAAGGTGAGATGGGGACAGTGTTCAAGGTGGGATGGGGACAGACAGTGTTCAAGGTGGGATGGGAACAGACAGTGTTCAAGGTGACATGGGGACAGACAGTGTTCAAGGTGAGATGGGACAGACAGTGTTCAAGGTGGGATGGGGACAGACGGTGTTCAAGGTGGGATGGGGACAGACAGTGTTCAAGGTGGGATGGGGACAGACAGTGTTCAAGGTGGGATGGGGACAGACGGTGTTCAAGGTGAGATGGGGACAGTGTTCAAGGTGGGATGGGGACAGTGTTCAAGGTGAGATGGGGACAGACGGTGTTCAAGGTGGGATGGGAACAGACAGTGTTCAAGGTGGGATGGGGACAGACAGTGTTCAAGGTGAGATGGGGACAGACGGTGTTCAAGGTGAGATGGGGACAGAAGTGTTCAAGGTGGGATGGGGACAGTGTTCAAGGTGGGATGGGGACAGACAGTGTTCAAGGTGGGATGGGGACAGACGGTGTTCAAGGTGGGATGGGGACAGACGGTGTTCAAGGTGAGATGGGGACAGTGTTCAAGGTGGGATGGGGACAGACAGTGTTCAAGGTGGGATGGGGACAGACGGTGTTCAAGGTGAGATGGGGACAGTGTTCAAGGTGGGATGGGGACAGACGGTGTTCAAGGTGGGATGGGAACAGACAGTGTTCAAGGTGGGATGGGGACAGACAGTGTTCAAGGTGAGATGGGGACAGACGGTGTTCAAGGTGAGATGGGGACAGAAGTGTTCAAGGTGGGATGGGGACAGTGTTCAAGGTGGGATGGGGACAGACAGTGTTCAAGGTGGGATGGGGACAGACAGTGTTCAAGGTGAGATGGGGACAGTGTTCAAGGTGGGATGGGGACACACGGTGTTCAAGGTGGGATGGGGACAGACGGTGTTCAAGGTGAGATGGGGACAGTGTTCAAGGTGGGATGGGGACAGACGGTGTTCAAGGTGGGATGGGGACAGACAGTGTTCAAGGTGGGATGGGGACAGACAGTGTTCAAGGTGAGATGGGGACAGATGGTGTTCAAGGTGAGATGGGGACAGACAGTGTTCAAGGTGGGATGGGGACAGACGGTGTTCAAGGTGGGATGGGGACAGACAGTGTTCAAGGTGGGATGGGGACAGACAGTGTTCAATGTGAGATGGGGACAGACGGTGTTCAAGGTGGGATGGGGACAGACAGTGTTCAATGTGAGATGGGGACAGACGGTGTTCAAGGTGAGATGGGGACAGACGGTGTTCAAGGTGAGATGGGGACAGACAGTGTTCAAGGTGGGATGGGGGCAGACAGTGTTCAAGGTGGGATGGGGACAGTGTTCAAGGTGGGATGGGGACAGACGGTGTTCAAGGTGATATGGGAACAGACGGTGTTCAAGGTGAGATGGGGACAGACAGTGTTCAAGGTGGGATGGGGACAGACGATGTTCAAGGTGGGATGGGGACAGACAGTGTTCAAGGTGGGATGGGGACAGACGGTGTTCAAGGTGATATGGGAACAGACGGTGTTCAAGGTGAGATGGGGACAGACAGTGTTCAAGGTGGGATGGGGACAGACGATGTTCAAGGTGGGATGGGGACAGACAGTGTTCAAGGTGGGATGGGGACAGTGTTCAAGGTGGGATGGGGACAGACAGTGTTCAAGGTGGGATGGGGACAGACGGTGTTCAAGGTGAGATGGGGACAGTGTTCAAGGTGAGATGGGGACAGACAGTGTTCAAGGTGGGATGGGGACAGTGTTCAAGGTGGGATGGGGACAGACAGTGTTCAAGGTGGGATGGGAACAGACAGTGTTCAAGGTGGGATGGGGACAGTGTTCAAGGTGGGATGGGGACAGACGGTGTTCAAGGTGGGATGGGGACAGACGGTGTTCAAGGTGAGATGGGGACAGCCGGTGTTCAAGGTGTGATGGGGACAGACAGTGTTCAAGGTGGGATGGGGACAGACAGTGTTCAAGGTGGGATGGGGACAGTGTTCAAGGTGGGATGGGGACAGACAGTGTTCAAGGTGGGATGGGAACAGACAGTGTTCAAGGTGGGATGGGGACAGTGTTCAAGGTGGGATGGGGACAGACAGTGTTCAAGGTGAGATGGGAACAGTGTTCAAGGTGAGATGGGGACAGACAGTGATCAAGGTGGGATGGGGACAGACAGTGTTCAAGGTGGGATGGGGACAGACAGTGATCAAGGTGGGATGGGGACACAGTGATCAAGGTGGGATGGGGACAGATGGTGTTCAAGGTGAGATGGGGACAGACGGTGTTCAAGGTGAGATGGGGACAGACGGTGTTCAAGGTGGGATGGGGACAGACAGTGATCAAGGTGGGATGGGGACAGACAGTGTTCAAGGTGGGATGGGGACAGATGGTGTTCAAGGTGAGATGGGGACAGACGGTGTTCAAGGTGGGATGGGGACAGACGGTGTTCAAGGTGGGATGGGGACAGACGGTGTTCAAGGTGATATGGGGACAGACGGTGTTCAAGGTGAGATGGGGACAGACAGTGTTCAAGGTGGGATGGGAACAGTGTTCAAGGTGGGATGGGGACAGACAGTGTTCAAGGTGGGATGGGGACAGACGGTGTTCAAGGTGGGATGGGGACAGACGGTGTTCAAGGTGGGATGGGGACAGACAGTGTTCAAGGTGGGATGGGGACAGACAGTGTTCAAGGTGGGATGGGGACAGACGGTGTTCAAGGTGGGATGGGGACAGACGGTGTTCAAGGTGGGATGGGGACAGACGGTGTTCAAGGTGGGATGGGGACAGACGGTGTTCAAGGTGGGATGGGGACAGACGGTGTTCAAGGTGGGATGGGGACAGGCGGTGTTCAAGGTGGGATGGGGACAGACAGTGTTCAAGGTGGGATGGGGACAGACAGTGTTCAAGGTGGGATGGGGACAGACAGTGTTCAAGGTGGGATGGGAACAGACAGTGTTCAAGGTGGGATGGGGACAGACAGTGTTCAAGGTGGGATGGGGACAGACGGTGTTCAAGGTGAGATGGGGACAGACGGTGTTCAAGGTGGGATGGGAACAGACAGTGTTCAAGGTGAGATGGGGGCAGACGGTGTTCAAGGTGAGATGGGAACAGACGGTGTTCAAGGTGAGATGGGGACAGACGGTGTTCAAGGTGGGATGGGGACAGACAGTGTTCAAGGTGAGATGGGGACAGATGGTGTTCAAGGTGAGATGGGAACAGACGGTGTTCAAGGTGAGATGGGAACAGACAGTGTTCAAGGTGGGATGGGGACAGACGGTGTTCAAGGTGAGATGGGGACAGTGTTCAAGGTGGGATGGGGACAGACAGTGTTCAAGGTGGGATGGGAACAGACAGTGTTCAAGGTGAGATGGGGACAGACAGTGTTCAAGGTGAGATGGGACAGACAGTGTTCAAGGTGGGATGGGGACAGACGGTGTTCAAGGTGGGATGGGGACAGACAGTGTTCAAGGTGAGATGGGGACAGACAGTGTTCAAGGTGGGATGGGGACAGACAGTGTTCAAGGTGGGATGGGGACAGACGGTGTTCAAGGTGGGATGGGGACAGACGGTGTTCAAGGTGAGATGGGGACAGTGTTCAAGCTGGGATGGGGACAGACGGTGTTCAAGGTGGGATGGGGACAGACGGTGTTCAAGGTGAGATGGGGACAGTGTTCAAGGTGGGATGGGGACAGACGGTGTTCAAGGTGGGATAGGAACAGACAGTGTTCAAGGTGGGATGGGGACAGACAGTGTTCAAGGTGGGATAGGAACAGACAGTGTTCAAGGTGGGATGGGGACAGACAGTGTTCAAGGTGATATGGGGACAGACGGTGTTCAAGGTGAGATGGGGACAGACAGTGTTCAAGGTGGGATGGGGACAGTGTTCAAGGTGGGATGGGGACAGACAGTGTTCAAGGTGGGATGGGGACAGACGGTGTTCAAGGTGAGATGGGGACAGCCGGTGTTCAAGGTGTGATGGGGACAGACAGTGTTCAAGGTGGGATGGGGACAGACAGTGTTCAAGGTGAGATGGGGACAGACAGTGATCAAGGTGGGATGGGGACAGACAGTGTTCAAGGTGGGATGGGGACAGACGGTGTTCAAGGTGAGATGGGGACAGACGGTGTTCAAGGTGGGATGGGGACAGACGGTGTTCAAGGTGAGATGGGGACAGACAGTGTTCAAGGTGGGATGGGAACAGACAGTGTTCAAGGTGAGATGGGGACAGACGGTGTTCAAGGTGGGATGGGGACAGACGGTGTTCAAGGTGGGATGGGGACAGACGGTGTTCAAGGTGATATGGGAACAGACAGTGTTCAAGGTGAGATGGGGACAGACAGTGTTCAAGGTGGGATGGGAACAGTGTTCAAGGTGGGATGGGGACAGACAGTGTTCAAGGTGGGATGGGGACAGACGGTGTTCAAGGTGGGATGGGGACAGACGGTGTTCAAGGTGGGATGGGGACAGACAGTGTTCAAGGTGGGATGGGGACAGACGGTGTTCAAGGTGGGATGGGGACAGACGGTGTTCAAGGTGGGATGGGGACAGACGGTGTTCAAGGTGGGATGGGGACAGACGGTGTTCAAGGTGGAATGGGGACAGACGGTGTTCAAGGTGGGATGGGGACAGGCAGTGTTCAAGGTGGGATGGGGACAGACAGTGTTCAAGGTGGGATGGGGACAGACAGTGTTCAAGGTGGGATGGGAACAGCCAGTGTTCAAGGTGGGATGGGAACAGACGGTGTTCAAGGTGGGATGGGGACAGACGGTGTTCAAGGTGGGATGGGGACAACGGTGTTCAAGGTGAGATGGGGACAGACAGTGTTCAAGGTGGGATGGGAACAGACAGTGTTCAAGGTGAGATGGGGGCAGACGGTGTTCAAGGTGAGATGGGAACAGACAGTGTTCAAGGTGAGATGGGGACAGACGGTGTTCAAGGTGGGATGGGGACAGACAGTGTTCAAGGTGAGATGGGGACAGACGGTGTTCAAGGTGAGATGGGAACAGACGGTGTTCAAGGTGAGATGGGAACAGACAGTGTTCAAGGTGGGATGGGGACAGACGGTGTTCAAGGTGAGATGGGGACAGTGGTCAAGGTGGGATGGGGACAGACAGTGTTCAAGGTGGGATGGGAACAGACAGTGTTCAAGGTGAGATGGGGACAGACAGTGTTCAAGGTGAGATGGGACAGACAGTGTTCAAGGTGGGATGGGGACAGACGGTGTTCAAGGTGGGATGGGGACAGACAGTGTTCAAGGTGAGATGGGGACAGACAGTGTTCAAGGTGGGATGGGGACAGACAGTGTTCAAGGTGGGATGGGGACAGACGGTGTTCAAGGTGAGATGGGGACAGTGTTCAAGGTGGGATGGGGACAGACGGTGTTCAAGGTGGGATGGGAACAGACAGTGTTCAAGGTGGGATGGGGACAGACAGTGTTCAAGGTGAGATGGGGACAGACGGTGTTCAAGGTGAGATGGGGGCAGACGGTGTTCAAGGTGAGATGTGGACAGACGGTGTTCAAGGTGGGATGGGGACAGTGTTCAAGGTGGGATGGGGACAGACAGTGTTCAAGGTGGGATGGGGACAGACGGTGTTCAAGGTGAGATGGGGACAGTGTTCAAGGTGGGATGGGGACAGACGGTGTTCAAGGGGAGATGGGGACAGACGGTGTTCAAGGTGAGATGGGGACAGTGTTCAAGGTGGGATGGGGACAGACGGTGTTCAAGGTGGGATGGGGACAGACAGTGTTCAAGGTGGGATGGGGACAGACGGTGTTCAAGGTGAGATGGGGACAGTGTTCAAGGTGGGATGGGGACAGATGGTGTTCAAGGTGAGATGGGGACAGACAGTGTTCAAGGTGGGATGGGGACAGTGTTCAAGGTGGGATGGGGACAGACAGTGTTCAATGTGAGATGGGGACAGACGGTGTTCAAGGTGGGATGGGGACAGACAGTGTTCAATGTGAGATGGGGACAGACGGTGTTCAAGGTGGGATGGGGACAGACGGTGTTCAAGGTGAGATGGGGACAGACAGTGTTCAAGGTGGGATGGGGGCAGACAGTGTTCAAGGTGGGATGGGGACAGTGTTCAAGGTGGGATGGGGACAGACGGTGTTCAAGGTGATATGGGAACAGACAGTGTTCAAGGTGAGATGGGGACAGACAGTGTTCAAGGTGGGATGGGGGCAGACAGTGTTCAAGGTGGGATGGGGACAGTGTTCAAGGTGGGATGGGGACAGACGGTGTTCAAGGTGGGATGGGGACAGACAGTGTTCAAGGTGGGATGGGGGCAGACAGTGTTCAAGGTGGGATGGGGACAGACGGTGTTCAAGGTGAGATGGGGACAGACGGTGTTAAAGGTGGGATGGGGACAGTGTTCAAGGTGGGATGGGGACAGACAGTGTTCAATGTGAGATGGGGACAGACGGTGTTCAAGGTGGGATGGGGACAGACGGTGTTCAAGGTGAGATGGGGACAGACGGTGTTCAAGGTGGGATGGGGGCAGACAGTGTTCAAGGTGGGATGGGGACAGTGTTCAAGGTGGGATGGGGACAGACGGTGTTCAAGGTGATATGGGAACAGACGGTGTTCAAGGTGAGATGGGGACAGACAGTGTTCAAGGTGGGATGGGGGCAGACAGTGTTCAAGGTGGGATGGGGACAGTGTTCAAGGTGGGATGGGGACAGACGGTGTTCAAGGTGGGATGGGGACAGACAGTGTTCAAGGTGAGATGGGGACAGACAGTGTTCAAGGTGGGATGGGGACAGACGGTGTTCAAGGTGGGATGGGAACAGACGGTGTTCAAGGTGATATGGGAACAGACGGTGTTCAAGGTGAGATGGGGACAGACAGTGTTCAAGGTGGGATGGGGGCAGACAGTGTTCAAGGTGGGATGGGGACAGTGTTCAAGGTGGGATGGGGACAGACGGTGTTCAAGGTGGGATGGGGACAGACAGTGTTCAAGGTGAGATGGGGACAGACAGTGTTCAAGGTGGGATGGGGACAGACGGTGTTCAAGGTGGGATGGGAACAGTGTTCAAGGTGGGATGGGAACAGACAGTGTTCAAGGTGGGATGGGGGCAGACAGTGTTCAAGGTGGGATGGGGACAGACGGTGTTCAAGGTGATATGGGAACAGACAGTGTTCAAGGTGAGATGGGGACAGACAGTGTTCAAGGTGGGATGGGGACAGATGGTGTTCAAGGTGGGATGGGGACAGACAGTGTTCAAGGTGGGATGGGGACAGTGTTCAAGGTGGGATGGGGACAGACAGTGTTCAAGGTGGGATGGGAACAGACAGTGTTCAAGGTGAGATGGGGACAGACAGTGTTCAAGGTGAGATGGGGACAGACGGTGTTCAAGGTGATATGGGAACAGACAGTGTTCAAGGTGAGATGGGGACAGACGGTGTTCAAGGTGAGATGGGGACAGACGGTGTTCAAGGTGAGATGGGGACAGACGGTGTTCAAGGTGAGATGGGGACAGACGGTGTTCAAGGTGGGATGGGGACAGTGTTCAAGGTGAGATGGGAACAGACGGTGTTCAAGGTGGGATGGGGACAGACGGTGTTCAAGGTGGGATGGGGGCAGACAGTGTTCAAGGTGGGATGGGGACAGACGGTGTTCAAGGTGATATGGGAACAGACGGTGTTCAAGGTGAGATGGGGACAGACGGTGTTCAAGGTGGGATGGGGACAGACAGTGTTCAAGGTGGGATGGGGACAGTGTTCAAGGTGGGATGGGGACAGACGGTGTTCAAGGTGGGATGGGGGCAGACAGTGTTCAAGGTGGGATGGGGACAGACGGTGTTCAAGGTGATATGTGAACAGACGGTGTTCAAGGTGAGATGGGAACAGACAGTGTTCAAGGTGGGATGGGGGCAGACAGTGTTCAAGGTGGGATGGGGACAGACGGTGTTCAAGGTGATATGGGAACAGACGGTGTTCAAGGTGAGATGGGGACAGACAGTGTTCAAGGTGGGATGGGGACAGACGATGTTCAAGGTGGGATGGGGACAGACAGTGTTCAAGGTGGGATGGGAACAGACAGTGTTCAAGGTGGGATGGGGACAGACAGTGTTCAAGGTGGGATGGGGACAGTGTTCAAGGTGGGATGGGGACAGACAGTGTTCAAGGTGGGATGGGGACAGACAGTGTTCAAGGTGGGATGGGGACAGTGTTCAAGGTGGGATGGGGACAGTGTTCAAGGTGGGATGGGGACAGTGTTCAAGGTGAGATGGGGACAGACAGTGTTCAAGGTGGGATGGGGACAGACGGTGTTCAAGGTGGGATGGGGACAGACGGTGTTCAAGGTGTGATGGGGACAGACGGTGTTCAAGGTGGGATGGGGACAGACGGTGTTCAAGGTGGGATGGGGACAGACAGTGTTCAAGGTGGGATGGGGACAGACGGTGTTCAAGGTGGGATGGGGACAGACAGTGTTCAAGGTGGGATGGGGACAGACGGTGTTCAAGGTGGGATGGGGACAGGTAGTGTTCAAGGTGGGATGGGGACAGACAGTGTTCAAGGTGGGATGGGGACAGACAGTGTTCAAGGTGGGATGGGAACAGCCAGTGTTCAAGGTGGGATGGGAACAGACGGTGTTCAAGGTGGGATGGGGACAGACAGTGTTCAAGGTGGGATGGGGACAACGGTGTTCAAGGTGAGATGGGGGCAGACGGTGTTCAAGGTGAGATGGGAACAGACAGTGTTCAAGGTGAGATGGGACAGACGGTGTTCAAGGTGGGATGGGGACAGACAGTGTTCAAGGTGAGATGGGGACAGATGGTGTTCAAGGTGAGATGGGAACAGACAGTGTTCAAGGTGAGATGGGAACAGACAGTGTTCAAGGTGGGATGGGGACAGACGGTGTTCAAGGTGAGATGGGGACAGTGTTCAAGGTGGGATGGGGACAGACGGTGTTCAAGGTGGGATGGAACAGACAGTGTTCAAGGTGGGATGGGGACAGACAGTGTTCAAGGTGAGATGGGGACAGACGGTGTTCAAGGTGAGATGGGGACAGAAGTGTTCAAGGTGGGATGGGGACAGTGTTCAAGGTGGGATGGGGACAGACAGTGTTCAAGGTGGGATGGGGACAGACGGTGTTCAAGGTGAGATGGGGACAGTGTTCAAGGTGGGATGGGGACAGACGGTGTTCAAGGTGGGATGGGAACAGACAGTGTTCAAGGTGGGATGGGGACAGACGGTGTTCAAGGTGAGATGGGGACAGACAGTGTTCAAGGTGGGATGGGGACAGTGTTCAAGGTGGGATGGGGACAGTGTTCAAGGTGGGATGGGGACAGACAGTGTTCAAGGTGAGATGGGGACAGACGGTGTTCAAGGTGGGATGGGGACAGACGGTGTTCAAGGTGAGATGGGGACAGACAGTGTTCAATGTGAGATGGGGACAGACGGTGTTCAAGGTGGGATGGGGACAGTGTTCAAGGTGGGATGGGGACAGACAGTGTTCAAGGTGGGATGGGAACAGACAGTGTTCAAGGTGGGATGGGGACAGTGTTCAAGGTGGGATGGGGACAGTGTTCAAGGTGAGATGGGGACAGACAGTGTTCAAGGTGGGATGGGGACAGACAGTGTTCAAGGTGGGATGGGGACAGTGTTCAAGGTGGGATGGGGACAGACAGTGTTCAAGGTGGGATGGGGACAGACAGTGTTCAAGGTGGGATGGGGACAGTGTTCAAGGTGGGATGGGGACAGTGTTCAAGGTGGGATGGGGACAGTGTTCAAGGTGAGATGGGGACAGACAGTGTTCAAGGTGGGATGGGGACAGACGGTGTTCAAGGTGATATGGGAACAGACAGTGTTCAAGGTGAGATGGGGACAGACGGTGTTCAAGGTGAGATGGGGACAGACGGTGTTCAAGGTGAGATGGGGACAGACGGTGTTCAAGGTGGGATGGGGACAGTGTTCAAGGTGAGATGGGAACAGACGGTGTTCAAGGTGGGATGGGGACAGACGGTGTTCAAGGTGGGATGGGGGCAGACAGTGTTCAAGGTGGGATGGGGACAGTGTTCAAGGTGAGATGGGGACAGACAGTGTTCAAGGTGGGATGGGGACAGACGGTGTTCAAGGTGGGATGGGGACAGACAGTGTTCAAGGTGGGATGGGGACAGTGTTCAAGGTGGGATGGGGACAGACGGTGTTCAAGGTGGGATGGGGGCAGACAGTGTTCAAGGTGGGATGGGGACAGACGGTGTTCAAGGTGGGATGGGGACAGACAGTGTTCAAGGTGAGATGGGAACAGACAGTGTTCAAGGTGGGATGGGGGCAGACAGTGTTCAAGGTGGGATGGGGACAGACGGTGTTCAAGGTGATATGGGAACAGACGGTGTTCAAGGTGAGATGGGGACAGACAGTGTTCAAGGTGGGATGGGGACAGACGATGTTCAAGGTGGGATGGGGACAGACAGTGTTCAAGGTGGGATGGGAACAGACAGTGTTCAAGGTGGGATGGGGACAGACAGTGTTCAAGGTGGGATGGGGACAGTGTTCAAGGTGGGATGGGGACAGACAGTGTTCAAGGTGGGATGGGGACAGACAGTGTTCAAGGTGGGATGGGGACAGTGTTCAAGGTGGGATGGGGACAGTGTTCAAGGTGGGATGGGGACAGTGTTCAAGGTGAGATGGGGACAGACAGTGTTCAAGGTGGGATGGGGACAGACGGTGTTCAAGGTGGGATGGGGACAGACGGTGTTCAAGGTGTGATGGGGACAGACGGTGTTCAAGGTGGGATGGGGACAGACGGTGTTCAAGGTGGGATGGGGACAGACAGTGTTCAAGGTGGGATGGGGACAGACGGTGTTCAAGGTGGGATGGGGACAGACAGTGTTCAAGGTGGGATGGGGACAGACGGTGTTCAAGGTGGGATGGGGACAGGCAGTGTTCAAGGTGGGATGGGGACAGACAGTGTTCAAGGTGGGATGGGGACAGACAGTGTTCAAGGTGGGATGGGAACAGCCAGTGTTCAAGGTGGGATGGGAACAGACGGTGTTCAAGGTGGGATGGGGACAGACAGTGTTCAAGGTGGGATGGGGACAACGGTGTTCAAGGTGAGATGGGGACAGACAGTGTTCAAGGTGGGATGGGAACAGACAGTGTTCAAGGTGAGATGGGGGCAGACGGTGTTCAAGGTGAGATGGGAACAGACAGTGTTCAAGGTGAGATGGGGACAGACGGTGTTCAAGGTGGGATGGGGACAGACAGTGTTCAAGGTGAGATGGGGACAGATGGTGTTCAAGGTGAGATGGGAACAGACAGTGTTCAAGGTGGGATGGGAACAGACAGTGTTCAAGGTGAGATGGGAACAGACAGTGTTCAAGGTGGGATGGGGACAGACGGTGTTCAAGGTGAGATGGGGACAGTGTTCAAGGTGGGATGGGGACAGACGGTGTTCAAGGTGGGATGGGAACAGACAGTGTTCAAGGTGGGATGGGGACAGACAGTGTTCAAGGTGAGATGGGGACAGACGGTGTTCAAGGTGAGATGGGGACAGACGGTGTTCAAGGTGAGATGGGGACAGACGGTGTTCAAGGTGAGATGGGGACAGACGGTGTTCAAGGTGGGATGGGGACAGTGTTCAAGGTGAGATGGGAACAGACGGTGTTCAAGGTGGGATGGGGACAGACGGTGTTCAAGGTGGGATGGGGGCAGACAGTGTTCAAGGTGGGATGGGGACAGACGGTGTTCAAGGTGATATGGGAACAGACGGTGTTCAAGGTGAGATGGGGACAGACGGTGTTCAAGGTGGGATGGGGACAGACAGTGTTCAAGGTGGGATGGGGACAGTGTTCAAGGTGGGATGGGGACAGACGGTGTTCAAGGTGGGATGGGGGCAGACAGTGTTCAAGGTGGGATGGGGACAGACGGTGTTCAAGGTGATATGTGAACAGACGGTGTTCAAGGTGAGATGGGAACAGACAGTGTTCAAGGTGGGATGGGGGCAGACAGTGTTCAAGGTGGGATGGGGACAGACGGTGTTCAAGGTGATATGGGAACAGACGGTGTTCAAGGTGAGATGGGGACAGACAGTGTTCAAGGTGGGATGGGGACAGACGATGTTCAAGGTGGGATGGGGACAGACAGTGTTCAAGGTGGGATGGGAACAGACAGTGTTCAAGGTGGGATGGGGACAGACAGTGTTCAAGGTGGGATGGGGACAGTGTTCAAGGTGGGATGGGGACAGACAGTGTTCAAGGTGGGATGGGGACAGACAGTGTTCAAGGTGGGATGGGGACAGTGTTCAAGGTGGGATGGGGACAGTGTTCAAGGTGGGATGGGGACAGTGTTCAAGGTGAGATGGGGACAGACAGTGTTCAAGGTGGGATGGGGACAGACGGTGTTCAAGGTGGGATGGGGACAGACGGTGTTCAAGGTGTGATGGGGACAGACGGTGTTCAAGGTGGGATGGGGACAGACGGTGTTCAAGGTGGGATGGGGACAGACAGTGTTCAAGGTGGGATGGGGACAGACGGTGTTCAAGGTGGGATGGGGACAGACAGTGTTCAAGGTGGGATGGGAACAGACAGTGTTCAAGGTGAGATGGGGGCAGACGGTGTTCAAGGTGAGATGGGAACAGACAGTGTTCAAGGTGAGATGGGGACAGACGGTGTTCAAGGTGGGATGGGGACAGACAGTGTTCAAGGTGAGATGGGGACAGATGGTGTTCAAGGTGAGATGGGAACAGACAGTGTTCAAGGTGGGATGGGAACAGACAGTGTTCAAGGTGAGATGGGAACAGACAGTGTTCAAGGTGGGATGGGGACAGACGGTGTTCAAGGTGAGATGGGGACAGTGTTCAAGGTGGGATGGGGACAGACGGTGTTCAAGGTGGGATGGGAACAGACAGTGTTCAAGGTGGGATGGGGACAGACAGTGTTCAAGGTGAGATGGGGACAGACGGTGTTCAAGGTGAGATGGGGACAGACGGTGTTCAAGGTGAGATGGGGACAGACGGTGTTCAAGGTGAGATGGGGACAGACGGTGTTCAAGGTGGGATGGGGACAGTGTTCAAGGTGAGATGGGAACAGACGGTGTTCAAGGTGGGATGGGGACAGACGGTGTTCAAGGTGGGATGGGGGCAGACAGTGTTCAAGGTGGGATGGGGACAGACGGTGTTCAAGGTGATATGGGAACAGACGGTGTTCAAGGTGAGATGGGGACAGACGGTGTTCAAGGTGGGATGGGGACAGACAGTGTTCAAGGTGGGATGGGGACAGTGTTCAAGGTGGGATGGGGACAGACGGTGTTCAAGGTGGGATGGGGGCAGACAGTGTTCAAGGTGGGATGGGGACAGACGGTGTTCAAGGTGATATGTGAACAGACGGTGTTCAAGGTGAGATGGGAACAGACAGTGTTCAAGGTGGGATGGGGGCAGACAGTGTTCAAGGTGGGATGGGGACAGACGGTGTTCAAGGTGATATGGGAACAGACGGTGTTCAAGGTGAGATGGGGACAGACAGTGTTCAAGGTGGGATGGGGACAGACGATGTTCAAGGTGGGATGGGGACAGACAGTGTTCAAGGTGGGATGGGAACAGACAGTGTTCAAGGTGGGATGGGGACAGACAGTGTTCAAGGTGGGATGGGGACAGTGTTCAAGGTGGGATGGGGACAGACAGTGTTCAAGGTGGGATGGGGACAGACAGTGTTCAAGGTGGGATGGGGACAGTGTTCAAGGTGGGATGGGGACAGTGTTCAAGGTGGGATGGGGACAGTGTTCAAGGTGAGATGGGGACAGACAGTGTTCAAGGTGGGATGGGGACAGACGGTGTTCAAGGTGGGATGGGGACAGACGGTGTTCAAGGTGTGATGGGGACAGACGGTGTTCAAGGTGGGATGGGGACAGACGGTGTTCAAGGTGGGATGGGGACAGACAGTGTTCAAGGTGGGATGGGGACAGACGGTGTTCAAGGTGGGATGGGGACAGACAGTGTTCAAGGTGGGATGGGGACAGACGGTGTTCAAGGTGGGATGGGGACAGGCAGTGTTCAAGGTGGGATGGGGACAGACAGTGTTCAAGGTGGGATGGGGACAGACAGTGTTCAAGGTGGGATGGGAACAGCCAGTGTTCAAGGTGGGATGGGAACAGACGGTGTTCAAGGTGGGATGGGGACAGACAGTGTTCAAGGTGGGATGGGGACAACGGTGTTCAAGGTGAGATGGGGACAGACAGTGTTCAAGGTGGGATGGGAACAGACGGTGTTCAAGGTGAGATGGGGGCAGACGGTGTTCAAGGTGAGATGGGAACAGACAGTGTTCAAGGTGAGATGGGGACAGACGGTGTTCAAGGTGGGATGGGGACAGACAGTGTTCAAGGTGAGATGGGGACAGATGGTGTTCAAGGTGAGATGGGAACAGACAGTGTTCAAGGTGAGATGGGAACAGACAGTGTTCAAGGTGGGATGGGGACAGACGGTGTTCAAGGTGAGATGGGGACAGTGTTCAAGGTGGGATGGGGACAGACGGTGTTCAAGGTGGGATGGGAACAGACAGTGTTCAAGGTGGGATGGGGACAGACAGTGTTCAAGGTGAGATGGGGACAGACGGTGTTCAAGGTGAGATGGGGACAGAAGTGTTCAAGGTGGGATGGGGACAGTGTTCAAGGTGGGATGGGGACAGACAGTGTTCAAGGTGGGATGGGGACAGACGGTGTTCAAGGTGAGATGGGGACAGTGTTCAAGGTGGGATGGGGACAGACGGTGTTCAAGGTGGGATGGGAACAGACAGTGTTCAAGGTGGGATGGGGACAGACGGTGTTCAAGGTGAGATGGGGACAGACAGTGTTCAAGGTGGGATGGGGACAGTGTTCAAGGTGGGATGGGGACAGTGTTCAAGGTGGGATGGGGACAGACAGTGTTCAAGGTGAGATGGGGACAGACGGTGTTCAAGGTGGGATGGGGACAGACGGTGTTCAAGGTGAGATGGGGACAGACAGTGTTCAATGTGAGATGGGGACAGACGGTGTTCAAGGTGGGATGGGGACAGTGTTCAAGGTGGGATGGGGACAGACAGTGTTCAAGGTGGGATGGGAACAGACAGTGTTCAAGGTGGGATGTGGACAGTGTTCAAGGTGGGATGGGGACAGTGTTCAAGGTGAGATGGGGACAGACAGTGTTCAAGGTGGGATGGGGACAGACAGTGTTCAAGGTGGGATGGGGACAGTGTTCAAGGTGGGATGGGGACAGACAGTGTTCAAGGTGGGATGGGGACAGACAGTGTTCAAGGTGGGATGGGGACAGTGTTCAAGGTGGGATGGGGACAGTGTTCAAGGTGGGATGGGGACAGTGTTCAAGGTGAGATGGGGACAGACAGTGTTCAAGGTGGGATGGGGACAGACGGTGTTCAAGGTGATATGGGAACAGACAGTGTTCAAGGTGAGATGGGGACAGACGGTGTTCAAGGTGAGATGGGGACAGACGGTGTTCAAGGTGAGATGGGGACAGACGGTGTTCAAGGTGGGATGGGGACAGTGTTCAAGGTGAGATGGGAACAGACGGTGTTCAAGGTGGGATGGGGACAGACGGTGTTCAAGGTGGGATGGGGGCAGACAGTGTTCAAGGTGGGATGGGGACAGTGTTCAAGGTGAGATGGGGACAGACAGTGTTCAAGGTGGGATGGGGACAGACGGTGTTCAAGGTGGGATGGGGACAGACAGTGTTCAAGGTGGGATGGGGACAGTGTTCAAGGTGGGATGGGGACAGACGGTGTTCAAGGTGGGATGGGGGCAGACAGTGTTCAAGGTGGGATGGGGACAGACGGTGTTCAAGGTGGGATGGGGACAGACAGTGTTCAAGGTGAGATGGGAACAGACAGTGTTCAAGGTGGGATGGGGGCAGACAGTGTTCAAGGTGGGATGGGGACAGACGGTGTTCAAGGTGATATGGGAACAGACGGTGTTCAAGGTGAGATGGGGACAGACAGTGTTCAAGGTGGGATGGGGACAGACGATGTTGAAGGTGGGATGGGGACAGACAGTGTTCAAGGTGGGATGGGAACAGACAGTGTTCAAGGTGGGATGGGGACAGACAGTGTTCAAGGTGGGATGGGGACAGTGTTCAAGGTGGGATGGGGACAGACAGTGTTCAAGGTGGGATGGGGACAGACAGTGTTCAAGGTGGGATGGGGACAGTGTTCAAGGTGGGATGGGGACAGTGTTCAAGGTGGGATGGGGACAGTGTTCAAGGTGAGATGGGGACAGACAGTGTTCAAGGTGGGATGGGGACAGACGGTGTTCAAGGTGGGATGGGGACAGACGGTGTTCAAGGTGTGATGGGGACAGACGGTGTTCAAGGTGGGATGGGGACAGACGGTGTTCAAGGTGGGATGGGGACAGACAGTGTTCAAGGTGGGATGGGAACAGACGGTGTTCAAGGTGGGATGGGGACAGACAGTGTTCAAGGTGGGATGGGGACAACGGTGTTCAAGGTGAGATGGGGACAGACAGTGTTCAAGGTGGGATGGGGACAACGGTGTTCAAGGTGAGATGGGGACAGACAGTGTTCAAGGTGGGATGGGAACAGACAGTGTTCAAGGTGAGATGGGGGCAGACGGTGTTCAAGGTGAGATGGGAACAGACAGTGTTCAAGGTGAGATGGGGACAGACGGTGTTCAAGGTGGGATGGGGACAGACAGTGTTCAAGGTGAGATGGGGACAGATGGTGTTCAAGGTGAGATGGGAACAGACAGTGTTCAAGGTGAGATGGGAACAGACAGTGTTCAAGGTGGGATGGGGACAGACGGTGTTCAAGGTGAGATGGGGACAGTGTTCAAGGTGGGATGGGGACAGACGGTGTTCAAGGTGGGATGGGAACAGACAGTGTTCAAGGTGGGATGGGGACAGACAGTGTTCAAGGTGAGATGGGGACAGACGGTGTTCAAGGTGAGATGGGGACAGAAGTGTTCAAGGTGGGATGGGGACAGTGTTCAAGGTGGGATGGGGACAGACAGTGTTCAAGGTGGGATGGGGACAGACGGTGTTCAAGGTGAGATGGGGACAGTGTTCAAGGTGGGATGGGGACAGACGGTGTTCAAGGTGGGATGGGAACAGACAGTGTTCAAGGTGGGATGGGGACAGACGGTGTTCAAGGTGAGATGGGGACAGACAGTGTTCAAGGTGGGATGGGGACAGTGTTCAAGGTGGGATGGGGACAGACAGTGTTCAAGGTGGGATGGGGACAGACGGTGTTCAAGGTGGGATGGGGACAGACGGTGTTCAAGGTGAGATGGGGACAGACGGTGTTCAATGTGAGATGGGGACAGACGGTGTTCAAGGTGGGATGGGGACAGTGTTCAAGGTGGGATGGGGACAGACAGTGTTCAAGGTGGGATGGGAACAGACAGTGTTCAAGGTGGGATGGGGACAGTGTTCAAGGTGGGATGGGGACAGTGTTCAAGGTGAGATGGGGACAGACAGTGTTCAAGGTGGGATGGGGACAGACAGTGTTCAAGGTGGGATGGGGACAGTGTTCAAGGTGGGATGGGGACAGACAGTGTTCAAGGTGGGATGGGGACAGACAGTGTTCAAGGTGGGATGGGGACAGTGTTCAAGGTGGGATGGGGACAGTGTTCAAGGTGGGATGGGGACAGTGTTCAAGGTGAGATGGGGACAGACAGTGTTCAAGGTGGGATGGGGACAGACGGTGTTCAAGGTGGGATGGGGACAGACGGTGTTCAAGGTGGGATGGGGACAGACGGTGTTCAAGGTGTGATGGGGACAGACGGTGTTCAAGGTGAGATGGGGACAGACGGTGTTCAAGGTGAGATGGGGACAGACGGTGTTCAAGGTGGGATGGGGACAGTGTTCAAGGTGAGATGGGAACAGACGGTGTTCAAGGTGGGATGGGGACAGACGGTGTTCAAGGTGGGATGGGGGCAGACAGTGTTCAAGGTGGGATGGGGACAGTGTTCAAGGTGAGATGGGGACAGACAGTGTTCAAGGTGGGATGGGGACAGACGGTGTTCAAGGTGGGATGGGGACAGACAGTGTTCAAGGTGGGATGGGGACAGTGTTCAAGGTGGGATGGGGACAGACGGTGTTCAAGGTGGGATGGGGGCAGACAGTGTTCAAGGTGGGATGGGGACAGACGGTGTTCAAGGTGGGATGGGGACAGACAGTGTTCAAGGTGAGATGGGAACAGACAGTGTTCAAGGTGGGATGGGGGCAGACAGTGTTCAAGGTGGGATGGGGACAGACGGTGTTCAAGGTGATATGGGAACAGACGGTGTTCAAGGTGAGATGGGGACAGACAGTGTTCAAGGTGGGATGGGGACAGACGATGTTCAAGGTGGGATGGGGACAGACAGTGTTCAAGGTGGGATGGGAACAGACAGTGTTCAAGGTGGGATGGGGACAGACAGTGTTCAAGGTGGGATGGGGACAGTGTTCAAGGTGGGATGGGGACAGACAGTGTTCAAGGTGGGATGGGGACAGACAGTGTTCAAGGTGGGATGGGGACAGTGTTCAAGGTGGGATGGGGACAGTGTTCAAGGTGGGATGGGGACAGTGTTCAAGGTGAGATGGGGACAGACAGTGTTCAAGGTGGGATGGGGACAGACGGTGTTCAAGGTGGGATGGGGACAGACGGTGTTCAAGGTGTGATGGGGACAGACGGTGTTCAAGGTGGGATGGGGACAGACGGTGTTCAAGGTGGGATGGGGACAGACAGTGTTCAAGGTGGGATGGGGACAGACGGTGTTCAAGGTGGGATGGGGACAGACGGTGTTCAAGGTGGGATGGGGACAGACGGTGTTCAAGGTGGGATGGGGACAGGCAGTGTTCAAGGTGGGATGGGGACAGACAGTGTTCAAGGTGGGATGGGGACAGACAGTGTTCAAGGTGGGATGGGAACAGCCAGTGTTCAAGGTGGGATGGGAACAGACGGTGTTCAAGGTGGGATGGGGACAGACAGTGTTCAAGGTGGGATGGGGACAACGGTGTTCAAGGTGAGATGGGGACAGACAGTGTTCAAGGTGGGATGGGAACAGACAGTGTTCAAGGTGAGATGGGGGCAGACGGTGTTCAAGGTGAGATGGGAACAGACAGTGTTCAAGGTGAGATGGGGACAGACGGTGTTCAAGGTGGGATGGGGACAGACAGTGTTCAAGGTGAGATGGGGACAGATGGTGTTCAAGGTGAGATGGGAACAGACAGTGTTCAAGGTGGGATGGGAACAGACAGTGTTCAAGGTGAGATGGGAACAGACAGTGTTCAAGGTGGGATGGGGACAGACGGTGTTCAAGGTGAGATGGGGACAGTGTTCAAGGTGGGATGGGGACAGACGGTGTTCAAGGTGGGATGGGAACAGACAGTGTTCAAGGTGGGATGGGGACAGACAGTGTTCAAGGTGAGATGGGGACAGACGGTGTTCAAGGTGAGATGGGGACAGACGGTGTTCAAGGTGAGATGGGGACAGACGGTGTTCAAGGTGAGATGGGGACAGACGGTGTTCAAGGTGGGATGGGGACAGTGTTCAAGGTGAGATGGGAACAGACGGTGTTCAAGGTGGGATGGGGACAGACGGTGTTCAAGGTGGGATGGGGGCAGACAGTGTTCAAGGTGGGATGGGGACAGACGGTGTTCAAGGTGATATGGGAACAGACGGTGTTCAAGGTGAGATGGGGACAGACGGTGTTCAAGGTGGGATGGGGACAGACAGTGTTCAAGGTGGGATGGGGACAGTGTTCAAGGTGGGATGGGGACAGACGGTGTTCAAGGTGGGATGGGGGCAGACAGTGTTCAAGGTGGGATGGGGACAGACGGTGTTCAAGGTGATATGTGAACAGACGGTGTTCAAGGTGAGATGGGAACAGACAGTGTTCAAGGTGGGATGGGGGCAGACAGTGTTCAAGGTGGGATGGGGACAGACGGTGTTCAAGGTGATATGGGAACAGACGGTGTTCAAGGTGAGATGGGGACAGACAGTGTTCAAGGTGGGATGGGGACAGACGATGTTCAAGGTGGGATGGGGACAGACAGTGTTCAAGGTGGGATGGGAACAGACAGTGTTCAAGGTGGGATGGGGACAGACAGTGTTCAAGGTGGGATGGGGACAGTGTTCAAGGTGGGATGGGGACAGACAGTGTTCAAGGTGGGATGGGGACAGACAGTGTTCAAGGTGGGATGGGCACAGTGTTCAAGGTGGGATGGGGACAGTGTTCAAGGTGGGATGGGGACAGTGTTCAAGGTGAGATGGGGACAGACAGTGTTCAAGGTGGGATGGGGACAGACGGTGTTCAAGGTGGGATGGGGACAGACGGTGTTCAAGGTGTGATGGGGACAGACGGTGTTCAAGGTGGGATGGGGACAGACGGTGTTCAAGGTGGGATGGGGACAGACAGTGTTCAAGGTGGGATGGGGACAGACGGTGTTCAAGGTGGGATGGGGACCGACAGTGTTCAAGGTGGGATGGGAACAGACAGTGTTCAAGGTGAGATGGGGGCAGACGGTGTTCAAGGTGAGATGGGAACAGACAGTGTTCAAGGTGAGATGGGGACAGACGGTGTTCAAGGTGGGATGGGGACAGACAGTGTTCAAGGTGAGATGGGGACAGATGGTGTTCAAGGTGAGATGGGAACAGACAGTGTTCAAGGTGGGATGGGAACAGACAGTGTTCAAGGTGAGATGGGAACAGACAGTGTTCAAGGTGGGATGGGGACAGACGGTGTTCAAGGTGAGATGGGGACAGTGTTCAAGGTGGGATGGGGACAGACGGTGTTCAAGGTGGGATGGGAACAGACAGTGTTCAAGGTGGGATGGGGACAGACAGTGTTCAAGGTGAGATGGGGACAGACGGTGTTCAAGGTGAGATGGGGACAGACGGTGTTCAAGGTGAGATGGGGACAGACGGTGTTCAAGGTGAGATGGGGACAGACGGTGTTCAAGGTGGGATGGGGACAGTGTTCAAGGTGAGATGGGAACAGACGGTGTTCAAGGTGGGATGGGGACAGACGGTGTTCAAGGTGGGATGGGGGCAGACAGTGTTCAAGGTGGGATGGGGACAGACGGTGTTCAAGGTGATATGGGAACAGACGGTGTTCAAGGTGAGATGGGGACAGACGGTGTTCAAGGTGGGATGGGGACAGACAGTGTTCAAGGTGGGATGGGGACAGTGTTCAAGGTGGGATGGGGACAGACGGTGTTCAAGGTGGGATGGGGGCAGACAGTGTTCAAGGTGGGATGGGGACAGACGGTGTTCAAGGTGATATGTGAACAGACGGTGTTCAAGGTGAGATGGGAACAGACAGTGTTCAAGGTGGGATGGGGGCAGACAGTGTTCAAGGTGGGATGGGGACAGACGGTGTTCAAGGTGATATGGGAACAGACGGTGTTCAAGGTGAGATGGGGACAGACAGTGTTCAAGGTGGGATGGGGACAGACGATGTTCAAGGTGGGATGGGGACAGACAGTGTTCAAGGTGGGATGGGAACAGACAGTGTTCAAGGTGGGATGGGGACAGACAGTGTTCAAGGTGGGATGGGGACAGTGTTCAAGGTGGGATGGGGACAGACAGTGTTCAAGGTGGGATGGGGACAGACAGTGTTCAAGGTGGGATGGGGACAGTGTTCAAGGTGGGATGGGGACAGTGTTCAAGGTGGGATGGGGACAGTGTTCAAGGTGAGATGGGGACAGACAGTGTTCAAGGTGGGATGGGGACAGACGGTGTTCAAGGTGGGATGGGGACAGACGGTGTTCAAGGTGTGATGGGGACAGACGGTGTTCAAGGTGGGATGGGGACAGACGGTGTTCAAGGTGGGATGGGGACAGACAGTGTTCAAGGTGGGATGGGGACAGACGGTGTTCAAGGTGGGATGGGGACAGACAGTGTTCAAGGTGGGATGGGGACAGACGGTGTTCAAGGTGGGATGGGGACAGGCAGTGTTCAAGGTGGGATGGGGACAGACAGTGTTCAAGGTGGGATGGGGACAGACAGTGTTCAAGGTGGGATGGGAACAGCCAGTGTTCAAGGTGGGATGGGAACAGACGGTGTTCAAGGTGGGATGGGGACAGACAGTGTTCAAGGTGGGATGGGGACAACGGTGTTCAAGGTGAGATGGGGACAGACAGTGTTCAAGGTGGGATGGGAACAGACGGTGTTCAAGGTGAGATGGGGGCAGACGGTGTTCAAGGTGAGATGGGAACAGACAGTGTTCAAGGTGAGATGGGGACAGACGGTGTTCAAGGTGGGATGGGGACAGACAGTGTTCAAGGTGAGATGGGGACAGATGGTGTTCAAGGTGAGATGGGAACAGACAGTGTTCAAGGTGAGATGGGAACAGACAGTGTTCAAGGTGGGATGGGGACAGACGGTGTTCAAGGTGAGATGGGGACAGTGTTCAAGGTGGGATGGGGACAGACGGTGTTCAAGGTGGGATGGGAACAGACAGTGTTCAAGGTGGGATGGGGACAGACAGTGTTCAAGGTGAGATGGGGACAGACGGTGTTCAAGGTGAGATGGGGACAGAAGTGTTCAAGGTGGGATGGGGACAGTGTTCAAGGTGGGATGGGGACAGACAGTGTTCAAGGTGGGATGGGGACAGACGGTGTTCAAGGTGAGATGGGGACAGTGTTCAAGGTGGGATGGGGACAGACGGTGTTCAAGGTGGGATGGGAACAGACAGTGTTCAAGGTGGGATGGGGACAGACGGTGTTCAAGGTGAGATGGGGACAGACAGTGTTCAAGGTGGGATGGGGACAGTGTTCAAGGTGGGATGGGGACAGTGTTCAAGGTGGGATGGGGACAGACAGTGTTCAAGGTGAGATGGGGACAGACGGTGTTCAAGGTGGGATGGGGACAGACGGTGTTCAAGGTGAGATGGGGACAGACAGTGTTCAATGTGAGATGGGGACAGACGGTGTTCAAGGTGGGATGGGGACAGTGTTCAAGGTGGGATGGGGACAGACAGTGTTCAAGGTGGGATGGGAACAGACAGTGTTCAAGGTGGGATGTGGACAGTGTTCAAGGTGGGATGGGGACAGTGTTCAAGGTGAGATGGGGACAGACAGTGTTCAAGGTGGGATGGGGACAGACAGTGTTCAAGGTGGGATGGGGACAGTGTTCAAGGTGGGATGGGGACAGACAGTGTTCAAGGTGGGATGGGGACAGACAGTGTTCAAGGTGGGATGGGGACAGTGTTCAAGGTGGGATGGGGACAGTGTTCAAGGTGGGATGGGGACAGTGTTCAAGGTGAGATGGGGACAGACAGTGTTCAAGGTGGGATGGGGACAGACGGTGTTCAAGGTGATATGGGAACAGACAGTGTTCAAGGTGAGATGGGGACAGACGGTGTTCAAGGTGAGATGGGGACAGACGGTGTTCAAGGTGAGATGGGGACAGACGGTGTTCAAGGTGGGATGGGGACAGTGTTCAAGGTGAGATGGGAACAGACGGTGTTCAAGGTGGGATGGGGACAGACGGTGTTCAAGGTGGGATGGGGGCAGACAGTGTTCAAGGTGGGATGGGGACAGTGTTCAAGGTGAGATGGGGACAGACAGTGTTCAAGGTGGGATGGGGACAGACGGTGTTCAAGGTGGGATGGGGACAGACAGTGTTCAAGGTGGGATGGGGACAGTGTTCAAGGTGGGATGGGGACAGACGGTGTTCAAGGTGGGATGGGGGCAGACAGTGTTCAAGGTGGGATGGGGACAGACGGTGTTCAAGGTGGGATGGGGACAGACAGTGTTCAAGGTGAGATGGGAACAGACAGTGTTCAAGGTGGGATGGGGGCAGACAGTGTTCAAGGTGGGATGGGGACAGACGGTGTTCAAGGTGATATGGGAACAGACGGTGTTCAAGGTGAGATGGGGACAGACAGTGTTCAAGGTGGGATGGGGACAGACGATGTTCAAGGTGGGATGGGGACAGACAGTGTTCAAGGTGGGATGGGAACAGACAGTGTTCAAGGTGGGATGGGGACAGACAGTGTTCAAGGTGGGATGGGGACAGTGTTCAAGGTGGGATGGGGACAGACAGTGTTCAAGGTGGGATGGGGACAGACAGTGTTCAAGGTGGGATGGGGACAGTGTTCAAGGTGGGATGGGGACAGTGTTCAAGGTGGGATGGGGACAGTGTTCAAGGTGAGATGGGGACAGACAGTGTTCAAGGTGGGATGGGGACAGACGGTGTTCAAGGTGGGATGGGGACAGACGGTGTTCAAGGTGTGATGGGGACAGACGGTGTTCAAGGTGGGATGGGGACAGACGGTGTTCAAGGTGGGATGGGGACAGACAGTGTTCAAGGTGGGATGGGAACAGACGGTGTTCAAGGTGGGATGGGGACAGACAGTGTTCAAGGTGGGATGGGGACAACGGTGTTCAAGGTGAGATGGGGACAGACAGTGTTCAAGGTGGGATGGGGACAACGGTGTTCAAGGTGAGATGGGGACAGACAGTGTTCAAGGTGGGATGGGAACAGACAGTGTTCAAGGTGAGATGGGGGCAGACGGTGTTCAAGGTGAGATGGGAACAGACAGTGTTCAAGGTGAGATGGGGACAGACGGTGTTCAAGGTGGGATGGGGACAGACAGTGTTCAAGGTGAGATGGGGACAGATGGTGTTCAAGGTGAGATGGGAACAGACAGTGTTCAAGGTGAGATGGGAACAGACAGTGTTCAAGGTGGGATGGGGACAGACGGTGTTCAAGGTGAGATGGGGACAGTGTTCAAGGTGGGATGGGGACAGACGGTGTTCAAGGTGGGATGGGAACAGACAGTGTTCAAGGTGGGATGGGGACAGACAGTGTTCAAGGTGAGATGGGGACAGACGGTGTTCAAGGTGAGATGGGGACAGAAGTGTTCAAGGTGGGATGGGGACAGTGTTCAAGGTGGGATGGGGACAGACAGTGTTCAAGGTGGGATGGGGACAGACGGTGTTCAAGGTGAGATGGGGACAGTGTTCAAGGTGGGATGGGGACAGACGGTGTTCAAGGTGGGATGGGAACAGACAGTGTTCAAGGTGGGATGGGGACAGACGGTGTTCAAGGTGAGATGGGGACAGACAGTGTTCAAGGTGGGATGGGGACAGTGTTCAAGGTGGGATGGGGACAGACAGTGTTCAAGGTGGGATGGGGACAGACGGTGTTCAAGGTGGGATGGGGACAGACGGTGTTCAAGGTGAGATGGGGACAGACGGTGTTCAATGTGAGATGGGGACAGACGGTGTTCAAGGTGGGATGGGGACAGTGTTCAAGGTGGGATGGGGACAGACAGTGTTCAAGGTGGGATGGGAACAGACAGTGTTCAAGGTGGGATGGGGACAGTGTTCAAGGTGGGATGGGGACAGTGTTCAAGGTGAGATGGGGACAGACAGTGTTCAAGGTGGGATGGGGACAGACAGTGTTCAAGGTGGGATGGGGACAGTGTTCAAGGTGGGATGGGGACAGACAGTGTTCAAGGTGGGATGGGGACAGACAGTGTTCAAGGTGGGATGGGGACAGTGTTCAAGGTGGGATGGGGACAGTGTTCAAGGTGGGATGGGGACAGTGTTCAAGGTGAGATGGGGACAGACAGTGTTCAAGGTGGGATGGGGACAGACGGTGTTCAAGGTGGGATGGGGACAGACGGTGTTCAAGGTGTGATGGGGACAGACGGTGTTCAAGGTGTGATGGGGACAGACGGTGTTCAAGGTGGGATGGGGACAGACGGTGTTCAAGGTGGGATGGGGACAGACGGTGTTCAAGGTGGGATGGGGACAGACGGTGTTCAAGGTGGGATGGGGACAGACGGTGTTCAAGGTGGGATGGGGACAGACAGTGTTCAAGGTGGGATGGGGACAGACGGTGTTCAAGGTGGGATGGGGACAGGCAGTGTTCAAGGTGGGATGGGGACAGACAGTGTTCAAGGTGGGATGGGGACAGACAGTGTTCAAGGTGGGATGGGAACAGCCAGTGTTCAAGGTGGGATGGGAACAGACGGTGTTCAAGGTGGGATGGGGACAGACAGTGTTCAAGGTGGGATGGGGACAACGGTGTTCAAGGTGAGATGGGGACAGACAGTGTTCAAGGTGGGATGGGAACAGACAGTGTTCAAGGTGAGATGGGGGCAGACGGTGTTCAAGGTGAGATGGGAACAGACAGTGTTCAAGGTGAGATGGGGACAGACGGTGTTCAAGGTGGGATGGGGACAGACAGTGTTCAAGGTGAGATGGGGACAGACGGTGTTCAAGGTGAGATGGGAACAGACAGTGTTCAAGGTGAGATGGGAACAGACAGTGTTCAAGGTGGGATGGGGACAGACGGTGTTCAAGGTGAGATGGGGACAGTGTTCAAGGTGGGATGGGGACAGACAGTGTTCAAGGTGGGATGGGAACAGACAGTGTTCAAGGTGAGATGGGGACAGACAGTGTTCAAGGTGAGATGGGACAGACAGTGTTCAAGGTGGGATGGGGACAGACGGTGTTCAAGGTGGGATGGGGACAGACAGTGTTCAAGGTGAGATGGGGACAGACAGTGTTCAAGGTGGGATGGGGACAGACAGTGTTCAAGGTGGGATGGGGACAGACGGTGTTCAAGGTGAGATGGGGACAGTGTTCAAGGTGGGATGGGGACAGACGGTGTTCAAGGTGGGATGGGAACAGACAGTGTTCAAGGTGGGATGGGGACAGACAGTGTTCAAGGTGAGATGGGGACAGACGGTGTTCAAGGTGAGATGGGGACAGAAGTGTTCAAGGTGGGATGGGGACAGTGTTCAAGGTGGGATGGGGACAGACAGTGTTCAAGGTGGGATGGGGACAGACGGTGTTCAAGGTGAGATGGGGACAGTGTTCAAGGTGGGATGGGGACAGACGGTGTTCAAGGTGGGATGGGAACAGACAGTGTTCAAGGTGGGATGGGGACAGACGGTGTTCAAGGTGAGATGGGGACAGACAGTGTTCAAGGTGGGATGGGGACAGTGTTCAAGGTGGGATGGGGACAGTGTTCAAGGTGGGATGGGGACAGACAGTGTTCAAGGTGAGATGGGGACAGACGGTGTTCAAGGTGGGATGGGGACAGACGGTGTTCAAGGTGAGATGGGGACAGACAGTGTTCAATGTGAGATGGGGACAGACGGTGTTCAAGGTGGGATGGGGACAGTGTTCAAGGTGGGATGGGGACAGACAGTGTTCAAGGTGGGATGGGAACAGACAGTGTTCAAGGTGGGATGGGGACAGTGTTCAAAGTGGGATGGGGACAGTGTTCAAGGTGAGATGGGGACAGACAGTGTTCAAGGTGGGATGGGGACAGACGGTGTTCAAGGTGGGATGGGGACAGACGGTGTTCAAGGTGGGATGGGGACAGACGGTGTTCAAGGTGGGATGGGGACAGACGGTGTTCAAGGTGGGATGGGGCAGACAGTGTTCAAGGTGGGATGGGGACAGACGGTGTTCAAGGTGGGATGGGGACAGACGGTGTTCAAGGTGGGATGGGGACAGACAGTGTTCAAGGTGGGATGGGGACAGACGGTGTTCAAGGTGGGATGGGGACAGACAGTGTTCAAGGTGGGATGGGGACAGACGGTGTTCAAGGTGGGATGGGGACAGGCAGTGTTCAAGGTGGGATGGGGACAGACAGTGTTCAAGGTGGGATGGGGACAGACAGTGTTCAAGGTGGGATGGGAACAGCCAGTGTTCAAGGTGGGATGGGAACAGACGGTGTTCAAGGTGGGATGGGGACAGACAGTGTTCAAGGTGGGATGGGGACAACGGTGTTCAATGTGAGATGGGGACAGACAGTGTTCAAGGTGGGATGGGAACAGACAGTGTTCAAGGTGAGATGGGGGCAGACGGTGTTCAAGGTGAGATGGGAACAGACAGTGTTCAAGGTGAGATGGGGACAGACGGTGTTCAAGGTGGGATGGGGACAGACAGTGTTCAAGGTGAGATGGGGACAGACGGTGTTCAAGGTGGGATGGGGACAGACAGTGTTCAAGGTGAGATGGGAACAGACAGTGTTCAAGGTGAGATGGGAACAGACAGTGTTCAAGGTGGGATGGGGACAGACGGTGTTCAAGGTGAGATGGGGACAGTGTTCAAGGTGAGATGGGGACAGACAGTGTTCAAGGTGGGATGGGAACAGACAGTGTTCAAGGTGAGATGGGGACAGACAGTGTTCAAGGTGAGATGGGACAGACAGTGTTCAAGGTGGGATGGGGACAGACGGTGTTCAAGGTGGGATGGGGACAGACAGTGTTCAAGGTGAGATGGGGACAGACAGTGTTCAAGGTGGGATGGGGACAGACAGTGTTCAAGGTGGGATGGGAACAGACGGTGTTCAAGGTGAGATGGGGACAGACGGTGTTCAAGGTGGGATGGGGACAGACAGTGTTCAAGGTGAGATGGGGACAGACAGTGTTCAAGGTGGGATGGGGACAGACAGTGTTCAAGGTGGGATGGGAACAGACGGTGTTCAAGGTGAGATGGGGACAGACGGTGTTCAAGGTGGGATGGGGACAGACAGTGTTCAAGGTGAGATGGGGACAGACAGTGTTCAAGGTGGGATGGGGACAGACAGTGTTCAAGGTGGGATGGGGACAGACGGTGTTCAAGGTGAGATGGGGACAGACGGTGTTCAAGGTGGGATGGGAACAGACGGTGTTCAAGGTGAGATGGGGACAGACGGTGTTCAAGGTGAGATGGGGACAGTGTTCAAGGTGGGATGGGGACAGACGGTGTTCAAGGTGGGATGGGAACAGACAGTGTTCAAGGTGGGATGGGGACAGACAGTGTTCAAGGTGAGATGGGGACAGACGGTGTTCAAGGTGAGATGGGGACAGAAGTGTTCAAGGTGGGATGGGGACAGTGTTCAAGGTGGGATGGGGACAGACAGTGTTCAAGGTGGGATGGGGACAGACGGTGTTCAAGGTGGGATGGGGACAGACGGTGTTCAAGGTGGGATGGGGACAGACAGTGTTCAAGGTGGGATGGGGACAGACGGTTTTCAAGGTGAGATGGGGACAGTGTTCAAGGTGGGATGGGGACAGACGGTGTTCAAGGTGGGATGGGGACAGACAGTGTTCAAGGTGGGATGGGGACAGACGGTGTTCAAGGTGAGATGGGGACAGTGTTCAAGGTGGGATGGGGACAGACAGTGTTCAAGGTGGGATGGGGACAGTGTTCAAGGTGGGATGGGGACAGACAGTGTTCAAGGTGGGATGGGGACAGACGGTGTTCAAGGTGGGATGGGGACAGACAGTGTTCAAGGTGGGATGGGGACAGTGTTCAAGGTGGGATGGGGACAGACAGTGTTCAATGTGAGATGGGGACAGACGGTGTTCAAGGTGGGATGGGGACAGACAGTGTTCAATGTGAGATGGGGACAGACGGTGTTCAAGGTGGGATGGGGACAGACAGTGTTCAAGGTGGGATGGGGACAGACGGCGTTCAAGGTGGGATGGGGACAGACGGTGTTCAAGGTGAGATGGGGACAGACAGTGTTCAAGGTGGGATGGGGGCAGACAGTGTTCAAGGTGGGATGGGGACAGTGTTCAAGGTGGGATGGGGACAGACGGTGTTCAAGGTGAGATGGGAACAGACGGTGTTCAAGGTGAGATGGGAACAGACAGTGTTCAAGGTGGGATGGGGACAGACGGTGTTCAAGGTGATATGGGAACAGACGGTGTTCAAGGTGAGATGGGGACAGACAGTGTTCAAGGTGGGATGGGGACAGTGTTCAAGGTGGGATGGGGACAGACAGTGTTCAAGGTGGGATGGGAACAGACAGTGTTCAAGGTGGGATGGGGACAGTGTTCAAGGTGGGATGGGGACAGACAGTGTTCAAGGTGGGATGGGGACAGACGGTGTTCAAGGTGAGATGGGGACAGCCGGTGTTCAAGGTGTGATGGGGACAGACAGTGTTCAAGGTGGGATGGGGACAGACAGTGTTCAAGGTGGGATGGGGACAGACAGTGTTCAAGGTGGGATGGGGACAGTGTTCAAGGTGGGATGGGGACAGACAGTGTTCAAGGTGGGATGGGAACAGAAAGTGTTCAAGGTGGGATGGGAACAGTGTTCAAGGTGGGATGGGGACAGACAGTGTTCAAGGTGGGATGGGGACAGACGGTGTTCAAGGTGAGATGGGGACAGCCGGTGTTCAAGGTGTGATGGGGACAGACAGTGTTCAAGGTGGGATGGGGACACACAGTGTTCAAGGTGAGATGGGAACAGTGTTCAAGGTGAGATGGGGACAGACAGTGTTCAAGGTGGGATGGGGACAGACAGTGATCAAGGTGGGATGGGGACAGACAGTGTTCAAGGTGGGATGGGGACAGACAGTGTTCAAGGTGGGATGGGGACAGATGGTGTTCAAGGTGAGATGGGGACAGACGGTGTTCAAGGTGGGATGGGGACAGACGGTGTTCAAGGTGGGATGGGGACAGACGGTGTTCAAGGTGAGATGGGGACAGACAGTGTTCAAGGTGAGATGGGGACAGACAGTGTTCAAGGTGGGATGGGAACACTGTTCAAGGTGGGATGGGAACAGACAGTGTTCAAGGTGAGATGGGGACAGACAGTGTTCAAGGTGGGATGGGGACAGACAGTGTTCAAGGTGGGATGGGGACAGACGGTGTTCAAGGTGGGATGGGGACAGACGGTGTTCAAGGTGGGATGGGGACAGACAGTGTTCAAGGTGGGATGGGGACAGACGGTGTTCAAGGTGGGATGGGGACAGACGGTGTTCAAGGTGGGATGGGGACAGACGGTGTTCAAGGTGGGATGGGGACAGACAGTGTTCAAGGTGGGATGGGGACAGACGGTGTTCAAGGTGGGATGGGGACAGGCAGTGTTCAAGGTGGGATGGGGACAGACAGTGTTCAAGGTGGGATGGGGACAGACAGTGTTCAAGGTGGGATGGGAACAGACAGTGTTCAAGGTGGGATGGGAACAGACGGTGTTCAAGGTGGGATGGGGACAGACAGTGTTCTAGGTGGGATGGGGACAGACGGTGTTCAAGGTGAGATGGGGACAGACAGTGTTCAAGGTGGGATGGGAACAGACAGTGTTCAAGGTGGGATGGGGACAGACAGTGTTCAAGGTGAGATGGGGACAGACAGTGTTCAAGGTGAGATGGGACAGACAGTGTTCAAGGTGGGATGGGGACAGACGGTGTTCAAGGTGGGATGGGGACAGACAGTGTTCAAGGTGAGATGGGGACAGACAGTGTTCAAGGTGGGATGGGGACAGACAGTGTTCAAGGTGGGATGGGGACAGACGGTGTTCAAGGTGGGATGGGGACAGACGGTGTTCAAGGTGAGATGGGGACAGTGTTCAAGGTGGGATGGGGACAGACGGTGTTCAAGGTGGGATGGGGACAGACGGTGTTCAAGGTGAGATGGGGACAGTGTTCAAGGTGGGATGGGGACAGACGGTGTTCAAGGTGGGATGGGAACAGACGGTGTTCAAGGTGGGATGGGGACAGACAGTGTTCAAGGTGAGATGGGGACAGACGGTGTTCAAGGTGAGATGGGGACAGACAGTGTTCAAGGTGGGATGGGGACAGTGTTCAAGGTGGGATGGGGACAGACAGTGTTCAAGGTGGGATGGGGACAGACGGTGTTCAAGGTGAGATGGGGACAGCCGGTGTTCAAGGTGTGATGGGTACAGACAGTGTTCAAGGTGGGATGGGGACAGACAGTGTTCAAGGTGAGATGGGAACAGTGTTCAAGGTGAGATGGGGACAGACAGTGTTCAAGGTGGGATGGGGACAGACAGTGATCAAGGTGGGATGGGGACAGACAGTGTTCAAGGTGGGATGGGGACAGATGGTGTTCAAGGTGAGATGGGGAAAGACAGTGTTCAAGGTGGGATGGGGACAGACGGTGTTCAAGGTGAGATGGGGACAGACAGTGTTCAAGGTGGGATGGGAACAGACAGTGTTCAAGGTGAGATGGGGACAGACGGTGTTCAAGGTGGGATGGGGACAGACGGTGTTCAAGGTGGGATGGGGACAGACGGTGTTCAAGGTGATATGGGAACAGACAGTGTTCAAGGTGAGATGGGGACAGACAGTGTTCAAGGTGGGATGGGAACAGTGTTCAAGGTGAGATGGGGACAGACAGTGTTCAAGGTGGGATGGGGACAGACAGTGATCAAGGTGGGATGGGGACAGACAGTGTTCAAGGTGGGATGGGGACAGACGGTGTTCAAGGTGAGATGGGGACAGACGGTGTTCAAGGTGGGATGGGGACAGACGGTGTTCAAGGTGGGATGGGGACAGACGGTGTTCAAGGTGATATGGGAACAGACAGTGTTCAAGGTGAGATGGGGACAGACAGTGTTCAAGGTGAGATGGGAACAGTGTTCAAGGTGAGATGGGGACAGACAGTGTTCAAGGTGGGATGGGGACAGACAGTGATCAAGGTGGGATGGGGACAGACAGTGTTCAAGGTGGGATGGGGACAGACGGTGTTCAAGGTGAGATGGGGACAGACGGTGTTCAAGGTGGGATGGGGACAGACGGTGTTCAAGGTGGGATGGGGACAGACGGTGTTCAAGGTGATATGGGAACAGACGGTGTTCAAGGTGAGATGGGGACAGACAGTGTTCAAGGTGGGATGGGAACAGTGTTTAGGTGGGATGGGGACAGACAGTGTTCAAGGTGGGATGGGGACAGACGGTGTTCAAGGTGGGATGGGGACAGACGGTGTTCAAGGTGGGATGGGGACAGACAGTGTTCAAGGTGGGATGGGGACAGACAGTGTTCAAGGTGGGATGGGGACAGACAGTGTTCAAGGTGGGATGGGGACAGACGGTGTTCAAGGTGGGATGGGGACAGACGGTGTTCAAGGTGGGATGGGGACAGACGGTGTTCAAGGTGGGATGGGGACAGACGGTGTTCAAGGTGGGATGGGGACAGACAGTGTTCAAGGTGGGATGGGGACAGACAGTGTTCAAGGTGGGATGGGGACAGACGGTGTTCAAGGTGGGATGGGAACAGACGGTGTTCAAGGTGAGATGGGGACAGACAGTGTTCAAGGTGGGATGGGAACAGTGTTCAAGGTGGGATGGGGACAGACAGTGTTCAAGGTGGGATGGGGACAGACGGTGTTCAAGGTGGGATGGGGACAGACAGTGTTCAAGGTGGGATGGGGACAGACAGTGTTCAAGGTGGGATGGGGACAGACAGTGTTCAAGGTGGGATGGGGACAGACAGTGTTCAAGGTGGGATGGGGACAGACGGTGTTCAAGGTGAGATGGGGACAGACGGTGTTCAAGGTGGGATGGGGACAGACGGTGTTCAAGGTGGGATGGGGACAGACGGTGTTCAAGGTGAGATGGGAACAGACAGTGTTCAAGGTGAGATGGGGACAGACAGTGTTCAAGGTGAGATGGGAACAGTGTTCAAGGTGAGATGGGGACAGACAGTGTTCAAGGTGGGATGGGGACAGACAGTGATCAAGGTGGGATGGGGACAGACAGTGTTCAAGGTGGGATGGGGACAGACGGTGTTCAAGGTGAGATGGGGACAGACGGTGTTCAAGGTGGGATGGGGACAGACGGTGTTCAAGGTGGGATGGGGACAGACGGTGTTCAAGGTGATATGGGAACAGACGGTGTTCAAGGTGAGATGGGGACAGACAGTGTTCAAGGTGGGATGGGAACAGTGTTCAAGGTGGGATGGGGACAGACAGTGTTCAAGGTGGGATGGGGACAGACGGTGTTCAAGGTGGGATGGGGACAGACAGTGTTCAAGGTGGGATGGGGACAGACAGTGTTCAAGGTGGGATGGGGACAGACAGTGTTCAAGGTGGGATGTGGACAGACAGTGTTCAAGGTGGGATGGGGACAGACGGTGTTCAAGGTGGGATGGGGACAGACGGTGTTCAAGGTGGGATGGGGACAGACGGTGTTCAAGGTGGGATGGGGACAGACGGTGTTCAAGGTGGGATGGGGACAGACAGTGTTCAAGGTGGGATGGGGACAGACGGTGTTCAAGGTGGGATGGGGACAGACGGTGTTCAAGGTGGGATGGGGACAGACGGTGTTCAAGGTGGGATGGGGACAGACGGTGTTCAAGGTGGGATGGGGACAGACAGTGTTCAAGGTGTGATGGGGACATACGGTGTTCAAGGTGGGATGGGGACAGGCAGTGTTCAAGGTGGGATGGGGACAGACAGTGTTCAAGGTGGGATGGGGACAGACAGTGTTCAAGGTGGGATGGGGACAGACAGTGTTCAAGGTGGGATGGGAACAGACGGTGTTCAAGGTGGGATGGGGACAGACAGTGTTCTAGGTGGGATGGGGACAGACGGTGTTCAAGGTGAGATGGGGACAGACAGTGTTCAAGGTGGGATGGGAACAGACAGTGTTCAAGGTGGGATGGGGACAGACAGTGTTCAAGGTGAGATGGGGACAGACAGTGTTCAAGGTGAGATGGGACAGACAGTGTTCAAGGTGGGATGGGGACAGACGGTGTTCAAGGTGGGATGGGGACAGACAGTGTTCAAGGTGAGATGGGGACAGACAGTGTTCAAGGTGGGATGGGGACAGACAGTGTTCAAGGTGGGATGGGGACAGACGGTGTTCAAGGTGGGATGGGGACAGACGGTGTTCAAGGTGAGATGGGGACAGTGTTCAAGGTGGGATGGGGACAGACGGTGTTCAAGGTGGGATGGGGACAGACGGTGTTCAAGGTGAGATGGGGACAGTGTTCAAGGTGGGATGGGGACAGACGGTGTTCAAGGTGGGATGGGAACAGACGGTGTTCAAGGTGGGATGGGGACAGACAGTGTTCAAGGTGAGATGGGGACAGACGGTGTTCAAGGTGAGATGGGGACAGACAGTGTTCAAGGTGGGATGGGGACAGTGTTCAAGGTGGGATGGGGACAGACAGTGTTCAAGGTGGGATGGGGACAGACGGTGTTCAAGGTGAGATGGGGACAGCCGGTGTTCAAGGTGTGATGGGTACAGACAGTGTTCAAGGTGGGATGGGGACAGACAGTGTTCAAGGTGAGATGGGAACAGTGTTCAAGGTGAGATGGGGACAGACAGTGTTCAAGGTGGGATGGGGACAGACAGTGATCAAGGTGGGATGGGGACAGACAGTGTTCAAGGTGGGATGGGGACAGATGGTGTTCAAGGTGAGATGGGGACAGACAGTGTTCAAGGTGGGATGGGGACAGACGGTGTTCAAGGTGAGATGGGGACAGACAGTGTTCAAGGTGGGATGGGAACAGACAGTGTTCAAGGTGGGATGGGGACAGACGGTGTTCAAGGTGGGATGGGGACAGGCAGTGTTCAAGGTGGGATGGGGACAGACAGTGTTCAAGGTGGGATGGGGACAGACAGTGTTCAAGGTGGGATGGGAACAGCCAGTGTTCAAGGTGGGATGGGAACAGACGGTGTTCAAGGTGGGATGGGGACAGACAGTGTTCAAGGTGGGATGGGGACAACGGTGTTCAAGGTGAGATGGGGACAGACAGTGTTCAAGGTGGGATGGGAACAGACAGTGTTCAAGGTGAGATGGGGGCAGACGGTGTTCAAGGTGAGATGGGAACAGACAGTGTTCAAGGTGAGATGGGGACAGACGGTGTTCAAGGTGGGATGGGGACAGACAGTGTTCAAGGTGAGATGGGGACAGACGGTGTTCAAGGTGAGATGGGAACAGACAGTGTTCAAGGTGAGATGGGAACAGACAGTGTTCAAGGTGGGATGGGGACAGACGGTGTTCAAGGTGAGATGGGGACAGTGTTCAAGGTGGGATGGGGACAGACAGTGTTCAAGGTGGGATGGGAACAGACAGTGTTCAAGGTGAGATGGGGACAGACAGTGTTCAAGGTGAGATGGGACAGACAGTGTTCAAGGTGGGATGGGGACAGACGGTGTTCAAGGTGGGATGGGGACAGACAGTGTTCAAGGTGAGATGGGGACAGACAGTGTTCAAGGTGGGATGGGGACAGACAGTGTTCAAGGTGGGATGGGGACAGACGGTGTTCAAGGTGAGATGGGGACAGTGTTCAAGGTGGGATGGGGACAGACGGTGTTCAAGGTGGGATGGGAACAGACAGTGTTCAAGGTGGGATGGGGACAGACAGTGTTCAAGGTGAGATGGGGACAGACGGTGTTCAAGGTGAGATGGGGACAGAAGTGTTCAAGGTGGGATGGGGACAGTGTTCAAGGTGGGATGGGGACAGACAGTGTTCAAGGTGGGATGGGGACAGACGGTGTTCAAGGTGAGATGGGGACAGTGTTCAAGGTGGGATGGGGACAGACGGTGTTCAAGGTGGGATGGGAACAGACAGTGTTCAAGGTGGGATGGGGACAGACGGTGTTCAAGGTGAGATGGGGACAGACAGTGTTCAAGGTGGGATGGGGACAGTGTTCAAGGTGGGATGGGGACAGTGTTCAAGGTGGGATGGGGACAGACAGTGTTCAAGGTGAGATGGGGACAGACGGTGTTCAAGGTGGGATGGGGACAGACGGTGTTCAAGGTGAGATGGGGACAGACAGTGTTCAATGTGAGATGGGGACAGACGGTGTTCAAGGTGGGATGGGGACAGTGTTCAAGGTGGGATGGGGACAGACAGTGTTCAAGGTGGGATGGGAACAGACAGTGTTCAAGGTGGGATGGGGACAGTGTTCAAAGTGGGATGGGGACAGTGTTCAAGGTGAGATGGGGACAGACAGTGTTCAAGGTGGGATGGGGACAGACGGTGTTCAAGGTGGGATGGGGACAGACGGTGTTCAAGGTGGGATGGGGACAGACGGTGTTCAAGGTGGGATGGGGACAGACGGTGTTCAAGGTGGGATGGGGCAGACAGTGTTCAAGGTGGGATGGGGACAGACGGTGTTCAAGGTGGGATGGGGACAGACGGTGTTCAAGGTGGGATGGGGACAGACAGTGTTCAAGGTGGGATGGGGACAGACGGTGTTCAAGGTGGGATGGGGACAGACAGTGTTCAAGGTGGGATGGGGACAGACGGTGTTCAAGGTGGGATGGGGACAGGCAGTGTTCAAGGTGGGATGGGGACAGACAGTGTTCAAGGTGGGATGGGGACAGACAGTGTTCAAGGTGGGATGGGAACAGCCAGTGTTCAAGGTGGGATGGGAACAGACGGTGTTCAAGGTGGGATGGGGACAGACAGTGTTCAAGGTGGGATGGGGACAACGGTGTTCAATGTGAGATGGGGACAGACAGTGTTCAAGGTGGGATGGGAACAGACAGTGTTCAAGGTGAGATGGGGGCAGACGGTGTTCAAGGTGAGATGGGAACAGACAGTGTTCAAGGTGAGATGGGGACAGACGGTGTTCAAGGTGGGATGGGGACAGACAGTGTTCAAGGTGAGATGGGGACAGACGGTGTTCAAGGTGGGATGGGGACAGACAGTGTTCAAGGTGAGATGGGAACAGACAGTGTTCAAGGTGAGATGGGAACAGACAGTGTTCAAGGTGGGATGGGGACAGACGGTGTTCAAGGTGAGATGGGGACAGTGTTCAAGGTGAGATGGGGACAGACAGTGTTCAAGGTGGGATGGGAACAGACAGTGTTCAAGGTGAGATGGGGACAGACAGTGTTCAAGGTGAGATGGGACAGACAGTGTTCAAGGTGGGATGGGGACAGACGGTGTTCAAGGTGGGATGGGGACAGACAGTGTTCAAGGTGAGATGGGGACAGACAGTGTTCAAGGTGGGATGGGGACAGACAGTGTTCAAGGTGGGATGGGAACAGACGGTGTTCAAGGTGAGATGGGGACAGACGGTGTTCAAGGTGGGATGGGGACAGACAGTGTTCAAGGTGAGATGGGGACAGACAGTGTTCAAGGTGGGATGGGGACAGACAGTGTTCAAGGTGGGATGGGAACAGACGGTGTTCAAGGTGAGATGGGGACAGACGGTGTTCAAGGTGGGATGGGGACAGACAGTGTTCAAGGTGAGATGGGGACAGACAGTGTTCAAGGTGGGATGGGGACAGACAGTGTTCAAGGTGGGATGGGGACAGACGGTGTTCAAGGTGAGATGGGGACAGACGGTGTTCAAGGTGGGATGGGAACAGACGGTGTTCAAGGTGAGATGGGGACAGACGGTGTTCAAGGTGAGATGGGGACAGTGTTCAAGGTGGGATGGGGACAGACGGTGTTCAAGGTGGGATGGGAACAGACAGTGTTCAAGGTGGGATGGGGACAGACAGTGTTCAAGGTGAGATGGGGACAGACGGTGTTCAAGGTGAGATGGGGACAGAAGTGTTCAAGGTGGGATGGGGACAGTGTTCAAGGTGGGATGGGGACAGACAGTGTTCAAGGTGGGATGGGGACAGACGGTGTTCAAGGTGGGATGGGGACAGACGGTGTTCAAGGTGGGATGGGGACAGACAGTGTTCAAGGTGGGATGGGGACAGACGGTTTTCAAGGTGAGATGGGGACAGTGTTCAAGGTGGGATGGGGACAGACGGTGTTCAAGGTGGGATGGGGACAGACAGTGTTCAAGGTGGGATGGGGACAGACGGTGTTCAAGGTGAGATGGGGACAGTGTTCAAGGTGGGATGGGGACAGACAGTGTTCAAGGTGGGATGGGGACAGTGTTCAAGGTGGGATGGGGACAGACAGTGTTCAAGGTGGGATGGGGACAGACGGTGTTCAAGGTGGGATGGGGACAGACAGTGTTCAAGGTGGGATGGGGACAGTGTTCAAGGTGGGATGGGGACAGACAGTGTTCAATGTGAGATGGGGACAGACGGTGTTCAAGGTGGGATGGGGACAGACAGTGTTCAATGTGAGATGGGGACAGACGGTGTTCAAGGTGGGATGGGGACAGACAGTGTTCAAGGTGGGATGGGGACAGACGGCGTTCAAGGTGGGATGGGGACAGACGGTGTTCAAGGTGAGATGGGGACAGACAGTGTTCAAGGTGGGATGGGGGCAGACAGTGTTCAAGGTGGGATGGGGACAGTGTTCAAGGTGGGATGGGGACAGACGGTGTTCAAGGTGAGATGGGAACAGACGGTGTTCAAGGTGAGATGGGAACAGACAGTGTTCAAGGTGGGATGGGGACAGACGGTGTTCAAGGTGATATGGGAACAGACGGTGTTCAAGGTGAGATGGGGACAGACAGTGTTCAAGGTGGGATGGGGACAGTGTTCAAGGTGGGATGGGGACAGACAGTGTTCAAGGTGGGATGGGAACAGACAGTGTTCAAGGTGGGATGGGGACAGTGTTCAAGGTGGGATGGGGACAGACAGTGTTCAAGGTGGGATGGGGACAGACGGTGTTCAAGGTGAGATGGGGACAGCCGGTGTTCAAGGTGTGATGGGGACAGACAGTGTTCAAGGTGGGATGGGGACAGACAGTGTTCAAGGTGGGATGGGGACAGACAGTGTTCAAGGTGGGATGGGGACAGTGTTCAAGGTGGGATGGGGACAGACAGTGTTCAAGGTGGGATGGGAACAGAAAGTGTTCAAGGTGGGATGGGAACAGTGTTCAAGGTGGGATGGGGACAGACAGTGTTCAAGGTGGGATGGGGACAGACGGTGTTCAAGGTGAGATGGGGACAGCCGGTGTTCAAGGTGTGATGGGGACAGACAGTGTTCAAGGTGGGATGGGGACACACAGTGTTCAAGGTGAGATGGGAACAGTGTTCAAGGTGAGATGGGGACAGACAGTGTTCAAGGTGGGATGGGGACAGACAGTGATCAAGGTGGGATGGGGACAGACAGTGTTCAAGGTGGGATGGGGACAGACAGTGTTCAAGGTGGGATGGGGACAGATGGTGTTCAAGGTGAGATGGGGACAGACGGTGTTCAAGGTGGGATGGGGACAGACGGTGTTCAAGGTGGGATGGGGACAGACGGTGTTCAAGGTGAGATGGGGACAGACAGTGTTCAAGGTGAGATGGGGACAGACAGTGTTCAAGGTGGGATGGGAACACTGTTCAAGGTGGGATGGGAACAGACAGTGTTCAAGGTGAGATGGGGACAGACAGTGTTCAAGGTGGGATGGGGACAGACAGTGTTCAAGGTGGGATGGGGACAGACGGTGTTCAAGGTGGGATGGGGACAGACGGTGTTCAAGGTGGGATGGGGACAGACAGTGTTCAAGGTGGGATGGGGACAGACGGTGTTCAAGGTGGGATGGGGACAGACGGTGTTCAAGGTGGGATGGGGACAGACAGTGTTCAAGGTGGGATGGGGACAGACGGTGTTCAAGGTGGGATGGGGACAGGCAGTGTTCAAGGTGGGATGGGGACAGACAGTGTTCAAGGTGGGATGGGGACAGACAGTGTTCAAGGTGGGATGGGAACAGACAGTGTTCAAGGTGGGATGGGAACAGACGGTGTTCAAGGTGGGATGGGGACAGACAGTGTTCTAGGTGGGATGGGGACAGACGGTGTTCAAGGTGAGATGGGGACAGACAGTGTTCAAGGTGGGATGGGAACAGACAGTGTTCAAGGTGGGATGGGGACAGACAGTGTTCAAGGTGAGATGGGGACAGACAGTGTTCAAGGTGAGATGGGACAGACAGTGTTCAAGGTGGGATGGGGACAGACGGTGTTCAAGGTGGGATGGGGACAGACAGTGTTCAAGGTGAGATGGGGACAGACAGTGTTCAAGGTGGGATGGGGACAGACAGTGTTCAAGGTGGGATGGGGACAGACGGTGTTCAAGGTGGGATGGGGACAGACGGTGTTCAAGGTGAGATGGGGACAGTGTTCAAGGTGGGATGGGGACAGACGGTGTTCAAGGTGGGATGGGGACAGACGGTGTTCAAGGTGAGATGGGGACAGTGTTCAAGGTGGGATGGGGACAGACGGTGTTCAAGGTGGGATGGGAACAGACGGTGTTCAAGGTGGGATGGGGACAGACAGTGTTCAAGGTGAGATGGGGACAGACGGTGTTCAAGGTGAGATGGGGACAGACAGTGTTCAAGGTGGGATGGGGACAGTGTTCAAGGTGGGATGGGGACAGACAGTGTTCAAGGTGGGATGGGGACAGACGGTGTTCAAGGTGAGATGGGGACAGCCGGTGTTCAAGGTGTGATGGGTACAGACAGTGTTCAAGGTGGGATGGGGACAGACAGTGTTCAAGGTGAGATGGGAACAGTGTTCAAGGTGAGATGGGGACAGACAGTGTTCAAGGTGGGATGGGGACAGACAGTGATCAAGGTGGGATGGGGACAGACAGTGTTCAAGGTGGGATGGGGACAGATGGTGTTCAAGGTGAGATGGGGAAAGACAGTGTTCAAGGTGGGATGGGGACAGACGGTGTTCAAGGTGAGATGGGGACAGACAGTGTTCAAGGTGGGATGGGAACAGACAGTGTTCAAGGTGAGATGGGGACAGACGGTGTTCAAGGTGGGATGGGGACAGACGGTGTTCAAGGTGGGATGGGGACAGACGGTGTTCAAGGTGATATGGGAACAGACAGTGTTCAAGGTGAGATGGGGACAGACAGTGTTCAAGGTGGGATGGGAACAGTGTTCAAGGTGAGATGGGGACAGACAGTGTTCAAGGTGGGATGGGGACAGACAGTGATCAAGGTGGGATGGGGACAGACAGTGTTCAAGGTGGGATGGGGACAGACGGTGTTCAAGGTGAGATGGGGACAGACGGTGTTCAAGGTGAGATGGGGACAGAAGTGTTCAAGGTGGGATGGGGACAGTGTTCAAGGTGGGATGGGGACAGACAGTGTTCAAGGTGGGATGGGGACAGACGGTGTTCAAGGTGAGATGGGGACAGAAGTGTTCAAGGTGGGATGGGGACAGTGTTCAAGGTGGGATGGGGACAGACAGTGTTCAAGGTGGGATGGGGACAGACGGTGTTCAAGGTGAGATGGGGACAGTGTTCAAGGTGGGATGGGGACAGACGGTGTTCAAGGTGGGATGGGAACAGACAGTGTTCAAGGTGGGATGGGGACAGACGGTGTTCAAGGTGAGATGGGGACAGACAGTGTTCAAGGTGGGATGGGGACAGTGTTCAAGGTGGGATGGGGACAGTGTTCAAGGTGGGATGGGGACAGACAGTGTTCAAGGTGAGATGGGGACAGACGGTGTTCAAGGTGGGATGGGGACAGACGGTGTTCAAGGTGAGATGGGGACAGACAGTGTTCAATGTGAGATGGGGACAGACGGTGTTCAAGGTGGGATGGGGACAGTGTTCAAGGTGGGATGGGGACAGACAGTGTTCAAGGTGGGATGGGAACAGACAGTGTTCAAGGTGGGATGGGGACAGTGTTCAAAGTGGGATGGGGACAGTGTTCAAGGTGAGATGGGGACAGACAGTGTTCAAGGTGGGATGGGGACAGACGGTGTTCAAGGTGGGATGGGGACAGACGGTGTTCAAGGTGGGATGGGGACAGACGGTGTTCAAGGTGGGATGGGGACAGACGGTGTTCAAGGTGGGATGGGGCAGACAGTGTTCAAGGTGGGATGGGGACAGACGGTGTTCAAGGTGGGATGGGGACAGACGGTGTTCAAGGTGGGATGGGGACAGACAGTGTTCAAGGTGGGATGGGGACAGACGGTGTTCAAGGTGGGATGGGGACAGACAGTGTTCAAGGTGGGATGGGGACAGACGGTGTTCAAGGTGGGATGGGGACAGGCAGTGTTCAAGGTGGGATGGGGACAGACAGTGTTCAAGGTGGGATGGGGACAGACAGTGTTCAAGGTGGGATGGGAACAGCCAGTGTTCAAGGTGGGATGGGAACAGACGGTGTTCAAGGTGGGATGGGGACAGACAGTGTTCAAGGTGGGATGGGGACAACGGTGTTCAATGTGAGATGGGGACAGACAGTGTTCAAGGTGGGATGGGAACAGACAGTGTTCAAGGTGAGATGGGGGCAGACGGTGTTCAAGGTGAGATGGGAACAGACAGTGTTCAAGGTGAGATGGGGACAGACGGTGTTCAAGGTGGGATGGGGACAGACAGTGTTCAAGGTGAGATGGGGACAGACGGTGTTCAAGGTGGGATGGGGACAGACAGTGTTCAAGGTGAGATGGGAACAGACAGTGTTCAAGGTGAGATGGGAACAGACAGTGTTCAAGGTGGGATGGGGACAGACGGTGTTCAAGGTGAGATGGGGACAGTGTTCAAGGTGAGATGGGGACAGACAGTGTTCAAGGTGGGATGGGAACAGACAGTGTTCAAGGTGAGATGGGGACAGACAGTGTTCAAGGTGAGATGGGACAGACAGTGTTCAAGGTGGGATGGGGACAGACGGTGTTCAAGGTGGGATGGGGACAGACAGTGTTCAAGGTGAGATGGGGACAGACAGTGTTCAAGGTGGGATGGGGACAGACAGTGTTCAAGGTGGGATGGGAACAGACGGTGTTCAAGGTGAGATGGGGACAGACGGTGTTCAAGGTGGGATGGGGACAGACAGTGTTCAAGGTGAGATGGGGACAGACAGTGTTCAAGGTGGGATGGGGACAGACAGTGTTCAAGGTGGGATGGGAACAGACGGTGTTCAAGGTGAGATGGGGACAGACGGTGTTCAAGGTGGGATGGGGACAGACAGTGTTCAAGGTGAGATGGGGACAGACAGTGTTCAAGGTGGGATGGGGACAGACAGTGTTCAAGGTGGGATGGGGACAGACGGTGTTCAAGGTGAGATGGGGACAGACGGTGTTCAAGGTGGGATGGGAACAGACGGTGTTCAAGGTGAGATGGGGACAGACGGTGTTCAAGGTGAGATGGGGACAGTGTTCAAGGTGGGATGGGGACAGACGGTGTTCAAGGTGGGATGGGAACAGACAGTGTTCAAGGTGGGATGGGGACAGACAGTGTTCAAGGTGAGATGGGGACAGACGGTGTTCAAGGTGAGATGGGGACAGAAGTGTTCAAGGTGGGATGGGGACAGTGTTCAAGGTGGGATGGGGACAGACAGTGTTCAAGGTGGGATGGGGACAGACGGTGTTCAAGGTGGGATGGGGACAGACGGTGTTCAAGGTGGGATGGGGACAGACAGTGTTCAAGGTGGGATGGGGACAGACGGTTTTCAAGGTGAGATGGGGACAGTGTTCAAGGTGGGATGGGGACAGACGGTGTTCAAGGTGGGATGGGGACAGACAGTGTTCAAGGTGGGATGGGGACAGACGGTGTTCAAGGTGAGATGGGGACAGTGTTCAAGGTGGGATGGGGACAGACAGTGTTCAAGGTGGGATGGGGACAGTGTTCAAGGTGGGATGGGGACAGACAGTGTTCAAGGTGGGATGGGGACAGACGGTGTTCAAGGTGGGATGGGGACAGACAGTGTTCAAGGTGGGATGGGGACAGTGTTCAAGGTGGGATGGGGACAGACAGTGTTCAATGTGAGATGGGGACAGACGGTGTTCAAGGTGGGATGGGGACAGACAGTGTTCAATGTGAGATGGGGACAGACGGTGTTCAAGGTGGGATGGGGACAGACAGTGTTCAAGGTGGGATGGGGACAGACGGCGTTCAAGGTGGGATGGGGACAGACGGTGTTCAAGGTGAGATGGGGACAGACAGTGTTCAAGGTGGGATGGGGGCAGACAGTGTTCAAGGTGGGATGGGGACAGTGTTCAAGGTGGGATGGGGACAGACGGTGTTCAAGGTGAGATGGGAACAGACGGTGTTCAAGGTGAGATGGGAACAGACAGTGTTCAAGGTGGGATGGGGACAGACGGTGTTCAAGGTGATATGGGAACAGACGGTGTTCAAGGTGAGATGGGGACAGACAGTGTTCAAGGTGGGATGGGGACAGTGTTCAAGGTGGGATGGGGACAGACAGTGTTCAAGGTGGGATGGGAACAGACAGTGTTCAAGGTGGGATGGGGACAGTGTTCAAGGTGGGATGGGGACAGACAGTGTTCAAGGTGGGATGGGGACAGACGGTGTTCAAGGTGAGATGGGGACAGCCGGTGTTCAAGGTGTGATGGGGACAGACAGTGTTCAAGGTGGGATGGGGACAGACAGTGTTCAAGGTGGGATGGGGACAGACAGTGTTCAAGGTGGGATGGGGACAGTGTTCAAGGTGGGATGGGGACAGACAGTGTTCAAGGTGGGATGGGAACAGAAAGTGTTCAAGGTGGGATGGGAACAGTGTTCAAGGTGGGATGGGGACAGACAGTGTTCAAGGTGGGATGGGGACAGACGGTGTTCAAGGTGAGATGGGGACAGCCGGTGTTCAAGGTGTGATGGGGACAGACAGTGTTCAAGGTGGGATGGGGACACACAGTGTTCAAGGTGAGATGGGAACAGTGTTCAAGGTGAGATGGGGACAGACAGTGTTCAAGGTGGGATGGGGACAGACAGTGATCAAGGTGGGATGGGGACAGACAGTGTTCAAGGTGGGATGGGGACAGACAGTGTTCAAGGTGGGATGGGGACAGATGGTGTTCAAGGTGAGATGGGGACAGACGGTGTTCAAGGTGGGATGGGGACAGACGGTGTTCAAGGTGGGATGGGGACAGACGGTGTTCAAGGTGAGATGGGGACAGACAGTGTTCAAGGTGAGATGGGGACAGACAGTGTTCAAGGTGGGATGGGAACACTGTTCAAGGTGGGATGGGAACAGACAGTGTTCAAGGTGAGATGGGGACAGACAGTGTTCAAGGTGGGATGGGGACAGACAGTGTTCAAGGTGGGATGGGGACAGACGGTGTTCAAGGTGGGATGGGGACAGACGGTGTTCAAGGTGGGATGGGGACAGACAGTGTTCAAGGTGGGATGGGGACAGACGGTGTTCAAGGTGGGATGGGGACAGACGGTGTTCAAGGTGGGATGGGGACAGACAGTGTTCAAGGTGGGATGGGGACAGACGGTGTTCAAGGTGGGATGGGGACAGGCAGTGTTCAAGGTGGGATGGGGACAGACAGTGTTCAAGGTGGGATGGGGACAGACAGTGTTCAAGGTGGGATGGGAACAGACAGTGTTCAAGGTGGGATGGGAACAGACGGTGTTCAAGGTGGGATGGGGACAGACAGTGTTCTAGGTGGGATGGGGACAGACGGTGTTCAAGGTGAGATGGGGACAGACAGTGTTCAAGGTGGGATGGGAACAGACAGTGTTCAAGGTGGGATGGGGACAGACAGTGTTCAAGGTGAGATGGGGACAGACAGTGTTCAAGGTGAGATGGGACAGACAGTGTTCAAGGTGGGATGGGGACAGACGGTGTTCAAGGTGGGATGGGGACAGACAGTGTTCAAGGTGAGATGGGGACAGACAGTGTTCAAGGTGGGATGGGGACAGACAGTGTTCAAGGTGGGATGGGGACAGACGGTGTTCAAGGTGGGATGGGGACAGACGGTGTTCAAGGTGAGATGGGGACAGTGTTCAAGGTGGGATGGGGACAGACGGTGTTCAAGGTGGGATGGGGACAGACGGTGTTCAAGGTGAGATGGGGACAGTGTTCAAGGTGGGATGGGGACAGACGGTGTTCAAGGTGGGATGGGAACAGACGGTGTTCAAGGTGGGATGGGGACAGACAGTGTTCAAGGTGAGATGGGGACAGACGGTGTTCAAGGTGAGATGGGGACAGACAGTGTTCAAGGTGGGATGGGGACAGTGTTCAAGGTGGGATGGGGACAGACAGTGTTCAAGGTGGGATGGGGACAGACGGTGTTCAAGGTGAGATGGGGACAGCCGGTGTTCAAGGTGTGATGGGTACAGACAGTGTTCAAGGTGGGATGGGGACAGACAGTGTTCAAGGTGAGATGGGAACAGTGTTCAAGGTGAGATGGGGACAGACAGTGTTCAAGGTGGGATGGGGACAGACAGTGATCAAGGTGGGATGGGGACAGACAGTGTTCAAGGTGGGATGGGGACAGATGGTGTTCAAGGTGAGATGGGGAAAGACAGTGTTCAAGGTGGGATGGGGACAGACGGTGTTCAAGGTGAGATGGGGACAGACAGTGTTCAAGGTGGGATGGGAACAGACAGTGTTCAAGGTGAGATGGGGACAGACGGTGTTCAAGGTGGGATGGGGACAGACGGTGTTCAAGGTGGGATGGGGACAGACGGTGTTCAAGGTGATATGGGAACAGACAGTGTTCAAGGTGAGATGGGGACAGACAGTGTTCAAGGTGGGATGGGAACAGTGTTCAAGGTGAGATGGGGACAGACAGTGTTCAAGGTGGGATGGGGACAGACAGTGATCAAGGTGGGATGGGGACAGACAGTGTTCAAGGTGGGATGGGGACAGACGGTGTTCAAGGTGAGATGGGGACAGACGGTGTTCAAGGTGGGATGGGGACAGACGGTGTTCAAGGTGGGATGGGGACAGACGGTGTTCAAGGTGATATGGGAACAGACAGTGTTCAAGGTGAGATGGGGACAGACAGTGTTCAAGGTGAGATGGGAACAGTGTTCAAGGTGAGATGGGGACAGACAGTGTTCAAGGTGGGATGGGGACAGACAGTGATCAAGGTGGGATGGGGACAGACAGTGTTCAAGGTGGGATGGGGACAGACGGTGTTCAAGGTGAGATGGGGACAGACGGTGTTCAAGGTGGGATGGGGACAGACGGTGTTCAAGGTGGGATGGGGACAGACGGTGTTCAAGGTGATATGGGAACAGACGGTGTTCAAGGTGAGATGGGGACAGACAGTGTTCAAGGTGGGATGGGAACAGTGTTTAGGTGGGATGGGGACAGACAGTGTTCAAGGTGGGATGGGGACAGACGGTGTTCAAGGTGGGATGGGGACAGACGGTGTTCAAGGTGGGATGGGGACAGACAGTGTTCAAGGTGGGATGGGGACAGACAGTGTTCAAGGTGGGATGGGGACAGACAGTGTTCAAGGTGGGATGGGGACAGACGGTGTTCAAGGTGGGATGGGGACAGACGGTGTTCAAGGTGGGATGGGGACAGACGGTGTTCAAGGTGGGATGGGGACAGACAGTGTTCAAGGTGGGATGGGGACAGACAGTGTTCAAGGTGGGATGGGGACAGACGGTGTTCAAGGTGGGATGGGAACAGACGGTGTTCAAGGTGAGATGGGGACAGACAGTGTTCAAGGTGGGATGGGAACAGTGTTCAAGGTGGGATGGGGACAGACAGTGTTCAAGGTGGGATGGGGACAGACGGTGTTCAAGGTGGGATGGGGACAGACAGTGTTCAAGGTGGGATGGGGACAGACAGTGTTCAAGGTGGGATGGGGACAGACAGTGTTCAAGGTGGGATGGGGACAGACAGTGTTCAAGGTGGGATGGGGACAGACGGTGTTCAAGGTGAGATGGGGACAGACGGTGTTCAAGGTGGGATGGGGACAGACGGTGTTCAAGGTGGGATGGGGACAGACGGTGTTCAAGGTGAGATGGGAACAGACAGTGTTCAAGGTGAGATGGGGACAGACAGTGTTCAAGGTGAGATGGGAACAGTGTTCAAGGTGAGATGGGGACAGACAGTGTTCAAGGTGGGATGGGGACAGACAGTGATCAAGGTGGGATGGGGACAGACAGTGTTCAAGGTGGGATGGGGACAGACGGTGTTCAAGGTGAGATGGGGACAGACGGTGTTCAAGGTGGGATGGGGACAGACGGTGTTCAAGGTGGGATGGGGACAGACGGTGTTCAAGGTGATATGGGAACAGACGGTGTTCAAGGTGAGATGGGGACAGACAGTGTTCAAGGTGGGATGGGAACAGTGTTCAAGGTGGGATGGGGACAGACAGTGTTCAAGGTGGGATGGGGACAGACGGTGTTCAAGGTGGGATGGGGACAGACAGTGTTCAAGGTGGGATGGGGACAGACAGTGTTCAAGGTGGGATGGGGACAGACAGTGTTCAAGGTGGGATGTGGACAGACAGTGTTCAAGGTGGGATGGGGACAGACGGTGTTCAAGGTGGGATGGGGACAGACGGTGTTCAAGGTGGGATGGGGACAGACGGTGTTCAAGGTGGGATGGGGACAGACGGTGTTCAAGGTGGGATGGGGACAGACAGTGTTCAAGGTGGGATGGGGACAGACGGTGTTCAAGGTGGGATGGGGACAGACGGTGTTCAAGGTGGGATGGGGACAGACGGTGTTCAAGGTGGGATGGGGACAGACGGTGTTCAAGGTGGGATGGGGACAGACAGTGTTCAAGGTGTGATGGGGACATACGGTGTTCAAGGTGGGATGGGGACAGGCAGTGTTCAAGGTGGGATGGGGACAGACAGTGTTCAAGGTGGGATGGGGACAGACAGTGTTCAAGGTGGGATGGGGACAGACAGTGTTCAAGGTGGGATGGGAACAGACGGTGTTCAAGGTGGGATGGGGACAGACAGTGTTCTAGGTGGGATGGGGACAGACGGTGTTCAAGGTGAGATGGGGACAGACAGTGTTCAAGGTGGGATGGGAACAGACAGTGTTCAAGGTGGGATGGGGACAGACAGTGTTCAAGGTGAGATGGGGACAGACAGTGTTCAAGGTGAGATGGGACAGACAGTGTTCAAGGTGGGATGGGGACAGACGGTGTTCAAGGTGGGATGGGGACAGACAGTGTTCAAGGTGAGATGGGGACAGACAGTGTTCAAGGTGGGATGGGGACAGACAGTGTTCAAGGTGGGATGGGGACAGACGGTGTTCAAGGTGGGATGGGGACAGACGGTGTTCAAGGTGAGATGGGGACAGTGTTCAAGGTGGGATGGGGACAGACGGTGTTCAAGGTGGGATGGGGACAGACGGTGTTCAAGGTGAGATGGGGACAGTGTTCAAGGTGGGATGGGGACAGACGGTGTTCAAGGTGGGATGGGAACAGACGGTGTTCAAGGTGGGATGGGGACAGACAGTGTTCAAGGTGAGATGGGGACAGACGGTGTTCAAGGTGAGATGGGGACAGACAGTGTTCAAGGTGGGATGGGGACAGTGTTCAAGGTGGGATGGGGACAGACAGTGTTCAAGGTGGGATGGGGACAGACGGTGTTCAAGGTGAGATGGGGACAGCCGGTGTTCAAGGTGTGATGGGTACAGACAGTGTTCAAGGTGGGATGGGGACAGACAGTGTTCAAGGTGAGATGGGAACAGTGTTCAAGGTGAGATGGGGACAGACAGTGTTCAAGGTGGGATGGGGACAGACAGTGATCAAGGTGGGATGGGGACAGACAGTGTTCAAGGTGGGATGGGGACAGATGGTGTTCAAGGTGAGATGGGGACAGACAGTGTTCAAGGTGGGATGGGGACAGACGGTGTTCAAGGTGAGATGGGGACAGACAGTGTTCAAGGTGGGATGGGAACAGACAGTGTTCAAGGTGAGATGGGGACAGACGGTGTTCAAGGTGGGATGGGGACAGACGGTGTTCAAGGTGGGATGGGGACAGACGGTGTTCAAGGTGATATGGGAACAGACAGTGTTCAAGGTGAGATGGGGACAGACAGTGTTCAAGGTGGGATGGGAACAGTGTTCAAGGTGAGATGGGGACAGACAGTGTTCAAGGTGGGATGGGGACAGACAGTGATCAAGGTGGGATGGGGACAGACAGTGTTCAAGGTGGGATGGGGACAGACGGTGTTCAAGGTGAGATGGGGACAGACGGTGTTCAAGGTGGGATGGGGACAGACGGTGTTCAAGGTGGGATGGGGACAGACGGTGTTCAAGGTGATATGGGAACAGACAGTGTTCAAGGTGAGATGGGGACAGACAGTGTTCAAGGTGAGATGGGAACAGTGTTCAAGGTGAGATGGGGACAGACAGTGTTCAAGGTGGGATGGGGACAGACAGTGATCAAGGTGGGATGGGGACAGACAGTGTTCAAGGTGGGATGGGGACAGACGGTGTTCAAGGTGAGATGGGGACAGACGGTGTTCAAGGTGGGATGGGGACAGACGGTGTTCAAGGTGGGATGGGGACAGACGGTGTTCAAGGTGATATGGGAACAGACGGTGTTCAAGGTGAGATGGGGACAGACAGTGTTCAAGGTGGGATGGGAACAGTGTTCAAGGTGGGATGGGGACAGACGGTGTTCAAGGTGGGATGGGGACAGACGGTGTTCAAGGTGGGATGGGGACAGACAGTGTTCAAGGTGGGATGGGGACAGACGGTGTTCAAGGTGGGATGGGGACAGACGGTGTTCAAGGTGGAATGGGGACAGACAGTGTTCAAGGTGAGATGGGACAGACAGTGTTCAAGGTGGGATGGGGACAGACAGTGTTCAAGGTGGGATGGGGACAGACAGTGTTCAAGGTGGGATGGGGACAGACGGTGTTCAAGGTGGGATGGGGACAGACGGTGTTCAAGGTGGGATGGGGACAGACGGTGTTCAAGGTGGGATGGGGACAGACGGTGTTCAAGGTGGGATGGGGACAGACGGTGTTCAAGGTGAGATGGGGACAGTGTTCAAGGTGGGATGGGGACAGACGGTGTTCAAGGTGGGATGGGGACAGACGGTGTTCAAGGTGAGATGGGGACAGACAGTGTTCAAGGTGAGATGGGGACAGACGGTGTTCAAGGTGGGATGGGGACAGACAGTGTTCAAGGTGAGATGGGAACAGACAGTGTTCAAGGTGGGATGGGGACAGACGGTGTTCAAGGTGAGATGGGGACAGTGTTCAAGGTGGGATGGGGACAGACGGTGTTCAAGGTGGGATGGGAACAGACAGTGTTCAAGGTGAGATGGGGACAGACAGTGTTCAAGGTGAGATGGGACAGACAGTGTTCAAGGTGGGATGGGGACAGACGGTGTTCAAGGTGGGATGGGGACAGACAGTGTTCAAGGTGAGATGGGGACAGACAGTGTTCAAGGTGGGATGGGGACAGACAGTGTTCATGGTGGGATGGGGACAGACGGTGTTCAAGGTGGGATGGGGACAGACGGTGTTCAAGGTGGGATGGGGACAGTGTTCAAGGTGGGATGGGGACAGACGGTGTTCAAGGTGGGATGGGGACAGACAGTGTTCAAGGTGGGATGGGAACAGTGTTCAAGGTGGGATGGGGACAGTGTTCAAGGTGGGATGGGGACAGACGGTGTTCAAGGTGGGATGGGGACAGACGGTGTTCAAGGTGAGATGGGGACAGTGTTCAAGGTGGGATGGGGACAGACGGTGTTCAAGGTGGGATGGGGACAGACAGTGTTCAAGGTGGGATGGGGACAGTGTTCAAGGTGGGATGGGGACAGACGGTGTTCAAGGTGGGATGGGGACAGACAGTGTTCAAGGTGGGATGGGGACAGACGGTGTTCAAGGTGGGATGGGGACAGACGGTGTTCAAGGTGGGATGGGGACAGACGGTGTTCAAGGTGAGATGGGGACAGTGTTCAAGGTGGGATGGGGACAGACGGTGTTCAAGGTGGGATGGGGACAGACAGTGTTCAAGGTGGGATGGGGACAGTGTTCAAGGTGGGATGGGGACAGACGGTGTTCAAGGTGGGATGGGGACAGACGGTGTTCAAGGTGGGATGGGGACAGACGGTGTTCAAGGTGAGATGGGGACAGTGTTCAAGGTGGGATGGGGACAGACGGTGTTCAAGGTGGGATGGGGACAGACAGTGTTCAAGGTGGGATGGGGACAGTGTTCAAGGTGGGATGGGGACAGACGGTGTTCAAGGTGGGATGGGGACAGACAGTGTTCAAGGTGGGATGGGGACAGACGGTGTTCAAGGTGAGATGGGGACAGACAGTGTTCAAGGTGGGATGGGGGCAGACAGTGTTCAAGGTGGGATGGGGACAGTGTTCAAGGTGGGATGGGGGCAGACAGTGTTCAAGGTGGGATGGGGACAGTGTTCAAGGTGGGATGGGGGCAGACAGTGTTCAAGGTGGGATGGGGACAGACAGTGTTCAAGGTGGGATGGGGACAGACGGTGTTCAAGGTGAGATGGGGACAGTGTTCAAGGTGGGATGGGGACAGACAGTGTTCAAGGTGGGATGGGGACAGACAGTGTTCAAGGTGGGATGGGACAGACAGTGTTCAAGGTGAGATGGGAACAGACAGTGTTCAAGGTGGGATGGGGACAGACGATGTTCAAGGTGGGATGGGGACAGACGGTGTTCAAGGTGGGATGGGGACAGACAGTGTTCAAGGTGGGATGGGGACAGTGTTCAAGGTGGGATGGGGACAGACAGTGTTCAAGGTGGGATGGGGACAGACGGTGTTCAAGGTGGGATGGGGACAGACAGTGTTCAAGGTGGGATGGGGACAGACAGTGTTCAAGATGGGATGTGAATGCTGGAGGAAAGGCAGGAACTCTTCCTCTGACTTAGGAATGAAGAATCCTCAGGCCAAGGTCCTGGAGTACTGGGGAGGCCCTTGATGACTCCATGTCTGCGCCCTCTGCTGATACGCTTAAGGCTACAGGAGAGGAACCCTGGAAGATGGCCGAGCAGCTCACAGGTTAGCATTCAGGGTCTCTGGACTCAGAACTCTGCGAGGTCTGCCTTCCCTCACACCGCACACTGCCTCTTTCCAGTGGCTGCAGGACATCATGTGACATCATTGTGCTGTCCAGCAGTGCGATGTATGCTTATGAATGTTTGGATTTTTCCCTATATTAAGATCTAGTGCAGCAGTTATCGGTAAGCATAACTCACACAAGCAAGAGCACAATAACTTTCAGGAGCAGGAAAGAAACTGGAGAACTACAGAAGGAAAGGGTGCAGGCTCTGTGCGGGGACAAGTGCTCGCATGTCCTGGTCCACTCTCCTCACCGCACTGAGGCGGCAGTCTGACTCTTCTCCCCTTGTACCTTGAGTGCTGCTAGCCCATGGCCTCCAGCCTGCAGTGTCGCCAGTGCCACAGGAGCTGCCTGTGACCCTTCAGAGTAGTGGTCACAGGATTTTACAAACTCCCACAGTCACTAACCTCACCAAGGCCCTACGGCCCTTGGTGCAATGGCGCAGTGCAATGGAGATTCAGACCAAGAAGGAGTCTAAGCAGTTAACTGTGCCATTTCTGCTGCCTTACCAAGTGCAGAGCAGTGCCACACAGCAGGGGTGGGGGTAGGGTGGCCCAGCCTTGCCTTAGAGCGAACATCAGCAGATATCATGCTTGGTCCTTTTCTTTGGTGTCATTTGTAATTCCTTTATACCATGTTTTTTTAAAAAACCTGATTATCCACCATTTTTAGGGTAACTAAATTCCCTCTACACATCTGGGAATCGGCACTGGCACTATGGCAGTAGTAGGTTAAACCTCCAGTTGCAGCATTGGCATCTCATATGGGCCCTGGTTTGAGCCCTGGCTGCTTCACTTCTGATCCAGCTCCCTGCTAATGGCCTGAGAAAGCAGTGGACACGGCCCAGGTGCTAGGACCCCTGCACCCACGTGGGAGAACTGGAAGATGCCTCTGGCTCCTGACTCCTGGCTTCAGGTCTACCTAGCTCTGGCTGTTGCAGCCAACTGGGGAGTGAACCAGCGGATGGAAGACTTTTCTCTCTGTCTCTGTCTCTCTCTGTAACTCTGCCTCTTAAATAAATAAATCTTTAAAAAATAATAAATTCTCTATTAGGCCACAGTCTAGGCTTTCCTATTGTTAGGATATATATAATAATACAGTACTGTAAAATACACTAACTTTTAAATAAATTTTGCTTCTTTCCAAAAGAAGTTGCCACTTTAACGCTGTTTTCTGTCCGTCTGTCATTGCAAGAAACTCATTCACCTGTCAGAAAAAAAGATCAAACATTTCTGAGGTCAACATACTGGTCAAGCCCAGTCCTCCTGACACAGGGGGTGACACAAGCAAGGCTATAACAGGGTCCCCAGAGCTAATCAGGTGCTCAGCGAGGAAAGCCCCTCAGTGACGTGGAAACATAATTTGGAACAAAAACTCAATGCTAAATTTCACGATGTGGTTTTAACAATTAAAAAAACAAGTGCCTACCATCAAATGCACACGCTGCCCTCTAAGCATCTGCTGCTGATCTACAGCTGCAGATCAGGAAGAAAACCCAGGGACTACACGAGCTGTGCACGTGTGTTCCACTTCCTGACCAGCTGACAGCTAAGTCATGTCTCCATACGCTGTGTTAGCCACTGCCACTGGACCCAGAAAACGCCGTGTCTATTCCTCCTTGTTGGCTAGTGTCTCAGTCACCATTCCTAACAGTCAATGGTAGCCAGGATTTTGATATACAATATCTGAATATTCATTAAAACAATGTTGTTTAAATCAAGACCCCCCACACACACACCTGCCAACCTCTTTATTAATGAAGAAACTTCTGGCCGGCGCCGTGGCTTAACAGGCTAATCCTCCGCCTTGTGGCACCGGCACACCGGGTTCTAGTCCCGGTCGGGGCGCCGGATTCTATCCCGGTTGCCCCTCTTCCAGGCCAGCTCTCTGCTATGGCCCGGGAAGGCAGTGGAGGATGGCCCAAGTGCTTGGGCCCTGCACCCGCATGGGAGACCAGGAGAAGCACCTGGCTCCTGGCTTCGGATCAGCGAGATGCGCTGGCCGCAGTGGCCATTGGAGGGTGAACCAACGGCAAAAAGGAAGTCCTTTCTCTCTGTCTCTCTCTCTCTCTCTCTCTCACTATCCACTCTGCCTGTCAAAAAAAAAAAAAAAAAAAGAAGAAGAAGAAACTTCTATCAAATGTTCACCAAAATAACCTAGACCTGGGAGGAGGAGAATTCATTTCAAAATATTGCTAACACTTCTTTTTTTGCTCTTTACCGTGCAGCCCAAGGTCTCCTCAGCGACACTTCCTGAGAGACTGCAGGAAGGGAGGGTGCCTGTGTGGTCAGTCACATCGATCAGCATGTCGAAGCTGGAAAAAATGGATTTATATCCCAAAGAATCTTTGTGGCAAGTTGTACAAGTATTCGATGCTGCATTTACAATATAACCACAGCCAGAACTGCAAAGAAACAGACAATGACAAAGGGTGATGCCCTGACGGACACATGATACCTCTTGAGAACTACTGCATGCGGAACACTTGGCCAGCGCTCACTGCTGTGCAGGACAACAAACAATACAAATGTGCTCGCCACCCACGCCAGCCTCATTGCCAGTGTCTGAGTTCTCTGAAACTGGGCCCAGCAGTCCTGCCACCACCCTGCCCTCCCCGCCCGGGTTCCTGCCCAGCCCTGAGGTCCCGCCCAGGCTCATGTCTCTGCTGTGCCCTTCCCTGGGAATTGTAGCACTGACTCTGCTCCTGGTTACTGCAGGTGTGTCCATCTGACCCCCTTGCCTGGGAGTTCTGAGGGCAGGAACCACATCTGTGCAGGGCAGGCGTGGGTGTGAGGACTGCTCACTCGTGGTCCTGCACTCAGTCTTCCATACATGCGTGTGCAGAAAACCCTACACAACTGGTCAGGCCACATTCTAAATGCTGTGTGCACTGCTAGTGAGATCCTCTCTCTCAAATGGCAATTTCATGCTATGCCATTTTGCTGAAGTAGGCTTGACTTTAGACAACTAAAGACCTCTTCACACTTCACAGTACATCATAAAATGACTTGAAAATCTGGAGCTCAGGCCTGCGCTGCGGCCCAATAGGCTAATCCTCCGCTTGTGACGCCGGCACACCGGGTTCTAGTCCCAGTTGGGGCGCCGGATTCTGTCCCGGTTGCCCCTCTTCCAGGCCAGCTCTCTGCTGTGGCCAGGGAGTGCAGTGGAGGATGGCCCAAGTGCTTGGGCCCTGCACCCCATGGGAGACCAGGAGAAGCACCTGGCTCCTGGCTTCGGATCAGTGTGGTGCGCTGGCCGCAGCGCACCAGCCACGGCGGCCATTGGAGGGTGAACCAACAGCAAAGGAAGACCACCTTTCTCTCTCTCTCTCTCTCTCTCTCTCTCTCTCTCACTGTCCACTCTGCCTGTCAAAAAAAAAAACAACATCTGGAGCTCACTCACTGCCTGCTGAGATGGACACAGATCTACACAGGTGGGAAGCACTGGGGAACGCACTCACGTGCACTCGCACACAAACGGCTGCACGCTTAGCTCAGAAGCCTGAATGAGGCTCAGCGCCCTGGGACGCGCGCAGCAGCTGTGAGAGGCACTGCTGGGGACACTGTCAACGACACAAGGGACTTCTCTGCATTATTTTTCATAATCCCATGTGAATTTAGAATTGTCTCAATAAAATTTCAATTACAAGACCTTCAGGGAGACTTCTGCAATTACATTTAGGCATTTCTTGCCAAATATTGCTTGGCTGAGATCATTAAAGCCACTGGGATTCGCTTTCTGTGCAAGTGGATACTGACTTTCACCTAGGACAGGTTGGAAGTCATGAGCACCATGCGGTAGAAAATTATTTTTTAAATTTATTTTTCCATGAACTTTCTTTTTAAAAAGATTTATTTATTTGAAAGGCAGAGTCACAGAGAGAGAGAGGGAGAGGGAGAGAATCTTCCATCTGCTGGTTAACTCCCCAGATGCAACAGTCAGGGCCGGGCCAGGCTGAAGCCAGGAGCCAGGAGCTTCTACCAGGTCTCCCACGCTGGTACAGGGGCCCAAGCACTTGCACCATCCTCTGCTGCTTTCCCAGGCACATTAGAAGGGAACTGGATTGGAAATAGAGCAGCTGGGAATTGAACTGATGCCCAGATGGGGTGCTAGCATTGCAGACAGCAGCATCTTAATCCACTATTCCATAGTGCTGACCCCCAAAATAATTTCTTAAATGCTGCTATTGTATTGCTATAAGATATGACAACCATAATAGCTTTCTTCTAAGACAAGATGGGCATCCCAGTTAATATGTCTGGCAGGGGCTGGCATTGTGATATAGTAAGCTAAGCATCCACCAGCAGCACCAGTTCAAGTCCTGGCTGCCCCTCTTCCAATCCAGCTCTCTGCTGATGGCCTGGGAAAGCAGCAGAAGATGGTCCAGGTGCTTGGCCCCTGCACCTATGTGGGAGACCAGGAAGAAGCTCCTGGCTTCAGATCTGCCCAGTTCCAGTTGTTGTGGCCATTTAGGAAGACCTCTCTCTCTGTCTGACTGTAACTCTGCCTCTCAAATAAATAATTTGTTAAAAAGTACCTGGCAGTATTATATCTTCATATTTTAAGATTGCAGAAACACAGATTATATTTTACTTTAAAAGGCAATTATGGCCGGCGCTGTGGCTCAACAGGCAAATCCTCCGCCTTGCAGCGCCGGCACACCAGGTTCTAGTCCCGGTCGGGGCGCTGGATTCTGTCCCGGTTGCCCCTCTTCCAGGCCAGCTCTCTGCTGTGGCCAGGGAGTGCAGTGGAGGATGGCCCAAGTGCTTGGGCCCTGCACCCGCATGGGAGACCAGGAGAAGCACCTGGCTCCTGCCATCGGATCAGCGCGGTGCGCCAGCCACAGCGTGCTGGCCGCGGCAGCCATTGGAGGGTGAACCAACGGCAAAGGAAGACCTTTCTCTCTGTCTCTCTCTCTCTCTCTCACTGTCCACTCTGCCTGTCAAAAAAAAAAAAAAAAAGGCAACTATAATATTTAAATCTAAATATTTTGTCATGGAAACTTTTCATTGTGGTTTATTTATTCATATATTTTCTCCGATTCATTTGACTTGCATTAAAAATGGCTTTAAATTGATAGAGCTTAAACTTTATTAACAATAATTGTTTCTTACAAAAATTAACTGCTAAAGTAATTTGGCTCCTTACCATCTGTTTCGCACGACGTTTGTAGTTTCATTATCGATGTTCAGCATAGAAATGTAAGCATAAAGAATGCCATACAAAGGGTCCGCTTTTCTTTCATTCTTCAAAGCTTTTGCCTTCAGTTGTTCAACTGTATAGACTTCAACTATTGTATTTACTAAAAATAAAGAGTATCAGTTCTATATATATTCCCAGAACTACAAAGGATTCTATCCAAATGGAGAAGCCATAAAGCCAAGAGAGAATATTTTGTAGCTTATAAACAATATAAATTTTTACATTTGTTATATTAAAATGGATCAGAAATAGACATAAAAGAAAAAGAATGAGAACTTAATCTTCATTATGTGAATCCTTTCTGGTCATCTAAAGATTTTTCCTTACAGCCAATCCAGAGTAGGAGCTGCTAGCAGTTTGCAAAACAAAGGACTCACATAGAATATCTGAAGAATTCTTTAAAATCAATAAGACAGTGAGTCAATTTTTTAAATAAGGAAAAAAATGTAAAAGGTATTTAACAAAAGATACATTAAATTTCCAGCAAACATATTGGCCTCATTAATCAGCAGGTCAATGCAAACTGAGCAAGAGCAGGAGTCCAGTAAACAGCCACCGTTCAAAGACCAGCAACCCAACACAGGGGACACACAGCAGCCAGGGCCTCAGGGACGGCTGGCAGGAGTGCAAATGCAGACTGGAGAGCCACGTGGCAGATCACCCAGATGAAAATGCGTGCGCAGCGTTCTGCTACGTGTGTCAGTGGTCTTCAAAGAGTGTGTGCGGAAAGGCACGTCATGAGAACCTATGCGTGGATTTCAACTTTTTTACAATGAAAACTTATCTTTTAATTCCATTCACCCATGAACTTTTGAAATACCCTAATATATGTCCATCAGAAAAATAGACATAGGTTCATTTAAAGTCACATTCAAAAGGAAAGCAGAAATTCTGTAATAGAAACAAAATAGAGAAATACATACATATTCATACGCATATATAGACATATATATAATAGTTTAAAATTTTATTTACTTATTTCTTTGAAAGTCAGTGTTACAGAGAGTGAGGGGAAAAACAGAGAGAGATCCTCTATTTGTTGGTTCATTCCCCAAATGGCTGAAATGCTGGGAATGAAGCCAAGAGCTTGGGGCCCCATCCTGGTCTCCAAAGTGGGTGGTAGAGGACCAAACATTTGGGCCCTCTTTCACTGCTTTCCCAGGAGCACTAGCAGGGAGCTGGATCAGAAGTGGAGCAGTCAGGACTCGAACTGGCACCCATATGGAATGCTGGCACCACAGGCAGAGGCTTAACCTACCATGCCACAGCACTAGCATCTCAAAAAAAAGTGTTATACCCCTTTTCAAAAGTGGAATTATAGCAGTTACAGAATAATAGTATTGTATTTTAATTTTAATTTTTTTATTTTGACAGGTAGAGTTATAGACAGTGAAAGAGAGACAGAGAAAAAGGTCTTCCTTTGCCCGTTGGTTCACCCTCCAATGGCCGCTACAGCCGGCACTGCACCGATCCGAAGCCAGGAGTCAGGTGCTTCCTCCTGGTCTCCCATGCAGGTGCAGGGCCATCCTCCACTGCCTTCCCGGGCCACAGCAGAGAGCTGGACTGGAAGAGGAGCAAACGGGACAGAATCCGGCGCCCCAACCAGGACTAGAACCCGTGGTGCCGGCGCCGCAGGCAGAGGATTAGCCTAGTGAGCCGCGGCGCCAGCCCAGAATATTGTATCTTTTACTATGTCAAAACTCCAGACCCCATTTTGGTCTTTTAAAAATCAAATAATATTTAAAGAATCACTTACAGTTTATGGATTCTTTTAAATGACTGCCAATTTCATCATCAAAGACATTTGCTTCTTTATTTCCTCTGATAAAATTCAGTAGGATGTTAGCTTCCGGTGTATCTTAAATTGAACATGCATAATAAGTAAAAAGCAGACATTATTTTTTAAATCATTGTGAACAATCCAAAATTATTTTTTATTTAAATTTATTTAAGATGTAGAGTTACAGAGAGAGTGAGAGACAGAGTAAAAGGTCTTCCATCTGCTGATTCACTCCCCAGATGGCTGTAACGGCCAGAGCTGAGCCGATCTGAAGCCAGGAAGCCAGGAGCTTCTTCTAGGTCTCTCCCGCGTGTGCAGGGGTCCAAGGACTTGGGCCATCTTCCACTGCTTTCCCAGGCCATAGCAGAGAGTTGGATCAGAAGTGGAACAGCCAGGACTCAAACTGCTGTCCCTATGGGATGCCAGTGCCATAGGCAGAGGCTTAGCCCACTATACCACAGCGCCAGCTCCATCCAATATTATTTTAACAGAAACAATTGAAGACTTACAAACACAATCACATAGAATACTCTGTAGCCGTTAACAATATGAGGTGAAGAGATTAAAGAGACGGACACCAGACATTGTTAGTGAAAAGAGCAACTTACAAAACTATGCAGCACATTATACTTTTAACTTAAAATCTACCCACATAAATACAAAATTACCTGAGAGAATACAGATACAAGAAATACTTAACTCTAATGTGGGAGTATAGGTGATCTTTATTTTCATTTTTTTATGCTTTTATGCATTTTCTGAATGCATTTTTTTTCCAGTCACACACAGAAAAAAACCCACACATTTTAAAAAACAGTCACTTCAAACCTTGCTCCTGGAATTGGGCTATGTTTTATCTCAGGAGTGACTAGGCACAGTACCAAAGACAAGAAGGAGATTTGGAAAAGATTCCCACCTGACTCCAGCACCTTTCAACTCCCAGACCTGCAGCTCAGCACAGCTGTACCCCACCAGGACCCCGAAAACAGTACTAACTCAGACGCACAGCTCAACACACCCACATCCTACCTGCACCCACAAACTGTCCTGACATCCCCCAGACCCGCAGCTCAGCATGTCTGCACCCCACCTGAACCCCACAAACTGTCCTGACATCCCCCAGACCTGAAGCTCAGCATGCCTGCACCCCACCTGAACCCCACAAACTGTCCTGACATCCCCCAGACCTGCAGCTCAGCATGCCTGCACCCCACCTGCACCCCACAAACTGTCCTGACATCCCCCAGACCTGCAGCTCAGCATGCCTGCACCCCACCTGAACCCCACAAACTGTCCTGACATCCCCAGACCCGCAGCTCAGCATGACTGCACCCCGCCTGAACCCCACAAACTGTCCTGACATACCCCAGACCCACAGCCTAGCATGTCTGCACCCCACCTGAACCCCACAAACTGTCCTGACATCCCCCAGACCTGAAGCTCAGCATGCCTGCACCCCACCTGAACCCCACAAACTGTCCTGACATCCCCCAGACCTGCAGCTCAGCATGCCTGCACCCCACCTGAACCCCACAAACTGTCCTGACATCCCCCAGACCTGCAGCTCAGCATGCCTGCACCCCACCTGAACCCCACAAACTGTCCTGACATCCCCCAGACCTGCAGCTCAGCATGCCTGCACCCCACCTGAACCCCACAAACTGTCCTGACATCCCCCAGACCTGCAGCTCAGCATGCCTGCACCCCACCTGAACCCCACAAACTGTCCTGACATCCCCCAGACCTGCAGCTCAGCATGCCTGCACCCCACCTGAACCCCACAAACTGTCCTGACATCCCCCAGACCTGTAGCTCAGCATGCCTGCACCCCACCTGAACCCCACAAACTGTCCTGACATCCCCCAGACCTGCAGCTCAGCATGCCTGCACCCCACCTGAACCCCACAAACTGTCCTGACATCCCCCAGACCTGCAGCTCAGCATGCCTGCCCCCACCTGAACCCCACAAACTGTCCTGACATCCCCCAGACCCGCAGCTCAGCATGCCTGCACCCCACCTGAACCCCACAAACTGTCCTGACATCCCCAGACCTGCAGCTCAGCATGCCTGCACCCCACCTGAACCCCCCACAAACTGTCCTGACAACTCCCGGACCCGCAGCTCAGCATGCCTGCACCCCACCTGAACCCCACAAACTGTCCTGACAACTCCCAGACCTGCAGCTCAGCACAGCTGTACCCCACCAGGACCCCGAAAACAGTACTAACTCAGACGCACAGCTCAACACACCCACATCCTACCTGCACCCACAAACTGTCCTGACCTCCCCCAGACCCGCAGCTCAGCATGTCTGCACCCCACCTGAACCCCACAAACTGTCCTGACATCCCCCAGACCTGAAGCTCAGCATGCCTGCACCCCACCTGAACCTCACAAACTGTCCTGACATCTCCCAGACCCATAGCTCAGCATGCCTGCACCCCACCTGCACCCCACAAACTGTCCTGACATCCCCCAGACCTGCAGCTCAGCATGCCTGCACCCCACCTGAACCCCACAAACTGTCCTGACATCCCCAGACCCGCAGCTCAGCATGCCTGCACCCCGCCTGAACCCCACAAACTGTCCTGACATACCCCAGACCCACAGCCTAGCATGTCTGCACCCCACCTGAACCCCACAAACTGTCCTGACATCCCCCAGACCTGAAGCTCAGCATGCCTGCACCCCACCTGAACCCCACAAACTGTCCTGACATCCCCCAGACCTGCAGCTCAGCATGCCTGCACCCCACCTGAACCCCACAAACTGTCCTGACATCCCCCAGACCTGCAGCTCAGCATGCCTGCACCCCACCTGAACCCCACAAACTGTCCTGACATCCCCCAGACCTGCAGCTCAGCATGCCTGCACCCCACCTGAACCCCACAAACTGTCCTGACATCCCCCAGACCTGCAGCTCAGCATGCCTGCACCCCACCTGAACCCCACAAACTGTCCTGACATCCCCCAGACCTGCAGCTCAGCATGCCTGCACCCCACCTGAACCCCACAAACTGTCCTGACATCCCCCAGACCTGTAGCTCAGCATGCCTGCACCCCACCTGAACCCCACAAACTGTCCTGACATCCCCCAGACCTGCAGCTCAGCATGCCTGCACCCCACCTGAACCCCACAAACTGTCCTGACATCCCCCAGACCTGCAGCTCAGCATGCCTGCCCCCACCTGAACCCCACAAACTGTCCTGACATCCCCCAGACCCGCAGCTCAGCATGCCTGCACCCCACCTGAACCCCACAAACTGTCCTGACATCCCCAGACCTGCAGCTCAGCATGCCTGCACCCCACCTGAACCCCCCACAAACTGTCCTGACAACTCCCGGACCCGCAGCTCAGCATGCCTGCACCCCACCTGAACCCCACAAACTGTCCTGACAACTCCCAGACCTGCAGCTCAGCATGCCTGCCCCCACCTGAACCCCACAAACTGTCCTGACATCCCCCAGACCCGCAGCTCAGCATGCCTGCACCCCACCTGAACCCCACAAACTGTCCTGACATCCCCCAGACCCGCAGCTCAGCATGCCTGCACCCCACCTGCACCCCACAAACTGTCCTGACATCCCCAGACCCGCAGCTCAGCATGCCTGCACCCCACCTGAACCCCACAAACTGTCCTGACATCCCCCAGACCTGCAGCTCAGCATGCCTGCACCCCACCTGAACCCCACAAACTGTCCTGACAACTCCCAGACCCGCAGCTCAGCATGCCTGCACCCCACCTGAACCCCCCACAAACTGTCCTGACATCCCCCAGACCCGCAGCTCAGCATGCCTGCACCCCACCTGAACCCCACAAACTGTCCTGACATCCCCCAGACCTGCAGCTCAGCATGCCTGCACCCCACCTGAACCCCACAAACTGTCCTGACAACTCCCAGACCCGCAGCTCAGCATGCCTGCACCCCACCTGAACCCCACAAACTGTCCTGACATCTCCCAGACCCATAGCTCAGCATGCCTGCACCCCACCTGAACCCCACAAACTGTCCTGACATCCCCCAGACCTGCAGCTCAGCATGCCTGCACCCCGCCTGAACCCCACAAACTGTCCTGACATCCCCAGACCCACAGCTCAGCATGCCTGCACCCCACCTGAACCCCACAAACTGTCCTGACAACTCCCAGACCCGCAGCTCAGCATGCCTGCACCCCACCTGAACCCCACAAACTGTCCTGACATCTCCCAGACCTGCAGCTCAGCATGCCTGCACCCCACCTGAACCCCACAAACTGTCCTGACATCCCCCAGACCCGCAGCTCAGCATGCCTGCACCCCGCCTGAACCCCACAAACTGTCCTGACATCCCCCAGACCCATAGCTCAGCATGCCTGCACCCCACCTGCACCCCACAAACTGTCCTGACATCCCCAGACCCGCAGCTCAGCATGCCTGCACCCCACCTGAACCCCACAAACTGTCCTGACATCCCCCAGACCTGCAGCTCAGCATGCCTGCACCCCACCTGAACCCCACAAACTTTCCTGACATCCCCAGACCCGCAGCTCAGCATGCCTGCACCCCGCCTGAACCCCACAAACTGTCCTGACATCCCCCAGACCCGCAGCTCAGCATGCCTGCACCCCACCTGAACCCCACAAACTGTCCTGACATACCCCAGACCCACAGCCTAGCATGTCTGCACCCCACCTGAACCCCACAAACTGTCCTGACATCCCCCAGACCTGCAGCTCAGCATGCCTGCACCCCACCTGAACCCCACAAACTGTCCTGACATCCCCAGACCCACAGCTCAGCATGCCTGCACCCCACCTGAACCCCCCACAAACTGTCCTGACATCCCCCAGACCCACAGCTCAGCATGCCTGCACCCCACCTGAACCCCACAAACTGTCCTGTCATCCCCCAGACCCGCAGCTCAGCATGCCTGCACCCCACCTGAACCCCACAAACTGTCCTGACATCCCCCAGACCCACAGCTCAGCATGCCTGCACCCCACCTGAACCCCACAAACTGTCCTGACATACCCCAGACCCGCAGCTCAGCATGCCTGTACCCCCCTGAACCCCACAAACTGTCCTGACATCTCCCAGACCTGCAGCTCAGCATGCCTGCACCCCACCTGCACCCCACAAACTGTCCTGACATCCCTCATACCCGCAGCTCAGCATGCCTGCACCCCACCTGAATCCCACAAACTGTCCTGACATACCCCAGACCCGCAGCTCAGCATGCCTGCACCCCGCCTGAACCCCACAAACTGTCCTGACATCCCCCAGACCCACAGCTCAGCATGCCTGCACCCCACCTGAACCCCACAAACTGTCCTGACATCCCCCAGACCCGCAGCTCAGCATGCCTGCACCCCACCTGAACCCCACAAACTGTCCTGACATCCCCCAGACCCACAGCTCAGCATGCCTGCACCCCACCTGAACCCCACAAACTGTCCTGACATCTCCCAGACCTGCAGCTCAGCATGCCTGCACCCCACCTGAACCCCACAAACTGTCCTGACAACTCCCAGACCTGCAGCTCAGCATGTCTGCACCCCACCTGAACCCCACAAACTGTCCTGACATCCCCCAGACCCGCAGCTCAGCATGCCTGCACCCCACCTGAACCCCACAAACTGTCCTGACATCCCCCAGACCCGCAGCTCAGCATGCCTGTACCCCCCTGAACCCCACAAACTGTCCTGACATCCCCCAGACCTGCAGCTCAGCATGCCTGCACCCCACCTGCACCCCACAAACTGTCCTGACATCCCTCATACCCGCAGCTCAGCATGCCTGCACCCCACCTGAACCCCACAAACTGTCCTGACATACCCCAGACCCGCAGCTCAGCATGCCTGCACCCCACCTGAACCCCACAAACTGTCCTGACATCCCCCAGACCCGCAGCTCAGTATGCCTGCACCCCACCTGAACCCCACAAACTGTCCTGACAACTCCCAGACCCGCAGCTCAGCATGCCTGCACCCCACCTGAACCCCACAAACTGTCCTGACATCCCTCAGACCCGCAGCTCAGCATGCCTGCACCCCACCTGAACCCCACAAACTGTCCTGACATCCCCCAGACCCGCAGCTCAGCATGCCTGCACCCCACCTGAACCCCACAAACTGTCCTGACAACTCCCAGACCCGCAGCTCAGCATGCCTGCACCCCACCTGAACCCCACAAACTGTCCTGACAACTCCCAGACCCGCAGCTCAGCATGCCTGCACCCCACCTGATCCCCACAAACTGTCCTGACATCCCCCAGACCTGCAGCTCAGCATGCCTGTACCCCACCTGAACCCCACAAACTGTCCTGACAACTCCCAGACCCGCAGCTCAGCATGCCTGCACCCCACCTGAACCCCACAAACTGTCCTGACATACCCCAGACCCGCAGCTCAGCATGCCTGCACCCCACCTGAACCCCCCACAAACTGTCCTGACATCCCCCAGACCTGCAGCTCAGCATGCCTGCACCCCACCTGAACCCCACAAACTGTCCTGACATCCCCCAGACCCGCAGCTCAGCATGCCTGCACCCCACCTGAACCCCCCACAAACTGTCCTGACATCCCTCAGACCTGCAGCTCAGCATGCCTGCACCCCACCTGCACCCCACAAACTGTCCTGACATCCCCAGACCTGCAGCTCAGCATGCCTGCACCCCACCTGAATCCCACAAACTGTCCTGACATCCCCAGACCTGCAGCTCAGCATGCCTGCACCCCACCTGAACCCCACAAACTGTCCTGACATCCCCCAGACCTGCAGCTCAGCATGCCTGCACCCCACCTGAACCCCACAAACTGTCCTGACATCCCCAGACCCGCAGCTCAGCATGCCTGCACCCCACCTGAACCCCACAAACTGTCCTGACATCCCCCAGACCCGCAGCTCAGCATGCCTGCACCCCACCTGAACCCCACAAACTGTCCTGACATCCCCCAGACCCGCAGCTCAGCATGCCTGCACCCCACCTGAACCCCACAAACTGTCCTGACAACTCCCAGACCCGCAGCTCAGCATGCCTGCACCCCACCTGAACCCCACAAACTGTCCTGACATCCCCAGACCCGCAGCTCAGCATGCCTGACCCCACCTGAACCCCACAAACTGTCTTGACATCCCCAGACCCGCAGCTCAGCATGCCTGCACCCCACCTGAACCCCACAAACTGTCCTGACAACTCCCAGACCCGCAGCTCAGCATGCCTGCACCCCACCTGAACCCCACAAACTGTCCTGACATCCCCAGACCTGCAGCTCAGCATGCCTGCACCCCACCTGAACCCCACAAACTGTCCTGACATCCTCAGACCTGCAGCTCAGCATGCCTGCACCCCACCTGAACCCCACAAACTGTCCTGACAACTCCCAGACCTGCAGCTCAGCATGCCTGCACCCCACCTGAACCCCACAAACTGTCCTGACATCTCCCAGACCCGCAGCTCAGCATGCCTGCACCCCACCTGAACCCCACAAACTGTCCTGACAACTCCCAGACCCGCAGCTCAGCATGCCTGCACCCCACCTGAACCCCACAAACTGTCCTGACATCCCCCAGACCTGCAGCTCAGCATGCCTGCACCCCACCTGAACCCCACAAACTGTCCTGACATCCCCCAGACCTGCAGCTCAGCATGCCTGCACCCCACCTGAACCCCACAAACTGTCCTGACAACTCCCAGACCTGCAGCTCAGCATGCCTGCACCCCACCTGAACCCCACAAACTGTCCTGACATCCCCCAGACCTGCAGCTCAGCATGCCTGCACCCCACCTGAACCCCACAAACTGTCCTGACAACTCCCAGACCTGCAGCTCAGCATGCCTGCACCCCACCTGAACCCCACAAACTGTCCTGACATCCCCCAGACCTGCAGCTCAGCATGCCTGCACCCCACCTGAACCCCACAAACTGTCCTGACATCTCCCAGACCCGCAGCTCAGCATGCCTGCACCCCACCTGAACCCCACAAACTGTCCTGACATCTCCCAGACCCGCAGCTCAGCATGCCTGCACCCCACCTGAACCCCACAAACTGTCCTGACATCTCCCAGACCCGCAGCTCAGCATGCCTGCCCCCACCTGACCCCACAAACTGTCCTGACAAGTCCTAGGCTCTGACTCCCGGGGACAGAGTTGAGGTTTCCCCTTCCTTCTCACCACTCTGTTATCTCTCAGCTGGACGGTCAGTTCTTCCTGGGCAGTGTCTGTGCCTTTCATCTTTGTATTTCCAACACCTGCACATCCACTCACCTGCCTTGTTCCACAACGTTCAAGAGTTGGCAAATAAAAGACATTCAGAAAATACTTGTAACTGATGGCCCAGTAGATAAATGTTTCTGAGACACCAGCAGGACCACTGCACATCAGACAGAGTGGTGGCTGGAGTAGGGCCCCAGAAACCAGAGCACTCTGCTGGGGGTGGAGGTGTCAGGGAATGTGGGGTAGCAGTCCAAGCACTTGGGTCATCTGCTGCTTTTCACAGGCAGTCAGCAGAGAGCCGGATTGGAAGTGGAGCAGCTGGGACTCCAACCCACACTCACATGGCCTGCGTTGTGGCTAGCAGGTTAAGCTGCTAACTGAGAAACCAGCATCCCTTATGAGCACTAGCTCAAGCCCTGCATTTCAAATAAATAAATACATCTTTAAAAAACAATAAAAATAAAAATACTTTTCAATGTCCCTTTGATAAAGAAAGATAATTATCCTAAAGATGCTAGATTGCTCAGAATTACTTGAGACACTTTTCCTCTGAGCCTATTATCAGAGTTGAATGTGCAACATCGTAGAATATCATCTCATGCATCTGGTCTCAGTTTTTTTATGCAATTAGCACTGTCAAGATTGACGCGCCTTTCCCCAAGAGATATCCAGTGTCTTTTAGAAATGTCCCCAGACGGGCTGGCACGGTGGCGAGGCAGGTTAAAGCACCACCTCTGGTGCGGGCATCTCATATGGACACTGGTCTGTGTCCTGGCTGCTCCACTCCCAGTCCAGCTGTCTACTAATGGCCAGGGAAATGGCCCAGGTGTCTGGGCCGCTGTCACCCATGTGGGAAACCTGGATGAAACTCCTGGCTCCTGACTTTGGCCATTTGGGGAGTGAACAGAAAAATCTCTCTCCCTGTCTCTCCCTCTCTCTGTTACTCTGCCTTTCAAATAAATAAAAAAGAAGGAAGAACAGGAGGGAGGGGAGAAGAGAGGGAGGGAAGACAGCGCTGATACCTGTGGGCTCTTAAAGCCTTACCTGGCCCTCAGCTGCAAAGCCAGACACTAGCCCCAAACTCATCTTGTAAGTTCACTGCTGGTGAACTCTTGGAAGTCCTTCCTGTTTGTGTTTTCTTGAGATTGGTAATCCTTCTCTCTTGGGCGGTACTGAGCTGATGGTTATCTCTACACAATAAACCACTCAGAATGTTTTACCTTTCTGATCTCCCCAGGTCATTCTCCCCTGATTTCATGATGTAGAAAACTATAACTCCTTTAACAACCACTCCAGGAGGATTGTGGGCATTTAATTTACAGCTATGAACTAATGGTACCAAACACACAGGTGTGTGTCTAGCAGAAAAAGGTATCTGAATGTAGTACAACTGAATTTAGTTTTCAAATTGTCAATCATTTAAGTAATCCATGGAGTAATACTGATCTCTTAAAAATCATGACAGTGGGGCTGGCGCTGTGGTATAGTAGGCTGACCCTCCACCTGTGGTGCGGGTATCCCATGTGGGTAATGGTTCAAGTCCAGGCTGCTCTTCTTCCAATCCCACTCTCTGCTATGGCATGGGAAAACAGTGGAAGATGGCCCAAGTGCTTGAGCCCTTGACTTCAGATTGGCTTACTCCAACCGTTGTAACCATTTGGGGAGTGAACCAGCAGATGCAAGAACTCTACCTCTGTTTCTCTCTCTGTCTGTCCATAACTCTACCTCTCAAATGAATAAATAAAATCTTCAAAGAAATATCATGACAGTGGGCAATAGTTTACAAATCTATCTGGCTTTTCACATTTCTTTCATAAAGGTATTAAAGATATAGCTTATTTTAATTTTTTGAAAGTCATTATAAAGCATTTTTTACTTTTAATTTTTCAAATTAAACCCATCAATATACTGCACAAATATTAAAGTATGTTCACAATCATTTCCAAAGGGATGAAAAATTTCAGAACACTTTTTACCTGGATTAGTTGTAATAATGGATTTTGAGATTACAGTTGCTGTCATGCAGTTCCGAAATTTGTCAAAACTTATTCTTACATCTGCGGCAAATATTACTGTTCGAGAGAAAACCCACTTTAAAATTATTGTATCAAAGAATAAAAAATGCCGCATATTTAGTACTACCAACGAGCTATGATACCTGTTTCTCCTGGAGTCCAGCTCTGTGCAAGTAGAATGGATTCAGTATCCCAACTGCATTTGTATAAAAGGAAGTGAAACAAATTGACTGCATTGGAAAAAAACTGTTAGTGACGTACTATTTACAAACAATTTACAAACAAAAATTGCTGCAGTGGCCAGGGCTGGTAACCCCCTGCGTGGTCAAAGGCAGACGTCAAGGATATTGGCTTTCCGGTCTGCCCCACTGAGTATTCAACACCTGTGGAGAAGTCATTCCTCCAACACACACTCATCTCTAACAGCGCTCCACTCTGCCAGCACTAGCCATTCCGTGCAGGCTGGAACTCAGGGACTACAAATCCGAAGACTTTCAGAGCATTCGGGAAGGGCCCACAGTGGGTAAACTCCTCAGGGGACTGGCTGGGGTAAAGACACTTTTCAAATTGCTTCCTGTGCCACCTACGCCCCAGGAGTCTAAACAAGGGCTTCCTGTGCCCTGCAGTGCTTCAGGGTACAGCCCCGCTGCTCCAGGGTGTGGCTGGGGACCCTGGAAAGACTGGTTTGTTTGTCATCAACAGGACCTAATGAAGCACCATCTGTCCTCAAACACAGTGACAATAAAACTGGTCACAGAGAAGCCGTCTAAGCAATTCTACGCCATCTAAAGATGGCTACCTACGTAACTACCCAACATTCAAGAGGAAGGCTTATTTTTGAGGATATCGTGTATCTCCTATCATTACTCCTTTCTTGATCTGAAATCCATGTGTTTATGACACAAGGGAAACGTTCTGTCTGAGGATCACAGCAGCAGTGCTCACAGTGGGGTGGGGGTGGTTTACCATGCCAGTGGGAACAATGCCTCTGTCTCATCGTAGAGTCTAACTTCGCACCTCTGGCCCTTCCTTCGGTCTGAAGTTGTAAAGTATTTTGGCTCTCCAACCTGGGAAATTGAAGGAAATCATTATTGTTCCTCTACAATTGTACAACTACTTAAATTTTGTTGATGGAAATACTCGTTTACCTCTGAATATCAAATCAGAAATATTAAAATAGCATGAACCTTTAATATTTATTTGATGATTTAAAAGTATCTTCTATCTCTAAATTAACTATATTTAGCTACAGCTGTAAAGTAGACACACTTTAGAGGGAATACAGACAGACATGTTAAAGTTAAGGCTGTGGGGCCGGCGCTGTGGTGCAGCGGGTTAAAGTCCTGGCCTGGAGTGCCGGCATCCCACATGGGCGCTGGTTTAAGTCCCGGCTGCTCCACTTCCGATCCAGCTCCCTGCTATGGCCTGGGAAAGCAGTAGAGGATAGCCATGTCCTTGGGCCCCTGAACCCATGTGGGAGACCCAGAAGAAGCTCCTGGCTCCTGGCTTTGGATCGGCCGAGCTCTGGCTATTGCAGCCAATTGGAGAGTGAACCAGCGGATGGAAGACCTATCTCTCTCTCTGCCTCTCCTTCTCTCTCTGTGTAACTCTGACTTTCAAATAAATAAATCTTAAAAAAAAAAAAAAATGAAGCCGGCGCCACGGCTCAACAGGCTAATCCTCCACCTTGCGGCGCCGACACACCAGGTTCTAGTCCTGGTCAGGGCGCCGGATTCTGTCCCGGTTGCCCCTCTTCCAGGCCAGCTCTCTGCTGTGGCCAGGGAGTACAGTGGAGGATGGCCCAAGTGCTTGGGCCCTGCACCCCATGGGAGACCAGGAGAAGCACCTGGCTCCTGCCTTCAGATCAGTGCGGTGCGCCGGCCGCGGCAGCCATTGGAGGGTGAACCAATGGCAAAGGAAGACCTTTCTCTCTGTCTCTCTCTCTCACTGTCCACTCTGCCTGTCAAAAATAAAAAAATAAAAATAAAAATAAAATAAAAATAAAATAAAAATAAAAATAAAAGAGTGAACCAGCAGATATCTTTGTCTCTCTCTCTCTCTCTCTTCCTCTCTTTCTGTAAATCTGCCTTTCAAATAAATAAATAATTTTTTAAAAGAAAATACATATTCTATCTTTAAGGAGTCTACTCAGCTGCCCCAAGGGCCTGTCATGGCATTTTGTCCTGGCATGTAAAAATACAGCCTTACCTTTTTTTTTTTTTAAGATGCTTAGACTGGAACTGGCGCCCATATGGGATGCCAGCACTGCAGGCGGCGGCCTCACCCGCTACACCACAGCGCCAGCCCCTGGTTCACTCTTCAAATGACCACAACAGCTGGGGCTGGGCCAGGCCAAAGCCAGGAGGAGCCCAGAACTCCATCTGAGCCTCCCACTGAGGTGGCAGGGGTCCAGATACTTGGACCATTCTTCCACTGCTTTCCTAGATGTATTTGCAGGGAGGTAGATAAGAAATGGAACAGCCGAGACTCGAACCAGCGCCCCTATGGGATGCCGGCATCACAGGCGTGTGCCGCTATGCCACAGTGCCGGCCCCAGAACACGTATGTTCAGTGTCTGTGTGTCCTCACGTCTCACACAGAGACAGAAAACTGTTTCTCTGGCCCTCAGTGTACTCATCGTCTAGCCGAGACATCGAGTATCCGTACTCTGCCTTTTCCACAGGGTTAACGTGTTGAGCACGAAAACTTATGTGACACAGGAGAGAGGGTGCCATGGGCAGTGTCCGGCCTGGCAGTTAAGCCGCTGGTTGCCTTGCCCATGTCCCACAGCAGTGCGTGGGATGTCTGGTTCCAGCTCCTGATCCAGCTTCCTGCTTAACACGGATCCTGGGGGGCAGTGTGATGGCTCCGGTGGTTGGGCTCCTGCCACCCAACGGGGAGACCCAGACTAAGTTTCCAGCCCCTGAGGCTTTCGTCACCCAGCTCTTGCAAGCATTTAGGGAATAAAACAGCAGATAGGAGTTCTCTGTCTGCCTTGCTGTCTCTCAAATAAAACAAAAATAAACAAGAAAGAACACGTCAGCCTCCTACAGGGACGGGAGAAGCTGTGGCAGGTTTTTGCTTATATTCATACTAAGTTTTTTATATTCATACATTATAAATGAATATGTCACATAGAAACGCAGGGAAATCGAGTATGATTAAGCACAATCAGAGACTGAACAGTATTGAATGTAAATTGCCTAAAGAGACTCCCTTTTTTTTTTTTTTCTAAGATTGTCATCATGGAGTTTATCCCTGCTTCCCAAATGATACTGAGTACCCCTGAGTGCCAGGCGCCTGCTAGGCTGGGGCTGGAGCCCCAGATAACGCAGCCTCACCCTCTTGCGGTCAGAGCCTGCTCAGGGGAGCTGGCACTCTCTAGATCAGCATTACTTACTAACAACAAGAAGTGCACAGGGCTATTTCCTTTTCCTTTTCCTTTTTTTTTTTTTTTTTTTTTTTTTTGTCTTTTGACTATCATCCTTCCCTATGTTGAGAAATTACCCTTGCACCTTTACTTTTCTTGATATAGTTTCTTTTGTGAAACAATTTTTAGGTCCACCTCTAATCTTTGCTCAGTGATTCCGGAGCTTAGAACCTGCTGCACGGAGACAGATGCTGCTGCAGTGCAAGATCACACTCCCGGACCGGCACTGTGGCTTAGTCAGTGCAGCACCCCATATGGGTGCAAGTTCAAGACCTTGCTCATCCACTTTCTTAAGATTTATTTATTTATTGGAAAGGCAGAGTTACAGAGAGGCAGAGGCACAGAGAGAAAGAGAGATCGTCCATCTGCTGGTTCATTCCCCAGATGGCCACAATGGCTGGAGCTAGGCCAGTCCAAAGTCAGGAGCCAGGAGCTTCTTCTGGGTCTCCCATGTAGGTTCAGGGACCCAAGGACTTGAACCATCTACGACTGCTTCCCCCAGCCACAGCAGAGAGCTGGATCAGAAGTGGAGCAGTCGGGACTCAAGTTAGCACCCATATAGGATTCCAGCCCTGCAGGCAGCAGCTTTACCTGCTACGCCACAGCACCAGCCCCTCTACTTTCTTATTCTTTCTTTCTTTTTTTTTTTTTTTTAAGATTTATTTATTTGAAAGTCAGTTACACAGAGAGAGAAGGAGAGGTAGAGAGAGAGAAAGAAAGACCTTCCATTATTTGATTCACTCCCCAATTGGCTGCAATGGCTGGAGCTGTGCCAATCCTAAGCCAGGAGCCAGGAGTTTCTTCCAGGTCTCCCACGTGGGTGCAGGGGCCCAAGGACCTGGGCCATCCCCTACTGCTTTCCCAGGCCACAGCAGAGAGCTGGATCGGAAGTGGAGCAGCAGAGACTCAAACCAGCGTCAATATGGGATGCTGGCTCTGCAGGCAGCGGTTTTACCCACTACACCACAGCGCCGGCCCCCACATTTTTTAAAAAATGAAGAATGCTGGGGTTGGCGCCATGGCTCACTTGGTTAATCCTCTGCCTTGCAGTGCCAGCATCCCATATAGGTGCTGGGTTCTAGTCCCGGTTGCTCCTCTTCCAGTCCAGCTCTCTGCTGTGGCCCAGGAGTGCAGGGGAGGGTGGCCCAGGTGCTTGGGCCCTGCACCCGCATGGGAGACCAGGAAGAAGAACCTGGCTCCTGGCTTCAGATCAGCGCAGCGCCGGCCGTTACGGCCATTTGGGGAGTGAACCAATGGAAGGAAGACCTTTCTCTTTCTCTCTCTCACTGTCTATAACTCTGTCAAATTTTTTTAAAAATGAGAATGTTATTTACATTTTTAAAAAATAATTATTTATTTTATTTGAAAGTCGGAGTTATATAGAGGAGAGGCAGAGAGAGAGAGAGAGAGAGAGAGAGAGAGAGAGAGAGAGAGAGGTCTTCCATCTGCTGGTTCACCCCCTAATTGGCCGCAATGGCTGGAGCTATGCTGATCTGAAGCCAGGAGCTTTTTCCGGGTTCCCTATGTGGGTGCAGGGGCCCAAGAACTTGGGCCATCTTCTACTGCTTTCCCAGGCCACAGCAGAGAGCTGGATCGGAAGAGGAGCAGCCAGGACTCAAACCAGCACCCATATGGACTGCCAGCACTGCAGGTGGTGGCTTCACCTCCTACAACACAGCGCCAGCCCCTCCACTTTCAATCCAGCTCCCTGCTTATGCGCCTGGAAAAGCAGCAGAAGATGGCCCAATGCTTGGGCCCCTACAACCATGTGGGAGACTTGGAGGTGGCTCCTGCCTCCTGGCTTCTGATGGGTACAGCTCCAGCCATTGTGGTCATTTTGAGGAGTAAACCAGCAGATAGAAGACCTCTCTCTCCCTCCCTCCCTCCCTCCCTCCCTCTCTCTCTCTCTCTCTTTGAAATAAACAAATCTTTGGGGAAAAAAATCACTGATGGAACAAGGACATAAGCCTCAACCACTTCAGGTTCTTGTTGCCTCTCCTTCTTTGAGGGGACCGGTTAAGTCTCACATCTTATTGTTCTCACTCCACCTGAGAACACGCAAAGTCCGTTCCTCCCGATGCTAAGGAACGTCGTGGGGCTCTCTGAGTCAATCAGCTTGTTCTTCCCACTTGTGTCTTTGTCTACCCAAAGTATGAAAAACTCTCCCATAGTAAGTCATTCACAAGGAGGGTGGCATGCGAACTTGGCATTCAAAAACAATTGTATCTTGATACTGACTCATAGATAAAATGCTACTTTCCCTTTAATGAGAAGTGTCACTCTTTTCTTAATTTAACTTACTACCAAGATATGCAGGAAAAAGTATCCCAGGTGCTGATGACCACTACCTTCCAAACACAAATGAGGTGACCGAGACCCCCCCCCAGTTTTGCTGGGGTTTTAACTTACCGACCTCACGGCTGCAAGCACGTTAATAATCCTGCCATCAAGACTGTGTCCGTTTGCAACAATATCACCCAAAGAATAATAATCTCCAGACTCCTTGACAGGCAAACGTATCAAAGAAAGTAACTCGTCGCCCACTTCACAAACAGAGCAAGCCTTCACCGCTGAGTGATTCTCACTGAGCAATAGTTTATAGTTGCTACATTGCAAAAACACACAAAAAAGTTAATAACATGATTTTTTAACAGAAAAATACTTTCAAGTTCACAGCTAAATTATCTTTTTGGCAATAATTTAGACAATATTAAGATCTGTATACTTTCCAAGATTTACATTGAATAATGTGACAAAGCATTTTTGTCTAAAATGTAATTAAGAAAACATTTTGAAGATCTATTCTTGCCTGAGTTCTAGGCATCCTGGTTGTCTGGTCTTGCCCGAGACACTGAACTTCAGCTTCCTTCTTTATGAAACATGGGTATAGAAGCACTCTGAAACTCCAGGGAAGAGAGTGATGTAGACAGTGGGGATACCACTTAGGACACCAGGCTTAAGCCTGGGGTCAAGTTCCCCTCCACTTCCAGGTTCCTGATAATGCATCCTGGGAGGCAGAGGATGATGGCTCAAGTACTTGGGTCCCTGCTACCTGGGTGGGAGACCCAGATGGTTTTCCTGGCTGCTGGCTTCAGCATGGCCTAGCTCTGGCTGTTGTGGACATTTGTGGAGTAAGCAATCTCAATCTCAATCTCAATCTCTCTCTCTCTCTCTCTCTCTCTCTCTCTGCCTTTCAAATAAAAATAAACTTTCAGTAAGTTCTAAAACTATTTAGGAGGTTATAAAAATGAAAAGATGGGACTAGTGTTGTTGCATAGCAGCTTATGTTGCTGCTTGCAGTGCTGGCATCCCATGTGGGCACTGGTTCAAGTCCTGACCACTCTGCTTCTGATTCAGCTTCCTGCTAATGCGCCTGGGAAGGCAGCAGAAGATGGCCCAAGTGCTTGGGCACCTGCCACCATGTGGAAGACTGGGATGGAGTTCCTGCCTTCAACCTGGCCCAGCCCTGGCTGTGGCAGCCATTCAGGGAGTGAAACAGCAGAGAGAATCTCTCTCCTTCTCCTTCTCCCTCTCCCCTTCCCCCTTTCCTTCTCCCTAACACTGTGCCTTTCAAAACAATAAATAAATCTTTTAAAAACCGAGAACACAAGAATCTGCTATTTCTCTTTCCTGTGACCCTGCCTCAGTTCCTCTCTGAGCACCCTTCCAAGAACAGCGCTGTCCTCACCTCTGCCATGCTCCATATGGAGAAGATGTGCAGCACTGACCACAGTGAACCAGAGTCAAACAACTCTCAAGTCCTCTCCAGGGAGCCTCCTTAGCAGCTTCCACACGCACCTTCCCCACCGCCTTAGTCAGTGACCTTCTCATTTCTCTCCCAAACCACTGCTCTTGTCTCCCATCTACAGACAATCCCTCATACGGGAAAACACTGTTCTGCAGCTCAAAGACCTCCCGTGGCTACCCACGTTCACCAGAGTGAATGAGTCTGCTTCCCCCACAGCTTCTCCTGCTGCCAGGTCACCGCACTTGTCCAGGAACATCAGGCTACTGGGTTATAAAACTGACACTTTCAGGCCAAAGACAGTCAAACACCAGCAGCTTCATATGGTTCGACATAACAGTAAGCGTTCTGGGAGGCTCAGGAGGTTTCATGCTCTTTCCCTCTCTCCCTCCAAACATTCATTCCACGGTCACTGAGAGCCAATTATGGGTGGTTCGGGGACACAGTGTGAAGAGACAAGGCCACTGATCTCACAAGTTCCCATGTGTTAGAGGGAGACACACCTCATCAACCTGGCCCAGTCATCTGGGCGATGATGCCAACAGCACAGGGAAAAGCCCCAGGAACTGACAAAAGGGCTGCTACAGACAGAGCAGGTGGGGGTGTCTGAAGGAAGTGACCGTTAAGCTGAGAGGTCACCAACATCAGAGGGGCAGTGCGAGGGGTGACAAGAGGATGTGAGTGCCCTTGCGCAGGCCGCTGTGCCCCCAGAGCCCTCTACAGGCCAGCTGGAGAACAGCTCCAGCCTCCTCTCCAGAGACTCCCTTCCTTCCAGTTTATGTCCAACTCCCCTTTGGGGGACCCTAGCCAGAGACAACGTGGGCACAGAAGCCCACACTTCCCTCCAGAGTACTACTCTGGGGTTCACTCACATCGAGCTCCCAAGGGTGAGGCTCTCGGTGAACTCATTTCTTTGCTCAGCTTCTCCCCCATCTTATCCTTGCAGGTTTCACAAAAAATAGAATTTCCAAGATTTATCCTTCCTTCTAATTGTTCAGTTTCAGTGTGACTGGAGTCAAGGTTTTTGTTTTGTTTTGTTTTGTTTTGTTTTTTTGACAGGCAGAGTGGATAGTGTGAGAGAGAGAGAGAGCGAAAGGTCTTCCTTTGCCGTTGGTTCACCCTCCAATGGCCGCTGCGGCCAGCGCTTCATGCTGATCCGAAGCCAGGAGCCAGGTGCTTCTCCTGGTTTCCCATGCGGGTGCAGGGCCCAAGGACTTGGGCCGTCCTCCACTGCCTTCCCAGGCCATAGCAGAGAGCTGGCCTGGAAGAGGGGGCAACCGGGATAGAATCCGGCGCCCCAACCGGGACTAGAACCCGGTGTGCCGGTGCCGCAAGGTGGAGGATTAGCCTGTTAAGCCACGGCGCCGGCCTTGGAGTCAAGTTTTTGTAAATGTGAGAATCAAAGTTCTAAAAACAAAGCCATTTTTATATGGCTTATCAACGTAAAGGATCTATCAAACACAAATGTATGAAAGAAAATTAAACTCCTAATTTTCAAATAGAAACAGAATGCCTTTGGTGAGCTCACTGCCAATGCACTAGAAATCGTTAGCAATTACTGCTTTAACACACAGACTGCTGACCTCGGCGCTGCGTATTTACCTAGGTGTGGTCGGGCTGAATTTTTCTTCTCTCTCCATTTCTTTTCTTTGGATCAGGGGATTTTCAATCATCACTGTAACAGAGGGCAAACCACAGGAGCATTACAGAACGGAAGGGGATGAAGAGCAACCAAGTGCACACGAGGGGGCTGAGCGCTCGGATCTCTGCCATGCACCCGCCCTCCAGCAGCCCTGTGAAGACGGGAGCCTTCGGTGCAGCCGTCAGTTCAGCTGATGACGTTTTCACCGCTTTGTGCATAAATGCCAACACTAGCATACACTGATCATACTTTACTGATTTAGTTAACCCAACACTTGATGTGGGTACAATACGCCCTTCACACTTGCCCTGGGGACAGCAGTAGGGGTGGAAAGAGCCACACAAAGCTGGGGCCACTCCATTGGTATGAGCTCTGTCACTCCTCAGCGTGGTGACCTCAACGATTTAGGGTTTCCGTTTCCCCACAGCCTCTGTTTTTGGCTTTTGTGCATGCTCTTCTCATAATATGCATTTTCCATGGGCTTTCTGAAGACCTCTTACAGGTATCACTTTAAAAATTTTTACGCCACAATAAACTTATTTTATAACTCCATTTTCACACACTCTGAAATGCCACCTATAGTAATGACCTTGTATCACTTAAGGAATGCTTATAACCACACTGGGCGCTATGAAGTTGGCAGAACTTTCTGCCTTCACAGTGCACAGTCCTGCAAATGTTTGGTTAGAGACACTGCACACGGGCTAGGTACTGCATGTCTATGGGTAACTGGCTGTGTAATCCCCTGGGCTGGGAAGGGGCAGCTCATCGCTGCATACTCCCTCGTCTCCTTCTCCACCACAAAGAGCAGCTACACAGCCCTCCCACTTCTCCTGGGAGTCCAGTGCTGTCATCTGTGAAGGAGGAAGCCACACCGCCTCATTTGCCACCCACAGGAACCTAGGCGGTACTATTTCATAGGTAAGGCCTAACAACATTAAGACATTTTCTCAAAACTGAGTTGTAGTTAGGTGCTGGATGTGAGATTTGACTTGAGAACTATGCTTCACAGTCCTTGTTCTTTTTACAACAGGCTGGACTGTCAGAGCTTAATTAAAGTGAGAAGTTGCAGGAGATTTGGTATTTTGCCTAAAATCCTATTAAAAATTCAAATATCAGCTTTTATCAGAATCTATTTGGTGGCCCTACTATGTCTATAAAAATAAATGATTAGGCTAATAGGGGTTGATGCAAACTGAAATATGAAATACTTGTAACACAAAGATAGTAAAGCTGCCTAGCAAAAATACGACCGTCACTTTTACCTGCTTCCAGGGACCTGTGAGTTCCTTGCCTTATGCTCTTAACATCTGAATTTTTTTCTCACAAAGTTTTTGAGAATTATGAATTGTGTCTTATTGCATTTTGAATCCCTCAGTGTACTTACCATACAAACCACAGCAAAAATATTGCATCAAAAACAGTGTAAGAATCAAGGGCAACTTACCACACTCACCAACCCTAAAGCTGCCAGAAAGTGACTTGATGTAATCTTCATTGCCCCAGGAGGTGACATTTACAAAATGGTTTGGTGAATCTCGAATGGTGAAACTGAAGGTGTACCGTTCTGATCCAATATCTAAGAGAAAAACAGTGCTTTTATTTCTCAAGTGAAAAAGTTTTATTTTGACTTTGAACAAATGATTATTAATGATCATTCTGACAAAGAAAACACGTGGTACAAAATGTTATTTCAAGTATACATTCCGTAATGTTATGCTTCCATGAATTTTAAAGTGAAGTGGTAACAAGTCACCAATATAGACTGTTCACCTAGTTGGCCTCTTTCTCCTCTCTCCAGTTACCTGTGTAGAATAGGGAAATGACACAGAGACTTGAACTGCCCAGATATTAGCTTGGATCCTCCATTTCTGTCTTATCCCTATGGTTTTAACCCAAGTCATGATTCAGATCTAAATAATTCTCTCAAAACAAATTGTATATACCAAATGAGCACCACCAGGGGTCAGCAAGGATATGTTTGTTTCAAAACGGGAATTTCTTTATTGGTTTGCTTATTGAAAAAGTAATACGGGGTATGCATTTGGTACAGCAGTTAAGTTGCCTGCATCCCACATGGAAGTATTTGGTTCAAGTCCCAGATACTCTGCTTCCAATCCAGTTCCCTGCAAATGTACAACCAGTTACTCCATTTCCAATCTTGCTCCCTGCTAATGAGCCTGGGAAAAGCAGCGAAAGATGGCCCAAGCATTTGGGCCCCTGCTACCCATATGGGATACTAGGTAAAGCTCCTGGCTCCTGGCTTTAGCTTGCAGCCATCTGGGGAATGAACCAGCATATGGAAGATCTTTCACTATACGTCTCTCTCTCTCTCTAACTCTTTCAAATAAATAATTAAAAAAAAAAAAAGACTACAACTTTTATTTTGCCTCTGTGCTCCATAGGTCCTTAGGCTGTGGAGGAGTTAAATAAGTACATGCACGTCAGTGAGTTGACCAATTTAACTAGCTGTTTAACTAGTTATTTAAGCACTGTATGCCTAAAACCTTTAGAATTATATTTGAGAAACATCAAATAAAAGTATTAAAAATGGACTGGGAGCCAGCACTGTGGCGTAGCAGGTAAAACTGCTGCCTGCAGTGCCAACATCCCATATGGGTGCCAGTTCACATTCCAGCTGCTCCACTTCCGATCCAGCTCCCTGCTATGGCCTGGGAAAGCAGTAGAAGATGGCCCAAGTCCTTGGGCCCCTGCACTCGCATGGAAGACCCGGAAGAAGCTCTTGACTCTTTGCTCTGTATTAGTGCAGCTCCGGCCATTGCAGCCATTTGGGGAGTAAACCAGCGGATGAAAGACCTTTCTCTCTTTCTCTCTCTCTCTCTCTCTCTCTCTGACTTTCAAATAAATAAATAATTTTTTTTAAAAAAATGGACTGATATCTTCACCTTTATGGCCTTAACCCAAGTACATGACTATACAATAGAGAACTTGGCCATTGTTCATAAGAATTGTTGAGGTTACCACACTGAGGAGTGACAGAGTGGCCCCGGCTTTGTGTGCTCTTTCCACCCCTACTGCTGTCCCCAGGGCAAGTGTGAAGGGCATGGGACATTTAATCATTTGAATAAACTTCATTGCAGTCATAAGCCACAGTTGATGAAAAATGAAGCAAGGAATTAAAGAAAACTCAGCTTTTTCTGTCTGGAAAGCCTTTGACGTCTGTTTTCCCAATGACTATACCAATTACTTTCTGAAAAACAAAAGAGTATAGAATACCAATATTAAACACAGATGTAGACAGTAAATTTAATTTCAAAGACTTGTTATATTTTACTGGCTCTAACAAACATTTTTGACTAGGAGCCATTTAAATGTATTTATTCCAGTCAAACATCTAAAAGAACTTCATGAATATTCAATTCCACAAGGACAGTTGACTGGTATTACAAATACTTCTAATACTTAGTATGTCTCCACTTTGTTTTCAGTCACTAGATGGAGCACAATAACTGCCCCATGCTGTCAGTCTTTACTGAATTCATCCAAAGCACATGGATAATGCAATTTAATCTGCCACGGTCTCCAAAGCTTTCCTTTATAGGTTTTCTAACAATCCACAGAAAATTGATTAGCTTCTCAATCTAAACATGCTGGATACTAATATAAATTAGACCGCAGCAAAATTTGTATATTGCTGTTAATAAGCCTAAATTCTACCATCTAGATCTTAAACCTCAAAGATATTAACATCTCTTTAACAGTTTTAATATTCTCAATTATTTTCAAAAAATTATTAAAACTGATCTTTTTTTTTTTTTTTTTTTTTGACAGGCAGAGTGGACAGTGAGAGAGAGACAGAGAGAAAGGTCTTCCTTTTGCCGTTGGTTCACCCTCCAATGGCCGCCGCGGTAGCGCGCTGCGGCCGGCGCACCGCGCTGTTCCGATGGCAGGAGCCAGGTGTTTATCCTGGTCTCCCATGGGGTGCAGGGCCCAAACACTTGGGCCATCCTCCACTGCACTCCCTGGCCACAGCAGAGAGCTGGCCTGGAAGAGGGGCAACCGGGACAGGATCGGTGCCCCGACCGGGACTAGAACCCGGTGTGCCGGCGCCGCAAGGCGGAGGATTAGCCTGTTGAGCCACGGCGCCGGCCAAAACTGATCTTTAAGAAATAAAAATAATTACTTTTTCTGAAAGAGAAAAGCCTAAATTTATAATACTAATTCTAGCAACTAATTTTATCTTTATAATAATCAGAAACATTTAAAATACAGTAATTTTTAAGACTATTACATTCTAGCTGAACTATTGGTTAGTCTTGATGCATTTACACCACAGTTATTATTTCTTAAACTCTACATACATTCAGATATCACTGAACACATACATGAACGTGGAAACATACAACTACTGGAAGCTGTGAATAAAACTTTCTAATAGAAGAGATGATTAGCAAATACTTTACCTTTTAAGAAAACTACAACAATAATTTTTAACACTAATAAACTTTGAATCGCAAATTATCAAAGTTACATATAAACTTATTCCAGTTTGAGACCTGGACAGCAGACTGCTCAGGGGCTGGAAGGTAAGGGAGTATGGTCATTGTTTACTGTGAGTTCTTCGCCTTATGATTCCATCAATTTCTTTTAAAAAATGAACAGTCTTGGAATATTTGAAATCACTGAATTCCTCCACAGCTTCTCCAAAAAAGTCAGTTTTTACATAACATGCTTATAGTGTTCCTCATGTCATATAAGCAGTGTAACAGCAAGTATTTAAGATTAAAAACTGGATAATTTGATTAAAGAATTGCTACTGCTGAACAAAAATCATTTAATTTTACAATGCTAAATTTGAGTATCTATTAAATTATCATTTTAGTAAATATGCATTAAAATAATATAAAAATCTCAACCATTTGGAATAATCACCAGTGACATCTACTATCACACATCCACTCCTTGACAAAACAAGGATGACTCTTCATTTAGCTGTGGCATCAGTGCAGAGATGTGGGGGCGCTCACTACCCAACAATCACACCAGCGCAGCGAATATCAATGTACTTGTTGACTATACGAGGATTTGTTGAATGAGTAATCATGCTGATATGCCATCTTGTTACCACAGGAAGCTTCATCTGAGGACAAGCAAGCCATCACATCATTGAAACCTACCAAGTTAGCCATACTTGGATGTAGATCTGAAAGTGCAGTAAAGGTCTTCGATGCAAAGAAGTCTGCCATATTTTACCTGCATTTTAGAGAATATAATTTAGATGTATAAATTAAATAACTGATGCAGCCAGCACTGTGGCACAGCTGGTTAAACCATTGCCTGCAGCACCAACATTCCATATGGGCACTGGTTCAAGTCCCAGCAGCTCCACTTCTGATCCAGCTCTCTGCTAGGGGGCCTGGAAAAACAGAAGATGATCAACTCCTTGTGCCCCTGAGCCCACATGGGAGACCTAGATGAAGCTCCTGACTCCCGCCTTTGACCTGGCCCAGCCCTGGTTGATGTGGCTATTTGGAGAGTGAACAAGCAGATGGATGATCTCTGTTTCTTCCTCTCTGTTTGTAACTCTGCCCCTCAAATAAATAAATAAATCCTTTTAAAAATTAAATAACTAAATAAACCATGAAAAATTCCAAGGTTTAAAAAAATTATTTGAAAGCATTAGGAGTAGGTGCTGTGGTGCAGGAGGTTAATCCTGCACCTGCTGTGCCAGCATCCCATATGGGTGCCAGTTTTAGTCCTGGCTGCTCCTCTTCCAATCCAGCTCTCTGCTGTGGTCTAGGAAAGCATTGGAGGATGGCCCAGATCCTTGGGCCCCTGCACCCGCATGGGAGACCTGGAAGAAGCTCCTGGTTCCTGGCTTCGGATCGGCGCAGCTCCGGCCATTGCGGCCAATTGGGGAGTAAATGGAAGGAAGACCTTTCTCTCTGTTTCTCCCTCTCACTGTCTGTAACTCTGCCTGCCAAACAAATTAAAAAAAAAAAAAAATCTTTAAAAAAAAAAAAAGAAAGCATTTGATATTTCACTCATTCTTTGGGAAATTTATAATGATGAAATGTCAACATAAATTAAATCTGTGGAAAACATGTTCAAAATGCCTTTTTAGGCCAGTGCCACGGTTCACTTGGCTAATCCTCTGCCTGCGGCACCTGCACCCCAGGTTCTAGCCCTGGTTAGGGTGCCGGATTCTGTCCCAGTTGCTCCTCTTCCAGTCCAGCTCTCTACTGTGGCCTGGGAGTGCAGTGGAGGAAGGCCCAAGTGCTTGGGCCCTGCACCCACATGGGAGACCAGGAGGAAGCACCTGGCTCCTGGCTTCGGATCAGCGCAGTGCGCCAGCCGTGGTGACAATCTGGGGGGTGAACCAACGGAAAAGGAAGACCTTTCTGTCTCTCTCTCTCACTGTCTAACTCTGCCTGTTGAAAAAAAATATGCCTTTTTATAATCTTGGATGATCCGGCTAGGTATAACTTTTACTTTCGTGTAAAATTATTAATATTTTGATACTGTGTAAATTTGTAGTCACGCCTTGACACTACTGGATTAGAATTTCTTCATCCTTTTTTTTTTAAGAAAACTTTCATTTAATAAATATAAATTTCAAAAGTACAACTTTTGGATTATAGTGGTTTTCCCCCCATAGTGGTTTCCCACCCACAAACCATCCCATCTCCTACTCCCTCTCCCATCCCATTCTTCATTAAGATTCATTTTTAATTATCGTTATATACAGAAGATCAACCTAGTGTATACTAAGTAAAGATTTAAACAGACTGCACCCACACAGACACACAAAGTAGAAAGTACTGTTTCCTCATCCTTAAAAAGTAAATAGCAGGGCCAGCGCTGTGGCGCAGCGGGTAAGGCCACTGCTTGCAGAGCCAGCAGCCCACATGGGCACCAGTTCGAGTCCCGGCTGCTCTGCTTCCAATCCAGCTCTCTGCTATGGCCTGGGAAAGCAGTAGAAGAGGCCCAAGTCCTTGGGCCCCTGCACCCACGTGGGAGACCCGGAAGAAACTCCTGGCTCCTGGCTTAGGATCTGCTCAGCTCCAGCCATTGCAGCTAATTGGGGAGTGAACCAGCGGATGGAAGACCTCTCTCTCTCTCTCTCTCTCTCTCTCTGCCTCTCCTTCTCTCTGTGTGTAACTCTTTCAAATAAATAAATCTTTACATAAAAAATGTGGATAATATCTACCTAGTAATGAAAACTGGAAACAACATGCAGAAGGTACCTGGACATTCACAGACTCAATTAATGAGCGCACCGCTGTTATCATCCAGGTAGTTATTTTTGCATTCAGAATCCCCAGCAGCAGTCAGTAACAGAAGAAAGCTCTTGGAAATACGCATACTAAGTTGCTCACTCATTCTCTGGCCTGGTCTGCTTTGTCTTACCATGCAATGTCATTCTCCAAATCATGACAGATTCATCCATTCACCCACCCACTGATCACAGATTTACTGAGCGCTAACAAGTACCAGACACTTGAAGTTGCAGGAAGTGAAACGATTCAGGGGCTGGGTTTTGTGTAAAACACAATTCCTACAACCTGAGTGAGTTCTCCGCACGTAACCCCTTAGCATCTCTCAGTGAAGTACGTATCAGAGTCTCTTTGCAGCTTCTTCTATTTCTATCACTCAAAGCATGCAGTGAGACACCCTAGTGCCTGTCTGCACGAGAATATGACGTGCTGCTCCAGCTCCGCCTTTTGAGAGACACAAAGTTAACACAAAATAGCTAAAGTGTGGGAATCCAGAGGTTACTTCATTCATTGGCAACTACTTCCCTTGCTATTTGACAAATGTATTGTGGATGCCTCGCCATCTTCCCCACCCAAGGCACAGCCACTCCTCAGAGTACTACAATGACCTGGTTTGTTCACTCAACATGCGTGGACTGAGTGTCCGCTACGTGTTAAGCCCAGAGGCCCACCTTGTACCAACTCAGGAGCCTCCGAAAGGAGCAATGAAACAGAGAGCCGGAGATGGGACCAGATGTGCGCAGCCCTGAAGCCACTGACCCAGACCCTTGGAAGCGAAGCGGAAGAGGTCTGCTGGGGGGAGGATTACTGCAGTCTCTGGGAACAGCACTGGGAATGTCACAGGTGCCTGCCATGAGGCCGGCCTGACACTACAGAAGGCAGGGTCACCACAACCATCTCTGACGGGTCCCCAGAACTCCCCTCCCTTAGCCCCGAGTCCTCCTGCTCTCCAGGAGTGACCTCGTGTCTGGCCTGGAGTCTAGCCTGACGCAGCGGGCTCCTCCCAGGACCTTCCTGGTGTCTTGCTGAGGTTGCACGGGGAGGTGGTCACCCTGCAGGAGCTTCCCTCCAGAGAAAGGCCCCGCTCCCACACGGAAGCCACACGACAAGGTGCTTGTCTCAGCCGGTGTGTGGCCCACAGCTCAGCGGCGAGTGTCAGTCAGGCCCACAAGGCAACGTCCAGCAGGTTTCTGATTTTCAGTCAGCCAGCCTGAGGCCCGGGGAGAAGGAACTCTGAGCAGGAGGGGGGAGGCGTCCACACGGCAAACTTTGCCAGCTCTGCGGTGCTGCTCAGGGCCAGGCCGGCACGGGCGAGTCTGTGCTGTCACGACCGTGCACCCGGCCTGACGCCGTGCCAGGTGGCTGTGCTGGGGCCCTGGAATCGCAGGTCCCGTCAGAAAACCCCATTCCTATCCAGCCTCTCGTCACGGCTGTCTCCTCCCACTGCGCAGGCCCCGGCCCCCACGTCCACACTTCTTCCGCGTTATTTCACGAATCTCATTTCTACCCCTCCCCAGCCCCCTACCACCTCCGCTTCCACCGCGGCCCCTCTGTCTCCCTCCAGACGACGAGATAATTTTTAATGTTTTAAATATTTACCACTTGTCTATTTCTACTTGAAAGGGAGGTTGATCTTCCGCGAGCAGGTTCGCGCCCCAAGTGACCCCCAACGGCCAGGTCCGGGTCCCCCGCGTGGCTGCGGTCAGCGTCCTCCCCCGCACCCGGGGTCCCAGGGCGACCCCGCGCCCCGCCCGAGCCGGCGTCTGCGTCAGGGACCCCGCGCCCGGGACCGGCGCGCCCAGAGGACCCCGGAGGGACCCCGCGCGTCCTCTCGCCGCCGCCTCAGAGGACGCGTGGACGGCGTGCGCCCGGCCCCCCTGCCCGCCCTCCCGGAACAGGCGGCGCCGCGACGCCGCCACCCGCCACCCGCGCCGCCGCTCACCGCGGCCTCCGGCGGGCGGCGCCTCGAGCGCGCACAGCGACAGCCCGGCCTCGCGGAGTCTCCTCAGCGCGCTCGGCCCTCAGCCGGCGTCCGCGAGCGACCGCGGCGCGCGACCGTTAGCCCGCGGCCCCGCCCCCGCGCGGACTCCGCCCCGCCCAGGCCCCGCCCCCGCGCCGGGCTCCGCCCCAGCCCCGCCTGGGCCCCACCCAGCTCCCCAGCCCCGCCCGGGCCACGCCCATGTACTCGGACTCCGCGTTCCCGAAGACCGCCGGGCCACGCCCCGGTCACGCCCACGTACTCTGGCACCGCGTTCCCGAAGACCGTCGGGCCACGCCCCGGCCACGCCCACGTACTCGGACTCCGCGTTCCCGAAGACCGCCGGGCCACGCCCCGGTCACGCCCACGTACTTGGGCACCGCGGTCCCGAAGACCGCCGGGCCACGCCCACACGCTCGAACTCCTTCACGCAGGAGACCGCCGGGCCACGCCCCGGCCACGCCCACACGCTCGAACTCCACCATCCCGAAGCCTGCTGGGCCACGGTCACGCACTCGGACTTCTCCCCGCCCACCGCTCTCGCCACGTGACCCTGGTTCTCGCGTGGGTGCATGGTTCCTGCTTCTTTTCCCTCCAGGGGATCCTGAACTCACCTCCCGTGCGCGGTGACCACGCTCGCAGGGTGGGGCATGGGGACCCTCTCAGCGGTTCCGCTCGTCCCTGCCTCAAGAGGGGCTTTGCGCGGACCGGACCCTCGTGGCTGCAAGTGGCTCAGACGTCCCAGGGAGAGGGTCAGGTGGCTGTGACGTCCCAGGGAGAGGGTCAGGTGGCTGTGACGTCCAAGGGAGAGGGTCAGGTGGCTGTGACGTCCCAGGGAGAGGGGGAGGTGGCTGTGACGTCCCAGGGAGAGGGGGCAGGTGGCTGTGACAGCCCAGGGAGAGGGGCAGGTGGCTGTGACGTCCCAGGGAGAGGGGGAGGTGGCTGTGACGTCCCAGGGAGAGGGTCAGGTGAGGTGGCTGTGACAGCCCAGGTTAGAGGGGGAGGTGGCTGTGACGTCCCAGGGAGAGGGGCAGGTGGCTGTGACGTCCCAGGGAGAGGGGCAGGTGGCTGTGACGTCCCAGGTTAGAGGGGGAGGTGGCTGTGACGTCCCAGGGAGAGGGGGAGGTGGCTGTGACAGCCCAGGTTAGAGGGGGAGGTGGCTGTGACGTCCCAGGGAGAGGGGGAGGTGGCTGTGACGTCCCAGGTTAGAGGGGGAGGTGGCTGTGACGTCCCAGGGAGAGGGGGAGGTGGCTGTGACAGCCCAGGTTAGAGGGGCAGGTGGCTGTGACGTCCCAGGTTAGAGGGGGAGGTGGCTGTGACGTCCCAGGTTAGAGGGGGAGGTGGCTGTGACGTCCCAGGGAGAGGGGCAGGTGGCTGTGACGTCCCAGGTTAGAGGGGGAGGTGGCTGTGACGTCCCAGGGAGAGGGGGAGGTGGCTGTGACGTCCCAGGGAGAGGGGGAGGTGGCTCAGACGTCCCAGGGAGAGGGGGCAGGTGGCTGTGACGTCCCAGGTTAGAGGGGGAGGTGGCTGTGACGTCCCAGGTTAGAGGGGGAGGTGGCTGTGACGTCCCAGGTTAGAGGGGGAGGTGGCTGTGACGTCCCAGGTTAGAGGGGGAGGTGGCTGTGACGTCCCAGGGAGAGGGGGAGGTGGCTGTGACGTCCCAGGTTAGAGGGGGAGGTGGCTGTGACGTCCCAGGGAGAGGGGGAGGTGGCTGTGACGTCCCAGGGAGAGGGGGAGGTGGCTGTGACAGCCCAGGTTAGAGGGGGAGGTGGCTGTGACGTCCCAGGGAGAGGGGGAGGTGGCTGTGACGTCCCAGGTTAGAGGGGGAGGTGGCTGTGACGTCCCAGGGAGAGGGGGAGGTGGCTGTGACGTCCCAGGGAGAGGGGGAGGTGGCTGTGACAGCCCAGGTTAGAGGGGGAGGTGGCTGTGACGTCCCAGGGAGAGGGGGAGGTGGCTGTGACGTCCCAGGTTAGAGGGGGAGGTGGCTGTGACGTCCCAGGGAGAGGGGCAGGTGGCTGTGACGTCCCAGGGAGAGGGGGAGGTGGCTGTGACGTCCCAGGTTAGAGGGGGAGGTGGCTGTGACGTCCCAGGGAGAGGGGGAGGTGGCTGTGACAGCCCAGGTTAGAGGGGCAGGTGGCTGTGACGTCCCAGGTTAGAGGGGGAGGTGGCTGTGACGTCCCAGGTTAGAGGGGGAGGTGGCTGTGACGTCCCAGGGAGAGGGGCAGGTGGCTGTGACGTCCCAGGTTAGAGGGGGAGGTGGCTGTGACGTCCCAGGGAGAGGGGGAGGTGGCTGTGACGTCCCAGGGAGAGGGGGAGGTGGCTCAGACGTCCCAGGAAGAGGGGGCAGGTGGCTGTGACGTCCCAGGTTAGAGGGGGAGGTGGCTGTGACGTCCCAGGTTAGAGGGGGAGGTGGCTGTGACGTCCCAGGAAGAGGGGGCAGGTGGCTGTGACGTCCCAGGAATAGGGGGAGGTGGCTGTGACAGCCCAGGGAGAGGGGGAGGTGGCTGTGACGTCCCAGGGAGAGGGGGAGGTGGCTGTGACGTCCCAGGGAGAGGGGGAGGTGGCTGTGACGTCCCAGGTTAGAGGGGGAGGTGGCTGTGACGTCCCAGGTTAGAGGGGGAGGTGGCTGTGACGTCCCAGGTTAGAGGGGGAGGTGGCTGTGACGTCCCAGGGAGAGGGGGAGGTGGCTGTGACGTCCCAGGGAGAGGGGGAGGTGGCTGTGACGTCCCAGGGAGAGGGGGAGGTGGCTGTGACAGCCCAGGGAGAGGGGGAGGTGGCTGTGACAGCCCAGGTTAGAGGGGGAGGTGGCTGTGACGTCCCAGGTTAGAGGGGGAGGTGGCTGTGACGTCCCAGGTTAGAGGGGGAGGTGGCTGTGACGTCCCAGGTTAGAGGGGGAGGTGGCTGTGACGTCCCAGGTTAGAGGGGCAGGTGGCTGTGACAGCCCAGGGAGAGGGGGAGGTGGCTGTGACGTCCCAGGTTAGAGGGGGAGGTGGCTGTGACAGCCCAGGTTAGAGGGGGAGGTGGCTGTGACGTCCCAGGTTAGAGGGGGAGGTGGCTGTGACAGCCCAGGGAGAGGGGGAGGTGGCTGTGACGTCCCAGGGAGAGGGGGAGGTGGCTGTGACGTCCCAGGGAGAGGGGGAGGTGGCTGTGACGTCCCAGGGAGAGGGGGAGGTGGCTGTGACGTCCCAGGTTAGAGGGGGAGGTGGCTGTGACGTCCCAGGGAGAGGGGGAGGTGGCTCAGACGTCCCAGGTTAGAGGGGGAGGTGGCTGTGACGTCCCAGGAAGAGGAGCAGGTGGCTGTGACGTCCCAGGTTAGAGGGGGAGGTGGCTGTGACGTCCCAAGAAGAGGGGCAGGTGGCTGTGACGTCCCAGGGAGAGGGGCAGGTGGCTCTGTGATTTTCGGGCCGGAGGGGCAGGGCTGACACTGCAGGGCTCTGGACAGGACACGAGCAGGTGAGGGCAATGGGGAGCTGCCGTGCCCGTGGGGACGACGCTGTGTCGTCACAAAGCCGAGTCACAGGCACCGGGTGTGTGTGCACTGGTGCTGTGCACGGCTCTACTGTGTCACCAAGGCAACACCGACGTGTGTGCCCAGAGACGTCTATAGGAACAGTGAATAAGTCGGCGTGCTAAGGATCCGGCTCAGGTAGGCTGACAGATTTACCACCTTCATCACTACCACCTGGGCATCTTTTTAGTCTTAAACTAAGTTTTTGTTAACCGAGCGCCAGTCAGGGTCACGTAGGTTAAGGCCCAAGGAGTCAATCTGTCCATATGTAGCTCATTTAAAATTTCTGAGCTTCCCCCTTAGAAAGAAAAAAATGTTGGTGCAAAGTACACAAAATTTTGCAAAGGCAAAATACAAAATTAGGGGCAAATTTATGTTATTAAAACACAAGTTTTTGTTTTTCATCACTTTCCCCCAAATAATAATGGAAACCAAATAAAATGCCCACATTCCGTCTTTTCAAATTTAATGGAGAAGGCTTTTATAAATGTTCCATATCCCTTCCCAGCCTGATTTAAAGGACATACCTTAGTCTTTCCGAAAGAAGTTCCTGGCGTGAAGTCCATTTAAAGAGGGGGAAGGGAATGAAATAGTCGGCATGCGTTTTTCATCCGGGCCGGGGGCGGGGGGCGGGGGGGGGGGGGGACAGTGTTTTAACCGCCTGCTCCTTCCCACAGCTCGGTAAATTACCTTCTGCCGAGACTCACGGGATTGGCAGCGTCGGCCGCGTCAGGCCGGGGGTCGGAAGCCGATGCTCGGAGACACAGCCCAAGAGGAAAGCCGCTTCACGCCGGTGACGAGCCCAGCTCTCGCTGCCTCGGGGGCTCACGTCTCCAGTTCTGCACAGCCGTGCGAGGACTTGGCTAGTTCTTAGAACCGACTCGCCCATGTGTTTCAGATGGACGCGGCCCTTGTCCCACACGTGGACGTCTCGGGCAGGTGAGCAGTGGAAGATGGCCCAAGTGCATGGGCGCCTGCTACCCACAGGGGAGACCCGGGGGGCTCTTGGCTGCTGCTTCCAACTCCTGGGCGTTCCTGGCCTGCGCCCTTCCGGTCTCTGTTGTCACCGTTACCCGGCCTCCCCCTGTGTGTGTCTGCAATGGCCTCCCTCAATTGCTTATCTATCCTCTATTTGGAAGAGAGACACAGAGCAAGCTCCGTCCGCTGGTTCACTCCCTCAACGCCGGCAACAGCCGCAGCTGGACCTAGAATCCGGGAGCCCAGTCCCTGGGCCTCCACCACGGCCGCCTGTGGTCTGTGTTCCTGGAGCCGAGAGCCAGAGCCAGCCGTGAAACCCAGGCACCGGTGCCAAACGCCGGATTCTCGGCCCTCGGCCTCCATTGCTGGTGCTGTGGCCGCTGCACCCCAGTGCCCTTGGCCCGTCCTGTCCACAGAGAAGGACGTGAATTTTCTGTGTAGAGGAAGACGTCATTTGACGAGGTACAGGTCCACCGCTGGCGTCTTGGTCTTAGTCGGTTTTAACCAAACGGTCAAGTAAAACCACCTGGCTGGGGCCCCCATGTGGGTACTCTGCGTGTCCCCGGGGCTCAGGGGCCCCGACAGGTGCCAAGGGAAGGTGCAGCTCAGAGCCACACAGGCCACCTCAGTGCTCCTGCCTGGCTGTCTCTCGGCAAATGGGGCCCTGGGCCCTGCTCTGCAGTCCTGGGGGTCGGGCCAGGGTGTGGGGCTGCATTCTCTCAGCTCCGGCGGGGTCTGCCTGCTCTGACCCCTAGTGACCACCCACGCCACGACAGCACCGACTTACAAGCGCTCCGTGGGCGCTCCAGGAGCATCCAAGCTGGACACGCACAGCGCTCAGTCACACTCGCTCCTCGCTGCACAGAGGCCGAGCTGTGTTTACAGGGCGCTGGATCACGCCAACGTCTCTCAGGTTCACTATGTTCTAGCACATGCTGAAAATTAACTTACGTTCTCGTGACATTTCCCTGGGCGTCACAGAACCTTCCAGCGTGAGTGCTGGTTGGGGAACGCACGCGTGTTTCTGGAAATCGATGTTTTGCAAAGGCTGCATGGCCAGTTCCGTCCTCACCACAAAGTGACAAACCTCCACCTGCCTTCCCGGCCAGCGCTGGAATCTCTGTAGAACTCAGACTCCGTGAGGCGGCTGCTTTGAAAGAAGCTCCCTTTTCTTTTTTTTTTTTTTTTTTTTTTTTTTGACAGGCAGAGTGGATAGTGAGAGAGAGAGACAGAGAGAAAGGTCTTCCTTTTGCCGTTGGTTCACCCTCCAATGGCCGCCGCGGTAGGCGCGCTGCGGCCGGCGCATCGCGCTGATCCAATGGCAGGAGCCAGGTGCTTCTCCTGGTCTCCCATGGGGTGCAGGGCCCAAGGACTTGGGCCATCCTCCACTGCACTCCCTGGCCACAGCAGAGAGCTGGCCTGGAAGAGGGGAGAAGCTCCCTTTTCTGTGCCAAAGTAGAGCGACCCCAGAGGAGAGCACGGGGTTACCTGGCGCCGTCCGGGCTGCCCAGGTGAAATCCCCAAGGGTAACCCCACAGGAAAATAAAGCTGGAAGCAGTCACATAGCACAACATACAATTCATGTATTTTTTAAATATTTTTTTAAAGACGTATTTATTTTATTTGCAAGTCAGAGTTACACAAACAGAGGAGAGGCAGAGAGAGAGAGAGAGAGAGAGAGGTCTTCCATCCAATGGTTCACTCCCCAGTTGGCTGCAATGGCCGGAGCTGTGTCAATCTGAAGCCAGGAGCCTGGAGCTTCCTCCGGGTCTCCCATGTGGGTGCAAGGGCACTAGGACCTGGGCCATCTTCTACTGCTTTCCCAGGCCAAAGAAGAGAGCTGGATCGGAAGTAGAGCAGCCGGGTCTTGAACCGGTGCCCATATGGGATGCTGGTGCTTCAGGCCAGGGCATTAACCCACTGCACCACAGTGCCGGCCCCTTATTTATTTATTTATTTGAAAGGCAGAGTTACACAGAGAGAAGGAGAGGCAGAGAGAGAGGTCTTCCATCCACTGGTTCACTCCCCAGTTGGCTGCAACAGCTGGAGCTGAGCTGATCCAAAGCCAGGAGCCAGGAGCTTCTTCCAGGTCTGCCATGTGGGTGCAGGGGCCCAAGGACCTGGGCCATCTTCTACTGCTTTCTCAGGCCACAGCAGAGAGCTGGATTGGAAGTGGAGCAGCCAGGACTCAAACCAGCGCCCATATGGGATGCCGGTACTGCAGGCGGCAGGTTTGCCTGCTACACCACAGCACTGGCCCCATTCAGGTATTTTTAATTTTGAGAGGCAGATACACACACACAAATACAACAGCCAGGGTGGGGCCGGGCTGAAGTTTGGCCTCCCATATAGGGGACAGGCATCTGGCGAAGCCATTACTGCCGCCTGCCAGGGTCTGCGTCAGCAGGAGCCAGAGCCCGAGTCACACCCAGCCACTCTCACGTGGGACACAGGCATCCTAGCCACGAGGCCTGATCCTCGATTAACATATAGTTTGCATGAGATGCAGACTGCAATTTGGTTTCAGACTTCCGTAAATAAGCAGTGTTTATTTTAAAGCAGCTCTTTTTTTCCCCCTATATTCTCTCTTATGATCTCAGCATCCCTACTCCTCAGGGCTGGGGAAAAGACCAGATTGAGAACAGGGGGATGGGTGCTAACTGCATTAAAGACCACATGCACCCCAGACTCCTCTAGGAACTCCCACTCTCAGAATGAGCATCGGGCTTGTGTGCATCCCAGGCCAAGGACGCAGCTGTGCGGACCTGGGTGATGGACCCTGCCGCCAGCTGTCCGCCTCCTGACCTCCACCCCCACCGGCCCCCAGCTGCAGAGTACAGGCTGCAGCTCTCAACCCGCAGGAACCTCTTTCCTCCTCTCGTCTTTTGTTGGAGCCTTTTCTTCTACCTGGGAGACTGGTGCTGGGGCCGGCACTGTGGTATAGAGGGTAAAGCCGCCGCCTGCAGTGCTGGCATCCCATATAGGAACCGGTTCGAGTCCCAGCTGCTCCACTTCCAATCCAGCTCTCTGCTATGGCCTGGGAAAGCAGTGGAAGGTGGCCCAAGTGCTTGTGCCCCTGCACCTGCATGGGAGACCTGAAAGAAGCTCCTGGCTCCTGGCTTCGGATCAGTGCAGCTCTGGCCGTTGTGGCCAGTTGGGGAGTGAACCAGCAGGTGGAAGACCTCTCTTTCTGCTACCTCTCCTTCTCTCTATGTAACTCTTTCAAATCAATAAAATCTTTAAAAAAAAAAAAAAAAAAAAACCAAACAGGGCCGGCACCGCAGCTCACTAAGCTATTCCTCCGCCTGCGGCGCCGGCACACCGGGTTCTAGTCCCGGTCGGGGTGCCAGATTCTGTCCCAGTTGCTCCTCTTCCAGGCCAGCTCTCTGCTGTGGCCCAGGAGTGCAGTGGAGGATGGCCCAAGTGCTTGGGCCCTGCACCCGCATGGGAGACCAGGAGAAGCGCCTGGCTCCTGGCTTCGGATCAGCACGATGCGGCAGCTTGGGGGGGGGGGGTTTGAACCAACGGCAAAGGAAGACCTTTCTCTCTGTCTGTCAAAAATAAATAAAGAAAGAAATAACCAGAAAACTGGCGCCCGTGCACACAGCTGCCCGCGCTCATATGTAAGCTCATTCCTGCATCGCCTGCTCCTGGAGCCGGCTGCTCCGTATCTTTGAGGCCCTCAGGACCACATGAGAGGGCGGCAGGGGAGCGTCCACCCCGTGCTGGCACCACCAGCCAAGTCCCATCTCTTGTTCCTGTTGGGAAGCAGCCATGACCGTGGAGCAAAGCCGGTTTCCCGCTGAGCTGGCAAGGGCAGGACGTGCCCGCCTGCCTGTGTTCCGTTGTCTCCCCTGGCTCGTGTGCGGGCTGCCCCGGCCAGGGAGGTACATCAGCCCTCTACCCACCCGGCCGGCCGAGACACGTGACCTGCAGCACAGTTCAACAGCGCTGGGTGCCCAGTCGACACGAGGAGCTGAGTGAGGCAGAGAACTGGGGAGAGCTTTCCAGAGATTCCGGAGGCCTGCAGGGTCTGCGGCTTGTGTGTCACTGCCGAGCCTCTGCCAGGGCTCAGCGCACCCTGAGCAGAGCTGGGGCTGCACGTGTGTGCACACACACATGCCCACATGCACTCACACATGCCCACATGCACTCACACACACATGCACTCACACACACATGCACTCACACATACATACACACACATGCCCACATGCACTCACACATACATACACACACATGCCCACATGCACGCACACATACATACACACACGCGCGCCCACATGCACTCACACATACACACACATGCCCACATGCACTCACACATACATACACACGCGCGCCCACATGCACTCACACATACATACACACACACGCCCACATGCACTCACACATACACACATGCACTCACACATACATACACACACATGCCCACATGCACTCACACATACATACACACACATGCCCACATGCACGCACACATACATACACACACGCGCCCACATGCACTCACACATACACACACACATGCCCACATGCACTCACACATACACACACACACGCCCACATGCACTCACACACACACACGCCCACATGCACTCACACACACACACATGCCCACATGCACTCACATACATACACACACACGCCCACATGCACTCACACACATACACACACATGCCCACATGCACTCACACATACATACACACACATGCCCACATGCACTCATACACACACACACCCACATGCACTCACACATACACACACACGCCCACATGCACTCACACATACACACACACGTGCCCACATGCACTCACACATACACACACACACCCACATGCACTCACACATACATACACACACATGCCCACATGCACTCGCACACATACACACACGCCCACATGCACTCACACATACACACGCCCACATGCACTCACACACACACATGCACTCACACATACATACACACACATGCCCACATGCACTCACACATACATACACACGCCCACATGCACTCGCACACACACACACACACCCACATGCACTCACACACACACATGCACTCACACATACATACACACATGCCCACATGCACTCGCACACATACACACACACGCCCACATGCACTCACACATACATACACACACATGCCCACATGCACTCACACACACACACGCCCACATGCACTCACACATACATACACACACGCCCACATGCACTCATACATACACACATGCCCACATGCACTCGCACACATACACACGCCCACATGCACTCACACATACACACGCCCACATGCACTCACACACACACACACACACACACGCCCCTGCCGTCAGGTCTATGCTGTGGGGCAGAGGAACGAGACTTCTTCCTCAAGGCCATGGCGGCTGAACTGCACCACCTGTGCGTCGGTGCCAGGAGCCAGAGGTTGTCCACCGGCCAGGGAGGCAGGAAAACATTCCCACCCAGTGCCAGGAGCTACAGCTGGGCCCCGTGCAGCCACGCGGGCACAGGCGGGCACGGTGCCGTCGCTGCTTCTCGGGGCCCTCGCCTCTGTGAGCTGCCTTCCGAGTACACCCTAGGTCTTGCGTGGTGCACCAGGAAGGAGAACAAACAGGACGCTCACAGCAGGAAGCCCCCACGGCTGTCCCCACGCCCCGGAGCCCGGCGAGTGAGGGTCCTCCAGGAGAGCACAGGCACTGACATGTTACAACGGCGCCCGGAGAGGGAGGACACGGCCTGGGAGACACGGATCGACGGCACCGCTTCCCGGCCAGCCCTGCCTCCCTTACTAACTGCACACGACCCTCTCGACAAGGGGACCCGGGCAGCGGCAGGGCCTTTGCCACCAGAGCCTGTGACCGGCGTCAGCGTGCCAAGGTCGCCTGTCTTCCAGGAGGACACAAAGGCCTGACCCCTGCAGCTGCATCCGTGCTGTGGCCTGGCAGCAGGACCGGAGTGACAGCTGTCCTGGGGCCCTGAACCAGGAGGCTCCTTAGGAAGATTTCACCTGGGCCGGCGCTGTGGCCTAGTGGGTAAAGCCGCCGCCTGTAGTGCTGGCATCCCACATGGGCGCTGGTTCAAGAGTCTGGGCTGCTCCACTTCCAATCCAGCTCTCTGCTATGGCGTGGGAAAGCAGTAGAAGATGGCTCAAGTCCTTGGGCCCCTGCACCCGTGTGGGAGACCCAGAAGAAGCTCCTGGCTCCTGGCTTCGGATCAGCTCAGTTTCAGCTGTTGTGGCCATCTGGGGAGTGAACCAGCAGATGGAAGACCTCTCTCTCTGGCTCTACCTCTCTCTAACTGACTTGCAAATAAATAAAAAATAAATCTTTAAAAAAATAAAGAAAGAAAGAGAGGCAGGGCTTGACCCCGCACTCCGACGTGGAATGCTGGCACCCCAAGCAGTGGTTTAACCGGCTGCTGGCTGCCCCCCAGTGCCCACCTGTTTTTGTTTTTTATTCACTTATTGGGGGAGGGAGCTCCTGCAGCCTTGCTAACCGCGCTGTGATTCTTCCTGCGAGAAAAGTACTCTCTGAACTTTGCAACTTCATAGTAAAAGAAAAAAAAATGTGTATTTGAAAGACAGAGTGACGGAGGGAGGGAGGAAGGGACAGAGACCTTCCATTGACTGCTTCACTCCCCAGATGGCTACGACACACAGGGCTGGGCCAGGCCACAGCCAGGAGCCCAGCCCTCCGTGCGGGTCTCCCTCGTGGGTGGAGGCCGCTGCCTTCCCAGGCGCACTAGCGGGGAAGCCAGGACTGCTATGGCCCCCGATGCGGGACGTGGCCTCACAGCCACAGCTTTACTCTCTGACCCCTAGAAGTTATTTTTAATGTTAAAGAAAAAACAAACAACCCTCAGCTCTGCCGGACTCGCTGCTGCCACCCTCCAGGGGCCACCCACCCAGCTGTCACTCATGTCATCTCGGAGCCTCGGTCAGCAGCTCCACCTTCACCCCAGCCACTGTATCCGTGGTGGTTAATGGGCTCCTGCCAGGGAGCCGTCGGGGCATTTTTGTCAGCAGAACAGAACCATTGATTTCCTGCCCATCCAGCTGGGACACAACAGGACGTGTTGCCTGCAGCCAGGGACCGGAGAGAGAGGGACAAACCCGGGGCCCAGCCTCCCCCAGGCAGCGAGGAGGAGGCAGCCTCCCCCGCGCTGCGCCAACTCCCAGCAGAACGAAGGCTGCGTGTTCCCTGCCAAGGGGCCCTTAGGTGCCCCAGGAGCCTCCCCAGGGCCCTGAGCAGCAGCACGGACTGGCCCCGGGCTGAGGCCTCGCGAGCCCTGCTCCATGGCGGACGGCGCGTCCTCCGGCCAGCCGTGGCACTGCCCTGCTCCTCATCTGTTTTAAAACAGAACCTGCCCGTGTGTGCTGAGCAGGGCAAGACGAGTGGGCCCGTGCCCGGGGGCTGCTGACTTGCATTCGCTCCAACGGCAGCCCTGTCCCGGCTCCAACCCCAGGCCACGAGGGACCCTGCGGCCGCCGGCGAGCCCGCCGCAAATATCTGCACAGGTGAACGCAATTTAGAAGAGGAAGCCGGTGGAAGACCTCCGATGGGAGGCAGAGACCGGCCCCGGAGCTGCAGGCCCTGGTGTCTGTGTCCACGCACAGCGGCTGAGCGCCTGCACCCCGCCCACCCCCCCCCAACCCAGCCGGAGGCCTCGGCCCCACCGTGCAGTTCCCAAGCTTACGGGTGGCTTTGTGAATTGAGGCCACCACCAGGGAGCTGACAGCCAAGGCCAGGGGTGTCAGGCTGGCTCTCTCCCACTCTGCGGCCAGGGTGGGGTCCCCCAGCCAGACCCTCCCCCTCAGGCAGAGCTCAGCTCCTGCGCAGCCAAACAGCAAATGACATCCTCTAGCAGGGCCCAGGACACCTGCCCGTGGCTCCAAGGTGTCCCCACACGGGCCTTCATGGCCGTGGGTCTCGCCTCTGCACTGGGCGGAGTGAGAGGCCATGGGGCACCCCATTCCTGACCATCGCGACCTGGGGTGCACTGGCCACTGGGGGGTGCTGAGGCCCCACCGCTGCCCAGGACGCCGAGGGTGAGACCCCTTGCCTGGCTTCACTGATCGGCAGCACCTGGCACAGCTGAGGGCCCCTCTCCAGGCCTGGGCTCCAGAACAGCCCGTTCCAGGCCGCCATCCTCCCGGGCAGCCCCCACCGTGCACCCCGCCCCTCACTCAGCCCTCGCTTCTGTCCCCACGGCACCCAGAGGGTCCAGAAGTCGCCCATCTCCAAGCTTGTTTCCCAGTCACACCCCCAAAGCACTGACCACGGCGGGGCATCTCCCAGTCTGCAGACTAGGGCATGGGGAGGGGGACCCAGCCACGCTCCGTCCATCTGTGGGCCTGTCCCTTCCTGGCGTCTGTGGACCCCGAGCCTCCCTCCCAGACGGGCCCTGAGCTCTGCCAGGAGAGGCCGCTCCCACCCTGTCCACCCAGCACCTCCCACGCCCAGCGCACCTGTGTTCAGCCAGTCCTTGCAGACGTAAGAGTAAGACCCGGTGACCACCGCAGCCGACGAGGCCGGCCTGACGCTGTGGCAGTGAGGAGCTGAGGGCGGGTCCTGTCCGAGGGGCCAGCGCCCCTCCCAGGCCACCTCCTTCCCGGCCCACGGCTCAGCTGCTCAAGAGCTGGGCGACGCGGGCACTCCAGGGAGCTCTGCTCAGGAGCGCAGGGCGCTGGTCTCTCCCAGCCAGCGCACGTGGCCTCGCTGTGGACGCTGGTAAACTGACAGTGGTCTCCTAGCCCAGTCACACAGCGGGGGCAGGGCCGCAGTCTCCCGTCCAAGGAGAAGCAGGCGTCCCTGGCCCTGGGAGCAGAAATGTACCTGAGCAACACAGGGCCACGGTGGGCTGTCACTCCACACCCGGCCGCCCTGTGCAGGTGGAAGGCGTGGTCCTCCGTCTCCAGGCCGCGTCTCTTTTGGGGAAGGAGACTCAGGCAACAGAAGCTGCAGGGTGGGGGGCATAGGTGAGCTGCATGGCCAGGTGCTGTCTGCTCCTCTGTGCCAGCCAGGGGCGTGGTGGTGAGGGAGGTGGCATCCCCAGCCTGGCCGTGTGATCACCCGAATCCCTTAGGGAGCAGCCCAGGGCCCAGCGCACCTGCCAGACCCCAGAGCTGGGAGGGCTCCGAGGCCTTCAGGTGGGTGTGATGTGACCAGGTAACCCGGCAGCAGGTGTGGGCTTTCACCTGCGTGGGGAGAGCCCGGTGGGGGCAAACAGGGCCGGCAGAGATGGAGCCGTCGACGTGCACCCCCAGGCCCTGGTCAGGGGTGCCCTCATTACAGGCCTGCAAGCAGAGGCAGATCCCAGGGCTGCTGCTGTGTGGTCTGAGGCCCCCAAGATGCCCAGGCCCCAATCTCTGGACCCGCCTACAGGTGGGCTCCTCAGGCACGGAGGGGCTTCGCGTGCAGGTGACTGAGGTTAAGGCTCCTGTGAGGAGGGCATCCAGGAGCCGCCGGAGGGTCCAGGGGAATCACGCAGGGCCCGTAAGCCAAGGAATTCGGGATGCTTCTAGAAACCGGGAGCATCCTCAGCCACACCTGCACGGAAGCGGGGACCTCAGCCCTACAGCCCCAGGAACAGAGCCTGCCGGCAACTCACCGAGCAAAGACACAGACCCTCCCGGACCCCAGGACACGGTGCTGGGCTCAGACACATTGATGCTGCATAGAGGGCCGGCGTGGGAGCTACAGGAAGTGAGTGGGAGGGGCTGCTGGAAGTGCCACCCCACCCTCCCGCTCTGAGCTGTGTCACGTGGCCGGCGGCCTCCCTGGGAGCCCCATGCTGCGTCCCCATCCAGGACTCACACTGGGTGCGGACGCCCATTCTCCTGCCTCCCCTTGGCCTCCCAGGGCTGCTGTCACAAAGCCTGCCCACCTGGGGACCTAGAGCCAGGAGGGGCGGCCCCGCCTGCTGAGGTCACGGAGTGCACAAGGCCCCGCCCCTGCTGCAGGTTCCAGGGAGGGCTGGGGGCTCCAGGCTCTACCCCATCTCACACACCTTCCCCGCCCTCTCAGATCTCCATTTGTCCTCCCAGGGACCCCGACACTGGGTATGCAGCCACCCTAGAGCCTTAAGTCACTGCACCTGCGAAGACCCCATCCCCACATTAGGCCACATTCCCAAGTTCTGGGTGCACAGGGATTTGGAGGCACCATGCACCACTCCACAGACCCTGTGGCAGTCGGCTCCCCCGACCTCCTGTCCCGACTGCCTGGACCAGGCCGCAGTGTCCAGCTGCACTTGTGGACAGAGCTGGGGGGAGAGGCCCCCCTCAGAGAACCAGGGCCCTGAAGAGAGGGGCCTGCTTGAGTCACATTGGGCAGCTCACGGGACCCAGGATCCCCCCCCACCAGGCAGCAGCACAGCCCCCGACCAGGGTGGACCCCAGGGCACTGCAGGAGGCCTGGAGCTCCTCACCGCAGCTCACGCACAGCCTGCCGACCTGGACGCTGACCACACGCCCCGCCACGTGGACGGGGGCCCCTGCAGGGTCTAGGACTCGCATGCTGGAGCTCTTGTGTTTCTACCAGGAGAGGGACTGAACAATTGCTTCTGGCAGGAATTAATACTGAGCTTACGATATTTAGTAAAAACCAGACCAAGCCCCACTGGGCCTCGCCCGGAGAGACGCCAGCCTTCCTGGTCTTTTGGGGAGGCGGGGAGGGGCAGGTGAGCTGGGACAGCACCCCCGTGGGCCCGGGCGTGGAAACCGCTGCTGTGAAGAGTGGAGCTTCCGGAGTCTTCTCCACATCTCACTGTCCAGACGCTGATGGCGCAAAAGCTGTGTCCGAGCCCTGCCCGGCCCTTCCAGAACATTCTTCCTGGCTGGCTCATGATGGTTTTCTGCAGCTTAGTAACAAATCACGGCAGTTTGTGCCGCTTAGAGCAATCTCATGGTCTGTGCCCGGGAGCTGGGGCTCGACGGAGCAGAGCCCTCCACAGAGGGTCTCCCAGGCGACCTCGCAGGGCTGGGGTCTGCCCCCAGGCCCGTGTGTTGTGGCAAAATTCATTTCCTTGCGTGTTTGCTGCTAGGGTCCCTGTTTTTGGCCGAGGACCACTGCTAGCTCTTGGTTCCTCTCCACGTGGCTCCCCCGACTGACCGCCAGGTAGCTGTCCGCCCTCTGCCTCATGTAACGTTCACCAGTTCACAGAGAACAATTCGGTGGCATTTCACACAATCACAACACCGTGCAACCACCCCTGTCTAGGACATTCTAAACTCCACTACAGGAGACCCCACCTCGCCTCCGCTGCTGGGGGCCGGCATTGTGGCACAGCTGGTAAAGCCACTGCCTGTGACGCTGCCATCCTGAATGGGCACTAGCTCATGTCCAGCTCCCTGCCGTGGCCTGGGGAAGCGGCAGAGGATGGCCCAAGAGCTTGGGCCCCTGCACCCACATGGGAGACCTGGACAGCAGCCTGGCCCAGCTCTGGCTGTTGGAGCCATCTGAGGGGTGAACCAGCGATGGAAGATCTCTTGAGAAAAAAAAAATGAATTTTTCCTCCCACGCCTGCCCCAGGGGCCACCCTCTGCCCCTCCTCCACCACAGACCCCCACCCACAGAGGGCGATGAGGATGGGAGCCGGGGGCTGCTACGGGGGACACGTGGTCTCCTCACCTGGGAGGTGTGGGCGACCACACGGCCCCTGGCCCATAGACAGTGCGGCGCATTCGCCAGATGCCGGCACTGCGCCGAGCCCCTTGGACACCGGGTAGGCAGCGGCAGCGCGGCCACCACACACACCCCGTGCCCAGCGCATGGCGCCCTCCCTGAGGGCCAGGGGCCCGAGCTTAGCGGCTCAGCCTCGTCCGTGTCTGGCCTCTGATCCTCACCCTGAGCCTCGTTCTCTCCCGGGCCGTGTGCACCCCAACCAAGGACCCCTTCCCAACCAGCTCCGACAGGTGATGCTGGGCAGACGCCCCTCACTGTCTCCCTGGTGGAGGGCGGGCTGAGGTTGGCTGTGGGAGGGGCGCGGGCGCGGGGAGCGCAGGATCTGGGGCTGCCCCGGCAGCAAGCTCTTGGCTGGAATCCTCGCGGCGGCAGCAGTTTTGCATTAGCCGTCTCGGCTGACTGACGACCTTCCTCCGAGACAGGCGCCAATGTGGCTTGGGTTAAGCAGTATGAAAGGAATTCCACCCGGAACCCAGAGAAGGACCTGCTGCTGGGGGCGGTTAGAGCCGCCTCGTTTCTCAAGAGGGAGGCCCCACACTCGGGGACAGGACGCCCCTGAGACACCGCTGGCCCCAGTGGGCTGCCGTCCATCCAGTCTCGCTGCTGGCCCCAGGCCCTGCCCACAGCCCACCTTGGTGCCTGTCCAAGGGCGGAGCCCTGCCTCTGGACCCCAGTACCTGGCCTCAGGCCAGCTTGCCCCCATCCTTCCAGCCGTTTCTGGACTCACGGCCTCCGCCGGGGGGTGGGGGGGAGGTCTCAGAGCTGGGGTGCCCAGGACATGCCCAGCCAGCGACCCCGGCAGCCTGGTTCCCAGAACCAGCCTGAGCGCGGTGTGTGTCTTCGATGAGTGCGCCGGGTGAGGCGCGGGCCGAGGTCTGAAGAGAACAGCTCCACCGGCATCCAGGTGTGTTTTCCGAGGCTCTGGGTCTGTCTGCCTGGTACCTGTTACTTAGAGACCCCCACCCCCACCCCCGCCGTCCAGCACCCTCCTCCGAGCCATCTCACCTAGTGCTCACAGCAGTCCCCCGGGCCAGGGCCAATAACCAGGGCTGCCCCTGTCACACGCCATCTCCCTGCCCTGCCCACCTCCCTGGGAGGCCTGGCTCTGGCCTCAGCGCTCCCCTTGCTGCTGGCCTAACTGCTTGAGCCACCACGTGGCGGGTGTAGCTAGGGCTCAAACCCAGGCCCGCCGACATGGGCTGCGGGCATCGCAGCTGGGGCTTAGTTACTGGACCAAAGGCCCAGCCCGAGACGGTGCTGCTCACATCCTTATCAGAGTGCTGGCTTCACACCTGCCTTGGGCTTCTACCCTCAGCTCCCCACTAATTCACTCTGGGAGGCAGCAGGGAACACTTTGGGCGCTTGGGCCCCTGCACCCGTGTGGGAGACCCGGATGGAGTTCCCGGCTCCCAGCTTCAGCGTCGGCTCAGCCCCGGTCACTGCAGGCTCTGGGGAGTGGAGCGGGAGCTGTCTCTCTGTCTCTCAAATTAAAACATTAACATAATTTTTAAAGATTTATTTATTTGAAAGGCAGAGTTACAGAGAGGCAGAGTCAAAGGCAGAGAGAGAGAGAGAGATGTCTCCCATCTGCTGGTTTACTCCCCAGATAGCTGCAACGGCCGGAGCTGAGCCAATTCGAAGCCAGGAGCCAGGAGCTCCTGGGTCTCCCACGCGGGTGCAGGGGCCCAACGACCTGGGCCGTCTTCCACTGCTTTCCCAGGCCACAGCAGAGAGCTGGATCGGAAGTGGAGCAGCCGGCTCTCGATCCAGGGCCGCTGGAGAAGTGGAAGTGAGAGCTGGGGACCTGCGGACACCGTCCTCCGAGGTTGAGCCGGGGGCTGATGGAGCAGGTGAGAAGGCGCCGGCTGGGGCAGGAACCGAAGGAGCCACCCTCGAGACCCTCAGGCCGGGAACGGATCCTGCTCCCAGCTCCCACCTGCAGAGCTGGACTCTGGTGAAGTGCCCCTCACCCCTCCCAGGAGAGGCTCCCTGGATGCCCCCGCACCGTGTGACATCCGCCTGCCTTCCTTGAAGGAGCCTTCACGCTGTCCGAGACCCAACGGAGGCCTCCCACGACTGACCGCACCGTCCCATGTGGGCACCGGCTTGGGTCCTGGCTGCTCCACTTCCGATACAGCTCCCTGCTAATGTGGCTGGGAAAACAGAGGAGGATGGCCCAAGCTCCTGGGTCCTGCACCCACGTGGGAGACCGGGAAGAAGCTCCTGGCTTCAGCCTGACCCAGCCCTGGCCATTGTGGCCATCTGGGAAGTGAAACACTGATGGAAGATTTCTCTCTCTCTCTCTCCCGCCCCGACCCGTAACTCCGCCTTTCAAATGAATAAAATAAATCTGTAAAAAAACCATGTTGGAATTCACACAAAGTCGCCCATTTTCGGGTGGACGTTCCTGTAGCGTTTACCGCACTCACAGTGTTGTGCAGCCCCCACCTCTGCAGTGCCAGAACATTCTCTTGCCCCAAAAGGAGCACCTGAGCCACTGAGCAGTCCTCCCCAGGACCCCCAGCCCCGGGGCGACCGCCACTTGCTTCCGTCTCTACACACTCGCTGGTTCTGGGGGGTGCAAGGCCGGGCCTCCCTTAGCGCCCTGTTTTCAGGGCTCATCAGCACGGCAGCAGGTGTCAGACATCATGGCTTTCCCTGCCGGGTCGTCTGTGCTGTAGGGATGGACCAGGCTGCACCTGTCGCTTCCGTGTCCATGGGCTGCCGGGAGTCGGTCTTCAATCCTCCAGGTTTGCTGGCAGGACGGGGCGGGGGGTTCCCAAAGGGGAGGCGGGTCCAGCGCCAGCCCCTCCCTGGGAAGCATCACCCCCCCGCAGACCCCTCCCAGCCTGCCTGGGGTAGGAGCGGCAGGAAGGGGGCCCCTTTTCCCCCATGGCGTAGACAGGAAGAGGGTAACTGAATCAGCGCGTCTCTCCCCATCTGGAACATCCCGCCATGGAAAACCCACGGGGCAGCCGGGAAGCAATCCGGGGTTAAATGGAAGGCCATGGCTCTTCCGGGGAGCCACACTCCCACAGCAGGACCCACCGCATCTGCCCTTGGCTGGACGGCGCGCACCGGGCAGGGCTGCTCTGGCGAAGCTTCCGCTGCCGGAGGCCCGAACACACCGGGCACCCTCTCTGCTGCTGCTTCCAGGGTTTGCTCTCTGAGCCCTGGGCCCCGGCCCCCAGGCCCGGCAAACCCATGCCCCGCCTCTAGCCCCATGCCCAGGGCATCCAGAAAGAGGCTGGCGGCCCCCTGGTGGGCTCAGAAAAGGAGCCCCAAGGGTTGGGGGGGTAGCAGGGCAGCCACAGTGGGAGCACAGCACCCTCTCCATGGCACCATCTGCGAGGACAGGAACAGCAGGTGCAAAGGCCGTGAGGTCAGATCTCACGGGGCAAGTGTCCTGAGCCAGCAGGGTCCAGCGTGGCAGGAGTGCAGGGCTGACGGGGCAGGCAGGATGACTGAGCCTTCCAGGCCCCCGTAGCTGTCGTCAGGCGTCTGGTGTGCACCCTAGAAGCACTGGGGGTGGAGTGCTTTAAAACAATGGGATTGGCTTAGTCTGGCCACTACACAGAGAGCTCATTGCAGGAGAACGAAAGACGTGTCCAGGCCCCACAAGAAGGCTGAGTGCCGGCAACAGGCTGGGTACAGAGCCCAGGCCAGCGCTGTCCTACCCAGTCTCCTCCCTCTCACACCCAGGGGGTAGCTGTGGTGGCAAGTACTTAGGGGGCTGGGCACCAGGAGGGGCTGGAGACAGAGCTGCCAAGCCAGGCTCTGCCCCCACTGCAGGGGCTCCGAGTGGCGTCTGGCTCCTCCTCTCGACCATCAGCTAGGTCAGCCCTTCCCTCACCTGTCAGAGCTCTGAGCCATGGAGCCGGCTGTGCACCCAGCCCGCCCACAGCTGGACACACATCTGCTCAGCACAGTGCTCTACTGCCCCTGGGTGGGTCGTGGGAGGGGAGCCTGGAGCCAGGCTGGGAGGGAAGGACCTGGAGCCTGGGACCTGAGGACCTGGGTCCTCAGAGCAGCTGCAGATGGACGCCTCTTATGGCCCCGGTGATGGCCGGCGGCCACCAGCCCACAGTGGACCTCGCTGGTCAGCTGCCCACCCTTCACAAATCCTCCCTCGCTGTCTGTGTTCCTGGATCCCAGGATGGAGAGTGGCTCCAAGGAGGTCAGAGGGACAAAGGTCACATCAGGGCCAAGGCCAGGCCGAGAGAGCCCAGGAGCAGCCCGGGCCACAGAGACCACATTAGGCCCTGGGCAGCCCTGGCACCCCAGGCCTGGGCCCACGCAGGCTCTGAGGGCCTTGTCAGGGCAGCTGGTGGGCACCTGGCAGACAGCACGAGGCCAGGAGCAGGTGAGAGTCACCACCGAGGTGGGGAGGAGGGGCACCGAGGCCGGGCCTCACATTCCCCTGGGAGGGGTGGAGGGGGGGGCGCTGGAGCCCGCCCAAGACTGCCCGGCCTGGGTTCCCAACAGGCAGCTGGGCTGCAGCTGGGCAGGCCTTCCAGCCCTGGCGCAGGGGGCGGTGCAGGGTGAAGGCGGCAGAACTGGGTGTGGGCGGGGCTGGCTGGGCAGGCCAGGCTGCCCTGGATCTGCTAGCATGCACCCCACATCCGCCCCAGCTGCCCATGGGGCTTGCAGGAGGGAGTGTGCACTGGGCCCCGAGCTGAACAGACCCAGCGTTAGTCCTGCCCCACAGCACAGAGGCAGCCCGGGGCCTCGATCTCCACATCCTGGCCTCCCAGGGCCGAGAGGAGGGCTCAGCTGTGGGCAGCCCCTGAGGGCGCAGGAGGGATGGGTCTGGGAGGAGATGTGCCCCAGTCAAGGCGGCCACGCCTTCTGCCCTCAAGGCCAAGCCAAGGGACCGGGTCCGAGCTTTATTTCATAAGCACGGTGCCTCTCTGCACCCGGCAGGTGCCCACCAAAGTGCCAGGCGCCGGGGGCAGGGCTGGCCGGGCTCCGCTCAGTCCCAGCCAAAGTCATGGCCGGTCATCTGGTAGAACCTGCGGTTGAAGGGCCGGTAGAAGTCCCGCAGGCGCCGGACTACGGCCTCCGGCACCCGGGGGTGGGGCCGGCCTTTGGATTTGCCCAAGCAGCGCGGGCGGCTGCGCCCCTGGGCTGTCTGGAGACAGGGGAAGCCCTTGGTGGCGTTGAAGTAGAAGTGCTTGTCCGTGACGACCCGCCGGAGGCCCAGGAAGTCCTGCACGCGGCCCACCTCCCCGGCCGGGTCGCTGACCAGGCGCTCGCCGCTGACAAACAGGAAGTGGGACAGCGGGAAGTAACGCAGCCAGTTGTCCAGGTGCTGGGCGTAGAGGCCGATGCGCACGGCGCTCCAGGCCGTGTCCACGGGGCCCAGGCCGTGGCGGAAGACCAGGGCGCGGAAGCTGGGCAGGCCTGGGGTCTTGGACAGCATCTGGGCGTAGTCGGAGATGGCCCGGGTCACGGGGTTCCTCACCACCACGATCAGCTTGGTGTCCGGCGACATGCCAAGGATGCGAGGGGGGGCCTCGCGAGTCACGAAGTAGCTGGGGGTCTTCTCCATGGTGACCTGCCCGTCCAGGGTACGCGGCATCAGGCTCCTGGGGGACGACCCGGGAGGGGCGGCCTCAGAGACCCCTCCCCTGCCTGCAAGGAAGCCCTAGGACGCCCCCCTCCCCCCCTCAGGCAGGATGCAAGGGGCCCAGCCTATGGGGGCCTGCAGGGGAACCCACCACCAGGCGGCCCTGGCTCGGGGCTGCTCTAGGGAGAGCAGGGATGGTCTCAGGGGCCAGGCGAGGCGCCCCTCACGGCCATTAGCATCTCTGCACGGTCTCTGTCCCCACCCACCAGACCCACCCCCTGGGGAGCTACCCAGCGCCCAGCCCTGTCCTTGCTCTCTCACCCCGAGGCCAGCTCCACGGCCTCTGAGCCAGAAACACCCACGGTCACCCCGTCACTCTGCAGCCGAGGGCGCCCAGCTATCGACAAGTGCCCGGCAAAGGGTCAGCCTCCCTCCCCTCCCTCCCCCAGCCCGAGCTGCCTCCCTGCTAATTCCCTTCGACCTGGCCCACTCAGCACAAGTTATCGACGCCGCTGTGCCCAGCCTGAGGCCCTGTCCTGACACAGGAGAGGAGCACTGACCCCCACGCCAGGGGCCAGGGGGACTCGGCTGACTACAGCTGCATGGCCACGACCTGAGCTCCCAGCAGGGCAGGCCCAGGCACCCCATCGCGGTCCCAGGCAGCACCTGTCCACCCGGTGATGCTGGGTGAGGCTGGGTGGGGCAGGGCGGGGCGGGGCAGCTGAGCAAACAGCTCCAGGGAGGTCTGGGAACTGGGTCAGAGGAGGCAGGGACCATGGGGACTGTGCTAGGTGGGGACGGGTGTCTGTGCCCAGCCATGCCCAGCCCTGCCCGGTCCTGCCTGCAGTCAGGAGGTGACTCCCGGGGCAAATTCCTGGATTCCGCTGGCCAGAGTGGCCCCCAGACTCCAGCCCGTGGCAGGCAGGGCCTCTGTCTCCTCTCCCCGCTCAGACCCCCGAGGAAACTCAGGGCAGCCTGGCCCAGATGCCCTGTGCTGGGCACTCAGCTCGGGGCCCTGGCAGCGGGACGGGAGGGAGGCTCCTGGGTGGGTGGCGTGCGCGTCTCCCCAGCACATGAACAAAGCCCTGTGCAGAGCTGGTTCCTGGTGACAGAGCGACAGGCAGGCACCCTGAGGCTCGGTCAGAGGCACCGGGGGTCTCCTGAGGGTGGGCACTTCTGCCCCTCCCAGCCCACTGGGGAGGGGTTCTGTTTGGCTTCTCCTCCACACCCCTGCCCTCCATGCCCTGGGAACCCACTGTGGGGTGGGGTGGGGCTGAATTCAGAGACCCACAAGGCCAGCCCAGGGCCCCTCCCCAGACAGGGAGGCACGATCAGGGGAGCCCCTGACTGGACCTCAGTGCTGGGACCCACAGAGGCTGGCGTGGGTGCTGGGAGTGGGACCCCCAGACCTCGTCAGGGGCACCAGCCGTCCCCTCCGCCCTCACAGGGAAGGAGGTGGCCCCAGGAGCCCTCTCTTCCTTTCCCACACTGGACCCTGGTTCTGAGCACCCCCAGCCCCTGGGCTCCTGCTAGGAGACCCCGGAACCTTCTCTCTGGGGAAGGCAGAGGAGCAGAGGGCACCTTGGAGGGGGAGGAGGGGCAGGACCCTGGGCCCACGGCTGCCACAGGCTGCTCCAAGAGTTCCCTCCCCGCCTGTCCCAGCCCTGGTACAGACAGTGGGGACTGGCGCTTGGGGGGGCTGCAGACACTGCCGGGAGATGAGGGGGACAGGACGCTCACCCCTACACTGTAGCCCCTCCTGACTCCCATCTGGCCCCGGCCGCTCCCCTGTTCTGTCTCGTTGTCCCTTGCACCCCACACCTGGCCTGGGCCCCACCCAGCAGAGCTGGGTGTGGTTCTCCTGGTTTCAGAGTGCTGGGAGCTGGGAGTCAGCACGCCAGCCGCAGGAGCCTGGGCCAGACCCTGCATGGCCAGACCCTGCTCCCAGCATCTGCTGCTCTTGCTTCCAGGAAATAAAGGGGTTCCCTCTCCTGCACCCCTCCTCACCTCCTGGTACCCTTCCAAAATATCACGGTCAAAGTATCGCCCCCACCCCCAAATGGGCCCCTCCCAGCCTAGACCTCGGGGTTGAGACCCTGGCAAACAGAAGGTGCTCGGGGCCAGTGCTGTGGCTGAGCTCCCACGTCAGTCAGACTCCCGGCCACTCCGCCCCCACCCGGCTACTCTGCACCTGGGAAACAGCCCAACTGCTCCAGTCCCTGCCACCGGATGGAGTTCCCAGTCCTGGCCACTGCAGCCAGCTCTCTGGGGAGTGGACCAGCAAATGGAAGATCTCACTCTCTCCATCTCTCCCTCGCTCTGCCTTTGAAATAAATAGATCCCCAAACAAACAAAAACCCAGAAGGCGCTCAACGAATGGATGAACCAATGCTATCTGAGTCTGGGGGTCCTCAGGAGCCGCAGTCTCCAGGCCGAGGGCCTCCAAAGCCTGAACAGTGCACCGACAGAGGCCAGGAGAGGGGACAGGCTTGGCCAGGTCAACCCAGGGGCCTCTGCCCAGAGGGAAGTCAGTGCAGCCCACTAGAACAGTGTCCTGGAAACACTCAACAGAGGGCACCGGCTGCTGCTCCTCTGCCTCCAGTCCCCCAGTGTCCGGCCCGGCGCAGGGCTCTGCAGGCCAGGAGGCTCAGCCCAGCAGTGAGGACACACGGCGCTGCCCGTGGGGGGGGAAACTGAGGCAGCGTGCGCATTTTCAGAGGCCCGGGCACAGCTGTGATTGGTTGATGGGACGATCGGGCACCACAGGCCCAGGAACGTTTGTACACATCGGGCAAGTGGCCACACACAGATGCCTAGCAGCTAGACTCTGCTCACGTCCAGGGTGGGCCTGGACATGCCTGCACACCCTGGACCCTCTGGGAAGCCTCTGAGGACGAAGCAGCGTCCCAGCCTCCCTGCAGCTCCTCAGGCCAGTGCAGATCTGCCCCCGACTCCGCCAAAGCTGGGGGCCCAGCCCCTTCTCTGCTGACCCTCCCCTCTCTGAGCAGAACAGTCAGTGGCCTCCCTGGGCCCCGAGCTGGGCGCTGCAAGGGTGGACTCGGCCCCTCACTCCACAGCACCAACTCCTGGGGTCTCAGGACCCAGACCCCCGGTCCCTGGCCCCTCCCTGCCCTCCAAATCTAGCAAGGGGGAGTAGGGGGGAATCTGGCCCAGAGAAACAGGTCCCTGCGGTCTGAGTCCGGGTCCCCCATGCCCATCAGCTCACCAGGGGCCCAGCTCTAGCTTAGGGTTGCAGCCAGCTTGGGGTGGGAGGTTCACGGCCCTCACTGCCCTGCAGGAAGGACAGGACACCGTCCCTGGCATGGGCTCAGCTGGAGGAGGCAGCGGGCAGAGCCTCAGGGCCAGCCACCGGGACAAGCTGCTTCAGCCAGCCCAGTACTCCCACAGCCCACCATTCACCCAGTCCACGGGGACAGGTGCAGGAGCCAACCCCACTTCTGGGCACTCACCTACGGGCAACCCTTCCCGTCCACTGAGACCTCCCAGACTCCCAGGAGCTGGGGGGGGGGGGTCTTGGGGAGGGAAGGAGGACTCTTTGGAGCAGCCGCAGGGAAGCCCAGGACCATCCCAAGGTAACAGGCTGGTGGTCAGGCGGGCACGACTCGGGGACCAGCGTCAAGGCTCCCACCAACCTGCCCCGGGGTTGAAACCACTTCCGGCGGAGCCATTCCGTACATCCTAACCTAGCGCGCTTTGTCAAAGCTTCTCAAAGGAAGTCCCGCTCCAGGTAGCACCCGCCTCCCGGGGCCCCGCCCAGAGGCCACGCCTGGGGCCCTCGCCAGCTGGTATCAGGCCTGGCCCGCTGGGTGCCCAGTGAGACCCGCGCGCACCACGCCCTCCCCGGCCGGCACCCGCAGCCGTGCGCACCGGGCGGACAGGGCGCTCACCGGTACCAGGCGAGGCCGCGCTCGTAGCACCTGTCGAAGAAGTGGGGCTCGGAGCCCAGGGCGCGGACGTCGGGGTGCAGCCGCAGGAACTCCAGCAGGGCGCGCGTGCCGCCCTTCTTCACGCCCACGATGAGCGCCTGTGGCAAGCGCCGGCGTCCCGGGCTTCTGGCCCTGGGCAGGCCGAGCGCGCCGGGGCGGTGGGCGGCGAGGGGCGTCTCGGAGGGCGCGGGAGCCGGTGCGGGAGCGCGGGCGGCCGGAGGACAGCGGCCCGGGAGGGCGCAGAGGCAGTAGGCGCCGAGCACCAGCGCGCAGAGCACCAGCGGCCCGCGGGGTGCCCGCAGCGCTGGCCCGGGCCCGGCCCCCGCGCCCTGGCCGACGCCGGCCCGGTCGCCTAGGCCGCCGCTACCTGCCATGGGGTCGCACGGCGCGCAGGGCCGGGAGCGGGGGCCGCAGGCGGGCGCGCATCCCGGCCCGCGCGGTGCTCAGGTCGCCAGCGCCGGGCTTCTACTCCGCTCCCGGGGTCCGAACGTTCGGACTGGGGCGCGGGGCGGGGACGTGGGCGGGACCTAGACGTTCCGCCCCTTCCCGGGTTGCGGCCCCGCCTGGGACACGCGGGAAGCCGCGGGTACCATCCGAATCTGCCTACCCCTGCCGGGAGACCCTGGTTGGGGCGCGCTGGTTCGGGGGTCTTCAGCCCTGTGCGGGGGCGATGTGGGGCAGTGACAGGGCTGCGTACGGGCCCCACGACCGCCCTCACCGCACCTGCCGGTCCCACCCCTCCGGAACCAGCACCGCAGGTGCGCGGGCGGAGCCCAGCCAGGTCGCTGGGCCTGGTGGACCAAAGAGTTGCGTGGACTCGCGGGCCTGGCTCGCAAAGCAGGGTCAGAGCCAGGTCGGGAGCCTGGGGCACAGAAGGTTTCCCAGAACGGAGTGGGGGTCTGCAGCAGGGAACGAGGTGGCCATGCCAATCGTCAGGGCCAGAGCGGGCTGGTTCCGGCGGCGAAAGAGGCCAGCGACACCCCGGGGTGAGCTGAACTCAGACCTGAGCCTCCAGAACCTTTGTGGGGGCGCTGCTGTCTGCCGCGCCCGGCCCACCTTTGGTTTGACAGGGGTCACTGACCTATAGGGGAAGATGGCGAAGCCGCCCCCCACCCCGGTGTGAAAACCCTGGAGGCTCTGCTGGAGGGGGAGAAGGAGCAGGGTCCCGACCAGGCCCCCCCGACCCCAGGTCCCAGCTCAAGGCTGCACCTGCCTGCCCTGCACAGCCTGCTAGGAAGGCAGGGAGCCAGAGGGCAAGCCGCTCCCTGGGGGTGAAGCTGGCACCGCCCGGGGCCTCTCTGCCTCTGCCCAGCCTTCCCAGCCTGAGCTCTGGTGCAGGGCGCCCATGACTGGAAACATTTCAGAGCTCCCACTCAGGGGCAGCCCCGGCAGCGAGCACCACCTGGGGCCACTGGGGTGAGGCCCGCCAGGCTAGGGCTGCACCCGCTGGTCAGGACAAGCCTCGGCCAGGAGCCCCGAGGTGAGGTCTAGGCCCAGCAGTGTCTGGCGAGCATGCTGGCGCTCACCGAGTCGCAGGAAGTTCTGGTCTGGCTGAAAGCAGGATTGGTTCCAGCCAGGCTGGTTCTCAGAGCTGCGCGGCCCCACCCAGCAGCACCCCCCTCAGGGCTACCACTCAGGCCTCTCCACCTGCTGGCCCTTGCCCTGCTGCGCCCCCTGCTGGCAGACTTTTGCTCAGTCCCCCTCACCAGCTGAAGGCAGGGAGAACGTTGCCGGAGGAATTGGCAGAGAACAGCAGAACACCAAGGAGGAGTGGGGGCCAAGGATCGGGGGTCTTCTTGGAGAGCTTGGAAGCTTGCCCCTCCCCTCTCCCACCACCTGGCTCTAGGGTGAGGGGTGGGTGCGAATCTGGCGGTGCCCAGGATGGCAGCATTGGGGCTGTTAGCTTACCCAGGTGTTCCCACACCTAACACAGGACCGGCACGCAGGAGGCAGTGGATACGTCCAGCTAATGGACGGACAGGAGTCAGGGAGAGGCCAGGAGGGCTTTCTGGAGGTGGTGGGCAGGCGAGGAGGACAGCATCCCAGAGGCAACGTCCAGGTGCAGGCTCAGTAGGGCGCTTGGGGAGGGCGGAGCTCAGGCTGTTCTCTGGGATGGGGAGGGGGTGGGCCAGGAGGCTTGGACGCCGGCCACCCCTGAGCCCCCAAGGCTGACTCAAGTCCTCTCGGAACAGCTTCCCGGAGATGTAATTCACATACCTTGAGCCCAGCAGCTCGAACTGCGGTTTGCAGTGTGCACTCATCCACAAGCAACCCCAGGACATTGTCATCACCCGCTGCCCACGGCCCCTCCCCCGTGTCCCTGGACATCTCCTGGGAAAGGACTTGGGCAGCCACCTGTCCCTTTGCCCATGTGTTCCATGTGTTCCAGGCTCGTCTGCGCTGGAGCAGGTGTCGACGCCACCTTCCTTTGTTTTTATTTTTATTTGTCTTTCACGGATGTGAGAGGCGGCCAGTCAGGTGGACAGAGGTTCACTCCCTGATGCCCACAGAAGCTGCAGCTGAGAAGTCAGCCCACAATCCCCTGCGGCCAGGACTGGGAGCCCAGGCAGGGCTCAAGCCCACGCCCGCCACCTGATGGGAACAGGGCGTCGGGACCCAGGCTCAGGCCACGCCCACCACCTGATGGGAACAGGGCGTCGGGACCCAGGCTCAGGCCCACACCCACCACCTGATGGGAACAGGGCGTCGGGACCCAGGGCTCAGGCCCACGCCCACCACCTGATGGGAACAGGGCGTCGGGACCCAGGCTCAGGCCCACGCCCGCCACCTGATGGGAACAGGGCGTCGGGACCCAGGCTCAGGCCCACGCCCACCACCTGATGGGAACAGGGCGTCGGGACCCAGGCTCAGGCCCACATCCGCCACCTGATGGGAACAGGGCGTCGGGACCCAGGCTCAGGCCCACGTCCGCCACCTGATGGGAACAGGGCGTCGGGACCCAGGCTCAGGCCCACGTCCGCCACCTGATGGGAACAGGGCGTCGGGACCCAGGCTCAGGCCCACGCCCACCACCTGATGGGAACAGGGCGTCGGGACCCAGGGCTCAGGCCCACGTCCGCCACCTGATGGAAACAGGGCGTCGGGACCCAGGCTCAGGCCCACGCCCACCACCTGATGGGAACAGGGCGTCGGGACCCAGGGCTCAGGCCCACGCCCGCCACCTGATGGGAACAGGGCGTCGGGACCCAGGCTCAGGCCCACGCCCACCACCTGATGGGAACAGGGCGTCGGGACCCAGGCTCAGGCCCACATCCGCCACCTGATGGGAACAGGGCGTCGGGACCCAGGCTCAGGCCCACGTCCGCCACCTGATGGGAACAGGGCGTCGGGACCCAGGGCTCAGGCCCACGCCCACCACCTGATGGGAACAGGGCGTCGGGACCCAGGCTCAGGCCCACGCCCGCCACCTGATGGGAACAGGGCGTCGGGACCCAGGCTCAGGCCCACGCCCGCCACCTGATGGGAACAGGGCGTCGGGACCCAGGCTCAGGCCCACGCCCGCCACCTGATGGGAACAGGGCGTCGGGACCCAGGCTCAGGCCCACGTCCGCCACCTGATGGAAACAGGGCGTCGGGACCCAGGCTCAGGCCCACGCCCACCACCTGATGGGAACAGGGCGTCGGGACCCAGGGCTCAGGCCCACGCCCGCCACCTGATGGGAACAGGGCGTCGGGACCCAGGCTCAGGCCCACACCCACCACCTGATGGGAACAGGGCGTCGGGACCCAGGCTCAGGCCCACACCCACCACCTGATGGGAACAGGGCGTCGGGACCCAGGCTCAGGCCCACGCCCACCACCTGATGGGAACAGGGCGTCGGGACCCAGGCTCAGGCCCACGCCCACCACCTGATGGGAACAGGGCGTCGGGACCCAGGCTCAAGCCCACGTCCGCCACCTGATGGGAACAGGGCGTCGGGACCCAGGCTCAGGCCCACGTCCACCACCTGATGGGAACAGGGCGTCGGGACCCAGGCTCAGGCCCACGTCCGCCACCTGATGGGAACAGGGCGTCGGGACCCAGGCTCAGGCCCACGTCCGCCACCTGATGGGAACAGGGCGTCGGGACCCAGGCTCAGGCCCACGCCCACCACCTGATGGGAACAGGGCGTCGGGACCCAGGGCTCACGCCCACGCCCACCACCTGATGGGAACAGGGCGTCGGGACCCAGGCTCAGGCCACGCCCACCACCTGATGGGAACAGGGCGTCGGGACCCAGGCTCAGGCCCACATCCGCCACCTGATGGGAACAGGGCGTCGGGACCCAGGCTCAGGCCCACACCAGCCACCTGATGGGAACAGGGCGTCGGGACCCAGGCTCAGGCCCACGTCCGCCACCTGATGGGAACAGGGCGTCGGGACCCAGGGCTCAGGCCCACGCCCACCACCTGATGGAAACAGGGCGTCAGGACCCAGGCTCAGGCCCACGCCCGCCACCTGATGGGAACAGGGCGTCGGGACCCAGGGCTCAGGCCCACACCCACCACCTGATGGGAACAGGGCGTCGGGACCCAGGGCTCAGGCCCACACCCACCACCTGATGGGAACAGGGCGTCGGGACCCAGGCTCAGGCGCTCGGCCCACACAACGTCCCCTGGCGAGAAGAGACCACATTTTGCTACTTAGCCGGCTGCAGACCATCAGGCCGTCCCCACGTCGGCACTGCCGCTGTGCATGCGTGGACGTGTGTTTGGTTTCTTTCTCTTGGTGAACACTGGCAGTGCCGTGGCCGGTTGTCCGGGAACTCGGTGCTAGCCCCGTGGGAAGAGTCGCTCTGAGCCTGAATCTGGTAATATCAGAAACTCTGCTGCCCACACACAGGGCTGCCCCCTCCTCTCCGCCCCAGCCCTGCCCGCTTCTCCCTGTGGGCCTCCCTCTTTGAGCCACACAGGCCCCAGCGGGTCCCCTCCCACCTGCTGTGTCTGGCTGCACCTCCTCTACCAAGAAACAGGGCCCAGCAGGTTCCTTCTGGCCACAGGATCCCCTCCGGGGCCTGAGCTGCAAGTCGCACACAGCCCAAGCTGATCTGGACCCCAGTCTGGGTGGGACGGGCAGACAGCGGTCTGTGTGTCCACCTCCTTAGCTCAGCCAGCAGGTGCATCGTGAGGCTCGGAGAGGGGACTGGGAGGAGGGAATGGGCGGGGGCCATGGGCTGAGCAGCAGGGGCTGCCTGGCCAGGTAAACACCATCCCTGGGGAGACAACTCCATGGGCCAAAGCAGGAGGGGACGGGGGACACCAGTGGGACACCAGGTCACGAGGAGGAGGCCCAGCCTGGCCCCATGGACCACATGTGCATGTGATTGGCATCTGTCTCCACCTACCCATGAACTCCCGAACAGCAGTGGGCAGGCCAGTCTTGGCCCCTCCTGGGGCTGCAGGCCTGAGTGCCACACCACTCTGCCTCTCGCCCAGCCTGCCCCCTCCCCAGGGTGGGCATCCAGCCCGGGGCCCCCACAGCAGCCGCCCTCCAGGGAGTGATGGGTGACACTGGCAGCTGGTCCCTCCTGGGGGACCACGGGGGGCTCCAGGAGCTGCCCGCCTCAGACCACACCCTCACCCCCCAGACCTGTTCCCACAGCCTGCAAAGGGAGCGGTGGGGAGGGGCCCAGCTTGATTTGTGTGGGGGTTTCCCACTTCGGATGCTGGATTTGACCCAACACACAAAGGCTGTGGCTCCTTCCAGGGAAGGGGCCCCCAAGAGAGACCTCCCCTCACCCCCACCCCCAGAGTCCACTGTTCTCTGTCAGCCTGGTGGGGAAGGAGCCCGGGGGGGCTGCTGGGGTGGGGCAGGGCTAGCAGCCCCCACCTCAAATGCCTGGCTCCTGAGCGCTCCATGAAGGTTAAGATCAGAAGGCAGAGGACGTATCACAGTGACCACAGCACAAGGGGTGTCCCGCCGCTGCACCCACCCCAGGGGACCCTGGAGGGAGAAGCTGTCTGAGGTCTCGTGTGCCAGAACCTGGGTTCCAGGTGACAATGATGGGCAAGGGTTTTGGGGCTTCCAGGGGCTCCCAGGAGGAGTCAGACCCCTCTCCTGCAGAAGACCCCCCCGGGCCACCCACAGTCCACTCCCACAGGTGTCCTGGAGAGATCAGGGGCCTGGGGCCACCTGCTTCTCCAAAGACTCCTAACTGCGCTCTGAGAGCCGTCCCTGGGCTCCAGCCTGGCCCAGCTCAGAGCCCAGCGATGCAGCTAGGGCTCTCGACTGGCAGACCCAGCTCTGCTGTGGGAGGGCCGGAACAGTAGCCTGTATCCCCAAGGTGGGTCTGCCTTGGCTTAGGAGACGCTCACGCCTCGCCCCGCCCCACTCCTCCAGGTTCATGGCCACGCCTGGCCCCTGGGCACCACAGGGACCCCCCAGGCCCTGGAGACGATCCCTGTGCATCACCGGGCTGCAGTCTGCCCCCCAGCAACAAGGAGCTGGGGTGCAGGCGGAAGGCCCCACACTCCGCGGAGGACACGGGACCTCACGAACCTGCCAGCGGATGCTGTGCGGGCGTGCCTGGGCACGGATGGGGAATCTCCCTACACACCAAAGTGGGGGCCAGGGGGCCCACTCTGGAGCAAGCCCAGCCTGCACAGTGGGCAGGACCCCCGTGGAGGGCCCCACTCCAGCCCCTCGCTTCCCACCCCTGCACTCGGCTCACAGCCCAAACCACTGCACCTTGTGCAATTGCCCTTCCCCTGCCCAGCCCCTCCTAGACTTCAAGACCCAGGCCACCCCCGCTTCCCGGGGACGACGACTCATCCTGGCAGCCCTGCCCTGCCCCTCGATGCCCCCCTCATCCACACACCAGCGGCTCCCGGCTCAGAGCGGGATGGAAACGGGTATCTGGCAGCAGCCCCCAGGGGGCCCTAGCTCCAGTCGCCAGCTCCCCCCTCTCCACTGCTCCACCTCCTGCAGTGCGGCCTGCAAAGTCCTGTTTGGAGACCAGGAAGCCAGGGCAGGACCACAGCCCACGACCAGTCTACAGGGAGACAGGCACTGGGGGCCCCCACCCCAGCAGCCTCCCCTCCCAGTCACCGGAGCCCCCTCCTCAACTCTTCCCCGAGCCTCTTGCCCCACCCTGGTGGCCAGGGCCAGAGCAGGGTGACGGTGGTCCTGCGGTCCCTGCATCTGCGCCCCCAGCTCCTGCAGGGGTCCTGAGACCATGCACACTGGGGTCTGCAGAGAGGCCACGCTGTGGGCCACAGCTTTGAGGGGCTCTTCAGCCTGTCTTAGTGGGAAAGGCAGACAGGGGGCCCCCGTGCCCCTCAGTGGGGAGGGGCGCAGCCTCAGGTATGGGGACACACAGGGAGAGGGGACGAGGAAGATGGACCGGCCAACTCCAGCAACACCCCTCTAGGCTGGCCTCTGGGGGCCTGTGGCCTGCCTCCAGGCAGCAAACGGAGCTGGGCCCAGCCAGAGAACACAAGAACAGTGGGAGCCCCCAGCCAGAGCTCCAGGCCTGCCGATGGCTCAGGAAAGGTGACCCTGGTAGGGGCGGCCGTCTAGGAGCAGGGAAAGGGGTCCCGCAGGTGCAGCCTCAGGGACCTAGAGCCAGCACCCAGCAGGGAGAGGCCCCACCCCGCTACCCTGGAGCCTCCACCCACGCCCACCCCCAGCTCTGTCCAGATCCAGGTGTCTCCGGCCTCGGCTGCTCCCGCGGCCTTGGTCACCTCGTGAAGCCCAGCAGCTGGTCCCCACCCATCAGGGAACCCTGCTGCGACTCTGGCACTGGCGTGATGCGCTGTGAAGCCGAAGGGGCCGAGGCAGGCCCGCGCTGATCCCTCGCGGCCCGGGCGGGCACCCAGCCGGGAGCTCCGGGCCCTGCGGTCCGATCCGCCCCGCAGCGCCCCCGGCGGCGCCTCGGGGAACTGCGGCACCGCCCTCGGCTCCCCCCAACTCCCGCCAGCGCCTGCGCACTGGTCATTGCCTGGCACCACTGCCGGTAGGCTGAGAGCCAGGGCCGGGGGCTGGGAAGCAGGTCCTGGTGCTCTGGCCCGGCAGCGGCCCTCGCTGACCCTCCCGGCCGCCTCCCCCCACTGTTGGGCACCCTTCCCCCGGGGTCACTGTGCTCCCTGGCACTGGTCGCTCAGGCCAAAGTCCAGAGCATTTTCAGTCCACATTCGTTCTGCAAACATTTGCTGCCGGCTCCGCTGGGCCGGGCGCCAGGCCGCTGGCAGGGCACATTTCTTCCGTGTTCCACCTCACACGGGTGACCACGGGCCTCAGGCCTGCCAGCTACTGGAACACCGGCCGCCCGTGCCCTGGGGGAGGCAAGGCAGAGGGCACAGGCTGGAGAGGAGGGGCCGGGCTCTCCAGGAGTGGCTGGAAGGAGGTGGTGGTCACCCAGCAGGAGGGGTGGGGTGTGGGGGCCTAGAGCTGGAAACACTGCCCTCTCCCCCCGCCAGCCCCTGGCAGCCAGGCCCCGCCCACAGCTCCAGGCTCCAACGTGACCTGGGCTCACTCCTATCTTCCCAGCTGCCCACTGGACCTACCCTGCCCAGTCACCCCACTCCTGCAACTCAGATGTGCAAAGGAGCATGGCGGCTGGCACCACAGCTCACTAGGCTAATCCTCCACCTGCTGCACTGGCACCCCGGGTTCTAGTCCCGGTTGGGGCGCCGGTTCTGTCCCGGTTGCTCCTCTTCCAGGCCAGCTCTCTGCTGTGGCCCAGGAAGGCAGTGGAGGATGGCCCAAGTGCTTGGGGCCTGCACGCACATGGGAGACCAGGAGGAAACACCTGGCTCCTGGCTTCGGATCAGCGCAGCGCCAGCCATAGCGGCCATTTGGGGGTGAACCAATGGAGGGAGAGCATAGGCAGACCGCAGGCTGGGCTGGGGCGGTGCTGACGGCTGATGGACCCCAGGGCCTGGGGAAGCCCGCAAGCCGGGCTCCTCTGCAGCTGGTGACCAGCTTTGGGTGCAGAAGTGTCCACGGGGAGGGGTGAGTGAGGGCCGAGGTGGGAGCAGGAATCAGGGGCACCTGCAGCAGGTGCCGTGGGTCCTGGCCCCCAGACCACATCCAGCGCCTGGTGGGGACGGTGTAAGCACAGGGAGCCCTCCTGAGTGGGGCTCCTCCACACAGACGCTCACTGCTGTCTCACGCTGCCTGCTCCCCACCTGCCCCTCTGCCTCCAGCCCTGCACACCCTCCCCTGCACCCATGGCCCAGTGGCCGGCACAGCTCGGAGCGTGGGATCTGATCTGCAGAATTCGTGCACCTGGGTGCCCCCTGCCCGTCCTGCAGGAGGGCTCCTCTCTGCCCGCATCCCATGGGGGGACCGGCTGCAGAGCGAGGCAGCGTTCTGGTCAGGGTCGCCCAGCGAGCTGGAGGCAGCCGAGGCCGCTGACTCCAAGTCAGAATGAGCAAGGAGGCCTGAGGTGGGGAAGGGGCGTGGTGGGCGGGGCCCGGGGTGCAGAGCAGAGCTGTCCTCGCCTGCGGGTCCACCCCTCCCCCCAGGCGGGGCGTGTCCTCTGCTGAGTCCCTGGGGAAATGGCCATGGGCAGGGCCCTGGGAGACAGCCCCAGGGTCCACCTGCCCACCACAGCTCCACAGAGGGTTTCCTCTCGCCAGCAGAGCCTCCCTGGGGAAGGGAGAGGGTCAGGGCTTAGGGTTAGGGTTCAGCCTCTGGATAAATTGGCAATGGTGAGTACACTGTCTGCCTGGATCCTGTGAGCTACTCAAGGCGCTGGAGCTCAAAGCCAGGCATTCCAATCCAGGGTTCAGGTGTCCCCCGTGGCATACCGCTAGGCCGAATGCCCACCCCCACCCCCTTTAATTTCTGACCTCCAAGAGACGAGCCACTGTGACCTGGGGTAAGCTGCCGGCCGGGACACCCTGACTCTGCCTCTGCCCCGCCTCCTGCTGACGCACGGAGAGGCAGCAGGTGAGGGCTCACACACCTGGGCCCTGACACCCACATGGTGGACCTGGATGGAGCTCCCGGCTCCCGGCTTCGGCCTGGCCCAGCAGTCACTTGGGGAGTGAACCAGCAGATGGAAGGTCTCTCTCTCTCTCTCTCTAACTCTGCCTTTCAAACAAGTAAGTCTTAAGAAGAAAAAAAAAAAAAAGGAGTGTGGCGGTGCTGTGGTGCAGCAGGTTAAGAACTGCCTATGATCCAGCATCCCATATGCACACCGGTTTGTGCCCAGCTCCCTGCTAATGGCCTGGGAAAAGCAGCCAAAGATGGTGCAGCTGTTTGGGCCCCAGCCCCCGGGCGGGAGACCCAGATGAAGCTCCTGGCTCTGGCTTGGCTCATCACTGGCCATTGCAGCCATCTGGGGAGTGGACCAGCAGATGGAAGGTCTCTTTCTATAGATCTTTCAAATAAATAAATCTTAGAAAAGAAGAAGTTCATGGATATTGGAATAAAAAGGAAAATTCTGGTGCAAAAGTTTCAAATCCATACACAGTTTTCCCATAAAACACACTTTCCACAAGCTTGCCGAGGTGCACCATGCACTGCCTGGAATCCGGCCCAGGTGTGCCGAGAGCACGGCCACAGCTGCTCCTCCAGGACCCAGGGAGGCGGCACACGCTGTGCCCACTGCCGCCGTGTCACTGCCGAGTTCAGAAAACACCTCCCCGCCTCCTGGGGCCGAGGGCAGCCCCTCGTCACACACACCAGTGCCGCGGCTCTGCCACAGGCGCCCACGGCTCCCAGCCACGCCGCGAGGCCCCGAGGACAGGGCCCGGTGTGTCCTGCTTCCGGCCACATCCCCAGCAGCAAGCTCCACCTTTGCAGAACTAACGGGAAGCATGCCACGCCCGGATAGCGCCTCCCGGCAGCCCCGCCGCACCACTTTATTCACTTCCACCCGGTTACTCCACACGGCATTCGCGCCATCAGTCGCCACACCCTGGGAACGCGCACCTGTGCAGGTGAAGCCAGGGCACCAGCAGTGCGGTGAAGGCTTTGTTCAGCCCAGGTGAGGCGGGCTGAACCACGCAGGTGCAAGACGAGAGGCGGATGGTGCGAGGGCCTGCCCACCGCAGGTCACGGACCATCACCACCCTGGCTGCCCTGGAAGGGTTTAGCCAGAGCAGGTCATGCAGTGACCGGGGCGGGGGCCAATCTGGGGGCGACGGGCAGGAGCTCTGGCAAAGCCCAAAGCCCAGCTGGGAACGGGCCCCTCCAGGGTGAGCCCAGACAGACAGGGAGTGGACGGCAGGCCAAGGAGAGGAGGGGGTGCAGCTTCAGCCAAAGATGAGCTCAGCCTAGGCTCAGCTCCTGACCACGCGGCCAGGACAGCTGGGCCCCCACAGCCAGGACAGCTGTCAGCTGGGCCCAGCAGACAGGAACGGGCCATGGAGGTGAGCGTGCGCGGCTTGCCTAGTGTCCCTGGGAGCCAGAAGAGTCCTCGCCTGAAAGAGAGGGGCAGGGAGCGAACCGGTCACCACCCAGCCTGTGCCCGCCCTGAGGGCCAGCTCCCAGGGGTCTGTGCGCTGGGCTTGGTGCCTGAGTTCTACAGAGAACAGAATGGACCATGCGCCAGGCCCTTAGAGCCCGCAGGCAGTGAGCACCGGGGATGCAGGACAAAGCCCCCATGGCCCTGGGGACAGCACGGCAGGAACTGGGACTGCAGCAGGGCGTGGGGAGGCTGAGGGCGGCCTGAGAGGGGGCCCAGCACTGACAGAGCTCACGAGGGCCAGCAGCGCCCCAACACTGCTCTCAGACGGGAGCACTGCCCAGTGCTGCCGGGACACGGGCCGGCGTGAGGCGCCGTGTGAGTCCTCGGCCGAGGCTGGGAAGCAGGCCACGGTCGCTGGCGGAAGATGGGGCCTCACGGCCCAGGTCCTCAGCCTCTGCCCACCCCTCAGCCAGGCCAGCGCTGTGGCCTAATAGGCTAGGCCTCTGCCTGCAACAGCAGCATTCCATCTGGGCACCGGTTCAAGTCCCAGCCGTTCTACTTCTCATCCAGCTCTCTGCCGTGGCCTGGGAAAGTCGTGGGAGATGGCCCAGGTGCTTGGGCCCCTGCACCCACGTGGGAGACCCAGAAGAGGCTCCTGGCTCCTGGCTTGAGCCGTTGCGGCCTTTGGGGAGTGAACCAGTGGGTGGAAGACCTCTCTCTCTCTCTCTCTCTCTGTAACTCTGCCTCACAAATAAGTACCCTCTGCCACAGCCTCCCTCGGACGTCCCTCTTTGGGACCCAGGAAGCCCCGACCCTGCCTTGCAGCGGCCTTTCGGGGTGCCCCTGGGCAAGTCCTGGACAGAGGTTCGGTGCCCCCCACACCACTTGGTAAGTGGTGAGCACGGCTCCCCTACCCCAGACCCACCACGTGGGGGCCCGGCCCCCAGCCGCAGAACCCAAGCTTACCTTTAGGGACGAACTTCAGGGAGCTGCTGAATATTCAGAACCGGGACTGCCCGGGCTTGGGGCCATCGTTCAGGAACTCGTGGCCCAGCCCGTGGCCACACTTCCCACAAGACACCTGGAAGACCATGGACAGCCACGTGAGCTCTGGCCCAGGAGACAGCCACCGCCCCAGGCTCGCGGTTCCTCCCCCAGGCTGACTGCCCAGCCTCCGCCCCGGAGTCTATGCAGGGGAGAAGTCTGTCCTGCTCCCCAGAGCTGGGGGAGGGGCCGGCACTGTGGCACAGCGGTCAAGCCACGCTTGCGACACCACATCCCATCTCACAGTGTCAGCCGGAACCCTGGCTGCTCCGCTTCTGACCCAGCTCCTGGTGCTGCGCCTGGGAAAGCAGCAGACGATGACCCACGTCCGTGGGCCCCTGCACCCATGCAGGACTCCCAGAGTTCCTGGCCCCTGGCTTTGGCCTGGCCCAACCCTGGCTGTTGGGGGCATCTGGGGAGTGAACCGGTACATGGAAGATCTCTCTCTCTCTCTGTTGCTCTTTCAAATGCATGAAAACAATTCGGGGTGGCAGCTCCCCTGGCTGAGGCCAGAGGCCTGGGCGGCACCCACCTTCAGGGCTCCGGGCCGGTTGTGCTCCGGCCGCTTGGCGACACTATCAGCATGGATGGTCTCGGTGAACGCTGGCCACGGCGACGAGTGTGCGTACTTGGAGCGGCTGGAGAACAGCTCGTAGCCACACTTGGTGCAAACGTAGATGCCTGGGTGGGGGAGGCAGGAGCAGGGGTGTTAGCGGCACACGGGGCTGCCTGCTCCCCTCCCCAGGCCCTGCAGGGAGAGACAGCGCCGGGCTCCCACCTGGCGGATGTGTGGGACCGGGAGCCACATTCACACGGGCCACAGGGGCCCTGCGGGGAGGGACGGTGCTGGGCTCCCACCCGGCGGAGGTGTGGGGCCTGGAGCCACCTTCACACGGGCCACAGGGGCCCTGCGGGGAGGGACGGTGCTGGGCTCCCACCCGGCGGAGATGTGGGGCCGGGAGCCACCTTCACACGCATCTCGGTGCCTGGCCTCAACACCCCGTAAGGTGTGCAGCCAGGCAGGGAGCTGGGCAGCTGAGGAGGACAGCCCAGGACAGGAGCCCCGGGCCCCACCCTTCCCGAGTGCCCTGCGGGGGAAGCAGCGAAGTTGCAAAACCCTCGGCGAAGAACTCAGAACAGGAACCGCCAGGAGAGTGTCAGCCCTCACCCACCACCCGGGACGGCTTCTTCCAGGGACTTAGAAACAGGCCAGCGGGGGTGGACGCGAGCCAGCGGCTGCCGCGGGCAAGTGCGAGTGGACTTACACTGGGCAGAGCCGCCTGAGGATGACCAGGGAGCTGCAAGGGTCTCAGGGGAGGGCGGTGCCCAGCCGCCCCGGACTGCTGACACGCCCCAGACACCATCTCAGGCAGGCCCAGGCCAGTCTCGCCCCTCGACATATTTCTACCAAATTAGTCCACATCAGGCAAGCCCAGCCCTCAAGGGGACTCGGGCCATGCCCCAAACCACCCAGGCGCTACGGGCGAAGGTCATCGGCTTGGATGACCTGGCCCCGAGCGCGCACGGCGGACGTGAGCTCCGTGCTGGGTCACTCGCCCCGCAGACGCCGGACACGAGGGGTGCCCCGCGGAGGGGCGGCCCCGCGCCGGAAGCAGCCCGGGCACGCCGTCCCGTAGCGCCCCTCCGGACACCCGGCAGCCGCACGGTGTCCCCCCGGGGCAGCCACTTCCCCCAGGACGCCGGCCCCGGCTCCACGCGCTCGCGGGCCCCCGGCGAGGGGCTGCAGGCCGAACCTGGCTCGAAGTGGTTTTGGAAAACCTCGCCGCCGAAGAAGCTGCAGAAGGACATGGCGCCGCCGGCCGCTGCACGCTCACCGGCCCCGGCGACCCCAGGCCGCCTACCAGACCCGCTCGGAGCCCGCCCCGCCGCCCCGCCCCGCCCCTCCCGAGGACCAATCGCTCCTCGATCTCCCCAAGCTCCCCGCCCCCTAGGCTGACCAATCAGTGCGGAGACCCCGCCCCTTCCCGCGGGCCCCGCCCTCCCCAGCACGCGGGTTCTGGCTTCCGCCTCCTGGAGGCTCCGCCCCTTTCCGGGAAGCAGTCCTATCCCGTCTTCTCAGCCAGCCCCGCCCACCGGTGGCTCCCAAGAACCAATCCTGAGCCGCTTCCCTGCAGCCCCGCCTCCCGCGGCCCCGCCCTTCCCCGGGGTCGCTGCTGGGCCGCGGGGGCAGCCGGCTGGTGCGCGGGTGCCGGGGTCCGGACAGGGCGTGGCGGCGCGCCCGGAGAGCTGCCTCGCCGTCGCTGAGCCCCCGCCCCCGCCCCGGTCCGTGCGGGCCCCCGACGCCCTGAGTGAGACTCGGAGGGGAGAGCTGTGTCCGGCATTTATTAGACTCGAGGGGCAGGCGGGGCTGCGCCCAGCCCAGGCGGCCTACAGGTCTCCGGCGGCCTCCGGCTTCTCCTGCTCCAGATGCTTCTTCTGGGGGCCCTGGGGGGGAGCGGGAGGAGGTCAGGCGCCCCGAGCGGCCGGGGGTCCCGGGCAGCCCCCGCAGGCGGCCGTGGGGTCAGCGCCCGGCTCACCATGAAGGCCCTCTTCTCCTGGGCCGTCTGGAAGCGGCCGTGCCCGAACTTGGAGGTGGTGTCGATGAACTTGAGCTCGATGTTCTCCAGGGCCCTGCGGCTGTGGTGCACCAGGAGGGACTGGGGGCGCGGGGGCGGGGCGTCAGCGCCGGAGCCCCCGCCCCCACCCGGCCTCCGCCCTCTGGCCGGCCGCGCCCACCTTCCTCAGCGTGATGACCCGCTTCTTGGTGCCTGCGATGCAGCCCTTCAGCAGGACGAAGTCGTTGTTGACTTCGCCGTAGTGCGGAAAGCCGCCCTGTTGGGGACGGGCGGGGAGGGGAGGGGGCTTCCTGACTGCTGTGGCCCCCAGCCCTGGGAGGTTGGGGGGGTGCGGGCGCCCCATCCCTGCCCACCCAGCGGGGCCTTGCGCCCCAGCTGCCTGCGTGGGCAGCACACACTGTGCAGCCGCAGCCCCTGGGGCCCCCGCCAGCCGGCTGCCCTCACCAGCGGTGTGATGGACTTGTCCGTCAGGTCGTAGCTGGTGGCCGCGTTGTTCTTGACCACCTTCCCGTCCTGCGAGTGCAGCCCCCGGCCGATGCGGTAGATCTGTTGGGGACAGGGCGTGCTGTGGGCCCAGACGCGGTGCACCGGCACACCCCGCCGCGGCTGGGACCCACCTTCTTGTTGAGCTCCGTGCGGTGGTGGTAACCCTTCTGCCCCGCCCGGGCGATGGAGCAGCCCACGCGGGCGGGGTGCCAGGCGCCGATGCAGGCCACCTTGCGCAGCCCCTTGTGGGTCTTCCTTGGCAGCTTCTTGGTGTGCCAGCGGCTCGTGACCCCTGCGGGCGGGCGGCACGGGAGCTGAGAGGCGGGTGCGGCCCCCTCCCCCTCCTGGTTCCAGGCAGCCTTCCCCACGCCCCTCCCCGTACCTTTGACACCCCGGCCCTTGGTGACGGCGATGACGTCGATGACCTCGCTCTGGCTGAAGACGCTGTGCACGGGCACCTGCTTCTCCAGCCGGGCCTGGGCCCAGGCCACCTTCTCGGCCACGGTGCCCCCATTCAGCTGGATCTCCATGATGTGAGCCTTCTTCTGCCTGAAGGGCAGCAGCTTCATCTGCAGGACACGCACGGGGCGGGGGGGGCCGGGTCCGGGGGCGGCCTGGCCAGCGGCCCCCCCCCAGTCTGCCCCAGGCCTCAGGGAGCCGTGGTCAAGGTCGGGGACTCTCAGGGAGGGCCAGGCGATGCTGTGTGGTGCACAGGCTGGACACGACCCACGAGGGAGGCTCGGGGCGGGCTGGGGGGCGCTCGGGTACCAACGCCTGGGGAAGCCTGCCCTGAGGGCAAGGTGCCCGCCCCCACCCGGCCACACCCGGTGGACGCTCGGCGGGAGACCCAGGCCTGTCTGGCCGTTTCAGAGCCTCGGCTGACCGCCTGGCTGCTGCCCCACTGCCCCAGAGCCACTGGGAGAGCGCCGGCAGTCCACACTCCCTGCCCGGGAGCCCAGCGAGGCTGCCCGGCTGGCCTGGGCCTGTGCCCGGGCCCTGCGGTATTTTTAGGCTGACCTGCGTGTGCACGATGACACGGATCACTTTGCAGTACTTCTTCATGGCCGCGAAGTCCCTCTGCAGCTGCCGTTTGCCGTCGGCGTCGCGCCACCTCCTGCAGGCCTTAGTGAAGGCCTTCTTCTTGCTCCTATGCCTGAGCCACACGCGGGGACAGCTGCCACCCGCCCCCGGCCCGCAGCCGGCCTCCAGGGCCAGGCCCTCCCTGCCAGCTCCCCGGCCGCTCCAGTGGCCGTCACCCTCCCTCTCCCGCCTCGGTCTCCCCCTCTACAGAGTGGGTCCCTCCCTGGCTCCTGGGACCTGAGGGTGCGTGGCAGGTGCTGTGGAGGCTTGGGGGGTCCCAGCCTGCCGGCCATCTTGCCCCACCGCTGGCCGTACGTGTGGGGCACTCTGGGGGCCCTCACTGGACTCAGTCCAGCTCCTCCATGGGAGTGGTGGGAGGCCAGCACCCTGGACGGGGGCCGCAAGGGAACGGAAGCTGACCAGGACGGCAGCTGACCTGCAGACTGCTCACCTCGCCCTCAATGCAGCCCCCACCCCATCTCACAGCAGGGGTCAGCCAGGGGCCCCAAGCTGGTCACCTCCCACAGAGGCTCAGGGCCTGGCTGTGCCAAAGCCTCGGTGAGGCTCCCCTTGCCGGCGCACCAACTCATTCCGGAAAATCCGAGGCCTGAGAAGACGTCTCTGTGTACAAGAACTTCCCTTTTCACCCTGGCTGCTAGGAAGCTCAGCGCCAGCTCTGACATCCCATCCATTCGGCCCTGTAACTAAACCTGAGCATCAGAATATTTGCTCCCTCTTCCCCCGTTCCCGGGGCGGCCCTCACCAGTCCCGGTAGAAGCGGCGGCGGCACTCGTCGCTGAGGTGCTCCGCGAAGACCGTCTTGAAGCTGCGCAGGCCGCGAGGCGTGGCCACGTAGCCCACCACGCCCACCACCACCAGCGGCGGCGTCTCCACGATCGTCACTGCCTCCACCTCCTCCCGCTTGGAAATTTCTGGGTGAGACGGGGACGGGGGGACGTGAGGGGCCGTCCCGAGCCCGCGGGGCCAGCGGCCAGGGCAGTGTCCCCCACGGGAGGGGCTGTGCCTCCTTATCTGGAGCCCAGCAGCGAGCCGACTGTGGGAACCATCAGACGGGTTTCCCTAAGTGCCGCAAGCCCCGCCAGGCCCCCAGGGGCCACGGCCTTGTGGGTGTCCACGGGGCGCCAGAGGGCTGGCCTGTGCCAGCGCCCCGTGCTGGAGCTGATCCCAGACTGGCTGAGCCCCGGCCGCTCCGCTCACCCTCCAGGCCCCGCTAATGCGCTTGAGGAGGCGGGGGACGGCCCACGTGCCCGGCCCTGCCCTCTGCCCGGGACACCGGGATGCAGCGCCTGGCTCGGGCCCAGGGACTGGCCGGGCTCCGAGCTGGCTGGTGCACCATCTGGGGAGTGAACAAATGGATGGAAAATGGATCCCTTCTCTCTCTCTCTCTCTCTCTCTCTCTCTCTCTCTCTCTGCCTTTCAAATAAATAAGTCTTTAGGAAAGAAAGAAGGAAGGAAAGGGAGAAAGGGAGAGAGAAGGCAAGCCAGTCGGCACCTGGCTGTGCTGTCGCTGTCCCTTAACAAGGTGCGTCTGTGGGAGAGTCTGGGTGAGGGCGCACAGGCTCCCCGCCCTGCCTCTCCCAGCCACGCGGGACTCCCAGCTAACAGACCAGGGGGCAGGTGTTCGACACCCACGTCCACGTCCCGCGTCCACGTCCCACGTCCCACGTCCCAGTCCACGTCCACGTCCCATGTCCCACGTCCCAGTGCACGTCCCACATCCCACATCCACATCCCAGTCCACGTCCCAGTCCACGTCCACGCCCCCCGTGTCCACATCCCAGTCCACGTCCACATCCCAGTCCACGTCCACGCCCCCGTGTCCACATCCCAGTCCACGTCCCACGTCCCACATCCACGTCCCACGTCCCAGTCCACGTCCCACGTCCCACATCCACGTCCCACGTCCCGCGTCCACGCCCCCGTGTCCACATCCCAGTCCACGTCCACGTCCCACATCCATGTCCCACGTCCCACGTCCCACATCCACGCCCCCGTGTCCACATCCCAGTCCACGTCCACATCCCACGTCCCACATCCATGTCCCGCGTCCACGCCCCCGTGTCCATATCCCACATCCACGTCCCACGTCCCACATCCACGCCCCCGTGTCCACGTCCCACATCCATGTCCCACGTCCCAGTCCACGTCCCGCGTCCACGTCCACGTCCCACATCCCAGTCCACATCCCAGTCCACATCCCACGTCCCACATCCACGTCCACATCCCATGTCCCACGTCCCAGTCCACGTCCCGCGTCCACGTCCACGCAGCGCCTGGTCTGACAGCCAGCTGCAGCTTCCTGCTGGCACAGACGCGGGAGGCGGTGTCCCTGCCACTCACAAGGGGGAACTGAGCCCCAGGCTCCTGGCTGCGCTGCGGCCCACTCCCAGCTACTGCGGACATCTGGGGATGAGGGCTGGCTGTCTCTCTGCCTTTCAAACAAATAAAAGTTTGGGGGGAAAAAAAAAACAGGTATGTGAAGTAACAATATATGAAACAGTTCAGGGGCCAGCGCTGTGGCGCAGCGGGTTAACGCCCTGGCCTGAAGCGCCGGCATCCCATATGGGCATCGGTTCTAGTCCCGGCTGCTCCACTTCCCATCCAGCTCTCTGCTGTGGCCTGGGAGAGCAGTGGAGGATGGCCCAGGTCCTTGGGCCCCTGCACCCGCATGGGAGACCCGGGAGAAGCTCCTGGCTCCTGGCTTCAGATCAGCACAGCTCTGGCTGTTGCGGCCAATTGGGGAGTGAACCAGCGGATGGGAGGCCTCTCTCTCTCTCTCTCTCTGCCTCTCCTCTCTCCGTGTAACTCTGACTTTCAAATAAATAAATAAATCTTTAAAAAAAAAAAAAAAGAAATAGTTCAGAGAGGCCCAGGAGTGCAGGGCCCCACCTGGAGCCCCAGCCCCCACCACGGAACACTCTCGGCCTGCATTTCCCGCTTTGTAAACAAGAGCACTCCCCCGGGGGCACTGCCCCAGGCCAGAGCGTGCTGCCTCCTGGCATCCGGAAGTTTCCACCAGCCCAGCGCCCTGCGTCCGTCCGTCCGTCCACCCCCGTGACTCACTGAGTCCCGGCCGGTGCACCTCGCGCAGCGTGTGGGTCATGCCTGCCTTGTAGCCCAGGAAGGCTGTGAGATGCACGGGCCGGCTGGGGTCATCCCGGGGCCACGTCTTCACCTTGCCCCGGTGTCGGCGGCTCCTCTTGTGGGGCAGGAAGCCCAGGTGTCCATGCCGAGGGGCGGAGAACTTCCGGTGGGACTGCGGGCGCAGGAGGGAGGGAATGGAGTCAGAGCGAGGGTCTCCCTGGCTGGGTGGCAGGACGGGCCCAGAGCCCAGGCCAGGAGAAGGGGGCCAGAGACCCCAGAGGGAGGTCCCCAGGCCTCGGTGCCTCCACCACCTGTCTTCAGGAGGGTGGGGAGGGGCCTCCAGGCCCCATCCTCTGGACACGGCCCACCTCGATAGGCCCACGCTGGGGCAGAGGGCCTGCAGCAGGTGCACACGTCCGTCTCCTCACCCTGCCTCCTCTGGCCTCCCATCCCCCACAGCCCTAAGAACTGTTCTCGCTGGGGAGAGGCCAGAAGCCCACCTGCCCTCCCCAGGAAGGCCAGCTTGCTCCAGCCCAGCCCCCACACCACCGCGGCCGCGGCCCCAGGCCCACTGACCATGGCGCAGATCCCCGGGGTCGGGAAGGGGCCTCCCCTCCAGGCACCAGAGGCCGAGTGGCGGGGCCAGGACACGCAGCAGCCAGATCCCAGATTTAGCTCCTGGCAGGAGAGCTCAGTCATCCCCTGCGCCCGTCACGGTCTCTGTGCCAGGAGCAGGCCGGGGAGGGGCAGCGAGGGGCCGCCGGGTGGGGGAGGGGGCACCGTGTCGGCAGCCCTGGGACTGGCTCCTCACAACCCTCCTGGGACTCGACCGACTTGGCGTGCTGGGGGCTTCTCTCAGCACCAAAGCAGGGGCCCTGTCCTCGGGGCTGGGAGACCGAGCTGGACACACAGCGGGGCAGAGGAAGGAGGACAGCGGGCTCCGCCCCCAGGGTCCCTGGGGTGGCACGCAGGAGCAGGACCCCTGGGCCGCACCAGGGAACTAGCACCCCCCTGCTGTTCCAGCCAGCCTCCTGCTAGCGCATCCTGGGAGACCCCTGCCTCCCACGTGGGAGACCCCACGGAGTTCCTAGCTCCTGGCTTCCCCCTGGCTCAGCCCTGGCTGTTCTGAGCACTTGGGGAGAGAATGAGATGGGAGATCTTGTCCTCTGTGTCGCTGCCTTCTAAGCAGGTGAAGATAAATAAATAAGCATTAAAAAAAAAAAAAAAGCAAAAGACCCCGACCCTAAAGCCCGAGACCCAGGAGTAGCTGCACACACTTTAAAAAGTATATTTATTTATTCATTTGAAAGACAGAGTTGAAGCCGGCGCTGTGGCTCAACAGGCTAATCCTCCGCCTAGCGGCGCCGGCACACCAGGTTCTAGTCCCGGTCAGGGCGCCGGATTCTGTCCCGGTTGCCCCTCTTCCAGGCCAGCTCTCTGCTGTGGCCAGGGAGTGCAGTGGAGGATGGCCCAAGTGCTTGGGCCCTGTACCCCATGGGAGACCAGGAGAAGCACCTGGCTCCTGCCATCGGAACAGCGCGGTGCGCCGGCCGCAGCGCGCTACCGCGGCGGCCATTGGAGGGTGAACCAACGGCAAAAGGAAGACCTTTCTCTCTGTCTCTCTCTCTCACTGTCCACTCTGCCTGTCAAAAAAAATAATAATAAATAAAAATTTAAAAAAAAATTAAAAAAAAAATTACTTATGGCGCCGGCACTGTGGCTCAGCGGGTTAACGCCCTGGCCTGCAGCGCTGGCATCCCATATGGGTGCCAGTTCTAGTCCCAGCTGCTCCTCTTCTGATCCAGCTCCCTGCTATGGCCTGGGAAAGCAGTAGAAAATGACCCAAGCCCTTGGGCCCCTGCACCCACATGGGAGACCTGGAAGAAGCTCCTGGCTCCTGGCTTCGGATCGGTGCAGCTCTGGCCGTTGTGGCCATCTGGGGAATGAACCAGCGGATGGAAGACCTCTCTCTCTCTCTGTCTCTCCCTCTCTCTGCCTTTCAAATAAATAAAATAAATCTTTTTTTTACAAGAAGATTTACTTATGTATTTGAAAGGCAGAGTTACAGAGAGAGAGAGAGGTCTTCCATCCACCGGTTTACCCCCAAAATGGCTGTTGCAACAGCTGGGGCTGGGCCAGGCTGAAGCTAAGAGCCTGGAACGCCATCCAGGTCTCCCACGTGGGCGGCACCTGCTGCCTCTCAGGTGCCTTACCAGGGAGCCGGATCTGAAGCGGGCGCTGGTCCTGCCGGCCTCTCGGGCGCTGGTTTCACCTGCTGTGCCGCGGTGCTGGACCCGACCCTAGAGTCTCTGGGTCCCTAGAGTTGTGGCTCCGTGTTCTTATCCCCGGGCCCAGCCTCTGGGCGGCAGGGTCCAGCACCCGCCATGGACATCCGCCAGAGCCTGGGCCAGGTGTGGAAAGTGCAGAGGGTGACCACAGGGCCCCGGCCAGCAGAGCTGACCACCGTCCGTCAGGAGAGCTCCGTGCCCAGGGGGCAGCGTTTCCATATGGGCCAGAGTCCTGCTGTGCCCATGCAGGCCCGCGCGCAGGAGAGGTACCCGGAGGCGCAGGCATTGGAGATCCGAGTTACCACCTGGCCAGCACCCAGACCAGGCCAGGCGGGGAGGCTGTGCGTGCGGTGACGCCCAGCGCCCACGCGGGGGCGCCCTGCGGCGGGACGTGTCCGCGCGTGCGCCGAGCCGGCGAACTCGGAGTCCCATGTGGCCCCGCGGCCGCCGGCGCGCAGGCGCAGCCGCCCTCGGCGTCCTCTGCAGCGGGCGCGCGCTGCCCGGGAGCCTGCCGCCGCCATGCCGGACAGCTGGGACAAGGACGTGTACCCTGAGCCGCCGCGCCGCACGCCGGCGCCCTCGCCGCAGACCTCCCTGCCCAACCCCATCACCTACTTGACGAAGGCCTTCGACCTCCTCGTGGACCGGCCGGTGACCCTCGTGCGAGGTACAGGGCCTGGGCGCGCCCTGGCCCCCGGAGACCCCGGCGCCCCCGCCGCCGGCTTCCGGCCTCCCCGGACCTGAGCGAGCGTCCGAGGCGGAGCCCGGCTGCCTGCGGCCCCCGAGGCCGCCGCCTCGCGTGCAGGCTCCCGGCCGGTGCCCTTGGCCCTAAGGCGGAGCACCTGGGAGCCTGGCCGGCCCGAGGTTCGCTCCTTCGGGCGACGGCTGCCGCCCAGCTCAGCCTGCAGCCGACGGGGCAGACCTAGCCCCGCCGCCGTGGGAGCAGAGAGAGAGGGAGAGAGGGGTCTGTGTGTGTGCGGAGCGGGGTGTGTGTGTGAGGAGCGGGGGAGCGGGGTGTGTGTGTGTGTATGTCTATGCAGGAGCGGGGTGTGTGCCCATGTGTCTGGGTGCAGGAGCAGGTGTGTGTGTATGAGCGGGGTGCATGTGTCTATATGCAGGAGCAGGTGCGTGTATGTGAGGAGTGGGGAGGTATGTGTGTGAGGAGCGGGGCGTGTACGTCTCTGTATATGCAGGTGTCTGTGCCCATCTGCGTGCAGGAGCGGGGTGTGTGCCCATGTGTCTGGGTACAGGAGCAGGTGCGTGTATGTGAGGAGTGGGGTGTGTGTGTGAGCGGGGTGTGTACGTCTCTGTATATGCAGGTGTCTGTGCCCATCTGCATGCAGGAGCGGGGTGTGTGTGTGTGTATGTCTATGCAGGAGCGGGGTGTGTGCCCATGTGTCTGGGTACAGGAGCAGGTGCGTGTATGTGAGGAGCGGGGTGTGTACGTCTCTGTATATGCAGGTGTCTGTGCCCATCTGCGTGCAGGAGCGGGGTGTGTATGTGTGTATGTCTATGCAGGAGCGGGGTGTGTATGTGTGTGTATGTCTATGCAGGAGCGGGGCGTGTGTCCTTGTGTCTGGGTGCAGGAGCAGCATTGCCAAGCTGCTGGTTACTTTACCAGTGGGGTGGGGCCGAGTCCCAGACCTGAGACCTTTTAGTGCCTCTGTGCTGTGGGGGAGGGGTCTCCCCAGCTGCTGGGGTCCCAGACCACTGGGTGAGCAGGGCCGGGCCCTTGGGGGCTAGACCTTGCCAGGATGTGCCCGCCATGGGGGACAAGCGCTGGTGCTGGCAGGCCTGGCACTGCAGGCTGTGGTGAGCGTGGGGCTCTCTCTGCAGAGTTCATAGAGCAGCAGCACGCCAAGAACCGCTACTACTACTACCACCGGCAGTACCGCCGTGTGCCCGACATCACCGAGTGCAAAGAGGGCGACATCCTGTGCATCTTCGAGGCCGAGATGCAGTGGAGGAGGGACTAGTGCGTGAGCGGCCGCCCTGGGTGCGGGAGGGCGGGCCCTGCCTGCGGCACAGGGAGGACACTGGGCCCTTGTATTTCAGCAAAGTGGACCAGGAGATCGTGAACATCGTCCAGGAGCGGCTCAAGGCCTGCCAGCAGCGGGAGGGGGAGAGCTACAAGCAGAACTGCGCCAAGGAGCTGGAGCAGTTCACCCAGGTGGCCAAGGCCTACCAGGACCGCTGTGAGTGCCCACGGGTCCGCCGGGGTCCCTGGGCCAGGACCGACCCCTGCCCCCTCCTGACCCTCGATTTCCTTCCAGACCACGACCTGGGGGCCCATTACTCTGCGAGGAAGTGCCTGGCCAAGCAGAAGCAGAGGATGCTGGAGGAGAGGAGAGCCGCCAAGGAAACAGCGGCAGCCTGAGGCCGCCCTCGCGCCCGCCCACGAGTCAAATAAACGGACAGGAGCCCCGAGCTTGCCGTGTTGTTCATGCCCCCACCCCCCACCGCGCGTCAGTCACAGACACACGCGTGCAGGCTCCATCCACTTTATTTTTCTCGTGTAAAAACCTATGTTGTGGCCACAGCTGGAGCCTGGGTCCTCTGCACAGACACCCTGGTGTGAGTCTTCACGAGGTGGTCGGTGAACTCCTGGAGAGACACAGCCTGCTTGTAACCAGGCCCCCACCCCACCCCACCCCACCCCCGCCCGCAGCACCAGTGGGCCGTACCTGGTAGGGAGACTTGGTGAACACGGTCTCTTTCCAGAGGTCGGGGGTCAGGTAGCTGTAGGTCTTCGAGATGGCGTCGAAGGTGGCCTTGGCTGGGGGACAGAGAACATCAGGACTCTGGCCCCACCCCGCTCCCAGGAGCGGCCCAGCCCGGGGTGGGGGGCACCCACCGAAGTTGCCGAGGGTGGCGGTGCAGCCCCGGGCTGAGGTGTAGCAGTCGTCGATGCCAGCCATCATCAGCAGCTTCTTGGGGACAGGGGCGGACACGATCCCGGTGCCCCTGGGCGCGGGGATGAGGCGCACCAGCACAGAGCCACAGCGGCCGGTCACCTGGCAGAGAGCGGGCAGGTCAGGACCGCGGAGCCGCGCCGCGCGGGGCCGCCCACCAGCCCCAGCCCACCTTGCACGGCACAGTGTGGGGCTTGCCGATCTTGTTCCCCCAGTAGCCTCTCCGCACGGGCACGATGGACAGCTTGGCCAGGATGATGGCCCCTCGGATGGCGGTGGCCACCTCCTTGGAGCACTTCACGCCCAGGCCGACGTGGCCGTTGTAGTCCCCGATGGCCACAAATGCCTGCAGACAGACCCCTGGGTGAGGCGGGCACGGGCGGCCGGCGACGCGCGGCGCCAGCCCACCCCGCTCCTGCCCGCGGCCTGTCGCGCCCCCAAGGGCAGGAGAGGCCACCGGGAGGCCAGCCCCGGGTCCCCAGGGGGTCTTCTCTCTCTCTCCCCATTACGAAGGCCGCACGGGTGAGGCCGCTGCGACCACGCAGAGCTGGGAGAGGCCCCGGCCCCGGCCCCGCGGCGCGGCACCTTGAAGCGGGTCCGCTGGCCGGCCCGCGTCTGCTTCTGCACCGGCATGATCTTCAGCACCTCGTCCTTGAGGGCGGCGCCCAGGAAGAAGTCGATGATCTCGGACTCCTGCGGACACACGAGACCCGCGCTGCGGGCGCCAGGCCTGGGCCCGGGCCCCGGCCGCCCGCCCTCGCCCGGCCGCCCGCTACCTTGATGGGCAGGGAGAACAGGTAGATCTCCTCCAGGGACTTGATCTTCATGTCCTTAACCAGGCGGCCCAGCTTGGTGACCGGCAGCCACTGGGAGAGCAGGGGCGAGGTGAGGGGCCGCCCGCCCGCCCGCCCGCCCGCGCCGCCCGCCGCCCGCCGGCGCGCACCCACCTCCTTGTCCTCCGCCTTGCCTCCGCGCGCGCCGCGGCCTCGACCCCGGCCCCGGCCCCGGCCGCGCCCGCGGCCTCGGATGCCGCTGCCGAAGCCTCCGCGGAAGCCGCCGCGGCCTCCCATCCCAGGGCCCCCGGGGCCTCCGGGCCCTCCTGCTGCACCGGCGTCATCCGCCATTTGCTGCGAGAAACGAGAAAACCCAGCAGTCAGGCGGGGCTGAGGCCGGGACGGGGTCGCCCGGCACGCAGCGCAGGCGCAGGCGGCCGATGTCCGCCGATTCCCGCGCCCTCCTCGCGGGCCGCCATCACCAGGGCCTCACTCACGTGTTCTCTCGGAGAAGAAGAAGGAGCGGCGGATCCGGGAGGGAGTTTTTATACCGCTCAAGCACCGCGAGATCTCCGCTGCCCTTGTTCCCGCCCCCTCGGCCCCGAGCGGCCTGGGATTGGCTCCGCCGTGCCCAGCCCCGGCGCGCTGTGCGTGCGCCTGCGCGTTCCGCCCGAGCGCGGCCCGGGAACCTGAGTGACGGGAAGAGCGCTATAAACGCGCGCGCCGCTGCCGGCCGCCCCTCGCGGACTCCCGGGCGGGAGCTGGGCTTCGTGCCCTGCAGGTGGGTCCGGGGGGGTCGGTGGTCCGGGAGGACGGCGCCGCTTGAAAGTCGCCCCGGCCGTGCCGTGGCCGTGGGTGAGATCCGGCGCCGACAGCCAGCAGGGGCCTCCGCTCGCCGCCCACGGCCTCGGTGTGAGGAGGCGAAACCCAGGCCCCGACAGGCGCCGCGCGGCCGCTGACCCTGTCCGCCCCCGCAGGACGCCGGCGGAGGACTGTGCCGATGGCGACGACAGCGGAGCGCGCGTCTGTCACCGAGACCCGCGGGGCCCGGGCCAGCTGAGAGGCCTCCAGGCGCCGGCTCCCTCCCCGCGTGGGGCTCCCACGCGGGTGCAGGGCCGGCGCTGTGGCCTGAGGCGCCGGCTCCCACGTGGGCGCCGGTTCGAGTCCCGGCCGCCCCGCTGCCCATACAGCTCTGCTGTGGCCTGGGAGAGCAGCGGAAGGTGGCCCTGCCCCCGCGTGGGAGACCGGGAGCGGCTCCTGGCTGCGGATGGACGCGGCGAGGGAGGACCTGCAACTCCGCCTCAGGCCTTGGGCGGGCATGGAGTGTGGAGGCGGTGGCCCGAGCGGCGTCGCCGTGTGGCCTCGCATCCGAGGTGGACGTCACCGGGGTCAGCACCAGCGGCTCGGGAAGCGCGCTCGCCAAACGGCCGTTCTCCCGAGGTGAGGGTTTCGTGCGGCCCCTGGTACGGAAAAACCTTTTTCCATGCAGTTTCAAATAAAGCAAATAAAGCCGCTCAACCTGTGTCCTGCGTGTTCTTCTGGCGCGCCATGGCGTCATGCACCCCACCCCTGGGGGCGAGGAGGTGGCCTCGGTGCCACAGACCCCGGGCTGGTGTGAGCCAGCTCGGGGCAGCTGAGCAAGGATGGGAGCGTGAGGTCACGGCCCAGAGGCTCCTGGGACAGCCCAGCACCCCAGGGTCTGGCCCGCAGGGGAGTGCTAACCGCCAGGCTGCGGGTCTACCTCTACCCACGTGACTGGCACCGGTTGGTGGGGGGGGGCTGCAGGTGTAGGAGCGCGGTCCCCACCAGGGGCTGCCTGTGGTGCCAGCACCAGTCCCAGCCGCCCCACTTCCTGTCTGACTCCTGCTAATGCACCTGGGAAAGCAACCAGTGCCCCAGCACTTGGGCCCGGCCATCCACGTGGGAGACTGGGGAGTGAGCCAGTGGGCGGAAGAACTGTCACGCCTTCCAGATAAGTCTAGGCTAGGAGAGACCCCACGGGGATGGGAGGAGGGGGGAGCGCCTGCATTCCAGGGAGGGCTGGGGCTCCGTTCTGCCATCCCGGGGGACCGGCTGGTGCCCACCCCCACGCAGGAGGCTGCGCAGGCCTGTCCTGGAGGGAAACCAGTGCTGGATGGCACAGGGGCTCTGATTGGCCTGAGCTGGACAAAGCCACTGTGATGTCAGCACATGGCAGCTGTGAAATACCTGCTCCCGGGCCCTGGGGGTCAGTGGAGCTGCCGTCCAGACACCAGTCATGGTAAGCCCAGGGCGGCTTAGCTGGTAGGCCCCACTGCACTCGGGGTGCGTGGTGGGTTCCAGGCCCTCAGAGCAAAGGGAACTACAGAAAACTGGCTTGAACTCGGCGGGGGCCAGCTGCCCCCTTCAAGTCGGTTCCACCAGGCCCTCTCTGGGGCTCTTGTGAGGCCGGCCTCCCTCTGGGGGCGTGGGGTGGGAGATCTGATCCCGGTCCCAGCCGCCCGGTTTTGCAGAGTGGCGGGTATGACCTCAACCTCTTCGCCAGCACTCCTGACTGCAGCTTCCTGTGCTCCGTCTGCCACGGCGTTCTCAAGAGGCCGGTGAGGTTGCCGTGCAGCCACATCTTCTGTAAGAAGTGCATCCTCCGGTGGCTGACCAGGTGCCACGGGGCCCCGGGGCAGGGGGCAGGGGCGGCCCGGAGCAGGAGCTCACAGGCCCAATAGGCTGCGCCCTGTAAGGTCCGCAGCCCCGGCCCAGCCCTGTGACACCTGCTCCGGGGCCAGGAAGCCACCACCCTGGGGCCCCGGGCCCTTCCTAGCCACAGCTCACACGGCTGTGCCTCCGCTCCTGGCAGACAAAAGACCTGTCCATGCTGCAGGAAGGAGGTGAAAAGGAAGAAGATGGTCCACGTGAATAAACTCCGCAGAGCCATAGGCCGCCTGCAGGTCAAGGTAGCCCACGCACCCTGCCGCGGGGAGGCAGGCCAGGAGAGCCCTGGGGGCATCAGACCCGGCTCCCTGGGTGCCGCCCGGCAAGTGCCCCAGCCTGTCTGAGCCCTTGGGTCCCCTGCTGCACCTGGCGCGCTGGCCATTGCTCCCCAGCCCCCCGACTTTTACAGATGAGTGACAGCACGGTTTATAAGCAAGCTCACTCACAGACGTCCCCACTCCCCCTTCTCCGGGCCCTGGGGATTCACCTGCCTGTGTTCCCACCACCACCTCAATGAAGTCACAAACGCTTGGGAGGTGGCGACGGGACCCCCCACCTCACACGGCGCTCTCCCTGCCCCCAGTGCAAGAACGCGGAGGCTGGCTGCCTGGTGACCTGCCCCCTGGCCCATCGCAGGGGGCACCAGGACTCATGCCCGTTTGAGCTGACGGCCTGCCCCAGGGAGGGCTGCACCACACGGGTGCCGCGTGGGGCCCTGGCTGAACACCAGCGGCACTGCCAGCAGAGCTCCCATCAGCTCTGCCCCCTGGGCTGCGGGGCCACCCTGGGCCCAGCCGAGCGTGCCGGACACAACTGCTACCGGGAGCTGCGGGACGCCTGGAGCGAGCGCCAGGAGCGCAGCCGGACCCTGCTGCTGTGCCTGCTGCAGCGCGTGCGCCAGGTGCACCGCACCACCAACCTCATCCGCCGGCAGCTGGCCCAGCTGGGCAACTTCCTGGAGGAGGACGAGGCCCTGCTGGCCGGCACCCCGCAGGAGGCTGCAGCCACCCCGGAAGGCAGTGGGGGCGCCGGGCTGTGGAGGGCCCAGAGCCAAAGTGCCTTATAAACAGAGGGGTAAATAAACGTGGCGCCCAGGCCTGGCCCACCACACGGCCTCGTGACTCATCACCCCATCCCCTAGCCGAGCTCCGGGCACTCTGTCCCTCCTCCCTTGGTCCTCAAGTCCTCTGCCACCCGGGGTCTTGTGCGGGCAGGCCCCCTGCTGGGAAGCTCCTCACTGTCCTGGCAGAGGGGTGCCCGGGTCAGCCTCTCCCAGCCTCCTTCCTCCGCGTGGCCAGCCTCACAGCCCGGAGCAAGATGGCTGCTCACAACAGCACCCGGGCGGCCACTCCGCCCCGGCACCAGAGGTCTATCTCTCAGCCCCGGCGGCCACTCCGCCCCGGCACCAGAGGTCTGTCTCCCGCAGCCACCCCCGCCCCGGCACCAGAGGTCTGTCTGGGTGCCATTTTCCATGGCCTCTCTGAGGCACTCTAGTGTTTTGCTCTCCTGAGCCCCACGGGCTTCTGTGGTCTTCCTGAGCACCAGACACCCCAGCCCCCGCCGGCGCAGGCTGGGCAGGGCTGGAAGCAGCGTTCCAAGATAGCCACAGGGGCCGTCAGGGATGCCTCTTCTAGCACCCCAGTTAAAGCTGCATCTTGGAGCCGGCGCTGTAGTGGGCAAAGCCACCGCCTACCGTGCCAGCATCCCACATGGGCGCCGGTTCAACTCCCAGCTGCTCCACTTCTGGTCCAGCTCTCTGCTGTGCCGTGGGCAAGCAGTAGAGGACGCCCAAGTGCTTGGGCCCTGCACCTGCATGGGCCCTGCACCTGCATGGGAGACCTGGAAGAAGCTCCCAGGTCAGCTCCAGCCGTTGTGGCCAACTGGGGAGTGACCCAACGGATGGAAGAACCTCTCTCTCTCTCTCTCTCTCTCTCTCTCTTTGCCTTTCCTTCTCTCTCTGTAACTCTGACTTTCAAATAAATAAATATTAAAAAAAAAAAAAAACAACCCTGCATTTCCTGGGTGCTTCCTGTGGTGCGGTGGGTTAAGCCGCCGCCACCGGCGATATCCCACATGGGCACTGGCAGAGCTCAGGATTCTGACCCAGCTCCCTGCACCTGGAAGGCAGCTGAAGGTGGCTGGAGAGCATGGGCCCCCGCGTCCTGGGGGAGACCCAGAAGAAGCTCCTGGCTCCTGGCTTTGGCCTGGCACAGCCATTTGGAGAATGAACTAGCGGATGGAAGATATCCCTTGCTAGCTCGCTCTCTCTCCTTCTAACACTGCCTTTCAAATAAACAAAATCCTGAAAAAAAGCAAAACAAAGCGGTACCTCCTGGGCCTGCGTTTGGCCTAACCACACCTGTGTCCCACATGGGGTTATCTGGCTTCATAGCCACGTCTGACTCCAGAGCAGAGGATGGCCCGAGCACCTGGCTGCCTGCCACCTCTGTAGGAGACCCGGATGGAGCTCCTGGCTGCTGGCTTCGGCCTGACCCAGCCCTGGCTGTGGTGGGCATTTGGGGAGTGAACCAGCGGATGGAAGATCTCTGTGTCTCCTTCACTATGTCACTCTGCCTTTCCAGTGAAACCAATAAATAATAAAAACATAAATAGACCAAGGGACTGGCGGTGCGGCACAGTGGGTAAAGCCACCACTTGTGATGCCAGTATCCCATACGGGCACTGGTTCCTGTCCCGGCTGCTCCACTTCCAATCCAGCTCCCTGCTGACGTGCCTGGGAAAAGCAGTGGAAGACGGCCCAAGTGCGTGGATCCCAGCTACCCATGCGGGAGACCCTGATGGAGCTCCTGCCCCTTGGGGAAGGAACAAGCGGATAGAAGATCTCCATTTCTCTGTCTCTCTTTGTAACTCTGGGTTGCCAGTAAATTAAACACTCAAAAAATTAAAAATCCAAAAAAGATAAAATAAAAATAATATAATAAGAAATAACGCCAGTCTAAACCCAGGGAACTCAAAATCCCCACCCCTCTAGACCGGACACGCCCCCGCCGCTTCCGCCTCCCGGCGCGGCCGCCGCTGCCCACAGCAAAGATGGCGCCAAGAGCGCTGTGCCCACAAGTCGCCGTGGTCGCGGGTGGTGACGCCATCACCGAGCGCCGCGAGTGCAGGCTCCCTCGCCGGCCTCTCACGCGGCGGCGGCGGCGGCGTATCCTGGCCGGAGCGATGGAGGAGCCCGCGGCCGCGGTAGCTCGCTTCAAGGCCAAGTGAGTCCGGGCGGGCGCCTCCCGGGCAGCGGGCGGGGACCGCTGCGGGAGACTCCGAGGGGCGCGGAGCAGCGCCGCCATGGCGCCCTGGGGCCTGGGGCGCGGGGTCGTGGCCGAAGCTGCGGGCGAGGGCCGGCAGCGGCCGCTCTGCCGATGGCGCCTGAGCCCCGCAGGTGCCGGAAGCCCCGCAGGAGGAGGCGCGGGCGAGCACCCACCTGTGGGGCGGGCGCGTTCCCCGGTGTCCCCGTTCCCCGGCGAGCAAGCGCCACGCGTGGGCCCGGGCGGGGCTCCTCGCCGTGGGATGTGAGGGGTTGGGGGCACGCAGGACGCCCGGGGCCGGGGGCGCCGCCGGGGAGGGAGGGAGGGCGGGTTCACTCAGAGCCGTGAGGCAGGCACCGGGGTCCGGGGAGAGAGGAGCCCCTCGGCGGCTGGCCTGGGGTGCGGGCGGTGCGGGGGAAGGCAGGCCGGGGAGGGGGCGACGCGGACGGTTACGTCCCGGGGGGTCGCCGGGCTGAGTCCCAGCGCTGCTGTCCAGAGGAGACTGCGGCCACGACCCCGACGGCCGGCCGGGAACTGACCGCTGCAGGAGGCCGGGAGGAAGCCGGAGCCGGGCTCCGGGGTGTGCAGGATGGGGCTCCGGGCCCAGCAGGGGCCCCCAAGGACCCTGGTCGGAAGTCAGCCGTGGGACCGCGGCGAATGTTTTTGTTTATTTGGAAGACAGAGTTACAGAGACACCGAGGGAGATCTCTCATCCACGGGTTCACGCCCCAAATGGCCACAGTGGCCGGGGCAGCCCTGGCGGACACCAGGAGCCAGGAGCTCCCTCTGGCCCCGCGCATGGGTGCAGGGGCCCGAGCTTGGAGCCGTCACTGCTTTCCCCGGCGGCGCCTTAGGGAGCTGGATCCGAGTGGAGCAGCCAGGACTTGAGTCAGTGCTCGGACGCGAGGCCAGCACGGCAGGACCAGGCTTAGCACTGCCTCACAGCGCTGGCCACCGGCTCAGGGTCTGGAATGTCTGAGTTACAGAGACGGGGGAGCAGGATCTTCCACCTGCTGGGCCAGGCTGCAGCCGGGGCCCACGCACTGGGGCCGTCTCCCGCCGCTTTTCCCAGGCCGTTAGCAGAGCACTGGTTTGGAAGTGGAGCAGCCGGGGCATGAACCGGCGCCGAAGACGGAGGCTTTCCCCACCATGGGCCTCCGTGCCCAGGTAGCAGCCGCACCCCGGCGCTCCTGGTTTTCTCTGGGTCCCTGCTGCTACCTGGGAACTCCTCCAGGGCAGGGGCTTCACCCCTGGGCAGGGCGGTGACCCCTCGCTCCCCTCCTCTCTTTCCCAGCTATGCTGTGGAGCGCAAGATTGAGCCTTTCTACAAGGGCGGGAAAGTACAGGTACCACCGGGAGGGGCGCGCAGGGCTGGGGCGGGGAAACACAGGTACCACCAGGAGGGGCATGCAGGGCTGGGGCGGGAAGCACAGGTACCACCGGGAGGGGCAGGCAGGGCTGGGGCGGGAAGCACAGGTACCACCGGGAGGGGCACGCAGGGCTGGGGTGGGGAAGCACAGGTACCACCAGGAGGGGCACACAGGGCTGGGGCGGGAAGCACAGGTACCACCGGGAGGGGCACGCAGGGCTGGGGCGGGGAAGTACAGGTACCACCGGGAGGGGCACACAGGGCTGGGGCGGGAAGCACAGGTACCACCGGGAGGGGCACGCAGGGCTGGGGCGGGAAAGTACAGGTACCACCAGGAGGGGCACGCAGGGCTGGGGCGGGAAGCACAGGTACCACCAGGAGGGGCATGCAGGGCTGGGGCGGGAAAGTACAGGTACCACCGGGAGGGGCACGCAGGGCTGGGGCGGGAAAGTACAGGTACCACCAGGAGGGGCATGCAGGGCTGGGGCGGGAAAGTACAGGTACCACCGGAAGGGGCATGCAGGGCTGGGGTGGGGAAGCACAGGTACCACCGGGAGGGGCATGCAGGGCTGGGGTGGGGAAGCACAGGTACCACCGGGAGGGGCACGCAGGGCTGGGGTGGGGAAGCACAGGTACCACCAGGAGGGGCACGCAGGGCTGGGGCGGGAAGCACAGGTACCACCGGGAGGGGCACGCAGGGCTGGGGCGGGGAAGCACAGGTACCACCGGGAGGGGCACGCAGGGCTGGGGTGGGGAAGCACAGGTACCACCGGGAGGGGCACGCAGGGCTGGGGCGGGAAGCACAGGTACCACCAGGAGGGGCATGCAGGGCTGGGGCGGGAAGCACAGGTACCACCGGGAGGGGCACGCAGGGCTGGGGCGGGAAGCACAGGTACCACCGGGAGGGGCACGCAGGGCTGGGGCGGGGAAGTACAGGTACCACCGGGAGGGGCACACAGGGCTGGGGCGGGAAGCACAGGTACCACCGGGAGGGGCACGCAGGGCTGGGGCGGGGAAGTACAGGTACCACCAAGAGGGGCATGCAGGGCTGGGGCGGGAAAGTACAGGTACCACCGGAAGGGGCATGCAGGGCTGGGGCGGGAAAGTACAGGTACCACCGGAAGGGGCATGCAGGGCTGGGGCGGGAAAGTACAGGTACCACCGGAAGGGGCATGCAGGGCTGGGGTGGGGAAGCACAGGTACCACCGGGAGGGGCACGCAGGGCTGGGGTGGGGAAGCACAGGTACCACCGGGAGGGGCACGCAGGGCTGGGGTGGGGAAGCACAGGTACCACCAGGAGGGGCACGCAGGGCTGGGGCGGGAAGCACAGGTACCACCAGGAGGGGCACGCAGGGCTGGGGCGGGAAGCACAGGTACCACCAGGAGGGGCATGCAGAGCTGGGGCGGGAAGCACAGGTACCACCGGGAGGGGCACGCAGGGCTGGGGCGGGAAGCACAGGTACCACCGGGAGGGGCACGCAGGGCTGGGGCGGGAAAGTACAGGTACCACCGGGAGGGGCACACAGGGCTGGGGCGGGAAGCACAGGTACCACCGGGAGGGGCACGCAGGGCTGGGGCGGGGAAGTACAGGTACCACCAGGAGGGGCATGCAGGGCTGGGGCGGGAAAGTACAGGTACCACCGGAAGGGGCATGCAGGGCTGGGGCGGGGAAGCACAGGTACCACCAGGAGGGGCATGCAGGGCTGGGGCGGGAAAGTACAGGTACCACCGGGAGGGGCACGCAGGGCTGGGGCGGGAAGCACAGGTACCACCAGGAGGGGCATGCAGGGCTGGGGCGGGAAAGTACAGGTACCACCGGAAGGGGCACGCAGGGCTGGGGTGGGGAAGCACAGGTACCACCGGGAGGGGCACGCAGGGCTGGGGTGGGGAAGCACAGGTACCACCAGGAGGGGCACGCAGGGCTGGGGCGGGAAGCACAGGTACCACCGGGAGGGGCACGCAGGGCTGGGGCGGGAAGCACAGGTACCACCAGGAGGGGCATGCAGGGCTGGGGCGGGAAGCACAGGTACCACCGGGAGGGGCACGCAGGGCTGGGGCGGGAAGCACAGGTACCACCAGGAGGGGCACGCAGGGCTGGGGCGGGAAAGTACAGGTACCACCGGGAGGGGCACACAGGGCTGGGGCGGGAAGCACAGGTACCACCGGGAGGGGCACGCAGGGCTGGGGCGGGAAGCACAGGTACCACCAGGAGGGGCACGCAGGGCTGGGGCGGGAAGCACAGGTACCACCGGGAGGGGCACGCAGGGCTGGGGTGGGGAAGCACAGGTACCACCAGGAGGGGCACGCAGGGCTGGGGTGGGGAAGCACAGGTACCACCAGGAGGGGCACGCAGGGCTGGGGCGGGGAAGCACAGGTACCACCGGGAGGGGCACGCAGGGCTGGGGTGGGGAAGCACAGGTACCACCGGGAGGGGCACGCAGGGCTGGGGCGGGGAAGCACAGGTACCACCGGGAGGGGCACACAGGGCTGGGGCGGGAAGCACAGGTACCACCGGGAGGGGCACGCAGGGCTGGGGCGGGGAAGTACAGGTACCACCAGGAGGGGCATGCAGGGCTGGGGCGGGAAAGTACAGGTACCACCGGAAGGGGCATGCAGGGCTGGGGCGGGGAAGCACAGGTACCACCAGGAGGGGCATGCAGGGCTGGGGCGGGAAAGTACAGGTACCACCGGGAGGGGCACGCAGGGCTGGGGCGGGAAGCACAGGTACCACCAGGAGGGGCATGCAGGGCTGGGGCGGGAAAGTACAGGTACCACCGGAAGGGGCACGCAGGGCTGGGGTGGGGAAGCACAGGTACCACCGGGAGGGGCACGCAGGGCTGGGGTGGGGAAGCACAGGTACCACCGGGAGGGGCACGCAGGGCTGGGGCGGGAAGCACAGGTACCACCGGGAGGGGCACGCAGGGCTGGGGCGGGAAGCACAGGTACCACCAGGAGGGGCATGCAGGGCTGGGGCGGGAAGCACAGGTACCACCGGGAGGGGCACGCAGGGCTGGGGCGGGAAGCACAGGTACCACCAGGAGGGGCACGCAGGGCTGGGGCGGGAAAGTACAGGTACCACCGGGAGGGGCACACAGGGCTGGGGCGGGAAGCACAGGTACCACCGGGAGGGGCACGCAGGGCTGGGGCGGGAAGCACAGGTACCACCAGGAGGGGCACGCAGGGCTGGGGCGGGAAGCACAGGTACCACCGGGAGGGGCACGCAGGGCTGGGGTGGGGAAGCACAGGTACCACCAGGAGGGGCACGCAGGGCTGGGGTGGGGAAGCACAGGTACCACCAGGAGGGGCACGCAGGGCTGGGGCGGGGAAGCACAGGTACCACCGGGAGGGGCACGCAGGGCTGGGGTGGGGAAGCACAGGTACCACCGGGAGGGGCACGCAGGGCTGGGGCGGGAAGCACAGGTACCACCGGGAGGGGCACGCAGGGCTGGGGTGGGGAAGCACAGGTACCACCGGGAGGGGCACGCAGGGCTGGGGCGGGAAGCACAGGTACCACCAGGAGGGGCATGCAGGGCTGGGGCGGGAAGCACAGGTACCACCGGGAGGGGCACGCAGGGCTGGGGCGGGAAGCACAGGTACCACCGGGAGGGGCACGCAGGGCTGGGGCGGGGAAGTACAGGTACCACCGGGAGGGGCACACAGGGCTGGGGCGGGAAGCACAGGTACCACCGGGAGGGGCACGCAGGGCTGGGGCGGGGAAGTACAGGTACCACCAAGAGGGGCATGCAGGGCTGGGGCGGGAAAGTACAGGTACCACCGGAAGGGGCATGCAGGGCTGGGGCGGGAAAGTACAGGTACCACCGGAAGGGGCATGCAGGGCTGGGGCGGGAAAGTACAGGTACCACCGGAAGGGGCATGCAGGGCTGGGGTGGGGAAGCACAGGTACCACCGGGAGGGGCACGCAGGGCTGGGGTGGGGAAGCACAGGTACCACCGGGAGGGGCACGCAGGGCTGGGGTGGGGAAGCACAGGTACCACCAGGAGGGGCACGCAGGGCTGGGGCGGGAAGCACAGGTACCACCAGGAGGGGCACGCAGGGCTGGGGCGGGAAGCACAGGTACCACCAGGAGGGGCATGCAGAGCTGGGGCGGGAAGCACAGGTACCACCGGGAGGGGCACGCAGGGCTGGGGCGGGAAGCACAGGTACCACCGGGAGGGGCACGCAGGGCTGGGGCGGGAAAGTACAGGTACCACCGGGAGGGGCACACAGGGCTGGGGCGGGAAGCACAGGTACCACCGGGAGGGGCACGCAGGGCTGGGGCGGGGAAGTACAGGTACCACCAGGAGGGGCATGCAGGGCTGGGGCGGGAAAGTACAGGTACCACCGGAAGGGGCATGCAGGGCTGGGGCGGGGAAGCACAGGTACCACCAGGAGGGGCATGCAGGGCTGGGGCGGGAAAGTACAGGTACCACCGGGAGGGGCACGCAGGGCTGGGGCGGGAAGCACAGGTACCACCAGGAGGGGCATGCAGGGCTGGGGCGGGAAAGTACAGGTACCACCGGAAGGGGCACGCAGGGCTGGGGTGGGGAAGCACAGGTACCACCGGGAGGGGCACGCAGGGCTGGGGTGGGGAAGCACAGGTACCACCAGGAGGGGCACGCAGGGCTGGGGCGGGAAGCACAGGTACCACCGGGAGGGGCACGCAGGGCTGGGGCGGGAAGCACAGGTACCACCAGGAGGGGCATGCAGGGCTGGGGCGGGAAGCACAGGTACCACCGGGAGGGGCACGCAGGGCTGGGGCGGGAAGCACAGGTACCACCAGGAGGGGCACGCAGGGCTGGGGCGGGAAAGTACAGGTACCACCGGGAGGGGCACACAGGGCTGGGGCGGGAAGCACAGGTACCACCGGGAGGGGCACGCAGGGCTGGGGCGGGAAGCACAGGTACCACCAGGAGGGGCACGCAGGGCTGGGGCGGGAAGCACAGGTACCACCGGGAGGGGCACGCAGGGCTGGGGTGGGGAAGCACAGGTACCACCAGGAGGGGCACGCAGGGCTGGGGTGGGGAAGCACAGGTACCACCAGGAGGGGCACGCAGGGCTGGGGCGGGGAAGCACAGGTACCACCGGGAGGGGCACGCAGGGCTGGGGTGGGGAAGCACAGGTACCACCGGGAGGGGCACGCAGGGCTGGGGCGGGAAGCACAGGTACCACCGGGAGGGGCACGCAGGGCTGGGGCGGGAAGCACAGGTACCACCGGGAGGGGCACGCAGGGCTGGGGCGGGAAGCACAGGTACCACCAGGAGGGGCACGCAGGGCTGGGGCGGGAAAGTACAGGTACCACCGGGAGGGGCACACAGGGCTGGGGCGGGAAGCACAGGTACCACCGGGAGGGGCACGCAGGGCTGGGGCGGGGAAGTACAGGTACCACCAGGAGGGGCATGCAGGGCTGGGGCGGGAAAGTACAGGTACCACCAGGAGGGGCACGCAGGGCTGGGGCGGGAAGCACAGGTACCACCAGGAGGGGCATGCAGGGCTGGGGCGGGAAAGTACAGGTACCACCGGAAGGGGCATGCAGGGCTGGGGCGGGAAGCACAGGTACCACCGGGAGGGGCACGCAGGGCTGGGGCGGGGCCGAGCCCTTGCCCTGGTGGGCGTGTGTCCAAGCCCTTGCCGGGGTGGGCCTGTGTCCGAGCCCTTGCCCGGGTGGGCTGTTGCCATTAACGAAGCTCTGTGTTCCAGCTGGACCAGGCCGGCCGGCACCTCTTCTGTGTCTGTGGCAGCAGGGTCAACGTCCTAGACGTGGCCTCGGGATCGGTGCTGCGGAGCCTGGAGCAGGTGAGGGCTGGCGGGACGAACGGCCCACTCCACGGTCCTCGGGGGACCCCGCGGTGCCCTGGGGTGTGGGGGCAGCGAGAAGGGCAGCCCAGCCTCACGGCTCTCCCCGTGCCCCTAGGAGGACCAAGAGGACATCACTGCCTTCGACCTGAGCCCTGACGATGAGGTGGGCAGGGGGGCCGGGCAGGGCGAGCCCCAGTTCCTCCCGCCTGCACTTGGACTGATGAGGGTGCTTCCCTCTCCCCCAGGTGCTGGTGACGGCCAGTCGGGCGCTGCTGCTGGCCCAGTGGGCCTGGCGAGAGGGCACGGTCACCCGCCTGTGGAAGGCGGTACACACGGCCCCTGTGGCTGCCATGGCCTTTGACCCCACCTCCACCCTGCTCGCCACAGGTAGGGCCACTTCTGGGCCGGGGGCCGGTGGGCACGGGGCAGGGACTGTGGGCGCACGGGCCCCATCACCGCAGACACATTCCCACAGGTGGCTGCGACGGCGCAGTGCGTGTCTGGGACATCGTGCGGCACTACGGGACACACCACTTCCGGGGCTCCCCCGGGGTCGTGCAGTGAGTGGGCGCCGCGGTGGGCAGGCGGGCAGAGGCCCCAGGCTCAGGGTGGCGCCGCTCACCTGTCCCCACCTGCACCCCTGCCTGCAGCTTGGTGGCCTTCCACCCGGACCCTGCCCGCCTGCTCCTCTTCTCCTCGGCTGCGGATGCCGCCGTCCGCGTGTGGTCCCTGCAGGACCGGTCGTGCCTGGCTGTGCTGGCTGCCCACTACAGCGCCGTCACCTCGCTGGCCTTCAGCACGGACGGCCACAGCATGCTCAGGTCGGCGGCAGGACCGGGAGGCCCGGGCGGTGGGAGCGGGCGGGGAGCCGGGACTGAGGCCGCCGTCTCCCTAGCTCTGGCCGGGACAAGATCTGCGTCCTCTGGGACCTCCGGAAGCTCCAGGTCACAAAGACCCTGCCGGTGTTTGAGGTGGGGCGCCTGCGGGGGGCTGGGGGAGTAGGGGCGCCTGTGTGGGGGGCCGGGCAGGAGTGGAGGGGCACCCCCTGACAGAGTTTGTCCCCAGAGCGTGGAGGCTGGGGAGGGGGTTGGGGAGGGGGCTGGGGGGGCGCCTGTGCGGGTGGCTGGGGAGGGGGGCCGGGCGGTGGGGGGGCGCCCCCTGACAGAGTTTGTCCCCAGAGCGTGGAGGCTAGGGAGGGGGTTGGGGAGGGGGCTGGGGGGGCGCCTGTGTGGGTGGCTGGGGAGGGGGCCGGGCGGTGGGGGGGCGCCCCCTGACAGAGTCTGTCCCCAGAGCGTGGAGGCTGCCGTGCTGCTGCCAGAGGAGCCGGCGCCAGACCTGGGCGTGACGTCCCCGGGCCTGTACTTCCTGACAGCCGGTGACCAAGGCACGTGGGCCGGGGCTGAGGTTGGGCGGCACAGGGCTGGGCCAGGCCCGTGGGCCTGTGGGTCCCAGCAGCCCCTCTCCTCACACAGGTGCACTGCGTGTGTGGGAGGTGGCTTCCGGGCAGTGTGTGTATACCCAGCCGCGGCCGCCAGGCCCCGGGCGGGAGCTGACCCACTGCGCCCTGGCCCGCGCCGCCGGCCTGCTGCTGAGCGTCACGGCGGACCACAACCTGCTGCTCTACGACGTGCGCTCCTTGCGGCTGCAGAAGCAGGTGAGTGCCCGCCCGTCGGGCTGCGGGGGTGGGAGCCTGGCCCGGCGCTCACTGGGGCTCGTGTCCCTGCCGCCGCTCCCTAGTTCGCTGGGTACAGCGAGGAGGTGCTGGACGTGCGGTTCCTCGGGCCTGACGACTCCCACATCGTCGTGGCTTCCAATAGCCCCTGCCTGAAGGTGTTTGAGCTGCAGTCGTCCGCCTGCCAGATCCTCCCCGGCCACACAGGCAAGTGCCGCCCGGCTGGCCCTCGGGTGCCCCGCCCTGCTGGGATGGCTGCTGACCGCGCCCCTGCTCCCCCCAGACACCGTGCTGGCCCTGGACGTGTTCCGGAAGGGGAGGCTCTTTGCCAGCTGCGCCAAGGTGAGGCACTGGGAGGAGAGGTGCGGGGGCACTGGCCCTCCCAGGTGGCGATGCCAAGGCCGCAGGCCCCCGGCCCAGCTCTCCCCTCAATCCCTCCCGACCCCAGGATCAGAGCATCCGCATCTGGAGGATGAACAAGGCCGGCCAGGTGGCCTGCGTGGCGCAGGGCTCGGGGCACACGCACAGCGTCGGCGCCATCTGCTGTTCTAGGTAGCGGACCCGGGCGCGTCCAGGGGCGTCAGCGAGGCGAGGCCCTGGCCTGTCCCCAGGGCCCGGCTCAGGCAGAGGGCGACAGGGAGAGTGTGATGGCTTTGAGCCCGCTTGTGCGGCTCTGGCCCAGGCGTGTGGGACAGCAGGAGCCGGGAGAGCCTTCAGGCACCTCGGAAGACAGAGGGGCACACCGTCGGGTGGGCTGCGTGGGGAAGGCCACCTCCCTTGGGGCGGGGGTGGGGTCTGCAGGTGTGAGGACAGTGGCGGGGGGCAGCACAGGTAGAGGAGCTTGGACCCAGAGGCATCGGGAGTCCCGGCCCAGGGTCTGTGGTACACTGGGGCCAAGGCTGGCCAGCCCTCAGCGATCTCCCCTCCCCGTCGGACTGCAGGCTGAAGGAGTCCTTCCTGGTGACTGGCAGCCAGGACTGCACCGTGAAGCTGTGGCCCCTGCCCAGGCCCCTGCCGTCCAAGAGCACAGCCCCAGACAGCGGCCCTGTCGTCCTCCACGCCCAGACCACGCAGCGCGGCCACGACAAGGTGACTGTGGCTGCCGGGGTGGGCTGTGTCCGAGCCCTTGCCGAGTGGGGTGCGAGTGCTGCCTGCTCTCATCGCCAGGACATCAACAGCGTGGCCGTCGCTCCCAACGACAAGCTGATGGCCACAGGCTCGCAGGACCGCACGGCCAAGCTCTGGGCCCTGCCACAGTGCCAGCTGCTGGGCGTCTTTGCAGGCCACCGGCGTGGCCTCTGGTGTGTCCAGTTCTCCCCCATGGACCAGGTGCTGGCCACAGCCTCGGCCGACGGCACCATCAAGCTCTGGTCATTGCAGGACTTCAGCTGCCTCAAGGTTAGCAGCGGCTCCCAGGCCTGTGTCGGCCCCGCCCCGGCCTGCCCCCCCCACTGATGCCTCACCCTCCCCTCCCCGCAGACATTCGAGGGGCACGACGCTTCTGTGCTGAAGGTGGCCTTCGTGAGCCATGGCACCCAGCTGCTGTCCAGGTGTGGGGGCTGGAGCAGGCAGGGGTGGCGTGAGGCGGTGGGCAGGCCTGGGCACTGACCAGTGCCTGCTGCATCCCAGTGGCTCTGATGGGCTCCTGAAGCTGTGGACCATCAAGAACAATGAGTGCGTGCGGACGCTGGACGCCCACGAGGACAAGGTCTGGGGCCTGCACTGCAGCCGGCTGGACGACCACGCCCTCACCGGAGCCAGCGACTCCTGCGTCATTCTCTGGAAGGTGGTGGGCCCAGGGTGGGGCGTGGCGGGAGTGGGGTAGCCCGGGACCCATCTGACCCCAGCTGACCCTAGGATGTGACGGAGGCGGAGCAGGCAGAGGCGCAGGCCAGGCTGGAAGAGCAGGTGGTCAGGTGGGTGTCGGGCAGCAGCAGCCCTGCTCGTGGTCAGGGGAGCGGCCTGGAGCAGCCTCAGCCCAGCACTGTCTGACCCTGTCCTCCCCCTCCCCCCCAGACAGCAGGAGCTGGACAACCTGCTGCACGAGAGGCGGTTCCTGCGGGCGCTGGGCCTTGCCATCTCCCTGGACCGGCCCCACACTGTGCTGACCGTTATCCAGGGTCAGTGCCCGCCCCGGGTGAGCCAGGGGCCAGAGCAGGCGCAGGGGGCCCTCCAGGCGCTGACTCCTGTCCCCCCCCCCCCCCCAGCCATCCGGAAGGACCCCGAGGCCTGTGAGAAGCTGGAAGCCACAGTGCTCCGACTGCGGAGAGACCAGAAAGGTCCTGGGCCGACAGGCAGGGCGGGTGAGGGGCGCGGCCCGGCAGCCAGGTGACCAGCCCTGTCGCCCACAGAGGCCTTGCTGCGCTTCTGCGTCACGTGGAACACCAACTCCCGGCACTGCCACGAGGCCCAGGCCGTGCTGGGCGTGCTCCTGCGGCACGAGGCCCCCGAGGAGCTGCTGGCCTACGACGGCGTGCGAGCTGCGCTGGAGGCCCTGCTGCCCTACACGGGTGTGTGAGCACAGCCGGACGGGGGCCGGGGGCGGGGGGCGGGGGGCAGGCATGAGGCGCGGACCCCTCGACCTCTCTCTGTCCTCCTCAGAGCGCCACTTCCAGCGGCTCAGCCGGACGCTGCAGGCGGCCACCTTCCTGGATTTCCTGTGGCACAACATGAAGCTGCCCCCCCTCCCTGCTGCCCCCCCAGCCCTCTCAAATACATAGAGCTGGACGTGTCCATCTGGCCATGTGTGTCCGGGCCCACCTCCCCAGGTCCCACAGGCCCTGCCCCTGGGCACATCACAGGGCTTAAAGAAGGAGCTATATTTTGAGGGAATGGGGAACTACAGCTTCCTGGCTCTGCCAGCTAGGGGGCCCCCACCCCTCCGCCAGCTCATGGTCCCACACTCAGGGGGCTCCCTGGCACCCTGGGGGGCACCCCAGAGCCCTGCGGGTGATGGTGCAGCAGCGGCTCTGGATGGCGCTCAGCAGTGGCCGGGTGGGCACCGTGGGCGGAGTGGCCCAGGCCTTGGGGGGAGCCGGGGAGCCGCGGGCCTCTGCTGTGTCTTCCCCGCCGTGGAGCCCGGGCCCACTCAGGAGCGCACCCAGCCCTTGCCGCTGCAGCAACACCGCGGGCAAAAGACCTGTCTGGCCGCCATACCTGTGAGGGGGGAGGAGTCTGGTCAGGAGTCTGCCCGCCCCACAGCAGGCTAGGCCAGGCCGAAGCCCCACCCCACGCACCTGCACAGCCACCAGCCGCGGTCCGACTTCTCCAGCACGCACACACGCGCCCCTGCGGGCACTGACAGCTCATCTGCGCGGCTGCCCTCAAAGGCACGGGCAGCGTAGAACTGGGGCCCTGGCAGTGGGCATTGGTGGTCAGTGCTGGGCCGCAGAGACGCCCCCCCTTTCCCGCTGGCTCTCTGTTCAGGGCTCCATCGAGCTCTGAGCGCACGCCCCCAGACCCTCCAGCACCCCCTCGCCACCTGCACTTCCCCAGGCCCTCCCTTGCCCCTCACTGCCCAGCTGGGAGAGGAGGGTCAGAATCCCACCAGGGGCCGGCGCTGTGGCGCAGCGGGTTAATGCCCTGGCCTGAAGCACCGGCATCCCATATGGGTGCCGGTTCAAGACCCGGCTGCTCTACTTCCCGTCCAGCTCTCTGCTGTGGCCTGGGAAAGCAGTGGAAGATGGCCCAAGTGCTTGGGCCCCTGCACCCGTGTGGGGGACCCAGAGGAAGCTCCTGGCTCCTGGCTTGGGATCAGTGCAGCTCCAGCTGTTGTGGCCATCTGGGGAGTGAACCAGCAGATGGAGGACCTCTCTCTCTGTCTCTCTCTCTCTCTCTCTCTCTCTGTGTCTCTGTCTCCCTCTCTCCCTCCCTCCCTTTCCCTCTTTCTCCTCTCTGTGTAACTGACTTTCAAGTAAAATAAATAAATCTTTAAAAAAAAAAAAAAATCCTACCAGTGCTCCCCAGGGACAGGGCCCCCTCCTGGCCCGGGCTCAGGGCCACCTCTTCCAGGTAGGGAGCTGGAAACCAGGCTGTTTGCTGGTCCTCGTTCGCCACCAGCCACCAGCCTGTGCACAAGAGGCAGGAGGGCGTCAGGTCTCGGCCCACCAGGGTCCAGGGCAGCAAGGCCAGCGCCCTGACTGCTGGGACCACTACCTGAGGGGTGTCGCAGTAGCACGTCCAGGCTGTCCTGGGCCTGCACCTGGAAGGGCCTGCCCCGAGTGTCCTGGGTGTGGAAGGGCTGCAGGCAGTGCAGCCGCTGAACCTCCAGGCTGTGGATGGCAAGGCTGCCTGCGGGACGCGGCCCGGGCTCCTCGGGGGCTGGCAGGATCACCAGGCTGGCAAGGAGGGAGCCGGTGAAGGGGTGGGGACGGGCCCGCCATGCCTACAAGCCCACCCGGTGGCTCCTCATCCGCTCTTCCTCCCCCAGCCTCCGTACGCCTCTGGGAGTTGGGCCAAGCACCTGCCAGGCGGCAGCGAGGGCTCCAGGTCCAGGGGTTGTGGTGTGAAGAAGCCGGTGAGCGCTGGGCTCTGTGACACCCGCTCTGCAGCCGCCAGCAGCATCCGGGTGTAGGTCTCCAGCAGCCGGAGGCGCGCCAGCCCGCGGCCAGTGCGTCCCCCTCTGGCCAACAGCGGTGCATCTGCAGGCACCACGAGGATGCACTGTGGGATCCCCCCAGGTCTCCCTGGCCCGAAAGCCTTCGCTTTCCCCGCCCCTCCCGGGACCCCAGGCCTGACCAGGAAGCTTGGGGAGAACGCGGTCGCATTTCCGAAGCCGGCCCGCCTCCACCGGGAAGGTCTCCCTGAGGGTCTTCTGAGGACGAGAAGTGGGGTGTCTGTCCAGCTGCCCGACCTCCAGGCAGGGCGTGGGTCCCTCCCCAGGGTGACAGGGATGGGAAATCCAGGTGGGTGGCGAGGGAGGGAGACCCCGTCAGGGTCACTCACCTGGAGCCGCCTGAATTCATCCCAGCTCCTGCGCACCAAAGTGTCGCTGCCGTCTGACCAGCGCACGGAGAAGGCAAACGTCTATGGGGGTGGGGGGGAAGGTTGGGTGTGCCTCGGGGCCTGGGCCGGGGGCACCCACTTACAAAGGCCTCAGGGCTGGTAGGGGCGGTTCATACCTGGAGCCGCTCCATCTGCACCAAGGCTGCAGCGCGCACCGACACCGGGTGCCGGGGGACTGCCATGGCCGTGGCCGGCACGACTCAGGATGCTGGCGCGGGCAGGCAGCGGCTGAGGCTTCACCGACTCCTCGCTCCGGAGCGGCTCTGCGCTGCCAGCCGGAAGACTGGCCGAGTGGAATTCCCCGCGGACTCCCCGAGCCAAGTCCCCAGGGAGCCGCCCCGCCCCTGGGCCCTCTTCCGTGACCTGCAGGAGCCCAGCAGCGCAGGGCCAGGGGGCAGAGGCAGAGCTGGTGGAGAGAGGATGAGTCGCCCACCTAGAAGGGGCAGGGCTGGGACTGCGCCCGCCCCGGGCCCTCCCGAGTCTGGCCTTGGGCAGGGGAGGAGAAGGGAGGGCTCTCCGAGGCCCACCTGTCTGGGCCCTCACACACCCTGGGTAACCCTCCCCAGGGTGTGCCAACAGCTCCGGCTGTGAACTCACTGTCTAGACTCGGCAATTGCTGTCCAGAACCAATCATTCGGTGCGCAGGGCTCTGGTGCTCCCTCTGGCTAAATCCTGGTGCCGGAGGACTTTGTGCCCCCAAGTCAGAGCAGGAAGGTTGTGCTACGTGAACACTCATGGGCTCACCCCAGGGGTTCACCCGCAGTGGGGAGGCTCCATCTCCACAGTCCCTGTGGCCAGTGGCACTTGGGGGTGGTCACTGCGGTCACTGGGGATTCATGGTCTGTCACAGCTTCCGGCAAACACCACCTCTGCCGTCAGGAGGGACCCCTTGCCCCATCAGCCGGGGGCGGGGAGGGAGGCCCTGCACTGGCTGCACAGGGGGCTCACCCAGGGGCCCTGCCTCTCTAGGCTGCGGCTTCCTTGTCCAAGCCACATCTAACCCTTGTGCCAGGTGCTTGTTCCTGGTGCCGTGTCAAGGTTTCCCCCACTCCAGGCCTCCAGGAAGCTGCTTTGCCTCAACAAAGATCCTTTGTGTGTCTGTCCCACCGGTTGCTCTCTCTAAAGCCCTCTGAGCTTGCTGGTGCCAGCCCAGGCAGCCGAGGGGGGCCCAGGAGAGAAGCTGGAGGGAGGCCAGGTTTAATCAGACGGGGCTGGGAAGGATCGGGAGGCCCCCTGCGCCCACGCTGGCTCCATCCAGCCTCTGCTCTCTGGAGCCCCTACTCTGTTCCCTCACGGTTTATCTCCAGCTGTCACCCACCCCCATCCCCGGGCGCTGTGCTGGCCCCTGGGAAAGCCACTCTCCACGTCGCGGCCAGGGGTGGCTTTGCAAGACAGACATGGGATCGGGTCAGGGAGGCTGTGCCGGCCCCTGAAGGGCACCCCCAGTCCCCAACCCGCCCCCCGTTCTGTGCTGTCGATGTCCCCCGGCCCTGGGCTCCCATACCCTCCCTCTCTGCCTGCGGTCACCTGGCCCTGCGTGGGCCCTACCACTGTTTGTGGGAACACTGACAGGTGTGGCTTTGCTTTGTCACTGCGCTGACCGCTGCACGGAGTGACGGTCAGGGGCACTTTGGCCTCTTGTTCGGCCCGGTGCCCGGACATCCACGGGAGGACCACGGGGAGGCAGGGAAGACCCCGCCGGCCGGGGGGTGGGCGCCCCGTTACCAGGGCGCCGGTCGCCGGGGAGGGGCCGCGGCCCCGGGGTCCCAGGGGACGCTCTGTGCGGTCACGCCGCCCCGCGCCGTTGCCAAGGCCGCGGGGAGCCAGCCTCGGGCGCGCCCCCGGCTGAGGGCACAGAGCCTGGCCGCGGGCACGCAGGAAGGTGCCCGGCGGAGCGATGGGGGCGTCGCGGGCCGCCCCCCGGACTGCGACCCCGCCCGAGTCCGCCGCGCGGCCGCGGCGCACCTTCCACAACACGCTGCTCTTCTACTGGCGGAAGCGCGAGCGCCGCCACGGACGCCGCCAGGCGAGCGCGGGCCGGGGAGCCAGGCCCAGGAGCTCCCGCGGCGCCCGGGCCCCCGGCGCCGCCCCCGCGCCGGCCCGGACCCCCGGCCCGGCCGCCGCCGAGGCCCGGCCCTCCGGCCCCGCCGCGGCCGGCGCCCCGGCCTCTAGCCCCGCCGCGGCCCGGGCCCGGACCCCGGCCGCCGGCCCCGCCCCCGCGCCGGGCCCCGCCCCGGCCGCCGGCCCGGCCCCGCCCCCCGCGCCCGCGGCGCGCGCCCCCGGCTCCTGCGGCCGCGCGCTGGCGGCGGCGCGCGCGCTGGCCTGGAGGCCGAGCTGGCGGCCGCTCTGGCGGCCGAGCTGGCCCGGCAGGCGTTGCGCGGCCAAGATGGCGGCGCCCGGGGAGCCGGGGCGCTCGTACCGCGGGAGCCTCTTCTCCTTCCTGCCGGGCGGCGCGCGCTCCGAGGTGACGGACGACCTGGCGACGGACGCGCGGGGCCGGGGCGCGGGGCGCAGGGACGCCGCGGCCACTGGCGCCGCCGGCCAGCCGCCGGCCCCGCAGCGCGCCGAGGACGCCGCGCAGAGGCGGCCCTGCCGGGCCTGCGTGGACTTCAAGGCGTGGATGCGGACGCAGCAGAAGGTGCCGGTGCCCTGCGCGACCTCCGCGCCCCTCGGCCGCCCGTGCGCCGCAGGACGCGTGTCCGGAGCGCGGGGCGGAGGAAGGGGGTGGCCGGCGGGCCTGTGTGTCGGGAGAGCTAACTGACCCTTGGTCGGCCTACTCCTGCAGCGGGACACGAAGCTTAGAGAGGACTGTCCACAGGACCGCGAGGAGCTGGGCCGCCACAGCTGGGCGCTGCTGCACACCCTGGCCGCCTACTACCCGGACCTGCCCACCCCGGAGCAGCAGCAGGACATGGCCCAGTTCATCCATTTGTTCTCCAAGTTTTACCCGTGTGAGGAGTGCGCGGAAGACATCAGAAAGAGGTGAGCCGCGCTCGCCCTGGAGCCGGGGCCCGCGCTGCCTGCTGACGTCACAGAGCGGGGCGGCCCGGGGGCCCGCTGCCCCTTGCCCTAGTACTGGGGGCAGGCTAGGGAGAGCTGCATTTGCCCGACTGTCGATGCTGACTGCCGTTTTTAGTATTTAAAACAAACAGAGAGTCAGGCCTTCCTCTTCACGGCTTCAGCTGCCCGCGCTGGGCCAAGCTGGAGCCAGGAGCTTCAGCCCAGCCTCCCATGTGGGTGCAGGGGCCCAGGCACTTGGGTCGTTCTCCACTGCTGTTCCCAGGGAGCTGGAGCAGGAGTGGAGCACCCAGGACTGGGACCAGCGCCCACGTGGGATGCTGGTGTTGCGGGTGGTGGCTTAGCCCTCTGCGCCCTGCCGGCCCCCGACGGCTGGTTTGAAAACCCTGGGAACCCATTACTTTTGCTCCCAAGAGCAACCTTTTCCTCACTGAGATGCTGTGCAGCTGTGCCTAGCCTGCCTTAGGCACCTCTGGGCCGGATGTGTGGGGGCAGCCAGGACAGTTAGAACCAGGCAGCCCTGGCTTGACTGGTTCACCAAGGCCTCGGGCGCAGAGGAGCGGTCCGCTCTGTGCCGGCTCCGCCCCGTCTGCCTGGGGCCAGGGGCACAGGTGAGTTTTCCTGATTTTACGAGACTGTAAAGTGGCTGCCGCGTGCCCGTGCCTTGCCCTGGGCTCTGCAGGGTCCACCCTGGGGAACGCCCATCTCTGGACGCAGGAGGACGCCCCCACGTGCCGCTGGCAGCAGTGCCTCTCTCTCCTCCCGTGACGAGGAGCCGGCAGGGTCGGGGCCATGGCCACCTCCCCCTTTTGTGTCGCCCCTGCTCAGGATCCACAGGAACCAGCCGGACACCCGCACCCGAGCGTGCCTCACCCAGTGGCTGTGCCGCCTGCACAACGAGGTGAACCGCAAGCTGGGCAAGCCCGAGTTTGACTGCTCACAAGTGGACGAGCGCTGGCGCGACGGCTGGAGGGACGGCTCCTGCGACTAGAGGACGGCCAGCCAGGACCCGAGGGGGCTGCCGGCGGCAGAGGGGCAGGGCACTCATTAAAGTGCGTCAGAGCCACAGCTGTCGCGTCTTCGTTGGGTGGTCCCAGGACACTGCCTTTCCCCTCGCAGGTGTGCGGCCGCCTCTTCAGCTGGGGCCTGGGCGCGGGCGCGCAGGGGAGGGAGGCAGGAAGGAGCGTCCCATCTCCACGATGGCTCAGCCCAAGAGAGGCTGGGGCTCCCTCTTCCTGCCCCGTGAGGCCCTGCTGTGCCTCTCCCCACAGAGTGCCGTGGCCCCAGCGGCTCTGTGCCGTTGCCACTTTGGGAGTGAGGCCTGGGCCTGAGTACTCCAAGTTAGGCCCAGCCCCATGGGGAAGTCGGGGCGGTGTTTTTGCTGCCACGCCCAGCCTGGCACGGGCCCTCTGAAGGTGTGCCAGGACGGTGCAGGGCTCAGAGAACACCAGAATAAAGTGCTGGACACGAGACTTCGGACCTGGCTCCGGTGTGCTTTGTGCTGTGCCTGCTCCTGCCCTTTGGCTCAGCTCCGCCCTCCTGTCTGGGGTTCTGACTCCGTGGGAGCATGGACCTGGGTATTCCGGTAGACAAGGAGGCCGAGGGCTGCAGGGGAAGGGTCCGCTCTAACAGGGAGGGGGCAGGGCGTGCAGGGTTCAAGACCCCAGCGGATGTGGCTCTCACTCCCGGCTTCTGCGACAGGCGGCTCTCAGAGGGTTTGGCACCAAGGAGTGGCATGGAGCGATGTGACCCCCGTGACTGAGGTGGCCCCCAAGAGCACGCAAGGAAGACAGACATGCTTATTTATTTAGCTTTTAATGATTTTGTGTATTTGAAATGCAGTTACAGAGGAAGAGACCAGAAGTTTTCCGTCCACTGGTTCACTTTCCAGGTGGCTGTAACAGCTGGGGGCTAGACCAGGCTGAAGCCAGGAACCTGGAGTTCCGTCCGGCTCTCCCACGTGGATGGAGGGGCCCAAGCACTTGGGCCATCGTCTGCTGCTTTCCCAGGCCAAGAGCAGGGAGTTAGACAGGCGCAGAGCAACCAGGACTCGAACCAGCACTCATGGGATGCCGGCATCTCAGGTGGTAGCTTGACCATCACAGTGCTGGCCCCTCGTTTGTTTAGGATTTGTTTATTTGAAAGAGTGACACAGGGAGAGACAGTGATCTTCCATCTACTGACTCATCCCCCAACAGCTGAGGCTGGGCCAGGCCAAAGCCAGGGCTGGAACTCCATCTGGGCTCTATGTGAGCCATCCTCCACGGCTTCCCCGGGGGGTTAGCTGGATCAGAAGTGAGTAGCTGAGGCCGGCACTGTGGCGGAGTGGGTCCCGGCTGCCCCACTTCCCCTCCAGCTCTCTGCTGTGGCCTGGGAAAGCAGCGGAGGACGGCCCAGGGCCTTGGGCTCCTGCATCTGTGTGGGAGACCCGGAAGCTCCTCACCTGGCTTTGGGTCGGCCTAGTCCAGCTGTTGTGGCCATCTGGGGAGTGAACCAGCACATGGAACACTTCGCTCTCTGTCTCTGTCTCTGCCTCTCTGTAACTCTGCCTTTCAAAAAAAAAAAAAAAAAAAAAAATTGGAGTAGCTGGGACTCAGACTGGTTCTGTTACGGGATTACGGTGCCGCAGGGCTGCTGCGCCGTAGCCTGACCCTTGTTGATTTGTATCTACAGGACGGGGCTGGCCTTGGCACAGTGGGTTAAGCCACTGCTGTGACACCGGCACCCCGGGTCAGTGCTGGTCGGAGTCCCGGTTGCTCTTCCAGTCCACTTCCTGCTGATACCTTTGGGGAGGGATGATGCTCAAGTACTTGGGTCCCCAACACCCACGTGGGAGACCCGGCTGGAGTTCCTGGCCTGTCCCTGCCTGGTGTGGTCACTTGGGGAGTGAACTAGTACATGAGAGATTCTGTCTGTCTCTCTCGATGATGGTCTGTCTGTCAAAGAAATATTTTCAAGAAACGGGGCCAGCGTTGTGGCCTAGTGGGTAAAGCCATGGCCTGCAATGCCGCATCCCACATGGGCTGTGGTTCGAGTCCCCTGCTCCACTTCTGACCCAGCTCTCTGCTGATGTGCCTGGGAAAGCAGCAGAGGATGGCACCTGTGTGGGAGACTAAGGGAAGCTCCTGGCTCCTGGCTTCACACTGGCCCAGCTCTGGCCATTGTAGCTGTTTGGGGAGTGACCTAGCAGATGAAAGATCGCGCGCTCTCTCTCTGTGTCTCTCTCTAACTCTGCCTTTCAAATAGGAAAATCTTATAGAGACACACACCAGAGAGCTGTCCCCAGGTTCACTCCCCAAATGCCCAGAAGAGCTGAGGCTGGGCCAGGCTGAAGCCAGGAGCCTGGGACTCAGCATGGGTTCCCAGGTGAGTGGCAGGGACCCAAGTGCTTGCGCCAACACCTCTGCCTCTCCAGGGTGTGTGAGCGGGAAGCTGGAACCCAGGCTCTGTGGTGTGGGATTCAGAAATCCTGCTATGGACAGGTTTCCAGGCAGAGCCAGAGAGTTCTCAGGGTTTTGAAGGGAACCAAAGGGGGCCGGCACCGTGGTGCAGTAGGTTAATCCTCCGCCTGCGGCACTGGCATCCCGTGTGGGCGCCGGTTCTAGTCCTGGCTGCCCCTCTTCCAGTCCAGCCCTCTGCTATGGCCTGGGAGAGCAGTGGGAGATGGCCCAGGTGCTTGGGCCCCTGCACTCACGTGGGAGACCTGGAAGAAGCTCCTGGCTCCTGGCTTTGGATCGGCGCAGCTCCAGCTGTTGCGGCCACCTGGGGACTGAACCAGTGGAAGGAAGACCTCTCTGTCTCTCCCTCTTTCTGTATTTGTAACTCTCAAATAAAAAAGTAAAATATTAAAAAAAAAAAAAAAGGAACCAAAGAAGCAGGGGTGGGGTGGGGGTTGTACTAGGCCTACAGAGAGGGCAGAGGCTCTGAGCCTAGTGCGTCTGGGCCGACCTGAGCCTAGCTACTGGGCCTCCTCCGCTCCACCCAGTTCTGCCTGTTCCCGGGCCTTGGCTCCCACCTGGAACAGCCCAGCAAGCCCGGCCCTGTATCCCTACCGCGTCGGCCTCTCCCCGGGCGAGGCTTCCAGTGCTGCAGCGCCTCCATACAGGTGGCCCATGGCCGGCGCTGCTGGCCTCTGCCGGGGGTTGCCCCGAGGGGCCGAGTGGCACAGATGAGACATCTCACGTCACCTTGGGCTCTTCAGGGCATCTAGGAACGAACCCAGGATTAATGGAGGTCTCTGGCCTGAGCTGTCAGCACAGAGACCCAGGGAGAACCCCAGAGCCTTGCCCCACAGGTCAGAGGTCAGGCCAAAGGAGGGGGCCCAGGGCGCCGGGGACACAAGGGGGCTGCTATGGCAGACTTGTCACTGGGTTTCAGTGGGGCTGTGAGTTGGACCCCATTGAGGGTGGACAACGCAAGTGTGTGGCCTGCGTTTGTGACGCCATCCAGCTCCCGGCTAATGGCCTGGGAAAGGCAGTGGAGGATGGCCCAGGTGCCACCAATGTGGGAGACCCGGATGAAGCTCCTGGCTCAAGAGCCGTGCGTGTGTGTGTTTAAAGATAAGTCAGAGAGATCTTCCATCCACTGGTTCACTCCCCAGATGGCCGCAACAGCCGGGGCGGGCCCAAGCTGGAGGCAGGAGCCAGGAGCGTCTTCCCAGTCTGCCCTGACCCTACCTGGCCGGAACCAGGGGACTTGAGCCATCGCTCCAGTCTGCCCTAACCCTACCTGGCCGGAACCCGGGGACTTGAGCCATCGCTCCAGTCTGCCCTAACCCTACCTGGCCGGAACCCGGGGACTTGAGCCATCGCTCCAGTCTGCCCTGACCCTACCTGGCCGGAACCCGGGGACTTGAGCCATCGCTCTCCCAGGAAGCTGGAGTCAGACATGGAGCTGGGCCTGGACCCCACACCGACGTGGATGTGGGTGTCTTCACCACTAAGCCAAACACTTGCCCCTGCTTGGGATTTATTTAAAAGGTGGTGGACAGCGATGTCGCCTATCCACTGGCTCACTCCTCAAATGCCCACGGCAGCCGGGGTGGAGCCAGGCTGAAGCCAGAAGCCAGGAACCCCATCTAGGTCTCCCACACACATGGTGGGGATCACCCAGAGCCTCCCAGGCACACTGGCAGGAAGCAGGGTTGTAAACAGGAGCAGGTGGGAGTCAGCCAGGCATGCCAAGGGGTGGCTGAACCTGCCTCTCACTGCCCCTCCCCCATTTATTTTTTAACAAGGTGCAGCATGTCTGGGTGTTAATGCAAATGATCAAGGCTTAGGGGGCTTCAGACCGGGACAGCAGGTTTCCCAGGGCTGGGCGGGGGTCTCTGTCCCTCCACCCACACAGCGGGCACCTGGGTTCCAGTTCTGCCTTTACCAAGGCACTCACCTGGACGGGGTAAGAGCAGCCCGGCCTGCACGTCTGTGAAGTGCCGGGCATTCCAGTGGCCACCACACGCAGGCTTCCTACACCCACAGCAGGTGTCACGGGGCTCCCAGCGGCCTGGCCTGGGAAGGACCCCAGGAAGGGGGCCCTGTCACTGGGGCTGGGGTCCGGCACCGGCCAGCTGGACACCGGCCTGGCCTGTGATGCCGCTCCCCTCCTCGGCTCGGGGAGCACCCATAAAGCACAGCCGAGCCACAGAAGGCCGTGCCCGGTCACTCACAGGGCTGGCTGCCGCAGGCTCTGCCCCTGGACCAAGGCCTCCCCAGCTTCTGGGGGAGCGGCCGGGTGCAGGGGGAGTCACGGAAGGGGCCCCTCTCCGCCCAGCTCCCCGCCTCGGCTCAGGGCATACCCTCGGAGCCCCCTGGACCTGCGCGGGGCCGCGGGGTCGCCCAGGTGAGGGGGGTGGGCGGGGCCAGAGCACGCGAGCCTCCCGGCCGCTCACGCGCGGACCCTGCGGGGGGCGCTGGCTCGGCCCCGCCCCGCGCGCCCCCGCCGCGGCCGGCGCGCGCTCCCGGGAGGCGGCGGCGGCGGCGGCACAGCACCGGTAGCATCGGCAGCAGCCCCCGGCGGCCTCGGGCGGGGCCGGCCGGACGGACAGACGGACAGAGGGAGCCGCGGACGCGCGGCCCGCCGGGGCCGGCCATGGAGGGCGCCTCGTTCGGCGCGGGTCGCGCGGGGGCTGCCCTGGACCCCGTGAGCTTCGCGCGGCGGCCCCAGACCCTGCTGAGGGTCGCGTCCTGGGTGAGTCGCCCCGGCCTCGGGTCCCGCCTCGCCCCCGCGCCCCACCGCTCCCGGCCCCTCGCCCCCGGCCCCTCAACCGCATCCTCGCCGGCCCCTCCCCCGCCGGCCGCAGGTTGGGGTGACGTCACCGGGCTGGGCGCGCCCACCTGCGGTGGGGGAGGGGCGGGCGGTGAGAGAGGGACCTTGAGAGGTCACCGCCGGTCGCCCCTTCCCACCCCCCAGCTCTCCGTGCTCCGTGTCCTCCCGACCTGGTAGCGGGCACGGGGTGGGATTCTCGGAGGGGCTGGGCGCCGAGCCCCGGCGCGAGGAGGGGGCTACGGGAGCCGAGAGGTACCGAGCAGCGCCGTCCCCCCCCCCCGGCCCGCTCGCGTCCTCCAGGCTCCTTGGGAGGGAGCCGCTCCCCCACCCCCGTCCAGGTGCGAGTTGAGGGAGGGGCGACTGTGCGTGGGAGGGCTTCCTGGAGGCGGCGTGGGAGCGCCAGGTTGGGGGCGGCCTCGGGGGCACCCCAGGACCGGCGCCGCGGCAGCCGCACCTCCGGCCAGGGTGGAGGAGGGCGGTGGCCGCGCTGGGAGAAGGGGCGGGGTCTTCCGTTGCCGTGACCCTGGCCAGACCCAGCTCGGGGACCGGTGGACCACTCTCGGGGCCCGCGCCCCCGGCTCCGGCGTCCCGAGCTGGGCTGGACAGCGGCGATGAGGCTGGGACGGAGCGGGGCTTTTGCCGCGGACAGCGCGGGGGTCGCTCGCAGCCGGGGGGCGGCCGGCGCCCGGGAACGGTGGTCACGCTCAGGCGGGGCCCTCCCTCGCGGGCGGGGCTGCGTGGACGCGCCCCTCCCCGGCGCTGCAGCCCTTGAGTTCCGGATCAAGGTGACAGCTTCGGTCCGCACCGTCGGGAGTGGCCGCGGAGCGGGGGCCCCGGGTGTGCCCGCGTGTGAGGGGGGTCTGCGTGGACTGCGCGAGCGGCCCGGGAGGGCGCGGGCCCCTGACGCCGCCCACTGCCCGCAGGTGTTCTCCATCGCCGTCTTTGGGCCCATCATCAACGAGGGCTACGTGAACGCGGACAGCGGCCCGGAGCTGCGCTGTGTCTTCAACGGCAACGCAGGCGCCTGCCGCTTCGGGGTGGTGCTTGGCCTCGGGGCCTTCCTCGCCTGCGCCGCCTTCCTCTTCCTGGACGCGCGCTTCCAGCAGATCAGCAGCGTCCGAGACCGCCGTCGGGCCGTGCTGCTGGACCTGGGCTTCTCAGGTGGGCGGGGCCTCGCGGAGGGGCGGGGCCTCGCAGGGAGGCAAGCGCCGCGCAAAGGGCTGGGGGCGGGTCCGGGGCGGAGCCTCGCAGAGGAGCGAGCGCTGTGCAAAGGGCCGGGGACGGGGCCTCGATGGGAGGCGGGGTCGGGCCCTGGAGTACGGAGCGCCTCTCGCGGCTAGGGGCGGGGCCGGGGCGGGGCCTCGCGGAGGGCGCAAGCGCCGCTCCGGGGGCCGGGGCGGGGCCGGGGCGGGGCCTCGGGGCGCGCGCCGCGCCTGGGGGCGGGGCCTGGGCGGGCGAGGCTCCTCAGGTGGGAGCGCTGCGAGCGCGCGCGTGGCGGGGCGTCGGTGGGGCGCGCTCGTTTCCGCGCTGACGGCCGCCGCCGCCTCAGGTCTCTGGGCGTTCCTGTGGTTCGTGGGCTTCTGCTTCCTCACCAACCAGTGGCAGCGCACGGCGCCCGGGCCCGGCGCGGCGCAGGCGGGGGACGCGGCGCGGGCCGCCATCGCCTTCAGCTTCTTCTCCATCCTCAGCTGGGTGAGTGCGGCCCGGGACGGCGGGCGGGCGGGCGGCCGGGCCGCCCCGGGCCGCCCCCGGCTGACCCCGCTCCCTGCTAGGTGGCGCTCACCGTGAAGGCCCTGCAGCGGTTCCGCCTGGGCACCGACATGTCGCTCTTCGCCACCGAACAGCTGGGCGCCGGGCCGGGCCAGGCCTACCCCGGCTACCCGGTGGGCAGCGGCGTGGAGGGCACCGAGACCTACCAGAGCCCGCCTTTCACCGAGACCCTGGACACCAGCCCCAAAGGCTACCAGGTGCCCGCCTACTAGGGGGCGGCAGGTGGGGCCCCGGGCTCCAAAGCCACCCCGCCCACGCAGGCTCCAAGGGCTCCGGGGCACCCCTCGGGTCCTTGCTGCGCAGCCCACTGTGGGCCCTCCGGGGCCGAGAGGGAGTGGCCTCTGGGGTGCCCGGGCTGTCCCCAGGCCTGAGGTCCCGAGGCGGCGGCAGTGGCGCAGCCCAGGGCACACGCGCTGCTGCCCGGAGTGGACTCCCCTCCCGGGCCGGCTCGCCAGGGGCTCACTGCCCGCTCTGCTGCCAGGTGCAGGGGCTGCCCAGGGGCGGGGACAGCGCCCCTCCCAGGGCCGGGCACGGCGGCCGCTGGCCCACCTCCCGCGTCCTCGTCGTGGTGGTCTGTTGTCCGCAGCCCCCCTGCCTTTGCGCTCTCAGACTGGCTGGTGCAGCCCGGCCCTGCCAGTGCTGGGACTGTGCCCCATCTGCAGGTGTCACTCGTCGTGCCCTCGGGCTCTCCCTCTGTAGCCCTGCCCAAGCCCCTGCCCCCCGTCCTGCTCCTTCCCTGAGGCCGGGCCTGGGGCCAGGCCGGGCAAGCCCCTGCGAGCAGAGATGCGCCAGGCTCCCTCTGTCCAGGGGCCCCCGGAGGCAGCCGGTCCACGCTCACCTCCCTGCCTTGGCTTCCCAGACGAACCCCTCCCCGCCTCGTAGCCGACCACCCGTGCATCGCTCGAAGCTGGCTTTTCGCGTTAAGTCCGGCCCCCAGTGTGGTTGCCGCGTGTCATTCTCACGGACAGTCGAGTGACAGCCCCTGTGCACTGTAGCGTAGACCAGTTAGGTGTGGATTCACGTGACCATGTTTACAGTTTTGTATATATCCCCCCCGCCCCCGACAGCATCCGTGACGGTGTATCCCAGCGTCCCGTGTTCTAACCACAACTTCTTTACAATAAAGACTGTAAATGAGTGACCGTGCCCTGGCTACTCCTGGAAATCATTTCTACCCCAGGAGGGGCCGAGGGGTGGCGCTACGAGGTGCCGGGGCCCACTATTCAAGAAGGGACCGGAAGATGGAAGCCAGGCCAACTCCCGGGTTCTGGGGGTCTCGTCCACAAGCCCCACCACCCAGCACAGTGATCTGGGCAAAAACTCCGCCTCTCAGAACAGGATCACAGGGCCAGCACTGGCATAGCGGGTACAGCTGCCGCCCATAGCACCGGTGTCCCACACGGGCACTGGTTCAAGTCCCGGCTGCTCCACGTCAGAGCCAGCTCTCTGCTAATGCACCTGGGAAAGCAGCGGAGGACGGCCCAGCTCCCTGGGTCCCTGCCACCAACGTGGGAGACGGATGAAGCTCCTGGCTTCCGCCTGGCCCAATCCCAGGCGTTGCAGCGTGAACCAGAGGATGGAAGATTGTCTCTCTCTGTCTTTCTCTCTTTCTCTGTAACTCTGACTTTCAAATAAGTAAATAAATCTTTTTTAAAGATATTTTATTTATTTAAGAGGCAGAGTTAGAGAGAGAGAGGCAGAAAGAGAGGTCTTCCATCTGCTGGTTTACTCCCCAGATGGCTGCAATGGCTGGAGCTGCACCAATCCAAAGCCAGGAGCCTCCTCCAGGTCTCCCACGCAGGTGCAGGGGCCCAAGGACTTGGGCCATCTTCTCCTGCTTTCCCAGGCCATAACAGAGAGCTGGATCGGAAGTGGAGCAGCCAGGACTAGAACCGGCACCCATATGGGATGCCAGCACTGCAGGTGGCAGCGTTACCTGCTAAGCCACAGTGCTGGCTCCGTAAATAAATCTTAAAAAAAAAGGCTCAAGATGGAGTGGCGCTCACGGCTTCTGCCCTTTTCCATAAGGAATGCTTTGTGGACCCAGGGTCCTCTTTGAAAGTGGGTTCCTGGGGTGTGGGCAGCGGGCTAGGCCACCACTTGTGATGGCAGCATCCCATAGCAGAGTGCAGGTCGAGTCCTGGCGGCTGTGCCTCCAATTCCGCTTGCTGTCGTGTGACTGGGAAAGCAGTGGAGGGACTCCCGGCTTCAGCCTGGACCAGTCCTTGATGTAGATCCTTTAAAAAGAAATTGCGTTTGAAAGGCAGAGTTACCAAGAGAGGCAGAGCGAGAGAGGTCTTCCATCTGCTGGTTCACTCCCCAGTTGGCCGCTATGGCCGAAGCTGGGCTGATCCAAAGCCAGAAGCCAGGAGCTTCCTCCAGGTCTCCCACGTGGGTGCAGGGGCCCAAGGACTCGGGCCATCTGCTACTGCTGGATCTGAAGTGCAGCAGCTGGGACTTGAGCCAGTGGCCGTATAGGATGCCGGCGCCACAGAGGGTGGCCCTGGAACGTGGCTTCTTAGGGCTCGGGCTTTGCGGCATTTCCGCTCCGTCCCTCCCCGTGTGTCCCGCCGGCCAGGAGCTTGTCTGCGTTTCCAGTACCTGACTCTACACGTCTGTGTGGTCCCCGGGAATCTGCCGCTGCGGTCCAGCGGCAGTAATCACTCAGAATACCATGCAGCCAGCCTTGATCTGTTTCCAAAGTGTTCTAGCAGCCTTAACAGAAATGGCACCCGTTAGATAAAAATAGTTCCTCATTCTGTCCCCAAATTGCCTGTTCTAGACAGTTCCTGTAAGTGCAGTCATAGGATGTCTTTCATTCTTTGACCCAGTAAAATGTTTCCACGTTCCTTCGGGCTGTAGCACCTGTCGGTGCCTTGTCCTCTATGGCCAAATGCTGTTGCACGCTCTGTCCATCCGCTCACCTGTTGCCGGACACTTCCGGCTATGATAACTAAGGCCCCTGTGGACATGGCGGACAAGTGTCTGAGTTCCAGCTTTCCTTTTTTTAAAAATTTTTTTAAAAGATTTTATTTATTTATTTGAGATAGAGAGGGGTAGTCAGAGAGGTCTTCCATCTGCTGGTTCACTCCCCAGATGGCTGCAATGGCCGGAGCTGCACCGATCCGAAGCCAGGAGCCAGGAGCTTCTTCCGGGTCCCCCACGCAGACGCAGGGGCCCAAGCACTTGGGCATCTTCTGCTGCTTTCCCAGGTGCATCAGCCAGAAGCTGGATCCGAAGAGGAGCAGCGGGGACTTGAACCGGCGCCCACTTGGGATGCTGGCACTGCAGGCAGTGGCTTCACCTGCTGCGCCTTGGCACCGGCCTCCATTTTTAATTTTCAAAGTCAGAGCCAGACAGGGCTAGAAGGACAGAGATCTTCCATCGCTGGTTCACTCTCCAAATGCCTGCAGCAGCTGGGGCTGGGCCAGGCTGGGCCGAGCCAGAACTCAATGCCAGTCTCCATGTGGGCGACAGGAGCCCAAGCACTTGACCATCAGCTGCTGGCTCCCAGGGTGCACGGCCGAGACACCCAGGGCTTCTGCTCTGGGCGCAGTGTTTCAAGGTTGTCTTCACCCCCACACCAAGCACCTGCCGCTCATTTCCGCTTCTTTTTGTGCACGCCTACGAGGGAGTTGAGGGTCACTCAGCAGCGTGTGGGCCTATGCTAACCACGTGGAGGAAGCTCTGCGGCCATTGAGAACGGGTCATTTGTGTGCATAGCGTGTTGCTCGCGTGTTCTGGCGTGTGATGTCACATTTCGAGTTGTGTGCACGCGGGTCTGGCTGCCTGTCCCCTCCCTGGGGCTGGGGAGTGTGGGTGTTCACAGCATTTGCTGTTGCTGGCAGTGCACAGGGAGTTTCTGTTTGCTGTGGGCTGATGTGTCTAGAATATTCCAGAAGGATCATGGTTGTCGTGGGCTCTTTTTTTTTTTTTGAGATCTTCAGTCTATTGGTTCACTCCCCAGAGGCCTCAGGCAGCCTGGGCTGGGCCAGGCAGAAGCCGAGAACAGGGAACTCAATTTGGGTCTCCTACGTGAGTGGCAGGAACCAAAGGACTTGAGACTTTACTGTCACCGTGGGTGCTAGAGTTAGAAGCACTGTGGGTTCAGCCTCCACTTGCAGCACTGGCATGCTGTATGGGTGCCGGTTCCAGTCCCGGCTGCTCCACTTGTGGTCCAGCTATTGCGCTGGGAAAGCAGCAGCAGATGGCCCAGGTGCTTGGGAGACCCAGAAGCAGCTCCTGGCGCCTGGCTTCAGCCACTGTGGCCATTTCGGGAGTGCGTCAGCAGGTGGAAGACCTTTCTGTCTGTCCCTCCGTCTGCCTGTAACTCAACCTCTCTCATACATAAATAAGCTTTTAAAAGACAAAGCTTCAAAAGTCAATCAATAAAATAAATGTTATGAAGTGGAGGAGGGACTTCAGGCAGGCGTGGGCGTCGCAAGCCGCATCTCAGTGCTGCCCGGATGTCTGTGCCCTGGGTTTTCACTGTGCTCCGTTATTGTATCATTTGTTTAAGATGTATTCATTCACTTGAAAGAGTGACAGAGGACGAGAGACAGAGATCTTCTACCCTCTGGTTCATTCCGCTGATGGCCACAGTTGCCAGGGCTGGGCCAGGCCACAGCCGGGAGCCAGAAGCTTCTTCCAGGTCTCCCATGCGAGTAGCAAGGGCCTAGGCGCTTGGGCCGTCCTCTGCTGTCTTCCCAGGCCATGAGCAGGGAGCTGGATTGGAAGTGAAGCAGCCGGGACTCAAACTGGTGCCCGTACGGGAAGCTGACGGTGCGGGTGGCGGCCCCCTGATTGAGGCTCGTTAGTGTAGAGCACCCCTGTGATGATTAGGAGACAAGGAGACATGCCCACAGCACGCTCAGAGGTCACACGCAGGGTTGGAGGCGTGCGGGGAGGGAGGGAGGGGCCCACGGGCTCAGGTCTTCCTGGAGTCTGATTGGTGGTTTCAGAGCCACAGCCTGAGCTCCAGTCACAGCCTTTTTATTTTATTTTATTTTATTTTTTAAGATTTAGTTATTTGTTTGAAAGAATTACACAGAGAGAGGCACAAAAGGGAGATCTTCTATGCACTGGTTCACTCCCCAGATGGCCACAACGGCTGGGGCAGGGCCAGACCAAAGACTGGAGCCAGAAGCTTCCTCCAGGTCTCCCGCGTGGGTGCAGGGGCCCAAGGACTTGCATCATCTTCCGGTGCTTTCCCAGGCCACAGCAGAGCTGGGTCGGAAGTGGAGCTACGCCACGTGCCGGCAACTCCAGGTCAGTCTTGACAGGGGTCACCACAGTCTCTGCCCATTCCCTGTGACAGTGGGGTCAGCAGGTCAGCCACGCAGGCCACACCCAGCCAGCCCACAGGGAAACAGGTGCAGAAGGCGGAGGTGGGGATGAGCACAGTGAAGAATGAGGGCGGGCAGGTGCAGGTGTGGACCCAGTGGACACTGGGTCAAGGGTGACCAAGCCCTGCCCCCGGTATGCGGAAGTCCCACTGGCGCTGGGAATGCACACTGGGGAACCTAAGCCTAGCGTCCACCACAGCTCCTGTCTGCCCTCTGCAGCCGCGGAGCTCAGGCCCGCATCCTCCCCAGTTCTTGGTGCTGTCTGACTTCACAGGTTGGCCAGCCTGGCTGTTCTCACCTGCAGAGGGCAGTGTGGTGCAGTGGTCGGAACACTGCATGGGCCCAGAGGCCCAGGTGTGAGTGTTACCTCCTGGCTCCTTGGCAGGGTATCGGATCCTCATCTGTGGGTGAACCAAGTGTTAGCAGCTACTATTTTTTTTTTCTCATTTCTTTAAAGATTCATTTATTTATTTGAAAGAGTTACACAGAGAGAGAAGGAGAGGCAGAGAGAGAGAGAGAGAGAGAGAGAGAGAGAGGTCTTCCATCCGCTGGTTCACTTCTCAGCTGGCTGCAATGGCCAGAGCTGCACCAATCCGAAGCCAGGAGCCAGGAGCCTCCTCCAGGTCTCCCACGCAGGCAGCGGCCTAAGGACTTGGGTCATCTTCTCCTGCTTTCCCAGGCCACAGCAGAGAGCTGGATCGGAAGAGGAGCAGCCGGGAATTGAACCGGCGCCTATATGGGATGCCAGCACTGCAGGCAGCAGCTTTACCCGCTACGCCACAGCACTGGCCCTGAAACCTCTTTTTTTTGAGGACTCACTTCATTTGCTTATTATTTGTCTGGAAGAGATCTCCCATTTGCTTGGTCCACTCAGAATATCCACAGTGGCAGGGCTGGGCTTGACTGAAGCCGGGAGCCCAGAGCTCCATCCAGTCTCCCACGTGGGTCGCAAGGGCCCAAGGGCTTGAGCCAGCCTTGCACATTGGCAGGAAGCGGCATTGGAGGTGGGGTAGCCGGGACTCAGGTTGGCACGGATACAGGTGCAGGCTCAGTGGCCCGATCCACCGCGCCGGTGCTGGGCTGTTTCCCTAGTCACACGCGTGTATGTGTGTGTCTTGGCGTGTTTCTGAGTCGTTTTGGTTTCATCTGTGAGTTGTGTTTCATACCTGTCATTCACGTGTCTCCTACCTGTCGTTCACGTGTCTTGTGTTGATTTGTGGTGTTACTTGGACCTCCTGGTCTGAGTGTCACCGAGGTGTCACCTCTGTCACAGCAGAGTCATCGCTGATGCCACCCTTGTAGACCTCAGCCTCACGACTGGACTTCTGGTCTGAGGAGATCATTCCTAACTCCGTGATCATCACCAAGACATTGTCATGTTTTTTATTTTATAAATATTTAATTTCTTTTTTAAAGATGTATTTTAGGGTCTAGCACTGTGGCGTAGCAGGTAAAGCCACCACCTGCAGTGCTGGCATCCCATATGGGTGTCAGTTCGAGTCCCGACTGCTCCACTTCCCATCCAGCTCTCTGCTATTCCCTGGGAAGGCAGTAGAGGATGGCCCAAGTCCTTGGGCCCCCGCACCTGCGTGGGAGACCTGGAGGAAGCTCCTGGCTCCTGGCTCCTGATCGGCACAGCTCCGGTCACTGCAGTAAATTGGGGAGTGAACCAGCGGATGGAAGACCTCTCTTTCTCTCTTTCTCTCTCTCTCTCTGCCTCTCCTCTCTCTGTGTAACTATGAGTTACAGAGAGCAGAGGGGACAGAGAGAGAGAGAAAGATCTTCCATCCGTTGGTTCACTCCCCAAATGGTTACAAGGGCCAGGCTGAAGCCAGGAGCTTCTGGGCACCTGGGCCGTCTTCTGCTGCTTTCCCAGGTGCGTTAGCAGTGAGCTGGATGGGAAGCAGGTAGGTGGGTCTCGAACCAGTGCTCCTATGGGATGTCGGCATCGCAGGTGGCAGTTGATCCCACTGCACTACCACACTGGCCCCTGTTTAATTTGTTTTATTTAACCATTTTTTGGAAACAATTTTAGATCCACAGGAATTTGGAGGAAAAGTAAAAGCACAGTAAGCTCCATATGGGGACCTCCGGCACCGCGGCTATACGCTCGAGCCCACCGTGCACAGACCTCGGCGGAACCTGCCCCCGTGGGCGCCGTGTGCACTCGTGTGTACATGCCGTGTGCGCGCGGCCTGCAGTGGCTCCTACAGCTGCAGCCACTTCCACATCGCAGAGCTGTCCCACGAGCCCCCTCTGCCAATCACTCGTTTGTCTCATCTCTGCAACTGTGTGGTGCCGCGGTGCTGGCATCCCATATGGGCGCTGGTTCGAGTCCCCGCTGCTCCACTCCTGATCAGGTCTCTGCCGATGCCTGGAAGGCCATGGAGGATGGCCGAGTCCTTGGGTCCCACACGGGGAGACCTGCAGGAAGCGCCTGGCTCCTGGTTTGAAATTGGCTCAGGTTTGGCCATTTGGCCATTTGGGGAGTGGACCAGCAGATGGCAGACCTCTCTGTCTGTACCTCTCTCTGTAGCTCTTTCAAATGAATAATATAAGCTTTTAAAAAAAACCAAAAACACCACTTGGTGGAGCCGCACCGAAGCCTCATGCCACCGGCTTCCGCCTGCCTGGCTGGTTGGCTGCTTCGTCGTCCCCCACCGGTCTAGCAGTCCACCCTGCTGGGGGCATTTCGGCTGCGATTGTAGGTGGAGCTGCCCTGGTGCCTCAAGACGGCCTCCCAGTGGTGTGAGTGTATTTCTGCGGCACTGGGCTAAGAAACAGCCAGCCGTTTGGCAGTGTGTCGCCCTCCTCTCTGAGCAGGGTTCTGACGGGACAGGCTGTGGGCACTGCGGTGTTGTCACCCTGCGCCCGGGGCACTGTTGATGCCGGGCTGTGTGTGTGTGTGTGTGTACACGCACATGCGTGCGCCCACATTCCCTTCCTGAGCTTTGGAGTTGGAGGTCTTTGTATGCACTTAGCCTCGCTGTTCTCACCACACGTGATTCCCAGTCGCTCTGGCCCCAGGAATCCTGTGGGCGTCTCTGCTCTCACACTGGAAGTGTTGAGGGGTCGGCAGTATACCGGCGGCAGAGATGCCTGCCTCGGGGGCCGGCGACGCACCCGTGGCTCCCCCGGCTCCCGTGGCTCCCCCCGGCTCGCGCTCCGATGGCACTGCTCCGGCGGCAGAAGTGATGCTGTGTTCTTGCCGGTCCTCTCCGTGATGCCCGGTCACCCGTCACTGGGGACATCGAGTCTGATTAAGATGAGGTCCAGCAGGACTCTCCGTTTGGAAGTCACTCTTTGCCCCTCTGTAACCGGGGAGTGCTTTGTGGAGTGGTCTTCCCAGGTCTCCTGGTACTTCCGTCTTTACACCGTGGGTTTGTGAATTCCTGCTTCACACATGGCTGTAATGCGTTACTGTCAGCATTGTTTATTCATTGTGTAAAATGCACATAACGGGGCTGGCACTGTGGCGCAGCAGGTTAAAGCCCTGGCCTGCAGTGCTAGTGTCCCGTATGGGCACCAGTTCAAGTCCCGGCTGCTCCACTTCCCATCCAGCTCCCTGCTAATGCACCTGGGAAACAGCAGAAGCCCCGAGTCCTTGGGCCCCTCCCCCACGTGAGATGTGGAAAAAGCTCCTGGCCCCTGGCTTTGGCCTAGGCCAGCCCTGGTCATTGTGGCCATTTGGGGAGTGAACCAGTGGATGGAAGACCTCTGTCTCTCCTCTCTCTCTCTTTCAAATAAATAAAATCTTAAAAATAAAAAAAAAAAACCAATGTTGAAAAAACATGCACATAACAAAATTTACTTCTTTATCCGCTGGTTCACTCTCCAAACGGTCCCCAGAGCTGGCCAAGCTGAAGCCAGGATTTCCATCTGAATCCCCCATGTGGGCGGCAGGGGCCAAGCACTGTACCATCACCTGTTGCCATGCAGATGCACCAGCAGGAAGCTGGACTGGAGGCGGAGTAGCCAGGACTTTATTATTATTTTTTAAAATTTATTTATTTGAAAAAGTTACAGAGGAGAGGCAAGAGAGAAAGAGAGATCTTCCATCCGCTGGTTCACTCCTCAAATGGCCACAACAGCCAGGGCTGGGCCATGCCGAAGCCAGGAGCCAGGAGCTTCTTCTGGGTCTCCACATGATTGCAGGAGCCCAAGGACTTGGGCCATCTTCCACTTCCCAGGCCATAGCACAGAGCTGGATCAGGAGAGGTGTGGCCAGGACCCAAACAAGTAGGCCGTCCTCCACTGCTCTCCCAGGTGCATTAGCAGGGAGCTGGATTAGAAGCGAAGCAGCCGGGACTCAAACCAGCGCCCATATGGGATGCGGGTGCTGCAGGTAGTGGCTCTACCACTGCACGCGACGCTGGCCCCAGCAGCCAGGACTTGAATCCAGGCACTCAGGTACAGGCTGTGGGCATCCCCTCTTCCGCCCACTCTAGGAAACATCTTGTGTTCTCTGCCTTAGGGGAACAAGGCCAATGGGCTGACCACTTCTATTTGTGTTTGGAACACAAAGGGGCGACCCGGGTCTGGTCCCCTCCCCCTTACCTTCCTGGCTCTGCCCTCTTGCTGGGGTGCATCTCCAGTGGCCCTTCTCTTGCTCCATGGATGTGGACATTCTCAAAGGAGGGTTTCACTAGGACACGGGTGCCCAGCCCAGTGTGACTGTCCCCAGAGGCTTGGCCATGGCTAGATGCCCCCATCCCTCCCTCCTAGGGCCTGGGTTTGGCTGCTGCTTCCCGCCAGCCCACCACGGCTGCCCAGCTGTCCCCCCTGGGCCTTCCTCCACACCAGTGCCGCCTGGCCAGCTGCCGAGCTGCACTGTGATGCGTGTCCACACCCTGGCGTCAGGATACACAGAACACAGAGAAGCTCAGAACACCAGTGACGTGCAGTATTGCAAAATAAATTTATTTGAAGATAAACTCTTATAAAAGGTCAGAGGCAACTTGAGATCCCAGATTCAGCTTGTCTCATAAAAAGATACAACTTCAAGTAGCACAATTTCATGTCTGGTTTTAATCCTGAACATTCTAGAATCACAAAACAGCCACCTGTTTACACGACACTCAGTACCGGACTCCAGCACCAGCGGATCCACAGCTTCTGGCTTTGGGGGTTTCAGGGCTGCAGCCCGATGCGGGAGAGCCCAGATGGGACTGCCGTGGCCTCAGGTGGTGACCGGTACGGCCTGGGCCTCGGCCTCTCCCTCTCCCGCACGCCCAATCGCACGTGAATCCAAACCAAGCCGGCCTGGTACTGAGGTGGGTGGAGCCTCGGTGGGACCTGTGCTGACGGCAGAGCGGACCTAGCAATGCCCTGGCAGGGGGACGAGAGGCCTGGCTGCCGGGAAGAGGGGAGGCCGATGGTGGGACAGCTCCTGCCCACGCTGGCGGGAGCTACGTGATGATCCGGGCGATGGCTTGCAGGGAGGGGAAGTCACCGTCCCGGGCGGCGTGCAGCGCCTGGTGGCTGCTCACGTCGCCCTGAGCCAGCACCTGCTGGCAGGTGGGGCACACACAGCAGTCCAGGCCCGCCTGCTGGGTGCTGGCCTGCCACGCACTCTTCTTGTTCTTCTTGGACTTGGCGCCGGGGGGCCTCTCGCGGCTGCGGAAGTCTGTGTGCGCAGACAGCAGCTCCTGCTGCTTGGCCGTGTCCGGCAGCAGCACCAGCAGCTCGTTAAAGATCTTCTGGAAGTTCTCCCCCAGCAGGTCCCGGCAGCTCTTGTAATACTGGGCTGCAGACACCATGCCCTGCCAGGGGGAGCCAGGCTGCGACTCAGGCCCAGGCCCGCCTCCCCTCTCCCCCCACCTCACCTGGATGAACTACCCCTCCCCAGCCACCCCCTGACCTGTCTCCCCCTCACTTGTCTGAATCCCTGCTCCCCCAGCCTCCCCATGCTGTACCCACCTGTCTGAAGTCCCCCTCCCCCAGCCGCCCCACGCCCCTCACCTGACTCCCCTCCCCCAGCCGCCCCACGCCCCCCTCACCTGACGCCCCTCCCCCAGCCGCCCCACGCCCCCCTCACCTGACGCCCCTCCCCCAGCCGCCCCACGCCCCTCCCCTGACTCCCCCTCCCCCAGCCGCCCCACACCCCCCTCACCTGACGCCCCTCCCCCAGCCGCCCATGCCCCCCTCACCTGACGCCCCTCCCTCAGCCGCCCCTCACCTGTCTGAACTCCCCAGAGTGGTTCTTGAACTTGCTGAAGCGGGCCTCGTCACTCTGCAGGAAGTCCTTGATGGACTGGATGAGCTGCAGGTTCCTTTCTCGGAAGTTCTCGGGCACCAGGTAAGCCCGTGGTGTGGGTGTCAGCCTGGGTCTGGGGTCAGGAGGTGAGGAGGTGGAGACTTCAGCCTTCGGGGCTGCCCAAGGGAAGGGCACCCTTCCGCTGGCCCCGGAGGCAGGAGGCCGGGGAGCCACCCACTTACGCTTTCATGGTGGCGGCCGGGCCAGGGACGCAGGGTAGGTGGGGGCCAGGCAGGAGGCCGGAGAAGCCGGGTGGTGGTTTGCTGACGGGGGGCGCCAGGCCTGGGGGGGGCGGGGGCGGGGTGCTCTTTAGGAGCAGTGCGCTGTTGAAGCCTGCAGGAGCGAGAGACCCAACACGTCGCCCATGGGCCGGGCCCAGGGCACGGCAAGCCTCGGCTTGCGCTCGGGGGCGTCTGCCCTGGAAGGTGCTGGTGTGTGGCTCCTCTCAGACAGCAGGTGACACAGAGCGGTCACGTGGTGGCCTTGGTGACTGACCCGGCTCAGGACGCCCTGTCCACCCTTCCCCCCAGGCCAGCCCCTTTCCTGATACCCAACGTGTACCTGGGGGAGGGGGCGTCCTAGAGGGGCAGGGGCCTCCGAGTGCCGGGAAGTCCTCCTGGGGTGTGGGGCAGGGGAGGGGCCCCAGGGGCCGCGACAGCCCAGGGGGCTCCTTGGGGGTGCTCCGTGCTGGGGCCGGCCCCTCCGCGTGTCCATTGACGACAGTCACCGGCCCTTCGGCTCCGCTGCCAGGGCCTTCCAGGGCCTGCTCGGCCCCAGGGGGCTTGGCACTGCCGTCAGGGGGCAGTGGTGGGGAGGAGGCAGCGGGCTTCTCAGAGCCCACTTTCTTCTTCTTGCCGAGCTTGGTGGAGGTGGGTCCCAGCAGGGCCGCGACAGGGACGGTGGCAGGCGTGCTCCGCAGCTCCTGGGCGGTGACGCCACCGCCCTCCTCCTCCGCGCACGGCGCGCCACCCCGTCGGCCGCCCCGGCTCCCCTTCCCGGCCTTCCTTGGGGGCTGGCTGCCCCCACCAGCAGCCTGCGCCCCCTTCTTGCCGCAGCTGCTGTTCCAGGCAGAGAGGAGGCTGGGGGGCGCGGCGCTGGGCTTGGCCACCGAGGACACCAGGGCGGGGAAGTCCTCCTCCTGGAAGGCCTTCTTGCCCCTGGCGGGAGCCGGGTACGCCAGCGCCAACCCCACAGAGCCCGACGCTGCTGCCGCGGAGCAGGCGGAAGAGCTGGAGGCACTCAGACTGGGGAAGTCTTCGTCCTTGAGCTTGGGCGTGGGTGGCGGGAGGGAGCTGGGTCCAGGGAGGGGAGAGCCGTCAGCAGCTCCCCAGGCCTGCCCAGGTGCCCCAGAGCCTCACCCCCGTTCCCCCACCTACCTCGGAGGGGCGGCCCCTGGGGCTGGCCCTGCAGCTGGGAAGGCTTCTTGGCTGATGGGACCATTGGCTGAGGCTTCCTTGGGGCCTACAAGGCAGGAAAGAGTGAGGGGCACAGGGCAGGCCCCGGGGGGGATCGATGGACATCAGGCCTCCGGTCGGTGTGGCCTGTGGACCTAGGCAGAGCCGCAGGCAGTGGGGTGGGGCTGGCTCACCTGGGCCTTCCCCCTGAGGCCGGGGCAGGCGGCGGGCACCGCGGGGCTCCTCCTGGCCCCGAGCGGCCGCCTCCTCCCTCTTGGCCCTGCCGCCTTCCTCCCGGTCCTCGCTCCTGCGGGGCTCCTCCTGCGGCTGCGCAGCCACCGAGGCCCGGAGGGCAGCCGCCACTTCCCGGTCCTCTTCCTCCCTGGACAGGAAGTCCGGCCTCAGGCGGGGCCAGGGCCTGGGGCCAGTCCCTGTGTGTGCCTGCCCACTGGCACCCCGGCACCAAGATCCCCAGTAACTCGGCCCCCCTCACCCACCCAACCGCTAGTCAGGGGGACACAAGCGGGAAGAGGAAGACCTCCTGCTCCCTGGGGAGCCTGCTCGGGACCCAGCAGCTCTGGCCAGCGCCCTCGCCCTGTGCCTAGTCCCAGCTCCACCTTGGGGGAGGAGCTAGAAGTCAGAGGCACGCACATCCTCCCACCTCTAGTACCTCCAGCTTCCTCGGCGGCTCTGCTGGGCTCCGCGCCCACCAGCCCGGCCTGCTCGGCCCTGGCGGTTGTACCTGTCCACCTCCTCGTAGTCCTCGCCACTGACGACCCCTGTGGCCAGCACACAGCCTGTCACTGCCCTGCACCTGGGGAGGGCAGGGGGCCTTGCCCGCCATGACCTGCGACCCAAGTCCCAGAGCAGCACAGTGGGAGAGGAAGGGCGGCCCCACTGTCCCGACTCAGGCTGGGGCCCAGATGCCACAGCAGTGAGCAACGCCAGCCGGCGCTGGTCCCACGCTGACGGGCGGGGCTCAGGTACCTCCCGTGGCCCCGCTGAACCACGGGGACTTGGACCTGGCTCTGGGGCATCCAGAACAGGGGCCCATGCCCCGTCAGTGTCCCCCCCACCCCCCCGGGGGCCCGTGCCCCGGGCGCCCGGCTCACCCTCGCTGCGGCGCGTGTGCCGCGGCGCATAGCTGAACTGCAGGTCTATCTGGCGGTTCTGGCGGGCCTCGGCACGGCTGCGGCTGTGGCAGGCCGTCCTGTGTGCCTTGAGGTCGATCTCGGTGCGGAAGGCGTGGGTGAACTGCTCGCCGCTGCAGCGGCCCTCCTCACACAGGAAGTGCTTCTCTCGGAAGTGCTCCCGCAGGTAGGCGTAGTCGCTGGGGGGACAGGCTGTGCGTGGGCGCCAGGGCCTCCCTGCCCAGCCAGGCCTGCCTGTAGTAGTCCTGCCCCGTCTGCCCCACACCTGTAGTAGTCCTGCCCCGTCAGTGTCCCCCCCACCTGTAGTAGTCCTGCCCCGTCTGCCCCCCACCTGTAGTAGTCCTGCCCCGTCTGCCCCCCACCTGTAGTGGTCCTGCCCCGTCTGCCCCCCACCTGTAGTGGTCCTGCCCCGTCAGTGTCCCCCACCTGTAGTGGTCCTGCCCCGTCTGTCCCCCACCTGTAGTGGTCCTGCCCCATCAGTGTCCCCCACCTGTAGTGGTCCTGCCCCGTCTGTCCCCCACCTGTAGTGGTCCTGCCCCATCAGTGTCCCCCACCTGTAGTGGTCCTGCCCCGTCTGTCCCCCACCTGTAGTAGTCCTGCCCCGTCTGCCCCCCACCTGTAGTGGTCCTGCCCCGTCAGTGTCCCCCCCCACCTGTAGTGGTCCTGCCCCGTCTGTCCCCCCACCTGTAGTGGTCCTGCCCCGTCTGTCCCCCCACCTGTAGTAGTCCTGCCCCGTCTGTCCCCCCCACCTGTAGTAGTCCTGCCCCGTCAGTGTCCCCCCACCTGTAGCGGTCCTGCCCCGTCAGTGTCCCCCCCCACCTGTAGCGGTCCTGCCCCGTCAGTGTCCCCCACCTGTAGTAGTCCTGCCCCGTCAGTGTCCCCCCACCTGTAGTGGTCCAGCCCCGTCAGTGTCCCCCCCCACCTGTAGTGGTCCTGCCCCGTCCCCCCCACCTGTAGTAGTCCTGCGCCCCGTCGGCGTCACAGAAGTGGCAGAAGTAGTGGTCGCGGCGCAGGTGTTTGAGCAGCTCGTCATTGTCCAGGTAGCGCTCGTCACAGAACTTGCAGAGCGGGTGCCCGCGGTGGGACGTGTCGTCGGGGTCCCCCTGCATGCGGTGCCGGGCCAGGTCCTTGCGCGAGTACCACTTGCGCTCGTATGTGAAGATCTGCAGGACAAGGGGCAGGTCCTGATGGCCGCGGTGCCAGCTGTGCTGCGGAGGAACCATGGAGCCCACACGGCCACCGGGGGCCCAACCCGAAGCTACCCCAGGCCACCCCAGCCGAGGGGCCGCTCCCCCACAACCCGGGGTCCCAGGAGGCCAGGCCATCCCAGCCGAGGGGCCTCCCCCCCACCCATGGGGTCCCTGGTGGGCCGGACCACCCCAGCCGAGGGCCTCTCCCCCACCCATGGGGTCCCTGGTGGGCCGGACCACCCCAGCCGAGGGCCTCCCCCCCACCCATGGGGTCCCTGGTGGGCCAGACCACCCCAGCCGAGGGGCCGCCCCCACAAGCCGGGGCCCTGGTGGGCCGGGCCACCCCGCTGAGGGCCCCCCCCACCCATGGGGTCCCTGGTGGGCCGGGCCACCCCGCTGACGGCCCCCACACCCACGGGGGCCCCGGTGGGCCGGGCCACCCCACACCCACGGGGGCCCCGGTGGGCCGGGCCACCCCACACCCACGGGGGCCCCGGTGGGCCGGGCCACCCCACACCCACGGGGGCCCCGGTGGGCCGGGCCACCCCACACCCACGGGGGCCCCGGTGGGCCGGGCCACCCCACACCCACGGGGGCACCCACGGGCGCACCTTGAGGTGCTGCAGGCACAGCTTGCAGCAGAAGAGCTCGTGCTGTCGCCGCATGTGCTGCTCCAGGTCCCCGAAGAGGCCGAAGGGCGGCCGCTCAGGACACCGCGGGCACTCGTGCTGCAGCAGCTGCCTGGGGAGACACCGAGAGCCACCTGCTGTGCCAGACACCAGCGCCAGAGGCCAGCGAGGCTGAGAGGCGGGGTCTGACCTGCTGGCCTAGCACCGGAAGCCCGCGAGCTCCCGCCCCACAATGCACCTGCCACCTCACTGCCACCCCAGGAGGGTGCCAGAGCACCCCCGGGAAGGAGGCAGCCCTCCGGCACCCACGGTTGGTCTCTGGAGCCCCGAGAATGGATCCCTGGCACCCGCCCTGCCATCACTTCCTTGGGGCCATGGGAGTGCCCTGGCAGAGGTGAGGAGGGGGTGCCCAGCAGAGGTGAGGAGGGTGTGTCCGGCAGAGGTGAGGAGGTGAGGAGGGAGTGCCCGGCAGAGGTGAGGAGGGAGTGCCCGACAGAGGTGAGGAGGGAGTGCCCGACAGAGGTGAGGAGGGGGTGCCCGGCAGAGGTGAGGAGGGAGTGCCCGGCAGAGGTGAGGAGGGGGTGCCCGGCAGAGGTGAGGAGCTGAGCAGGGGGTGCCCGGCAGAGGTGAGGAGCTGAGCAGGGGGTGCCCGGCAGAGGTGTGCCCAGCAGAGGTGAGGAGGGGGTGCCCGGCAGAGGTGAGGAGGGTGTGTCCGGCAGAGGTGAGGAGGTGAGGAGGGAGTGCCCGGCAGAGGTGAGGGGGGGTGCCCGGCAGAGGTGAGGAGGTGAGGAGGGGGTGCCCGGCAGAGGTGAGGAGGGGGTGCCCGGCAGAGGTGAGGAGGGGGTGCCCGGCAGAGGTGAGGAGGTGAGGAGGGGGTGCCCGGCAGAGGTGAGGAGGGGGTGCCCGGCAGAGGTGAGGAGGTGAGGAGGGGGTGCCCGGCAGAGGTGAGGAGGTGAGGGGGGGTGCCCGGCAGACGTGCGGAGGGGTGCCCGGCAGAGGTGAGCAGGGGGTGCCCGGCAGAGGTGCGGAGGGGTGCCCGGCAGAGGTGAGGGGGGGTGCCCGGCAGAGGTGAGGGGGGGTGCCCGGCAGAGGTGAGGAGGTGAGGAGGGGGTGCCCAGCAGAGGTGAGGAGGGGTGCCCGGCAGAGGTGAGGAGGTGAGGAGGGAGTGCCCGGCAGAGGTGAGGGGGGGTGCCCGGCAGAGGTGAGGAGGGGGTGCCCGGCAGAGGTGCGGAGGGGGTGCCCGGCAGAGGTGAGGAGGGGGTGCCCGGCAGAGGTGAGGGGGGGTGCCCGGCAGAGGTGAGGGGGGGTGCCCGGCAGAGGTGAGGAGGGGGTGCCCGGCAGAGGTGAGGAGGGGGTGCCCGGCAGAGGCGAGGGGGGGTGCCCGGCAGAGGCGAGGGGGGGTGCCCGGCAGAGGTGAGGGGGGGTGCCCGGCAGAGGTGAGGGGGGGTGCCCGGCAGAGGTGAGGAGGTGAGGAGGGGGTGCCCGGCAGAGGTGCGGAGGGAGTGCCCGGCAGAGGTGAGGAGGGAGTGCCCGGCAGAGGTGAGGGGGGGTGCCCGGCAGAGGTGAGGGGGGGTGCCCGGCAGAGGTGCGGAGGGGGTGCCCGGCAGAGGTGAGGGGGGGTGCCCGGCAGACGTGCGGAGGGGTGCCCGGCAGAGGTGAGCAGGGGGTGCCCGGCAGAGGTGTGCCCAGCAGAGGTGCGGAGGGAGTGCCCGGCAGAGGTGCGGAGGGGGTGCCCGGCAGAGGTGCGGAGGGGGTTCCCGGCAGACGTGCGGAGGGGTGCCCGGCAGAGGTGAGAGGGGGTGCCCGGCAGAGGTGAGGAGGGGGTGCCTGGCAGAGGTGCGGAGGGGGTGCCCGGCAGACGTGCGGAGGGGGTTCCCGGCAGACGTGCGGAGGGGTGCCCGGCAGAGGTGAGAGGGGGTGCCCGGCAGAGGTGAGGGGGGGTGCCCGGCAGAGGTGAGGGGGGGTGCCCGGCAGAGGTGCGGAGGGGGTGCCCGGCAGAGCCCCTCACCTGTACAATGCAAACACCTTTCCATCTGCGAAGTAGATGTCGTATTTCTTCTCGTGCTGCAGCTGCTGGAGCGGGATCGTGGCGAAGGCGGGAAGCTTCTTCCCGAAGACCACCTGGAGGCGGGAGCAAGCGGAGCTGTGAGCAGGGTGGGGGAGCGGCACCTGAGAGGCGGCACGTGGGGGAGGGGGCTTCAGGCTCTGCCAGCAAGTGTGGGCAGGGGCCGGGCACCAGGCTCCCTCCGGGGAGTCCTCAGGACTGGCTGCTGGGACGGAGCCGCAATGCCCGGCCTCTCCACCAGGGGGCAGCCAGGCCACACGGCAAAGTGGCCGCAGTGCCTGGCCTCAGCCACACCCTGGAAGCAGACAGGGCCGGGCCGAGAGGGGGTCGCCGGCGAGGCTCTGACCCCTTTCCTGAGGAGCAGCAGGACGCGTTCCAGGACACATGAGGCCCCCCCCCCCCCCCCGCTTCAGGGCCTGGCCCCGCCCCGGTCAGCCCCTCCCCATGCCTCCATGAGGTCACAGGCCCAGCATCTGCGCTCAGCAGGCCCCTCGGGGGCGTCCAGCACCTGCTAGAGCCTGGCTCTCAAGATAGCCCTCCCTGCAGACCCGACCCTGCGTTACAGCCAGGTGGCCAGACCCCGGCCCGGAGCCCGGCACGCCCTTGGACAGGCCCCCCCCAGGTCAGCCTCCCCTCCCCACCTCCCTGAACCCTGCAGACCCGACCCTGCGTTACAGCCAGGTGGCCAGACCCCGGCCCGGAGCCCGGCACGCCCTTGGACAGGCCCCCCCCAGGTCAGCCTCCCCTCCCCACCTCCCTGAACCCTGCAGACCCGACCCTGCGTTACAGCCAGGTGGCCAGACCCCGGCCCGGAGCCCGGCACGGCCTCGGGCAGGCCCCCCCCAGGTCAGCCTCCCCTCCCCACCTCCCTGAACCCTGCAGACCTGACCCTGCGATACAGCCAGGTGGCCAGACCCCGGCCCGGAGCCCGGCATGGCCTCGGGCAGGCCCTCCCCAGGTCAGCCTCCCCTCCCCACCTCCCTGAACCCTGCAGCCCATCACGCGTGCTCAGCCCGTGGGGTGCTCCAAGGTCTCACCGGCACGCCCGGGCACGTCGATGTCACCCCCGGGCCCTCAGGCTTCACTGGGGAGGCTGTGTGGAGCCAGCACGACCAAGGACTTGGGCCAGCAAAGGCCTGGCCAGGGAGAGCAAGCCCACCCATACTCCCGGTCCCTGGTGGGCACGCTGTGTGGAGCCAGCATGACCAAGGACTTGGGCCAGCAAAGGCCTGGCCAGGGAGAGCAAGCCCACCCATACTCCCGGTCCCTGGTGGGCACGCTGTTCCCCCAGCAGAGTTCAGCCACGCCTGGGCCATGACAGGTGGCAGGCTGGAGACCAGTCCCGCCACACCCATCCTGAGGCCAGGCTGGAAGAACATGGCCCGGGGTCCCCGGTCCTGACACCCAGCCAAGCAGAGGCCCCTCCCTCTGTACCCCATCACACAGCGAGCGCTGGGGCCGTGCTCACCCCACATGGTCTCAAGTGGGGGTCTTGTTCCTGTGGACGCCTCACAGCCCCCACAGGCCCTGGCTGCTCCCCCCACTGGCTCCTCTCCCCCAGCCCCCACAGGCCCCGGCTGCTCCCCCCACTGGCTCCTCTGCCCCAGGCCCCGGCTGCTCCCCCAACTGGCTCCTCTCCCCCAGCCCCCACAGGCCCCGGCTGCTCCCCCCACTGGCTCCTCTGCCCCAGGCCCCGGCTGCTCCCCCAACTGGCTCCTCTCCCCCAGCCCCCACAGGCCCCGGCTGCTCCCCCCACTGGCTCCTCTGCCCCAGGCCCCGGCTGCTCCCCCCACTGGCTCCTCTCCTCCAGCCCCCACAGGTCCCGGCTGCTCCCCCCACTGGCTCCTCTCCCCCAGCCCCCACAGGCCCCGGCTGCTCCCCCCACTGGCTCCTCTGCCCCAGGCCCCGGCTGCTCCCCCCACTGGCTCCTCTCCCCCAGCCCCCACAGGTCCCGGCTGCTCCCCCCACCGGCTCCTCTGCCCCAGGCCCAGCCTTTGCGGGTCTCTGCACAGCCACTCAGGAGGCTGCCGGACAGAGCCCCCTCCCTGCTGGAAGGCCAGGGCCACGCCCCACTGCAGCTGCCAGGCGGCCGGGAACTCCCCACGGCCGCCAGCCAGCGCCCAAGCCCGGCACTCCGTGGAGGAGCAGCTTCCTTCCCCGGAGGGAACCCTCGCCAGGGACGCCCCCGTCCCCCTTCTGCCGTGGCTGCCGTGGAGACAGGCGGGCTGCAGGGAGCAGCCCCAGCTGCTCCCCCACACGGTGTGGCCAGCCTCCGCTCAGGGCGGCCTGAGAGACCAGAGGCCCAGGCCCAGGAGCAGGAGGGCTGACAGCACCCACGTGAAGGGGGCGGGACCAGGGCACAGAGGCCCTGGGGACAGCATGGAAGGAGGGAGAAGCCAGCAGCAGGTGCTGGTGCCGAGCACCGCCTTGTGCCGGCACAGGCCAGGAGGGGTGGCCCCACCGGGCACCTCTGAACCAGGTTGGGAGCAGGGGAGGGCAGACACTGCGTCCGCTCGTGAAGGGACAGGAAAGTGGCCACGGGCACCATAGTCCCTACGCTCAGCATGCTGGGACAGCTACACAGGCCAGGGCAGGAGCTGCTAACTGTGGTGGGCGGAGGCCGTGGGAGACAGGAAGCCCCACCCCTCTCCAAACAGGTAGACCCCGGGAGCTGATGACCGGGCAGCAGTACAGCTGGTGTGGCCAGTGTCCCTGTCCCTAGCGGAGGGGAGGCCAGTGGGTAGATAAGGGCAAGCAGCAGGCCGTGGCAGCCCCTCCCACCCTCCTTAGGGAGGCTGGGCTGCGGACAGGCGCTGGGGGCGGCGACAGCTCCAGGCCATCCCAGCCAGAGGGTCATGGCCCAAGGACAGGCACACAGGCCCAGGGCAGGTGAGTCAGCAAGTGACTGAAGGGGAGGGACACCCCTGGGGTCCCCAGGAGCAGGAGTGTGGGGGTGGCCTGGGGCCTTGTGTCCCCACACGCAGGGAGTGCTCAACAGAGCTGGTCCCAGCTCCCCAGGGAGCTCAGAGAGGCGCAGGCCAGGGCTGACCCCAGCCAGGGTCAGAGGGAGGGAGACCTGACTGGGCCAGCCAGGCCCCTGATGCTTCCCTTGCACTTCCTGCAGCCCGTCGGGCCAGGACGAGGTGGGCAGTGAGACTCCCACGGCACAAAGGCCTAGAACAGAGCGCGAGGGGCTCCACCGGCTGTGCCCCCAAAGCCCAGGGTCGCCGCTGCCCCCATCGGCTGTGCCCGCTTGGCTCCACCCCCAGCACCTGACCAGCAGCTGCAGGGCTACGTTTGCTCCCAGCCATTCCCAGTCCGGGCCTGCAGCCTGGAAGGAGGGGCCAGGGGCACAGACCGCGCCAACAGAGGCCCACCTGCTGCTCCCAATGTGTGCAACTGAGTCCCACGGGGAGGACACAGATGGGACAGGTTTGAGGCCGAAGGTCACCGGGGGACTTTCTGAGCAGGTATGTGACCAAGGATTCAGCAGGGGGTAGGAAGGCCAGGGTGGAGCTTCAAGTTCACGAGTGGGAGGTGAACAGGATGGATGGAGAGGGACGGAGAGCGCCAAGTGCAGTGGGCAGCAGCATCTCACCAAGCAGCAAGGCCCTAGGATCCACCCCCTGCTGCCCAGAAGAACCCCTGGCCAGCAGGGGGTGGCCAGCACCAAACCACACCCGAGCCACAGCCTGCTGACAGCTCACGTCCACAGCCTCTCCCCAGGGCCCTCCGAGGCTGTGCAGTCCAGCAAGAATGGACTACACAGCCACACACTGGTGGACGCCCGGCAGGCCAGGGCCATGTGTGTAAGGACCACACAGCACCGTCCATGAGGGTGGACGCCCGGCAGGCCAGGGCCCCGTCTGTAAGGACCACACAGCACCGTCCATGAGGGTGGACGCCCAGCAGGCCAGGGCCCCATCTCTAAGGACCACCACACCATCCATGAGGGTGGATGCCCGGCAGGCCCAGGCCCCGTCTGTAAGAACCTCCACAACACCATCCATGAGGGTGGACGCCCGGCAGGCCAGGGCCCCATCTCTAAGGACCACCACCACACCATCCATGAGGGTGGACGCCCAGCAGGCCAGGGCCCCATCTCTAAGGACCACCACCACACCATCCATGAGGGTGGACGCCCAGCAGGCCAGGGCCCCATCTCTAAGGACCACCACACCATCCATGAGGGTGGATGCCCGGCAGGCCCAGGCCCCGTCTATAAGAACCTCCACGGCACTGTCCACATAGTTGGACGCCCAGCAGGCCCGGGCCCATCTGTAAGGACCTCCACGGCACCGTCCACGTGGGTGGACACCCGGGAGGCTCGGGCCCCGTCTGTAAGGACCTCCACGGCACCGTCCACGTGGGTGGACACCCGGGAGGCCCGGGCCCATCTGTAAGGACCTCCACGGCACCGTCCACGTGGGTGGACACCCGGGAGGCCCGGGCCCATCTGTAAGGACCTCCACGGCACCGTCCGGCCAGGGCCCCATCTGTAAGGACCTCCACGGCACCGTCCACGTGGGTGGACACCCAGGAGGCTCGGGCCCCGTCTGTAAGGACCTCCACGGCACCGTCCACGTGGGTGGACACCCAGGAGGCCCGGGCCCATCTGTAAGGACCTCCACGGCACCGTCCACGTGGGTGGACACCCGGGAGGCCCGGGCCCATCTGTAAGGACCTCCACGGCACCGTCCACGTGGGTGGACACCCGGGAGGCCCGGGCCCTGCCTGTAAGGACCTCCACGGCACCGTCCACGTGGGTGGACACCCGGGAGGCCCGGGCCCCATCTGTAAGGACCTCCACGGCACCGTCCACGTGGGTGGACACCCGGGAGGCCCGGGCCCATCTGTAAGGACCTCCACGGCACCGTCCACGTGGGTGGACACCCGGGAGGCCCGGGCCCCGTCTGTAAGGACCTCCACGGCACCGTCCGGCCAGGGCCCCGTCTGTAAGGACCTCCACGGCACCGTCCGGCCAGGGCCCGTCTGTAAGGACCTCCACGGCACCGTCCGGCCAGGAAGGAAGCCACAGGTGTTCCGAGACAGCGGCCGCTGGAGTTGCATCGTGCAGCTTGCGAGGCTGGCCAGCAGGGCAGGCTCTGGCAAGCACAGCACGGCGTCCCTGGCCACTCCTGCGCCCCAGCCTCCCCAGGCCCGAGGCCCGTCCCACTGCGTTGCCGACTGACGGCACATACAAAGGCTTTTCCCCTGGAGGGCCCAGAGCGAGTGGCCACGAAATGACCCTGAAAGCGCAGCCTCCCTATGGCTCCCCGGACGTGAAGAACGTGTTCGCCAGCCACGCCGGTCCTGGCAGATGTCACCGGCCAAAGCCTTCCCCGGCACACCAGGGGGATTTCACAACCGTGGACGCGAACACCTCCAAGGGCAGCAACCAGGCGCGGCCCAGCTCGAAGCTGGGGCCGGCAGCGGGCGTGCGGGAAAGCCCTCCGCGCTGGCGGGGAGGGGGCGCCTGCGACACCTGCACAGCGGGAGCGCAGGGTCACCCCCGGGGCCCGGGTGCAAATGCCCAGGGCGTAACCGTCGGCGTCCGTCAGACTGCCCCCGCCGCGCACGGAGTCCTCGAGCCCACCGTGCCCCGGGCTCCCCGGGCCGCCCCTCCGCCTCGGCTCGGCCACCTCCCAGCTGCCCCGCGCCGGCCCCACCAGGCCTCGCCGAGAAGCCGGCGCCGCCAGGCCAGCGACCGGACAGCAGACAGGCGAAGTCCCCTTCCGGCCCGGCGAGCGGCCGCGCCCCTGCGCCCCGGCGCCCCTGCGCCCGCCCGGCCCCGACGCCCCGCGCCGCACCTGGCGCAGCTCCTCGCGGCACACGGCGCAGTAGCGCTGCTCACACAGCACCCGCATCTTGGTGGAGCAGCGGTAGCACACCGGGTGGTCGCAGCGGCCCAGCGCCGTGGCCTCCAGGTCCCCGCAGCACAGCACGCAGCTGCCCCCGCCCCGCTCGGGCGCCGCCGCCGCCGCCTCCACGGCCGCACGCCGCCCCTCGGCGCCCGCCGCCGCCGCCGCCATGGTCCGGGCTCCGGCCCCCTCCGGCCGGCGCGGCGCGGCCTGGCCTCCCGGCGGGCCCGCCCCTTCCGCACGACGTCACCGGCCCGCCCGGCAACGGCCCCGCCCGGCGGAAGTGGGCGCCGCGGCTTCCGCCCCGGCCGGGCGCCGGGCGCGCCGGGCCGAGCCTGGGGTTCGAGGCCCGGGCCGGCGCGAGCTGCGGCGGGGCGGCGGGCAGTGCTGGCGCTGTGGCCGTGGCCCCTCCGAGGTTTAGCAGGACGTCCTGTCGGAGAAGACCCCACGAGGCGGCAGGGGCGCCCGGGGACCCCTGGGCCTGCCCCGCGGGGACCTGCTGCAGGTCTGAGACCTCCCAGACAAGGGGCAGCTTCGGAGAGGCAACGAGCCCCCAGTCCCGCCGTCCCTGCCCAGGTCCTCGGCGCAGAGCAGCGGCCACGCCGGAGGGCCGGGGAGGACCGTTCAGAGCTGTCCCTGTGCCCGCAGAGCGCAGGCCGCTGGGGGAAGAGGGGCGTTTAGAAGGCAGGGCAGGGGGCTCCTTTCACGGAGGATCCTAGGGGTCTGGGCCCCCAGGTGGGCTGCAGCCAGTGAGGGCGCGGGAGTGAGGGGAGGCCCCGCGCCGGGCTGGTGGGCAGCAGGCTGGGGTTTTCTGCTGGCCCAGCGTCCGGCAAGCTGCATGCCCAGGGGAGAACCAGTCGGCGTGGGCAGCTGACAGGGAGCTGCAGCCCTGGGAAAAGCGTGAGGCACGAGGGACCCAGGCAGGCAGCCGAGCGCACAGGGAAGCCTGGGGCTGCACCGGACGGTCACGGGAAAGCCGGCCGTTCGGGGTCCAAGGAGCTGCTGCCCGGGACAAGTCCCGCGCTCAGAACCAGCCCTCAGGTCCGAGGGAGGGCACCGCGGCGCCTGCATCGGGTCAGCGCAGCTCCTGGCAGGGAAGTGGAGCGCGGACGGAAGACCTCTGTCTCACTCTGCCTTTCGGAGAAGTAAGCTCTTTAGCCAGAAAGGAGGGGCCGGCGCTGTGCTTGGGCCCCTGCACCCACGTGGGAGACCCACTGAAGCTCCTGGCTTCGGCCTGGCCCAGCCCAGCTGTTGCAGCCATCTGGGGTGTGACCCTGCAGAGACCCAAAGACTCGGGCCGTCCTCTGCTGCTTTCCCAGGCACATTAGCAGGGAGCTGGGTCAGAACTGGAGCAGCCGGGACGGGCACCGGCGCCCACAGGTGATGCCAGTGTCCCAGGCAGCCCCAGGACACGCGTCTTGTGTCAACGGGTCCTCACCAGGGAAAGAGGCCCTTGTGGGGAGCCATGAACTATCAGGGCGCCGGAGGTAAAGATGCCAAGAGCTCGCCGATGTCTCTGAGAGCGATGTTTAAAAACAGAATTCGTCCACAGAGACGCCAACAAAGACAAATGAGGCAGCTGTCCGTGAGGATGGAGCCCCGTGCCCGGCAGAGTGCCGGTCGATGTGTTTATTGACGGTGTTCAGTCTGGCGGTGGGGGGTGGGGAGGAAGCCCTCGGCTGCTCCCAGAACACAGCAAGGGCGGGGCTCAGCCCGGGTGCCTTTGCCCCCAGGAGAGAGGTGCCAGTGTCTGGAGACATCTTTGGCTGGCAGAGCACCCCACGGTGTCCAAAATGGGTCTCAAGGCACTGGGGGGCACTGCCTTCCTTCCTGGTGGCACCGGACGCTTCCCAACTCCTCCCCGGGCCACGCCTCCGACCTCGGGGGTCTCCTCGGCCTCCGTCCCAGCGCCCCCTCCGGCTTTGCCTCCCTCTTCCACACTTAACACCCAAGGCTGCACCTGGGTTGTTCAGGCCGATCTGCTGCCATCCGAGTCTGCTGGCCGGCAGCCTTAGCCTTTGTCTCCTTGCCACGAAGCACGGATGGCCGCAGGTGGCGGTGGCTGGGAGGGCCGCTCTCCCGCCCCCACAGATCTGCTGAGCAACCCGCAATGCACAGGACGCCCCCCAAGCAGTAGGGAGAACCTCTGATCGAAGGCGTTCGCGATGGGTTCTGTTGAGGCTTCTGGCCAGGTGGGGCAACGTCAGCCGCCCGGAGGCCTGGGCCAAGAACCTGAGCACCCGGAAGCTCTGTCTGAAGCCTGTGGGCTGGGAGGGGCCTGCATGGCTGCAGCTCCAGCCCACAGCCCAGCTCCCGCGGCTCTGCAGCCGGGCCGGCCACCGTGCTGGCTCATGACTGCTTCCTTTGCCCGTGTGGGAGACTGTGGCCCCTCACCTGGCCCCGGCCGCTGTGGGTATCTGGGGAGTGCTCAGGTGGGTAGGTGATCGTCTCTCCCTATCAATCAAAATGAAGCTATTTAAAAACGGGAGCTCGCCCAGAAGCAGCAGCGAGACGTGCTGGAAGCAGCCGCAGGACTGGGTAATGGGACTGCATTGATGGGTGATGCCTGTCGCTCGGTGGGCGTCTGGCGAGAGGGGAGGACACTGCCTGGGACGCCTGCATCGCGTCAGCTCTCGATGCCCGTCTCTGGGCAGCGTGCACCCTTGGAGGCAGCAGGCGATGACCAGGTAGCCCGGTGCCTGCCGTTGCACTCCCAGCTCCCAGCTGTGGCCTGGCCCAGCCCCAACCATGTTGGGCCTTTGGGAAGCGGGCCGGCGCAGGGGCGAGCTCTCTGTATCTGTCTTGTTTCTCTCTGTCTCAGAATCCTGGAGGCGGCACTGTGGTGCAGTGGGTTAAGCCACGGCGATGCTGGCATCCCTCACTGGAGGGTGATTGAGTCCTGGCTGCTCCCGTTCCCATCCAGCTCCCTGCTAATGAGCCTGGGAAGCCAGTGGAAGACGGCCCAAGTGCTGGGCCCCTGCCACCCACGCGGGAGACCAGCTTGGAGTTCCTGGCTCCTGGCTGTGGTTGGGTCCAGCCCCAGGTGTTGCAGCCATTTGGGGGATGAACCAAGCTCGTTCGCTCCCTCCCTCCCCCCCCCTCCCTCTCTCCCCCCCTTTCCATCACTCTGCTTTCAAATGAACCAAATGAGCAAACTTAAAAAAAAAAAAAAAAGCTGGCGCCGTGGCTTAACAGGCTAATCCTCCGCTTGTGGTGCCAGCACACCGGGTTCTAGTCCCGGTCGGGGCACCGATCCTGTCCTGGTTGCCCCTCTTCCAGGCCAGCTCTCTGCTGTGGCCCGGGAGTGCAGTGGAGGATGGCCCAAGTCCTTGGGCCCTGCCACCCCATGGGAGACCAGGAGAAGCACCTGGCTCCTGGCTTCGGATCAGCGAGATGCGCCGGCTGCAGCGGCCATTGGGGGGTGAACCAACAGCTAAAAGGAAGACCTTTCTCTCTGTCTCTCTCTCGCACTATCCACTCTGCCTGTCAAAAAAGAAACAAAAACAAAAAACACTGAGAAAGCGAGTGCTCTGTGCTGTTGGGGTTCTTAACCTCCTCTTCCTGTATTTTGGGTCAGGACACCCCTGGTTGGGGGTGGGGGCTCTCTGGGCTGAGACTGGGCAGGGAAGAGTTAGCTGGGAGCCCCCGGGAGCCCCCAGCAGTGCTGTGTGCTGCTCCCCGGCCCTGGGCTCCCCGCCCGCCCGCGACAGCAGCCCAGCGTCTGTGTGCACGTGGCCTTCATTCCCCCCCCCCAATCCTGTTTTGTGTTCAGGGCGGCAGCAGGCCTGAGCCAGACCCGGGAACCAGCCTGGTACCTCGGCTCCAACCCCCACCGCCCTCGCGACGCTCGTCCACACGGCTTCTCCCTCCACCCTGGGACCCGCCCCCAGCACAGACCACGCTGGTCCACCTGCAAGGGGGCTCCCTTCCTCGCTGGCGGGCTGCAGTCCACGGGCGGCACCTCCGCCTGGCAGCCCCAGGGGACGGCAGAGTGGCCTGGCTCCAGCGGCGGTGCCGCCCACCACACACTCCAGGTGGCTCTCCAGGCCAAGGGGCCCCCCGGGAGTGCAGTGGGGGCGGCATTCCGCGCAGGCCCTGGTCCCCGCGGTCCTCCAGGCTCGCAGTTGGCTCCCGCTGCACCTGCTCCCACCCCCGCCTCTGCCTCCCCCCCCCCATCCAAATGTTCTGAGGGCTGGGAGGCTGCCTTGGCTGCGCACCTGCTGGGTGCCAGGCTCAGGGCCAAGACCCAGGACCACAGGTCGGAGTGGGGGCCGCTGTGACCCCGCCAGCTGCTCACTCACCCTGTGTGGCCCTTGAGGGGGGCGTTGGCTGCCAGGCCCAGCAGGCTGGGATCACTTAGCTCTGACCGCCTCCAGGGTGCCAGGGTGGGATTCAGATCAGTAACAGCACAACTCAAGGCACCCGGTGGGGGCCGAAACAGACCATTCACCAAGACCGGGACAAGCAGGGTCAGGACTGAGGCCCCCCCCCGCCCTGGCTGTGACGCAGATCCCTGAGGCAGGCAGCCGAGGACAGAGGAGGGCACTCCCGGGAGGTGGCCGGCTGGACAAAGCGTCCTCAGCGAGGGGAGGGGCCGGGCTGAGGTGCACCTTTGCGCCTGAGACTCTGGGGCGGCTCAGCGGCTGGGGGCGGGGGCCCATGGGGCCACACGCATCGTCTCCAGGCATCAGCCTCCTGCAGCGGTCACGTAGGCTGGGGTGGGAGAGGACAGGGCAGCCCCCGGGGAGGAGCCCTCAGAGAGATCCTGACCAGGTGCCCGGAGCCCAGGCAGCTCTCCTGCCCCACCTGGACACCAGCTTCCCAGCGGCTGCCCCGCGGGGCCACACCTGCGGAAGCGCTGGGCCAGGGGTCTCCCTTTGCTCCTACCCTGGCATCCTTGGGACCTGAGCCCCATGGTCTCCGGACTTCCTGGCACTTCCACCGCCCGGCGCGGGAGGGGGCTAAGCTTCCTGGAGAGACCAGCAGGACGCCCCCAGGGGAGCCTCCAAGCCACTTCCAGCCAGAGGCCGGCTGGGCTCTGTGCGCTAGCGCCCCCGCCCCAGCAGCCGGGGCTCACTCTGCCGCATCCCTCCCGCCACCCCGGAGGAGCCCCGCGGCCACCGCGGGGGCGGCCCGGGGGCGGGGCCACCGAGCCGTTATAGCTGGACCCACGGGGGACCGCCACGCGCCTCCAGCCTCCCGCGCTTCGGCTCCCGACGCCCGGAGCCCGCCGCGCGCCCGGACCCAGCCGCGCTGGTTGCTGGCCCGCCCCGCCGGGCGGCCGTCGACGCTAGCGCCCTGGCGCGGGGCCAGGGAGTGCGGGGCCCGGGGCGGGCGCCCCCGGCGAGCCGGCCGCTGCTGCCGCTGGCCCTGGCGCTGCTGCTGCTGCCGCTGCCCGCCGGCGCCTGGTACAAGCACGTGGCGAGTCCCCGCTACCACACGGTGGGCCGCGCCGCCGGCCTGCTCATGGGGCTGCGCCGCTCGCCCTACGTGTGGCGCCGTGCGCTGCGCGCGGCCGCTGGGCCCCCGGCCGGGGACGCCCTCGCCCCGGGTGCCGCGGCGCGCGGCGCCCTCCTCCTGCGTTTCCCGGGGCCTCGGGAGCCGTGGGAGGCGCCACGCCGGAGCGTCACAGCTGGGCGCCCCGTCCGTGCGCCCCGCAGCCCGCCCGCCCTCGAGTGGCGGCCGGGGCCCGGCTCCCCGAGCGCGGCGGACCCAGCCAGGTACGCGGGGCGGGGGGTGCGGGAAAGGTCGGACCGCCGCGGGCGAGGGCGTCCCGGGAGGTCTGGGGCCGGGGCCGCGTCCCACGCCAGGGGCACCCTCGGGCGACAGCGGAGGGCGCACGGCCCCCTCCCCACGGTGCTGCCCTGTTCCTTCTAGACCCTTCGGAGGGACGGATCCCGCCCCGCCACGGTATCCGCAGCGAATCGCCCTCGCCGGCCCCCGCCTGGCCCGCGGACAGCTGTGAGAGCATCCCGGCCGCGACGCCCCCGCGCCTGCCCCGGGAGGAGCTGCCTCGGCGCCGGCCGAGCCGGGCCGTGTGGTCAATAAAACCCGCCTGGCCGCTGCGCCCCCGCGAGTGACCCCTCTCTGCGCTGTGTACTTTGCCGTCCAGCTTCGCGCCGCAGACAGGCGCGCCCACGCCCTGGCAAATGTCAGGAGGCCTCTCGGTGACCGGGAGACCGGGAGGGGGCCCTCGGCAGCCCCAGCGAACTGTCCATCCGGGGGGGGGGGCAGGCAGACTCTGGGTCCCCTCCTCATTCCGGGATGAGGTCACTGGTCCCGGGGTGTGGACTCCTAGGAGGGCAGGAGCCGGACAGACCCTGTGCCCTGCCCCAGTCCAGGGGTGTACAGGAAGGGGGAGAGACGGGGCTCCTACCTGCCCAGCTGGACCCCCACCCCAGCCCACGGGAACGCCTTGCATGCATTCCAGTTCTGGGTCTCCTGGGGACCCCCGCTCCAGCCAACGCGTCCTCCACCCCCATGCTCTCCTGGGGATGGGGGGAGAGCCTCCCAGTCCCCCCCGTTCCTATTCTGCAGCCCCCCAACATGGGCTCTGCCATCTTGAATACCTGGGGTCTCCTCCGGCTGCCAGCTGGGGACTGTCTGGGCCCCTCCACTCTCCTGCTTCCTCTGGGACCCTCTGACTCCCACAGCCACCCAGCACCTCAGGCCACCAGGGGCACTGTGCCCTGGCGTCCTTGGTCCTCCTCTGCAGTGTTGCATGGTCTCCCCTTGGGGCCAGGGGGGTGGGGTGGTCCCAGGTGTGTCCCACTAGGCTGGCTGCAGGAGGCCCCTGGGGAGCCAGCTTGTCCGGAGCTCTGCCGCCTCTCCCCGGCACTGCGTCCCATCTCACGTCCTCCCCTTCATGCGGCCCCTCCCCTCATCGCCTGGATTCCACCGTGCCTCAGCTCTGGAACTGGACCCTCAGCTGGACCCCTGCCCCTAGCTCTCACCCAGTCTGACTTTGAGCCTTGTGCACCCAGAAGCTCTGTGGTGTGGGCGTTCCCCTGGCCCCTCCCTGCCCTCTGCCCTCTGCACCTGCTGCGTGGCACTGCCCCCATAAGCAGGGCTCCAGGCACCGGGGCTAAGTTTAAAGTTCCCTTTCCCAGGCAGACATGCACGGAACCCCCTTTTCCTGTGACTCGGGTGGGTCCCCAGCGCTCACCACTGCCTTGTGCCAAGTGGCCTCCAGTTGCCCACTGGGGGAGGGGCCCGGATCTGCGTCCGGGACCAGGTTCAAGGTGGACCCGGGGAGCCAACTAGGAGCTTGAGGGAACTTGACTTCTCCGCCTACCACTCCCCGTGGCACACCCCATGACGGTAGCATAACCAGCCCCCGGGCGCCGGCCCGACCGCAGTCCCCACCGGGCGGGACATGGCGGGACAGGTCCAGAGGCAAGGTCTGGGGCAAACCCTCGGCCAGCGCAAGCCACGTACAGCCGCCAAGTGGCGCTGCGCGGCCGCTGTTCCGGGCTAGGGGCGGGGTCGGGCGGGGTCGGCCGGGGTGGGGGGGGGCGGGCCGGGCCGCTGCACCGTCCCCGGTCCTGGCTCCGAGTCCTTGTCCCGCCCTTTCGCGGCCGAGTTTGTGTTCCTTGGCCTTCCGTCGCTCTTGTCCCACCTGCCTGCTCCGGCAGCCCGAGGGGGATGGCCCTAAGGGAGCCATTAGGGAGGCAGCGCCTGGCCCGGAAGCTCCGGGCTATCCCGGGCAGCAGACCGGAGGCTCCGCCCTCTGCGGGGTCCCCCCAGGCCTGTGTGCACCCCCAAGAGTCACTGGGGCCTTGCAGGAAGCCTGCAGGTTTCACGCTCAGAGGAACGACCCCGCCTGCAGCCCACTGTGGGGGGGGGGCGTCTCCCAGGGCTCGCTCTTCACCTCTTTCTTGGTCACCCCACTCCCACCCCCCAGAACCCGCAAAACAGAGCCCACCCTCCCAGTGGTACTGGCCCTCCAGCCTGCCCACCCCTCCCAGATACGCCAACAGCAGCCAACAGCGGGGCCTGTGCCTGCCACACCCGTGTGCCCGGGTCAGCCTCCCAGCCGGGGCGGGGAGAGTCGCCCTCCCTGGCCCTGCTGTCCCAGGGCCCCCCCATGCTGTCCCTGTCCCCTCTGGAGGCCTCCACAGAGTCCGTGGCTGTCACCCACCCAGCAGGGAGCCCACGTCCTTCCCGGTTCCCCGAGGCCTTCGTCAGCGCTCACTGCGGGGTCCCCAGCTGCTGCCTCGGTTCTCAGTGACAGGCAGCCGAGTCCTGGGCCACGGCGGGCGGTGACAGGCAGCCGAGTCCTGGGCCACGGGCGGCGGTGACAGGCAGCCGAGTCCTGGGCCACGGGCGGCGGTGACAGGCAGCCGAGTCCTGGGCCACGGGCGGCGGTGACAGGCAGCCGAGTCCTGGGCCACGGGCGGCGGTGACAGGCAGCCGAGTCCTGGGCCACGGCGGGCGGTGACAGGCAGCGGAGTCCTGGGCCACGGCGGGCAGTGGCGGTCTGCCCTAGGGAGGAGGGACCAGGGCCCTCTGTGAGCGGAGTTGAGGGGTGGGGTTCAGGCGTGCAACAGCGCTAAGTAGCAAGGTTTGCTGAGGACAGGGCGTCCGTCCGCAGGGCAGGGAGAGAACGGAGAGCCAACACCTGGCAGGCCTGGCGGGCAGCTCAGAGGAGATAGCCAAGTGCAGGGCCTTGGTTCCGCCTGTGGCTTCCGAAGGACCGGTCTAGTTTTCCCCCACCCCTGCCTCTCTCTTTACCCCTCCCCCTTCTCTCCAGGTTTGGGGAGCCCTCGGGAGGTTGCCTAGGGCGCCTGCCTTGGAGGAAGGCCGTGAAGGTTTTACTGCTCCATGCTGTCGGGCAGGCCGGGTAACCCAGCTGAGAGAGGATTGTCCTGAGAGCTTCCCCTGGGGGCAGGGCTGGGGAGTCCTGGGTCTGGGCAGGACTCGCTCCAGGTGAGCGTCTGCAGGTGCGGCTCTCTCATCACACACCCAGGCTCATTTCTAACTTCCTACCTAACACTTCCTCACCCTTCAGATGTGGCCACAAAGCTACAGCCTGGCAGGTGCTGGGCGCTGTGAGGTGGGGGCACACGTTGGGCGCAGGGTCCAGGGTGCCAGTCGCAGCTGGACAGAGGGGTGGTCAGCCCAAGGCACCGTCCCTCAAGACCTGCAGAGGTGGGGGTACCCATGATGCCACGAGCTCGTGGAGGTGGGCACCCAGGGGGCCACGGCGTGGGTGGGGGCTGGGGAGCCCAGGCCAAGAGGACTGGAGCGAGGAGAGCGAGGGGTGAGGACTGTCTGGGATGGCTGCGCCCCACCCCTGGGGCAGGCATGTGCAGGGGTCCCTGCTGGGCTGGGGCCGGGCAGGCCAAGGCGCCTCAGCCATGAAGGCTCCGGGCTTGGGCCCCCACAGCCCTGGGCCTGGGGGGAGGGTCGCTCCCCTCTGTGTTCCAGTACCTGGAGAGGCCTGGCCGGGCTAAAGTGCTTCTGGTGGTTGTTAGCCTGGGGCAGGGGAGGCGTGGCAGAGCCTGGGGCCGGGCGCCAGAGACCTCAGCTCGGGTGTGCGGGTGCTGACCACAGAGTACAGAGGCCGAAGTCTCGGGGCAGGAGGTCAGCCCTCGACCGACCCTGCAGCCTGGGACTGCACGGTCTGCCGGGGCCTGGGGTAGGCCTCAGCCAAGCGCGAGAATGGAGGGCCGACCTCTAAGGAGCCCGCGGGCACACAAAGCCCACCCTCAGTCACTAAGGCCTCCAGGCAGGTCGTGGGGCTCTGCGAAGGGTGGGGCAGCCCTGGGGGGGTGAGGGCAGCGCCTGGCGAGCAGGTGAACTGTGCGGGTGGGCAAAGGACCGCCCAGGGAGGGCAGGCAGTGCCGCAGCCCTGGGCCTCACTCTGGTGCCTCCCTGGGGGCTCTGCCTGGGGCCACTGTCTCCCACCTGGCCCCCAGCTCAGGAGCCCGCTCTAGGCCCTGCACACACAAGCCAGAAGTGCTGGCACCAACGTGGCTGCCAGACACAGGGGGTCCCCGGCCCTGAAGCCTCCCCTCCAGAGCCCCTTGGGCAGCTGGGGCCGGGAGGCAGGGCCAGGCCAGCGCGTCGTGGACCCGGGGCGGGGGCGGCCGGGCGGCGGGGGCGGGGAAGGGGCGGGCGCGGGGGCGGTGCCCCAGCCCGAGCCCGAGAGCCGGAGCCCGAGCCGGAGCCGGAGCCCGAGGCGACTGGAGCCGAGCGAGCGCAACGCCGAGGCGGCCGCCCGTCCCCCGCGCCGCCCCCGCGCCCCGGCCTGCGGGCCCCGTAGCGCCGTGGCCAGCCCGCGGCCGGCCGGTGGTCAGCGGGCGCCATGGCCGCGCCGGAGCCGTTGCGGCCGCGCCTGTGCCGCCTGGTGCGTGGCGAGCAGGGCTACGGCTTCCACCTGCATGGCGAGAAGGGCCGCCGTGGGCAGTTCATCCGGCGCGTGGAGCCCGGCTCCCCCGCCGAGGCGGCCGCGCTGCGCGCAGGGGACCGCCTGGTCGAGGTCAACGGCGTCAACGTGGAAGGCGAGACGCACCACCAGGTGGGTGCCGCGCCGCGCCCTGGCCGGCTGGGCGCTGCCTGCGGGTGGCGGGGGCCGCCCGCACCTCCCCCGCGACGCTCAGCACCGCAGCGCGGGGGTAGGCGTTCTGGCAGGGAGGGGCCGCACTGCGGCTCCAAGCCGGCCCTCGGCCCCCTCCCCCCGCCTGGCTCCAGCCTGTGTGTCGGTGAACCCGGGTGCTTCCTGAGCCTGTGGGACTGTGTGACCGCCAAGGCCTCGGGGTCCTGCCCGTGTGGGTGCCAGCAGCCAGGCCTGTGCGTCTGGGCCGTGTAGACCGGCCAGTGTGTCTGCGGCCCGGGTGCCTGGATCCGGTGGGAGTTGGCAGTCCCTGGTGACACAGTCCATAGCTGCTGTGACCCTCACCCTCCTCAGGGCGCCCTGGCCACTGCCCCCTGATCCTGCAGCTGGAGAGGGTAGGGCCTCTTCCCTTGCAGGCTGTAACCCCTGGGATGTCCGTCTCCCGCTGGCCGGGGACTCACCTCAGACCCTGGCTGGAGTCCAGCCTCCCTCCGGACCGGTTGCTCCGGCTGCTCCGTGTCCCTCACAGCACCACTGAGCCTGTGGCCTGTCTACGTGGCCAGTACTGGGCCTAGGGGTTAGCAGACAGCTGAGCCGCTGGCCGGGCTTCCCGGGGTCCCCTAGCCTCTGTCTTCCAGCGAGACTGGAAGCTGGGTAGAGCGGAGCTGTGTGCTGAAGTGCAGTGGGGGTCAGGGCCACAGGTGGAGGAGGCAGGGCTGGCAGAGCCGGCACCCCGCCTCTGTGTAACAGCCATAGCCACCCTCGCTCCTGCTGCACCTGCTGTTCCGGGCCCCGGGCACTAGTCTGAGAACTCCACACCCAGCCCCAGCCCCAGGAGGTGCGGCTGGGACTCTGCCTTACAAATATGGAAACTGAGGCTTGGAGGTTCACGGCGACGTCTGGGTCACAGGTCGGGGAGCAGGGGCCGGGAGAGGGCGGGCCTGGCTCGCTCCCTCCATTGCTTGACAGCATCTGGGCAGCTGGGCAGCAGGTGGGAGCCCCCAGCTCTGCTCTTCCGCAGGCCGAGGGCCAAAGTGGGCACTGCCCTCTCTCCCTGCTGGCACACGCTGGCACCCTGCGCTCCCAGACACACAGCGCCTGTAACGCCGCACCTGTGCCACAGGCGGACCTGCCCCTCTCCCCGCTGTCCTCCTCACCGGACCGCGTGCGGGGCCTGAGCCGGGAACCCGGGTCTCAGCTGTCCGCAGGCCCAGCAGGAGAGGGTCTGTGTCTAGGGCAGACGGTCTGTGTCTAGGGCAGGTCGAGATTCCCGTGAGAAAGTCGAAAGCAGGCGAACACGTACAGCCAGACTAACACTCGACGACGCCTCCCGCCTCCAAGGCGGACTGAGAGGCAGACTTGGAAACAGATGGTGCACATGAGTGTGTGCACACACACGGGCGTGTGCACACACACGGGCAGACCCAGCCCCTGAAGCTCATTCAGTGCCGTCTTCGTCACCTCCACCCTGGGCTGAGAGCAGCTCAGAGGAGAGGCTCCTGCCCGCTTGCTGTGTCAGGGAGCCCGGGGCAGCAGCTGGAGCCCGGGGGCGGGGGGCGGAGCCGGCAGGCCGAGCCGCCCACCCCTGGCGGACTGGCTGCCTGTCTGCCTGCCAGCCCAGACCATCCCGGGGTGGTGCCACCATCCATGTGCTGCCCGGGCTGCCGGCCGCTGACCTGCCCCCGTCCCTGCCTGCCCCAGGTGGTGCAGAGGATCAAGGCTGTGGAGGGGGAGACCCGGCTGCTGGTGGTGGACAAGGAGACGGACGAGGAGCTGCGCCGGCGACAGCTCACCTGCACCGAGGACATGGCCCAGCGAGGGCTCCCGCCCGCCCACGACCCCTGGGAGCCAAAGCCGGACTGGGCACGTGCAGGCAGCCTGAGCTCTGACGCTGGCCGGAAGGTACAGCAGCCTCTGCCCGTGCGGCCACCCTGGCCTCTTGACAAGTCTTCACCCCGTCCCCGGCTGCCTCCTGGTCCCTCTTCCCAGTCCGCGTGCCTAACTGGGGGTAGACAGGGCAGCTCGGCCCCCATTCCCCGCTCGCTCTCTGTCCCTGCCCCTTAGCGCACTTTGGAGCCGCCTGGCCCAGGGCGATGAGGCCCTTCCTGCCTGGTGGGCGGAGTCACCGGACCCTGGGAAGGAGCGAGCCTGGCCCCTCGGCAGTGTCTGCGTCTGTCTGTCTGTCTGTCTGGTCCGAGTGTGGGGTGAAGCCCTGGGAGAGAGCTGGCCCCAGCAGCTGCTGTGCACAGGCTGGTTCAGGAAGCTTCTAGGGCGAGCCCACCCCTCCCCCAGTCTTCAGCAAAGACCCTAGGACGGGTGGGGACCTGGAAGTAACCCCGCGGGGCAAGCACGTGAGCCCTGGGGAAGAGCCGAGGCTGGGCCGCGAGGCTGGGCTGCGCCTCTCAGCTCCGTGTCTCCTGCCTCTTTGGTTGACCACATCCCTTGGGGGTGTTCCGCCTAGGGGTTCCCCAGATTCCCCTTTGAGAACCCCCGGCCTGGGGGCAGTGGAGGTGTCGGGCCTAACGTGTGTGGTGGGCGGCCCCCCCCCCCCCACGTTGACCTTTTTCCTTTCCCACCCTCTCCCGCCACAGCTGGCTGTGCTGTGAGCTGGGCCCCGTGGGGCCCGTCCTGGGCGAGCTGGCGCTCCCGGTGGGACTCCTCGTCCTGGACAAGGCCTGGCTGGGAGCCCACGGGTCACTCTTGGTCCTCTGAGAGGTCAGGGCCGCAGGTGCTGAGCCCTGGAGCCTGGACTTCTGCCCCAGGGCCACGAGGGCGGGAGTCTGCAGGGAGCCCTGGCGAGGCTGCCTTGCGGGAGGGCCCCCGGGCTGAGGCCTGGAGCCGCGGTCTTTCTCAGGCACCCCTCCCTGTCCCAGGAGGAAGCCCCCCCACCCCGCTGCATTTGTCCATTGATTTAGACACCTTCCTGTGGAAAAATCCGCCCAGGGTGGGGTGGCCCTGGCGCCCCGGGTCGCACCTTCCCCTCCGCTCCTTGGAGCTCTGGGGGCTGCAGGAAGCCCTAGGAGCGGCTTCCTCTGGCGGATTCTTGGAGGAACGAGGCGGGCCCCGGCTGGCAGGTCCTTCTGTGCCAACGGGGCTGGCCCCGGGGACAGGGCCAGGAGGCCGGGGGCAGGGTCCACCCCAGCGGGAGGTGCTGGGCCCACTGTGACCTGCAGAAGCAAGGCTCAGGTCTCCCAGGGCTGGGTGTGGGGGTGTCCCAGCCGTGAGGGCAGCTGGCCGGCCAGTGCCCACCTGCAGGGACAGGGACCGGGGAGTGCTCGTTCTGCCGCAGGAAGGGGCCCATGGCCGGTGCCCCGTGGCCGGGGAGGGCCGCGCTCGCCCTCTCTGCCCTTCAGCGTCATCGGTCCTGGGTCAGGGACGACAGGGACGTGGGCAGGGGGATGACGGCTGCGGCAGCCCCTCCCCCTGGGGGCTGTGAAGGCCTGGTCAGTGGTGACTCAGCCCTGGGCCACACCGGGCTGGGGGTGGCTCCAGCTGCAATGCAGCTGATCCCAGCCATGACGACACGGACAGCCCCCAGACCGAGACAGGGCAGCCAGCTGTGCCAGCCCCAGCCTGTGCCCCCACCCCGCACCGGGAGGGCCTTGGGGGGGGAGGGGGCAAGGGGCTGGTGCTCCTGTGCGGGGTGCGGTGTCTGCACCAGGGCCCCTGCCCCGCCCCCAGAGGCACAGCGGGGCTGCCCTGGGCTCTGGGGCCGGGTCCTCTCCCTGGCCCCCCTGTCTTCCCAGCCTTGGGTCTCGGAGCAGGGCGGGGCCTCCCAGCCGCTTCCTTCCTTCCTTTCCCGGGACGGAAACTGAGCTGGGTGGGGGGCGCCCGACTGGAGCCTCACGCAGCAGGAGAGGGGGCTCGGGCACCACCCTGCTCCCCAAAGTGACTCAGCCCCCAGGTCCCCACCCATCCCCCCGGGAGCCTGGGTCACAGTGGGAGGGAGATAAGTGGGGTGGCAGCCGGGCTGTCCCCAGAGCTCCGGTCACTCCAGCTGGACACCCACTGCCTGCCACCTCCGTCCTGCCTCTCATGGCCCGCTCCGGCAATGCCACACCGCCCGCCCCTGTCCCGGGAGCCCCTCCACGGAGCCCCTGTCGGGGGCTTGTGCAGGTCAGGTGGGGCTGGGGACGGCAGGACGGTGGGGGCCCCCGGACCTGGTTTAGCCCCACAGTATAGGGAGAGGGGACAGAGCGGGCGGCAGGGGGGACCTCGGGGGAACCGCTGGCCCCTGACAACAATGCTGGCCTTTCTCTGCCAGGGCTGGTGAGTCACCACGGGGGGCAGCGTGGCTCCCGGACACCCCCATGCCAGCCTCTGTGTGTGCTGGGGTTTGCGCAGCTCCGCGGCTGACTGGCCGGGAGCCCATGGGAGCCGGAGGGCCTGGCGGGAGGCTGCAGGCGGCAGGAAGCGCGTGGAGCTGGGGCAGGGAGCAGGAATGCGAGCAACGCGGCCTCGCGTGGGCTGCGGCGGTGGCTCCGTGCCCCACCGCTGGACACCCTCTGCTGACTGCTGGTAGCCGGGGGACTCAGGCCGCAGTTAGGAGCGACCCTCAGCCTGTGCCGTGATGCCGTGAGAGCCGGTTCTTCTGGACTCTGGCAGGGCCGTGGCCCCGTGGCCCCAGATGCCTGCCAAGTCCTGCTTCCCATCTGGGGGCCTCTTGAAGTCCCGCCCTGCGGGCCACTGTGGAGAGCGTGGGAAAGGCCTGGCGGGCCGGCACGGCCAGCTCGTGGTGACTGTGTGTGCCTGGGGGCCGTGTTTACCCGTGCCGCACACACGTCTTGTCTCTGTGACCACGTGATGACCTCTGTGACCTGGGCCCGTGTCCCCCGCCAGGCACGGCCACGCTCCACGTGACTCTGGGTCCTGTCTCTGCTGTTTCTGTCCCTCGGATGTGCTCCACGTGTCTGTTTGTCTGAGAGGCTGACCTCTGTGGGGAGGTCTCTGGCTCTCGTCCAAAGCCCCGCACCTGGGCCTGGGCCCCCGAAGGTCTCCCCCACCCCAGTCAGCACGTGTGCCCCTGTGGAGCCAGGGCTGTGAGGTGCAGAGGATGCAGGCTGGGTCTGGGGCCCTGCAGGAGGGCGGGACTGGGCAGGGGAGGGTGTTCCAGACCGGTGGGGGAGACCCAGCCTGCCTGGGCCGGCAGCCTGGCCGGCAGCCATGTTTGTACTGAGCCGGGCAGGTACCTGCAGACACGGACTCTTTCCAGACTGGGGGTTTGCAGTGAGCTTGGGGGCCTGGAGGCCAGAGAGGTCAGCGAGTGATCCAAACTGCAGGGGACAGGCACCTGAGACCCAGAGCTTGCCCCCTGAGGTCTGAGAGCCTTTCTTTCCGTGCTGTCCCCAGCCCCAGCCTGGCGCAGGGCCCTAGGTGACAGGGAGGAGGGGCCCCGGTGGGCGCCCTGGCCCCAGTCACCTGCACACGCCCCGGGCACTCCCGGAAACCCGAGCTGCCACTCACCTGCTCATTGTGGCTGCGGCCACGTGTAATTGGGCACCAGTGGCCACTGGCCTTTCGGCACTGCAGTTGCTGGCCGGGAGGGGCCAGGTGGGGGACACTGGGCCTGGCCCTGCTGTTTGGCCCCTTGGTTCGGAGCCCTCCTGCAGGATGCCAGAGGTAAAGTGAGGTAGGGTCCCCTGGGCAGCAGAGGGGGTCTGTCAGAGGCACCATGAGGCCTTCAGGGTCTCCGGCGGGGAGGGGCCAGGCCCTGATCCCCGTCCGGCCCAGCCCTTTCTCTTGGAGTCCCCTGGAACGGGGTCGGGGTCTGCAGCTTGCCTGGGATGTGAACGCTGACACAGGGCAGAGGTGTGGGGCGTAGGGGCGGCAGGATGGGAGTGCACAGGTGGGACCTGGGGCCCGGCGCCCCTGGAGCTGTGAAGGGAGGCAGGTCATCGGCTGGTCTCACACGCCTGGTCTGTGTGCACGGAGCCCCGAGGGCCCCGTGAAGCAGGACTGGACGTGGGGGCTCCGCCACAGGCAGCCTCAGCAGGGGCCGTCCCCTGCCCTGCGGCCGCCGGAGGCACCACAGTGAGTGTGTGGCTCAGGCAGGCTGGCGGCAGAGCCTGACCCAGCGTCCCCTGCACGTGCAGGACGTCAACGGGCCCCCAAGGGAGCTGCGTCCTCGGCTCTGCCACCTGCGAAAGGGACCCCAGGGCTACGGGTTCAACCTGCACAGTGACAAGTCCCGGCCCGGCCAATACATCCGCTCCGTGGACCCCGGCTCTCCTGCCGCCCACTCCGGGCTCTGCGCCCAGGATCGGCTCGTAGAGGTACGAACCCCAGAGGCTTTGGGGTGCGGGGTGCCCCATGTGTGTGCCTCCCCGTGCGGTGCCTGTGGATTTGCCCTCATCCCTGTGAGGGAGAGTGTCGGTGCCCTTGTCTGTCCGGCCCCGGGCCCCTGCTGGAGGGAGCGGCTGGGAACCTGAGCGGGCGCACGCTCCTCTCCGGGCCTTGGCTGGTGGTGGCTTTGATGAATATTTGATGCCACACCTGGCTGGGCCACGTGGGGGCTGGCGGGGCCCCTCGGGCTGCTGACCTGTGGGGATGCCGGCGGCAGGTGAACGGGCAGAATGTGGAGGGGCTGCGCCACGCCGAGGTAGTGGCCAGGATCAAGGCCAAGGAGGACGAGGCCCGGCTGCTGGTGGTGGACCCTGAGACGGACGAGTACTTCAAGCGGCTGCGGGTCACGCCCACCGAGGAGCACGTGGAAGGTGGGCGGCGGCCCCGGGCACGGGGAGGGGCTTGTGTGGGGGCCAGAGCAGCCACAGACATGCTGTCCCCACAGGTCCACTGCCATCACCAATCACCAATGGGACCAGCCCTGCCCAGGTGAGAGGCCGCAGGGGCACCTCTGGGGGGTCCTCTCCCCTGGCAGTCTCTGTCCTTGGGTGGGGGTGGGCGTGAGACCGAGCTCTGGCCCCATCTGTCCGTCGGCCCAGCTTTACCACCAGCCTGGGCCAGAGCTGCAGCCCGGCCGGCCTGGGGTCCTGGCGTTCCCGTTTCCTACCCCACCAGCACTCCTTGGCTATTGAGTGCCCCAGGTCAGAGTGCCAGGCTCCCCAGGGCTGGCCAGCTGTGTGGGCACTGCTGGGCACCCCGCGTCCTGCCTGGCTGGGCCCGCAGAGTAGCAGAGCCGTGGTGCCCGTGGCTGAGAGGAGCGGCAGATGAGGTGCGGTGTGCGTGTGTGCGTGCGTCTGTGTGCACCTGCGGCTCCCCAGGTGGGACCCCCGGAGCACAGCCTGCCCTTGGTTTCCTAGCTCAATGGGGGTTCTGTACGCTCCTCTGGAAGCAGCCTGCCAGGCTCGGACAAGGACACCGAGGTAACGGGCGCCCTCCCAGCTCCACTGTGGTGCTCACACATACGGGGGGCCGGAGGCCTTGGGCAGCGGGGGCCACCACCTCCAGCCCAGCCCCACCAGTGTCCCCAGCCGGCACGGTCGAGGGCTCACTTGTGCTTCCTGCCCACCCCAGGATGCCAGTGCCTGGAAGCGAGACCCCTTCCAGGAGAGCGGCCTGCACCTGAGCCCCACGGCGGCTGAGGCCAAGGAGAAGGCGCGAGCCACGCGGGTCAACAAGCGGGCACCGCAGATGGACTGGAACCGGAAGCGTGAGATCTTCAGCAACTTCTGAGCCCCCCCCCACCGCCTGCTCACCGGACCGGGGCCTGCCGAGTGCCCCACGCCTCAGTGGACTGGGGGTGGTCCCACCGCCACCCAGAAACCAACCGTGCCCCCGTGGGCCCTCACCCCGCCCCTCCCACCCACTGGGTGCCGGGGACCAGGCAGCTGCTCCTAGCTGGGTGGGGAGAGACCCAGAGAGGCCGAGACCCAGAAAATGCAGAGAGAGAGAGAGAGAGAGGGAGAGAGAGAGAGAGAGAGAGAGAGAGTTTGGTGTGGGGGCAGGGCACGGCCCACGGGGCCAGGGCCTTTGCTGCGGGCCCGGGCCTGCTGACTGAAAGGAATTTGCGTTTTTGCTTTTTTTTTCCCCAAAAAGATCTTCAGCTCCACACATGTTTCCACTTAATACCAGAGCCCCTTCCCCCGCTCCCTCGGGACTCGCTCTCTAAATAATTGCAATAAAACAAACCTTTCTCTGCAAACCATTTCCGCCCCACCCCCTCAGCAGCGGCCTTCCAGAGAGTCCTGGGGACTTCCAGGGGACAGAGCGAGCTGGGGAGCCGCCCCTTCTGCCCCAACCCTGCGCTCCCTGGTGGGGGGCCCAGACCCTGGCTGAGGGCCCGAGGATGGAGGACCCTCTCCCGCGGAGCAGCCTCTGGACAGGCCCTTCGTCCTGCTCCGCAGCTCCCACAGCTCCCAGGCCTGGGCCCGGAGGTGTGCCAGTCGCCCCCCCCTCCCGAGTCCTGGGCTCTGGGCTCGGCCCTGCCTCCTGCCTGCCTGGCACCCACGGCTGCAGAGTGGCAGATACCTCTGCCTTGTCCTCCCACCCCAGAACCCCCGAACCGACCGACCAGCACTGCTGTCTGCCTTGTAAGCCATAGCGCATGCGCGCCCTCGGAATAAACAGGCCTGCCTTGGACCTGCCACTGTCCTCTGTGTGCCTTCAGCAGGGGCGGGGCTTGGAGGAATGGAGCCATTCCTGGGGGCAGGCTGGGCTGGGGCGGCTGTGCGCGGGGCTTCCAGGAACCAGGTCCCCTCTCCTCCCGGCCGCACCCTCTGCGGCACCCTCCGGGGGAGCCCAGCCTCCAGGTGGGCCCAGCGACGTGGGGGTGGGGGTCCAGGAAGTTTCAGGGCTGAGAGGTTGCAGGGGCTGCAGCCGGGGTGGGAGGGGAGAGCCAGTGGCCCAGACGCCGAGGGGGGCCCGCTTCCCAGCGGCTGCCTCCCTGCAGGTTCTCTGCCCGCACTCCCCGCCCACTGCAGTCTCAGCCGGGACCGTCCTGTCCCCACCCTGGCCCCCGTGGCTCCCCCTCCGGACACGGGTGCGTCCACGTGACAGGTGCACACATGGCTCCTGGCCCTGCAGACAGAAGTCGCCGGGCCCCAGATACAAACAACCCCCACGCTTTATTAAACAGGCGGTGGCTCCCAGGCGAAGGCACTTCACACGCGGCCCCGGGCAGCCGGGCACAGGGTCTGGTTGAGGCAGGACTGGCAGCGGGGATGGACGGGCAGGCAGGTCTGCTGGCCGAAGCCCACCAGCAGCCCGTTGATCTCGCTCCACAGCTCTCTACGGAGACAGAAGCTGTGTGAGCTCCGAGGGGGGCACCCACGGTGGACCCCACACCCCCCAGCTGCCCCTGCCCCAGCCGCACCTGGGCAGCCAGCTCTCCAGGGCGGCACGGGTCTGCTCTGGGGACTTGGTCACCTCTTTGGTCCACCGCAGGCGGTTGGCGATTCTGTGCACGTGTGTGTCCACTGCTGCTTGGGGTTGGGCTGGGGTGAGCAGGGCGCCCCGGCCCTGTTCATAGCCCTGAGGCCTGAGCCCAGGGTCTGGGTCTCCCACCTCTGCTGCCTGGGGCCTCTGGAGCTGCATGGCCCCAGGATTGCTGACTGCATCTGGGGGGCAGGCAGCCCCACTCCCACCACCCTGGAGCCCGGCGGGGAGTGCGTGGGTGTGCGTGCGTCTGTCTCTTCCGGACTCACTCCCCCTAGCATGGTGCCCAGAGGGCTTGGGGTCTTTCCTTTGGCAGGCAGGAAGGGGACAGCGTCTCTGCTCTGGGCTCTCCTTCCATCAGCAGGATCAGCTACCTTGGGCTGAGTGCTGGCTCGGGCCCGAGGCGCAGTGGGACGGCTCGGGCCCTCGCCCACCTCACAAGGTCCTCGCTTCCCAGCTCCCCGCCTCCCCAGGAAGGAGGCCCTCGCCCAGGAAGGGCCTTGCCCTGCTTCTCACCACCTCACTCCCTGGCCCAGGCACTGGCTGTGGGCATCCAGCGGACGAGGCCGCTGCCCGCACAGCCACTCCACCAGGGTCAGGGCAGAGGGCAGGGCCAGGCCAGCTGCAGCCGCCACCCCGCTGGGCTTCGAGCCCTGCTCCTGCCCTCTGGCCTCCCCGAGGACCTAGCGTGGGTGCCTGTTGACCGGCGCCTCCTCCCTCTCCGGCTAGGCCGCACTGGCCAGCTGCGGCCCTGCCCCTGCCCCATTGTTTGCCAAAGCAAAGGCCCATCCTTGTGCCAGCTCCCTCCCTCACGGCTAAGTGTCTGGGAAAATGTACCATTGTGTGGGTCACCCTCAGGGCTGGCACCCCAGGCCCCTCCTGTGACACAGGGGTGACCCCCCTGACGGCCAGCCTGAGGCCCACTGTGTGCGGCTAGGGAGGGACACTGCTGGGCCTGCTTTGTGGCTGCAGCTCAGAGAGGCTGCGTGTCCTGCTGGAAGCTGCCCAGCCGGGAGGGGCAGAGTTCCACCCGGCAGACCCCTAGGGAGGGTGACGTCCCTACTCCCCGGTCTGCGGTGTCTGCTGCTCCCAAGGTGCCCCCCAGCAGGCACAGGCAGGGCCCTCCCTGCCCCCAGACCAGCCTGGCCAGCGCGCAGTGCTCCTGGGACACGGGCGGCTGAGGACAGCTGCCCGGGGAAGCTCAGGTGTCTGCCGAGACAGCCTGGCGAGGCAGCAACGTGGGGCGTCCCAGTGGGGCAGGGGCCCCGCTCTGCCTCCTGGTGGGGCAGCCGCCAGCTCAGAGCCAAGGCCTTCAGTCCAGGGGCCTGCCAGTGGGGTTCCCACCCTCTCTCTGGGCCCCTGTGGGAGTTCCAGAGGAGGAGTCCGGGGTGAAGGGCACAGCGAGTCAGGGTCGAGGCTGCGTGGCCCCAGCAGCCCCGATTCCTCTGGGCAAAGCTCTGAGGAGGAAGCAGCCTCGCCCCGAGCCCAGGGGTCTGTGGGAGATGGTTCATCCTGCCCTGCCCCGCCCCCACTCTGCCTGCCTCTAGCCCCTGGCCTTCCCCTCTCCCCTGGGACCTGCCCTCCCTTCCTGCCCCTCTGGGCTTCGTCACGAATGTGGTGGCTATAACCTAGCTCAGGGTCACAAGGAACCCCGACAGCATCCAGCGAGCCTGGCGCCGGCCCCGGCCCCTGCCACGTGCCTGCACTACTCACCGATGCCCGACACAGTGCCCCAGGCAACAGCCATGGCCAGGTGTGCCATCTTGGGCCCAACGCCCGGCAGTGCCACCAGTTCTGCCACGGAAGCTGGGATGTCCCCGCCGTAGCGCTGCTGCAGGATGGCGCTGGTCTGCTTGATGTACCTCACCTTGCTCTGAAAGACGGAGGGGAGAGGACGCCGCTCAGCGGCCGGGAGCTGCCCGGCACCTGCCCAGGACACAGGCAGAGCCACCTGCTAGCCTCGCCCTCTCCACTGGGCAGCAGGAGCCCCACGGAAGCCTCGGGCAGTGCCACAAGGCTGGCCCGGCCCTCGCCTCCCACCTGCAGCCCAAACACGTCTGTGAGTGTGGGGTCTGGCTCCAGCCCCCGTGCCCCATCATCCCCCAGAGGCCGGGCAGGCCAGCTGCCCCAGGAGCGGGGCTCAGGAAGGAAGGCTGGAGCCCGGGGATCCCCCGCCAGCCGCTGGAGCCAGCAGGGCGGCTCCCATCCTGTGCTGAGCGGACGGGCTATTTAAAGCCCATCTGAGAGACTCCGGCCCACGCCAGCGCCAGCGCCAAGGGGATACAGCCCCACCCACCGCCCGGTGCTCTGCAGAGGCGGGGGAGCCGTGGAGTAAACACACGGCACAGGGGGGTGGGCGGGTCGACAAAGGGAGGGGGAGCAAACAGGAAAGGCCAAGGAAGGACAGGGAGGGCCAGCCCCTGTGGCCAGAGATGCCCCAGCCGCCCGCACCGCATCTCTCTGGCCGTGCTGAGGCCCCGGGCTGGGCTCACCCTCCAGAAGCCCACGGGGTAGATGAGCCGGCCCAGCGTGTCATCGTCCATCTGCAGGACGCTGTCCACGGTCAGGCCCCGGGCCCGCAGCCGCTGCATGGCGCCCGCCGTGACCTGGTCTTTGGTCTGGCTGGAGAGCATCAGTGACAGCAGCACCTGGTACCTGCGCACCTGTTGTACAGGGACGGAAGCCACGGTGGCAGCAGGGACCGGGTGCGCACCCTCGTCCCACTGCCGCTCGGCACCCTGGCCCACCCATCCGCTCGAGCCAACAGGACGTGGGGGGGCCGAGGCCTGTTTGTGACCTGCAACACGGGGACAGTGAGGGGCTGGCCTTGCTGGATCAGCAGGAGATGAAGTGTCACCATGCTTAGCATCCGGCAGGGGCCACTGTGCCACAGCTGCCATTTAGCACCATTGCTTTTTTTTAAAATTTATTTGAAAGGTAGAGTTACACAGAGCAAGTGGGAGGAGACAGAGAGGTCTTCCATCTGCTGGTTCCCTCCCCAAATGCCCGCCATGGCTGGAGCTGGCCCGGTTGGAAGCCAGGAGCCAGGAGCTTCCTCTGGGTCTCCCACACGGATGCAGGGGCCCAAGCACCCGGGCCATCCTCCGCTGCTTTCCCAGGCCCATTAGCACGGAGCTGGACCGGAAGCGGAGCAGCCGGGGACTTGAGCCAGCACCCGTGTGGGACGCTAGCGTCACGGCTTCACCCGCCACGCCAGCGCTGGGCTCTGGCACTAGGTGCTGGCCGCTTTGTTGACAACAATTTTCATTTTACAAACAAGCAAATGGAGGCTCCGAGGGGCAGGTACCCCGCTTCCTGCTGCAGGGATGGGGGCTCCGGTTGTTCTGGGACCCCCCCCCCCACTGAGGGGCTCTGAGGAGCAGGGCAGCACGCCCAGGCCATGGGTCCCGCAGCCCTGCTGAGCGGCCAGAGAGGCCCAAGGTGAGGCTGGCGGGGAGGGGCTGCCCTTGCTTGGAGGGGCCGGGGGTCGCCCGGGGAGCAGGGGGCTGCTGCTTACCTTTGGGGGGGCGCTGGCGTCGTAGCAGTGCTCGGCCCCCAGCTGGTCCACAGGGGCATCCCTCCCGCCCCTCATGACGCGGATGTTGGCCAGCTGCTGCCGCCAGTTCTCAGGCTCCCAGCCCGGCGCGGCCAGGGGCTCGGCCCCCGCACCTCGCTCACCGTCCGAGGCCTCGTAAGCCACGAGCAGTCTCCGTGCCTTCTGCCGGCGCTTCCCAAGGCTGCGGCTTCTCCCTCCTGCGAACGGGCCCACTCAGTCCTCCAGTGGGGCCTGGGGGGGCAGAGGCTGCCCGCCGTCTGGCCCCCGGTGCTCACGCAGCAGCCTCCCACCGGGCACTGCTCTAGGCCTGCCCTGCTGCCTGCACGCCGGGCACGTCCACCTCCCTCGTGGCCCCTGACAGCGTCGGGGGCGTCAGCACCCGGGGAGCCCTGGCGGGTCCCCAGCGTACCTCCTGCGGCATCTCGGGTCTCTCTCCTTCCCAACACTCCCGTGCCCGCCCCCGGCCCTCCTCACCCGCCTGCTCGCCCGGGGTGTGCGTGGGGTCCTTGGCTGCCTATGGACACCCCGCTGTGGCGGGATGGGAGGGTGCGCGGGCCCCGGTGCTCAGCGGCCGAGAGCAGCAGCACGGGCGCCACGGGCGGGGGCGCCCGGCCGGCTCACGGGAGCCCACGCGGAGCGCAGCGCGGGAACGCGGGCCGGGGCGGCTGCGGGCTCAGCCCGGGCAGGGGAGCGCAGCGCGGGAACTCGGGCCGGGGCGGCAGCCCGCCGCTTCCCCGCCTCCCGGGGCGCGGCGCTACCTGCCGCTGCTTCTCCGCTCCGGGCCGGCGCGGGCCCGTCCCCGCCGTCCAGCGGCCCCGGCCCGGGCCCCCGGCTCCGGCTGCGCGTCACCACCCTGGCGCCCAGCGCGTGCATGCCGGGTCCCCGCGTCCGCGCCGCGCAGAACTACAACTCCCAGCACGCCCCGCGCGCGCAGGGCCGCCGCCCCGAGGCCGGAAGTGCAGGTGGCGCTTCCGGCGGGCGTCTCGGGCTCCGGCGCGCGCTCCGCTCCCTGCCCGGCCTCCCCGGCGCCGGCACGGTGTGGTGCGGCGGGGCGCGGACCTCGCGGCGCCTGGGGCCGGGCCCCGGCCGAGCTGGGCAGCCGTGCCCGAGCAGGCTTGACCGGCAGGCCGGCTGTGGGCGGACCCCTCGGGCAGGCGGGACAGAGGCCCCGGCGTGCGCGGCCGGCGCCCCCACGCGCGCTCGCTCTGCGCAGGGGAGCCCTCCGCGGAGGCCCCTCGCCATGGCCAAGCCGACGAGCAAGGACTCCGGCCTCAAGGAGAAGTTCAAGACGCTGCTGGGGCTGGGGACCCCGCGGCCGAGCCCCAGGTCCGCGGAGGGCAGGCAGACCGAGTTCGTCGTCACCGCCGAGATCCTGAGGGTGAGCGAGCCGGCGCGCGTGGGGAGTGGGCGTGCGATGCGGATGCCGCGTGCGGGACAGGCGGCGGGGAGCAAGCCAAGCCCGCGTCCGCCGAGGACAGGGTGGGAGTGTGCGGCCGCGCCGGGCCGACCCCGAGGGCCTGGGGTCCCCGCGGCCTTGCTGGGAGGTGTCCGGGGCAGGCGGGGCCGGGGGCTCGCGGCGTGGCCTTCGCTGGGAGGGTGAGGAGAACGTTCTGGAATCAGTGGACGTGGCTGCAGACGGTGCGAATGCTTCTTTAAAGAATGGTTTGAAAAGGCGGAATTACAGGTCCTCCATGCTGGTTCACTCGCCAGATAGCTGCAGTGGCCAGGGCAGGGCCAGCAGCTCCATCCGGGTCTCCCACCCGGGTGCAGGGGCCTAGCCACTTGGGCCGTCTCCTGCTGCTTTCCCAGGCCATTAGCAGGGAGCTGGATTGACGCGGAGCAGCTGGGGTTAAACCGGCGGCCGTTTGGATGCCAGTGTGAAAGCTGTCTGGCCCCGAGTGTGTTTTTGTTTTTGTTTTTATGTAGAGATTTGTTGGGAAGGCAGAGTGCAGAGTAGCAGAGGGAGAGGGCAAGATCTTCCTCCATTGGTTCAAAATGCAAATGGTAACAACAGCCAGGGCCCGGCCAGGCTGAAGCCAAGAGCCAGGAACTCCGTCCTGGCCCCCCACTGGACGGCAGGGGCCCGAGCTCTCGGGCCAGCTACTGCCTTCCCAGGTGCAGCTTAACCCAGCCAACGGCCGTGCCACGGTGCCAGCCCCCTGCTGTGTGAGTTTGTCTCAAGTTGCCCACGCCCCGGAAAGAGCTGCCGAAGGCTGCCCGCCTGTCCTCGGGCGGTCTGTGACTTGCTGGTTTCTTCTTTCCCCAGGAGCTGAGTGTCGACTGTGGCCTCAACAATCGCATCCGGGTCATAGGGCAGATCTGCGAAGTCGCCAAGACGAAGAAGTTTGAAGAGGTGGGTTTTTCTCCGCTGGGCTGCGGGGACATGTATGCTGCCTAAAGCCGAGTTGAGGCGCTGGCTTTGCCAACGACCGCTCGGCGCTGCCCCGTGCTGGGCAGGTGTAACTCGGCTTTGCCAACGACCGCACGGCGCTGGCCGGTGCTGGGCAGGTGTAACTCGGCTTTGCCAACGACCGCTCGGCGCTGCCCGCTGCTGGGCAGGTGTAACTCGGCTTTGCCAACGACCGCTCGGCGCTGCCCGCTGCTGGGCAGGTGTAACTCGGCTTTGCCAACGACTGCTCGGCGCTGCCCGGTGCTGGGCAGGTGTAACTCAGCTTTGCCAACGACCGCACGGCGCTGCCCCGTGCTGGGCAGGTGTAACTCGGCTTTGCCAACGACCGCTCGGCGCTGGCCGGTGCTGGGCAGGTGTAACTCGGCTTTGCCAACGACCGCACGGCGCTGGCCGGTGCTGGGCAGGTGTAACTCGGCTTTGCCAACGACCGCTCGGCGCTGGCCGGTGCTGGGCAGGTGTAACGGCTTTGCCAACGACCGCTCGGCGCTGCCCGGTGCTGGGCAGGTGTAACTCAGCTTTGCCAACGACCGCACGGTGCTGCCCCATGCTGGGCAGGTGTAACTCGGCTTTGCCAACGACCGCTCGGCGCTGCCCGGTGCTGGGCAGGTGTAACTCGGCTTTGCCAACGACCGCTCGGCGCTGGGCAGGTGTAACTCGGCTTTGCCAGCGACCGCTCGGCGCTGGCCGGTGCTGGGCAGGTGTAACTCGGCTTTGCCAACGACCGCTTGGCGCTGCCCCATGGGGGCAGGTGTAACTCGGCTTTGCCAACGACCGCTCGGCGCTGCCCCATGGGGGCAGGTGTAACTCGGCTGAGTGCTGGGAACCTGTGTGGGGTTGAAGCAGAGATTGGGCTCTGCCAGCAAGGGGTGTGGTTTCACAGGGTTGGTGCCTTCTGGGAGAGGTGGCTGTGGCTGGCTGTCGGCGCCGGGTACCCTCCCAGGTACAGGCAGGCTGACCTCTCCCAGTGTGCTGTGCACAGAGCCGGCCGTCGTCAGCCTGAGGGTGCAGGGGTGCTCCGCCCCGGCCTCTCCACCTCACGGGCGGGCGTCTGCTGAAGGAAGAGGGCGTGGCCGTCTCAGCGAGCTGAACATCACGCTGCTCACTAGCAAGGATGGGTGTGGGAAGTGGGCTCGCAGGAGCCCGGGGCCGGCCTCAGCCCGCAGCAGTGGGAGTGCCGTGAGCAGCACCGGGGAGCTGAGAGCTGGGTGTTCGCGCTGGCCGGCAGTGTCCAGGAGGCCATGGCTGTTGTAGCCCCCTCCAGAGGCGGGCAGGCCTGGGCGGGGCGGGGTGTTCGCGCTGGCCGGCAGTGTCCAGGAGGCCATGGCTGTTGTAGCCCCCTCCAGAGGCGGGCAGGCCTGGGCGGGGCGGGGTGTTTGTGCTGGCCGGCAGTGTCCAGGAGGCCATGGCTGTTGTAGCCCCCTCCAGAGGCGGGCAGGCCTGGGCGGGGCGGGGTGTTCGCGCTGGCCGGCAGTGTCCAGGAGGCCATGGCTGTTGTAGCCCCCTCCAGAGGCGGGCAGACCTGGCGGGGCGGGGTGTTCGCGCTGGCCGGCAGTGTCCAGGAGGCCATGGCTGTTGTAGCCCCCTCCAGAGGCGGGCAGGCCTGGGCGGGGCGGGGTGTTCGCGCTGGCCGGCAGTGTCCAGGAGGCCATGGCTGTTGTAGCCCCCTCCAGAGGCGGGCAGGCCTGGGCGGGGCGAGGCGTGTGGCTGAGGTGTAGGAGCAGTGCAGGCGGCCCTGCCTGGGGGCTCAGACACTGGCAGAGGCCAGTTCTGGCAGGTCTGGGGACAGTGATGTGCTCCCCACAGGCTGGGGGGGTGTCCGTGGGAGGCAGAAGGCTGCCCGGAGCTCTTCCTGGGCAGGCCAGAGTCTTGGGGTGGCATGGTGACGTCCAGAGGAAGCCCGATGTAGGCGCCGAGTCCTGGCCCTGGTCCCTGACGCTCTGCGGAGCCGGCTGGGGACGCTAGGCCAGCTTCCCTGGCTGCCTGCCGTGCCCCCCTTGCTCCAGGCCTCCTTGGTTTGAAGGGACCTGAGGCTTCCCCTGCTGTGGTGGGGCACGTGGGCTGTGAGCCTCGCGGGGGAGCAAGTTCCACGTCGACCCCGTTGTTGGCTCTGTCCCTTCGTCGTGGGACTGTCCTCGTGCTGTGGGGCCGGGGTTCTTGGAGCCACAACCTGATTGTCTCTGCTGCGGCAGCACGCGGTGGAAGCCCTGTGGAAGGCCGTGGCCGACCTGCTGCAGCCAGAGCGGCCTCCGGAGGCCCGGCACGCCGTGCTCGCCCTGCTGAGAGCCATCGTGCAGGGGCAGGTGAGCGGGGACGGCGTGGGGGAGGCCCTGGGCACGCAGGGGCAGGGGTGGGGTTGGCCTGGGGCACGCAGGGGCAGGGGCAGGGGCAGGGGTGGGGTTGGCTTGGGCCGTGCTGTGGTGGAATCGATGAAGACACAGATGCAGATCTGGTGGTTAATGGGCTCTGGAGTGAGATTACCTGGTGTCTCTGTGTCCCTGTGTCCCTGTGTGGGTGTCCTGGTGTCTCTGTGTCCCTGTGTGGGTGTCACTGTGTCCCTGTGTGGGTGTCCTGGTGTCATTGTGTCTCTGTGTCCCTGTGTGGGTGTCCTGGTGTCACTGTGTCTCTGTGTCCCTGTGTGGGTGTCTCTGTGTCCCTGTGTCCCTGTGTGGGTGTCCTGGTGTCTCTGTGTCCCTGTGTGGGTGTCCTGGTGTCACTGTGTCTCTGTGTCCCTGTGTGGGTGTCCTGGTGTCACTGCTGGTGTCTCTGTGTCCCTGTGTGGGTGTCCTGGTGTCTCTGTGTCCCTGTGTGGGTGTCCTGGTGTCACTGCTGGTGTCTCTGTGTCCCTGTGTGGGTGTCCTGGTGTCTCTGTGTCCCTGTGTGGGTGTCCTGGTGTCACTGCTGGTGTCTCTGTGTCCCTGTGTGGGTGTCCTGGTGTCTCTGTGTCCCTGTGTCCCTGTGTGGGTGTCCTGGTGTCTCTGTGTCCCTGTGTGGGTGTCCTGGTGTCTCTGCTGGTGTCTCTGTGTCCCTGTGTAGGTGTCCTGGTGTCACTGTGTCTCTGTGTCCCTGTGTGGGTGTCACTGTGTCTCTGTGTCCCTGTGTGGGTGTCCTGGTGTCACTGTGTCCCTGTGTGGGTGTCCTGGTGTCACTGCTGGTGTCTCTGTGTCCCTGTGTGAGTGTCCTGGTGTCTCTGCTGGTGTCTGTGACCCTGTGTGGGTGTCCTGGTGTCTCTGCTGGTGTCTCTGTGTCCCTGTGTGGGTGTCACTGTGTCTCTGTGTCCCTGTGTGGGTGTCCTGGTGTCTCTGTGTCCCTGTGTGGGTGTCCTGGTGTCACTGTGTCTCTGTGTCCCTGTGTGGGTGTCACTGTGTCTCTGTGTCCCTGTGTGGGTGTCCTGGTGTCACTGTGTCCCTGTGTGGGTGTCCTGGTGTCACTGCTGGTGTCTCTGTGTCCCTGTGTGGGTGTCCTGGTGTCTCTGCTGGTGTCTGTGACCCTGTGTGGGTGTCCTAGTGTCTCTGCTGGTGTCTGTGACCCTGTGTGGGTGTCCTGGTGTCTCTGCTGGTGTCTCTGTGTCCCTGTGTGGGTGTCCTGGTGTGTCTGCTGGTGTCTGTGACCCTGTGTGGGTATCCTGGTGTGTCTGCTGGTGTCTGTGACCCTGTGTGGGTGTCCTGGTGTCTCTGCTGGTGTCTGTGACCCTGTGTGGGTGTCCTGGTGTCTCTGCTGGTGTCTGTGACCCTGTGTGGGTGTCCTGGTGTCTCTGTGTCCCTGTGTGGGTGTCCTGGTGTCACTGCTGGTGTTTCTGTGTCCCTGTGTGGGTGTCCTGGTGTCACTGCTGGTGTCTCTGTGTCTCTGTGTGGGTGTCCTGGTATCTCTGTGTCTCTGTGTCCCTGTGTGGGTGTCCTGGTATCTCTGTGTCTCTGTGTGGGTGTCCTGTGTCCCTGTGTGGGTGTCCTGGTGTGTGGGTGTCCTGGTATCTCTGTGTGGGTGTCCTGTGTCCCTTTGTGGGTGTCCTGGTGTCTCTGTGACCCTGTACGTGTCTCTGGAGCCCCTGAGCGTTAGCTCGCCTGTAGGGGGGGGATGGTGGTCCTACCTCCCCCTTGCCATGCTCTGGGGGGATGGTGGTCCTACCCCCCCCCCCCCGTGCTCTGGGGGGATGGTGGTCCTACCTCCCCCTTGCCATGCTCTGGGGGGATGGTGGTCCTACCCCCCCCCTCCGTGCTCTGGGGGGATGGTGGTCCTACCTCCCCCTTGCTGTGCTCTGGGGGGATGGTGGTCCTACCTCCCCCTTGCCGTGCTCTGGGGGGATGGTGGTCCTACCCCCCCTTGCCGTGCTCTGGGGGGATGGTGGTCCTACCCCCCCCTTGCCGTGCTCTGGGGGGATGGTGGTCCTACCCCCCCTTGCCGTGCTCTGGGGGGATGGTGGTCCTACCTCCCCCTTGCCGTGCTCTGGGGTGATGGTGGTCCTACCCCCCCTTGCCGTGCTCTGGGGGGATGGTGGTCCTACCCCCCCTGCCGTGCTCTGGGGGGATGGTGGTCCTACCCCCCCTTGCTGTGCTCTGGGGGGATGGTGGTCCTACCTCCCCCTTGCCGTGCTCTGGGGGGATGGTGGTCCTACCTCCCCGCCTTGCCGTGCTCTGGGCATTAATGAGGCCGTCCATGCAGAGTCGAGAGTGGTGCTGGGCATGGCTGTTGATGTCTTGGTCCGGCTGCCTGTCCCCAGCCAGGGCCACTCCTCCACACCGTGCTGCAGCCCTTCTGGTTCCCGCCGCCCCGGAACCCTGTCAGCTCTCCCTGTCCCTGCCTGGAACGCGCCTGCCCAGGGGCTGCATGGAGAGGCCCGGCCACCCTGCTCAGCGCACCCACTCTGCAGGGTGCTCCTGTGGGAAGGGTGGCTCAGGGCCAGAGTCTGGGTGCTTGCTGCTCTTCTTGGACTTCCCGGTAGCTGTGGGGGAGACCTGGGTGGGCGCAGGTGACCCCGTGTTTTTTCCTCCAGGGTGAGCACTTGGGGGTCCTCAGAGCCCTCTTCTTCAGGGTCATCAAGGATTACCCCTCCAACGAGGACCTGCACGAGAGGCTGGAGGTGTTCAAGGCGCTCACGGACAACGGGAGACACATCGCCTACTTGGAGGAGGAGCTGGGTGGGTGCCGCGTCGGCGGTGAGGTCTCGGGCCTTGGGGCTCGGGTGCACTCTGCAGTGTGGGAGGAGCTAGGGCTGTGGTTCCCAGGGATGGCCCGGGGGCTGTGGCACTTGTGGCCCCGTTCATCGGGGTTACCGCGGGTCCTTCCCCAGAGTCTCCTGGGAGCCGAGAGTGCAGGGTCCTGGGATTTCTCCAGATACGCTGGGCTGGAGTCTCTGGGCTGGTGGAGGGCTGAGCCTGTCTTCCCCCGGTGCCTGGCCTGAGCTCTCACGCCACGCTTCAGCCTTCCAGGCTCCCTTCCTGACCTTCCTCGCCAGAGAGGTCTCAGTGGGGTCAGCCTTGTGCCGTCCGGAGAGGGACAGCACCAGTGCCGGGCAGGCAGGATGGCGAGCCCCGGTCAGGCTCACAGCCCGGCGGGTATGTGTGGCTCTGTGGTTGTGACCGCTGGTGACACTGCTGCCGCAGCACTCACATCCCTGCCATCACCACGTGGGCCTGGGAGCTGGTGGCTTCCAGTGTCCCTGCGGTTGGCCTGGTCGGGCTCAGCGGTGCCTGCGAGGCCCTGTGCTGGCCTCCCTGTCGCTGGGAGGACCACGTGGGCGCCCTTGTGAGGAGCACAAGGGGAGGTGTGGGTGTGGCTTCCGCACAGCCACCCTGGTCTCCTCCCCCAGCCGAGTTCGTGCTGCAGTGGATGGATGTGGGCTTGTCCTCGGACTTCCTCCTCGTGCTCGTGAACTTGGTCAAGTTCAACAGCTGTTACCTGGACGAGTACATCGCGTCCATGGTCCAGTAAGAAAGGCTTTAAACAAAGTTGCTCTCACGAGGGTAGGTCGCTCTGGGTTTTGAGCAGCAAACAGAGGGAAGTGGAGTAACCATCTCCTGGGTAAGATGCTACCAGATGTCCTCATTTCTCAGAACCTTCTGAGCTGGGGAGGGCAGGGGCTTTGTCTCCTTCCTGCTGTACACCTGCACCGAGAACAGACCCCAGGTGCTTGTGCGGCACTGGGTCCCGGAGCGTGGAGGGGCCACGTGTTTCAGTGGGCTGACTCGGGCCTCCCCCCACAGCATGATCTGCCTGCTTTGCATCCGGACAGCGTCCTCTGTCGACATAGAGGTCAGTGGCCTCCCTCCCCAGCGGCCAAGTCCTTTGCACCCTCTCGGGCAGTATGGCCATGAGCAGGCCCCTTGGCCTCTGAGTTCGGGAGTCTCCCTTCCAGGTTGACTGGGTGGCCTTTGTGCTGGGTGACCGCTCAGGTCAGGGTGGAACATCTGGTGTGAGACGTCACTGGCCTGAGGGGGATGGGAGAGGCCTGGGCATGTCGCCTCCCTGTGGGCAACGGGACTGGTGTGGACCCCCCGCCCAGGTCTCCCTGCAGGTGCTGGACGCCGTGGTCTGCTACAACTGCCTGCCGGCCGAGAGCCTCCCGCTGTTCATTGTCACCCTGTGCCGCACCGTGAACGTCAAGGAGCTCTGTGAGCCCTGCTGGAAGGTGAGGCCCCGCCCGCCGCCCTGGGGCTCCTGGGGCCAGCCTGGAGCCAGCCCGGAGCCAGCCTGCCCCACCGCGACTGCTGGTCGTCAGGGGCCGGGCAGTGGCGTCTCTTTTCCCAGGCGGCTGAGCTGAGGCCAGGGCTTTTGGGAAGGAGGGTTGAGAGCCCTGCTGTCTGCCGGGGAGGGGGCAGTGGTGGGCGAGGAGGGCTGGGGCTGCCTGCTTGGAGCTGGCTCGTCTGCCAGTGCCTGCGACGTGTGCTCTGTCCGCAGCTGATGCGTAACCTCCTGGGCACCCACCTGGGCCACAGCGCCATCTGCAACATGTGCCGTATCATGGAGGACAGGTGCGTGGGCAGCCGCCGGAGCAGCCTCGCCTGTGCGCGCGGGGCCTGGTGGGGCAGCCCTGGGGTTTCCTGTTCTTTTTGGGTGGCCCTCCGGGATCTCTGACCAAAGCAAGGCTGTGTCCTGCACGTGTCACCTCGTCCTCTCCTCCTGCCAGTCAAGTCAGCAGATCCAAAACTGAACTCAAGCCCCCTCGCCTGCCTGCGCACCGCCCGCGGGCTCCCACCGTTACCCTGTCACAGGCCACACTCCGGTCGCTACCCCACAGCCGGGCTCCGCCCTGGGAGGTGCCTCAGACTCGTGCTGCTGTGTCCGCACCTGCACCCCTGAGCCTCACCTCAGGCCGCCTGCCGGTGCCCTGTGCCCACTCCTCCTCCACGCAGCCGCTGAGCGGAGCCCTCACACGGAGCTGACTGTTGTCTTTGGCCGGCAGCGCAGCAGTGCCAGTGCCCTCGGGACAGAGGCTTCCCCGTGGGCCTGTGGCCCTGGTGGTCCTGTCTGCTTTAGCCCAGTGGGCCTCTCCGTCCCCACCTGCTCTGCCTGAATGTTCTTCCCGCCTCGGCAAGCTCCCCTGAGTGTCCTCAGGTCTTGGCGTGGCTCTCGTGGCCCGTGGCGGCTCCTCGGAGCCTGAGTGGAGGTTCAGCACGTTGTTCTGCCTCCTGACTGGCGTGTGTGCCTCTGGGCCTCTGCTCTGGTTCACCCTCATCGCCTGGTGTGGCCTGGGCAGCAGCGACTGGTGCCTGGAGGGGTCAGGTGGTCACTGCTGCCTCTGCCCCACAGCACGGGGGCGCCCAGCGGTGCTGCCGGGAGTCCGGGTGTGTCCTGGGGCCCCGCAGCCTCGCCGCACACGGGGCAGCCGGCGGGGTGGGGGACTTGCTCACTGCAGTCTGTGGGGCTCACTTGCAGAACCTACATGGAGGACGCCCCACTGCTGCGAGGGGCTGTGTTCTTTGTGGGCATGGCCCTCTGGGGAGCCCACCGCCTCTACTCGCTCAAGAACTCGCCGACGTCTGTCCTGCCGTCCTTTTACAAGGTAATGTGGTTTCCTGGCCGTGGTGAGCTGGCGAGAAGGGGCCTCCCAGGCCCGTCCAGCCACAGCTCAGCCATGTCCCTGGTCAGTCGTTCTCACTCGGGGATGCGAGTCGGGCCACCCAGATGTCGTCTCAGCCAGTGTGCTGCCTGGCATGTCCGGCCTCCTGCGCGTCAGCCTAGGGCTGTGTAGGCTCCCTGGGCTAGCGGTCCGCCTGCTGTCGGCAGCTCTTTGGGGTTTGGGTGTAGATTGGTGTGACTTCTTTGAAAGGCAGAGCGCCTGCCTCTGCTGGTTCGCTCCTCAGTCAGCCGCAGCTGCAGGGCCAGGCCAGGCTGAAGCCAGGAGGCAGGGCCGCGTCGGGGTCTGAGAGCGGCTGCCTGCCAGACGGCTCGGCAGGGCGCTGGGTCGGAAGTGGAGCAGCGGGGACGCGCGCTGGCCCTCCCGTGCGGGGTGTGCGGCCTAGCCTGCTGTACACGTTCACTCTCAAAGTGACGGAGCTCCTTCCCTCAGAGTCCCTGCCGGCGTGTGCCCGTGGCTCGTGGGCTGGGCCGTCAGGTCACCCTCCGGACAGCCGAGAGCAGCTGTACGGGCTGCGTCCCCTGGGTTACGCAGAGGCCCTGCCCCCTGTGCTGCCGTGCCCCACATTGGGCAGAGCAGTGGTCTTTTGTGCGCTGCTCCCTCGAGCTTGGGTGGGGGTGCCAGCACACCGGCGCTAGAATGCACGGGGACCCCCCGGAGCTGTATGGAGACCCTCTCGGCTCCTCTAAGCCCGCTCCGTATCCTGTACGTGTGTGGTAGGCAGTGCCCACCTGGGCGTCTGCTCTGTGCCGGGGCTCTGTGTGTGAGGACACGTGGCTGACCCCGGGCGCCCGGGCCTCCGTTCCAGGCCATGACCTGTCCCAACGAGGTGGTGTCCTATGAGGTCGTCCTGTCCGTGAGCAGGCTCATCAAGAAGTACAGGAAGGAGCTGCAGGCCGTGACGTGGGACCTTCTGCTGGACATCGTCGAGCGCCTGCTGCAGCAGCTCCAGGTACGGCGGGCCAAGGCTGCGGCCCACAGGCCCAGACCCCAGGCACGTGGGGTCTCTCACCTGTGCGTCTGGGCCTGCCTATAGGGCTGTGCATTCTGCCTTCTGATGGGTCTTGGTGGTGCCCCTGTCTTCCTGGGACACGGGTCCGGTGTTTCCAGCTGAGCCCCCTGGTTCTTGGCCCAGATGGGAGTGTAGGGTCCTGGAGACAGCCTCAGGGCGCCCGGAGTGCCGGCCCTGATCTCGGCGAGACTGGACTGCGATGTTAGCCAAGGAGGAGGCCGAGCCGGCCACTTGGGCGGGATGCCGGCCCGCTAGGCATCTCACTCGTGGCCCAGGGCCTGGCCTCCTCATAGGGGCCTGGGCCAGGCGACGGGAGGGCAACCAGGCCAGCGGAAGGGAGGGCCAGGGCCCTGTGCCAGACCACGCCACTGACAGGCGGGCAAATGGTGGCTGGGCTTCAGAGGCAGGGCCTCGCCCAGGGCTTCTAGGAAGAGTTGGGCCTGGGGCAGGAGTGAAGGGGTCAACCTCGCTGGTCTTAGCCTTCTGCCTGTTCCCCTCTTGGGCCTGGGCACTTGGGCACAGCCAGGACTCCCTGGGGGTGGGCAAGGGGCAGGCAGCGTGGCTGCTTCTCGCAGCGGCGAGAGGGCCTATGGGTCCAGGTGGGTCCTGGGGCCATGGGCAGAGACGTGTGTGATGGGTCCTTGGTCTTGTAGAGCCTGGACAGTCCGGAGCTCAGGACCATTGTCCACGACCTTCTGACCACGGTGGAGGAGCTGTGTGACCAGAATGAGTTCCATGGCTCCCAGGAGAGATACTTCGAGCTGGTGGAGAGATGTGCAGACCAGAGACCCGTGAGCTACCCCCAGCCCCCACCCCCGTGCCTCTGCTGCCTTGGGGTCCTTGGAGTCAGGCCAAGAGTGGGGTCTCGGGCTGTGTGGAGGGCCCTCCTAGGAGCTGAGCTCACCCGGGCCTGATTGTCACTCCTGACTGTGTGGAGCAAGGTTCCACAGACGCCATGGACGCTGGTTTTCCCACCAGGCCCCCTGGACACTGGTTCTCCCCTGTGTCCTGTGGAGGCTGGTTCTCCCCTGGACGCCATGGACACTGTCTCTGCTGTGTCCTGTGGAGGCTGGCTCTCCCTTGGGCCCCCTGGACACTGGTTCTCCCCCGTGTCCTATGGAGGCTGGCTCTCCCCTGGGCCCCCTGGACACTGGTTCTCCCCCATGTCCTGTAGAGGCTGGTTCTCCCCTGGACGCCATGGACACTGTCTCTGCTGTGTCCTGTGGAGGCTGGTTCTCCCCTGGACACCATGGACACTGTCTCTGCTGTGTCCTGTGGAGGCTGGCTCTCCCCTGGGCCCCCTGGACACTGGTTCTCCCCCGTGTCCTATGGAGGCTGGCTCTTCCCTGGGCCCCATGGACGCTGTCTCTGCTGTGTCCCGTGGACACTGGCTCTCCCCTGGGCCCCCTGGACACTGGTTCTCCCCCATGTCCTGTGGACACTGGCTCTCCCCTGGGCCCATGGATGCTGTCTGCTGTGTCCTGTGGAGGCTGGCTCTCCCCTGGGCCCCATGGACGCTGTCTCTGCTATGTCTTGTGGACGCTGGCTCTGTCACATGTCCCGTGGACGCTGGCTCTCCACCACATCCCGTAGACCCTGGCTCTGTCGCATGTCCCGTAGACCCTGGCTCTGTCGCGTGTCCCATGGACGCTGGCTCTCTACCACGTCCTGTAGACCCTGGCTCTGTCGCGTGTCCCGTGGACGCTGGCTCTGTCGTGTGTCCCGTGGACGCTGGCTCTGTCGCGTGTCCCGTGGACCCTGGCTCTGTCGCGTGTCCCGTGGACCCTGGCTCTGTCGCGTGTCCCGTGGACGCTGGCTCTCCACCACATCCCGTGGACCCTGGCTCTGTCACGTGTCCCGTAGACCCTGGCTCTGTCGCGTGTCCCGTGGACGCTGGCTCTCTACCACATCCCATAGACCCTGGCTCTGTCGCGTGTCCCGTGGACCCTGGCGCTCCACCACGTCCCGTGGACCCTGGCTCTGTCGCGTGTCCCATGGACCCTGGCTCTGTCGCGTGTCCCGTAGACCCTGGCTCTGTCGTGTGTCCCATGGACCCTGGCTCTGTCGCGTGTCCCATGGACCCTGGCTCTCCATCACATCCCGTAGACCCTGGCTCTGCCGCGTGTCCCATGGACCCTGGCTCTCCACCACGTCCCGTGGGCCCTGGCTCTGTCGCGTGTCCCGTGGACCCTGGCTCTGTCGCGTGTCCCGTAGACCCTGGTTCTGTCGCGTGTCCCATGGACCCTGGCTCTCCATCACATCCCGTAGACCCTGGCTCTGTCGCGTGTCCCGTAGACCCTGGCTCTGTGGCGTGTCCCGTGGATGCTGGCTCTCCACCACATCCCGTAGACCCTGGCTCTGCCGCGTGTCCCGTGGACCCTGGATCTGTCGCGTGTCCCGTAGACCTTGGCTCTGTGGCGTGTCCCGTGGATGCTGGCTCTCCACCACATCCCGTAGACCCTGGCTCTGTCGCGTGTCCCGTGGATGCTGGCTCTCCACCACATCCCGTAGACCCTGGCTCTGCCGCGTGTCCCGTGGACGCTGGCTCTCCACCACGTCCCGTAGACCCTGGCTCTGTCACGTGTCCCGTAGACCCTGGCTCTGCCGCGTGTCCCGTGGACCCTGGCTCTGTCGTGTGTCCCGTGGACGCTGGCTCTCACAGTGGCATCAGTCTGCAGGAATGCTCAGCTTGATGCTGGGCTGCTCCACGTGGCCAGGGCGCCTCCGTCCCCGTGGCGCCCCGGGGGAGCTGCTGTCAAGCGGCTGAACCAGGCAGTTGTCAGCACAGCCTGCTCCTTCTCTCGCAGGAGTCCTCCCTCTTGAATTTAGTCTCCTACCGAGCTCAGTCAATTCACCCAGCAAAGGACGGCTGGATTCAGAACCTGCAGCTGCTCATGGAGCGGTTCTTCAGGTATTGGGTCTCCTGGGCCCCGGTGCCTGCGGCCCACCCTGTGTCTGTTCTCTGAGCCCTGCCCCGGGGGCCGGGTCTTGGGACACTCCCTGAGTCAGGGCTTTCCTTGCTGGCTCTTAGTTTTTCTTTTACAATTTTACTACATTTGTGAGTCAGAGCACCGCCGTCCATAGTTGAGTCCATAGACCCTGGTGTTTGGGCCTGGCCTGGGTACGAAGCTGCGAGGCAGGAGCTCAGGCCAAGTCGCCGTATGGGAAACAGGGATGTAGACCTGGAGTGTGTCAGGCTGTGCTTGGGCGGGAAGCTGGAGCCGGTATGGAGCCGGCACTCCCAACAGGGGACGCGGCCGTCTTAGGTGCTGGGCCAAACGCCTGCTCCTCCTTCTGCTCCCTGAAACTGGTTCTTGTGAGTTCTCTGGTAGCCAGTGTCTGCCGAGCTGGTGGCAGGGGTGGGGCGGGGCTGGGAGGACAGCAGCCAGGGCACACGGGAGAGTCCAGAGCCAGGCCTGCCCTGCGTGGCTGGGGGAGGGCTGCCGAGGCTGCTGTGGGCGGAGGTGCGCCCCGTAGCCACAGGCCTCTGCTCCCCAGGAACGAGACCCGCAGTGCTGTGCGCATCAAGGTGCTGGACGTGCTGTCCTTCGTGCTGCTCATCAACAGGCAGTTCTACGAGGTGTGTGCCCCGGGCTTCCGCTCCCCCACCCCGGCCGGGGCCCTGCACACCCTCTGCTGGGCTTTCAGCCGCGTCTGTCCTGTGCTGCCCTACCCCATGGCGCCCCCTGCCAGGCCTGCCCTGGGGACCCAGGACACGGGTGCCTCCACACGGTGCTGCTCCCGGGCTACAGTCTCGGCAGGGCTCCTTCCTCTTGCCATTGTCCCATCCTCCCCCCCACCCCCCCCACCACGCGCCCAGGTCTGCTCCGCCACTGATGGCCGTGGCAGAGCTCAGGGACAGTCCTTCCAGGAGGCCCCTCTGGGCTGTCTGGTTCCTCATCCGGGTTGGCCTTTTTTTTTTTTTTTTTAAGATTGATTTATTTATTTGAGAGACAGAGGTCTTCCATCTGCTGGTTCACTCCCCAGATGTCACATAGGCCAGAGGTGCACCGATCCAAAGCCAGGAGCCAGGAGCAGCTTCCTGGTCTCCCATGCAGGTGCAGCCCATCCTCTACTGCTTTCCCAGGCCATGGTGGAAAACTGGATTGGAAGTAGAACAGCTGGGACTCAAACTGGCACCCTGTGGGATGCTGGCACTGCAGGCGGCGGCTTTTACCCACTACACCACAGCGCCGGCCCGCCGGGTTGGTCGTGTCCTGCTCTCTGCTCCTGTGGCACTTCTCACCTGCTTCCGTCACACTGTGTGTGTGTACACAGGTGTCTGTGCGGCCCTCAGCGTGGGAGGGACTGACAGTGACGCCAGGTGCAGAGCGGCAGGGATGTTGCCGTGGCTTCATTTTTGTGCCACAGTCACTGCTGTACCATGGGGTGGCAGGTGCTCTGGGAAAGGGTGCTGGGGTCCTGAGTGAGGGCTGGTGGCGTGGCTGACGCACACGTATGTACACACCTGTGCACTTGCACACACATGCACACATAAACACACTTACATGTGCCTGTGCACACAGACACACGCTTACATAAGCACACACACTCATGCACACATATACTAACACATAAACACACTTACATAATAAACATGCACACTTATACCACACATACGCACACATAAACATACTTAAACATGCACGTGCACACATGTACACTTAAACACACCACACACGTGCACACACATAACACATGCATGCACATGGACACACATTTATGTGTGCACAAACATGCACTCACACATGCAGACACATGCAGACATAAACACATGCACACGTATTAACACATACATGAGCGCACACACATAAACATACATTTGCATACACTTGTGTACACATAACACATGAGCACACACATAAACACACATGCATACACATGTGTACACATAACACACATGAGCGCACACACACATTTACATACATGCATACACAACACACATGAGCGCACACACAAACACATTTACATACATGCATACACAACACACATGAGCGCACACAAACACATTTACATACATGCATACACAACACACATGAGCGCACACATAAACACATTTACATACATGCATACACATAGCACATACACATGAGCGCGCATATAAATATTTACATACACATGTGTGCACGTAATAACGCGCACATACACATGAGTGCACACATTAACACATACATTTACATACACATGTGCGCGCGCACACACACGAGTGCACACGTTAACACATACATTTACATGCACATGTGTGTGCGCGCACACACGAGTGCACACGTTAACACATACATTTACACGCACATGCACACGGTGCCCATGACGTGGGGTCTTGAATGCCTCGGCTGCTGCTGGGTCAAGTGACAGGCGCCACCTTCCTGCCGCGGCTCAGCTCTGCCTCCCTGTGCCCTGTGCCCTGTGCAGGAGGAGCTGATCAACACGGTGGTCATCTCCCAGCTCTCCCACATCCCCGAGGATAAGGACCACCAGGTCCGGAAGCTGGCCACCCAGCTGCTGGTAGACCTGGCGGAAGGCTGCCACACTCACCACTTCAACAGCCTGCTGGACGTCATCGAGAAAGTGAGCGCTGCTGGGGTGCTGGGGCCCTTGCAGACGGGGCCTGGGGTGGCCCTCTGGGGGCGCTGTGTGCCGCAGTGCCTCATCCCAGCAGAGGTGGGTGGTGTCAGGACGCCTCGCCAGGCTGCCTGCTGCATGGCTCGTGCCCTACCCCAGGGCCTCGGGAGCTGGGGGCAGTAGTGTCCACGCAGCAGCATCATGGCGGTTGGTGGATGGTCACTGTGGTACGCTTGGGCTTCTGAGAAACGCAGGCGGCGTGCCCATGGGAGGTGGCGCTGGCTCCTGCTGCCGCAGGGGGCTGGGGGCTGAGGACTCCACCCCGTTCTCTCTGAAGGTGACGGCCCGCTCCCTCTCTCCACCTCCTGAGCTGGACGAGAGGGGTGTGGCTGCCTACTCGGCCTCCCTGGAGGACGTGAAGACTGCGGTCCTGGGGCTCCTGGTCATCCTTCAGGTGAGGCCCTGCGCAGGTGGCCTCTGCCGGGGGCCTGGTGGCCAGTGCTGATGGGGCTGTTCTCCGGCGATATGTGTCCTGGGAGGTGGGGCTGTCCCAGGGGTCATGATGGTAATGGTGGGCAGCCTGGGTGTGTCCTCACTCCCCCAGTGACGGGGGACAAGGCTTCCTGTGTCAGAGCTGCGCCTCAGCAGATGAGGCCGGAGAGGGGCCCCGTGCTCCCCACCCCACCCCACCCCACCCTGCTGCTGGGATGGTGTTCACACCCTGCACCCTCACACTGGATAACCCGGTGTGGTCCAGGAGAGGGGCCCCGTGCTCCCCACCCCACCCCACCCCGCTGCTGGGATGGTGTTCACACCTGCACCCTCACGCTGGATAACCCGGTGTGGTCCAGGAGAGGGGCCCCGTGCTCCCCACCCCAACCCACCCCGCTGCTGGGATGGTGTTCACACCTGCACCCTCACGCTGGATAACCCGGTGTGGTCCAGGAGAGGGGCCCTGTGCTCCCCACCCCACCCCGCTGCTGGGATGGTGTTCACACCTGCACCCTCACGCTGGATAACCCGGTGTGGTCCAGGAGAGGGGCCCTGTGCTCCCCACCCCACCCCGCTGCTGGGATGGTGTTCACACCTGCACCATCACACTGGATAACCCGGTGTGGTCCAGGAGAGGGGCCCCGTGCTCCCCACCCCACCCCACCCCGCTGCTGGGATGGTGTTCACACCTGCACCCTCACGCTGGATAACCCGGTGTGGTCCAGGAGAGGGGCCCTGTGCTCCCCACCCCACCCCACCCCGCTGCTGGGATGGTGTTCACACCTGCACCCTCACACTGGATAACCCGGTGTGGTCCAGGAGAGGGGCCCTGTGCTCCCCACCCCACCCCACCCCGCTGCTGGGATGGTGTTCACACCTGCACCCTCACACTGGATAACCCGGTGTGGTCCAGGAGAGGGGCCCTGTGCTCCCCACCCCACCCCGCTGCTGGGATGGTGTTCACACCTGCACCCTCACACTGGATAACCCGGTGTGGTCCAGGAGAGGGGCCCCGTGCTCCCCACCCCACCCCGCTGCTGGGATGGTGTTCACACCTGCACCCTCACACTGGATAACCCGGTGTGGTCCAGGAGAGGGGCCCTGTGCTCCCCACCCCACCCCGCTGCTGGGATGGTGTTCACACCTGCACCCTCACGCTGGATAACCCGGTGTGGTCCAGGAGAGGGGCCCCGTGCTCCCCACCCCACCCCGCTGCTGGGATGGTGTTCACACCTGCACCCTCACACTGGATAACCCGGTGTGGTCCAGGAGAGGGGCCCCGTGCTCCCCACCCCAACCCACCCCACCCCGCTGCTGGGATGGTGTTCACACCTGCACCCTCACACTGGATAACCCGGTGTGGTCCAGGAGAGGGGCCCCGTGCTCCCCACCCCACCCCGCTGCTGGGATGGTGTTCACACCTGCACCCTCACGCTGGATAACCCAGTGTGGTCCAGGAGAGGGGCCCCGTGCTCCCCACCCCACCCCACCCCGCTGCTGGGATGGTGTTCACACCTGCACCCTCACGCTGGATAACCCGGTGTGGTCCAGGAGAGGGGCCCTGTGCTCCCCACCCCACCCCACCCCGCTGCTGGGATGGTGTTCACACCTGCACCCTCACGCTGGATAACCCGGTGTGGTCCAGGAGAGGGGCCCTGTGCTCCCCACCCCACCCCACCCCGCTGCTGGGATGGTGTTCACACCTCACCCTCACGCTGGATAACCCGGTGTGGTCCAGGAGAGGGGCCCTGTGCTCCCCACCCCACCCCACCCCGCTGCTGGGATGGTGTTCACACCTGCACCCTCACGCTGGATAACCCGGTGTGGTCCAGGAGAGGGGCCCTGTGCTCCCCACCCCACCCCGCTGCTGGGATGGTGTTCACACCTGCACCCTCACGCTGGATAACCCGGTGTGGTCCAGGAGAGGGGCCCCGTGCTCCCCACCCCACCCCGCTGCTGGGATGGTGTTCACACCTGCACCCTCACGCTGGATAACCCGGTGTGGTCCAGGAGAGGGGCCCCGTGCTCCCCACCCCACCCTGCTGCTGGGATGGTGTTCACACCTGCACCCTCACGCTGGATAACCCGGTGTGGTCCAGGAGAGGGGCCCCGTGCTCCCCACCCCACCCCACCCCGCTGCTGGGATGGTGTTCACACCTGCACCCTCACGCTGGATAACCCGGTGTGGTCCAGGAGAGGGGCCCCGTGCTCCCCACCCCACCCCGCTGCTGGGATGGTGTTCACACCTGCACCCTCACGCTGGATAACCCGGTGTGGTCCAGGAGAGGGGCCCCGTGCTCCCCACCCCACCCTGCTGCTGGGATGGTGTTCACACCTGCACCCTCACGCTGGATAACCCGGTGTGGTCCAGGAGAGGGGCCCCGTGCTCCCCACCCCACCCCACCCCGCTGCTGGGATGGTGTTCACACCTCACCCTCACGCTGGATAACCCGGTGTGGTCCAGGAGAGGGGCCCTGTGCTCCCCACCCCACCCCGCTGCTGGGATGGTGTTCACACCTGCACCCTCACGCTGGATAACCCGGTGTGGTCCAGGAGAGGGGCCCCGTGCTCCCCACCCCACCCCGCTGCTGGGATGGTGTTCACACCTGCACCCTCACGCTGGATAACCCAGTGTGGTCCAGGAGAGGGGCCCTGTGCTCCCCACCCCACCCCACTGCTGGGATGGTGTTCACACCTGCACCCTCACACTGGATAACCCGGTGTGGTCCAGGAGAGGGGCCCCGTGCTCCCCACCCCACCCCGCTGCTGGGATGGTGTTCACACCTGCACCCTCACGCTGGATAACCCAGTGTGGTCCAGGAGAGGGGCCCCGTGCTCCCCACCCCACCCCACCCCGCTGCTGGGATGGTGTTCACACCTGCACCCTCACACTGGATAACCCGGTGTGGTCCAGGAGAGGGGCCCTGTGCTCCCCACCCCACCCCGCTGCTGGGATGGTGTTCACACCTGCACCCTCACGCTGGATAACCCGGTGTGGTCCAGCGTGTTCACAGCTGAGCAGCCATCACCGCACGTTTCCCAGTGTCTTCACTTGCACACAGTAAGTGCGCGTGCGGTGCCCAGGGCTCAGGAATCTATAGAGAGACTTCATTTGCTCAGTTGTGCAAAGATGCGGTGGCTCTGGTGAGGGCCAAGGATGTGTGAGACGGGCAGTCAGCCCTGAGACGGGAGCTGCCTCCAGAGGCTCATTTCAGAGGGTGACCGGGCGCTCCTGGGCACTGGTCCACTCCCCAGATGGGGGTTCCGGGCCAGAGCTCGGGTCTCCTGAGTGGAAGGCGGGAACGCAGTCCTGAGCCGCCTGCCCCGCCCCGGTCTGCGTCCGCAGGAAGCTGGTCGGCCTGGCCCCGGCTGCAGCGGGATGCTGGCTTCAGGCCTGCTCCCTGCAGTGAGAACCGCACGGGCCCTCTGAGGGCAGCCCTGCTGACCCCAGGACCTCCTGCCAGCCCCAGCTCTTAAAGGGCTGCTAGTTCGCAGCCTCACCGTGCTAGGAGCAGGTCTCTGGCGTTGGGGCACACTCAAACCACAGCCCTCCCCATTGCCCACTCCCAGGCCCCCGTAGCCGCGAGCCTGTCTCGTGGTGTGCTTGCTCTGGGAGCTTGCGAAAGAATCCAGCACGTGGCCTTTGCCCCTGGCTTTCCCGGGAGCTGGGCGCTCGGTCCCTGCTGCTGAGTGACCCACGCACCGTGTGCAGACGTCGGGCTGTGAAGACGCTGCTAGGAGGCGCACGCACGGAGCTGTGGCTGCCGTCGGGCGTGGCCCGTCTGCGCCTCCTGTCCTGAGCGGCTGCCACGCTCCCTGTGCCGCAGCTAGGGGTTCTGGTCTCGGGAGTTGTCCTCGACGGCACGTGGCCAGCCTCGTGGGCCATGCCGTCCTGGTGTGCTGTCTATGTGTCTCCCCGAAGGCCGACGGCCTTGACACTTCCCCAGTGGTGTTGGCTGCCGTGTGCGGAGATGGCTGCTCGGACCCTTGCCCTTTTTTTTTTTTTTTTTAATAAAGATTTATTTATTTGAAAGTTACAGAGAGGGGTCAGGAGAGAGAGCGCTTCCAGCTGTTAGGTCATTCCTTAGATAGCTGCAGCAGCCCAGGCTGGGCTAGGCCGAAGCCAGGAGCTTGTTCTAGCTCTCCCCTGTTGGTGGTAGGGACCTGAGCCACTTGGGCCGTCCTCCACTGCCTCCCCAGGCCGTCAGTGGGGAGCTGGACTGGAGGTGGAGCAGCCGGGATGTGACCTGGTGCCCATGTGGGATGCCGGCACCGCAGGTGGTGCTTGGACCTCCGTGCCTCAACAGCCCCGGCCTCTTCTCATTTTTAATTGGGTCTTTATTACTGACTTGGAGGAGTTCTCTGTGTCTGATACAGGTCTTGCAGCAGGCAGTTTGTAGCTGTTCTCTCGTCCTCAGGGCGGATTCCATAGCAGCATTCTCAGGTTCTCCCAGGCAGCACTGGCTCCCGAGGAGCCCTCTCACGTCTGCAGGTCCCCTCTGCCTCGCTGGCTGGTGGGTGGGGCTTTCCCTCTGACCACTGCTCCTTGGTCCCTGGCCTTCAGTGTTGGAGTCACGTGCAGGGCAGTGTCGGGCCTGGGTAACGTGTGGTGTTGGAGTTTGCTGGCCCGAGAGCTTCTGCAGGCCCGACGCCGGGCGCTGGACAGGCTCCTGTGCTCCCGTGCGTGGAGGACGCTGATTTCCAGGCATGGACGTTGGAAGGTGTCTGGTGCTGGCCCCTCCCGCGTGTGTCTTGCCCAAGAGCCATGTGCTCTTCGCTGCTGTGCCTGCGGGAGGCTCGGCTGGGTTGTGGGACCCCGTGGCGTGGGTACACGGACAGCTCCTGCGTCTGGAGAGGGAAGGAGAGACGTGTGGTTGCCTGACGGGGAAACCCAGCCCCAGGGGCCCGAGCGCTGGGCCACCAGATGGCGCTGTCCTTGTGGAGGCACAGGCCTGGGCCTGAGCCTGCTGGTTCTTTTTTCTCACGCCCCTCCCTGTCTTGTCTTCTGTTTAAATTTTTAATTTATATTATTTCAGAGGCAGAGAAAGAGACAGAGTTCCCAAGGGCCTGTGATGAACAGGGCTTGGCCAGGCAGAAGCTAGGAGCCAGGAATTCAGTCCTGGTGCCCCCTGTGGGAGCCCTGGCGCCGAGTGGTTGAAGCGTCACTGTGGCCTCTCAGGGACTGCCAGGGAGCAGTCAGACCTGACTGCAGACGCGGGACGCGGGCGCCTTAACCTGCCTGCCAGACACCAGGCCGGACACCCGCCCTGCTGCCTTTTTTTAAAAAAGATATTTTGTTTATTTCTCTGAAAAGCAAAGTGATGGAGAGACAGAGTGAACTCCCCAGATGGCCACAATAGCCAGGAGCCAACTGTTCCTTCTGGGTCTCCATGTGGGCGGCAGGGCCTCGGGCCGTCCTCTGCTGCCTTCCCAGGCACATCAGCGAGGAGCTGGATCGGAAGTGGAGCAGCTGTGAGACACCAGTCCCGGTGTTCTGAATGGTGCTTCAGCCCATGGTGCCACAGCACTGGCCTCCTGTTTTTTTTTTAATATATATATTTAAAAAGGACTGTATTTGGTTAACAAACAGAAAACACCTGGTGCTGGCATTGTGACGCAGTGTGGTCAACCTCTGCCTGAACTCCAGCGTCCCGTATCATGGTGCCAGGTTCAGTCCTGGCTGCTCTACTTCCCACCCAGCCCCTTGCTAATAGCACTGGGGAAGGCAGTGGAAGATGACCCAATGCATGGACCCTGCACCCACGTGGGAGACCGGGTGGAGTACAAGCGCCTGCTGTGGTCTCCCCAGTCACTGGGGCCATCTGGGGAGTGAACCAGCTGATGGAAGGCTTCGCTCTGTCTGTCCGCCTTTCACATATGGACTTTTTTTTTTTTAAGATTTTTATTTATTTGTGAGGTAGAGTTGCAGACAGTGAGAGGGAGAGACAGAGAGGTCTTCCATCCACTGGCTCACTCTCCAAATGGGTGCAGCAGCCAAAGCTGCGCGGATCCGAAGCCGGGAGCCAGGAGCTTCTTCCGGGTCTCCCACGTGGGTGCAGGGGCCCAAGCATCTGGCCATCCTCCACTGCTTTTCCAGGCCTTAGGAGAGAGCTGGGACTAGAACCGGTGCCGTATGGGATGCCAGCACCGCAGGCTGAGACTGATCACACTGCCCCTGTGACATCTGTTGAAAAAAAGATGAAATGGGGGCTGTTGCTGTGGCATGGCACCATAGGGGCACTGGTTCGAGTCCCGGCTGCTCCTCTTCCAGTTCAGCTCTCTGCTGTGGCCTGGGAAAGCTGGAGAAGATGGCCCAATGCCTTGGGCCCCTGCTCTCCCATGGGAGACCTGGAAGAAGCTCCTGGCTTCAGATTGGTGCAGCTCCGGCTGTTGTGGCTGTTGTGTGGGGAGTGAACCAGCAGACGGAGGACCTCTGTCTCCCTTTGCCTCTGCTACTCTGCTTTTTAAATAAATAAATGCACCTTTTAAAGACAGTGTTATAAAAATACATAAAGTGTGTTTAAAATCGAGTAGGTAGATCTCAAGAAAAAGCTCGTAAGGCAGCGAAGGTGAGCCTTCCTCTTTGGAGCTCAGCTGTTTCCTGCGTAGCAGCCGGGTCCCTGGGCTGCCCCGTGGCCTCTGTGTTGCCCTGTGTGTGACAGACTTCGTTTTTGTCAACCAGGGGACGAAGGACTCTGTGCTGTGATGGTTGTGGGTTTTTGAGACAGAGCAGCGTTGGGTGTTCATCATTTTCTTACCTCTGAGCTTCAGAGACCACGAAGGGTCCCATGGGCCCTTTCTGGCTGTGCTCTGTAGCACCGGCCCTGCTGCAGCCCGGGCTGACGGCCGTACCTGTGGCACACATGCCCTTGGTCTGCCAGGATGAGATGGGTGCAGGCTCCCGGACAGGGGGTGGCCCAGGCACTGGGGGAGCAGTCCCTGCAGGGCAAAGCCCCCTGCTGTGCCTTTGTTGATCCAGCGCACAGGCACCAGGCCCCCCCCCCCCGGGTGTCGCCCGATTCCCCCTGCTGGGTGATGCCTCCTGTCCCGTCTGCAGACCAAGCTGTACACCCTGCCTGCCAGCCACGCCACGCGTGTGTACGAGACGCTCGTCAGCCACCTGCAGCTGCACTACAAGCACAGCTACACCCTGCCCATCGCCAGCAGCATCCGGCTGCAGGTAGGACGGCCGGGACGGCCACGCCACAGCTGCTCAGGCTCAGGCGTGCTGTCGGGGGCTGGGATGTGGTGACTGTCTGTTCCCTCCTGGTACTGGTGTGTGGTCCCCCGGCACCTGAGGCTTGTCACTGAGTCACATGGTGGCCTGGGTGAGGTTGGGGAGAGGGGGTGCCCTGACTCCCAGGTGCACGCTCCTGGTGTGTGGAAGCTGCGGGGACCTGTAGCTGAGCCGGGCTGCACTGCACGGGCTGTGCCGAGCTCGCGCTCTGGAAGCCGGCACCAGGCCCAGAAGGTCCCGGGCAGAGCACGGCTTCCTGGCATTTGGGACCGTGCAGCGAGGACGCCAGAGGTGTGGGCTGGCCTCTCCTGATCCCCGAGGCAGACCCAGCTCTGTGGGTCGGCACAGCCACACGGGCTCTCGGGGAGGAGACTGCGGGTGCCAGCCTGGGAGTCAGGGCCTCGGGTGTGGCCGGGACAGAGCCCGCTGGCTGCAGGGCACGGCTGTGCGGTGGGAGGCCTTTGCACACAGCGGGGCCGGGACGCCGGGGCCGGGACGCAGGGGACGCCGCCGCTCCCGGCCGGTCGGCTGCCATCACTCTGCTCCCTGCAGGCCTTCGACTTCCTGCTGCTGCTGCGCGCGGACTCCCTGTGCCGCCTGGGCCTGCCCAGCAAGGACGGCGCCGTGCGGTTCAGCCCGTACTGCCTCTGCGGCTACAGGTGCGTGAGTGGTGCGGCTCAGCCCGTACTGCCTCTGCGGCTACAGGTGCGTGCTCAGGGCGGGGGGTGAGCGGTACGGCTCAGCCCGTACTGCCTCTGTGGCTACAGGTGCGTGAGCGGTGCGGTTCAGCCCGTACTGCCTCTGCGGCTACACGTGCGTGCTCAGGGCGGCGGGTGAGCGGGTGGCCGTGTGCGGGGTGGTCCCAGGAAGGACCGGCGGCTGCCCGCGCTCAGGAAGGCTTGGGCCAGCCCTGCGCAGGGAGGCCGCCTCAGCTGCTGCTCCTGCTTCCACAGCGAGCCGGAGCGGAGCGCCGAGAAGAAGGCCAGCGGCCCCCTTTCCCCTCCCACCGGGCCGCCGGGCCCCACACCCGCAGGCCCCCCTGTGCGGCTCGGCTATCTGCCCTACTCCCTGCTCTTCCGCCTCCTACTGCAGTGTCTGAAGCAGGTGAGGGGCCTGTCCCTGGCGCTATGCTGGTCGTGCCGGGTGAGCCTACTTCTTGGCCCCTGTGTCCAGCACCTGGGGAGTGGTGGGAGGCCCGGCTGGCACAGGCACGGGGAGCTGAGGATGTGCCGCTCAGCTGGCCCTTGCTGGAGGGTGCCGTGGCCGGGTGGCGTTCCTGGGCACCTGCTCCTCAGAGGTGGGGTGGCAGCAGGGGTGCTGCAGAGACAGGCGGGGCGAGGGCCACGAGGAGTGGGCAGCAGCCCGCGGGGCCGTGGCTGCGGGGAGAGGCAGGGCCTGGATCCTGGGGGTGCCAGGCGCTGGCACTGTGAGGCCCACACCCGCGAGACTTCCGAGGCCCTGCCTCTGCCTGGATCTGGCCAGGGCCGCTCCCTGACGGAGAGGTTCTCGGGCAGACACTGGGCCTTCCCGCCGCCGTGGCCTGAGGCCAGCTCCGGTTCCGCGGCAGGAATCGTGGGCGTGGGTGGGTGGAGTTACTTAGGGCTTCTCCCCTGCCAGCGGTTGGAGCTGCTTTGTTTCCTGCTGTGTCTTCATTGTCGCACCAGAAGTGAGCCAGTGTCCTGAGCGGGCTCCTCTCAGGGCAGGCCGTCTCTGACTCACAGTGGCCCGTGAGGGACGCCCGAGCCGCAGTGTGCAAGTCCCGAGGTGGGCAGCACTGGCTGCCTGCAAGCCCTCTGCTCGGCTGTCCTGGCCGAGCGTGCTGCCATAGCGGCTGGGAGACGGCAGACGGCGCGTGCCGGGCGAGCGGCCGTGCCCTCTGCTCGGCTGTCCTGGCTGAGCGTGCTGCCATGGCGGCTGGGAGAGGGCAGACGGCCCGTGCCGGGCGAGCGGCCGTGCCCTCTGTGACCCTGTCCTTGCAGGAGACGGACTGGAAGGTGTTGAAGCTGGTCCTCAGCAAGCTGCCCGAGTCGCTGCGCTACAAGGTGCTCGTCTTCACCTCGCCCTGCAGCCTCGACCAGCTGTCTTCCGCCCTCTGCTCCATGGTAACCTGGCAGGGAGGCGCCGGCGGGGTGTGTGGGAGGCAGTAGCACAGCTCCTGTAGAGTGGCAGCCCCGGGGGGGGGGGGTTGGACGAGACCTGAGGACTGCCGGCCCCGTCCAGCGCAGAGTGCGCACCCAGGGCTGTGGGGTGGCCAGAGGTGCACCAGGGCCGCAGCCGTCTCCAGCTCACAGGGTGGAGCTGGGGGTCCCCCGTTGGGCAGTTTCTGAGTGTGGACCTTCTTTCTCCCTCTCCCTGGCTGAGGCCTCCAAGATGTTCGTGTCACAGCCATGCCTCACCCCCACGTGTCTCCCACAACCCCGAAAAGGCAGGGGTGCAGGTGGGAAGGCTGCCCAGCACCCTCTGGCCTCCCGGGTGTGCAGTCGCTGGCTGGCCCCATGGCTGCTCTGGATGTCAGCTTTCAGGCCCAAAGACCCTGGAGCGGCTCCGGGGCACTCCAGAAGGCTTCTCCAGAACCGACCTGCACCTGGCTGTGGTCCCAGTGCTCACGGCGTTGATCTCCTACCATAACTACCTGGACAAGAGCAAGCAGGTGTGGGGCGTGGTGGGGGGAGCACAGGTGGCCCTGTGGTGGCTGGGGTCTGGACGCTTGGCCTGCAGTCCCGTGCTCACCGTCTTTGTAACCTGTCGCTGGGCCAGGGTGAAGGCCATCTGCGTGCTGCCGTGGGCCTCTCCCTCCCGCTCAGCGGCAGCTCTTTGCTCTAGGAGAGGCACTGCCTGCCATCCTGCTGCCACTGTGGGACAAGTGCCTGTGCTGCCATTGAGACAGGACTGGCGGGCTGTGGCCCCCAGCTCTCAGCTCCCCCACCCTGCCCCCTGCAGAGCGCACAGCTGGTGACACCCTCCCCTCCCCCTGCTCTCGCACGCGCACTCACAGCTCCCCGCATCCGAGGTCAGGCACCTGCTCTGTCCAGCCCCGTGTGGACCTCATGCTGAGCTGCCTGCAGGGAATGCCCCTCCTCTGGGGCTGGCCATGCTGGGGTGAGGGTCCCTGAGGGGTGAGGCTGGCTTCCTGGGACATCAGTGCCGTGGCCTGAGCTGCCGCCCCAGAGGACGCTGTCCAGGTCTGCTGTGGGACCGGTGGCCTTCACACAGTGCCTTCCCCTGCAGTAAGACCACCATGGGTGGCCATGAGCCCAGCACATCCGTGCCAGGTTGGGCTGGGGAGCTGGACCCTGCTGCCCAGGGGGGCGGGGGCAGGAAACCCATGTCCAGGGCCCTTTCTAAGCCTTGGCGCCCATCCTCCGTGTAGAATTCCTGAGTGGGGACGGACTGGCCCTGCGGAGGCCCTGTGGCTGGGGCACGTCCACTTGGACCCGAGGTGTCCTGATTTTTTAAATTATTTTACCTGAAAGGCTGAGAGAGATGTTCCACCTGCTAGTTCACTCCCCAAGTGGCCACCACAGCCGGGCCTGGGCCAGGCCAAAGCCAGGAGCCAACAAACTCCATCCCGGTCTCCCACGTGGGTGTCAGGGCCCAAGTACCTGTGCCATGTTCTGAGGTCCCAGGTGCATTAGCAGGGAGCTTGACTGGAAGTGGAGTGGCTGGGACTCAAACCTGTGCTCCAATAGGGGCCGCCCCGCCCACTGCAGCGCCGCGCCGGGCCTGTGTCTCTGTTTCCAACAGCGGGAGATGGTTATCTGCCTGGAGCAAGGGCTGATCCACCGCTGTGCCGGCCAGTGCGTGGTGGCCCTGGCTGTGTGCAGCGTGGAGATGCCCGACGTCATCATCAAGGCCCTGCCCGTCCTGGTGGTGAAGCTCACACACATCTCCGCCACCGCCAGCATGGCCGCCCCACTGCTGGAGTTCCTGTCCAGTGAGTATCCGCGGGCCGGGGGCAGGTGCGCGCGGGCACCCTGGAGACGGGGACTGTGCCCTGCCTGAGGTGCGCTTGCTGCTCCCAGCCTTGTGTCCCCTGGCCTCTGGGGCACCTGGTCACACTGCCTTCCGTTGCCTTGGCACCGTTGCCCTGAATGCCTGCCTTCCCGGCCTTCCACGGCCAGAGCACCTTGCCAGCCTGGGCCTTGTGCCCGGCTGAACCCCTCTGCCTTCAGGCACGCGCCACACCTTGTGTGTGGGGGAGTAAGGGGCTGTGCTGGCCGCCCTGCCCCTGCCTGCCCACCACGTGCTGGTGGAGAGCCTGAAAGAACAGCTCAGTCAGCACTTTGTGCAGGGCCAGAGAGGGTCGGCACGTGGGCGCTGTTGCAGGTTTGTATGTTGTTACAGCCTTCTAAAGACTTGGCCCCTGGAGCTGCTAGGTCAGGCTGGGCCGGGGCTCTCTGGTTTGCCAGAGCCTAGAACGGACACGAGGCTGGGGTTGGGAAGGGCACGCACTGGGCCGCTGTGTCCGTCCCTCCCTCCGTGGTTGCTTCCTCGGCCAGGGCGGCCGTGCCCCGTTGCCTGCGTGGAGAAAGGCAGCGCGGTGCCCTGTGCCAGCCGGCCTGGCCCCGCGCCAACCGTCCTGTGCCGCTGCAGCTCTGGCCCGGCTGCCGCACCTCTACAGGAACTTCGCCGCAGAGCAGTACGCAAGTGTGTTCGCCATCTCGCTGCCCTACACCAACCCCTCCAAGTAAGCGAGATGTGGGGCTCGGCTCTGCGGCTACGCTGCGTCCCTGGGCGCGGGACTGAGGCCACCGCGTCCCCCCGCGCTGTCGCAGGTTCAATCAGTACATCGTGTGCCTGGCCCACCACGTGATCGCCATGTGGTTCATCAGGTGTCGCCTGCCCTTCCGCAAGGACTTCGTCCCCTACATCACCAAGGTGGGCCAGTGGAGGCCCCCCTTAGGGCCTGTGGCTGGGCCGTGGGGTGGCTGGGGTAGGGGCTGGGGGGCTGTGCCGGGCCTGCAGAGCCCAGGGCTCAGCTTGCCATGGAGGTGGGAGCGGGAGCTGGGCCCCTCCCAGCTCAGCTCTGCCCCGCCCAGGGCCTGCGCTCCAACGTGCTGATGTCTTTTGATGATACCCCCGAGAAGGACAGCTTCAGGGCGCGGAGTACCAGCCTCAACGAGAGGCCCAAAAGGTTTGGGGTCTGCTGGGGCCCGGGGCTGGGACCTGGGGGCCGTGTGGTGGTGTGTGCAGGACTGGGGCTGCTGGTCACTCCCAGGCCAGTCCGGAGACGTGGGCGGTGGTGTGTGCAGGACTGGGGCTGCTGGTCACTCCCAGGCCAGTCCGGAGACGTGGGGCCCAGGGCTGAGGGCCGGCCCAGGGTGCCCGGGGGGCTGAGAGAGACTAGCGCTGGCCGCACTAGGGCGCCCCGCTGTGCCGTGAGTAGACTGTGCCCTAGGGGTTGGGTGCAGGCTGCGTCGGGGCCGCTGTGGCTGCGTGGACCCCTTCCCAGGCCCCTCCCGCCAGGCTGCCCCGTCCCGCAGAGCTTGCGCCCTCCCCGTCACAGCCGCTTCTGCTGGTCCAGAGAAGCCACGCTGGGCCTCTGGGTTCTCATTTGCATTCGTGGACTGCTGCCCCCGGCCCCGCCTCCCCGCCCCAGCTTGTCTCCCTCGGGGAAGGCGGCATTTTCCAGGGAGACCTGAACTCATGAGCCTCTCTGCAAGCCCCCAGTGGCTGGGGACCAAAGCTCGGCCGTCGGTGAGCCTGATGTTGGGGCTCCCGGCCTGTTGTGCAGTGGCCGGGCCTCAGCCTCCGCGGCCCCTGAGCTGGGCGGCTCTGCCTTCTGTGGGGTGGGCAGGGAGGCCTGGTCCGCACAGCCTGGAATCTGCCGCGCAGCAGCCCCGCGTTTAATTTGCACGAATGTCCTTTGGTCGGTCTCATGCGTGCAGGCTCGCCTTCCGTCGTGTTGACGAGATGTATCTCATGCGTTTTGTTTTCTGTCTCCTCCCCGCTAACTGCCCTGTGGCCTGGCTCTGTTGTTCATGCACCCGTGGGATCCATCTCCACCCTGTGGCCGGGGACCCTTCCTCACCTCCCGTGGCTGCTTCCCCTTTCTGGGAGCTGGGCTCTCTGGGGCTGGGGGCGTCCTTCCTCACCTGGTAGTCTGAGGATAGCCCGAGCCCCCAGACCAGGCTTGACCCACTCTCCACCCGTGGACGAGTGCAAGGGGAGCCCCGCCACCGAGGCCTTCCGGTGCCGCAGCGTCAGTGTGTCTGAACACGGGGTCCGCAGGTAGCCGGGCCGTGTGAGGGGGGAGGGCGCAGACCCCGCGCTTGGCCCCGCGAGCGCCGGGGTGGCGTTGCATGGGGCTGCTTGCATGTCCTTGTCGCCTGCCTGCGCCTCCCTGGCTGGGGTTGGGGACGAGCCCGGCATTGGGCCCAGGTGAGCCTGGAGGCGAGGGGAGGGAAGGTTGCATTCTGTCACGGGGCGGTGGGGGGCGCTGTGGGCTGCAGGGGCCTCTGACGGGGGTCTCTCCCTGGGTGGCTGCTCGGAGAAGGCTGGAGGGCACGGCTCTACACACCCCAGCTGGGGTGAGCGGGCGGGGGCCGGGGGCCGCTCCTGGGCCCGGCCGTTTTGTTCTCCAGCTGGCTTCCTTCTGGACTTCTCTGGAGTCCTTTGGTTACAGCTGAAGGAACAAGGGGCTTTTCTGTAGGCTGAGGAGTGGGGCCAGCCTGGAGCAACCCAGGACCCCTGAGGGCTGGGCCGGGGCCTAGGGCACCAGCCCTGCTTGGTGCCACCAGCTGGGGTGGGTGCAGGTGAAGGTTCTCAGGTGCCGGCTTCTCTGCTGCCGCCTGCCTGCCCGTGGGCCGTCCCTGCCCATCCAGGCCACCCCAGCATCTGTGTGCTCAGCCGGCCTCAGACCCAGCTCCTGGTGATGCCTGGTGGCTGCTGGGTGTGGTGGGCTGGGAGATGGGGGAGGGACCGTCGGGGCCCTCCCAGCTGTTCCCGGCGGGTTCTTCATCACGAGCGAGTGCCGCAGGGGGCTGTGCAGGCGTGTCCGGATCAAACCCACGGAAGCCCTTCCCTCGGCCCGAGAGTACAGCGGGTCCAGGCTGAGGGGGTGGGCGGTGGCCCTGTGGGCAGAATGCAATCTCCGTCCGTCCTGGCTCCGGGAGCCTCTGCCGCCACCCTGCCCTAGCTCCTGTGGGCTCTGGTTGAGGGGACATCCTGTCGTGCTGCAGCCAGGAGACTGGGGTCTTCGCCACCAGGCGGGTCCCCTGCGTCTGTGCCAGCCAGGCCCGCCCCCGTGGGGTCCTGAGCGAGGCCCTCCCAGTTGTGCATGTGTTGAGCTTTAGCCCTGGTGGTAGGTGGCTCCGCCCACCCCTGCCTCGTGCCCTGAGCCTGGCCACGGCCCCTCCTCCAGCAGGATCCAGACGTCTCTCACCAGCGCCAGCCTGGGGTCCGCAGACGAGAACTCCATGGCCCAGGCTGACGACAGCTTGAGAAATCTCCACCTGGAGCTCACAGAAACCTGTCTGGACATGATGGCCCGATACGTGTTCTCCAACTTCACGGCCGTGCCCAAGAGGTAGGCGCCCGCTGCAGAGCGAGGCCACGCTCGGTCTCCACGGGGCAGCGAGGGTGGTCGGGCTGGCCCTCCCCGTCTGGGAGCCCCGGGCACCAGCACGGCCGTCCTGTGCTTTCAGGTCTCCCGTGGGAGAGTTCCTCCTGGCCGGCGGCAGGACCAAAACCTGGCTGGTGGGGAACAAGCTTGTTACGGTGACGACAAGCGTGGGGACTGGGACCCGGTCCCTGCTGGGCCTGGATTCCGGGGAGCTGCAGGGCGGCGGCCCAGAGTTGAGGTGACCACCCCTCCCCTCCCTCACTGGCTGTCTGAGCCCAGCCCGCGGGGCTCTGCACCTGGCAGCCCTGGGGGACTCCCTCACCCTGTGCCTGGGCCCTTCTGTCCCCAGCTCTGACGCTGGCGTGCACTTGAGACAGACAAAGGAGGCGCCGGCCAAGCTGGAGTCCCAGGCTGGGCAGCAGGTGTCCCGTGGGGCCCGGGACCGCATCCGTTCCATGTCGGGTGAGCCTCAGCTCCATGGTCTCATGTAGGCGCCCAGCACCCACCACCTGCTTCTGTCCTCCTGCGGTTCAGGAGAGCCGAAGTGGGGGGGGGGCCCCTCAGGCTGCGAGGGTGGGGCAGCGCCTCCACGGAGCCCCTCAGCGCCAGTGCTTCCTGTTTGCCTTGGCCCAGCTTTGCCTGGAGCTCTTCTGGGCACGCTTAGCTGGGCCGTGGTCCGGCTGGGGGCAGGTCTGGGGCCCCTCCCACTGCCCTGGGCCTGCGGAGGCCAGCCAGCCCGGCCAGTGCCGCCACGGCCTTGGGCGGAGCGGCCAGTTCTGCGGTGGCAGCTCTGTCCCTGGCAGGTGGGGTCATCTGCCTCCCACCCTTCTCCTCAGGAGGCCACGGCCTTCGGGTTGGTGCCCTGGACCCACCGACCTCCCACTTCCCAGGCAGCCCGTCTGCTCCGGGAACACAGGCTGCACCGTCTGCGAAGCCTGACAGGGCTTCAGCAGGCACCCAGGGTCCAGCGCAGGAGAGGACGAACCTGGCCGCCTACGTGCCTCTGCTGACCCAGGGCTGGGCTGAAATCTTGGTCCGCAGGCCCACAGGTACGCAGAGTGGTCTCAGGGGCTTCTGGGAGGCGGCTTTAAACTAAGCTTGCAGAGGTGGGCGGGGGGCCTCCCTTCTAAGGTCCTGTCTTCCCCATCCTGGGGTCCTGGGGGTTAGGGCTTGAGCACATGAACTTGGAGGGGGGCTGTACCTTGGCCCTCAGAGCAGAGCCCCCGCCCAGGAGGTGCTGTGGGTGTGGTGGGTGCCAGGTGCTGGGCCTGGGCCTGGAGCCAGTCTGCCAGGCTTGGGGGGGCTGTCTGGGGGTGGAGGTTCCTGAGGCCGCTGCCCGCTCCCCAGGGAACACGAGCTGGCTGATGAGCCTGGAGAACCCGCTGAGCCCCTTCTCGTCCGACATCAACAACATGCCCCTGCAGGAGCTGTCCAATGCCCTCATGGCGGCCGAGCGCTTCAAGGAGCATCGCGACACCGCCCTGTACAAGTCGCTGTCCGTGCCGGCCGCCAGCACAGCCAGGCCCCCTCCTCTCCCTCGCTCTAACACAGGTGGGCGAGGACCCCCCACTCCAGGTCTCCCAACGGTCTGCCAGGGAGGACGCCATGCTGTGGCCGACATTTGGAAACTGGCTCTCACCCTCCCGTAGCTGCAGCTGCCCACTGGGGGGCGCCAGGGGTGGCCTTCGGTGCTGGCCGCCGGCTGCCGTGGGTCCCGCTTGGGTTTCGGTTGGGATGCCCAAGCCTGCCTGTCGGCCGCCCCCCCCTGGGGCCAGCGTGGAGCCTCCTGGGAGGCCCAGGATGCTTGGAGGAGTGGGGAGGTCCTGCCTCTCCCGAGTCTGAGCCAGGAGCCCGCCCGCTGGCCGGGACGCCGCTGGCCCCTCTCTCCTCTCCAGGCTGGGTCTGGCAGGCTCGGGTGGCGCCCGAGCTGGGCTGCGCAGGCTCGCGCTGAGCCGGCTGCGTGCGGGCTTTCCCTTGCAGTGGCCTCTCTCTCCTCCCTGTGCCCGTCCAGTTGCCAAGGGAAGCTGCACAGGAGCATTTCCTGGGCAGGTACTCGTGCGTCTCAGGAGCGCGGTGCTTGCTGCGAGCCCGCTCTGCCCCGGGGCCGGCCCTGACCCACACGGGGACCTGGCCCCTGCTTTGCCAGCCCCAGCTCCTTGGACACAGCGCCTCCGTGGCTGAGCTCTGAGCTCCGTTGGCGAGCCGTACCTAGCCTCCTCTTGAGGTCTCGGGCTTGGGGTGGCCCCTAGTCTTTGGTGACACTGGCCACGCCGCAGGTGCTGGTGGGTGGCAGCTGCCCTTGCCTCGCTCCCCGCCTTGTCCCGTGAGCCCCACTCTGGGCTGCTTCCACCCTGTCCGCAGGGGCGGGGCGCGGGCTGCTCCCCCCCAGTGCCGCTTCTCCCCCGCGCCCTGGACGCTGGCATGGATGCACTGCTTTGGGACGTTGCGCCCCCTCTGGCGTGCCGGGCTGTGGCCTGGCTTGGATTTGGAGGCGAGCTCTGCTGTCAGGAACGGGTCCCGAGCCTGTGTGCACGTAGGGGGGACCCCGTCGGCATTTGCGTGGTGCCCGAGGGCCGGTGCGCTGCGCTGCCTGGGCTGAGGCCTCAGGTGGGGTTTGTGCCTCACGGAGGCCCCAGCGCCCGAGCAGCAGTGACCTGTGTCGGGGTCGCCCTGGCCGCGGCAGCCTCTGTGCAGCTGCTCCTCTGGGAGGGAAGGCTGGCGCGATGACCGCGTGCCCCGGGCTCGGCCTGGCCCCAGCCGCCCGTGTGCTCCCCCCAGACTCGGCAGTGGTGCTGGAGGAGGGCAGTGCAGGAGAGGCCTCCGGGCTGGCGGAGCCCCCAGAGCTGGAGGACCAGGGGCACTGCGGGCGTGCCCATGCCTACAGCAGGGTGAGTGAGGAGGGGCGGGGCCTCTACCCACGCCTCCCCGCGGGCCCCAGCTTGCTCTGCACTCGGTGTGTCCCCGCTGCTCTGAGAAGTGGCGTCCCACACGGCAGCCTGGGGTCCTTGGCGCCCTTCTGGGGATCGCCAGGTGTCCACGGATCGGTGTGGGGCTCTGAGCTGGGGTGGGGTGCCCAGCGAGGGAGGGGCTGTGGTGGGGGTGGGGGCGGGGGCCCTGCTGGCCTGACCAGGGCTCTCCCCGGGCGGCCCCTTCCAGTCGTCCTCAGCGTCTAGCCAGGAGGAGAAGTTCCACGCAGAGGACCTGGCTGCTGCGGGCGTCCCCATCGAGCGGGCCGTGTCCTCTGCGGGCGGCCGGCCCTCGGTGGACCTGTCCTTCCAGCCCTCGCAGCCCCTGAGCAAGTCCAGCTCCTCTCCTGAGCTGCAGACCCTGCAGGACATCCTCGGGGACCCCGGGGACAAGGCGGACGTGGGCCGGCTCAGTCCGGAGGCCAAGGCCCGGTCACAGTCGGGGCTTCTGGATGGAGACGGTGCTGCCTGGGCAGCCGCTGACCAGGAGCCCCAGGGCCTGGGCCCAGCACAGCCTGAGGGTGCCCTGGCCTCCGGCTCGCCCCGCTCGCCCGGCGGCCTCCGGCCCCGAGGATATACCATCTCCGACTCCGCCCCGTCGCGCAGGGGCCGGCGGGCAGACAGGGTGGAGAGGGACACCTTCAAGAGCAGAGCCGCGGCCACCAATGCCGAGAAAGTGCCCGGCATCAACCCCAGGTGTGGGAGCTTGGGCCCTGGGCACCCCTGGCAGAGCTGGTGTGGCCGGCACTGCCCGCGCCCCACGCTGCGTCCCCTCTCGCTGCAGCTTCGTGTTCCTGCAGCTCTACCACTCCCCCTTCTTTGGCGACGACTCCAACAAGCCCATCCTGCTGCCCAACGAGGTATGCGCCCGTGGCCCTGGCGGCCTGGGGGCTGCACGGGGGCGGGGGCCGCCTCTGCCCTGGGCTCAGGCGGACTCTCTGGCTGCAGTCCTTCGAGCGCTCGGTGCAGCTCCTGGACCAGATTCCGTCCTACGACACGCACAAGATCGCCGTGCTGTACGTGGGAGAGGGCCAGGTGAGGCTGTGGGGGGAGCCTGGGCCGCAGGGCGGGTGGGGTCCAGGCCCTCACCCTTCCCGTGAGGCAGCCACGCACGACCCTGAGCCCCAGGGCCCTCCTTCAGACAGGCGGTGAGGACGGGGCAGGCGTGTGGAGGTGCCGCTGACGTGGGCCTCTGTGGAGGAGTGGCACGTGCAGAGCCCCGGGGCGGGTCTAGAGGGGCAGGCGGGCTGGAGCCCTGGGTGGTTCTGAGCAGGCTCTGGAAGCAGCGCCTGGCTGCTGTTGGCAGACCCGATGGGGTGGCCATGGTGGTTCCCGCAGATGGGCGTCCTGGTGGGGGCTCTGGGTGGCAGAGCACATGAGGTTAATGGGAGTGATGCCAGCGGCAGCTCTGGAGTGAAGTGGCTGTGCCCTGAGTGGGGGCGGCAGTGACGCCGGCCCAGAGGAGGCCTGCGGACCCCTGGCGGCCACGTGGGCCCCGTGCTCTCTGTCTGCAGAGCAATAGCGAGCTCGCCATCCTGTCCAACGAGCACGGCTCCTACCGCTACGCGGAGTTCCTGACCGGGCTCGGCAAGCTCATCGAGCTCAAGGACTGCCAGCCGGACAAGGTGTACCTGGGCGGCCTGGACGTGTGCGGCGAGGACGGCCAGTTCACCTACTGCTGGCACGACGACATCATGCAAGGTCACTGTCCAGGGCACCTGGGGCCCGAGGCAGGCCGGGGCACCGGTCAGCATGGCGGCTCTGCTTCCAGGGGAGGACCCGCCAGCCAGGACAGTGCGGGGGTGGGGGCAGGGCTAGAGAGGGGTGCCTGGGGAGGGGTCCGGGGGCGTGGCGGAGCCCCTGCCCGGCTGCCCCACCCACGCTGGCCTTGCCTGCCCCGCAGCCGTCTTCCATATCGCCACCCTGATGCCCACCAAGGATGTGGACAAGCACCGCTGTGACAAGAAGCGCCACCTGGGCAACGACTTCGTCTCCATCGTCTACAACGATTCCGGCGAGGACTTCAAGCTGGGCACCATCAGAGTGAGGGCAGCCCCTGTCCCCTGGAGCACGAGCCTGTGCCTCCTGCAGGCGTGGCTGTGGCCTTGGTGTTGCCTCCGAATGGCTCCTGTGCCCCATGGCCTGGCTGAGCCCCTCCCTGGTTCCCGTCTCACCACTACTGGTGACCCCAGTCCCCCGCATGTCCTGGGTAAGGGGTCATGTGGGCAGCAGGCAGGCTCAGGGGACCAGCCGGGGCAGTGCTTGTCCCCTCTGCGGTGGGCACAGGGGCTGAGGGGGTCTGTGGGGGGCCTGGGGGCGCGTGGCTGGAGCCCCGTCACGGCGTCTTGGCCGTGTCAGGGAGAAGCGTGGGTGCAAAGGCAGTGGGCGGTGCTGCCCGTCGGTGACCGCCCACCTCTGGTCTGGGCAGGGCCAGTTCAACTTCGTGCACGTGATCATCACGCCGCTGGACTACGAGTGCAACCTTGTGTCCTTGCAGTGCAGGAAAGGTGGGCCAGACCCCGCACCCACGGCGCGCCCAGACGTGGGGGGCCTGGTGGACGCCAGCCCCCGCTGAGCGCACGCTCTCCCCAGACATGGAAGGCCTGGTGGACACCAGCATGGCCAAGATCGTGTCTGACCGCAACCTCCCGTTCGTGGCCCGCCAGATGGCCCTGCATGCCAACGTGAGTGGGGGCAGTGTCTGGGGGGAGGGTGGCCACGGTGCCTCCAGCCGGGGGCTCAGGCCGTCCTCCGCCCCCAGATGGCCTCGCAGGTGCACCACAGCCGCTCCAACCCCACCGACATCTACCCCTCCAAGTGGATCGCCCGGCTGCGGCACATCAAGCGGCTGCGCCAGCGGGTAGGGGGGACAGGGCCTCCCCGGGGCGGGGCGGGACCCAGGGTTGCGGCTGCAGCGTCCATCTCCCCTTGCCCCAGATCCGCGAAGCGGCCCAGTACTCCAACTCCGGCCTGCCGGTGCTGCACACGCACACGCCCGCCCACACCAAGGCCCCAGCTCAGGCCCCGGCCGAGCCGGCGCCCCCCTACGAGACAGGCCAGCGCAAGCGCCTCCTCTCCTCCGTGGATGACTTCACGGAGTTCGTGTGAGGCCGGGCCCAGCACAATGAATAAAGCGGCTCGGCGGGTGCCGAGACAGACGCACGGAGCAGTCAGCCAGCTTCTTTATTTGACTTTGTCTGCCTTGGGGGTGGGGTGGGGGGGCAGCTGTCGCCAGGAGCCTCTGGGCTGCACTTTCTCAAGGGGCGTCACACCTCTCCCCTGGTCACACACCCCCTGCCCAGCCCTGGGAGCCAGCCCCAGGGAGGGGTCTTCCCATGACCACCCTGGGAGGTACTGTGTCCAGGCCCCCTCCCCTTCCCGGGGCCTCGTGCTGCTTGTCACCCAGGCCTGACACCAGCAGGTCTGGGGGCACAGCAGTGTCGGCCATCACTGTCCAGCACCTGCCCAGGGCCAGACTCGGATCCAAGAGGCAGCCATGGCCCCCACTGCCCTAGTGGACAATAGTGACATACAAAAATACACACATTCGACACCGTATAAATTACTGACAGGTGGCAGCCGAGGAGGGCCCTGCGCAGGGCCCACAGCCAATAACTTAGGGGAGGCAACAGGAAGTGCAGGCCAGCCCTCGCCCCCGCCCGGGAGCCGGGCCCAGCCCGCTGGACCTGAGGACGTACGTGGGCAATAAATTAGCATGTCAGAGGCGGGCACTCACCCAGTCCAATACTGCTGTGCCCTCCCGCGCGCGGCGGGCAGGACCTCTGTAAAGTGCAGGCGCTCACTGCTCCACACAGCCCGCGCAGGCGGCAGAAGGTAATACTGAGCGGTGCCCCTGGCCCAGGGGCTAAGTGCTGCTGGGGTGGACCTTGTTGGCCCGGAGGGAGGTCCTGCGGGGGCCTGGAAGCCCGTCCCTGCCCCGGCTGGCCCGGGCGGGCTGTGGGGGAGGGAGGGGCGGGAGCCCGCGGCCGCGGAGGCTCTGCAGCTGCTGCTCCAGCCGGAACACGTCCTCGGTGGCCTGGTTGAGCCGGTCAAACTGGGCGAGCAGGGCCTCGAACACCAGGTGCAGCCGGGAGGGCTCCGGCTCACCCCGGGCCCCCGGGCGGCCCAGGCCGGTGCTCAGTGCGTCCAGCTGGCTGGAGGAGGTGGAGGGATGGGAGGCTTCGGAGCTGGCGCTGGGCGGGCGCGCGTCCGGGGAGGACTTGGAGCCCCTGGACGAGCGGGAGGGCAGCGGCTCCATCCCCTCGAAGCGGACTTTGTGGCGGAACTGGGGGCGGCACAGGGGCTCGGTCAGTCCGGCTGCGCCCAGGGCGCGTCCCTCTCCCCCCCACTGGGCCGTACCCACCTCCTTGACCTTGCTGACGCCCAGCCAGAGGCGCAGCCTGCGCAGCAGCAGCTCCACCATCTCGTAGTCCTGCGGCTCCCAGGCCGGCCGGTACAGCTCGCCCCGCAGCCCGTGGTAGCGCCAGCGCAGGACGACGGCCCCCAGTCTCAGCGCGCCCCACAGCCGCAGGGCCCAGAGCCCCACGCACAGCAGCGGGGCCAGGTTCCAGGCCTCGGCGGGGCACAGCGAGGGCGCCCCGGCCCCAGCCCCGGGGCACAGCACCAAGAGGGCGCCCGCTGCGCTCCGAAGGGACTGTGCGCAAGACGACACGAGCTGCGGGGGGGGGGGGGGGGGAGAGCAGGAGTGAGGACCTCGCGGGCCCCGCCCGGCCGCCCGCACCACCCCCCAGCCCGCACCTACCAGCACGGCCAGCTGCGTGTAGGCCACGCCCAGCACGGCCAGGCCCAAGGTGGCTCCCGCGAGCTCCGGCAGGGCCCGGCACAGCGTCTTGCCGAAAATGGACCACTGGCGCACGAAGCGCAGCTGCTGGGCCGCCTGCGGGCAGGGTGTGTGAGGCCGGGCCGCGCCCTGCCCGCCCCAACGCCGCCCCGCCCCGCCGCGGCCGGGCGCGCACCTTGACCGAGAGCAGGAAGAGCAGCGAGGCGGCCAGGCCCCGCGCCGCGGCGCTCAGCTGCGCCACCTGGTCGAAGCTGATGAAGCGGCGCAGGCGGCCGCGCACGAAGAGGGCCCACTGGCGGTCAGCGGCGCCCAGCTGAGCCAGACGCACCAGTCCCGTGGCCGCCGTCAGTGCCACCAGCAGCCACCTGGCCCAGGCCCCGGGCCGCACTGCGCGCGCGCGCCCCTCCTTGCGCCAGGCGTGCGCCTCGGCCACCGAGAAGTAGAGCGCGAACAGCAGCAGGCACACCTGCGGGGGCGGGGTCAGCGCTGGGGGCGGGGCGAGCGGAGGGCGGGGTCGGCGCTGGGGCGGGGTCGGGCGCTGGGGCAGGCCACTGAGGGGCGGAGTCCGCGCGGGGTGGGCGGGGTCGTGGGCGGGGCGAGCGCTGGGGGTGGGGCGGGTCTCACCGAGGTGAGCAGAGGCAGCGACAGGCCCGCGCTGAGGCGCCGCAGCGCGAACGGGCGCACGCTGAGCGCAGCCAGGGCGCGGCCGGCCGCGGGGAACTCGAGGCGCAGGGTGACGGCAGCGTGCAGCCCTACGGCCGGGCTGTAGCGCGTGAGCTCCACAAACACGGCGCGGCTCCTGCACAGAGGCCGGGTCAGCAGGGGCGGGCCCGGGGGGGGGGGTCAGCAGGGGCGGGCCCGGGGGGGGGGGGTCAGCAGGGGCGGGCCCCGGGGGGCGGCGGGGCGGGGGCGGGGGCCCACCTGTTGTCCAGCCAGTTGTGCAGCCGTAAGAAGCCCAGCCGCGCGCGGCTCTCCTCCAGGCTCAGGCCCAGCTCCTGCACGTAGCCCCCGCTGTCGTACACGGCGCAGTGGCCCCAGGACCAGGTGCTGGAGGAGGAGCCGGGGCAGGTGGAGCCGGGGCAGGTGGAGCCAGGGCCCACACCCGAGGGATGCCGGGGACCCCCGCTGCTCACCCCAGCAGGTCAGGTGCGGAGTAGGCCCAGGCGGCCGAGCCGTTGGGGGCTGCGCTCTCCCAGCCCACGCCGAAGTCGCTGGTGCTGAAGCCCCCCGCGGCCGCGCACCGGTGCAGCCCCACGCTGCGGGCGTCCGGGCAGAGTGCTGGAAGGCAGGCCGGGGAGGGTCACAGCCCCACGTGCCCCGGCTGCCGCCCCCCAACCCAGAGCGGGCACCAGCGTCCCCTCGGGTTTCCGAGCGCCAGGGAAGGGGCGGGGCGGGGTGGGGGCCGCGGCAGCTCACCTTCCTGCAGCCGCACCTGCCGCAGCCGCAGCGGCCCCAGCTCGGGGCTGGACCGGTTCCCGTGCACGTAGGGGAGCAGCACGTGAGACACCCACGGCCAGAACTCCTCAGACCTGCACCCCGGACACGGAGTCAGCGCCCAGCGCCCGGCTCCCCCACCTGGGTGGGCACCGGCTGTCCAGGCCCCCAGCCCATCCCTACCGGCCGATGGCCAGGAAGGCCCCACTGTCCAGCTCCTGCTTGATGGCGCTCTGCAGGCGATACGCGTGGCCGTGGGCGGAGGCGTCCCCGTAGTTGGCCAGCAGTGTCACCAGCAGGAAAAGCATGTATACCAGGAGGCTCTGGGGACAGGGGCCCTGCGGTCAGCCCCACGGCACCCGGCGCTGCCCCCACCTTGGGCAGACACAAGCCCCTGAGGGAGACAAGGCAGCAGCAGCTGGGCAGGCTCGGGCGGGGCGGGGCGGCCGGGGCTCGGCACACAGGCTCGGACGGGCAGGGGTGCGGCACTCACCCGCAGCATGCCGTGCAGCCTCTTGACCTTGCGGGCTTCCTCTTTGGCCAGGAAGAGCGCGAAGCCGTGGGGAGGGCGCACGCGGGGCACGCGCTCGCTCACGGGCGTCACGGCCGGGCTCTCCACCAGGCTGTCGTCCTCGTCAGGGTGCAGCCGCTTGGCCACCAGTGAGAAGTACAGGGCTTCCAGCAGGACCTGGGGGCAGGGGTGGCGTCAGAGCCGCCAGCAGGCGCCAGAGGCCGGCGGCCCCGGCAGCCGCGGCAGCCGCGGCCCGCTCACCTTGAGTGGCTCCCAGCCGAGGAACGAGGCCAGGAAGCTGGAGCTGCTGGACAGGAGCCACATGACACTGACGCTCGGGGGGAAGCCGGCACCGAGCCACCCCGAGATGCCCACGGCCACGGCCACCAGGAGCAGGCTGAGCCCGTGGGCTAGGGGTGCACACCAGGCCGGCAGCAGTCGCCTCCGCAGACCCTGGCTCAGGCCTGGAGAAGCAGAGACGTGACTGGCAGGTGAGCCAAAGGCAAGGGCCAGGAAGGCGCCCAGGACCCACGCGCACCTGCCCTGGGGAGCGGAGCCGCCGGGCGCTGTTCCCGGGCCGCGTCCGGGCTGGGCGGCCGCTTCTCCAGCCTCTGCAGCGGCAACGCCTCCGTCTTCTCGGCAGGGGACCTGAGGCACAGCCAGGGCTCAGTGTCGCCTCCCTTGGGCCCCCGGCCCGACCACGCCGCCTCCCCACCTGCGCACGTGCAACACGGAGGCCGTGTGCCGTGGCCTGGCCCACCTCCCTCCCTCCCGTGTGCAGGCCGACTGAAGGCCCCCTGGCCCTGCTCAGTCCAGTGCTGCCACGGGAGGCAGCGTGGAGGTGAACGGGGAGGAACAAGCAGGTGGAGCCAGCCCATGGCTGCACCTGCGCCCGGGGGAGCCGCCGGCTCGCTGTCACTCCCGGCTTTCTGCCGAGGCGGGAGGGGGAATCAGCGGATGAGTGGGCGGGACTTCCTTCCTCCAAACTGACTTTTCTGGGTGTAAAAGTAGCTGACCCGGACGGTGAGCACTTCCTGTCAGGACCCACCCCCCCGAGTGTCTACACCACACACGTGGATGCACTCACTCCCTGCTGGGGCCCCTGGTCTTTCTGAGCTGGCTACACCGTTGCAAACCCAGCACCAGAGCTGAGGACGGCTTCCCACTGGACTCAGCAGCAAGAGAGCAAAGACGGACAGACGGACAGACAGACGGACAGACTGCCTCCGGGGGGGGGCACCTGCGGGGGAGGCCAGGGACGGTCCAGGCAGGAGATGACACGGCTGGAGCAGGCGGGGACGCAGGGGGAGGAGGGGACAGAGGAGCAGGTGGGGACATGGGTGGGGACACAGGAGGAGGGGACAGAGGAGCAGGTGGGGACACAGGAGGTGGGGACAGAGGAGCAGGTGGGGACATGAGCGGGGACACAGGAGGTGGGGACAGACACAGGAGGAGGGGACACAGGAGGTGGGGACAGAGGAGCAGGCGGGGACACAGGAGATGGGGACAGAGGAGCAGGTGGGGACACAGGAGGTGGGGACAGACACAGGAGGAGGGGACACAGGAGGTGGGGACAGAGGAGCAGGGGACCCGGGCGGCGGCAGCTGCAGACACAGGAGCACGGCCAGCTCTGAGTGACGAGGACCTTGCAAGCCCCTGGGAGATGATACAGACGAGGGTCACAGTGACCCCTGGCCTTGTGTCTTGGGCGGCCAGCAGCAGGGCCCGGGGCAGCCGCTCGCTGGGCCTGAGCCGCCACGGCCACCCCGAGAGCGAGGTTTCTGGCAGAGCGCGGAGGGTCACGGGGACTCGCAGGGGGTGGATTTTGCATCTGCTAAGCTGGGGGCAGCTTCTTCGAGAAGAGGCCTAGCGTCCAGGGTCTGCAGTGGGGAAGCTGCTGCCCGTGACGCCGCCAACCCACATCGGCGCCAGGTCAAGTCCTAGCTGCCCCGCTCCTGATGCAGCGCCCTGCTCATGCACCCGGGAGACCAGAACACGGCCCAGAGCTCCTGGGGCCCTGCCGCCCACGAGGGAGACCCGGGAGACCAGAACACGGCCCAGAGCTCCTGGGGCCCTGCCGCCCACGAGGGAGACCCGGGAGACCAGAACACGGCCCAGAGCTCCTGGGGCCCTGCCGCCCACGAGGGAGACCCGGGAGACCAGAACACGGCCCAGAGCTCCTGGGGCCCTGCCGCCCACGAGGGAGACCCGCATGGCGTGTCTGGCTCCTGACTTTGGCCTGGCCCAGTCCTGGCCATTATGGCCATTTGGGGATTGAACCAGTGGACGGAAGACCTCTGTCCCTCCCCCACCCCCAACTCTGCCTTTCAAAGAGATAAAACAAATCTTTAACAAAAAAGGTAATTGTATAAAAATATGCTGCTAAATTAGAAAACAGCCCCTCAAGAAAACGGAAATTCTTAAAAATGCATGGGGCTGGCACTGTGGCGTAGCAGGTAAAGCCGTCACCTGCAGTGCCGGCATTCCATATGGGTGTCAGTTCTAGTCCCGCTGCTCCACTTCCCATCCAGCTCTCTGCTGTGGTCTGGGAGAGCAGCAGAGGTTGACCCAAGTCCTTGGGCCCCTGCACCCATGTGGGAGACCGGGAAGAAGCTCCTGGCTCCTGGCTTCAGATCAGCACAGCTCCGGCCATTGTGGCCAACTGGGGAGTGAACCAGCGGATGGAAGACCTCTCTCTCTCTCTCTCCCTCTCTCTCTCTCTGTGTAACTCTGACCTTCAAGCAAATAAATCAATCTTTTAAAAAAATGCAAATCATCACAAGGACTTAGGAGCCAGCCTGCCCACGACTTCCCGCTGCTCTGAGAAGGGGTGGGAACCCCCTGCCTCCTATGGCCCTCGGCCCCCTGCCCGGGCCGCCTCCCCACAGCGCAGGTTCCAGAGCTGGGTGAGGCCCTGCCCCGGGCTCCCGGCTGCCCCTCCCTCCAAGGCCCCGGAGCACACTTACAAGCCAGCCAGCAGGTCAGTGTCCACCCGTGTGTCCTGGGCGGGGGTCAGGCTGCCCCCTGCGTCTAGAGGGGACAGGACACGTGAGGCGGGCCCGGCTCTGGGCCTCCCCTCTCGCCGCCCCCACTCACCTGCTGCTGACAGGTACTTGGCAGGGGAGCAGGGGCTGACCAGGGAGACGCCATCCTCCTCGGGGCCCGGCACATGGCCGGTGCGCGCCCTTGCCAACCGCTGCAGGGTGCTGCCCACGATGGATGAGTCACTGAGCAGGTCTGGCCAACTGAAGGTCCCCTCGCTGGATGGCCAGCACCCCAGGCTGTAGGTGACATGCAGGGTCAGCTGGGGGGCTGGGCAGGCCCACACACACCCCCACACGACTCCCCAGCAGCTCTCCCCCAGGGCTCACGCTCCTCCAGGGAGCCCCACCTGCTCGCATCATCCAGAAACGAGTCACTTTTCACTGGTCCGGCAAAGGCCTGTGGAAAAGCAGAGAGCGCTTCCAAGTCTGGCTGGCCCGGGCAGCCGGCCCCTGCCGCCCCAGCCCGTTCCTTGCCCCGCCCCAGCCCGCACCTCAGCCCGCAGACCGGCGAGTGTGAGCAAGGCACTGTCCAGCACGGACGAGTCCAGGCAGCTGTCCGCATCCAGTACCGGCTGGCCGGCCGCCAGGAGGCCTGGGCCTCCAGCCACCTGCAGGACAGGGCAGAGGAACAAGGAGCCGCCTCCCGTGCTGGGCGTGCTCACCCCTGTCCTGAGAGAATGTTCTAGATTGGTCAGACGTGGTTGTCTACCCTGTCCATTACGGCAGCTCCTGCCCACGTGGTGGCACTGAGCACTGGAGATGTGGCTGCTGTAACTGAGGTGTTTTGGTTTGGTTAAAATTAAGCAGGCTGATGCTGTAGCACAGCGAGTAAAGCTGCTGCCTGCAGGGCCGGCATCCCATGTGGGCGCTGGTTCAAGTCCCGGCTGCTCCTCTTCCCATCCAGCTCTGCTGTGGCCTGGGAAAGCAGTAGAAGATGGCCCGAGTCCTTGGGCCCTGCACCTGCATGGGAGACCTGGAGGAGGCTCCTGGTTCCGGATCAGCACAGCTCCGGCCATTGTAGCCATCTAGGAAGTGAACCAGTGGACAGGAAGACCTCTCTCTCTCTCTCTCTCTGCCTCTCTGTAACTTTCAAATAAATACATAAATCTTTGAAAAAAATTAAACTCCTCGGGTCACGGATCCAACCTCTTCACCGCCACAAACCTGCTGGGGGCCCAGGCCTCCTGCCCAGCGACCGGCCCAATCCTGCTCTGCTGGGCTCCCACTGAGCGGCTGCTCCCCGCCTCCCCCAGCGAGCACGGGGGCCCCTCCTCCCGTGTCTGGGTCCGTCCACCTCGGCGGGCAGTGCAGCCCCCGCCCACCTTGCTCCGGGACATGCGGAAGAGGAAGAGGATGAGCAGGTACACGGGGTACACGATGACACTGGAGACCAGGCCGACGGCAACCGTGCTGACGCTCAGCGGCACCACCCTGGACACAGGCCCTGTGCTGGACAGCAGGAGAGACCCGGGCCAGGGTAGGCCGGGAGGGGCGGGAGGAGCCGGGCTGGGCAGAGGGGAGCCACCTGCGCCCGCAGGCACCAACCTGTAGGCAGTGTCCCCCACGGCCCCGTACCACACGGCGTTGGCCCCCAGGAACAGGCAGACTAGGAGGACACAGCAGGTGGCCCTCTGCACACGGGTGAAGCGGCTGCGAGGTGGCCGGTCCCAGATGGACAGCCAGATGTGCTTGTCGAAGAACCCACGCTGCAGCTCGGCCACCAGGAGGCGCCGGAACTGCCACAGGGCCGCGTCACCTGGGGAGAGGCGTGGCTGCAGCAGGCGCGGCCGCCGCCCCCCTCCCGCCCCCGCCGGCGGCCCGGCCTTACTCGCCGCCAGCACCTCCTTCTCCACCAGGCCCCCGTTGGCCTCTGTCTCCACCGACAGCCAGTCGTTGACCAGGAAGACGGTGCTGCGGGCGCTCTGCAGGTCCCGGACAATGACGTGTTGCAGGAACCAGGCGGGGCTGAGCCCTGCAGGGGCGAAGGCCGAGGTCAGGGCCCAGGTCAGGCCGGCGGGCCAGCGGGCCAGCGGGGGCTCCCAGCACACACCTTTGTTGTCATGCCACACGCGGATTTTCCACACGCTGCCCAGGCTGTGCGGCGTGGCGATCTGGAAGATGTCCAGGCTGTTGCGGTGGAAGGCTCTGTCCCCGTCCAGGTGCCGGTGGCCGCTCCGGCTGTCCGCCCCGTACAGCATGATGCCCACGTGGGCCGTGGTGCCTGGGGGATGCCGGCTGTGAGCCCTCCCTCGCCACGTCAGGCGGTCTGCTTGGCCCAGTGCTCACCAACACTGCCTGCAGCCACTTCCATGTTAAATAGACAGCAGCCCCTTCGACGGGCTCCATCACAGGTGCCGGGGCGCTGACCAGAGCTGTGTGCCCGAGGCGGCTCGCCAGGCACCGCCGCCAGACCGCTCCCGCCGGGGTGGGTGGGGTGCGGCTGTGTGGCCGCCTCTCCTTGGGAGAAGCCCACAGGAGGTGTCGGCAGTGGAAACCAGGGGAGGCCTGGCGCCCCCACTCCCACACAGTCCCCACGTGCACACACGGCTGTCGGCCCCCCACTCCCACACAGTCCCCACGTGCACACACGGCTGTCGGCGCCCCCACTCCCACACAGTCCCCACGTGCACACACGGCTGTCGGCGCCCCCACTCCCACACAGGTCCCCACGTGCACACACGGCTGTCGGCCCCCCACTCCCACACAGGTCCCCACGTGCACACACGGCTGTCGGCGCCCCCACTCCCACACAGGTCCCCACGTGCACACACGGCTGTCGGCCCCCCACTCCCACACAGTCCCCACGTGCACACACGGCTGTCGGCCCCCCACTCCCACACAGGTCCCCACGTGCACACACGGCTGTCGGCCCCCCACTCCCACACAGGTCCCCACGTGCACACACGGCTGTCGGCGCCCCCACTCCCACACAGGTCCCCACGTGCACACACGGCTGTCGGCCCCCCACTCCCACACAGTCCCCACGTGCACACACGGCTGTCGGCCCCCCACTCCCACACAGGTCCCCACGTGCACACACGGCTGTCGGCCCCCCACTCCCACACAGGTCCCCACGTGCACACACGGCTGTCGGCGCCCCCACTCCCACACAGGTCCCCACGTGCACACACGGCTGTCGGCCCCCCACTCCCACACAGTCCCCACGTGCACACACGGCTGTCGGCCCCCCACTCCCACACAGGTCCCCACGTGCACACACGGCTGTCGGCCCCCCACTCCCACACAGGTCCCCACGTGCACACACGGCTGTCGGCGCCCCCACTCCCACACAGGTCCCCACGTGCACACACGGCTGTCGGCCCCCCACTCCCACACAGTCCCCACGTGCACACACGGCTGTCGGCGCCCCCACTCCCACATGCACACACGGCTGAGTCGGCGGCCCCACTCCCACATGCACACACGGCTGTCGGCCCCCCACTCCCACATGCACACACGGCTGAGTCGGCGGCCCCACTCCCGCACGCGCACACGGCTGAGTCGCTGTTCCCCGTGCTGGCACACGTCCCTGGGTATTGGTGAGCAACGCTAGTTGACTTTTAGTTTCGGAATTAAACTTGAAAGAGATCAAAAGCTCCCACCGCGAGGGTCACTCCCCAGGAGCTCACGAGGGCCAGGGCTGGGCCCCAGGGGACTCTGTCCAGGCCGCCCACGTGGGAGGCAGGGACACAACCGCCCCCTGTCAGCTGCAGGATGCTGGAATCGGGAGAGAACCAAGTACAGAGCCCAGGCACATGGGCCACAAGGCACACCGGCACATGGGAGACGTGGCACACCGGCACATGGGAGACGTGGCACACCGGCACATGGGAGACGTGGCACACCGGCACATGGGCCACAAGGCACACCGGCACATGGGAGACGTGGCATACCGGCACACGGGCCACAAGGCACACGGCACATGGGCCACATGGCACACGGCACATGGGAGACATGGCACACCAGCACATGGGAGACATGGCACACCAGCACATGGGCCACATGGCACACCGGCACATGGGAGACGTGGCACACCGGCACATGGGAGACGTGGCACACCGGCACATGGGAGACATGGCACACAGCACATGGGAGACATGGCACACCGGCACATGGGAGACATGGCACACCGGCACATGGGAGACGTGGCACACCGGCACATGGGAGACATGGCACACCGGCACATGGGAGACGTGGCACACCGGCACATGGGAGACGTGGCACACCGGCACATGGGAGACGTGGCACACCGGCACATGGGAGACATGGCACACCGGCACATGGGAGACATGGCACACCGGCACATGGGAGACGTGGCACACCGGCACATGGGAGACGTGGCACACCGGCACATGGGAGACGTGGCACACCGGCACATGGGAGACGTGGCATACCGGCACATGGGCCACAAGGCACACGGCACATGGGCCACAAGGCACACCGGCACATGGGAGACATGGCATACCAGCACATGGGCCACAAGGCACACGGCACATGGGAGACATGGCACACCGGCACATGGGAGACATGGCACACCGGCACATGGGAGACGTGGCACACCGGCACATGGGAGACGTGGCACACCGGCACATGGGAGACGTGGCACACCGGCACATGGGAGACATGGCACACCGGCACATGGGAGACGTGGCATACCGGCACATGGGCCACAAGGCACACGGCACATGGGAGACATGGCACACCGGCACATGGGAGACATGGCACACCGGCACATGGGAGACATGGCACACCAGCACATGGGCCACGTGGCATACCGGCACATGGGAGACATGGCACACAGCACATGGGAGACATGGCACACCGGCACATGGGAGACATGGCATACCAGCACATGGGCCACAAGGCACACAGCACATGGGAGACATGGCACACCGGCACATGGGAGACATGGCACACCGGCACATGGGAGACATGGCACACCAGCACATGGGCCACGTGGCATACCGGCACATGGGCCACATGGCACACAGCACATGGGAGACATGGCATACCGGCACATGGGCCACGTGGCATACCGGCACATGGGAGACATGGCACACAGCACATGGGAGACATGGCACACCGGCACATGGGCCACGTGGCATACCGGCACATGGGCCACATGGCACACAGCACATGGGAGACATGGCACACCGGCACATGGGAGACGTGGCACACCGGCACATGGGAGACGTGGCACATCGGCACATGGGAGACGTGGCATACCGGCACATGGGCCACGTGGCACACGGCACATGGGCCACGTGGCATACCGGCACGTGGGAGACGTGGGTGCCTTGGCCAAATTTCACAGCTCCCAGAACAGCCTGCCCATGTGCCAGTCAAGCCCGCTTCGGCAGGGCTGGCCCAGCCCGGGGCGGTGGGTCCCTGGCTGCTCTGGGAGCCAGGGCGCCTGTGCTGACGGTGTCACGCCCTCTCAGGAGCGAGGGGCATGCAGCCGCCTCTCAGGGCTGGCTGGGCCCACACTGGTTTCACAACCATCACCGCTCAGGGGCGTGGCCAGACAGCACGGGCCGGGGGCGGGGCCTGGGCGGGTGGATCCCGGTCCTCGCGCTCACCTGAGCCTCTGCCCCAGCCGGTCTTGACCAGAATCTCGTACTTGAAGCGGCCCCTCTTCCCGCAGAAGGGGATGACACGGACCCGGCTGACGTCCAGCTGGTCCAGCTTGCGCAGGATCACAGCCATGACGGCGTAGGCCACCAGGCACACGGCACAGGTCAGCACAATGACGTAGTTCACGCCCACGGCCGGCTCCTGGGAGGACAGGCCCGTCGGGTCCTCGCTCCCCCACCGGAACAGCACCCAGCGACAGCTCTCCCCTCCACCGTGGGCCGGGACCGTGGGACAGGGTGACCCACCGGGAAGATAAAGTGCACGTGGCTGGGGGGCACGAACAGGCTGGCGCCGAAGGCCGTGAGGTGGCGGGTGAGGCACACGGCCTGGCTGGGCGAGGTCTCCTCCAGCGGCACGAGCCCCTCCGTCTTCCACGCCATGTCCTCCTCACTGAAGTACTGGCACAGGGACGTGTAGAGGCCCACGGACACCTCCAGCGCGGACCAGTGGAAGTGACTGGTCAGGTTCAGGTAGTAGCTGCCCCTGGGCGCTCCGGTCCTGGACAGAGAGGGGGCGTCACAGCCCGACCCCGGCAGCCGTCGGCCTCACACGCCAGGCACCATGCTCACGGCACCCGTCCCGCTGCCCGCCGCCCCGGCTGGAGCCGCTCACCCGGGGGCGATGAAGAAGGTGTAGGGCCTGTGGTCCGCGCCCTGCAGCAGCTCCGGGCGGATTCTCCTGCTGGCCGAGCAGTTGTGCTCGTTGGGAAGGGGCGCCGAGTGCAGGTAAGCGGCCAGGTACGGCTCCGGCTCCTCGGCCAGGTAGCGGCCTGGGAGGGCAGGGCAGCGTCAGCCCCCTCGCAGGCTACCCCTCCCCCACCACAGGGCCCAGGGCGTCCTGGGAGCAGAGGGCCCCCCAGGGCCCCAGGACACAGGTGGCGGCTTCTGCCAGGAACACATCCCTCCCCGGGGCAAGGCGGGGGAGGGGAGGCCCACCGCTGCCCACTCGCGGCACCCACCATTCAGCACCGTGTACGTGAGCTGCAGGTGCAGGCCCGCCTCGGGGTTGGTGCTGTCCAGGGCGACCACGGCGCTGACCGAGGCCCGGGGCGGGATGACGGCGGAGCCCACGGGCGCGTGGGGGCCCCAGGAGGCCCGGTCCGAGTTGTTGGGCACTTTGACAGTGATGGCGTGCTCCGAGGCCAGCTGCTCGATGGGGATGTGCGTGCCGGCCTGGGTCTGGAAGGCCATGGACGCGACTTTGGTGGACACGGTGTAGTTGCTGATGTAGCCGAACGGGAAGGGGTTGGAGTCCACCAGGAACATGAGCTGCACCACGTCACTGAGCGGCGCCAGGGCCCCGCTGAAGGCCTCGGGGATGGAGAAGTGGCAGCCGGGGCCCGAGGCACTGCCGTAGCACAGCAGGCTCCGCGGGTCCGAGCGCTTGCCCTGGGCCACGATCTCCTCGCCCGCCAGGGTCAGCGGCTCCTCGTTGAGCACCCGGGAGCGCATGAGGATGCCCAAGAGGGCCGACGACAGGTTGTAGGCTTTGGACGCCACCATCAGGGCCGGCGGCTCCACCCCCAGCTCCGAGAGCTGCGGGCCCTGCACGTCCAAGCTGGCCAGGTGGATGAGGTCACCTGGACATGGGCAGAGGTCAGGGGGGCAGGGAGGCAGGGCAGGACCAGTGCAGGGTGGGGGGAGGGGCAGGGGAGGACAGGAGGAGGCAGGGGCCCGGGCCCACGCCCCCACACCTGTGATGTTGAGGATGCTGTCGGCGATGGCGGTGGGCGTGCCGGTGCCCTGGGCGGTCTCGGCCTGCAGGATACGCATCATGCCCTCCAGCTTGTGCAGGGTCCCCTTCAGGCAGGAGCGACACACCAGCTCCCTGCGCGACACCTGCAGAGCCAGCACCGCGTCCACCCGCTCACCTCGCGGTCTGGGCCCAGGCCGCACGTCTCCACCCCTCAGGCCAGCTCAGCCTCCCTGCCAAGAGCGCCGCCGGGGCTCCGAGCCACACCAAGTAGCCAGTTTTCCCGGGGCCCATGAGCCACAGAGCAGCGGCCACCCCAGGACACCTCTTCACTCAACCCAGGGCAAGGCGGGTGCTGAGGCCCAGCCACACTCAAGGCCACAGGAGCCACGTGGCAACAGATCACCCCCACCTGGCGGCCAGCCCTGCAGCAGGCCGGGCGCAGCAGCCCCATGGGACACGCCAACTCCCTGGTCTGCACCTCAGCGGCCGGGCCAGAGGTGAGCCACGTGGGGGGGTGAGAGCAAGCGCGGGCCCAGCAGGGCGGCACAGGGCGGCCTCTGCCTGCCACCCCTCGCCACCCCGGGTGCTCCCAACGCCCTGGGCCACCTGCTGGGCTCACACCCGAAGCAGCACAGCAGGGGAAGCGAGGCTGCCCAGAGGGATACCCCGCCCGCCCCGGGCCCCGCCCCGGGCCCCGCCCCTACCGTGCACTGGGCCAGCGCCGCGGCCACCTGCTGGATGTCGTCCACCGTGTTGACGCGCAGGGAGACCAGGGTCTCCGTTATGTTCTTCCGCACCTGGGCTCGCAGCTGCTGCTCCTGCTCTGCCCCCGCGGCCCCGTCTGCGGCCTGCTCGTGCTGGGCGGGCAGCGGGCACACGGCGTCAGGGCGCGGGGGGGAGGGCTGCGGGGGGGGGCAGGCCGGGCGCGGGGGCTGCGGGGGCAGGCGCGCTGGGGAGGGGGGGCCGGGCACGCGGGGGCAGGCACGCGCGGGCAGGTGCACTGACCTCGTTCAGCACGGTGACCAGGGCCAGCGAGTACTCAATGACGTGCTGGGGGTCGGCCTGCCGCAGCAGCCCCGGCAGCACGGTGGCCGTGAGGCCGTGCAGCCAGGCCGTGAGGCCAGGGGAGCCGCCGTCTGGCTCGGGCAGGGAGATGACCAGAGACCTGGGGGGGCGGCGGCCGGGCGTGAGCAGGCCGGCGGGGGCCCGCGCCCGCGCCCCGGCAGGGCCAGCTCACCTGTTGAGGGCGACCACGGCGGCGCCCAGCTGGTCTTGCACCAGCACCGCCAGGCCCACGTGGAAGCGCGGCCGGAAGCCGGGCGGCAGCACGGCCGCGTAGGCGGACAGGCTGCCCTTGTAGACGCAGAACTCCTCGCAGTGGCCCTGGCGACAGCGGCGCAGCAGCAGCGCGTACACCAGCGGCGCGCCCGCGTCCTCGGCGTCCCGCCACCCTGCGGGCGGCACCGTCAGCCAGAGCCCCGCGCCGCCCGCCCCGGCCCCGGCCCCGCCGCGGGCGCGCTCACCTGTGCATTCGAAGTGCACCTTGGTGGTGAGCGCGCGCACGGCGCCCTGCGGGAAGAGGCGGCAGGCGCCCCCGAGCGGCGGGCGGTTCGGGGCGAGCCGGATGGAGGCGCAGCCCTCCTCCTCGCCCGACTGGCCCAGCACCGTGAGCGTGAACGTGTAGCCCTCGCCGTCCCGCAGCGCGCCGCGCCGCACCACCAGCCGCATGCCCGCGCTGCCGGTGGACGTGGTCGTCTCGTCCAGCACCAGCGTCTTGTTGCTGAAGGTGCGCGCCGCCCAGCGCTGCGGGGACAGTGGGGACAGCGGGGCGCTGAGCGCCAGCACGGAGCGGGGACCCCGCCCCCCCGCCCCTCCCCCCACTCACCCCTCGCTTGGAGCCCCGGCTGCAGTTGTAGCAGCGACCCTCCAGGTACACGTAGGAGCTGCGGCTCACTTCGTAAACCGCCTGCGCCTTGCAGGACACGCACTCCAAGGACACGATGGGCACTCGGCCGCTCCGGATCAGCACCTGGCGGGGGCGGGGTGACCGATCAGGCCTCCGCGTCTGTCCACGTGGGGACGTGGCCGGGCTGCTCCCCGGCAGGAAGGCCGGCGCCCCTGGCCGGGCTCCCACTCCACTCGAGCTCCAGATGCCGGATGCCCGCCCGGGGCAGTGGTGACGCGGGCCTGCCGCACCACCAGGCTGAGCCACAGCTGCGCGCAGACCTCCACTGCCATCTCGGGCTCCCGCGCCCTTCTGCACCAGGCCCCTCCGGGTGGGGCCCTCCCAGGCAGGTAGGCAGAGGAAGGCCTGGTGCAGCAGGGCAGACCCGGCCCGGGGCAGCCGCCAGCAGCCGCCAGGGGGCCGGGGTCACCGCACGGTGTTGCCGGCCCTCCTGGGCCAGGGGGCTGGGGTCACCGCACGGTGTTGCCGGCCCTCCTGGCTACAGCAGTGCAGGGGAGCACGCAGAGGAGACCAGGGCACAGGGACGGGGACAGCAGCCATCTGGGGTGGGAAGGGGGCACGGCTGTCAGGACACAGCTGCTTTTACCAACACCAGAGCTGGTGTGTTTCACGTGCAGCCGAGTTCCAATACCCAAACAAGCAATGTTAACGTCGATGTTTAGCTAATAGAATTTAAGTCCAAATCAGGTGCGAGTGAACACAGCCTCTTAGGGGAAGAGGGGGGCAGTGGTGGTGCTGAGCTCTGTGCGTGGACACAGGGCCCATGGGGTTGGGGCAGCACCCACCGTCTGGCTGGTGGCCTCTTCCCTCCGGCCTGCCTTCCACACGGTGAGGTTGAAGGTGTACTCCACGCCGGCTTCCAGGCGCTCCCGGGGGATGGTGACCACGCTGCTCCCCCGTGGCCCAAAGTTCAGTGTGCACCCACCAGCCTCATTCTACACGTGACAAGCGGGGGGGGGGGGGGGGGGCGTGGTGAGAGGGCCCCGGGCGGCCTTGGAGCAGAGCCTGGACGACAAGAGCCGCAGAGGCCCCCACCCACGCTGGGACCAAGCCCAAGAAGCCAGAGGCCAGGCCCCATCAGGCTCGCCGGATATGGGGCACGTGACAAAGGGGACAGGACAGGTGGCCCCATGGCACGGCCTACCTGTGTCGAGGCCACGCAGGCCCAGTGGCAGCTCAGGGGCGTCTGGTCGCCTTCCTCCAGGTTAGGGTCATAGGACTCACTGCCGTCCAGCACCAGGTCCTGCGTGTCTGACCACACGCGATACGAACCGCCCTCGATGATGGGCACCAGGCGCTCGGGGGCCACGGTCACGTTGGCCTGGATGCTGCGTGCCAGCGGCGTGTCCCCGAACGACACCACAAACACAAAGCAATAGTGGCCCACGGGCAGCGCCAGCCGCGGCACCACCAGCTGGGGCCGGCTCACGTCCACGCCAGGCAGGGCCACTCGAGACCCATGGCCCAGCCGCTGGCAGCTGGCAGTGCGGTACACCTCCCAGCGGTACTCGGTCTGGTAGGTGACGCAGTCGCGCAGGTCCACGTGCGCCTCCAGGTAGTTGCGCTGGGAGCGCCGCATGAGGACCTGCAGGGGCAGGGCCACATCCACCTCGGGCTCCCTGCAGGCCAGCACCTGGACGGTCACCGTGGCCTGCGCCACAAAGAAGCTCACCAGGTTGGAGGCGTTCACCTCCACGCGGTAGTCCCCAGGCTGCGAGTAGCGGTGGTCGGCCCAGGGCTCTTCCGTGTCGCGCACAGGAGTGCCATCCCCAAAGGCCCAGCGGTAGGCCACGCGCCGGGGGCTGGGACTCGTGGCGGCCTCAAAGCGGGCGGAGCGGTTGGTGAAGCAGCGGCCGCTGCGCAGCGCCACGTGCCGGATGACGTCCTGGACCTCCACGGCCAGCGTGAGGTTCACACCGCCCAGCTCGTTGAAGGCACGCACATGGATCTCTAGCAGCCCCGCGGCCACGGGGGTGTAGGTGACGTCACGGCCCGACAGGATGACCAGCGAGTCACCCTGGACCTTCTGCAGGGAGAAGTACCAGGCGTAGGCGACACGGGAGCCGCGCAGCACCCGCGCCGTGAAGTTCTGCTCGGCGCCTGTGGGGATGCCTGCCTCGCAGCAATTGGGCACCTGCAGTCCACCGACGGGCTCCAACACCGAGACGCGCACCTGCGCCTGGGCCCGGCTCACGTGGTTCTCGGCCTGTATGCTCACCACATGGTCCCCAACCCAGGCAAAGCTGCGGGAAAAGTAGGGCCCGGGCAGCACCTCGGGGCCAGCCCCGTCGACCTGCAGGCGGAAGGTGACAGCTGAGCCGGCAGCCAGCAGGATCTGAAAGTGGACTGGCTGCCCGGGAGCCACCACCTCGCGGCTGGCCCACAGTACCAGGCCCACGACAGGCTCCTCCACCGTGAGGTTGTGCAGGGCTAGGAGCCAGCTGACCGCGTTGGAGGCGTTGAGCTGGATAGAGACGGCGCCGGCGTCAGGGAAGCCCACGGTGACATACTGGCCGCACTTGCTGCCGCCGGGCACAGCCCAGCACCAGCTCACATTGGTGCCCGAGGCCAGCTGCCCCCAGAAGGGCACAGTGGAGCCAGCAGGCACGAAGCTGCCGTCCAGGCCGCCAGTCTCGATGGTGAGGCCGCTCACAGGCACCTGCACAGCCACCTCAACGGTGGCATTGGCCAAGCCCAGCTGATTCCCTGCCGTGACCGTGACAAGGTGCAGGCCAGATGTGGCAAAGGCATGGGTTGTGGACGGCATGAGCGTCTCCCAGCTCAGCTCTTCCCCCAGGGACCATGTGTAAACCACGCCACTGCCACCGGCCAGCTCAGCACTGAGGGTGACGCTCGCATTGACGGCAGCCGGGTTGGGGGAGGCGGCCACGGTCAGCCACCCCACGGGCTCCACAAAGGCCACAGTGCGGTTGGCCAGGGCACTGCCCAGCATGTTGGTAGCCCGCAGCTGGACGTGGTAGGTGCCGGGCTCGAGTGCGGTGAGCAAGAAGCCCTTGCCGCTGCCGGTGAGGGGCGGGCCGCCCTCCCGCTGGGCAGTCCAGCTGTAGGAGATGTTGGTGCCCTCTCTCACCATGGCCTGCAGCTGCAGCGTGTGGTTGGTGGGGAAGCAGCAGGCGCCGGCGCCGCCTGCCACCTGCAGCCCCTCGATGAGCTGCTGGACGTAGATGAAGATGCTGTCCTGCACGGCGCCCACCTCGTTCTCCGCCGTGACGATGATGTTGAAGGTGCCCACCGAGCGGAAGGTGTAGGAGATGGTGGGGCCCCCGGGGATGGGCGTGCAGCGGTCACACAGCACCCAGGAGTAGCGCACGTCGCTGCCCGCCTCCAGCGAGGTGCTGAAGCTCACACTGCTGTTGAGTGGCACCGCCGTGCGGCTGGCGTTGACGCTCAGGCCCCGGACACGCCGCTTCACGGTGACGTTGAGCTGGGACGCGCCGCGGCTCACCTCGTTCCAGGCAGCAACCCTGACGGTGAAGTCGCCAGTGCTGTTGTAGGCGTGGGTGACCTCCGGGCCCTCGAGCCAGGCCCCGTCCCCCAGCTCCCACAGGTAGGAGGCCGGGCGCCCACGGCCCACGGCCGAGAACAGGTAGGGCTTCTGCAGCTCCAGCGCGCGGGAGCCGTTGACCCTGACGCCTGTGAGCACCACGGGCTCCTGCACCTCCACGAGCGCCGAGTCGTTGGCGGCCGACACGTTGTTGGACACGGTGACTGTCACCAGGTAGGAGCCCGGCTCTCGGTAAGTGAACGTCGCTTCAGGGCCCCCAGCACGGGCAGGGGCAGCGGACTCGGCGCCCGAGTCCCAGGTGTAGCGGTAGGGAAACAGGGGCCAGGCGTGCGCCACCAGGCGGGCCTCGTCCCCAGGCCGCACAAACTGCCTCTCGGGCTGCAGGGTGACGTTGCCCAGCTCGGGCTCCACGCAGACGCTGGTGAAGTAGTGCGCCTTGTTCACCCGGCTCGACAGCACCAGCACCAGGGGGAACGTGCCGCTCCGTGGGAAGCTGTGCGTCACCGTTGGCCGCCCCCGGATGCTCGTGTTTGAGGAGCCGTCACCAAAGGTCCAGTCGAAGAGGTAGCAGGTGGGGTCGCCGGTGACGTGAGCCGTGAGCTGGACAGCAGGCTGCGTGGGGACACAGCCGGAGGGCTCAATGCGCAGCACCTCCAGGACAAAGACCTGCACGGGCAGCGACTGCGCCAGGTGGCCCGCGGGACTGGCCGCACCTACGGTCACCGTGTAGTTCTGCGCCCGCAGGTACACGTGCTGCGCCTGGGCCTCGGGACCCGTGAACACCGTGCCGTCCCCCATGTCGAACGTCCAGGTGACGTTGTCGCCGGCCTCCACCGTGGCGCTGACCAGGGCGGGGGCGCCCTGCTCCACAGCTGGGCTGAGGTGCACGCTCAGGCCCCGCAGCTCCTCCAAGACAAGCACGTCGGCACGTGCCGCCACGCTGCTCACCGTGTTGTTGAGCTCCAGGCAGACACGGTAGCTGCCCCTCGAGGCATAGGTGTGGTTAACCGCCGGCTGGCTCTGTGCCAGGACAGCAGAGCCGTCCCCGAAGTCCCACGAGTACAGGATGCCACCAGGTGGGGGTGGCGGGTGTGGAAAGAAGGTGACGGGCCGGCCAGCCACCAAGACACTGCTGCTCATGCCCACCACCACTGTGGGCAGCGTGGTGCGCACACTCACCGGCACCTGCTGCGTCAGGTTCTCGAAGGTGTTGGACACCAGCACGGTCAGGTTGTACTCGCCTGTGGGGACACCAGAGCCCTTGCCTGGCACCCGGTGCTGAGCAGAGGGTGCCCGTCTGCGGTGCACGTGTGGCTCAGCCCACACACCCCACACCCAGCCCAGGAGCTCCTGCAGGACATGGCCAGACCCAGCGTCCAGGGGGAGCAAGAGGCAGGGAAGACCAGGCCTGGGCCAGCAAAGGGCAAGGATCAAAAGGTGACTTCCCCGCTCTCATCTCCAAAACGCTTGAGGGCAGGGACGGCCAGCGCGGTTTCCGGCCGGCAGACTCAGATCAGGGCCTCCGGGCCCCACTCCGCCCTGCGCCCCCCAGCCAGGCCCGGCACGCGTGAGGGGTTGTCCCTCGGGGAGCACCTGCCCCTCACCTGGACTGGTGTAAACGTGGGTGGCATTGTGCTCCACCAGCACCTGGGCCACAGCAGGGTCTGGGGCCTGGAAGGACTCATCGTATGGAGGCTTGAACTGGCCCAGCACCTGCTCCCCGTCCCCAAAGGTCCACCTGCCAGGGCAGTGGGCGGGCTGTCGGCTGGCTCCGGAGGGGCAGGGGCCCCACACCCAGCCTGCCTGACCAGGGGCCCCCTGCACCCAGCACCTCTGACAGAGAAGGAGACAGCCTCAGAGAAGCAACCCCCCGGCTTGGGGTCCCACAGCCAAGGTCAGCGGCTGGGGGCAGGCTCCCCGACTGGGCGCAGAGCACTCACAGGAAGGCCACCTCCACGGCCGAGTCCACCAGCACACTGGCCGTCAGCGCCAGCGTGGTGTTGGGGGACAGCACGGCCGGCACCACAGACACCCGCAGGCCCCGCATCCTGTTCATCCGCTCCACAGTGACGTTGTAGTTCACGGTGACGTTGCTCACGTGGTTGGAGGCCGTGAGCTGCAGACAGAGGTCAGTGGGCGTGGGCGCTCAGGCGAGCGAGGGCGGATGCCTGCACTCACCCACGGCCGCGGCACGGTTCTCCAGGCAAAGCAAAGCAGAGTGGAGAGGGCAGAGGTGAGCGGCCCAAGCCCCCACCCGCCGGCCGCCTACCGAGAGCTTGAAGACGGCGGCGCTCTGGTAGATGACGTTGAAGACCACGTTGTGGAAGGTCAGGGACTGCTTGTCGTCGATGGTCCAGCGGAACAGCACATCGGAGCCGGCCTCCACCACGGGGCTGTACCTCTAACCAGGGGGGAGGGTGGACACCGCCTGATCCAGCAGGCCTGCCGACAGCCCCCTGCCCACACCTACCCACAGGGATGCCGACGGCCCCTGCCCACAACCAGCCTGGACAACTACCCACAGGGATGCCGACGGCCCCTGCCCACGCCTACCCACAGGGATGCCGACGGCCTCTGTCCACAACCAGCCTGGACACGCCTACCCACAGGGATGCCGACGGCCTCTGTCCACAACCAGCCTGGACAACTACCCACAGGGATGGCGACGGCCCCCTGCCCACAACCAGCCTGGACACGCCTACCCACAGGGATGCCGACGGCCTCTGTCCACAACCAGCCTGGACACGCCTACCCACAGGGATGCCGACGGCTTCTGTCCACAACCAGGCTGGACAACTACCCACAGGGATGGCGACGGCCCCCTGCCCACAACCAGCCTGGACACGCCTACCCACAGGGATGCCGACGGCCCCCTGCCCACAACCAGCCTGGACACGCCTACCCACAGGGATGCCGACGGCCCCTGCCCACAACCAGCCTGGACACGCCTACCCACAGGGATGCCGACGGCCTCTGTCCACAACCAGGCTGGACACGCCTACCCACAGGGATGCCGACGGCCTCTGTCCACAACCAAGCTGGACAACTACCCACAGGGATGCCGACGGCCCCCTGCCCACAGCCAGCCTCGACATGCCATCCTGCAGGACTGCCGATGGCCACCTGCTCACAACTGGACACACCTACTCACAGGGCTGCTGGAGAGCTACACACCTGGCTGAACCACGACACCCACGTGGTGGAGGCACGGAGGTGCCCCAGGTCTGCTCTGGGCATGGGGTATACCCGGTGTGGGAATACCGATAACCCAGGTCAAGGTCAGGTCTCCAACCTCCAGCCATGTGGCCTTGGCTATGCCCTGCCTGTCCTGGACCTCAGTCTCCCCGTCTGTGAAGTGGGCGTCATCAGTGTGGGCACCATCTCAAGTCTGCAAAGCCAGATCCCAGGACTCCTCCCGAGCCCCTCGGCAGACGGCTCAGGGCTGAATATCTCCTGGGCCAGCACACAGAGCAGGTTCCCGACAGTGAAGCCAGGGGCACAACGGCACAGGTCACACTGAGGGCTGTCGGAAACGCCTGAGCCCTGGTGTCCAGGGAGGTGCCTGTCCCCACGTGGCGGTAGCAGCAGGCAGCTTGCCACAGGACTCAGAACCCACTTCCTCCGGCACCGGTGCCGGGAATACCCGGGAACACAGCTGGACTCGGGGCCAGAGCACAGGGTCTTGTTTTGGAAACGTGGGAGGTGGGTGAGGGGCTCTCAGCTGACCCTGTGATCACTAGAGACGAGGTGGCGGCCCGGGACTCAGCCGCCCGAAGTCCCAGCACTGAACTGGGTGGCACAGGCCGCCCTCTGCGTGTTGTCTGACGGGATGGGGTCGGGGCACAGGCCACACTCACCACCAGGACGCCCTGCAGGACACGGGCTTCGGGGCTGGGCGTGGCACGGAGGCCACGGATGGGCTCCTCTGCGGTCACCCGCAGGCTGAGGTTGGCCTGGCTGGCACTGTTCTCGGCCACGATCTCCAGCGCGTGCTCCCCCTCCCCGAGCGTGGGCAGCACCAACACCGAGAAGAGGGTGTCGTTGGTCTCCTGAGTGCAGGCAGGCACGAGGACGGCCGTGGCAGGGGGGCAGGCAGCCACGAAGGGGGCGCTGGCGTTGCCCCCGGGCCAGCGAGCCGTGGCAGTGGCGTTGGCACCAGAGTCCACCTGGAGCACCAAGGCTGAGCCGCTGGTCGGCACGTAGAGGCGGCCGTCGTGGAGGGCGGGGTGGGCGACACGCAGTCCGGCCACCGGGGACACCACACTGAAGCTGCAGGACAGGTTGTGCCTGGACACGGAGTTGCCCACAGTGGCTCGGACCTCATAACGCCCGGGATGCTGCAGCCCAGGGTTGGGCCTCAGGCCCAGCAGTGGGGTGAGCTGTTCCGTGGCCGCAAGCAGCCACAGGGTGCAGGCGTGGCCGGCAGGTGCTCCCTCCAGCTGGGCGGGCAGGTGGGCCAGCCAGGTGGAGGTGTTGGTGGAGAGGTATGGGGCCTCGGGGCCAGGCTGGCTGGGAGCCAGGGGGCAGTGCAGGAAGGCACCTGGGCCAGCGTCATGCTGCAGGCCAATGAGGTCACCAGGGAGCACGGGGACGTCCTGGCCGCTGAAGGTGACCTAGGACAGAGCAAGGTGGGGCTGCATCACGGCCTCTGTCGGGGCCTAGAGGGGCCACTGCGTGCAGGACCCCAGCCGGCTCCTCAGCATCACTGACCACGCTTCACAGGGGTTCCTGCCCCGTCCCCCCCCAACCCCTGCTGCCGACTGACAGCCACGCACGGGGAAGGCATAGGGAGGGCGGCCCTGGCTGGGGAAGGCGCCAAGAGGTTGCTGAGAAGGGCAAAGGCCGGGAGACAGCATCTTAGCCTGGGGGAAGGGCTCAGGGGGCAGGCAGCAGCCTGGGGCTGCATGCGTGGCGGGTGAGAAGACCCCAGCCTTGGACAGCTGAGGGGCAGGGACCCGGACTGGGACACGCACCGAGTATTGTGCGGGAGGCCCCGCAGGCACGGAGAAGAGGAACTCCCTCCACAGCGTGTAGGCGGCCCCAGGGCGCCAGGGCCCCGTCGACCTGTTGGCACAGGCCTGAGGGTGGCAGCAGGCGGCCGGCCGTTCACAGACACGGGCTGCAGAGCAGTTGCACCCCCCGGGCAGGCACTCGACGGCCGGCTCCGTCCTGTTGTCCAGGGTCCCACTCTGAGGCTCACTGCTGTTTCCTGAGGCTCCTGAGGACGGGAAGACCCAGCGCCCGGACGGCGCTCGCACCACTGCAGCGCCTCCGGCCCCGTGCCTCCTGGGTCCCACCCCTGCCACCAGGCCAGTGGGATGGCTGGGACAAGTCTGCAGACCTGCTCTCAGGCCACCTCGAGGTGGAGGCCAGCAGACGGGAGAGTTCAGAGGCCACCCCGAGCCCCCAACTCCCACCGCACTGGGAGCCCCACCTTCTCCTGAGGGCCGGTGCACCTGCAGCCGCAGCTGGGCGGGCTGCCTGAGCTCCTGGGTCCCAAACTCAGCGGCGGTGAGGAAGGCTTCACGGCTCGGGCTCAGGCCAGGGAACACCATGACCTGGTGGGGCAGGGGGGCTGCCTCAGCTCTGAGGACCCCCTCCCCCCAGGCAGGGCTCCCCAGGCCCCAGCAGCGCCCTCACGTGGCCACCACGGCCTCATTCCACGGCATCTGGGGGAAATCCCGGCCCAGCCACCGAGAGCAGCAGCCTCCCGTCGGCTTTTAGAACAGCTCACAGACGCCGAGACTTCGGTGACACGAGGGTCCTTCACCTCGGCGTCTGTGCTCCTCACTGTACCCCGGCACAGACGTCTTCAACAGCCAGCACAGGGCAGCGGGGCAGGCAAGGCCCCCCAGCTCTGGGACGGCGTGGGGAGGGTGGGGCGCCTACCTCCACGGGCTCCCGGGGGACAAGGAGGATTTCCTGCGGTGCCAGTGGCCTGGGGAGTCCCTGCAGGTCCCCGCTGGGCACGCCCACGAGCACGTTCTCAGCGTCCTGCACAGGGCCTGCAGGTGGCGAGCGTGCAGTGAGGCGCTGGTCCCAGGCCGAGGACGGCGGAGGGGTGGGGTGGGAGACCCCGGGCAGGGCCAGCCTGGGGTCTGAGCACTGGCAGCTGCACCCCAGCTCCCCCGGAGCAGAGCCTCGGCGAGCGCGAGCCCACAGGGACCCTGCCCGGCAGCCCCGCACCTCCAGGCCGCAGCTCGCAGACGTAGCTGTGTGGCGCGGAGCACAGGTCCGTGTTGCACTGCCCGGCGGGCCCGAGCCGCACGCAGTGCTCGGCGGTGGCTGGGTGCGGCTCCCCTGGCAGCCAGTTCTGGCAGCTCTCCAGGCTGAAGGCCTCGCCCTGAGGGGCCGAGCCCCCCTCCGCCTCTGTTCCCTGCACAGCCGAGAAGCCAATCCACACGTCCAGGCTCCTGTGGGCGGACAGCAGGGACACAGGGAGCTCAGGGGCTCCTCTCTCTGTGGCCCGCTGTGCCCAGGGGCCCGATCCCTGTCCTTGTTTTCCAGATAGGAACCTGAGGCTCGGGCACATGAGCTGGTGGGCCCGCAGCAACACCCCCCCACCCCCCAGGCAGTGAGCACGCCACAGAGTCCTTGCGGGCGCTGCCTCCAGCCTGACCCGGGCTCTCGCGCCTCACCTTCCAGTGCAGTACATGGGGACCAAGACACCCTCCTGTCAGCTCCCAAACAGGGCACCCCTGCGGCCAGAATCCTCTCCTTAGGAGTGGCTTGTAGCCACGCACACGGGTCCTGGTGTGCAGGCAGACGGCACAGGCACTGCTCAGGAGTGCGAGCGCGGGAGGGAGGGACTGTGCCCAGGCCAAGCTGGGCTCACGGGGCTGCAGCCCCCCGGCACCCAGCTCTGAGTGCTGCTCCTGTTCACCAAACAACCCAGGTGAGGCCGGCCAGGGGGCTGGGTCTGTGGCCCCTTCAGACACAGGTAGAATGTCCCTCACAAGCAGGCTGTCAGCCGTGGCCGGAAGGCCGTCTCCAGACCACCGGCATCCCCCACACCTCTGTGCTGCATGTGTGACCTTGCGGCCTAAAATCCCGCCTTCAGGGTGGGTGCAATGCTCCACTCAGCTGGCAGGGGAAGGGGCTCTGAGCCCCTAAGGAGACGGCCTCCAGGAGACCCTCACTCTCTCCTTGAGCCCCAAGCCAATCGACATACGTATGTGAAACCCCTATCCAATGGGCACCCCCAACAGGATGACCAATGAACACAGCAATGCCTTCAACACCCAGAGCCTCCCGCGGAGCCAGCGTCTGCTCGGGCACTCCGCCTGCTCGCCTCTCTGTCGCTTCCAATCAAATAAAAGTTTCCGCCTCTCTGCAAATTGTTCCCTGGCTTTTTATCCCTATACAAAGCTGAGAAAAAGAACCCACCAGCATCCACCCTCCCCTCCGTGACCAGGAACGACGGGGCAGGGCCTTAACTGCTCTGGGCAGAAGTCTCGGCCCCTTCCCAGCACGTGGGCGTCCAGCAAAGGTGGGGTCTGGTCCCCATCCCACCAACCTCATCACAGGTGACAAGAGGGGGACCGGGCCCAGAGCTGGGAAGACCAAGGAAGGGAGAAGTGCCTTGCAGCAGTGGGGTGTGCCAGTGCCCCCCTCTCCAGGAGGGAGGGCCCGGGAGAGGAGAGAAGTAGGCAGCGGGGTGGCCTCCGCGGTCACACCTGAACCCTCCTCCCTGCTCCATGGCCTCCATGGGGGATGAGGGCGAGTACCTGGTAACTTGGGAGACCAGGAAGTGCTGGATGGCAGGACTGTCCACCATGGCCAGGGCGGCCCCGGCCCAGGCCCGGCACTGCTCCTGTGCCTGCAGCCAGGGAGCCTTCTCCGCCACCAGGCGGTAGCAGTGCCCATTGCCAGGGAAGACCTCTGTGTCCGAGGAGCAGAGCGGGTGCACCACTGGGGGCCGGAGGCCACGGAGGAGAGGGCGTCAGCATGTGTCCAGGGCTGTGGTGCAGCCTCGCCCCCTCCCCCAGGCTTGCTGTAGGGAAAGGACGGGGCGACCAGGGCTCAGCAGGGAGGGGCACCCACCTCGGGCCGGCTCCGCGCCGAGCGTCGTGATGCTGTAGGTGGCCTCGAGGCCGGAGCCACCGCGGTTCTGGAGCCCGAGAATGAGGCTCTCGTCACTGCGCACCGAGGGCGGGCACACAAGCTCCAGGGCAGCGGGCGCTGCCTCTATCCACACCTCTGTCCCCAGCAGGGCCGAGCCAGCCCCCAAGGCCAGCACAGCCGTCACACGATAGTGCCCTGGTAGCAGGAAGCGGTGGGCAGCGGCAGGACCAGCTATGTCCATCTTGGGGGAGCCATCGCCGAAGTCCCAGCTTGTGGAGCGGACAGGGAGGGGAGCGGTGATATGGAAAGCTGCGGGCTGGCCAGAGGCCAGGGGTCCACGGGGCCCCTCCAGGACCGCCCCCAGGGAGGCAGGGAAGACATGCTGCAGCAGGGTTGGGCCCCTGCAGGCGGGACTGGGGTACAGATGGGGGCCGGAGCACCAGGACAGGCAGGCCGAGGAGCTGTTGAGGGGCTGGTCCACCCCACACAGGCACTGGCCCTGCTGGGAGAGGGCAGCGAGGCCCTGGCCAGCGGAGAAGCAGAAGGCGCCGCAGGCCTCAGGGGTCAGCGGGTCCTCGTGAGCAGTGGAGAAGGCCACGGTCGCCACAGCGCCTGAGCTGTTGTCCGGGACGCAGGCGACAAACTTCTCCCCTGCGAGAGCCAGCCAGGCCACTCAGCGCGTGGCTCCATGGCACTCGCGGGGCCCCCTACCCCTGCTTGGGCCTTCCTGATCCCCGGCTCCCGTCTCCTCTGGGCCTCCACCTGCTGCCCCTGCGAGGCTGGGGGTCCATCTGGCCCAAGTGCCAGCCGGCAGGGAAGAACCCAGCAGCCCACCCGCTCGCACTCACCGCAGCCACCATCCAGCAAGGGCGTGCTGAGGACAGGCCGGCCGGCCAGAGGGCCCGGCCCCGCACACATGGCCGCCTCGGGCTGGACCACGCGGACCCGCTGCTCCTCCGCCCAGCGTGGTAGCCACGCCAGGCCACAGTCACACTGCAACGGGTTCCTGCCCAGGTTTCTGCAGGGAGGGGCGCGTGTGGGGTCTCCCAGGCAGAAGAGCCTCCTCCCGCCGCTGTGGCTGGCTGTCCAGCTCCACAGGGCTCTAAGCAAACTGCCCCCGGGGTCTGGGCTCCAATGTGGGAGGGGCAGGGCCAGGTCAGGAGGGCAGAGGGGAGGGTGGGGCCCATCAAAGGAAAACAACTTACATTTCACTTAAATTAAATAAATTAGCAAATACTCCTTCTTCTAATGTAGAAATCTTGTTGTTGCTTATGTCCCTGGGAGAGAGGAGAATTGGGCAGGGTTTTCAGGGAGCCCTGTAACCACACAGTGGTGAGGGGCCACCACTCCCCACCCTATCCCAGCCCACACCAGGGGAGAGGGCACAGCAGGGATGGAGTGGAGACTCACAGCTCTACGAGTGCAGACAGGTTGGCCAGGAGCCTGACGTCCAGAGCCCGGAGCAGGTTGTGGGAGACGTCCCTGGGGACCAGAGCAGCCACGGGTCAGGCCGGAGCCCCAGGACAGCACGCAGGCCCCCCCTGAGCCCCAGGACAGCACGCAGGCCGCCCCCTGAGCCCCAGGACAGCACACAGGGCCCCCCTGAGCCCCAGGACAACACGCAGGCCGCCCCCTGAGCCCCAGGACAGCACGTAGGCCCCCCCTGAGCCCCAGGACAGCACGCAGGCCCCCCCCCCCAAGCCCCAGGACAGCACGCAGGCTGCTCCCTGAGCCCCTGAGCCCAGGACAGCACGCAGGCCACCCCCCGAGCCCCAGAGCTCCCCAGGACAGCACACAGGCCCCCCCTGAGCCCCAGGACAGCACGCAGGCCACCCCCCGAGCTCCAGAGCTCCCAGGACAGCACACAGGCCCCCCCTGAGCCCCAGGACAGCACGCAGGCCACCCCCCAAGCCCCAGAGCTCCCCAGGACAGCACACAGGCCCCCCCTGAGCCCCAGGACAGCACGCAGGCCCCCCCCTGAGCCCCAGGACAGCACGCAGGCCGCCCCCTGAGCCCCAGGACAGCACGCAGGCCGCCCCCTGAGCCCCAGGACAGCACGCAGGCCCCCCCTGAGCCCCAGGACAGCACGCAGGCCACCCCCTGAGCCCCTGAGCCCCAGGGCAGCACGCAGGCCCCCCCTGAGCCCCAGGACAGCACGCAGGCCACCCCCGAGCCCCAGAGCTCCCCAGGACAGCACACAGGCCCCCCCTGAGCCCCAGGACAGCACGCAGGCCACCCCCCGAGCCCCAGAGCTCCCCAGGACAGCACACAGGCCCCCCCTGAGCCCCAGGACAGCACGCAGGCCGCCCCCCGAGCCCCGGAGCTCCCCAGGACAGCACACAGGGCCCCCCCTGAGCCCCAGGACAGCACGCAGGCCGCCCCCTCAGCCCCGGAGCCCCCGAGCCCCAGGACAGCACACAGGGCCCCCCCCCCGAGCCCCAGGACAGCACACAGGCCGCCCCCTGAGCCCCGGAGCTCCCCAGGACAGCACGCAGGCCACCCCCCGAGCCCAAGGACAGCACACAGGCCGCCCCCCGAGCCCCAGAGCCCCAGGACAGCACGCAGGCCGCCCCCTCAGCCCCGGAGCCCCCGAGCCCCAGGACAGCACGCAGGCCGCCCCTGAGCCCCAGGACAGCACGCAGGGCCGCCCCCCGAGCCCCTGAGCCCCAGGACAGCACGCAGGCCGCCCCCCGAGCCCCGGAGCTCCCAGGACAGCACACAGGGCCCCCCCCTGAGCCCCAGGACAGCACGCAGGCCGCCCCCTCAGCCCCGGAGCCCCCGAGCCCCAGGACAGCACACAGGGCCCCCCCCCGAGCCCCAGGACAGCACACAGGCCACCCCCTGAGCCCCAGGACAGCACACAGGCCGCCCCCTGAGCCCCGGAGCTCCCCAGGACAGCACGCAGGCCACCCCCTGAGCCCAAGGACAGCACACAGGCCGCCCCCCAAGCCCCAGAGCCCCAGGACAGCACGCAGGCCGCCCCCTCAGCCCCGGAGCCCCCGAGCCCCAGGACAGCACGCAGGCCGCCCCTGAGCCCCAGGACAGCACGCAGGCCCCCCCCCGAGCCTCAGGACAGCACGCAGGCCGCCCCCTCAGCCCCGGAGCCCCCGAGCCCCAGGACAGCACGCAGGCCGCCCCCGAGCCCCAGGACAGCACGCAGGCCCCCCCCGAGCCCTAAGACAGCACACAGGCCGCCCCCTGAGCCCCAGGACAGCACGCAGGCCGCCCCTGAGCCCCGGAGCCCCCGAGCCCCAGGACAGCACGCAGGCCACCCCCCGAGCCCCAGAGCTCCCCAGGACAGCACGCAGGCCCCCCTGAGCCCCAGGACAGCACGCAGGCCCCCCCGAGCCCCGGAGCTCCCCAGGACAGCACACAGGGCCCCCCTGAGCCCCAGGACAGCACGCAGGCCCCCCCTGAGCCCCAGGACAGCACGCAGGCCGCCCCCTGAGCCCCAGGACAGCACGCAGGCCGCCCCCGAGCCCTAAGACAGCACACAGGCCGCCCCCGAGCCCCAGGACAGCACGCAGGCCGCCCCCGAGCCCCTGAGCCCCAGGACAGCACGCAGGCCCCCCCCGAGCCCAGGACAGCACACAGGCCCCCCGAGCCCCAGGACAGCACGCAGGCCGCCCCCTGAGCCCCGGAGCTCCCCAGGACAGCACGCAGGCCACCCCCCGAGCCCAGAGCTCCCCAGGACAGCACGCAGGCCCCCCCTGAGCCCCAGGACAGCACGCAGGCCGCCCCCTGAGCCCCGGAGCTCCCCAGGACAGCACGCAGGGCCCCCCTGAGCCCCAGGACAGCACGCAGGCCGCCCCCTGAGCCCCAGGACAGCACGCAGGCCCCCCCTGAGCCCCAGGACAGCACGCAGGCCGCCCCCTGAGCCCCGGAGCTCCCAGGACAGCACGCAGGCCACCCCCCGAGCCCCAGAGCTCCCCCAGGACAGCACGCAGGCCCCCCCTGAGCCCCAGGACAGCACGCAGGCCCCCCCCGAGCCCCAGGACAGCACGCAGGCCGCCCCCTGAGCCCCAGGACAGCACGCAGGCCCCCCCTGAGCCCCAGGACAGCACGCAGGCCGCCCCCTGAGCCCCAGGACAGCACGCAGGCCGCCCCCCGAGCCCTAAGACAGCACACAGGCCGCCCCCGAGCCCCTGAGCCCCAGGACAGCACGCAGGCCCCCCCTGAGCCCCGGAGCCCCCCGAGCCCCAGGACAGCACGCAGGCCACCCCCCGAGCCCCAGGACAGCACACAGGCCCCCCCGAGCCCAGGACAGCACGCAGGCCGCCCCCTGAGCCCCGGAGCTCCCCAGGACAGCACGCAGGCCACCCCCCGAGCCCCAGAGCTCCCCAGGACAGCACGCAGGCCCCCCCTGAGCCCCAGGACAGCACGGCAGGCCCCCCCCCCCCCGAGCCCCAGGACAGCACGCAGGCCGCCCCTGAGCCCCGGAGCTCCCCAGGACAGCACGCAGGCCCCCCCTGAGCCCCTGAGCCCCAGGACAGCACGCAGGCCCCCCCCCGAGCCCCAGGACAGCACGCAGGCCGCCCCCTGAGCCCCAGGACAGCACACAGGGCCCCCCCCCCGAGCCCCAGGACAGCACACAGGCCCCCCCCCGAGCCCCAGGACAGCACACAGGCCTCCCCCAGAGCCCCAGGACAGCACACAGGCCTCCCCCAGAGCCCCAGGACAGCACGCAGGCCGCCCGAGCCCCAGGACAGCACACAGGCCGCCCCCGAGCCCCCAGAGCTCCCCAGGGTCTCCGAGCTGTGCCTGCCCCGAGTGCCTCACTACTGCAGACTGAACACGGGCCCTTCTGACCGAAGATCCAGATGAAGGCTCACTCCACCTCGGGCTCACGCAGAGGCCTACCAATCACACAGACCCACCAATCCCAGGTGCCTGGAAGGCCCGGCCCCTCCCTCTCCCGTACCACCAAGGCATGGCTCCACCCACCCTCCTCGTGCGGGTCAGCATTCACCAGGGCTGCCAGCTGGGGCTGGGAGCGGCGACCTCAGATGGAGCCACAGAGATCAGAGAAACGGGGAAAGGCCCCACGTTGAACTCCAAGTTTAACACCACCTCAGTAGAAACACCCCCCCCGGGGCCCCGGAACCCTGTGTCAGAGTATCTGGGTTTGAGCCCCAGGCCCCTGGTAATGCAGACCCAGCAGGCAGTGGTGATGGCTACCACCCAGTCAGCTCCAGCCTCAGCCCAGCCCCAGCCCAGCCCCAGCCATCAAGGGCACTAGGGAGATGAACAAGTGCATCTGAGCACTCATCCCTCTCAGAGACATAGCTTAAAACATTATTTACAGGGGCCGGCGCAGTGGGCTAATGCCCTGGCCTGAAGCGCTGGCGTCCCATATGGGCGCCGGTTCCAGTCCCGGCTGCTCCACTTCCAATCCAGCTCTCTGCTGTGGCCTGGAAAAGCAGTGGAGGATGGCCCAAGTCCTTGGGCCCCTGCACCCGCATAGGAGACCCGGAAGAAGCTGCTGGCTCCTGGCTCTGGCCATTGCGGCCAATTGGGGAGTGAACCATCAAATGGAAGACCTCTCTCTCTCCTCTCTCTGTGTAACTCTTTCAAATAAAATAATAAATTTTTAAAAAAAACATTATTTATGTATTAGATGGGCAGAATAACAGGCAGAGAAAGAGAGATCTTACATTTGCGGGTTCACCCCACAAACGCCCACAACAGCCGGGGCTGGTTCAGGCCAAAGCCAGGAGCCCCACCCGGGCCTCGCACGTGTGTGGCAGGGGTCCAAGCACTAGGCCATCTTCTGCTGTTTTCCAGGCAAAATAGCAGGGAGTTGGATCAGAAGCAGAGCAGTGACGACTCAAATCCCCCTCCAGTATGGGAGGCAGGGGTTAAACGTGACAGCTTTTGCCGGCGCCGCAGCTCACTAGGCTAATCCTCCACCTGCAGCGCTGGCACACCAGGTTCTAGTCCCGGTTGGGGCGCTGGTTCTGTCCCGGTTGCTCCTCTTCCAGTCCAGCTCTCTGCTATGGCCCTGGAGTGCAGTGGAGGATGGCCCAAGTGCTTGGGCCCTGCACCCCATGGGAGACCAGGAGAAGCACCTGGCTCCTGGCTTTGGATCTGTGCAGTGCACCGGCCATGGCGGCCATTTGGGGGCTGAACCAATGGAAAAGGAAGACCTTTCTGTCTGTCTCTCTCTAACTCTGCCTGTCAAAAAAAAAAAAAAAAAGTGACAGCTTTTAATGTTTAAATAAACAATGTTTAAAAATATAAGCAGTTACCAAAAGAAGTACAAATGGTCCCAAACGTGGGAAAACCAATCCAGTTTAGTAGCTGGAAAAACACCAATCACCATCGTCAGCTGCCCGAGCTGTGAGCGTGTCAGAGAGCCAGTCCTGGGGCGGGAGCAGGAGTGGGGGCGTGGAGGGGCCGGCTGCACCCTGAGACAGGACCACCGCCTGGCCCAAGCTCCTGTGCCTCTCCGACGGCACCACCCCGCTGCCCCGCCAGCCCTCAGTGGCTTTAGAACCCGCTGACGGGGCCGGCGTGTGGCACAGGTTGGTCCTCCACCTGCAGTACTCTCTGCTGTGGCCTGGGAGGGCAGTGGAGGATGGCCCAAGTCCTTGGGCCCTGCACCCACGTGGGAGACCTGGAAGAAGCTCCTGGCTTCGGATGGGCGCAGCTCCAGCTGTTGCGGCCATTGGGGAGTGAACCAGCAGATGGAAGACTTTGTCTCTCCCTCTTACTGTCTGTAACTCTACCTCTCAAATAAATAAACTTTTAAAAATCTTAAAAAAAAAAAAAAAAAAAAAAGAGCCCACTGATGGAGGTACAGGAGGCGGCCACGGCCATCCTGCCATCACGCTGGGCATTCCTTCGGCTCCAGCAAGGCTCCCGGGCGACGGCCCTGTGGACCTCCCTGACTCAGTGGACGTTGCCGGGCCCTCCAGATCTGCGCGTCACTGTCGTGGTCTCCAAATCCAGGAGGCTGGGCTCCCACTCGCCACGCAACACTGCACTCGGGCCCTCCCAGCTGCCACCTCGACCCACCTGAGCTCCCACGGCAGCCCGGCGCCCGTCGGGCAGCCGGCCCTATGCAGGGGGGCACCCGGGTTGCCTGAGGGGTCCTGGGGGCAGGACAAGGGACAGTGAAGGGCACCAAGAGCGCAGGGCCTGCACTCCACGCAGCAGCCCTGGCTGCACACAAGGTGCACGTGAGACAGAAGGCCAAGGCCTGCTCACAGAGCCTCTTGGCCCTGTGCGGAGCTGGGGGCTCCTCGTGGTGCGAGGCCTTCGCCACGGTTGTGGGGTAGACTTAGAGAACCCATGCCCAAAACACTGGAAGAGAAGAGGCCATGGGGGCACAGGGACACAGGGAGGAAGCCTCTGTCCCAACTAAGCCTGGCTTCTCCCTCGTTTCTCTCACCCATTAAAAGGACAGGTCTCTCCCAGCACTGGCCAAGGCCCTCACTACTGGACATCAGGGTAGGTGGGCCCACAGCCGGCTGTTCGGGTCTCCACACCACCCCCAGAGGTGAGAAGGGACGGGCTAGCGGACGGGACACCAGGGAAGAGCCACTTCCACAGATGGGGTGAGGCAGCCAGGGGCCAGCGTGCCAACTGTGGCAGGCCACGGCTGTGCCATGAAAGATGTAAGCCCACAGCAGGGGCTCCCCAGGCAGCAGTGACAAGGGCAGCACGGGAAGGTGGCTGGGGCAGCAGGCTCCTCTGGCCAGCGGGTGCACGGACCGACTTGGGAGGCTGGCACAGGCCCCTGGTCCCACCCACCTGTCACTCAGGGAGTTCACAGCCTGGACCCCAACACGGGAAGAAAGGAGAGCAGACCCCAAAATGTTCTGCCATACCCCACTTTCTATGTCCCCCGGAGACTGGGGGGGCTCAGACAGCAGGGTGAGGCGGAGCCCTGCATGAGGGTCAGCCGCAGGGTCCCAGTGTCCTCCCCAGCACCCCCCAACTGAGGCCTGGGCCTAGCATACCCGGCTCCTTCCCCACCCACAGGGGGCTTCTCCCTACCACTCACCTGAGAGGTTAGGGAAAGTGGGGCTCACCCTCTGGGGCACCTGGACCCTACAGGACCCCTCTAAGACCCAAGCAAGCAACTCCAGGGACCCCATGGCCAAGGCTGGAGAGGGCCAGACCAGGTCAGGGGGAGGCGCTGAAGCTGGGGCCGCCCACCAGGGGAGACAGCAGGAGACAATGAGCCAGTCGCCTCGGCCTGTCAGTGCCTGCCCTCAGCTCTCGGAGGGAGACCCAGGGCCACAAGGGACATCCCAGACATGGCCTGTTCCCTCTGCTGCTCCAAGATGGCCACATGTCTGGGGAGGGGTAACACTGCTTACACACTGGGGGGGTCACCTTCCACTAGCTCATCTGTTCTGGGGAGGGGCCCTCTGTGCCCCTGGGCGGCAGTAATGTCCCTGTGGAAGGCACGAGACCCTGCAGGCGGGGCCTTGGCCCCTGTGCACCTCACTTGCTCGCACATCCGGCTTTCAGCAGGAATGGGGAGGGGGCTTTCCCCCTTCCCACTCAGGGCTCAGCCCCCGCGTAGTTAGAAGGACCCGGGAGGGGCTAAGAGCATCAGGGGGAACCCAGGGAGAGTGGGCAGAAGCCCTGCACCGTCCCTGAGCACTGAGGGGCCCGAGACCCTCGTTCACCCGACAGCCAAGGCGGGAACCTGCCCCGCAGGCGAGCAGCCGGCTCCCTCCCTGCCAGAAGTGGGGGAAGCTCGGGTGCCGGCTCCCCAGTCCAGATGCCGGGCGGGGTCTGGGGGCTGGCCGGAGCCCCCAAGGAAACATCTGCACATTCCAGACGTGTGTGGTCAGCGGCGCGGGCGCATGCCAGGCCCGGCACCCCCACCCCAGCGCTGGCTGCAGCGCTGGAAACAAGCTTGGGGGACGGCTCCGAGGGGCCGCCCGCAGAGGTTATGTAACCGCGCAGCAGAGCCAGCCACCTCCCTCTGCCAGGACAGGACAGCGCGGGAGGAGGCCCGCTCCCCTCCAGGGCCCAGTCAGCCGGCTCCGTCCTCTCGGGAGGAAGCGGGTTCCCCTCAGCCCAGCTAGGGGGACGCCCCCAGACGTGCCCCCTCCCCGGGCCAGCCCAGGGCGGGGGAGGAGAGGCCACGGCCCGGCAGGCCCTTCCTGTCGAGGAGCGGCAGCCGGAGCCAGTGCCGTCCCATCGCCCCGGTCTGCTTTCACTCCTTCTATTTATGGCGAGCGAGGCCGGCTTCCAGGGCCGGAAATGATGTTTAAATTAACGAATTCAAGTTCAGGAGAGAGAGCGAATCTGAAGAAAAACACGCCGAGCGCGCTGGGGGGAGGTGGGCAGGGGCAGGGTTCTGGCTATGCCCACCCTGCCTCTCCAAGGAGGGGAAAGGCCTGGCCAGCGACGCCCCAACGTCCTACACACAGGGCCCAGCGAGAGGAGGGAGGCCGCAGGGGCCCAGGCCCCAGGATGCCTGCACGAGGGGCTCGGGGGCTCGGGAGTCAGGCACAGAGGCCCCTCCCTGAGACAGAGCGCTGGGCAGGCGTGTGTCCGCTCTCACTGAGCCCCTCACGGGCACTGCGTGCTCCCAGAGCTCAGGATGAGACGCCAGCGGCAACAAGGCCTGTCCGGGATCCTCCCGGGCCCACCGCAGGGGCAGGGAGAAGAGCTGAGAGAGTGGGGCGGAAGGACGCAGCCCAGCCCAGAGATCTGCCCGGTACTAAGGAGAACAGTGAGGGGGGCGGGGCAGGGCAAGGGGCAGCCAAGGAGAGGGCTCTGCAGCCCCTGGTCCCCTCCAATCCACCTGCAGGGCAGACCTGCGCCAGGACCAGGCCTCTCACAACCAGCACACGCCCAAGCCATACCAGCCCTGTCCTCTACATGGGCACACTGAGGCTCAGGGACCCCACTCCCCCCTCACAGCGCCCCAGTCTTCTCCACAGGTGGCCGGCAGGGACACAGCAAGGGAGGACTCTGGGCACGTGGCTGTCCACGGGCCGCAGAGCCCCACGGCAACAGAAGCACTGGTCCAGCCAAGCAGTGGGCAAGCCCACGGCCACGGCGTGAACCCGCCTGATACCGGGCTCCAACGCAGCAGGGAGGCTCGGGTGCCTGGGGCACCTCTGCCCGGGGCTCTGACCTGCCAAGGGCTGTGAGCTTGCCCTGGGCGCTGGCCTTTCTCAGTGCGGTGACCAGATGGCTTCTACCTTTGGGACAAAGGCCATCCCCTCGGGGGCATCTTCAGAGCCGGGGTGCCAGGGCCCAGCCCACGGGAGCCACAGGGAGAGAAAGGGCCCGCAGCCCCCAGGCGGCTGGCCCCTCTCCGTGGCTCTGGTGCCTGGGCACACTGGGTCCCCTGGCACCGACAGCTGCCAGGCCGTAAGGAACGGCGTGTTCCCAGAAGGGACGTGAGCCGCATTTTCCAGCTGTGTCTCCCTGTGCAGGGAGAGGCGGCCCAGCCCAGCCACACAGCCGCCGCGTGGGCCAGGCCCGGCCCCGAGCAGGCCGCCCGACGCCGCCACCCAGACGGCAGCAAGAGACGCGGGATGTTTTCATTCCACAGTGCTAGGCGGCCGGCCCGGCTGGCTCCCGCTGCTGGCGCTGGCCACCGCAGAGTGTTCCGGAAAGGAAAATGTGTGTCTCCATCCAAAATGGCTTCCTCGGCTGAAACCAGACCCCGCCAGGTCTCCCTCAGGAGCCAGGGTCTCCTCGCCCACTCCCCAGGCAGCCCAGGGTGGGGGTTCCGGCAGGAGCAGGACGAAGGGAAGCCCAGGGAAGGCTGCCGGGGCAGGCAGAGCGGACGCGCAGGGAGAAGGCTCGGACGGGAGCACCCAGGAGAGAGCCGCAGGATGTCTGCAGACAACCAGAGCGGGCAGACAGCGACGCAGGCTGGGCACGACTTCCCCAACCAGCACCGAGAGGCGGAGCGACACGGGGCGGGCGCGCGTGGCACAGCCAAGGCTGTGCCACGTGCCATTAAGTGGCAGAACCCCGAAGGGTGCCACGACATGGTCTGAGGTCCAAAGACCGGGGAGAAGAAGGAGGTGGACTCCCCGGGTGCTGCTTCCATCTCGTGACCTCGGCACCAATACGCTAGCGTGAATGCATCCAAGACACACGCTCAGGGAGACCTCGGTGAAGCACACGCGGGGGCGGCGCTGAGGCGTGGCAGACAAAGCCCCCACCTGCGACACAAGCATCCCACAGGGGCTGCTCCACCTCCGACCCAGCTCCCTGCTGTGGCCTGGGTAAGCAGTGGAGCACAGCCCAAGCACTTGGGCCCCTGCACCCCTGTAGGAGACCCAGAAGAAGCTCCAGGCTCCTGGCTTCAGGTCTGGCCCAGCCCCGGCGGTGTGGCCATTAGGGAGTGAACCAGCAGGTGAAAGATCTCTCTCAACCTTCACACACACACACACACACACACAGGTAAAACCACCACCCGCAGCGCCAGCCAGCATCCGATCCGGATGCTCTACTTCCGAGCCTGCTCCCTAACATCCCTGGGAAAGCAGCAGAGGAGGGGCCAAGTGCCTGGGCCCTTGCCACTCACCTGGTAGACCCAGATGAAGCTCCTGGCTCAAGCCTGGCACAGCCCCTGGCTACTGCAGCCATCGGGGAGTGAACCAGCAGATGGAAGAGCTCTCGCACTCTCTGACTTTCCCACAGCCACTGAGGATGCCTGTGAAGCCAGCCCGGGGCGGCTTGGGGAGGCTGGGCCCCCTGAGCTGGGTGCCGGAGGGTACACCAGAGTCCCCGCTGCAGCAGATGGCGCTGCCCCCCCACAGCACCTCCCGCTCCCAGACTTCCACGCTGTCTGCTCTGCAGAGGGCCGGCCCTACAGGTGCACCTCCTCGTGGTTGGTGCTTGGGGACAAGCAGATGGTCCCTGAGGTCACAGTGAGGACAGATCGAGAGGCACACTTTAACAACGGTCACAGTTATTCCAGCCGCCGGGGACGAGGCCCCACTGTCAGAGCGGCTGAGTGGTGCAGCCAGCGTCACCCCCAGAGGAGCAGGGGTGAGTATCCTGGGCACCTGCTTTCGGGATGTTAGCCCGAAGGCCAGGAAGGGGCAGGCAGGGCCCCAGGTCGGGAAAGGCCTGGGAGGAGATGCCCAGCACCGAGAGGCCTGCAGACACAGCCCCGCCCCCCGGCCTGCTCACAGGCGTCCACTGGCACTGAGAGAATCCCTCTGCTGTGACCAGACGGCGACTACGGCAAGTGACTCAGTATCTGGAGCCCAGCTCCCAGCCCGCGAGACGGGCCGAGAGCGGTCCCAGCTCCACGGCACGCGGGCAGGGCGGGGGGTCTGTGAGGTCAAAGCCATCAGCGCTTGGCCAAGCCCAGCTCCCAGTCCGCGAGACAGGCCGAGAGCGGTCCCAGCTCCACGGCACGCGGGCAGGGCGGGGGGGTCTGTGAGGTCAAAGCCATCAGCGCTTGGCCAAGCCCAGCTCCCAGTCTGCGAGACGGGCCGGGCCGAGAGCGGTCCCAGCTCCACGGCACGCGGGCAGGGCGGGGGGTCTGTGAGGTCAAAGCCATCAGCGCTTGGCCAAGCCCAGCTCCCAGTCTTCGAGACGGGCCGAGAGCGGTCCCAGCTCCACGGCACGCGGGCAGGGCGGGGGGTCTGTGAGGTCAAAGCCATCAGCGCTTGGCCAAGCCCAGCTCCCAGTCTGCGAGACGGGCCGATAGCGGTCCCAGCTCCATGGCACACAGGAGGGGCCAGGGGTCTGTGAGGTCAAAGCCATCAGCACTTGGCCGAATCCAGCAGGTAGCAGCTGCCAAGGGGGTGCGTCTCCCTTCAAGTTCTGCAGAGAGTCTTAAAATTGGGACTGAATTTACATATTATAAAATTCACCCGTTTAAAGCCCACAGTTCAGTTTCCAGTACACATGCATAAGATCACACCTAATGCCAGAACATTCTTTCTTTTCTTTAAAGGTTTATTTACTTGAAAGGCAGAGTTACAGAGAGGCAGAGAGAGAGAGAGAGGCAGAGAGAGAGAGAGAGAGAGAGAGAGAGAGAGAGAGGCAGAGAGAGAGAGGTCTTCCATTTACTGGTTCACTCCCCAAATGGCTGCAACAGCCAGAGTTGGACCAATCCGAAGCCAGGAGCCTGGAGCTTCTTCCAGGTCTCCCACACGGGTGCAGAGGCCTAAGGACTTGGGCCATCCTCCACTGCTTTCCCAGGCCACAGCAGAGAGCTGGACAGGAAGTGGAGCAGCCGGGACCCTAACCAGCACCCATCTGGCGCTCACCCACCATGCCACAGTGCCAGCCCCCAGAACATTGTCATTACCCCAAAAAGAAGCTCCACACTGCCTGGCCATCACGCCCACCCCGATCGTAGGCACCCACTAGTGCTCTGTCTCTGCGGGCTTTGCCTGTCCTGGGCACGTCCCATCAACAGAGTCCCCAACGTCTTCAGTTTATCGGCACTGAGGCGCCATTGGTGCTCCAGCCCTGCTTCTGGGTGAGTGACGGCCACTGGTCGCGTAGACACGCCGGCTTCCCCCGTCGCTGGTGGACAGCTGGGCGGCTTCAGCTCTGGTCTGCTGTGAATGACCAGCTGGGTACAAGCCTCCGTGGGGCACTCTGATTTCTCCTGGGCCAACACTCAGAGCGGACCGGCTGGGTCAGCGGCCACCTCCGGGTCGCACTGCAGCAGGAGCCCCCGATGTCCACGGTGTCCACACCATTTCACACCGCACCAGCGGCGCACACGGGCTCTGGTGTCTCACGGTGATCTTCATGTGCGTCTCCAAAAGCCAAGGCCTGCACCACCTTCCCCTGCGGGGCGCTTCTCTGCAGACACGGCTGCCGGGCCCTGTGCGCCTCTCTCGGCAGCAGCGCTGTGCTGTGGGAGCTCTGCACGTGTCCAACACGGCGTGGATCTGACCGGCGGCTGCACCTCCTTTCTCGTCCCCACGGCCGATCTCGCGGCGCGTGCTCAGGCCCTCCCGGGCGCTGCCAGCTCTGCAGTTTGCCTGTTCACGTCCCAGAGCCCCGCGGGTGCCCCACAGCCTCCCTGTGCTCCTCACGCCCCTCACCAGGCGACTGTGGATGGAGGCTGGCATTGCTCCACACTCCGGGAGCCCCACGCAGGCGTGCACCCTGTGGCAGCCTGAGAGCCCTCCCCGCACCTCTGCATACCAGCCACGCTGCTTCCCTCCCAGGCCCCTGGCCGCCCCCACCGGCTCCCCCACTCTACAGAGGCCCCGCCTACCGCTCCTGTCACCTTGCCCCTAGAGACCCCACAGGACTGCCCCCTCTGGAGTCTCAGCTTCTACGTCACCAGCACTGGGGGTCCTTCTGAGCCAGCCCCAAAGCAGTCCCCACCCCTCACCTGTGTCTTGTACTTGGGAGAATGCTGTACCTGTCAGTCTAACACAGGTTCCCACTTGAAAACAGAGCCCCAGAGGGCCAGGACCTGCCCCAGGTCGGGACCTCATAGACACTGGCAAAACAAAGGCTGGGCACTCAGCGGCCAGATCCTCCCTCAGTGGGGGCTCACAGCGGGGGCAGAGCAAGCCTCAGACCTCGGCGAGCTGGGAAGCAGGCGCCTGGAGACCCTGTGCTGTCCGGCCAGACCCCAAGGCAGACACGGGGGTCTGCTCCCGCAGTCACCTTTCCCCAAACCCTACCTGGGGCACAGACACCAGGGACTGAGCCTCCTCCCGCAGCCTCCCCCACACTCTCCCATCTTTTCGGGACACAGGGAGGGAAGGGCAAAGCCGCAGAATTCCCAGCAAACAAAACAAGTCCCAATATTTTAAGTTAGTGAAGCCAAAGACTACTGAGCGCCCGGTACACGCCTCGTCCTGGACCAGAGACACACAGAAAATATCCCTGGCCAAACCCAACAGCACCCGTCACCCAAAGCAGTCTTCCAAGAGCAGCCAAGCCTGGGGCCCAGCCACAGCTCGGACCTGGAGCTCTGCCTGGGACAGCTCCCTCCTGGGACAGTCTAAGTGGGTCCACAGCCCTCGAAGCATGGCTCTCCACCAACGTCCGGGAAGCCGCCACAGCACCCAGAGGTGACAGCACAGAGCCCAGCGGCAGCCCGGGGCCGCGGAGCCAGATTCCTCAGAGACGGGAGGTCTGTACACCAACAGACCACGGCCAGACCACGCCGAGAGCCGGCTACCTGGGCCCTGACTGGTGCGCTCCCCGCGCTGCGAGACAACAGCCCAGGTGAGATCTGGCCCAAACCACAGGAGGGGAGGCCGTGGACGGTGGGGTCTCCGCGATAAAGCTTCAAACGCAGCATAGCAGGACACGCAGCCGATAACATCCCACGTCTGAAGAATCCACCCCCCGGCAGCACCATCTGACCTGAGAGGCCTGGGCCATCGCCCCACCTCGCCTCGGGCCAGCCAAGGAGCCACAGACGGACGGGTGACGGCACCAACTCTACTGCAAGGCCTGAGACTTCCACACTGTCCCCAACCCCCAGGGAAGTCACAGCTTCAGGCTGTGAAGAGCACGGAGATGCCCCCTGCCCACGGCAAGTCACCCCATGTCCCACGGCGGCCACCAGAACTCAGGACCAGAGCCCAACGATGCACACACAGGGCCACGGGCTCAGGTGACACGGCTTTAGCTCCTGGACAGCTCCTAGGAGGCCAGCACGGGACAGGACCAGGTGCTGGCGAGTGCCACCCCACCCCACCCCAGCAACAGGCCCAGCAGGGACAGAGGCACCCTGACCCCTCAGCAGCAACAAAGGGTGGGGCCGGTCTGACGCAATTCTGCAGTGCTGTGGGTAGGCAGGCGGGGCGGTCCTTGGTCCTCGCAGCCTGGCTGCGCCACCAACGCCTGGGAGTCAGGGAGCGGCCCAGCCACGGCTCCCGGTGGCCCTCGAAACCCTGCTTCTCCCCACCCCCCACTGGGACACAGTTCCCCTAGAGGCGGCCCCGGCTGGGCTTACCCAGGACCACAGGGCCCCTCACCCAGGGGATGCCAGGGAGCCACAGCCCCGGCTGAGGAGCGGGCAGGACGGGCAGGCCCCGAGACTGTCCCCGGCCCTGGTGGCAGCTGTCTGCACATGAGAGCCACTCACAGCATCTCAACCTCGCCCTGGGGCCTGGACACCTCCCAGCCCAAGCCGGCCTGCCCTGCGCCAGCTCAGACACCTCACTCCTTCCAGAAGGCGGCCCAGGGCCTCTGCAGGGTCTCAAAGCCCCCACAGGGTCCAGGATACGGCCAGGACCGCGGCCCAGACACCCCTCGGACTCCCCCTGAAGCTGCGAACCTGGCCAGGACCCCCCTCCCCGCCCAGACACCCCCTCGGGCTCCCCCTGAAGCTGCCGCACCTGGCCAGGTGCAGCTCCGTGCCTCTGCGCCCACCTCCCAAGCCCTCGTCCTGTCCCCTCGGGGAGGGGACGCACTCCCGGCAGCCCTGCGCTCCCCACACCCCGGGCCTCCCGCCGCGCCCCGCTTCGCCCCCGGCCCGGGTCGGCTCCGTGAGCGGAGCCCGGGGCGCTCGGCGCGGGCGCGGCCGGGAAGGGGCCGGCAGTTCGAGGGACGCCGCTCGCGTCCGCTTCCCTCAGGTTTTCCTTATTTAGCCGGCCGACGTCCCGCGCCGGCGCCTCACCCTGGGAGCGGCCTGGCCCGCGTCCCTTCCCTTCCGGGGGCGGGCAGCGCGCCCACGCCCCCCGGGCCCCACGCGCGGCCCCGCGGCGATGCTCCCGCGGCCCGGCCGCCGGCGCCATGGCAACGCCCGCCCGCGCCCGGGTACTCACAGAGCTGTGGCGTCTGCGGGGATGCGCAGCGCGGGCCCGAGCGTCCGCAGCCCGCGGCCCGAGCAGTTGACGCGGCAGGCGCCTCCGGGCTCCGGGCTGCACAGGCAGGGGGGCGCGCACGGCCCGCAGCCGCGCCCGGGGCCCCCCGCCAGCGACCCGAGCCACAGGCCCAGGCCCAGGGCCAGCGCCAGGCGGGCGGGCGCGGCGGGCAGCATCGTCAGGGCAGCGCGCGCATGGCCCCGCCGGCCCCGAGGCCCGCCCGCGCGCCGGCGGCCGCGCTCACGCGGGGCCCGCGGACGGCATGCCGGAGCGACGGGGCGAACCGGGCGGCGGCCGCGGCCTGTCTGCCTGCGCGACACCCTCGGCGCTCGGGGCCAGGCCGCGCTCCGGGTCGTCGGCCGCCCGCTAGCGCGCTCGCGCTGCAGTGCGGGCCCCGCCGCCGGCTCCTCCTCCTCCCGGCGGGCGCGGGGGGGGGTGGGGCCGGCGCGGGCTCCGCCCCCGTCGCCGCGGGGCGGGGCCGGCGTCCGCAGGCTCCGCCTTCCGCTCCGCGGAGTCGGGCTCGGGGGCGTGGCGTGGGGCGTGGCTAGAAGCGAGGGCCGCGCCCCAGGACGCAGACTCCGGCGAGGCGGGGCTCTGAAGGCTCCACCCGCGGTGCTGCCCGATAGGCCGCCCCTGAGGTGGGCGTGGCGCTCTCGGGCTCCACCCCTGCGCTCTAGAGTCCGGGAGCGCTGCCGAGGTCCAGGCGCGGGGTGAGCCCCGGAGCGGGCGCCGGTTCCCGCGCGGGCGGCCGCGGCCCCTCCTGGCGGGGACCCCACTTTGTGCGACCTGGGTGCGTGCGCCCAGGGCCTCTGAGCGCCCAGACCCCAACAGGCGCGGACCTCTGCCGCCGCGCGCTCGCGCGGGGGTGGCATCTTGTCCCCGGGGTCGGGAGGGCACGCCTGGACCGGGCTCCTGCGAAGCCGGAATGGGCGAGGGTCCTCGGTGCCCGCGCGCCCGCGCTGGGTAATTGCGGCTCTAGCGGCAGCCCGCGGGTCAGGGGCGCGCGCGGGCTGGACCACGCGCGTACGCGCTGCAAACGGGCTGGGAGCCACACGTTGGGCGATCCCCTTACAGGAAGTACCCAAAACGGGCGCCGCCGCCGTGGAGACCGGAAGTAGATTAGGGGCCGCGGGGACTTGGAGTCGGGGGTTTCGTGGTGGGGGCGAAGAATGTTCTAGAATTGCGAAGCGTTCATGGCCGCACAGCCTCGCAGATAGCCCGAAACCTCTGAACTGTAAGGGTGAGAGTTTTGTGCTAAGGTTTAAAATAAACGAATAATAAACATGTTCTAGAATTGCGCCCACGCTGGCCTACAGGGCTCCTGTCCTGGGTGCCCGGGCAGGGGCTGTGTGCTGGGGGCCCTGGAGCCTCGCTCGCTCCTGCCAGCTGCCCCCCCACACACTTCACCAGGGGTTCTGGGCCCAGCACCCCTGCCCGGCACAGTTCTGCTTGCTCGGGCACGACCAGCCCTACCTGCCAGGGCTGAGCCACGGGCGGCTGCCCGTCCAGCCATCCAGCAGAGCCTGGGCCCTGCTTCGGACAGTGCCTCCAGGGCACGGGGCTCTCCCGGGCCATCCCCTCCCTCAACCCTGCCCCATGGCCAGTGCAGTGCTAAGCACGTGACTGAACCGAAGGCTTGGTACAGAGCCGCACGCTGGCAGGTGAGGGCACCGGCATGCACAGGGCTGGCATAGGTCTTCCCTTAATATAGGGGAAGGCCAGGACAGGCTTCCAGGCTCCGGGGGTGTGCCAGCCAGAGGCATGGGGGCTGGGAGCAGAGGTCTGCAGGGGACAGCTTGAGGGACCCCACGCCCTCCACTCACCTGTCCACGGTCATCCATTGCCTTGCTGGGTTGAGTGCACGGTGATTGTTCCCCAGGGAGAGGTTGAGGAATTGGCCAGGGCACACAGCAGGTGAGTGGCAGGACAAGCTGGTAAGACGGGAGGCAGCCGTGCCAAGGGGCAGGCATCGCCCAGGTCTACGCTCGCATCTGAGAGGTGTCGGAGATAGACATGGAAGGGAAGCGAACCATCCGTAAGTGAGGATTGACCTACTGCGCCACAGCACTGGCCCCTTAAGGGTTTGTTGTTGTTGTTTTAAGATTTATTTATTTAATTTGAAAGGCAGAGTTTCAGAGATGCAGAGAGAGAGAGAGGTCTTCCATCCAATGGTTTACTTACCAAATGGCTGCAACACCTGGACCTGGGCCAGTCAGGAGCCAGGAGCTTCTTCCCGGTCTCCCATGTGGGTGCAGGGGCCCAAGGACCTGGGTCGTCTTCTACTGCTTTCCCAGGCCATAGCAGAGAGCTGGATCAGAAGTGGAGCAGCCGGGTCTTGAACCAGCGCCCATATGGGTTGTCAGCACTGCAGGTGGTGGCTTTACCTGCTACACCACAGTGGCAGCCCTGCCCCAAATGTTTAATTTTTGACTAACTAGACACATAAAGGTTTTTATTGACAGTGAGCTACGAGTATTAGTAGAAAAGAAAAGAGGCAACAAGAAACGAGGAGGGGCGGGTGCGTGGCCCCCCCCAGTCGAGACGCTGGTGGGAAGGGGCGGGCGTGTGCCCCCCCCCGGTCGAGACGCTGGTGGGAAGGGGCGGGCATGTGCCCCCCCCCCGGTCGAGACGCTGGTGGAAGGGGCGGGCGTGTGGCCCCCCCCCCCCCGCGTCGAGACGCTGGTGGGAGGGGCGGGCGTGTGGCCCCCCCCCCCCCGGTCGAGACACTGGTGGAAGGGGCGGCGTGTGCCCTCCCCCAGTCGAGATGCTGGTGGGAAGGGGCGGGCGTGTGCCCCCCCCCCCCCCCCCGGTCGAGACGCTGGTCAGAACGCCTGTGTCTCACGCCAGAAGGCCTCTGGCTCCTGACTCCCGCTTCCTGCTCGTGCAGACCTGGGCGGCAGCAGGTGCAGGCACAGGTACCTCACTTCCTGCCCCTGCGTGGAGGCCGGCATGGAGTTCCTGGCTCCTGACTTCGGTCTCCAAGCCGTTGTGGGCATGTTGGGTGTGAACTGGCTGGTGGGAGTGCTCTCTGTGTGCCTCTAAAATAAGTAAGTTTGGAGGGGGGGAGTAAGAACCACACCACTTCAGGAAAGTATTTTAAATATAAAAGCAAACTATTCAGACGCCACTTGGAATGCCAGATCCTGTACTGCAGTGACTGGGTTCAAGGCCCAGCTCCACTGTTCATTCCGGCGTCCTGCCGATGCACACCTTGGGAGGCAGGCGTGGTGCCGGCTCTAGTACGGGGTCCCTGCCACCCACGTGGGAGACCCAAACTGGGTTCCAGCCTCCAGGCTTCTGTCTGGCTCGGCCCCAGCTGTCACAAGCGTTTGGGGAGTGAACCCGTGCATGGTCTCTTGGTCTGTCTCTTTGACTCTCTTTCTCAGATTTGCAAATAGAATAAATTAATTAATTTCACAATTAAAATAATTTTAAAAAGAAACAACGGATCAGTATAGTCATCAAAACTAGCAAAATAAGCAGGCATAAAACCAAGCACTTGGATAATCATAATAAGCGTAAATGAGTTAAATTCTCTCGTAATAGGGGAGAGTCCTCATATTGAGAAGAAACATCAAATCCAGGTAAAGTCTTTATAGGACAGGCATACACAACCCAGAAGGGCTAAGAATAGCGAGAGGAAAATGCAGACACAAGCCAGTTAAAGGTGTCAGTTTTAATAACACCCCAGAGAAACCGGACCTAGTGCATAAGGTGGTAAGTGGAAGGTTTTTCACGTTAAAAAGAGGACACCTCGTGAGGAACGAAGGCTGAACCTCCGCCTTCTCAGAAATAGGACTGGGTGACTCTCGGTGGCACAGAAACCTGGCAAAGTCCCTGGCAGCAGCAGGGCAAAAATGGGACCTCAGGCAATAGCGCCCCCTGCAGGCCTCCTGGGTCCTCGCTGGCAGCCCATCAGAATCTGATCCAGGACTGAGGCTCCCCCAAGGGGACCCGAACCCAGGGTCTCCCATCCAACACAGAGGCCAGAAGAGCTGTTCAGAGGAGATCCTGGGACAAGGCTGGACATTCCCGCAGCCTCGATATTGACAGGCAAAGATCAAAACATCAAACGCGTGCAGCTGCCGGTCACTCGGACCTCGGTAAAGCTGCTCGATATCTATTTCCTTTTCCGTTTTTTAAAGGTTTATGTGTTTGAGAGGCAGAGTTACAGACAGCGAGAAGGAGAGAGAGGTCTTCCCTCCGTTGGTTCACTCCCCAAATGGCCACAACCGCCAAAGCTGAGCTGATCTGAAGCCAGGAGCTTCTTCCTGGTCTCCCACGTGGGAGCAAGGGCCCAAGGACTTGGGTCATCTTCTACTGCTTTCCCAGGCCATCAGCAGGGAGCTGGATTGGAAGAGGAGCAACTGGGATATGAACCAGCGCCCATATGGGATGCCAGTGCCACAGGCAGAGGCTGAACCTACTACGTGCCACAGCGCCCGCCGCTGTAGTTATTTCTTGATCGGCACTGAACACATTTCAAATTTTGTTGCTGGTTTTGTTTCACTGTTCTTAGCTCACTTACCTCATTTCCATATTATATCATTCATGCAGACGATCTTACCACAAAACTGGATACCGCGTCTCCAAAGTATCTACATCTGGACACAACAAATCACGTTCCTTGACAGCTTACATATTTGGTCCGTGAATATTGAAGATGGATATTTTAAATGTCATCTTCTGGGGCCGGCACTGTGGCCTGGCAAGTTAGCTGCTGCCTGTGACCCTGACATCCACATGAGTGCTGGTTCGAGTCCCGGCTGCTCCACTGCCAATCCAGTTCTCTGCTATGGCCTGGGAAAGCAGCGGAAGGTGGCCCAGGTCCTTGGGCCCCTGCACTTGCATGGGAGACCTGGAAGAATCTCCTGGCTCCTGGCTTTGGATCAGCCCAGCTCCGGCCATTGCAGCCAATTGGGGAGTGAACCAGCAGATGGAAGACACCTCTCTCTCTCTCCCGAACCAGCGGATGGAAGACCTCTCTCTCTCTCTCTCTCTCTCTCTCTCTCTCCATTTCTCTGTGTAACTCTGAATTTCAAATAAATAAATAAAATCTTTATGGGCTGGTGCCATGGCGCAGTAGGTTAATCCTCCATCTGCGGTGCCGGCATCCCATATGGGCGCCAGTTCTAGTCCCGCCTGGTCCTCTTCCGATCCAGCTCTCTGCTGTGGCCTGGGAAAGCAGTAGAAGATGGCCCAAGTCTTTGGGCCCTTGCTCCCTCGTGGGAGACCAGGAAGAAGCTCCTGGCTCTGGGCTTTGGATCGGCATAGCTCCGGCGGTTGTGGCCATTTGGGGAGTGAACCAACGGAGGGAAGACCTCTCTCTCTGTCTCTCCTTCTCACTGTCTGTAACTCTACCTCTCAAATAAATAAAATAAAATCTTCAAAATAAATAAAAATAAAATCTTTTAAAAATTTATTTATTTGAAAGTTAGAGTTAAGAAGAAGGAGAGGGAGAGGCAGAGAGAGAGAGAGAGAGAGAGAGAGAGATCTTCCATCCCCTGGTTCACTTCCCAAATGGCTGAAATGGTCAGGACTGGGCCAGGCCAAAGTCTGGAGCTTCTTCCGGGTCTCCCGCGTGGGTGCAGGGGCCCGGGGACTTGGGTCACCTTCTACTGCTCTCCCAGGCGATCAGCCAGGACCTGGATCGGAAGTGCAGCCGCCAGGACTCGAATCGGCACCCACCCAGAATGCCAGTGTCTCCGGCAGCACTCTACTGCTGTGCCAGTGCCGGGCCCCATCCACGGGAAATTTAGATATCCTTTTTTAAACAACTCTGGGGCCGAAAAAAAGCTTAAAAAACAGATTAAATAGAAATTAATATAATGACTATGCATGATAGCAAGTCTGCAGGATGTAGTCAAGTTGTAGTCAAGTTATGCATGAAGATGCTGGCGCTATGGCGCAGCAGGTAAAAGCTACCACCTGCAGCGCCGGCATCCCAGAAGGGCGCATTGTGTGTCCTGGCTGCTCCACGTCTGATCCAGCGCCCTGCTAATTGTCTGGGAAGGCAGTGCAAGATGGCCCAAGTGTTTGGGCCCCTGTATCCACGTGGGAGACTCGGATGAAGCTCCTGGCTCCTGGCTTCGACCTGGCTCAGCCCCGGCCTCTGCAGCCACTTGAGGAGTGAATAGAGGATGGAAGCGCTCGCTCTCTCTCTCTCTCTCTCTCCTTCTCTCTCTGTAACTCTGTCAATAAATAAATAAATAAATAAATAAGTCGTTCATGGAGAGAAACACATAGCATTACTTGTTTTTTATTTTTAAAGATTTATTTTATTTATTTTCAACAGAGTTATGGGGGGGTAGACACAGAGAGAGGTCTTCCATCCACTGGTTCACTCCCCAGACGGCCACAATGGCCAGGGCTGGGCCAGACCAAACCCAGAGGCAGCTTTACCCTGGGCCCCGACGCCAGGCCCAACATCACTTGCTTTTGTCAGGAAGCATGAAAAATCAAACCAACAGGTAAAACTAAGCACCCATTTCAACATGCTAGAACAACAACTATAAACTATACCCAAACAGAGTGGACGGAAGGAAATTAGAAAGCGGAGGCCAGCGCCGCGGCTCACTAGGCTAATCCTCTGCCTGCAGCACCGGCACCTCGGGTTCTAGTCCCGGTTGGGGCGCCGGATTCTATCCCGGTTGCTCCTCTTCCAGTCCAGCTCTCTGCTGTGGCCCAGGAGTGCAGTGGAGGATGGCCCAAGTGCTTGGGCCCTGCTCCTGCATGGGAGACCAGGAGAAGCACCTGGCTCCTGGCTTCGGATCAGCGCAGTGCACCGGCCGTGGCAGCCATTGAGGGGTGAACCAACGGAAGGAAGACCTTTCTCTCTGTCTCTCTCTCTCACTGTCTAGCTCTGCCTGTCCAAAAAAAAGAGCGGAGAGTGGAAACCAGTGGGCATGAGCACCGGGGGGTAAGCCAGCGCCTGGGGAACCCGCATCCCACTCAGAGAGCTGTCCCGGTTACTCTGCCTGTCATCCAGCTTCCTGCCAACGCACTTCGGAAGCAGCAGATGTGGCTCAAGAGCACGGGTCCCTGCCACGCAGTGGGAGACCGGATGGAGCTCCAGGCTCCTGGCCTCTGCCTGGCCCAGCCCTGGCCATTGTGGCCATCTGGGGAGAGAACCAGTGAATGGAAGGCATTTGGGGTGTGAACCAGAGGACGGATAATCCCTCTGTCTCTCCCCCCTCCCTCTGTCTCTCTGCCTTTCTAATTAATCTATTAATTAATTAACCTTTTTAAAAAAGCAAGACTGGAAATGATTCATAACATGGACAGCTATTGTAAGACACGACTATCGATTTTTTTTTTTTTGGACAGGCAGAGTTAGACAATGAGAGAGAGAGAGAAAGGTTTTCCCTCTGTTGGTTTGTCCCCCAAATGGCCGCCACAGCCAGCATACTGCCCCAATCTGAAGCCAGGATCCAGGTGCCTCCCCCTGGTCTCCCACATGGGCACAGGACCCCAGCACTTGGGCCATCCTCCACTGCACTCCTGGGCCACAGCAGAGAGCTGGCCTGGAAGAGGGGCAACCGGGACAGGATCGGTGCCCCAACCGGGACTAGAACCCGGTGTGCCGGCGCCGCAGGAAGAGGATTAGCCAAGTGAGCCGCAGCGCCGGCCACGACTATCGATTTTTTTTTTTTTTTTTGACAGGCAGAGTGGACAGTGAGAGAGAGAGAGGAGAGAGACAGAAAGGTCTTCCTTTCGCCGTTGGTTCACGCTCCAATGGCCACTGCGGCCGGTGCACCACGCTGATCCTAAGGCAGGAGCCAGGTGCTTCTCCTGGTCTCCCATGCGGGTGCAGGGCCCAAGCACTTGGGTCATCCTCCACTGCACTCCAGGGCCATAGCAGAGAGCTGGCCTGGAAGAGGGGCAACCGGGATAGAATGCGGCGCCCCGACCGGGACTAGAACCCGGGGTGCCGGCACCGCAGGCAGAGGATTAGCCTAGTGAGCCGCGGCGTCAGCCTCGACTATCGATTTTTTAGAAAACTTTCTGGCCAATGTGACTGAGAGAGAGAGAGAGAGAGAAAGCAATGCAAGCTGGAGTACTAAGATGAAGAACAAAGGTCTGGGGGTCAAGGTGCTCTTTGGGAGATCGGCACCCCAATCAGAGGGCCTGGGTTCAAGTCCCGACTCCACTTCCAATTCTACCGTCCTGCCAATCCTCACCCTAGGAGGCGGCAGGTGATGGCCCAAGTACTTGGCAGCTTGCTACCAGCCATGCTGGAGACCCAATGGAGTTCTGGGCTCCTGGCTTCAGCCTGGCTCAGCCCTGGCTGTTACAGGCATTTAAGCAGTGATCAGAGGACGGGAGACTTCTCTCTTGCTTTCTGCCCCTCAAATAAGTAAATAAATAAAAAGATTTTTAAAAGAACAAAGATTTATTCACAGAAATAAAAACGTTAAAAAAGTGTGAGAGGGGCCGGTGCTGTGGCATAGCGGGTAAAGCTGCCGCCTGCGGTGCTGGCATTCCACATGGGCGCTGGTTCGAGTCCCGCCTGGTCCTCTTCCAATCCAGCTCTCTGCTGTGGCCTGGGAAAGCAGTGGAAGATGGCCCAAGTGCTTGGGCCCCTGTACCCATGTGGGAGACCCGGAAGAAGCTTCTGGCTCCTGGCTTTGGATCAGCACAGCTCCGGCTGTTGCGGCCATCTGCGGAGTGAACCAGCAGATGGAAGACCTCTCTCTCTCTCTCTCTCTCTCTCTCTCTGCCTCTCTCTCTCTCTCTCTCTCTCTCTCTCCTTCTCTGTGTAACTCTGACTTTCAAGGAACCTACGAATGGAGACTCTTCTTCAAAAAACAGTGTCAGAGAAAATTACGTGCAATTATTTGCCTAAATCTTCTATAGGTTTACTTATTTAAGAAGCAGAGCGAGAGAGAGAGAGGGAGAGAGAGGCAGCGTCCATCAAGTGGCCACAAGTACGTGGCCCGTGGCCCCTGCCTTCCCAGGTGCACTGGCAGGAAGCCGAATGGGAGCCAGGGCAGCCAGGACTTGAACAGGGACTCCCCGACGGGATGCCAGCCTTGCCAACGGCGGGTTAGCCAGACACTGCACCATGCGGACTGCTTTCCTAAACTTTTAAAATCTTACAGGATGGTCCCACGTTAGCACAAAACAAATGAAAAACCCCAACAGATCAATAACAAAAGAAGAGCTGGAAAGTGCATCGAAGTGCCAGCCGGGAAGAGCGGCTTCGTCCAGATCACTGCCCAGTGTGGCAGGGCGGCCGGCTGGGGCCGAGTCTGCACACCCCGCGAACACGCAGAGGAGGGGGCGTGACGTCGGTGCAGGGGCCGGCGCTGTGGCGTAGGGGGCTAACCGCTGCCTGCAGTGCCAGCGTCCCGGCTGCTCCACTTCCGATCCAGGGCTCTGCTGTGGCCTGGGAAAAGCGGCAGAAGATGGCCCAAGTGCCTGGGCCCCTGCACCCACGTAGGAGACCCGAAAGAAGCTCCTGGCTTCAGCCTGGCTCAGTCCTAGCCATTGTAGTCATTCAAATAAATAAATCCTCTTGGGGAAAAAAAAAAAAAAAAAAAAAAGCTCCTGGAGAGGAGAACTAAAAGATAAGTTTATTTAGTGCAAAGATTTTGAAGCCCAGGGTGGGCCTTGTGGCACAGCAGGGCCCTGTGCCAGTCCTGGCTTCTCCACTTCGGATCCAGCGAAAGCCAACCCCCACTCCTGCTAACTCACACCTGGGAGGCAGCAGGTGGCTGGGTCCCTGCTGCCCACGTAGGGCACCGGGCCTGAGCTCCCGGCTCCTGGGAAGCGCTCCAGCTGGTGGGAGCCCTCTGCCTGTGTGTCTGCCCCTTTCGGTCTGCGCTGTCTTTCCAGTAAATTAAGTAACACTCTTCAGTGTATCAGTCGATGGTCCCGAGCTGGAGAGTGCTGGATGTTTTCGGGAAGAAGATGTGCTGCCGGCCAGGTGGGGACAGGGCAGACTCCAGTCGTGTGGCCACAGCCACGGAGAGCTGAGAGCCACCAGAAGCTGGGAGAGGCACGCACCGCCTTCTCCCCGGAAGCCTCCAGAATTCACCTTGGCCTGAGCCCGGGACTCGTGGTGCAGCAGGCCTCCCAGCTGGGCTGCCTCAGGTCGCTGTGCTGGTGGTGCCGCGACGGCCACAGCAGGAAGCTAAGACAAAGTGAGCACATGGCGGGTGGGGGCGGCGCTGTGGCCGAGCCGGCAAAGCCACCGTCCGCAGTGCCGGTATCCATATGGGCACCGGTTCAAGTCCCGGCTGCTCCACTTCTGATCCAGCTCCCTGAAATGGTCCTTAGACTCCTGCACCTGTGTGGGAGACCTGGAAGAAGCTCCTGGCTCCCGACTTCCAGATCGGCGCAGCTCTGGCCGTTGTGACCATTTGGGGACTGAACCAGTGGATGGAAGATCTCTCTCTCTCTCTCTCTCTGCCCCTCTGTAACTCTCCCTTTCAAATAAAATAATTTAAAGAAAAAGATTTATTTATTTGAAAGGCAGAACAAGAGAGAGAGACAGAGAGAGATGGATTTTCTGTTTGCTGTTCACTTCCCAAACAGCCCCAAAGGCAGGTCTGGGCCAGGCTGAGGAGCCTGGAGCTCCATGCTGGTCTCCCACATGGGTGGCAGGAACCCCTGCTCTTGGGCCACATTCTGCTGCTTCCCCAGGAGCATTAGCAGGAGGCTGGGTCCGAATCGGAGCAGCCGGGATGCCAGCATCGCAAGCGGCAGCTTAACCTGCCGTGCCACAGTGCCAGCCCCCTTCGGCCCCACCTTCCCCTTCTGTGTGCTGAAAAACCCACAAATAGCACTTTTTAAAATAATGTATTTGACTTCCTGGCCTCGGTTCACTCCCCAGGCGTCCCCAGCAGGGCCAAGCCAAAGGCTGGGACTCAACCCAGGGCTCCCACAGCCGGGCAGGGACCCAGGTGCTAGAACCATCCCCGTGTGTTCGTTAGCAGGCAGCTGAACTTCTCAAACCCGGGCACTCGGACGCGGGATGCGTGGTCTGAACCGCCGCCCGAGAGCCCCCTCCTCCACAGGTGGTGTCGGCAATGAAGGAACAGGTGCAGTGAGGGCCTCCGCCTGCCCAGGGGCCGCTGGTGACATTGCTGACGCTGAGGTCCCGCAGGGCTCTGTCCTCTCACTCCATACTAGTCCTGAACCCGCCATAAGGTCACCTGGGGAGGCTCTGCCTTCCCCAATGGCTCAGGGGCTAGGAGCCAGCACTGCTCGCCAGCTCGTCTGTGGGGGCGTGACCGTGGAGGGAACTGCTCTCTGCCTCCCCCACCGAGCAGCCGGCCTGGAGCAGCGATGGACACCCACCTGTTGCCACCTGGCCACAAGGCTGAGTGGACTGCAGGGGGCGTGCTCCCTGGATCCGGGCTCCTGAGCCCTTCCCCCCACACACACCTGGGCTGACGTCAGCGGGGCTGGGGTGACTCAGTCCCCCGTGTGGAAGTCGCACGCATGCACCGCCACTGCGGTTCCTCTGCCGTCTCCATGGCAACGCTCACGCGCACTTCCCAGAACAGAAGGTGTTTGCGCTGGAGGGGACTTCAGAGACCGGCTCCTCTGCCCCTCGTTTCACAGACACCCAGCGAGGGCACGGTGCGGGCCTAGGGCCACGCTGGGAGCCCACGACCCTGCTGGCCCGTGCCCACCCCGGCAGCAGATGGCAGCTTGACAGGTGCCCTGTCATAGGCGTTGCTGGCCTTGGCACTGTCCCTCAAGCCCAGCCTGGATGTCTCTGGCTCAGCCATCGGGCTGGCCCCCAGGGCTTGGGGGGGCAGCGGCAGGCAGGCTGGGTTGTGTCCCAGAAAAACCACAGGCTGAGCAGAGGCCCCCAGGGAGCCATGGGAGCACAGCCAGGGAGGACCTGCTCCGTGGGCGAGGGTCAGAGACTGCTGCTCCTGCCTGCGCCCCTCGTCCGAGGGACCCGGCTCTGTGGGTGAGCTCCTGCAGGTCGCAGGGGGACTTGGGCCAGGAGCCAGAGGGTCACTGTGGCTGGGGACTTGTGGGACATGTCGGTCCAGGACACAGAGGCCAGGCCCAGAGAAGACCCGGTGCAGCTGGAGGCCATGGGTGCCCACAGCAGGGGCCAGGCTGTCAGAGGGGTCAGCAGAGAAGGTGAGGCCCCCGGGAGGCTGGCGCAAACCTGTGATCACGTCAGTCCTTTGGGTCCTCAGCCAACTCCAGAGCCTGCCTCGATGACCAGATCCGAAGACCCAGAGAACATGGACGTCCCCCGGCCCGGCCAAGGCCACCCCTCCCCTTTTCCACAAAAGCTGCTGGTCCCGGCCCTCCGGTTACTCACGGTCACGTAACAAACACACACCAAACACTCAGGAACCTGCTCACCTCCAGGCTGTTTGACACCAGGGGGGCTGGGCCATCCACCGCCGAGACCCCTTCTTCGACCCCTTCTTCAATTGCTGCTGCTAATTTATTTGCTTGAGAGACGGGCAGACAGAGCTCCCATCCTCTGGCTCATTCGCCAAACACCTGTGATGGCTGGGATTGCGCGGGGGGCCAAGCCAGCGGCCAGGAAGTCAACCTAGGTCTCCCACACGAGTGGCAGGAGCCTCCCTCCTGCCCCCAGGGTTCTGCATCATCAGGAAACTGGACCCGGGGGATGCGGGCGTCCTGACCGGCACCCAGGTCAGCAGGCCGAACACCTGTCCCAAGCCCTGGCTTCTCAATCCTGTGTCTGGAGACTCAGCTCCTCCCACAGGGCTTCCTGGGTTTCTCCCAGCACCGCAGCTGGGTTCCGGACCACAGGAAGGTCTAGGTCGGGGAATGAAGATGCTCACTTCGCCCATTCCCGTTGGTCAGAGCAGCACACGGCCCTCTCCCTTCTGGGGAGTAATAAAGAATCTGCCCTCTGGGGCCGGCGTTGTGCCTCAGCAGGGAAGACTGCCGCCTGTGACGCCTGCATCCCATATGGGCGCCGGTTCGAGTCCCGGCTCCTCCACTTCCAATCCAGCTCCCTGCTAATGCACTCGAGAAAGCAGTGGAAGATGGTCCAAGTGCTTGGGCCCCTGCACCCACATGAGAGACCCAGAAGAAGCTCCTGGCTCCTGGCTTTGGCCTCACCCAGCCCTGGATGTAATGGCCATTTAAGGAGTGAACCAATGGATGGAAGGTTGATCTCTCTCTCTCTCTTTAAAGATTTATTTATTTGAAAGTCAGAGTTACACAGAGAGAAGGAGAGGCAGAGAGAGAGAGAGAGAGAGAGAGAGAGAGAGGTCTTCCATCTGCTGGTTCACTCCCCAGTTGGCCGCAACAGCCGGAACTGCGGCAGTCCAAAGCCAGGAGCCAGGAGCTTCTTCCGTGTCTCCCATGTGGGTGCAGCAGCCACCTTCCGCTGCTTTCCCAGGCCATAGCAGAGAGCTGGATGGGAAGTGGAGCAGCCAGGACTTGAACCGGCGCCCATATGGGATGCCGGCACTGCAGGTGGTGGCTTTACATGTTATGTCACAGCCCCAGTCTCTCTCTCTCAGTGTAATTCTGACTTTCAAATAAGGAAATAAATCTAAAAAAGAATTTGCTTCCTTAATCCCCCACAGCACCCCTGTCTCTGCCCTGTGGACGCTCATCCTGCAGGCCGGGTCTTCTCTGTCCCTGTGAGCTTTTTCCTTTGAGCTACTGCACTCGCCTCTAGATTTGTCTCCTGCCTGCAGGTCCCACCATCTACCCCTGCCCCGACTCCCCAGTGTTCCTGTAGCATAGTGCCAAACACACACAGGGGCCAGGCTGACACACCCACACACACACAGGGATGTCAGCCAGGCTGTCACACACACACACACACACACACACAGGGACGTCAGCCAGGCTGTCACACACACACACACACAGGGACGTCAGCCAGGCTGTCACACACACACACACACAGGGACATCAGCCAAGCTGTCTCACACACACAGGGACGTCAGCCAGGCTGTCTCACACACACACACACACACACAGGGACGTCAGCCAGGCTGTGACACACACACACACACACAGGGACGTCAGCCAGGCTGTGACACACACACACACACACACAGAGGGACATCAGCCAGGCTGTCTCACACACACACACACACACACACACAGGGACGTCAGCCAGGCTGTGACACACACACACACGCACAGGGACATCAGCCAGGCTGTCTCACACACACACACACACACACACGGACATCAGCCAGGCTGTGACACACACACACACACGCACAGGGACGTCAGCCAGGCTGTGACACACACACACACACGCACAGGGACGTCAGCCAGGCTGTGACACACACACACACACGCACAGGGACGTCAGCCAGGCTGTCTCACACACACACACACACACACGGACATCAGCCAGGCTGTGACACACACACACACACACAGGGACGTCAGCCAGGCTGTGACACACACACACACACAGGGACGTCAGCCAGGCTGTCACACACACACACACACACACACGGACATCAGCCAGGCTGTGACACACACACACACACACGGACATCAGCCAGGCTGTGACACACACACACACACACACAGAGGGACGTCAGCCAGGCTGTGACACACACACACACACACACGGACATCAGCCAGGCTGTGACGCACACACACGCACACACACATGGACATCAGCCAGGCTGTGACACACACACACACACACACAGAGGGACGTCAGCCAGGCTGTGACACACACACACACACACGGACATCAGCCAGGCTGTGACGCACACACACGCACACACACAGGGACATCAGCCAGGCTGTGACACACACACAGGGACATCAGCCAGGCTGTGACACACACACACACACAGGGACGTCAGCCAGGCTGTCACACACACACACACGCACACACACACAGGGATGTCAGCCAGGCTGTCTCACACACACAGGGACATCAGCCAGGCTGTCACACACACACACACACACGGACATCAGCCAGGCTGTGACACACACACACACACACGGACATCAGCCAGGCTGTGACACACACACACACGGACATCAGCCAGGCTGTGACACACACACACACACACGGACATCAGCCAGGCTGTGACACACACACACACACAGAGGGACGTCAGCCAGGCTGTGACACACACACACACACACGGACATCAGCCAGGCTGTGACACACACACACACACGCACAGGGACGTCAGCCAGGCTGTCTCACACACACACACACACGGACATCAGCCAGGCTGTCACACACACACACACACAGAGGGACGTCAGCCAGGCTGTGACACACACACACACACACGGACATCAGCCAGGCTGTGACACACACACACGCACACACACATGGACATCAGCCAGGCTGTGACACACACACACACACAGGGACGTCAGCCAGGCTGTCACACACACACACACGCACACACACACAGGGATGTCAGCCAGGCTGTGACACACACACACACACAGGGACGTCAGCCAGGCTGTCACACACACACACACACACAGGGACATCAGCCAGGCTGTGACACACACACACACACACACAGGGACATCAGCCAGGCTGTGACACACACACACACACACGGACATCAGCCAGGCTGTGACACACACACACACACACGGACATCAGCCAGGCTGTCACACACACACACACACACACACAGGGACGTCAGCCAGGCTGTGACACACACACACGCACACACACATGGACATCAGCCAGGCTGTGACACACACACACACACACGGACATCAGCCAGGCTGTGACACACACACACGCACACACACATGGACATCAGCCAGGCTGTGACACACACACAGGGACATCAGCCAGGCTGTGACACACACACACACACACAGGGACGTCAGCCAGGCTGTCACACACACACACACACACACGGACATCAGCCAGGCTGTGACACACACACACGCACACACACATGGACATCAGCCAGGCTGTGACACACACACACGCACACACACATGGACATCAGCCAGGCTGTGACACACACACAGGGACATCAGCCAGGCTGTGACACACACACACACACACAGGGACGTCAGCCAGGCTGTCACACACACACACACACACACACGGACATCAGCCAGGCTGTGACACACACACACGCACACACACATGGACATCAGCCAGGCTGTGACACACACACAGGGACGTCAGCCAGGCTGTGACACACACACACACACACACAGGGACATCAGCCAGGCTGTGACACACACACAGGGACATCAGCCAGGCTGTGACACACACACAGGGACATCAGCCAGGCTGTGACACACACACACACACAGGGACGTCAGCCAGGCTGTGACACACACACACGCACACACACAGGGACGTCAGCCAGGCTGTGACACACACACACGCACACACACATGGACATCAACCAGGCTGTGACACACACACAGGGACATCAGCCAGGCTGTGACACACACACACACACAGGGACGTCAGCCAGGCTGTCACACACACACACACGCACACACACACAGGGATGTCAGCCAGGCTGTGACACACACACACACACAGGGACGTCAGCCAGGCTGTCACACACACACACACACACAGGGACATCAGCCAGGCTGTGACACACACACACACACACGGACATCAGCCAGGCTGTCACACACACACACACACACACAGGGACGTCAGCCAGGCTGTGACACACACACACGCACACACACATGGACATCAGCCAGGCTGTGACACACACACACACACACGGACATCAGCCAGGCTGTGACACACACACACGCACACACACATGGACATCAGCCAGGCTGTGACACACACACACGCACACACACATGGACATCAGCCAGGCTGTGACACACACACACACACACGGACATCAGCCAGGCTGTGACACACACACACACACACACACATGGACATCAGCCAGGCTGTGACACACACACACACACACGGACATCAGCCAGGCTGTGACACACACACACACGGACATCAGCCAGGCTGTGACACACACACACACACACAGGGACGTCAGCCAGGCTGTGACACACACACACACACACACGGACATCAGCCAGGCTGTGACACACACACACACACACAGGGACGTCAGCCAGGCTGTCACACACACACACACACATGGACATCAGCCAGGCTGTGACACACACACACACACACACACATGGACATCAGCCAGGCTGTGACACACACACACACACAGGGACGTCAGCCAGGCTGTGACACACACACGCACACACACATGGACATCAGCCAGGCTGTGACACACACACACGCACACACACATGGACATCAGCCAGGCTGTGACACACACACACACACAGGGACATCAGCCAGGCTGTGACACACACACAGGGACATCAGCCAGGCTGTGACACACACACAGGGACATCAGCCAGGCTGTGACACACACACACGCACACACACATGGACATCAGCCAGGCTGTGACACACACACAGGGACATCAGCCAGGCTGTGACACACACACACACACAGGGACGTCAGCCAGGCTGTCACACACACACACACGCACACACACACAGGGATGTCAGCCAGGCTGTCTCACACACACAGGGACATCAGCCAGGCTGTGACACACACACAGGGACATCAGCCAGGCTGTGACACACACACACACACACAGGGACGTCAGCCAGGCTGTCACACACACACACACCCACACACACAGGGAAATCAGCCAGGCTGACACACCCACACACACACAGGGACATCAGCCAGGCTGTCACACACACACACACACACACCCCTCAACGGCTCCTCACTTCCTGCTGAACAACTACCACAATCCCAGGCAGAGCAAGCCAGCCCCTCCCACCCTCCCAGCTGGACGACCTCACAGGCGCCCACCTACGGGTCCCTGCCTGCACTGGCCAGCCCGTCCCCTCTCCCCTCTCCCCTGGACTCCTGCTCAACCGTAGAAGCCCAGAGGCTTCCAAATGCCTTGGTCTCGCCAGCTGGTGGTACCTCTTGGCAGCGCCAGGCACGTTCTGCCTGGAGCCCCCGTTAGCAAGCGCCTCTCACCTAAATGATGCCTGACGGAGGGCGGAGGCCTGGAGCCAGCTGCGGAGGACACGAGGACACGGCAGTGACCGAGACAAGCGGCTTCCTGCGCCCAGCCAGCTTCCCTTCGCAGGGGAACAGATGGCAGGCAGAGGCAGGACCGGGGATTGGCAGGGCTGCTGGAAGGCAAGGCGGAGGGGCTGCGTGCAGGCACTCGGTGCGCCCCACTGTCGAGAGAAGCCGGAAGCCTGCGTTTTTTATGGGGACTCGCTCCATCTTCAAGTGTGCTAGGGCAAAGCGCTGCCTGAAGCTCCCCCTTCCCAGGCCTCCCACTGTCGCTAGCTGGCTCCCTTCTTCCCGCCTCCCCGTCGCCCCGCCAGCAACCCAGCATGCCCTCCTTGCAGCCCCCGCCCCTGGAGCACCCAAACTCCTTGTGCTTCCCACGCACCTGGCCAGGTGTGCTCCCTGACCAGCGGCTGGCAGGAAGGTGTGGGCCCACCCACCCCCCCGGGGTCCTGGGGCAGTGGCCGTCAATTTCAGAAGCCCTCTGTTGCCACCCTGGCCTCGTGGGACACCAGGAGTCCCCAAGGCCGCAGCAGTGTGAGCCCAACACCCTCACCCGCCCCAGGCCCACTGCACGTGCACCAGGTGACTGGCCTGGATGAGGTGGGGGCCAGAGGAGCAAGGCAAGGTAGCAGGCCTGGGCGGATGGGGGTGGCAGGTTCCGAGAGAGACTCTCCAGGCTGGTTCCAGCTGCAGGTCTCTGGGCGGTGAGCGTGGGTCAAACCCAACCCAGCACAGTCCACACGCCCTGGAGCCGGCATTCCCAGGCCACACCTGGCCCAGCCGCCTCCCAGAGTGGTGACCCCGGGAGCTCCTGCTGCCTTCTGGCCTGAGTTTTCCCATCGGCACACAGGGACTGCAGCGGCACCCCCGCCCCCACAGGGTGGTTTGGCAAATGGCACAGCCTGGAACACCACAGCACTCCATGTGGGGTGGTGTTCCCCGCCTCTGCTGTGTGGGACTGGGCCAGGTGCCCGGCCTCCCTCCATCTGTGCCCTCACAGGCCTCTGAGCCGGAGAAGCAGCTCAGTATTTGGGATACGGGCGCCGACAGCTGGGGAGAATCAGGCCCCAGGAGGGCCAGGGGTCCTGGCCGCACCTGGCACATCTCCAGGCACGGTTCCCAGAGGAACACCAAGAAGCTCCCTGTCCCAGGGCCATCCCCCACCCCCCAGATGACCACTTTGGTCTTACTCTCTAGACCCAGGGCCTAGGTGGGGTCCTGGGACAAGTGGGGGTGTCAGGCGGGGGATCAGCTTGGGGCTTGGCAAATCAGCACTTCCACCTTCCAGCCAGGAAGTGGAAGGGAGTTTGGGTTAGCTGTGGCCCCCATCTCCCCGCCCCATGGGAGGGAGCCCTCCGAGGGCCTGCTGCTTGCTTTGACACCCCAGTTTCCCCCCCCCCCACCGCGGTCTCGGAGGCTGCAGCCCAGCCGGCAGAGGCGTGGCGAGAGCCCTGCGCTCCATGGCGCGCGGGCCGCGTCTCGCCTGATATCCCGCTGTCGGCAGAGCGCGGAGTGCTCACGCGCAGCCACGTCCAGGTGTCGGAGCCTCCTGGACCCACCTGACCTGCGGGGGCGGGAGAGGCAGCGTGTCAGTGCCCACCCACGCAGGGCCTCCGCTCTGCGCCCGCAGCTCGGGACAGGCCCGAGGGGTGGGGGTTCACCGGGCTGTGGGCGGCGCACAGCGCGCTCACCCAGGCCTACCGCTCCGCATCCCGGTCCAGGCGGCCGCTCCATCACGCAGGGGTTAGCCCGCAGAGAGCACCTGGGGGCAGGGCCCAGGTCTCCTGTCCCGCCCCCGGGGCGGCCGGGCTCCGCTGCACGACCCCGCCCCTGTGCGGTCATTGGCTGCGGCGGTGGGGGGCCGGGCCTGAGTGGCTGCACAACCCATGGGGTGGCGGAGGCGGGGCGGGAGCCGAGCGCCCGGGATGCCGCCGCCGCCGCCGCCGCCGCCGCGGGACGGGTTCGGGTCCTGGTCCGGCTGGGCGCGTGCGGGGTAAGGGACGGCTTGGGGGCGCGGCGGCCGCAGCGTGAGCGCACCGAGCGCCTGCTCGCCATGTCCAGGAAGAAGACCTCCAAGAGCAAAGGGGCCAGCGTGGCGGCTGCCTCCGCAGTGCCCGCCACCAACGGGCCGCGGCCGGCGCGCCCTGGGGCCGCACGCCCGGGTCCCAAGGCGCCGCCCAATGGGCCCCCGCAGCCCGGCCGGCCCTCGGTTGGCGGCGGTGGCGACTTCTACGACGTCGCCTTCAAGGTGAGCCAGGCACCCCCGCACGCAGGCGAACGCAGCAGGTGGCGCCTGGCCCCGAGCCAGGTGGGGAGGGGACCCGGGGAGTGCGAGCCGGCCTGAGCGCTGACCACGCGCGCACTCACACAGCTGTCAGGGCCTGCCCCCTAACCCCAGGGAGCCCGGCAGGTGCTTGGCCTGGCGCCCACACCTGAACATTTCCCATATGCTGCCTCCCCACATACCTGGGGGCTGTGGATCACCTCCCCTTTGGCAGAGGTTCGCCGTCAGCGGGAAGCGCTGAGCACCCCCAACACACCAAGGCAGAGACTGCGATCTTGTTAAGGGTGGGCAGGCCCATCTTTGGGTCCTGGGGACTTGGGGGGGGGGGGGCGCGAGGGCCCCGCTCTCCACGTCCCCAGTGTTTGATTCCTCCTGAGCTTTGCTGGGATGGGTGCCCCTGGGGGCCGGGGCAGGAGAGCTGAGGTGGGCCACTGTCCCAAAGGGACCGCGCTGGGCAGAGGTCCTGCTGGAACCCCAGCCTGCCAGCTGGGTGGTGAGGGCCCTTGTTCCTTCTGCCCCAGGTGATGCTGGTGGGGGACTCGGGCGTGGGGAAGACCTGCCTGCTCGTGCGCTTCAAGGACGGAGCCTTCCTGGCCGGGTCCTTCATCTCCACAGTCGGCATTGACTTCCGGGTGAGAGGCCGTGTCCACCCCCCCCCCCCCCGCCCTGGGCAGCTTGTAACCCTACGTGGAGTCCTGGCTGGGCCACCCCAGCCACCACGCCCGCTTGCCTTGCCCATACTGTGGCTGACCACTCCCTATGCCAGGGCTGGCAGACCCTGGGGGCCGAACCCTATGCCGTGGAGGTGGGTACTGGTGCTCCCAGGGTGGAGAGAACTCAAGGCCCATGTATAGGCCAGCATTGCCGCCAGACTGCCCACCCAAGTTCTGCAAGGCCGGTGGCTTGGGTGAGACCGCCCTGCACCCTGGGAGTGCCCCCCCCCCCCCCCGCGCTTGCCAGTCTGGATCCACGTGCCAAGGTGATGTTCTCAGCACATCCTGAATTCGCATTTTTCTCACTCTTTAATTAGACCCAGTCAAGGCTGGGAAGGAGGGCCCCTTCCCTGGGAGGAAAGGGGGGTTCCCGCGGCCTGGCTGGGAGTCCACAGCCCCTCTGGGATGCAGCAAGGGGCAAGGTGCCGAGGGCCTGGCCCCGTTCTCAGCTCCCTCTTGGCTCTGGGGCCGGTGAGGAGGATGTGAGGCTGTTTGGTGTGCACCCATTGCAGGGTGCCAGGAGGCGAGGTGTCCTCCCCGGCGTGGCAGATGGCTGCGCCTGGCTCCCCGGAGACCCAGAAGCACCCGGCAGCAGCAGCCTGGGGAGGAGCTGCAAGTTCCAGCTGCCCCGGCCTGTGGGCAGAAGCCCCGCCCCTTCCGTGTGGATGGGCACAAGCCTGGCTCCTGGAGACCCAGCCCTCAGCCTGGGCCAGATGTGGTTCTCAGTGCTTTGAACACAGGTCCCCAGGCGCTGGAGCCAAGGGACAGGAGCCCCTGCCATTGCCACCTGCAGATGAGGACAGAGCCAGTCACGGGCCTGGGGCCTCATCATGGGTGACTTCACACCCAGCTGCCAATGGCTTTCAGCAGAGCTTGTAGAGCTTGGCGGGGTGGGGCACTGGCCACGTTGGAGGGGAAGGGGGAAGCAGATGAGGGTAGCCAGCACTGGTCTGAGGGTCTAGGGGATTGGGAGAGTGTGAACTGGCCACGACTGGCCAGAGAGCAGCAACCTGCACGTCTGACGTTGGGGTGGACCCCCAAGCAGAAGGGGCTCACCTCCCCCCCGGTTGTTTCAGAACAAAGCCCTGGACGTGGACGGCACCAAGGTGAAGCTGCAGGTGAGCCGGAGGCCAGTCCGGGCCAGGGGACACTGGGGAGGGGCGTGTGGCCTGACTGCTGTGCGTCCACAGATCTGGGACACTGCCGGCCAGGAGCGGTTCCGCAGCGTCACTCACGCCTACTACCGAGATGCCCACGGTGAGCCCTGGGTACCAGGTCCAGCTCTGGGGTGTGGGTGACCAGGAGCTGGCGGTCCGGGGATGACCACACTGTCCCTCTGCTCCCAGCGCTGCTTTTGCTCTATGACATCACGAACAAGGCCTCCTTCGACAACATCCAGGTCAGTGTCCCCCTTCCCGGCCCCCAGGCTGAGGGCCCCAGGGAGGGGCCGGCCGGCCTGGGGACCCCCAGCAGCACCTCCAGCCCGGACATGCCCCGCCCCCAGGCCTGGCTGGCCGAGATCCAGGAGCACGCCCAGCACGACGTGGTGCTCATGCTGCTGGCCAACAAGGTGGGCGCTCGGCTCAGACCGGCAGTGTGGGGGGGCGTGGGAGAGCCCTGGGCTGGCGTCACCAGCACCCCTGTGCCCGGCCCAGGTGGACTCTGCCCACGAGCGTGTGGTGAAGAGGGAGGACGGGGAGAAGCTGGCCAAGGTGAGTGTGGGCAGGGCAGGGGTGAGGCGCCAGGCGGGCAGAGCGTCCAGGCCGCCCCCCCCCCCAGGCCACCGCCCAGCTGGCAGCCGTTGTTCGCAGGAGTACGGGCTGCCCTTCATGGAGACCAGCGCCAAGACCGGCCTCAACGTGGACTTGGCCTTCAGGGCCATAGCCAAGTAAGTGCAAGCGGTCCCACGACCCCCGAGCAGGGCCTGACGCCCCGAGCGGCCCTGCAGCGTGTCCACTCCTGCTGTCCAGGGAGCTGAGGCAGCGCTCCATGAAGATGCCCGGCGAGCCGCGCTTCCGCCTGCACGACTACGTCCGGAGGGAGGGGCGCGGGGCCTCCTGCTGCAGGCCCTGACCCCGACTTGGCCCTCGAGCTCCCGGAAGGCCGCACGGGCTCACCACGCAGCGCCATCGCTTCCGGGACCGGGCTTCCACGGGGCAGGGGCGCCGTCCCGCCGGGCAGGTGTGCGGCCCCCCGCCGCTCTCTGGAGCGCACACCTGTGCCCAGCCCCAGCGAATAAAGCGGTTCTCCGCAGTGTGCGTCTCGTCCATTGCGAGGTCGAGATCCTGGAGCCGGGCCCCTGGCGTCGGCCTCCCCGCCCGCCCCCACGACTGTGCAGGGACTCGGAGTAACGACACGCGGGAGAAGAGGGCTCGCACCCTCGCTTTATTACCGGGCAGCCCAGACACGACACACGCCCGCCTTACCGCCGGGTCCCGCCGCGTCCGCAGCCGGCTCCAGGCGACCCTGCAAATGCAACAGCGGCCGGGATGAAGCCCCCGCGCCCGCCCGCCCGCCCGCGGCGGCCCGGCTCGAGCCTCAGCTCCGCGAGGTAATCAGACTGCGCGTGCAGTTCTCATACGAGGTGTCAGAAGTCAAAGGCCTCATCACAGGCTCGGCGCGCCCCGCGCAAACCCCAGGCCCGGGCCGGCCTTACCTGCAGCGACGGCGCGCCGGGCACCGAGAACCCCACGCCGGAGACCCCCTCCACAACCCGGCGAGGCGCCCACACGCGGCAAGCGGCCGCCGACCGGCCTCACTGCCCGACCCCAAAAGAGCGGGTGCCGGCACGGCTCAAGCATTTATAGAAACTGCCCTCAGCTCTGTGATTGGGCAACCCCGGCGGAAGTGCCCGCCTCCTCTCGCCGCTGATACGCCTCGCTCTTGTTTCCACCAATCCTGCCGCGGCATTTCTTTCGGAAGCGCTCGGACCGAGACCCCCCCGAAGCTCCGCCCCTTTGCGGAGGCTATTGAGCGCAATTGTGAGCGACGGATGCCCACAGCCAATCAGACTTCAGTCTGCAACATAGACTGATTCCGAACCTGCCAATCCCGCCCCGAGACAGCAGGGCCGCCGGAAGTCGTAGTTCCCGGAGCGCCGCGCGCCGGGCGGGGAGCCGGGGAACTACGAGTCCCGGCGGCCATGGTGCTGGGGCGCTTCCGGCTGGCGCGCCTCGGCCCTTTCCCGGCCGGCGGCCGAGGGGGCAAGATGAAGCGGGAGGGTGGCGCCGCCGTTGTCCGGCAGCTGCGGGCGGGTGAGTGTCCGCGCGGCGCGTCCGGGCGCGGCAGGGGCCGAGGGACGGTCCGGCCTGGTGGGGGGCGGGGCTGGGCAGGGCCAGGGTCCCGGCGTCCACCTGCCTGCTCGTCGCTGCTGCACCGCCTCGTCTCTGTGTGCGTTCCCTCCTGGGCGGGGGCACTGCCGTAGGCGCCCGGGAGGCTGCGGGGGGCGGGGTCCCCATCCCGACCCCTCCTGCGCTGCGGGGTCCCCGCACCCGCGCTCGGGGACAGTTCGGGCCGGGTCGCTCTGTGCGTTGCAGGGTGTGGGGCGGCACGCGTGACTTCCTGCTGCGAGCGACGAGCCCCGCTCCCCGGAGTTGTGACAACAGAATGTCCCCCCGGGGGTGGGCAGCCCGCCCGCCCGGAGCCCCTGGTTTAGAGAGAGGGGACCGAGAAGGGGCAGCGTCCGGGAAGGGAGAGACAGGAAGCTGCGAGACGAGCACTGGGCGCTCCTGGCCGGCCGGTGGAGACGCACCCGGGTCGGGGCTGGAGGCAGAGGCCACCCAGGCCGGCCCGATCCACGGGGCGCAGGGTGTGGACCTCACTGTTTACAGGCAGGCCCGGGGGAGCTCAGACTCCCGCTGGCCTGTGCAGGGGCGACCCGGGGGGCTCCCTGGGGAGGAGGCTGGGCCCTCCCCACACGCACTCACACAGCCCCCTCTGCTGGGGCTGCCCAGGTGCGTGGCCGCCTGCTGCCTCGTTCCTTGTCCTTGGGGCCTCCGGGACCCCTTCCCTGAGGGCCTGGGTGGCGGGCCTGACCCAGCCCCCACGTCATACCCCCGCCTCTGCCCTGCGCTCGCTCCACCTACAGAGCTCCTCCCGGAGTGCCAAGGTTCCCAAGTCCATCACCCGCACCCTGCAGGAAGGCAGAACCTCCCCGTGACGGGCAGCCTGGCTGGGAGGGAAGGGCCCACGGTCGCTACTGCAAGCTGAGGCGTCCCCGGGGGGACACCCACCCTGACCCATGGAAATTGCCCTGGAGACCAGGGGGCCTCCCTGACCAGGCTGGTCGGGAGACGCACAGACGATGCAGCGGGCGCCCGAGCTGCCGGAGCCACGGGCAGCTGCGCCTGGGGTTCGGTTGCCCCCTGGCTGGGCGTGCAGCTGGCTGCGGTATTCCGTGGGCACGTTGGTTCTCTGGCAGCACGGCAAGAAGCAGAGGGGTCAGCGGACGTCCCACATCAGCTCTCAGGGAACAGCTGCTGTCTGCAGGGTCCACGCCACAGCTCCTTCCAGACGGGGCGTGTGTGTGTGTCCATCCCTAACCCCTTTGTAATGAGAGACATACGGCACGAGACGACGCGCAGCCACAGGCACACGGCTGTTCCTGTGGCCGGGGTGGGACTGGAACCCAGGTCTGTCCCAGTCAGTCTGTGGCCCTGTGTACTGCACACCTCTCAGTGAGTGTGGGCACGTGTGTGCATGTGTGTCTTGCTCTGAACCTGGGTCCCCAACCAGGCCACCTGGCTCATGCAGAGGGATCCTCCCACCCCCCGCCCTTCCACGATGCCCCCAGGGTGCTGGTCCCAGGGCAGAGAGATGTGGACGGTGCCACCAGGTAGGGCAGAGGAAGGAACGGGGCAGGGCACCCCGGGGTGAGGGGAACAGGGCGTTCTAGGTCCCAGGGAGGTGGTGTTCCGTACCCAGCCTGGAACATGGTGGGGTAGGTGATGGGCAGAGCTCTGTCCCCGGTGCTTCTGCCGTGTCTAGGCCTGGCCTGGACATCTGTGTGTGCCCCCCAGCGCTGTGCGGCAGCAAGGGGAGGAACGTGGCTTGGAAGCGTCACTGGCCCTTCCCCGAGACAGCCAGGAGCAGGCTTCCCGGCTGCCCCCTCCAGGAACCCCTCTGTAGGCCAGGGCTCCGAGCCACAGGCAGCCACCACTGAGGTGACAGTGCAGGCCTCCAGGGGACCGGGGTGGGTGCAGCAGAGGGCAGTGGGGCTGAAGCTGGGCCTCCAGCGGGGGGAGCGTGGGGGGGCTTGGCCTGGGCAGGAAAGGCTTGGAGGCCTGCGGTGGGGGCCGGTGTGGTTGTGGGCGCTCGGATTGGGGAAGGCAGGCTGGCCTCAGACCCCGGCCGCCCGGCTCCTCCAGGCAGGGACCAGAAGAGGTTGGGGACATCTGGGGGGCCCCAGCGCCACACCCAGGCTGTTTGGGATGGGGACTTCAGGGGAAGTGCGTGTGGCTTCGCTATGGCAGCCGGGGCTGGGCAGTCTCCGTGTCCCCCGGGGCTGGCTCCTGGCAGTGAGACCAAGAGCTGTGCTTCGAGCTCAGGCTGCAGCCCAGCCGCTGACCCCCCACGACTCTGGAAGGCAGGGCCGAGCCCTCCCAGAACCCCCACCTGCCCTGAGCAGGGCCCACCTGGACTGCCCACTCCGCTGGCTGCCTAGTGAGACAATTGACCCGGGGCTCTTCCGAGTGTGTCCGAGGGAAAACATGTGGGGACTTGAGGGGGTGCCTCGGCTGAGCACTGGGGAGCTGCTCAGAGAAAGGGGCGGCCTAACCTTCCCAGAAGAGGCTAAGGCCGGTGTGGTGGAACGAATCCACGGCAACAGGCCAGGAGATGGCAACCTCTGATCCCCCTGGGCAGTGAGCGCCCTGCAACCCCTCGGAAGTGGGCGTGGTGGACAAAGACCCCTGGTCCTGGCCCAGACGTCGGGGAGCAGAGCCCAGGTCCTGTTTGCACACTGCTGGCCGTGCCCCTCCCTCTGGACGGGCACGCGGTCCTCGGACTTGCCGGGTGGGGATGGGGTACCAGAGCTGACGGGGAGCACGCTTTCTCAGCCATCTCTCCATCCCCTTGTGGGGTTTTCTGGGTTTGGGATGTGGAGGGCACCCACTTCCCTCCAGCACCGGGGACCCTAGGCCAGGAGGCCGGGCTCCCGGGGCAGTCTCTGGAGAAGTCTCGCTCTCAGCAGGCTACAGCACAGGGCCCGGGAGGGGGCGGCCCCCACGCTCTGGGGGGCCAAGGCAAGCTGCATTCAGCCAGGCCCAGCCCCCCTGGCGTCCCAGCCAGCAGGAATGCTGAGCGGTTGGATGTGCTTCCCAGGGTCTCGGGCCTGCTGCCCGGAGCCCAGAGGGAGGCTGTTATTGGGAAATCCAGCCCCTGGGGGCCAGGCTGCGAGATGCCTGGGGCTTCTTGCTCAATTCCGAGATGCTGAGGAGGGACGGCCGCGTGGGGGGGTGCTGGGGGGGTGCGCTGGCCTCCCTCCCGGAGTCCCGCCCACCCAGCGCTGGCTGGGGTTGAGCACTGAACCCGTGTGAACCGGGAAACGGCTTCCCAGGCGGAGCGGGGCCCCTCCCTCCTTCCCTGCTCAGCCCGGCTCTCCAGCACCGGTCAGTCCCCCACTGGCCCCGTCCCGCCGCGCCCTGGACTCCCTGGCTGATTTGCATGTGGCCCTGCGTGCCCGTTTCGCTCACCTCCGCGCGGGGAGAAGTGGACGCCTGTTCTCCCTCCCCCTGTCTGCGCCGCGCTCAGGCAGACCCACAGGGCTGCAGGCCACCCGGGGTCCCGGCCCCTATCCGGCTGTCACTCCCTGGAACTCAGCTGACCTTGTGGCCCTGGAAGCTTGGAGCAGATGGGTTTGCAAAGGCCAGGTCAGTGTGTCCCAGCGGCCTCCCTGTCGTCCCCTGCCCATGGGCGGTGGCAGGAGTCAGGTTCACCAGCACAAGCAGGGTGGTGAACGCAGCCCTGGCCACTTCCTGGGAACTTCCTGCTTAGTGAGGAGGCGCCGGGGCAGACGGGGGCTGGCCAGGGCGCGGCTTGTGCACAGGCCACCTCCTCTGGTCCTGCACTGGCACTGTGAGAGGACACCCCGAGAGCCCAGCTGGGGCTACCTGGAGCCCACCACGGAGTCACAGTTGGGCCTGGGGGTGTCAGGTGGGGTGGTCTGTTTGGTCCTGGCTGAGACTGGTGCCAACGGGCAGGAGGCAGCAGGTGCCGCGGAGCCCTGGTGTGGTGGCTGTCCCAGATGCAGCAGGGGAACGTGTGGCTGGAGGAAGGAGGCCCCATCTTCGAGGACCTGAGGGCGCTCTGAGCCCATGACAGCCAGCTCCAGTCTAGAGGTGGTGGGTTTAGACCTGTGTCCCAGAGGCCGAGGTGGGCGGGGCAGTGGGTCAGGATGGGCCATACTGGATGACCACGGTGGGTGGTGAATGCCCTCTCCACAGCATGTGGACAAGGTGGACACTGTAGAGGGACCAGGTCAGGAGGGCGTGGTGGAGAAGGTGCCAGAACGCCTCGCCTTGTCAGCTCTGTGCCGCCTGGCTCGGCCCAGGGCTTGGCAGGCATCCCCAGTGGGCCTGTCTGCGGCGTGTTCCCTCTCCTGCCCCTTCGTGGTCCCGGTGGCCCCCGAGCGGAGGCCTGGGCTGCTGGGTGGGCTCCTGACGGCCATGCCACCCTCCAGACAAGCCGGTCGCAGCCATTGCTCAGGCTGCTGGGGGGGCGCCTGTCTGGACGGCAGGTGTCCCCACGGGTCACGCACCCGGACTCCGAGGGTGGGCGCTGTCTGCAGTGGGCAGCTCCGCTGCGGGGCCCTGTGCTGGATGTGACCGCCTGGCTGTGTCTCCTTTGCTCTCAAGTCTTGTACAGTGCGGTCCACTGAGCAGCGTCCCCAGGCTCACCCCAGCCTGCCCTTCCGGGGGCTGTGGGGCTGTTCGTGGCACCTGGATGATTCCCGTGTGCCTTCCCCACCGCCTGCACCTGTGAGCCCGAGGCCCATGGTGGCCTGAGGAGGGTCTCCTGTGGCTCCAGCTCCCTCACCCCAGTAGTCCTATAGGATACAGAAGTGTCCCCGACAGCCTGCAGCCTGGGGCTGGCCGGGTCTCGTCTTACCTTGGCTGTTCACCACGAACCTGCGTGCCGCTGTGTGTGCCGCACCTTTGGCTTATCCCAGTGTGCTGGCAGAGACCCCCCACCGATGCCCAGCTTTGGCCCTGGGGACATTTGGATGGACCCAGGACGTAGGGGAGCAGACAACATGGGTGGTGAAGCCAAGGGCCAGGTGCCACTGTGGGCCCATCTGTGTGCCTGGGGCCTGTGCAGCTGGGATGGGAGGGGTGGAGGGGGGGAAGGGGCTCTGCCCACTCGGGACCCGCCGAACTCACGTCGCTGGTGGAAGCCTGCCCTGAGCCGGACCCACCCATGTGGGCTCGCCTGAGTCTCGCGCCTCTCCTTTGTGCTCCACCCACAGGGGTCACTGCCCGAAGACCCTAGATGCCGCTCTAGAGCATGAGCTCTGGCAAGAGCGCCCGCTACAGCCGCTTCTGCACTCCAGACTGCACTGCTGCGGTAAGGCACGCCCCCAGGGTGGGCACGCTGGCCTCCCCACCTGGCAGGCGCTGCAGGGCGGGGCCTCGGGTCTGCCCACGTTCTCACCTGGGCAAGGCCGAGCACCCTCCGTTGTCTCTCCAGACCAGAATGGAAACGACCTTCGGGCCTGCCTTTTCGGCCGTCACCACTGTCGCGAAAGGTGAGCTGCACACCCTGGCCCACTCCTGCCAAGGCCTGGGGGCCCCGGGCTGTCCGGTGTGTGCCCTGGCCTCTGCTGCTGCGGCCTGCTCCCTGCCCCCTCCAGGGAGTGCTGCCCTAACTGCCTCAGTCCACCAGGCGCACTGTCTCTTCTCACTGCAACCCCCAGGCTCGTCCCCAGCCCCAGGCTGCCAGCCGGCCTCCGGAAGGGCGCGTCCTCAGAGCCCCAGGCCAGCCCCGTGCAGGCAGGCAGGTCACGGGGAAGCGGCGGGCCGGGGTGCGTGGGCCCCGCTGCCAGCGAGCTTTGGGATCACCCTCCGTGCCTTCCGCTGGGCGAAGCTGGCGCGGGACCCCCACGGCTCTTGGGACGCCCTCTTCTGCTTAGATGCTTTTTCCTGAGGAAGAAAGTGAAACATCACAAGTCTGCCACCCAAGAAACCGCTCCCGGGGCGCCTGTCAGGGCCTGCCTCTGCCGGGCGCTGCCTCCTCCGGCCCCTCGTTACCGTGGGGAGCCTGAGGCCCAGCCAGGCCTGGGACTTGGGGACATTTCCATCTGGCTGAGGGAGCGGGTCTCCCGCCCCTGGACAGCCATGGTAGGCCGTGTCGGGGAAGCCCTGCCAGGGTGAGCTGGGAAGGGTGGGGGAGAGCCGGTCCCCGCCCCCCGCACCCAGGAAGTGGCGTGAGGACCCAGAGCTCAGGATGCGCTGGCTGACTGACGCAGGGTGAGGCCCTGTGCCCTCGGCCTCTGTGCCCAGCGTCCTCTGGGAACTGAGCCATCAGAGGGTTCACCTGGCAGGTTAGCTTGGGCCCAGCCAGGAAGACGTCCCGAGGTCCTGCCACATGTCCTGGGACCTGGTGGCTCAGTGGCAGTGTCTCGGCTGGGACCCCGCTCAGCCCTGGGGTGCTGGGTGCTTGTAGAGCCCACGAGAGATGCCCTGGGGAGAGGCAGGGCTGGGGGAGTGTCCAGCCACGGGGCAGCCGGTCCTGCAGCTGTGCTGCCAGCACTGGCTTAACCTTGGGAAGCAACGCTTCCCCGTCCATCCCTGCCCCCCCGCTCCCCATCACGGCCCTGGGGAGGGTCACGAGCTGGAGCCGGCCCCCAGGGCCCCGTGCCGGGCGGAGCGGACCCTGCAGCACTCCCGGCTCCTTCTCTCGGCAGCGGACGGAGCCGGCACGTACAAGCAGCACCGCAGGACGCCTTCCTCCTCCAGCTCTCTGGCCTACTCCCCGCGAGAGGAAGAGGACAGCATGGTGGGTCCCCACCCTGCAGCAGCCCGGGAGCCAACTGAGCTGGGCAGGCAGAGGGCAGGGACAAGCGCCCAGCTCAAGGGGACAGTACACTGGACCCTCGGCTTGAGCACAAGGTGCCAAGTCCACAAGACTACGGCTGGCTGGGGAGGGCAGGGGTGGAGCGAGGGCGCCCGGCGGAGGCCACGGCACCTGCAGGCCAGGAACAGGCACATCTGGCTTCAGCTTAGGAGACGGGGAGCGACAGAAGATTCCTTCAGGGGGGCAACCGGATCTAAAAACCAGTCACGTTTGGGAGGCGTCTTCCACTGAGTAGGAAGCAAGCGAGGTCCTGGGTGCAGGCGGGAAGTTGGGGGGGTCCTGCTGAGGGGGGAACGGCCGTGGCAGGTGCACCTGAGCTGGGCCTGCAGGGAGCTAGAGGAGCCCCAGCTGCTGGCTGTGCGGGTGAGGGAGAGGTTCGCTCACCGCTGGGCGCTGGGCCTACGAGGGGAAGCGCGGCTCTGGGCCCCGGTGCTCACCGCTGGGCGCTGGGCCTACGAGGGGAAGCGCGGCTCTGGGCCCCGGTGCTCACCGCTGGGCGCTGGGCCTACGAGGGGAAGCGCGGCTCTGGGCCCCGGTGCTCACCGCTGGGCGCTGGGCCTACGAGGGGCAGCGCGGCTCTGGGCCCCGGTGCTCACCGCTGGGCGCTGGGCCTACGAGGGGAAGCGCGGCTCTGGGCCCCGGTGCTCACCGCTGGGCGCTGGGCCTACGAGGGGAAGCGCGGCTCTGGGCCCCGGTGCTCAGGCCTTCCTGGGGCTCCTGGCCCGCTGCGTGTGGCGGCCCCTGCTGGTGGGGTCTAGTAGCTCCCCAGCCCTCCTTGCCTTCCTCGGCACCCGGGGCTGCTTTCCTCTCTAATAGGGAGGGGAAAGGTGTTAGTGAACTGAAGGACACGCTGTGTGCTGGGCTCTGCCGGAGGCCCTAAGGACGGTCAGACGTCCTGGTGCCCTGTCCCTGCAGACCTGCACCCCAAGTTCTACTGTTTGCCCACCGTGGGGCCAGGTCTCTGTCCCGCCCCTGCCCAGGGCTGGCCCTGCACTTGGGGGTGGGAGCCCAGCAGCCGATGGGGAGCGCAGGGCTCTGGCTGGAGCTGCGCCCGCCTGGCGGTGTGGGTCACTGGGATGTTTGACTCACTTCCTCTGACTTTCCCTCTGTTCCTCACGTGCCTTTCCGTGCACGAAGGCCCCCTGGGAGGCCAGGGGAGGGGATGCTGCCCCGTGAGGGAGGGAGGCCCACGTCCCGCCTCCTGCCTCCTGCCCCCGGGCTGGCTCTGGCTGCCTGGCTGAGCTTCACATCGGGCTGGCAGGGAAGGGCCTGCTCGCGTGGCCTCTGGTTGAGAGGTGCAGCAGGGAGGCGTGGACCCCAGGGGTGCTCAGCCGAAGCACGCGTGGCACGGGAGCGCCAGAGGGCGGGACCATGGGGAGCTTGGTTCTGGAAGCTTCTTTTGGAGGTCCCAGGCCCAGAGGGGAGGGAGGAGCAGTGTCTGTCCCCTTCTCTCTGGACCTGTGCAACTCCTGTGGCCCTCACCTCCCTCTCTAGGGAAGTGCGGCCATGGGTCCCTGCCTTCCTGTGGGCTTTGCCTGGGCCTGGTGTCCAGCGAGCACCCAGAGCCCGGCAGCCTCTCCGTGGCCAGCCTCCCGTCTTGCAGTCAGGGGCTGTCAGAGGCCCCGGGATTGGCTGGTGGAGGTGCCCCTGCTGCGGCCCACATTCCCTCACGGGAAGCAGGAAGCAGCCCAAGCGTGTCCTGGTAGAATTGAATAGCAGGAAGTCTCCACTCGCACAAAGAAAGTTGGCAGACGAGAGCGGGCAGCCTCGCACTAGGGGCTGGGCTGCCCCGGGAGGCGCGGAACCCGGCGCTGCGCACCGCGGCTCCTGTGGTCAGTGCTGGCCTGCCCAGCGCTCAGCGCCCACGGGGAGCCCCTGGCGAGCTGCGTCCCCCTCCGCACAGCCCCCCATCAGCACTCCCCGCCGCTCCGACTCCGCCATCTCTGTGCGCTCCCTACACTCCGAGTCCAGCATGTCCCTGCGCTCCACGTTCTCGCTGCCCGAGGAGGAGGAGGAGCCGGTAGGTGTGGCCCCCGTCAGGAGGGCCTTGCGGGCAGCTGTCACTGGGCTGTGGGGGGGACCTTTCCTTGGGGTCTGCCTGGGGCCCGGGCTCCTCACTGGTGCACGTTGGAGGCACGAGGGCCCAGGCCGTCCCTGGATCCCCGCTCAGAGCTGCCTCAGGACAGAGCGAAGTGGGGCTTGGGGGGCCCTTGGGGACAGCGTCTGCACAGCTGGACCTGCTCCGTCCTCTCAGTCCCCTGCCTCCCCTCCCTGGTCCCCAGCCTCAGGGGCCCTCACCCTGCCCTCCCCTCCCTGGTCCCCAGCCTCACCCTCACCCTGCCCCCCCCCCCCCCGTCCCCAGCCTCACCCTCACCCTTCCCCCTCCTCCCTGGTCCCCAGCCTCACCCTGCCCTCCCCTCCCTGGTCCCCAGCCTCACCCTCACCCTGCCCTCCCCTCCCTGGTCCCCAGCCTCACCCTCACCCTTCCCCCTCCTCCCTGGTCCCCAACCTCACCCTGCCCTCCCCTCCCTGGTCCCCAGCCTCACCCTCACCCTTCCCCCTCCTCCCTGGTCCCCAGCCTCACCCTCACCCTGCCCCCCCCAGTCCTCACCCTCACCCTGCCGCCCCCCCCCCCGTCCCCAGCCTCACCCTCACCCTACCCCCTCCTCCCTGGTCCCCAGCCTCAGGGGCCCTCACCTCGCCCTCCCTCCCTGGTCCCCAGCCTCACCCTGCCCTCCCCCCTCCCTGGTCCCCAGCCTCACCCTCACCCTGCCCCCCCCCCGGCCCCAGCCTCACCCTCACCCTGCCCTCCCCCCTCCCTGGTCCCCAGCCTCACCCTCACCCTGCCCCCCCCCCGGCCCCAGCCTCACCCTCACCCTGCCACCCCCCCCCGTCCCCAGCCTCACCCTCACCCTACCCCCTCCTCCCTGGTCCCCAGCCTCACCCTCACCCTGCCCCCCCCCGTCCTCACCCTCACCCTGCCGCCCTCCCCCCGGCCCCAGCCTCACCCTCCCCCCCCCCCCCCCGGCCCCAGGAGCCGCTGGTGTTTGCAGAGCAGCCCTCCGTGAAGCTGTGTTGCCAGCTGTGCTGCAGCGTGTTCAAGGACCCCGTGATCACCACGTGCGGGGTGAGGCCGGCTGTGCCCTCGCAGAGCCTGAGGGCCCCACACTCACCTGGGCCGGGTGGCATGGGCGGGTGAGGCCCCGGCTGCCGCTCTCCTCCAAGTGTGCCTTGTCCCCACAGCACACGTTCTGTAGAAGATGTGCCCTCAAGTCAGGTAGGCGCCCCCTGGCCAGGCCCAGCTCCCCGGGCTCCTGGATGCCCCGTGCCGTGCACAGCATCCAGGCACCAGTGCCTCTGCGGGCCTAGGCTCAGACCCTCTCCCCGGCGGGCGTGTGCCCTGGGCTCCCGGGCTGGCGGCCGTGCCCCCGTCAGAGGCTCCTCGGCCCCACCAGCTGCTCCTGCCCCTCCAGGGCTGGTCCCTCGGCAGGGCAGCCAGATGGTGAATCAGGCAGCCCACGGAGGCGCCTGCCTCTGCCTCGCCGGGCTGGGCGGGCGGCTGGGCGGGCTGTGGGAGTCACCCTGCCCTCCTGCCCCAGAGAAGTGTCCCGTGGACCACGCCAAGCTGACGGTGGTGGTGAACAACATCGCGGTGGCCGAGCAGATCGGGGAGCTCTTCATCCACTGCAGGCACGGCTGCCGGGTGGCGGGGGGCGGGAAGCCCCCCGCCTTCGAGGTGGACCCCCGAGGGTGCCCCTTCACCATCAAGCTCAGCGCCCGCAAGTGAGTGGCCCAGGCCCCGCCCCCAGGATGCTGCGCACCTCCGCGCTGGGGGCCATGCCGTGGGGCCGCGGGCTGAGCCTTGTGTTGGGCCCTCCCCCAGGGAGCACGAGAGCAGCTGCGACTACAGGCCTGTGCGGTGCCCCAACAACCCCGGCTGCCCCCCGCTCCTGACGATGAACCTGGAGGCCCACCTCAAGGAATGCGAGCACATCAAGTGTCCTCACTCCAAGTACGGGTGAGTGGGCGGGGGAGGGGGGCCGGTGGTGGGCACGGCGCAGTCAGGGTGTGGGGAGCCCAGGGTGTCCTGGGGGGTCCCAGCTGTGGCGTGGCTCAGCCGGGTGCAGCGGGCCCAGCAACGGAGCATTCAAGGGGATTCTTGGGCCTGGCGCGGCCAGCAATGCGGGGTGTCTGGCCAGGTCGGCAGGGGACAGCTGTCCTGTCCCCCAGATGCACGTTCATCGGGAACCAGGACACGTACGAGACGCACCTGGAGACGTGCCGCTTCGAGGGCCTGAAGGAGTTCCTGCAGCAGACGGACGACCGCTTCCACGAGATGCACGTGGCGCTGGCCCAGAAGGACCAGGAGATCGGCTTCCTGCGCTCCATGTTGGGCAAGCTCTCCGAGAGGGTGGACCAGCTGGAGAAGAGCCTGGAGCTCAAGTTCGGTGAGGGCCGGCCGGGCTCGGGGCGCGGCGCTGCTCCCGGCCCCCGTGACGCTCTGCTCCCACCCCTCAGATGTCCTGGATGAGAACCAGAGCAAGCTCAGCGAGGACCTCATGGAGTTCCGCAGAGACGCGTCCATGCTGAATGTGCGTGGCTCCCACGGGCCTCTGCCGCCGCTAGGCGGGGTCGGGGTCTGTGCCGGGGGAGGGCTGCTGCCGCCCTTGCCCACCCAGCCAACCTGCCCTCTGCCCGACTCTCGGTCTTGCAGGACGAGCTGTCCCACATCAATGCGCGGCTGAACATGGGCATCCTAGGATGTGAGTCCCCCTGCCGCTGCCCCCCCTGCTGCCCCGAGGCCCCCAGGGCCCCTCACCCGTCCCTGCCGCCTCTCCACAGCCTACGACCCTCAGCAGATCTTCAAGTGCAAAGGGACCTTCGTGGGCCACCAGGGCCCCGTCTGGTGTCTCTGTGTCTACTCCATGGGTGACCTGCTCTTCAGCGGCTCCTCCGACAAGACTATCAAGGTCGGGGGGTCCCGCCCCAGAGGCTGGGTGGGCACTGCGTGGCGGCCTCTGCCAGCACACTCCCGTCCACGGCTGGACCTTCCCTCTGGGGAGCCTGGCGCCTCACTGCTGCCGCCCTGCAGGTGTGGGACACGTGCACCACCTACAAGTGCCAGAAGACCCTCGAGGGCCACGATGGCATCGTGCTGGCGCTCTGCATCCAGGGGTGAGTCCAGGCCACGGTGCCGCTGGCCCTGGGGACAGGAGACCATGCTGCCCGCAGTGGGCCGGCAGCCTGAGCCTATGCAGCTGAGTGTGCCGGGCATGGCTGGGCCACGGGATGGCAGCGTGTGGGCTGCCGCGCCTCTGAGCCTGGCATGCCCCCGTGCCCCTAAGGCAGCCAGAGGATGGGGGTGGGGGAGGCAGGAGCTCAGCCTCCAGGGCCTGTGGCTTGAGCCCCCTGCGGCCTCCACACCCCCAGGACGGTCTCTTCCCTAGACCTGCCCTCCTGCCCCCAAATCTGTGTGAGTGCCGGGGATGGAGGAGCAAGCGGGGAGGGGGGCAGGCTCGACAGCCTGCAGCCCTGGGTCTCTTCAGCGCCAATGGGCGGGTAATTACCTCCCAGCTCTGGCTGTCAGGCGCCTTCCAGGTAGGCACCAGGGCTGGGCGTGACTCCCAAGACTCCCACAGTGAGACCCTAGGAAAACAGAGACTGGCTGAGGGAGGCAGCAGGCCAAGCCGCTGGTTGGTGCCCGGTCAATGCAGACACGGCTTCCCCTCCCCCAACCAGGTGCAAACTCTACAGTGGCTCCGCAGACTGCACCATCATCGTGAGTGGGGCCTGCGGGTGGGCGGGCAAGGGGAGGCTGCCCAGGGCCAAGCCTGGCCTCTGGGTGCCCAGGCACGCGTGCCCACTGCCCTGGGCTGCAGGCTCTGGGCTGCAGGGCTGGCCACGGCTTCCCTTGCCACCAGGTGTGGGACATCCAGAACCTGCAGAAAGTGAACACCATCCGGGCCCACGACAACCCCGTGTGCACCCTGGTGTCTTCCCACAACATGCTCTTCAGCGGCTCCCTGAAGGCCATCAAGGTACAGGCGAGGAGCTGTGTCCACGCGCAGCCCCGAGGTGCGGGAGCACAGCCAGCCCACGCTCACGCCGTCCCCGCAGGTCTGGGACATCGTGGGCACAGAGCTGAAGCTGAAGAAGGAGCTCACAGGCCTCAACCACTGGGTGCGGGCCCTGGTGGCTGCCCAGAGCTACCTGTACAGCGGCTCCTACCAGACAATCAAGGTGTGCCCGGCCGCCCCTCCCCCGGGGAAGGATTGCCCAGGCCGGCACGGGGGCTCCGTCTGCTGCCCCTGCCCGGGCACACCCTGCGCAGCGTCTGAGCCCAGGCCGTGTGCGCCCACAGATCTGGGACATCCGGACCCTGGACTGCATCCACGTCTTGCAGACGTCCGGGGGCAGCGTCTACTCAATCGCGGTGACGAATCACCACATCGTGTGCGGCACCTACGAGAATCTCATCCACGTGAGGCCGGGCGCCGGCAGGCAGGCCACGCTCGGGTGCGCCTCCCGGGCCCACATGCCCTGCCCCTGACCTGCCCGTGTCTGCCTCCTGTCAGGTGTGGGACATTGAGTCCAAGGAGCAGGTGCGGACCCTAACGGGCCACGTGGGCACAGTGTACGCCCTGGCGGTCATCTCCACACCAGACCAGACCAAAGTCTTCAGTGCGTCCTACGACCGGTCCCTCAGGGTGGGTGCTGGCCCAGGCATGGCGGGAGGCGGAGGGGTCAGCCAGGCTCCAGTTGGCCTTCATGTCCCCTGTGCCCCCAGGTCTGGAGCATGGACAACATGATCTGCACACAGACCCTGCTGCGTCACCAGGGGAGTGTGACGGCGCTGGCCGTGTCCCGGGGCCGGCTCTTCTCAGGGGCTGTGGACAGCACCGTGAAGGTAGGGCCTGTGGTCTTGGCTACTCACGGGGATGGCGCAGGACAGGGAAGGGGACGCGGGGGCCGGGGTGGGGTAGGAGCAGCTGGCAGCCGAGGTACGTGGCGGCGGATGGCCCAGGGGTGCCTGAAACAGCCCTCTCTTTGCAGGTGTGGACTTGCTAACAGAAGCCAGGCCGGGCTGGGCTTCTTCTGGGCTGCTCTGGCGCTGTCCGAGCCAGGCTGGCCACACGGCGTGGGCTCTGGGTATCTGCCTGCCCTGGGGGACGGGGGACAGGCTCAGGCAGCCGTCAGCAGCCTTCTCGCCCTGTGCTCACTGCTGCCAGGACAGTGCCCAGGCCCCCCTCTCCGGGTGCCATGTACGACACTCCTCGGCCCACCCCTCCCCGGGTACCCTGGGCCGTTTTACTCAGCTTTTGTACTGTTCTTAGGCTCTACACAGATTTGATCACTCCCGACTGAAATAAAGGCTGCACTGACTATGGCTGTGTGCGGGGCCGGGGCCAGGCGCGCTGCTGAGCTCGGGCCCCGGCAGTCAGGGCACCTTCCCTCCCTGCAGGCTGGTGGCTCCTGTACCCCCCACCCTGTCCCCAAAGCCCCAGCCCCAAAGAGTGAGCCAGGCAGCTCCATTTTCTGCTGTTTATTGACAGCCGACAGCCCTCTCCCCACTTGCTGGAGGCCCAGCCTGGGCCACCCCCCAAGCAGAGGCCAGGTGGACATCGGGCACAGTCAGGAAGGGCCCCCAGCACCCGGCTCCACCTCCGCCAGTCTCCTCCATCAGCCCCACACAACTGCTAGTTTCTGGCATTTTTAAAAATTTTTTTTACGAAATGTCAAAGTTGTGCCCAACACTTGTGGATCAGCAAAAGACAGAGGAGACCAATCAGTACTTGTGGGAGGGAGGGAAAGAGGGGGAGAGAGGGCGAGAAGGACCACACACACAGCCTTGGACCTCGAGCAGAAGCATCCGTGGGAACTGGGTGGGCTGCCTGCACAGGGCCCCCGGGAGCCAGCACACCCTGACGCAACTGCCCACTGCTGCCACGCCAGCACCCAGGAACGAGCCCCTCCCGTGGTCCCCGTGGCGTGGCGAGGACAAGCCCATCAGTGAGCAAGGCACATCCTTCGAGTTCTGGGGACACGGAGAAGTCACAAGAGGGGCAGGGGGAGCCCTGGGCCGAGCACCCACCCCCGGGCCTGGCCGCAAGCCCCGGTGTGGGCAGGTGGCTAGGGGCCTGGTCGTCCTGGTGGGGGAGGGGGACAGTGGACAGACGGGCGGCCTGGGCCGGAACAGCTTTGCGTCTCTAGTGAGACTGTCCTTTCCGTTGGTAAATGGTTTTCTATAGAATCAATAATATTTCTTTCTTTAAATATATATTTGTTAAAGTTATACCTTTTTGTTTCTCTGGGGAAGTCTGCTTCAGCTCATTCCCAATAAATTAATACTCTCGATAGCTTATATTCTGGCTGCAGTCCTCTGGGCCGTGTGCTGCGCCCGAGCGGCGGGCAGAGGGTCCCCAACGGGCAGCTCTGTGCTGGGCCAAGGCCTGTGCTCTGCCTCAGTGGGGAGTGGCCCGGCCCCAGCGCTGGCCAGGAGGGGCCGGGGCCTGCGCAGTGGGCGGGTGCCCCGCAGTTATTGCACAGGGAGCAGCAAACGGACGGGCACCCACGGGGCAGCAGGGTCCCCCAGAGCCCTTGGAGCCCCCAGGCAGGCCCCCTGCTGACCCCCACGGGGCCCGGGGCGGCGTTGTGCTTGTGCGCAGGCTGAGCCGCCCGGCCGCCCGGCCCGGAGGAGCCCGTCCTGAGGTAAAGGTCAGTGTGCGGGGCCGGGCCCGACGTGGGCGGCCGGGTCACTCCAGCATGGCGTCCAGCTGGTCGGCCAGGTCGTCGAACATGCTCCCTATGTCGTCCAGGATGCTGCCAGTGCTCTTCTCCGCGGCGGCCGAGGGGCTGGGGGCGGGCCGGGTCAGAGGGGGGCGCGCTGGCCGCACTCCCCAGGGCGCCCGCCCGGCGCGGCCCGCCCACCGCCCACCGCCCGCACTCACCGCGGGCCCCGCCCACCCCGCGCCCACCGCCGCCCACCGCCCGCACCCACCGCGGGCCCCGCCCACCCCGCGCCCACCGCCGCCCACCGCCCGCACTCACCGCGGGCCCCGCCCACCCACCGCGGGCCGCGCCCACCGCAGCGCCGCCCACCGCCCGCACTCACCGCGGGCCCTGCCCGTCCTGCCGGATCTTCTCCTCCACCGCCTGCAGCGCGGCGGCCAGGCACGCGCTCGTCTCCTCCAGCTTCTGCCGGGCGCTCTCCCCCGGGGCGGCGCCGTCCGGCGCGGCGGGCATCGCGGCGGCGGCGGCGGCGGCGGCGGCGCGCGGGGGCTTGGCGGGCACGAGCAGCGCGGGCGCGCCGGGCGACGGGGGCCTGGCGGAGCCGGCGCTCAGCGAGGGCGGCGTGCCGGGCGGCTTGGCGAGGGCGCCGGGCGGCTGGCGCGCCGGCGAGGGCGCGGGCGACGGGCTGGCGCTGCCCGGCGGCAGCCCCGCCGCGGCCTTGGCCGGTTTGGGCGCCGTGGGCGGCGGCGGCGGCTTCGGCGACACCGGCGGCGGCGTGCCGTGGGCGCGCTTCACCTCTGCGGGGAGGACCACGCTGGCACCGGCGCGGGGCACACCCGCCGTCGCTTCCCGCGGCCGCGGCTTCCCAAGCCGGTTCCTGCCCGCGCCAGGTGTCTGCGGCAGCCCAAGGGACCCCTGGGAGGCTGGACGGCCTGGTGGCCTCGGCACGTCCAGCCCGGGGCCTGAGGAACTCTCCTGCCCGGGTAGGGGCCTCCTTCAGCGGGCAAGGGGAGGAGCCCGTGCACCTGGCGCCCAGCCCGCCCCGCCCCGGGGAAGCCGATGAAGGGGAGGGCCTGGGGACGCTCCCGCCCCGCCTGAGACCACAGGGGAGCGGGGCAGGCCCCGCCCTAGCCGGCTCCGTGCACCTACCTGGGCTGCCGGGGCCTGGGAGCGGCACCTTCTTAGAGGACGGTGTGGGTGAGCCCTGGATCTTGGGCACAGGCTGGGCCAGGACGGGCTTGGGAGACACGGGTGGCTTGGCCAGCTTCCGGGCATCGCTGTCGGGAGGGGGCAGTGGGGGCAGGTGCGCCAGGTCTGCCGGCGGGGGCTCGGCGGGCGGGGGCGGCGGGGGCAGCTCCGGGGCCCCAGCTTGCTCCGAGGCTGGCCGGCGCCGCACGGTGCCCATGCTGTCCTGGTACACGGACAGCGGCGGTGGGGGCGGCTCAGGCCCGGCCTCCCGCTCCTTGACCTTGGGCCGGCGCTTGACCGTGTCGGACTCGGTCAGGATGAACTTGACGCTCTCCTGCTGGCTCTGCTTGGCCCGGATGCGCCTCTTGAGCGTGGCGCTGGCCTCCACCCTGGTCAGAGGGGGGCCCTCGGCACTGGCCTCAGCCTTGGCCGGGCCTCGAGCCCGCTGCCGGGCAGCGGCATCCTCCACAGGGTGGCCTTGGTCGGTGGGCTCCCCGGGCCCCCGGCGGGCAGCGGCCAGGAGCCCGGTGACAGGCCCGCTGAGCGTGCGGCGCCGGTTCACCACCTCACCGTCAGGCCCGATGGCCTCTTTGTGCTTCACTGAGGCCAGCACCGTGGCCACCCGGCCCGGCTCTGGACTGGCAGGACGGGGTGTGGGGTGGCCCTCGGGAGGCCTGCGGGCGGCCCGGCCCCCACCCCCGATGGACGACAGCTCAAGCATGGCTGCGATGCTCTTCACGCTGCCGGCGCTGCCCGTGTCCACACTGCCAGCCAAGTCGCTGGCCCGCCGGCGCTGCGCCCGGACCCCCAGCCCACCGTCCTCAGTCTCAGCCTCTGGCGCCTGCTCGTCCGCCAGGTTGGCGCTGGCCATGGCCGAGCTGGAGCGCTTGGGAGGTGGGGGCGGGGGCCCCTTCTTGCGGGGCCGCACGGCGAAAGACTGGCTGCGGTTGACGTTCTTGTCGGTGCCGGCAGGCGCCCTCACCGAGTGGCTGCGGCCCACGCGCCGCTGCACCGTGGCGTAGGGCCCCGCTGCAGCTGGCACCAGCAGCTCATCCCGCTCCGGCTCGCTGTCAGAGGCCGCGTAGCGATTCAGGCTGTGGGCACGCTTCTTGGGACGCTCCGGCTCTGCGTCGGCCTCGGGGGGCAGGCACAGCGTGGGGACCGCTGCCAGCACGGGTGGGGGTGTGGGCCCAGGAGCGGCTGGCCCTGCCTCGCCATCCACAGGCTGGGGCAGCACGTAGGCAAAGCCACGGTGTGTGGGTGACTGGGGCAGCGAGCGGGGTGACATGGGGCGCTCCGTGGGTGGCAGCAGCTGCGGGGTGGGCTTCACCTTGGCTGTGGCTGGGGCTGGCCCGTGAGTCCCCCCGAGGGCCTGGGGGGAGCCCGGTCGGGCTTTGGTGGGTGTCTGCGGGGGCGTGAAGGGGCTGGTGCCCGGCGGGAGCGCCTGCCGTGGCTTGCCCGGCACCGGGGGCACGCTGGCCCTCTTGACGCTGTGGCCGTGGCGTCCGGGCCGGGCTTCCTTGGGCGGGGTGCTGGGGGCCGAGCCCTCGTCCAGCAGGTACTCCTGGCTGCGAGACATGGGGCTGCCAGGCCCCGGGGGCCCGTCGCCCAGCAGCTCCTGAGAGCTGCTCATGTGCCGGGCCCGTCCACCCAGGCCAGGCTCTGGCCGCGCGGCAGCCCTGGGGGTGGGCGGCAGGTGGTTGGAAGGCTTCTCGGAGGCAGCAGCCCCTGCCTCAGCCGGGCCCGTCATGGCCGCCTGCAGCTCCCCACTGAGCTCGCTGTCCTGGAAAGTGCTCATCTTGGGGGAGCGGCAGTCCGCCGGGGCGGGCTCAGGAGGCGGCGACTCCACGGCCATGGCTTCGAGCGACGGCGGCGCCTTCCGGCGCAAGGGCCCCCCTTCATACTTGGCCGATTCGGCCTTCTGCAGCTCCGCGAGTCTCCTCACGGCCAACATCAGCTTCTTCTGGTGTCCTGAGGGGCCCAGGGGGCAGTCAGGTGGACGGGAGGGCAGCCAGGTGGACGGGAGGTGGGGGCAGGTCAGGTGGACGGGATGGGGGGCAGGTCAGGTGGATGGGAGGTGGGGGCGGGTCAGGTGGATGGGAGGTGGGGGCGGGTCAGGTGGATGAGGGGCAGTCAGGTGGACGGGCGGTGGGGGCGGGTCAGGTGGATGGGATGGGGGGCAGTGAGGTGGACGGGAGGTGGGGGCGGGTCAGGTGGATGGGAGGTGGGGGTGGGTCAGGTGGACGGGATGGGGGGGTCAGGTGGATGGGAGGTGGGGGTGGGTCAGGTGGATGGGGGCAGGTCAGGTGGATGGGCGGTGGGGGCGGGTCAGGTGGATGGGGGGGCAGTGAGGTGGATGGGAGGTGGGGGCGGGTCAGGTGGATGGGGGCAGGTCAGGTGGATGGGAGGTGGGGGTGGGTCAGGTGGATGGGGGGGCAGTGAGGTGGATGGGAGGTGGGGGCGGGTCAGGTGGATGGGAGGTGGGGGCGGGTCAGGTGGATGAGGGGCAGTCAGGTGGACGGGCGGTGGGGGCGGGTCAGGTGGATGGGATGGGGGGCAGTGAGGTGGACGGGAGGTGGGGGCGGGTCAGGTGGATGGGAGGTGGGGGTGGGTCAGGTGGACGGGATGGGGGGGTCAGGTGGATGGGAGGTGGGGGTGGGTCAGGTGGATGGGGGCAGGTCAGGAGGATGGGCGGTGGGGGCGGGTCAGGTGGATGGGGGGGCAGTGAGGTGGATGGGAGGTGGGGGCGGGTCAGGTGGATGGGGGCAGGTCAGGTGGATGGGAGGTGGGGGTGGGTCAGGTGGATGGGCGGTGGGGGCGGGTCAGGTGGATGGGGGGGCAGTGAGGTGGATGGGAGGTGGGGGCGGGTCAGGTGGATGGGAGGTGGGGGTGGGTCAGGTGGATGGGGGCGGGTCAGGTGGATGGGAGGTGGGGGTGGGTCAGGTGGACGGGATGGGGGGGTCAGGTGGATGGCGGCAGGTCAGGTGGACGGGATGGGGGGCAGGTCAAGTGGACGGGCGGTGGGGGCGGGTCAGGTGGATAGTGGGGCAGTGAGGTGGATGGGAGGTGGGGGCGGGTCAGGTGGATGGGGGGGCAATGAGGTGGATGGGAGGTGGGGGCGGGTCAGGTGGACTGGGGGGCAATGAGGTGGATGGGAGGTGGGGGCGGGTCAGGTGGATGGGGGGGGGAGTCAGGTGGATGGGAGGTGGGGGGCGGGTCAGGTGGACGGGGGGGGCAGTCAGGTGGATGGGAGGTGGGGGCGGGTCAGGTGGATGGGGGCAGGTCAGGTGGATGGGAGGTGGGGGTGGGTCAGGTGGATGGGAGGTGGGGGTGGGTCAGGTGGATGGGGGTGGGTCAGGTGGATGGGAGGTGGGGGTGGGTCAGGTGGATGGGGGTGGGTCAGGTGGATGGGCGGTGGGGGCGGGTCAGGTGGATGGGAGGTGGGGGTGGGTCAGGTGGACGGGAGGTGGGGGGGGTCAGGTGGATGGGAGGTGGGGGTGGGTCAGGTGGATGGGGGCAGGTCAGGTGGACGGGATGGGGGGCAGGTCAAGTGGACGGGCGGTGGGGGCGGGTCAGGTGGATAGGGGGGCAGTGAGGTGGATGGGAGGTGGGGGCGGGTCAGGTGGACGGGGGGGCAATGAGGTGGATGGGAGGTGGGGGCGGGTCAGGTGGATGGGGGGGAGTCAGGTGGATGGGAGGTGGGGGCGGGTCAGGTGGACGGGGGGGCAATGAGGTGGATGGGAGGTGGGGGTGGGTCAGGTGGACGGGGGGGGGCAGTCAGGTGGACGGGGGGGCAGTCAGGTGGGTGGGGGGCAGTCAGGTGGACGGGAGGTAGGAGGTAGGAGGGCCCGGGGCAGGGCCAGCAAGCTGGGGCCCTCACCCAGCTTGGTGATGCCGATCTCCTGCAGGTCTTCCCAGGTGATGTCCGTGATGAAGTCGATGTTCTCGTAGCCGTTGTCCACCAGCACCTTGTAGTACTGGGCCAGGCCGATCATGGACAGCCACACGGCCAGGTTAGCCTGCGGAGTGGGGACACGGAGGGGCAGCCCGCGGCCCACGTCGGCCGCCCACACCCTGCCCCCCCGGCCGGGGCTGTTGAAGGGGCGCTGGGTCAGCGGGCACAGACAGACAGGACAGACAGACAGGCCCAAATGTTGCTGGCGGAGCAGTGTGGACGCAGCCTCCACAGCAGGGCCGCTGGGTCCTGGCGTGGACGCACACGCGCACGGGGGTGGGGGTGCGGGAGAAGGCACCTCCTCGGCTGGCCACGGCCCTCAGAGGCACACCCCACACACCGCAGACAGACACACAGCACCACGTAGGGAACAGGTAGACGCAACCTGCACACCGCACACCGGCACGACACCCCTCCCGCGTCACACTCATGCTCTCTGCTCTCCCACTGCCACTCCGTGCACACGTGTCTCCACCAAGAACCACCCGGTCACTCCCTGGACAGCACCCGGGCGTCCACACTCGCAGCCAAATGCCAGCCGCTCCAACACTCTGCACACTGTGTCCGGCAAGGTGAGGCCACGGGGCTGGACATGCTCCCGGGGGAGCTGCTGAGCCGCTGACTGAGTGACAAGGTGCGGGGGTGGGGGGGGCAGTTGCAGGGCACCTGTGGGGGCTCTGGGTGGCCCCTGGCACCTCTCCAGTCAGCAGAGGGGAGCCCGGAGCCCAGCGTGTGGCCCACAGCCAGCGTCGGTGGGCAGGGTCCTCCGCACCCAGAGCCTGTCCCACCGCACGGGCACCTCCTGAACAGTGACACAGAGACTGGTCTGCGCCGGCATGGCCAGAAGTGAGGGGGCCCGGCCGGCGGCCGGCGCGTGTGCCCCCCGCACAGCTGCTACCGAGCACCCGAAGCCTACTGAGTGCACGTACGCCGGGCGTGTGGCCAGCAGGCGCCTGGCACTGACGCAGTCCCTCTGCTGGCTGGGCCACACATGCAGGTGCTGGGGGTCTCTGTAGGAGCATGCGGGCGAGGAGGGGGCACTTGCCTTGACAACCCCCGGACAGCGTCACCCCGCCCTCGCCCTCTCCCAGCCATCTTGTCTGCCCGTCCTGGCCTGGCTACTGGGATGTAGGGGACCTTACGGGCTTGTGCTCCGGCAGCCAGTCGGGGACGCTCAGGCCACCGATCTCAGCTGTGATCTTCTTCCGGTGGCCTGGCTTGGTGACGCCAATGGCCGTGAGGTCCTGGGCAGAGGAGAGGTGCGTTAGGGGGAGCCGGAGCAGCGTGTGGGACAGGACGCCAGTGGGGGGGGCCCACCTCGGGGGTCATGCGGCTGATGGTGGGCAGGTCGTAGCCAGCGCTGGTGAAGTTGGGGGCATAGAGCTGCAGCTGGAACGTGGCGAGCCACTGGCTGACCGCCTCGGCACTCTGCAAGACACAAGGCATGTGCTGCAGCCCCCGTCGCCGGCCTGCGCCCAGCCACCACAGCGCCTGCTATCCCTCGTGCACCGGTCCATCTGCAGCAGGACGCTCCTCGGACGCCGTCCCGGGTGCCGCCTCCTCCGAGCGTCCTCTGCCTCTCGGCCTCTTCCGTGAGCTCCAGCAGGAGGGTCCGGCTCCATCCGTGCCACGGCCTCCCCGACCTCCCCTCCATTCCGTGGACACCCCCACCAGCTCCGTGTGGCCTCACAGGATGGGTCTCTGGGGAGAGGGGCCTTGGGCTGGGGAAGGCGGGCTCTGTGCCCCTCCGCTGTGCAGGACGCAGCCAGCAGCTCCTGCCTCCCGGCTCGCAGGTGCACACGCACGCGCACGCACACACGCACGCCTGCCCGGCTCTGCCATGCCATTCCGTACACAGGCACCTCACTCGCTAGCCGCACCTCCACACCTGTGCCCACGCTGCCTCACACACGGCCTGCACAGTGGACAACACTGTTACACACAAGCATGTGCGCACACACACACGCGCACACAGACAGACACAAGGACGGGGTCTGGCCTGTCAAGGCCCCAGGCGGCCCCTGGGTGCTCGTCAGCCCGTCAGCCCCAGCCCCTCCCGAGCCCACCCTGGAGCCGGCCCGGGGCCCTGTACCTTGCCTTCCGACGCTGGCTCCAGCTTCTTGGGTGGCTGCTCCCCATACGCCTGCCCTGCAAGAGCCACTGGAGGCTGGGGCCGGGCTGCACCTGGGGGCGGGGGTGTGGTTAGGGCTGCTCAGGGGCTCCCCCCCCCCCCCCCCCGTGGCCGGGGCGGCTGCATCCTGGCTGTCACCTGCAGAGCTTTCTGGAGGCTTGGCGGGGCTGTCTCCCGGGCTGGACTCCGACACCGGCTTCTGGGAAAGCACCGTGGCCAGGAGCTGGAACCAGAGACCGGGGCTCACAGCACGCTCCAGGGCCCGCCCCGGCCGCCCCGGCCACCACCCTACCCACCTTGACCCCTTCAGAGCCCGCGTGCAGGGCGTGGCCCCCGGTGCTCCGGCTCCCAGCCACGCTGCTCACACTGCCGCTGCGGTCCCCGCCTGCCGGCACAGGAGACTCACGCCTTGCAGAAGCGCCGCCGCCCGCCTCCCGGGGCCCCCGCCTACCTGAGAGGGGCTTCCGCAGCACCCAGATCTCCTCGGGGGGCGCAGAGGGCCCTGACAAGGAGCCTCCCTGCGGTGGGCTCGGTTCGCCGCTTGCCCGGGATCCTGCAGACCGAGCACAGGCGCCCTGAGTCCCGGCCCAGGCAGGGGCCAGGCACACAGCCGGGGGCCACAGCACCGCGTCCCCCGGGAGTGCAGACACCCTCAGGAGACCCCTCCCTGCCCGGGAACTCAAGGGCAGGACAGTGGCCATGGGGCCCGGGATGACTTCCTGCTAGTGGCCCCAGGGTGCGACCCCCCTGCTGGGGTCAGGGCCCACATAAGTGCCGAGGACCCACACAACAAGAGGCCGGCACGCTGCCCCAGCTCCCACTCTCGCCCCCACATCCCCCGTGAGCAGCACAAGGACCCCCACACCCCACGGGGCTTCATGGCCTGGCCCTGTGCCGCCTCCCCCCAGCCTGCTCAGGCCACACTGGCCACCCTGGCCCTGGCTCTCTGCCCCATCGAGCAGACCTCTCCACTGTCTGCTCCCCACCCCCTGCCCCCTCAACCCCAGGTGAGCTTCTGGAGAACCGGAATGATGACCTCTGCCTGGGTCCCTGGTGTCCCTACCTGCCACTCAGAATGGGGACATGGGACATGTGCCGTGTCTGGGGGGTGAACGGGGGACAGGTGTGAGGACACTGATGAGGGCCTGGCAGGGGCCAGCCCACAGCCCCCCGGCACCGCCCCCCGCTCCGACACACCTGCTGCTCTGCTCCCAGGGCTGACCAGGACTTGCCTGCTCGCTTGACAATGGCCTCGCCCAGCGAGGACGGGAAGTAACCCACCCGGTCGTGGCCTGTCCGGTTGTCATGGATACAGCCCTTCCACCGGCCGTCCGCGTGCTGCTCCAGGACCTGGCCGGGGACAGAGGGGGACGCTCAGGGAGCTCCTGCCCCGGCTGCTGCAGGAGCGTGCTCTGGGCCGACCGTGCCAGCCCGTCCCTGCGCCCTCACCGTGATGACGTCGCCTGCCTTCACGTTGAGGCTGGTCAGGTCATAATTGTTGCAGTAATCCTTGGTGGCCCGGACCTGCAAGGCCGCCGAAGCCTCTGGGGTGCGGGGGGGAATACAGGAGGTGGGCCCCCAGTCCTGCAAGCCGCCCAGCCCAGGCCCTGCCGCCACGCCCAGCTCCCGGCCTGCTGGGCCCACCTCTCAGCAGCTGTTTGATCTCCTTGCTGGCCTGGGACGTGGTGAACTGGTGGACGATGTCCAGGGCCGTCTGGCTGTAGGTGTTCCTCACGTGGGCATTGATCCCACTCTGCACGGTGGACAGCACCCTGCCTGTCAGGGGCCCTTCTGCTCCCCTGCCCGGCCCCAGCTCCCCCGGCCCCCACTCACATCCAACAGCAGCCGCACCACCTCTGTCTTCCCGCAGAGGGCAGCCTCGTGCAGGGCCGTGCCGGACTTGGTCTGGCGGTTGATGTCGATGCCTGCTTGGAGCAGGAGTCTGGGGGCAGGCGGGAGAGGGGGCGGAGCCCTCAGCCGGGCCTCGGTGCCAGGTTGCTGGCCCTGCCCTGAGCTCTCACTACAACAGTTCCGACATTGACCAAGGCCCTGTCCAAGAGTCCATCCCTCTGCTGACCCTTCCTGTCCCTGCTTTGTGGGCAGGGAAACTGAGCCTTGGGAAGTGCAGGGCCTCCACAAGGTCCCCTGGCCAGCAGCAGGGCTGGGACAGAGCTATGCTGGCGGCTGACGGAGCCACTGCCAGCGCCCACAGCTCGACCGGAGGCCACACGGGAGGCCTGACCGTGCACCTGCCGACTCCCCCTAAGCCAGGAGCAGGGACCCCGAGGTTGGGTCCCCCCGCCGGCCGTACCTGATGATGTCGATGTGGCCGTTCTTGGCCGCCAGGTGCAGGGGGCTGGTGCCGTTCGGGTCGGTGGCATCCCCCGGCCGGGGCTCCAGCAGAGCCGCACACATGTTGCTGCTCAGGAGCAGCTGGACCACCTTGAAGGAGGGGTCAGGGTAGGGGGGCCCTGGCTGGGGGGGGGGCCCCCAACCTCCTCCCCCGGGCAAGGAGGAGGCCGACAGAGCCTTGCCAGCTTCCCGGGGAGACTCACCCCAACACGGCCGAACTCACAAGCCAGGTCCAGGGGCGTCTTCCCCGAGTTGTCCACCATGCACGGGTTGGACTGGTGCTGGAGCAGCATCTCAGACTGGGGGTCCCAGCGCCCGGTCAGGGGCGGGGCGTCTGCAGCCCGGCAGCCCTGCAGCCCCGCCCGCCCTGAGCCCCACGCGTGTCTCACCACGTCGTAGTGACCGTGCTGGGCCGCCAGGTGCAGCGGGATGTGGCCCTCGTCGGACGGCACGTTCACCGCTGAGCCTGCCTTCAGCACCAGCTTCATGGGCTCTTTCCGGCCCTGCCAGGCCGCGTAGTGCAAGGGCCGCATGCCTGGGGGCAGGCGGGGCCCATGGGAGCTAGCCCGGCCCTGACCAGGACGCCAGTCCCATAAGGATCCGCCTTGGCCCCAGTGGGGACCTTGGCCCTCCGTGCTAGGGCCACGCAGGCCCCTGGGGACCCTCCCCCCGCCACGGCGTCCCAGGCCAGTCTTGCCTTTGTTGTCCTTGATGTCCACAGCAGCCTGAGCCTCCAGCAGCAAGGTAATCAATTCTGTGTTGCCATTCAGGGCCGCGTGGTGCAAGGCAGAGAAGCTGGGGGGGGGGGGCACGGAGGACAGGGCTTGGAGGGGACCCAGGCACCTGGCCTTCCCCAGGGGCACCCGCCCAGTGCAGGCCGGCGCCACCTGGCTGAGAACTCACCCATCTGGGTCCTGGAAGTTGACGTTGATTTTCTTGGTGGAGCCGAGCAACTCTGGGGTGGGAAGGAGACAGGGTAAGGGGGAGCTCCACCAGCCCCCCAGGAACCTGAGCGGGGAGAGGGCACTGCCACCTCACAGGGGGGCCCAAGGCTAGGTTTTCACTCTGCTAGCATCTGTCTGTCCATTCACACAGCTCAGGCCAGCAGCTGTGCGGGCCTTGATCTCCTCCATACCAAGAGACTCCGGAGACGGAGACCAGGCTGGGCACACACACAGCACACACGTGCGCCCACACCCCCCCCCCCCCGGGCGACGGCGGAGAACCTGCCGAGGTGGGAGGGAGAGAGCCAGCACAATCTGTCTCTCAGAGGGACCCAGATGGCACCGGGGGTGGCCGGTGGGGCCGGAACACCCGGAAACGGGGTATTTCTAGTGGAAGAGCTGGATCTCCGTGGCGCAGCCTGGGCCAGGATGGGCCAGCCCCACCCCGGCAGTGCGGGCAGGGAGGCAGGCAAGTGAGCCCGGGCCTCTGGGTCACCCCAACCCACCTGTCCACAAGGGCCACACTCAAGATGCAGGCTCAGACCCCAGGGCCCTCCACTCAGGGCCACCCCCATCCTGGCTTCCACCGACCGCTGGCCAGAGGGCGGCCCACCAATGCCCTCCCAGTGGGCTCGAGTCCACGCAGAGTCGGGCCAACCCCTGCCTGTCCAGGCTGCGGTTACATAACCCCTTTGTGGGTCAGCCACTCCTCCGTGAGGGGCGGTCTGGCAGGACAGAAACCCCTTTGTCCGGGCCCAGGACAGGGGTAGGGGCAGGGGCTCCGAGGCCAGAGCAGGCCTCCCTTGATGTCCCAGAGCCCCAGCTGCTCTGGCCCCAGCGCCAGCCACTGGACACGGGGTAAGGACCCCCGCAGACCTGAATTCCAGGCCTCACTCTGCCATGCTGTAGCCCCATGGCCTTGGCCTTGGCCTCGGGAAAGGCCACCAGGGCACTGCCTAGCCGGAGGCCGTGTGCAGCCCAGCACGTGTCAGGCTCGGCAAGCGCCAGTCGCTGATGCCGGCCACACAGGAGCCCCGACCCCGCCTTGGCCAGGGCGTCCTCGTCAGCCTCCGGGCCCCACCCCCTGCACACGGAGACTTTGCTGGTGCGGCGTCCACCAGGGTTGGTGGCAACGCCACTTGTTCACATCACACCCCGTGTGTCGGTAAACCCTGGGCGCTGTTCCTTCCAGGGGCTCTCACGGCACACTCGGGGTCCTGACCGTCCTCACTGCCCCACAGCCAGCCCTGGGCCAGGCCACCGCCTCACCTCACTCCAGCCCTGTGCTCCACACCCACCAGCCAGGCCCATCTCACGGGGGCCGAGGCTGAGGCTGGACGATGGTCCTGCAGGACGCGGGCCTCACACTCCCTCTGACCCCCTCGCCCCGACTCGGCGCCCCAGCTCCGGCTGCACAGGCCACGCCTGCAGGGGGCCTTTGCACACGTTGGGGGCCCCTCTCCCCCGACTGTCCCCACGACTCCCTCCTTCACATCTGTCTGGATCCAGATGGACCCTGCTCGACTTCCCCTCGAAAGCGGATACTCCCTTCCGAGCCGTGTCCGGCGTCTCTCTCTCTCCTTTGCTTACTGTCCACCTTTATCCCTACGGAGAACATGGCTGCGCCTGGCTTTGCTCGCCGCTGTGTCCTGGGCGGCTAGAATGGTGCCTGCTGTGTGCTAGCACTTAGCAAGCTGGAGCCGGAACTGACACCCTCGGTCCCCGCACTCCGTCCACTGCCGGGCTGTTCTGCAGGGGTACGACCTGTGCGGTGGCTCCAAGGGGCCTCTTGCCCCGAAACTGTTCATGGTGAGGGGTCCTGCACCTGCAAACACTGCCCCGGGCCTCTCCAGCTCCTCGCCGGGCTGCAGACTGGGTGCTCGTCACATCCCTGCTCCAGGGCCTTCCCAGCATGCTCTGCTCCCAGGAACCTGCAGCCTCCTCCCCAAGTCTCCCCATGCCTCCCCCCCAGCCACCGTGGGGCCAGGTGCACGCTGGAGACAGGCTGCAGACCAGTGCCCAAGAAAGTGACCCCGATCCCAGTGGGGCAGGGGGGTCTCCATCAGGAAGGGGACCACCCCCTGGAGGAGGGGTGCCTCACCAAGGTCATCGCTCGGCCTGCCCCTCCCACGCTCATGCAGGGCTCTGTGGGGGTCACTGGGTCCCAGGGAGGTGGGCTCTCTGGCAGGGCCAGGAGCTCCTCCCCCTCGTCGGGGGCGGAGAAGCTGGGGCTGCATATCAGCAGGCCTGCACCTCATTCCTGCTCTCCCCAGCCCCGACTGCTTCCCTGAGGCCCTGCCCGTCTCTGAGGTCAGGCACAAAGTCCAGGCCAGAGGGGTCTCCAGCTGGCCTGGAGATGCTCTCCTCCGGGGCATCCGCGCCAGCCCCTGGCCTGGCGCTTTCCTCCCAGTCGTCTCTCGCAGGACAGCTGCCGAGTGCCCAGGGCGCGTGAGGGGCTGACCGAGCACAGGAGGGGACCCCTCTGGACATCCTCCACCCCTGGCCTCAACTCCAGCTGTACTTCGCTGAATCGAAACACATCTTACTCCAAAGCAGGCCAGCGTCGCCATGACAACCGAGCTAATTCCTGGAGGGATTTCTCTGTCTGATTTACTGCGCCCGCCCCTGTGAGTCAGAGTGCAGACGTGGGGCCACGGCAGGTGTTTTCTCCTGCCCCAGAGGCCAGGCCAGGCACGGGAGTCAGACACCCAGGCAGAGGTGACACAACGCCCGCCCGCCTCCCCCTGCTGGCCAGGACAGGCGGGAGGAGGAACCCTCCAGCCCGAGGCCCTGGGCTCTCCGGTGGACAGGGACCGTCCTGGTCGGCATTTGCTAAGTGCCTGGCCTTTCTCGTGCACCCTCAGACACAGGGACACACGTACCCCACCCGGCAGACGAGAAGTCGGAGGCCCAGAGCTCGGGGTGGGGAGCTCTGTGCCCAAGGTCACAAAAGCGCCAGGTGCAAACCCCCCCTCTCAGTTCCCCACCTGCTCTCAGGCTCAGGCTGTCCCCACCTGGACCCCCCTCCCTGGGTGTCCAGCCCCTGGGGGCAGCCCCTCCAGGCCCTTGGGACTCGAAAGGAGGGCCAGCCTGCATTTGCCTGTGAGGCACTGGTGCCCCCGTCTGACCACACTGGAGCTGGCAGGCAGCACAGCCCAGGGATCCCCTGGGGCTCCAGGACCTGCCCCCCACCCAGGGGGCAGTCCCAGTTCTCAGCACCCCCCAGGAGAGGGTGGCAGGGCCTCCCTGCGCTACTGCAGCCTGCGAGGCGCCCAGACCCACATGCCGCCCTGCAGAGCCCGGCCGGTGCCCGCACAGGTGCCCTGACACACTGACACGCTCATACGTGCCGCCGCACACGGCTGGGCCACACGCCCATCCATCCATCTCCTGCCGCCCCCAGGGAGGCCTGGGGCTGAGCAGGGATGAGTGCTGGGATCAGGGTGCACAGAGCTCCCAGCCCCTCCCTGGGCCCCCACAACGCGAGCCAGGGGTGGCCAGCAGGGCCCCCACTCCCTCCAGGCCTCCTGTGCCGCCAAGGGAGCCAGGCAGAACCAGGGTCTGGTGGACGCGTGAGGCCCCAGCCCCGCTCCCCCCCCCCGCCCCGCCCAGCTCCCCTTCCCTGGAGCCCAGCAGGCCCTGAGCCGGGCGACCTTGGGCTTCTGCTGCCCAGCAGTAAATGGCCCCCTCCGGCCATGCCTGGGCAGCCACACCCCCAGCACGGTCCTGCCCCCCCATCCCTGCACAGCATGTTTTTAAACACGGGAGCCGGCGGCAGCCCCCTCACCCCTGCCGCAAGGGCTCCCCCTCCCCGCTCTGCCAGCTGGGGGGGGGGGCCATCCTCGCCCTGTAAAGGCCCCGACAGCGGAGACCTGGGCCATTAGCCCCGCAGCCCAAGGGAGGGGGGATGCGAACGCCCGCGCCGGCGGGGTGGGCGCCGCGGGGGCCCAGGGTGGCACCGAGGGCTCGGGTCGCGCCTCCGCCGGAGCCGGGGGCCGGTGCGGGGCGCGGACCGAGGGTCCCGGCGCCCCCCGCCGGCCCCGCCCCGCCCCCGGGGACCCCCCCCCGCCTCCCCGCCCCGCCGGGCGCCGCCAGGGGTGGGGGTCTCGACGCCGGAGACGGACGCCCGCGGCGCGCCCCCCGCACTCACTGGCCTTGCCGGGCCGCGGCCTCTGCAGCAGCCGCTGCGCGGTGCCCACGTCCTCCGCCTTCACCGCCTGCACCAACTCCTGCTCCTTCCCCATGGCGCGGCTGCGCTCGGCGGATGCGCGGCTCAGCGGCGGCGGCGGCCCCGCGGCTGCGGCCGCGTCCTCCGCCGCCCGCCGCCTCCGCCGCCCGCCGCCCCTCCGCCCCGCTCGGGCTCGGGCTCGGGCTCGGCTCGGGCTCGGCGCGCAGGGGGCGGGGAGCGCGTCACGGGCGGGGGGCGGCCGGGGGCGGCGGCGGCGGCGGGCGCGGCACCTGGCACCGCCTCCCGGACGCCTGGGTCCCGCCGCGCCGGCCGCTGACCTCCGTCAGCCGCGCCGGCCGCGCGCCCGGCTCCCTGGCTCCGCCCCTCGGCGGCCCCTACCCCGCCGCCCCCTCCTCACGTGCGGGCCGGGGGCGAGGCTGCGGGACCCGAGCAGGGAGGGGCTGCGAGGAGGCCGGGGCGCGGAGACCCGGGCGCTTCTGGCCGGCGCTTCCCGTGGGAGGTGTGGCGGGACTGTGAAGAGGAATCCCCCAGTAATGAATTCGGCGTCAGGAAACACGCGCCCCCACCCCCCAGTACATCTGGGCCTCTGAGTGCTGTCCTGGAGCAATCGGGGACAGTGTGGCCCCCGGGGCGGCCCCCTGGCCGCGGAGTTCGGCCTCCCAGCGCGTGCGGTGTGGCCCTCCGTGTCCACTAGCGAGGGGGCCCAGGTGGCCCCCTCAGCACGAATGGGGTCACGGCCCTGCCCCCTCTGCACCCTCCCCGGGCCTGCCGCTCTCTGGCCTCCAAGCTGGACAGCGCTGCTGGGCAGAGGCTAACGCCGTCCCCCCGCCCCCAGCTGGCCTGCCCCCCCCACCTTGTCATACCCGGCACTCTAGGCTCAGAGCTGGGGTCTGGGTCCTGGCTCAGGCTAGCGTTCCTGGTTCGCAGCTCAGCTCCCGCGCTGGCCGAGGCTGCTGGGCGCGTGGGGTGAGGTGGCACCTGTGGGCCTCACCGTGCCCTGCGGCCCCTGACAGTGAGGCGGCCGGAGCGCAGGCCAGGGAAGCAGCACTCTGTGGGGTTCCCCTGGAGGCCCGGGGAGCAAGCCTCAGTCTTCTGCCATGGGCTGGACTCCCAGAGTGGCCCCTATGTGCCAGGGCCCATCCCCCGACTCTATATAGTGACCCACTCCTGGGCACCTGCTGGGCCAGGCACCCTGCCGGCCACTCTGTAGACAAGCTAAGCGCCCCTCCCCCACTGGGGTCGCCGAGTCCCAGGGTCTGGGCTTTCGGCCCTCGTTGGCCTCTGGACTTGCTCTTCCCCCCAGAATACGGAGACGGCCGCGTCCCAGCTCCTACTCTCGTGCGTGTGTTCGACTGCTCAAGGTGAACGACCCTGGCCCATGCATCTGGATATCTGACGATTTCGAATCACGCCAATAACCCGTTAAGTCAAGTGTGCTCTAGCCTCCTGCCCTGACAACACGTGACCGGAGAGGCCAGCTGCAAATTCAGAATTCCTGGATTCGCCTGCCTGCAGCCGTCCACAGCCCAGGGACCAGCACAGTCCCTCCCTGTGCCTAGGGACGGGCACCAGCTCTGGGCCCACCTGTATAGTGACAGGCCTGGGACGAGCTTGGGCGGTTTGGGCGGGGCTTCCTGGGTCCCAGGTGTGTACACAGCGTGTGGCCTGGAAGGGGCACGCGGGTTGTCTCCAGGTGGGCCCCGGAGGCTGCCCCCACGCCCTCCCCAGGGTGAAGTGTGCAGGGAGGAGGGCCAGGGCCTCCCTCGTCTGGTGAAGCAAAAGGCCAGAAGTGGGTGTGGAAGTCCCGGCTCCCACACGCTCGCTGTCTGTCAACCGGCGACCTTCCAGCCTCCGGAAAATGGGCCAGTAGCTCTGCCCAGCCCGGCGCCGACACTGCTGGGGAGCTCACGTGCAGAGGGAGATGTGTGTCTGCCTGGGGTCCCCCAGCCTGGGGGCAGGGGCAGTGCAGCAGGCAGCCACTGGGGCTGGGGGCGTGGATGCAGAGGCGTGGGACTGGAGCAGCCAGCCAGGAAGTCATCGAGGAGGAGGGGCCGCTGAGCCAGCAGAATCGCCCAGGCTCCGCCCGGAGTGGAGCTGGCGGCCGCTTCACTGCGGCCTGGGCTGGCCTCCTTCCCGGATGTCCTGCCAGCCAGCCCGCAGCCCCTGCCTCTGCCCTCCCAGCCCCCAGAGCCCCAGGACCTGGCCGTTACCCAGGGAGGTGACATGTGTCCCCAGGGGCTGCTGGAAGCACGGGGGCGTGTCAGCTGCCACAAGGTTCCTGTCACTCTTGGGGGTGCCACCTCTGTAAGCATTTAGCTGGTGCCTGGGGCACCAGAGAGGATCAACAACCATGCACTGCTGTCCCCCATTCCCGCCCAGCAGGAGTGGCAGGAGCTGCTCCGGTTGGGCGGGGACCTCGCCCCCCCACCCCGTGCCAGCCACCCCCAGCCTCTGGAGAGCGTTCCCTGGCCCTCAACCCCCACACCCCAAGCTGAGCCCTGCAGATAAAGAAACAGCTCAGGGTCCAGGGATGCTCCCCGCTCCAACATCTGGGGGCGCCTTGGCCCCGTCCGTCCATCCTGATTCAGAGCCCCCTGCAGCACTGGGCCTCCAAGGCCATGTCCTCCCCCGCTCTTCTCCAAAGCTCCCCTGAGCCTGGTGTGGAGCCCGCCTCTGGGGAGCTCCTGTCCACCTGGAGAAGTGAGGAGGGCACAGGCGACGCGGGGGTGGTGGGCATGACCTCCTGGGCCATAAGGGGCGAGTCGGGGCGGCACTGAGCCAGCAGGAGGACGGGGCCCTGCCCGGAGCCACCTGCTCCAGGGGATCCTGCAGCTCGGAGGCCGGTTTTCTCACCTCCACCATGGGGGTGGCTACTTCTCGGATAATGCAGGCAGAACACCTGGCATAGCCTGGTGGCTCCTTGCGAAGCTGCAGCCAGCCACTCCACGCCTAGAAACGCCCAAGAGAAGCGCAAACATTTGGATACTCCCATGTGAATACTCACACCATTCACATCAACCCACGTGTCCATCAGCGGATGGACGGGCCACTCAGCCAGGGGAACGTGGTACCACCACGTCTCACAATGCTTTGCTCGGGGCCACATCCTGTTGCATTCTATGTGTGTGACACATCTGGAAGTCAGATGGCGTGCTGGTGTCGCCTGGGGGCGTCAGGTGCTGAGAGCCAGGAGTGGGCATGTGCTGGGCATCGCCGGTGAGCAGGCACCGCCAAGGGTTTCCAGAGGAGGGGCGGCAGCATCGGAGACTGTGGGCACTCTGGCCCGGGACCTCGGTGGCTACAGGGCCAGAAGGGCCAGGCCCAGGACACTGGGGAGTGACAGGACCCTCGGGTTCCCATGTGGGATGCTGGGGTCACAGCCAGGGTCCCAGCATCCCAACACCAGCCTCAAATCGCAAATTTTAGACGAGCAAAACAGAACGACAAACACAGGCCACCGCCTGCGACGCCCGCATCCCATACGGGCGCTGCTTCACCTCCCGGCTGCTGCACTTCCGATTCAGCTCCCTGCTGCTGCTCCTGGGACAGCCGCAGGGGGCGGCCCCTCCGGGGGAGACCTGGATGAAGCTCCTGGCTTCCGGCTTCAGCCTGGCTCTGCCCTAGCCATGGTGGCCATTCGGAGAGTGAACCAGCGATGGAAGATCTCCCCCCACCCCCTACCCTGGTAACTCTGCCTTTCAAATGAGCACATTTTAAAAATAACAAACTTCACAGTTTGAATTTTTATAACTTATTTATAGGGAGAGCACAGCACACCATCCACGGGTCACTCCTCGAATGTCTGCGATTGCTGGACAGCGGGCCAGGAGCTTCTTCTGGGTCTCCCATGTGGGTGCAGGGGCCCCAGGACTTGGGCCACCACCTGCTGCCTCCCAGGTGAGCACCGGCAGGAGGCCGGAGCTGGAACCGCGGCACTCTGGTGCGGGAGCCAGCACCTCCAGCAGCGCCACAGCGCCCACCCCCAAACCTGGGTTTCTGAAAGACCCTCTCCAAGGTGGGGGGCAACCAGGAGGGGACAGAAGCAGGCGCTGTGGCAGGTGAGGTTGTGGGGGTGGGGGGTGGGCTCCGGACAAGCCGAGGAGAGGCCGGCGGTGAAGGTGGCCTGGATCCTGCCCAGCTACCACACACAGGGCGCTGCTGCACAGAGGGCCAGGCGGGGGACGGCCGGCTCGGCCGGGGGAGGTGCTGGCATCTGGGGGGCATTTGAGAGCCAACGCGCAGCAGGGAGGCTCCGGAGGAGCTGGAGAGAGACAGACAGAGCGGGGGTGGTCTGGGAAGCCCTGCCGCTGGTGGGCTTGGTCCGCCCAGTGTCCGGGGGAGAGTGGGTGCCCGGGAAGGACAGAGGTGATGCCCACTTGCGGTCTCGGTGCTGCCAAGCGCAGAGCAGAGCCAGGAAGGGGAGGGGAAGTATCTGGGGGGACAGCAGAGCCTGGCGGGATTCTGAGAGCTGCGGGACACAAGGCAGACGGGACGGAGTTGAGAATGGCATGGCCGCCTGGAGCTGCCACGGCGGCCAGGCAGGCTGTCTGCAGGAGACGGTTCTGGGATCGCTTTATGGTGCTCACAGGCTGAGGGCGCAGGATGGACCCTGGCCTGGCAGTGGAGCTGAGGGACGAGCTCACACCCTGCACCCAAGCGCCGGGGTCTGGGGTCTGAGGCCTGGCTCGGCTCGCGATGCAGCGCCTGCTGACGCACAGCCTGGGACGGCTCCACCACCCTGCGGGTGGGTGATCGGGATCAAGTCCTCGGCTCCCAGCTCCGGCTCAGCTCACCCAAGGCCTTTGTGGATTGCGAGTACTCTCTCTTTAATATTTAATTGATTAATACAAATTTTAATTAATTACAGATTTTAAAAGGCTAGGGATAGGAAGGAGGCAGGGAAGGTACAAGAAGGAAGATTCCTGGGTGGGATGGCGGGGGGAGCTGGTCAAGGGGCCACATACACCTGCTCTGAGGCTGGAGGGGAGGGCGATCCGTCTACACCCGCTGTGCGGCTGGAGGGGAGGGCGATCCGTCTACACCCGCTCCGTGGCTAGAGCGGACGCAGGTGTCGTGGAGCCAGCAGTGCAGAGGCTAGGGACGGAGAAGCCGGTGGAGGGGGCTCCTCGCCTAGGATGCGCTCTGAGGTCCAGCCTGGGGACTGGACAAGTCTGCAAGGCCAGGACGAGGCGAACAGAACCACGGGTGCCCTGGCACATTTTACTCTCGTTTAATAACACTTCCATGCCTAAGCAAGCCTCACCAACAGAAACTACTCGTCCCAGCCTGCGCGGCGGAGGGCACGGGGACGCGACTGTCCCCTGGGCCCAAGCCTGGGACAGGCGCCGCCTTCAGAGCGGCGGGCGCCGCTGCGCTCAAAGGGACTCCCCCGCCCCAGGACTTTGGTCTCGTCCCCACCCACCTCCACCACCCCCCGCGCCACCGGGCTCCATGGTCTCGCCTCAAGTGCCCATCGATAACTCTACGCTCGGCCTTGGCCTCGATCGATTCGCTCCAACTCCCCTCGCCGTCCTGGAGCACGGAGGAGTGCGGAGCCGCATGTAAGGTACGGAGGCCGTGGCGAGGGCTGGGGAGCGGCTTCTGGGTGGCCGGGGGAGCGTGGCTGGGGAGAAGGAGCCAGCAGGACGGGCTCGCGGCGGCCGAGGGAGCACGGGGCAGCCGGGGGTCCGACCGGACGGCTCCCCCACCCCCGTCGGACCCGGACGCCGGCCTGCTGCGCATGCGCAGCCGCAGCGCTCTGCTCCCCCCCGCTCGGCCTCCGCCCTGCGCACGCGCAGCCCGCCCCTGCGGCAGAGCGACGCCCTGGGCGTGACTGCCCCCTGCCGGCCCCTGGCGGCATGGCGTCCCAGCCGTGCTCGTGCGGCGGGGAGCGCGGCGCGCGTCCCCATTTCCCAGACGGGAACGCGCCGCGCGGGCCCGTCGCCCGCTCAGCACGCGTGGGGATCCCCTGAGTGCTTGCCGTGTCTGCCCTCAGATGCTCTGACCCTTGGCACCAGCCTTCAGCCCTCGGGCCCGCGCAGGCCCCGCCATGAACACCTCCCCAGGCACGGTGGGCAGCGACCCCGTCATCTTGGCCACCGCCGGCTACGACCACACGGTGCGGTTCTGGCAGGCCCACAGCGGGATCTGCACCCGCACCGTGCAGCACCAGGACTCTGTATCCCCGCGGAGGGGGAGGCGGGGTGGCCGGGCAGTCTGGGCCGGGCCGGGGTGGGAAGCCCAAGGCAGCTCTGGTCAGCTGTGCAGCCTCCTTGACAGAGCCAGCAGGTGAATGCGCTGGAGATCACGCCCGACCGCAGCATGATCGCCGCCGCAGGTACCTGGGACCCTTGACCTCTGGTCCCTGCCTCCCGTGGGTCCTCCCCGGACACAGGCGAACTCGGGTTCTGCTCGCGTCCCCAGGGTACCAGCACATTCGCATGTATGACCTCAACTCCAATAACCCCAACCCCATCATCAGCTACGACGGGGTCAACAAGAACATCGCGTCGGTGGGCTTCCACGAGGACGGCCGCTGGATGTACACGGGCGGAGAGGACTGCACGGCCAGGATCTGGGACCTCAGGTGTGGGGCGGGGGGGGGGGGGGCGAGGCCCGGAGACCGAGCGCAGAGCCCGAGTCGGCCGCTCCGGGGTGAGGCCCGGAGACCGTGTGCAGAGGCCGAGATGGGCGCTCCGGGGCGAGGCACGGAGACCGCGCACAGAGGCCAAGACGGCCACTCCGGGGCGAGGCCTGAGACCGCGTAGAGCCCAAGACGGCCACTCCGGGGCGAGGCCCGGAGACCGCGCACAGAGGCCAAGACGGCCACTCCGGGGCGAGGCCCGGAGACCGCGCACAGAGGCTGAGATGGCCACTCCGGGGCGAGGCCTGAGACTGCGCAGAGCCCGAGACGGCCGCACAGAGGCCGAGATGGGCGTTCCAGGGCGAGGCCGAGATGGCCGCTCCGGGGCGAGGCCCGGAGACTGCGTGCAGAGCCGGCGTTCCATGCAGCTGAGGGGAAGTGGGGACCACGGGATCGGTGGATTGCATCACTGCCTTGCGTCCAAGGGGCTGGCTTTTTGTTTTTTTAGATTTTTATGTCTGAAAGGCACAGTGACAGAGAGAGAGACAGTGTCCATCCACTGGCTCTGTCCCCAGATGGCTGCAGCTGGGCCTGAGCAGGCCAGAGCCCAGAGTCAGGAGCTTCAGCCTGGTCTCCCAGACGCACTGGCAGGGAGCGGCCTGGGCTCGAAGCAGCGTGCCGGCACCCGGGTGCCTTCAGTCGCTGTGCCGCAACCCCAGCCCCAGGGGGCGCCTTTTACTCTCAGGCCTCTCTGGGAAGTAGGCCCTGCGAGGCCGTGGCCATCGGCTGAGATGTGTGCACCCCACCCCGCAGGTCCCGGAACCTGCAGTGCCAGCGGATCTTCCAGGTGAACGCACCCATTAACTGCGTGTGCCTGCACCCCAACCAGGTGAGGAGCGGCTGTGGGCCGGGCTCCTGGGGCCAGCAGGGCAGGGGTCCCGCCCGGCCTCACCTGCCCTGCCCTGCAGGCGGAGCTCATCGTGGGTGACCAGAGTGGCGCTATACACATCTGGGACCTGAAGACAGACCACAACGAGCAGCTGATCCCGGAGCCCGAGGTCTCCATCACGTCCACCCACATCGACCCCGACGCCAGCTACATGGCCGCCGTCAACAGCACCGTGAGTCTGGCTGCGGCGGAGGGGCAGCCCAGCTCCCCGTCCCGGGCTCTGCCGCCCACTCAGCCGCCGCAGCCCAGGACCGCCCAAGTCTGGCCACTTCCCCGACAGCCGCTGGCTCCCCAGCCACCCCCTTGGGCACCAGGAGCGAGGCTCCTGGCCCTGGCCCTGCTGGCCTCGCTGGCCTCCTCTGCTCCCTTTGCTTCATGGAGACCCCAGCCCTGTGTCCCCAGACCTCCTTCCTCCTGGCCTCCTGCCTGCAGGCCAGTGGCATCCTTAAGGAGGTTGTGTGTGAGCCTCCCGCCTCCCGCACCCCGGCCCGGGTCCCTGTGCGGGGACGGCCCCCAGGGTGGCCTCCCGCCTCCCGCACCCCGGCCCGGGTCCCTGTGCGTGGACGGCCCCCAGGGTGGGTCCTGGCTCCGGGCTCAGCCTCCAGGGTGCGCTTCATTCTGCTCCCTGTGACTTCCCGTAGGGAAACTGCTACGTGTGGAACCTGACGGGGGGCATCGGTGACGAGGTGACCCAGCTCATCCCCAAGACCAAGATCCCGGCACACACGCGCTACGCCCTGCAGTGCCGCTTCAGCCCTGACTCCACGTGCGTGCCGGCTGCAGGCTGAGGGCCGTGGGGCCCGCCTGGTGCGTGGCGGGGCGGCCGGGCGGGAGGGGGTGACACGCCCTGTGCTCCTGCCCCCCAGGCTCCTGGCCACCTGCTCGGCTGACCAGACCTGCAAGATCTGGAGGACGTCCAACTTCTCCCTGATGACGGAGCTCAGCATCAAGAGCGGCAACCCCGGGGAGTCGTCCCGCGGCTGGATGTGGGGCTGCGCCTTCTCGGGGGACTCGCAGTACATCGTCACCGGTGAGCTGGCCGCCCGCCCTGCCGGGCCTGCCTCGGGCCAGGCTGGCCAGGCTGGGGCTGAGCCTGCCTCCCTCCCTGCCTCCCTGCAGCTTCCTCTGACAACCTGGCCCGGCTCTGGTGTGTGGAGACTGGAGAGATCAAGAGAGAGTATGGCGGCCACCAGAAAGCTGTGGTCTGCTTGGCCTTCAATGACAGCGTGCTGGGCTAGCCTGTGCCTCCTGGGTCAGCGCCGGCTGTGTGGCAGACAGCACGCAGGACAGGGAAACCCCACAGGCTCGCCTCTGCCCACCCAGACCGGCTGGACCCCCCCAGCCGCTCCGTGCTGCCAGGCTGCTCTGCCCGAGGCTCTCGGCTCTCGGCTCCAGCCGCTACCCGGACGTGCCAGGGCTCCGGCCCCTGAGGCAGGCTGCACCTCACGGCTGGGCCCAGTGGCTCGGGGGGCTGGTGCTCGCCCCCAAGCCAGTCCTCCCTGCCCTCCCGCTCTGGGCCCCCTTTCCAGCGCCGAGGCCACAGGGGAGAGCGGCCGCGCTGCCAGCTGGGAGCTTTATTCGTGCATTCCAGGGCGGCCTCCGTGGTGCCGTGGCTCGTGGGCGGGCGCCGGGCCGGGCCAGGGGCTTAGTCCGGGAGATAATAAAAGCAGACGGACACACAGACGTGGCTTGGGAAGCAGATGTCGATGCAAAGGTAGATCAGCCGCTGTCTCTGGGGCCCTGGGGGGAGGGGCTCGTGAGTCCCAAGGGCCCGGCCGGCCCCGCCGTGGCCCCGCCACACACAGCGCGTGCCGACTCACCCTCTGCCCGGCGGGCCCAGTAGATGGGGGTCTCTGCGCAAAGGCGCTGTACCGAAGCCCCGACCTGGGCGGGGTCCACTGCACGGCTCCCGAGCACGGCCAGCAGCTCCTGGGTGCGGTGGGTGTCCTGGCTGGGGCTGCAAGACCCCTGGGCCTGCAGGGAAGGCTCTGGTGGGCCAGGGGGTGGGGTGCGCCCAGCTGCCCAGGCCCCGCCCCCAGCTGTCAGCAGCCCTGGGACGGGGAAGACAGAGCTTTCTGTTCCCTGAAACTGGAGCTTGCGCCATCCCTGGGCACCTGGGGCTGGGTGCAAAGGCCCGCACACAGGACCCTTTGTCACCCGGGGCCGGGTTGGGGGCTGCTCACCGGCGTGTTCAGCAGCAGTCGCAGGGTCTCCCGATCTCGGGCCTCCATCCGGCGAAGGAAGCAGGCCCCGTGCTCCGAGGGGCGGTAACACACGCAACCCTGGGGAAGCAGGTGGGTGAGGTGGGGCCGCCCCCAGCACCTGGCACGACCCCTCCCTGCCCACTCACACTCTGCCCGTCGAACAGCACGGCCCAGCTCCCGTTGCTCTGCGGGGGAGTCACCACGATGGTGGCTGCGTTCCGGGCTGCGTCTGCCAGGGTGGTTTGGTTGGCCCTGGGCAGGGGGCTCGGGAGGGTCAGGCGGAGCACCTGCTGCAGTGGCTGGGAGGGAAGCTGGAGTTGGCTGGCCAGCCTGGGGGCAGTCCCGACGGGCCCCTGATGTCCCCTGGGTGCCTCCTCCCAGCCAGCGGGTCCTCTGGCCGCTCGCTCCAAGGCCCGCACTCACCCTCCCGCCGTCCCGCCCCTGGTCCCGGGTGGGCTCACCTCTGGTGAAGTGTGGGCGAAGCCCAGCAGCCCCCCGGCCACAGCTCCTGCGGCGGCCAGGGCCAGCAACAGCAGCAGGCCTGCAGCCCTCCAGCCCCGGTGCCGGGTCTTCACCTGGAGGCACGCTAGGGTTAGAGACCAGGGCAGGGGCTGGGGCGCAGCGGGCCGCAGGGATGGTGGGAGCAGCTCACCCTGGCGGGCTCGCTCCCTTGCTCCATGCCACAGCCCTCGCTGCTGACAATGGCCGATTGTCTGCAGCCCCTTGGAGTCGCCAGAGAAACCTCGGGAAGCATACCCCTCCCATCGTGACCCCACCGCCTCCTCCCCAGCCCCATATCTGATGTCCAGGCCAGAGCCAAGACGGCCCCTGCTCTCTCGACACCTGGCCCGGGAGGGCTGAGTGCCCGGGCAGCAGTGCACGCGTGGACCTGGGGCGCAGCCCGGCTGGCCAGGACGCCTCTGCTGGGGTGGATGTGAGGTCTCTGGTCCCGTGGTTCCATCCAGACTCAGAGCTGGGCTCTGGGCCTGGCACAAGGGGAGCTCTGCAGAGGTAGGTGGAGCTTCCACCTGGGATGCTGGCATCTCACATGGCTGCCTCACTTCCCATCCAGCTCCCTGCTGGTGGCCTGGGAAAGCACTGGAAGATGACCCAAGGGGTTTGGCCCCTGCCACCTGCCTGGGAGGCCCAAATGAAGCTCCTGGAACCGCCTGGTCCAGCCCTGGCCATTGTGACCACTTGGGGGGTGAAGCAACAGATGGAAGATCTGTCTCCTTTTAAATAAATCCTTAAAAAAAATCTGCTGAATGTGTGACTAGTTTGGAGCTGTGCAGCCTCAAGCTAACACAGGATGGGCTGATGGGGACCCCGCAGTGTACACAAGGCCACACAGGACCGTGGACGGGCAGCCTGCAGGACCCTCCTGTGCACCCTGGGAAGATTAGATTGGCCTTGGTGTCCTGCCCGCACAGCTTGCTTAACTCTGCCTCCCCCACTGTCCCGGCCCCTGGCCTGCAGCCACTCCGGCTGTGACACGCGGTCAGTGTGTCCGCTCAGCTCACCCCGTGGCCCTTTGCCGCGCTGAGCTCCGTCTCGCTTTCCCTGACCCTTCAGCACCTGTTCCTCTGTAGGAAGCCCAGGACACGGAGCTGCCGCGGTCAGCATTCCAGTTCTGGAGCTGGAACCTGCAGGGCCTTCCACTTTTAGCACCCCCTCCCCCAGCCTCGGCGCGGGGCTGCTGGAAGGAACACCCGAGGCAGTGTGGCTGGAGAATTTAATGTGCATTCAGGTCACACAGCGGTGGGCAGCGTGGCTCCCAGGCCAGCCCCTGGCAGGAGGAAGGTGCCGCGTGCTCCTGGTGTGGGTGAGGCGCCCTGACAGGCCTGCTCCATGTCCAGTCCCACCCTGAGCTGACCTCGCACGGCCAGCGTCGGCACCACCGACGTCACAGGCACGCGCCCGGCCCGGCGCCCAGGAGCGCGGCTCTGCTTGCCCGTTACTGAGAACTTGGTGGACAAGCGAAGGAACGTTGTGACCTGCAGCCGTGGAAGCCGCTGGGCGCAGGGCGAGGCACCGGGAGGGGTCGACCACAAGGCACGGCTTCCCAGCCTCTGGCCTCCCAGCCTCTGGCCGTGCCTGCCCCACCACTCCGCTCACCAGCTACTCGCCCCCCATGGCCACAAGCCCCGCCCCACCCCAGGGAATGGGAGGAGTGGAAGAGACCCGCCTTCCTGCCGACCCAGAGGGCACCCTGGGTGACAGGCATTCCTTGGCCAGCACAGGCCTTTAGCCACGGAGACTTCGTCAGTGGGAGCTTCTCTATGGGACAGCACAGCTATTAACACACTTTAGACTCGACTTCAACACATGACAAACTTGTTCCAAAGTTTAAAAAAAAAAAAAAAAAAAAAAGCTTTTGCTCCACACACTGCTCCCAGCTCCCGGCGGACAGCTCAGGGTTCAGCCCGAGGCGTCCACACCCTCGGCCACGGAGCTCAGCAGGGTCTACAGGTCCACTCGGGCAGCCGAGGGCTGGGTGTGGGGAGCCGCAGTGGAACAGACACCTGTGACATCCAAGTGGTTTTCACAAAGGCAGTGGGGTGCGAGGGCAGCCCCTCCCACCCCACGCCCCCCTGCAGGTGCACAGCTGGTTCAGTCGGGACAGCCCCTCCTCCCGCGGTCCTCCACGGGGGTCTTCCTCCCTGAATGAAGTTTTCCGTAAAACGCAGAGCTGACCTGAGCCTGCAGAAGCCCAGGCCTCGGCCCCGCAGCGCCCGCCAAGCTGCACGCTGCGTCTCAGAAGACAAGCCTGCCCGCCGGACGCCCACCTGCCAGTTCAGGGGCTGGCGTGGCCCTGCTCCGAGCTGCCCGCGAGCCGGAGCGGAGCCCCACCTACTCATCTGCTGACTGGCGTCCATTTCTGCTTTTTTTTTTTTTTTTTTTTTTTTTAAATTCTGCAGACGAATGACACAGCCTTTAACCCTGAAGGGCGGGCAAGAGGTCGGCTATGCTGTCCACGTAGAAGTCGGGGACCATCTTCTTCCTAGACACGCAGTCACTTTCCTGATTCCGCTTCACATCCCCCAGCGTGGAGACGCCCGTGAGGGTGAGGATGGTCTTCAGGCCGCACGTGGCGCCCAGCAGGATGTCGGTGTCCAGGCGGTCGCCCACCATGACGGTGCGTTCCGGGTCGATGCCGTACTCCTCGGACACGCAGTCGAAGATGAAGCGGCTGGGCTTCCCTATGACGTCGGCCTGGCGCTGCGCGGCCATCTCCACGGCTCGGACCAGGCAGCCGGTACCTGCGGGACAAAGACGGAGCGGACGGGCGCGCCCCGGGTCAGAGCGGGGGTGGGGCGGTGGGCGCGGGGGTCGCCGCCCGCCCCGCCGCCTCCCGCCCCCGGGGCGCACGGACCCGCGATGAAGAGGCCGTTCTCCAGCGGCAGCCGGTTGTCCATGTTGGTGCCCACGAGCAGGCAGCCGGGCTGCTGCAGGTAGCGCACGGCCTTGGTGAGCTTCATGTAGCTGAAGTGCGGGTCGAAGCCCACCACCACGGCGCGCACGCCGGGCTCCAGCGGCGCGGACAGCCAGTCGCCGGGGCCGTCGCCCTGCAGCGGCTCGGGCCCCACGCCCACGCTGGCGACGCCCACGGCCTCCAGCTCGGCGGCCAGGGCCGGGCTGCCCAGCACGTAGGCTTTGGGGGCCGGCGCGCCCGCCAGGCGCTGGCGCAGGTAGAGCGCCGTGCAGTAGGCCGTGCCGAAGACCTCCAGGCCGGCGCCGGGCCCCGCCGGGCCGCCGAAGCCCAGGCGCCGCAGCTTCTCGGCGTAGGCCGCGCGGGTCTTGCTGCTGTTGTTGGTGATGAAGCCCAGGCGCTTGCCGTGGGCCCGCAGCGCCTGCAGGGCCTCGGGCGCGCCGGGCACGGCCGTCTCGCCGCGCCACAGCACGCCGTCGCAGTCGAACAGCAGCGTGTCCACGTCGGCGAGCAGCGCCTGGGCCCGCTCGGCGCTCAGCCGCACGCACCGGGCGTCGTCGCCGCCGGCCTCCGCCTCCGCCATGGTCGCCCTCCGCCACCGGCCGCCGCAGCCGCCGCCGCCGTCACCGGCCGCTCCTCGCAGCCGCCCGCCGCGGCGCCCGCCCCGCCCCCGGCGCGCTCATTGGCCCGGCGCCTCGCGGGCGCCGCTCATTGGCCCGCGTCTGCGCCAATCCGCCGGGGCCTCCCGCGGGCCAAGGGAGCGGCCCACCAACCGCCGCGGCCCGGCGCGGAGAGGCGGGCGGCCATTGGCTGCTGGGTCCGGGCCGCACCGATGATTGGCTGGCAGAGCGCCAACCGGCATTCGGAGCGGAGCGCTCACTGCGGAAACGCCGCGGGCCGGAGGGCCGGCGCAGGACGCAAGGCCGCTGCTCATTGGCGGCCGCAACACGGCGCGCCCATTGGAGGCGAGTGGTCAGCTTAGGTGACGGAGGCCCCTGATTGCGTGACCCCGGGCCAGGCCGGCTGCTGATTGGCCGCCGCCCTTCTCCTGGGCGGTGCTCTCCGCAGGAGCGCGGCGGGAGGGGCCGCGGTCCACGCGGGAGCCCGAGTCACGTCCGCACCCTGGCCTGAGCCCGCACCTTGGACGCGCTCGGACACGGTCGGTGCCAGTCCCGGGAGCCAAGCCGGGGCTGCCGTTCCCAGCAGGCCTGGTGCGTCACTCATCTCCAGGCCTCTGCAGAAAGGAACACCCGGACCGAAACTGTCCGCGAGAACCCGCGAACCCGAGGCAGGGGCACCTGGGGTCCAGGAGAGAGAGACCCTGCCTGGAACACGGCGCCACTGCCGTCCCCGGTCACTAGGGAGCGCCCGAATCTTAGCGTGCCTCCCCGTGGACGTCCCACGTGTCCGAACAAGGTGCAGGGTATTCCCAGCGCTTCCAGAACATTCCCTCCGGCCCCATCCAGGCCATACCGGCCACCACCTGCCCCCGGCTGCCTCTCGGACTTGTCACTCCGGCCGCCTTGTAAAAGACCATGCCGCACGTACGGTCTGCGGAGAGAGCCCCTGAGGGCCGGTTTGCGCCCCAGTCGCCTGCAGGAGCTGCGGCTGGGTCAGGCCGGACGACTCCAGAGTCGGGGAGCTCCATCCAGGTCTCCCACGAGGGTGGCAGGAAGCACTCTGCCTCCCTGCCAGGAGCCGGCCGTGGCGCCACGCACCCCGATGTGGGACGCCGGTGTCACACGCCCCCCCCCCCCCCCCCCGTGGTTGATTTGTTCTTTTCCTTGGATGGCCCCATGGGTCACTGTAAGAATATAACTTTTGTTGGTCTGTTCCCGGGTTAAATAAAACATATCCAACCAGGGGTGGTGGTGTGGCACCAGTGTGGTAAGTGGCCGCTTGTGACACCGGCATCCCATGTGGGAGCACTGGTTCAAGTCCCAGCTCCCCAGCTCCCAGTCCAATGCCTTGTTAATGTGCCTGGGAAGACAGCGGAAGAAGGCCCAGGTGTTTGGGGTCCTGCCACCGGCGTGGGAGACCCGGGTGGAGTTCCAGGCTCCTGGCTCCAGCCTGGCTGTTTCGGATGGAAGATCTCTTTCTCTGTGTCTCCCCTCTTTCTGTCTCTCTGCCATTCAAGTAAAGAAAGACTTAAGACAAGAAAGCACACCCAGCCGAAAAACTGAGCAGCCCTCAGGCAGGATGTCGGGGCTCAGGCTGAGGGCAGTGCGGGCAGGAGGGCATCTGGGGGCAGGCTGGTCTCACGCCAGTTCCCGGCCACTCTGCCATTTGGTGAGCTGCGGTCGGGCAGCCCCAGGGCTCCCTGTCAGGGTGCACTTTTCTGAACCCAGCGAGTAACCAAGCCGCAGCCCTGGCCTCCGTCCGGCCGTCTCCCCCGGGCCAGCCTCACACATCCGCCCACACCCTGGCTGCCCTCTGCCTTTGAAACCCTTCCCGTGCATTCCTCTCATGCTGGCCTCTGCATGGCGTGCCCTCCGCCCAGATTGCGTGTGCTCCAACCCCCTCCCCAGACCACAGGCCCTGGCCTCAGCCCCTCCTGTGTCTGCAGAGCCTGAGGCCCTTCCTCCGAGGGGCAGCAGAAGGACCCTTCTGGAACACCGACTGCCGTCCCCGCTGGAAGTCCCAGCCTCGTCCCGGCCGCCCAACCTGCCTGCTGTCATGGAAGGTGGTTTGATTCCTCCCAACACAGTTGTTTGTCTCCTCTGAAACTCACGTTGGACCGTGTTTATTTTTTAAGATTTACCTATTACCGGTTTCTTTGAAGGCCAGAGTGACAGAGGGAGAGAGAGATCTTCCATCTGCTAGTTCACTTCCCAAATGGCCACATCAGCTATGGCTGGGCCCAGCTGGAGCCAGGAACTTCCTCCAGGTCTCCCAGGTGGGTGGCAGGAGGCCAGGCACTGAGCCATCGCATCCGCGGGAAGGTGGAGCACAGTGGAGCAGCTGGGACTTGCATGGTGCTCCCAGAGGGGGTGCCGGTGTCACAAGCGGCAGCTTAGCCTGCTGTGCCACAGCGCCGGCCTCGGGTTGGAGTTTAACCCCCACTAATCTGACTACAGTATTTACAGGCGGGGCCTTTGGGAGGTGATTAGGATTAGATAAATTCCCAGGGGGAGCTCCCACGGCTGACTCCCGCTGGCCATGTAAGAGGGAGAGAGGCCAGGACACACACAGCGCCATGCCTGTCACATGGTGCCTTGTGCCCTCCTGGGACTCTGCCCCCAGGATGGCTGTCTCTAGCTGTGGCCCTTGACCTTGGAGCAGGACGGTAAACCAAAAATAGATCTCCTTCCTTCAATATACAGCAGAGAACGGCTTACAACCCGGCCGGCTGCATGGCCCTGCTCAGTGCCCCTCCCAGGCTGGGGCCGCCCTTCTGGGCCCTGGGCCCCGGCTCTGTCCTCCCGGGAGACTGGCCTTCCTGGAGGGGTCCTGGCCTGGTCCAGCGGAGAATTGCCGAGCTGGGAGAGCAAGCCCGGTGGGTTCCCACAGCCTGGGCCGCCCTCAGGCAAGGCGCCACCCCAATGGGGATGACTGGCGCCTGACATGAGCTGATCCCATCAAGCGCGCAGTTCCAAACAGCTAGCTAAGTATTACCTGGGAGAGACAGAAAGGGCTGTGCACGGATGTTCGGGGCGCCGCTGGTGGGAGGGAAAGAAGCCTGGTCACCGGCTGTGGGTGGACCAGGAGCACGAGCCCAGCGGCAGGCGACTCCCGCAGCCCGGGCACAGCCGCGAGTGGGCTGATGGAAGACGAGAACGTTCGGAAGCCATCGGGGCTCTGTGAGCGCGCCCAGGGGTGCTGACCGTGAGCTCTCTGTGGATCGACTCCAGCTAAGAAACACGGAGCCGCCCAGGAGCCCTCCCCGGTGTGACCCCCCGAGGATGACGGGGTGCCGAGCACCCTACCCCGGGCCCGAGCTGACCCTCTGGCCCGCCTGCCCTCCTCTCTCCAGGCTCAGAAGCCGGGCGCACCCTCCGCGGGTGTAACCCCAGCCCCGAGTTCCTAGGCTCTGGCCCCGCCCCGCCGCGCCAAGCCGCGCCCATTCGGGCGGTCTTCCCCTGGTCCCGCCCCTCAGCCTATCAATGCGCTCCCACGCAAGCCCGGCCCCTCCTCGCCCTGGTTCCGCTCTATCCCTGCTCTCTGCGGGCCACGCCCCCGCCCAGGCCCCGCCCCTCAGCCTGTCCGTCAAGCCCGCTCGCCTCCGGTCGCTCCCTCACGCCGGCCTCGGAGCGGCCCGTTGTTATGACGACACGGTCGTAAATCCGCCATCTTCCTGCGGCGCGTTGCGACATGGAGGGCGCGATGGCAGTGCGGGTGACGGCCGCTCATACGGCAGAAGCCCGGGCCGAAGCCGGGAGGGAAGCGGGCGAGGGCGGGGTCGCGGCGGCGGCAGCGGCCTTGGCCCCCGGCGGCTTCCTCGGCCTTCCGGCGCCCTTCAGCGAGGAAGGTAACGGGGCTGGCAGGGCGGGGCGCGGCGGCTCAGCCTGCGCTGGCGGAGGCCCGGGTGGCCGGAGCCGCGGACGCGACAGGCCCTCGCGGGCCCCCGGGGCCCGGCGCTGCCCTCCCGGCGCCCACGGCCTCCCCTGCGGGCGCGGCGGCGGGCACTCCCGGGCGGACGCCGCAGCCGCCGGCCCCGCACCTGCCTGGGCCGGGCTCGGACCGGGCCGGGGGCCGCTGTCCCTGCGCTCGGGGGCGGCACCAGCCTGCCCCGAGCCCACCGAGAGGGCACGTCCCACGCCCCAGAGTTCCTGGAAATTCAGTGATGTTTATTTTGGCGCAAAAAACTGAAATTCATGCCTCGTTTTTTTGATATGTATTTTCCATGAGCTTTTTTTAAAGACCCTGCATATGTATGGATTTCAAGATTTTTGGCACCAAAATAAACATTCTTTTTTTAAAAAAACTACTTATTTGAAAGGCAGAGTGACAGTGAGAGAGAGAGGGAGACAGAGGGAGAGGGAGACCGAGAGAGAGGGAGAGGAGTAGAGAGAGAGGGAGAGAGGGAGGGAGGGGTCTTCCATCCGGTGATGAACTCCCGGCCGGGTCTGCACCAGGTGGACGCCAGGAGCCGGGAGCTCCGTCTGGCCTCGCACACGGCGTCCAGCCCATCAGCAGGAGGCTGTGTGGCCTGGACTCCGGCACCCCGGGCGGCGCCGTAACTGCTGCGCCGAACCCCTTGTGGCACTTCCCAGGCCTTGTTGGGTCACCCCCCCCCCCCAGCAGCAAGGCTGTGTGGCTCCTGCCTGGGCCCTGTGGCTCCCCGTGGGACTGTGCGCGTGCAGTGCTGTGCCGGAAGCTGCGCTGGGTGCACCGCGGGCTCCTTGGGGGCTCCGCCGGCTGTGGGACAGAGAACTGGCCTCGGCTGCCTGTGTGTCCTGGGCGGCTGTAGCCTGGTGGTGATGGGCCGAGGGCCATCTCTTCCTGGTCCCCACAGGGCCCGTGGCGCTGTGGTTTCTTCCTCACCCCTTGTTCCGTCTTGCAGGGGGACAGTACCACACGGGCGGTGCCTGACTCTGGGTGGGCTGGGCTGGGCTGGGCGTGCCTGCTTCTGGGGTGGGGGCTCCTTCCATGGCAACTCGTGGGCACCAGTCAGACGCAGGGAGCGGCCTGGGAGGGCCCCTCGGAGCGTGGTTTGTGACTGGACCATCGTGGTGGCCTTGGGTAAGAGCAGTGGTTTGGCCCCTTGTTCATTAATGCAGCGAACATTCCGTGCACCAGACCCGGGCCTGACCTTGACCTGGGACTGAACTGTGAGGTGGAGAGAGCTGGCAGACTGCAGGGAGCAGAGGGACAGCTTCCCCCGCGCCCACAGCCGTGTGTGGACTGACCCTGACCTCAGGGCATCAGCCAGCCCCAGCACTCAGGGTTGACCGACCTTGAACCTGAAGCAATTGTTGAGGACGGAAGTGGTCCTCCCTGTTAGCCAGGGTGCTGGCGCTGGTGAGGACCCTGGGGTGACCCCTCCGGGGAGCCCCACCTCGGCGTCCACGCACGAGCAGGGGTGCTGTCAGCGGGGGGGCGGGGGCGTCAGTGAAGCCCCAAGCTGGTAAGAAGAGTGCTCATGCCGGCGCCGCGGCTCACCAGGCTAATCCTCCGCCTGCGGCACTGGCACCCCGGGTTCTAGTCCCGGTCAGGGCGCCGGTTCTGTCCCTGTTGCTCCTCTTCCAGTCTAGCTCTCTGCTGTGGCCTGGGAGGGCAGTGGAGGATGGCCCAAGTGCTTGGGCCCTGCACCCGCATGGGAGACCAGGAGGAGGCACCTGGCTCCTGGCTTCGGATTGGTGCAGCCCCGGCCATAGCAGCCATTAGGGGAGTGAACCAACAGAAAGAAGACTGTTCTGTCTCTCTCTCTCACTGTCTATAACTCTACCTGTTAAAAAAAAAAAAAAAAAAAAGAGATAGTGGTCGCAGACCAGGACCCGCTGTCCCCCACCCCCCCCACCCCTGTGTTGGCCAAGATCCCTTGTCATAGTCTGGGCCGGCCCACTTTGCGAGGCCCCCCAGGGCACATTCCTGCTGTGGTCCCTCGGCCCCTGCCCCTCGCTGGGTTTCTCCCCCTCTGAGGTTGGGCTTTGGGCCTGGCAGCCTCCTTGAGGTCAGGGCCGCCCTGCTGGGTGCTGGTCTCCCTGGGGCGGACCTTGTCCTGCACACCTCCAGGGAGGGGCTGCCCCTGAGGTTAGGGCCCCCAGCAGCCTGGGGAGGGCCAGGCTGGAGCTCTGCTGCTCACTCCGGATGGGGCCAGTCTGCCCCCGGCCCCCAGCCCCAGCCCCTGCTGACAGCCCCGGCCCCCAGCCCCCAGCCCCGCTTCTAGCCCCGGCCCCCAGCCCCGCCCCTGCTGACAGCCCCGGCCCCCAGCCCCCGGCCCCCAGCCCCGCCCCTGCTGACAGCCCCCAGCCCCGCTTCTAGCCCCGGCCCCCAGCCCCGGCCCCCAGCCCCCGGCCCCCAGCCCCGCCCCTGCTGACAGCCCCCAGCCCCGCTTCTAGCCCCGGCCCCCGGCCCCCGGCCCCCAGCCCCGCCCCTGCTGACAGCCCCCGGCCCCCAGCCCCGGCTCCCAGCCCCGCTTCTAGCCCCGGCCCCCAGCCCCGGCCCCCAGCCCCCGGCCCCCAGCCCCGCCCCTGCTGACAGCCCCCAGCCCCGCTTCTAGCCCCGGCCCCCGGCCCCCGGCCCCCAGCCCCGCCCCTGCTGACAGCCCCCGGCCCCCAGCCCCGGCCCCCGGCCCCCGGCCCCCAGCCCCGCCCCTGCTGACAGCCCCCAGCCCCGCTTCTAGCCCCGGCCCCCGGCCCCCGGCCCCCAGCCCCGCCCCTGCTGACAGCCCCGGCCCCCAGCCCCCGGCCCCCAGCCCCGCCCCTGCTGACAGCCCCCAGCCCCGCTTCTAGCCCCGGCCCCCAGCCCCGGCCCCCAGCCCCCGGCCCCCAGCCCCGCCCCTGCTGACAGCCCCCAGCCCCGCTTCTAGCCCCGGCCCCCGGCCCCCGGCCCCCAGCCCCCAGCCCCGCCCCTGCTGACAGCCCCCGGCCCCCAGCCCCGGCCCCCAGCCCCCAGCCCCGCTTCTAGCCCCGGCCCCCAGCCCCGGCCCCCAGCCCCCGGCCCCCAGCCCCGCCCCTGCTGACAGCCCCCAGCCCCGCTTCTAGCCCCGGCCCCCGGCCCCCGGCCCCCAGCCCCGCCCCTGCTGACAGCCCCCGGCCCCCAGCCCCGGCCCCCAGCCCCCGGCCCCCAGCCCCGCCCCTGCTGACAGCCCCCAGCCCCGCTTCTAGCCCCGGCCCCCGGCCCCCAGCCCCGCCCCTGCTGACAGCCCCGGCCCCCAGCCCCCAGCCCCGGCCCCCGGCCCCGCCCCTGCTGACAGCACTGTGGTTGCAGATGAGGACGACGTGCACAGGTGTGGCCGCTGCCAGGCCGAGTTCACTGCCTTGGAGGACTTCGTGCAGCACAAGATCCAGAAGGCATGCCAGCGGCCCCCCCCGGAGGCCCTGCCGGCCACCCCTGCCACCGCGGCGCTGCTGGGCCAGGAGGTGAGCGCCGCCCTGCCCTCCTGCGGCTGGCGTGGGAGACAGAGGGCAGGCGCCGTGCCACTGAGCGCCAAGGGCTGTTCTGTGCTGGCCGCCTGGGGAGGCCCAGCCTCCCAGCAGCCTCTGCCTGAGCCTGCACAGCTGGGGGACGGCCCCTCCTCTCTTGGGGTCTCAGGGTCTCTTGGGTCAAGGGCTTCATGGTGGCTTTGTCTCATGTGTTGCACACGTGGTTCCCCAGGCTCCCACGAGCAGTGTGGCCCTCTGGGTCTTGCCCATGGTGCTGAGCCCCTGTGCCGTAGTCCTTGGGGGCGACGAGAGCCCCACCCGCCCCCTCAGCTGCCCCCTGCACTGCTGTGCACCAGAGGAGCCCGCAGCTGTGTCCTCCCTGCCCCTCCCGCAGGTGGTGCCAGCGGCGGCAGGCCCAGCGGAGCCCATCACCGTGGCCCACATCGTGGTGGAGGCAGCGTCCCTGGCAGGGGACATCAGACATGCACCCGACCTCGTGGGTAAGCCAGTGGCGTCCGTGCGTGGCCCCCGGGCAGCCCTGGGGCACCGCGGTCAGGGAGAGGGACCTGTGCTGTCCACCCCGCCACTCTCCTGAGAGCAGGGGGAGGGACCAAGGCACTCTGCGCTGCGTCCCCCGTGGCTGGATGGCCCTTGGGCACCTGTGGGCACACCCCGTTTGTGTGCGATCACAAGTGGGTTGCTGCCTCCTGTTGGTCTCTCCCCGGCTGTCTGTTCCTCCCGGAATCTTTTCCACCTCTGTCAACCCTGGTTCCTGCTTCCCACCTTCGGCAGCACCATCCGGGGCACCCCCAGCAGGCCCGCTCACCCCAGCAGCTGGGAGGGTGGGCGTCCCACGGCGGCTGCAGCTGGCCCTGACTTGGCCCTTACCTCCCGGCGGCTCCCTCGTTCTGGCGTGGGGGCGGTGGCCACTGTCTGCTGCTCACGGGGCTTTTATGAGCTCAGGAAGACGCCGCTGAGCCTCCCGGAGGTGCTGGACAGCGGGGGAGAGGTGGCGGGGTCTGCACTGAGTCAAGCTCTCGTTAACGGGGTCACATGAGCAGAGCAGCCTGGGGTCTGGGCGGGGCCGGGGGCCAGCAGGGTAGCTGACTGGGCGTGCAGGTGCTGGCCGGGGCCTGGTGTGGCAGGAAGTTGGGAAGGGAATGGGTCAGAGCCAAGGCAGGTGGGTAGGAAGTAGGTTTGGGCAACAGGTCGGACTGGGCCTTGGGAAGCCCTGGGAATGACTGGGCAGGAAGAGGGGGTGGAGGCCAGCCTTGGGCTTGGGAAGGGGAGCCTGTGTGCAGGCACCTGTGCCGCCTGTCCCAGGACAGGAATGTTGTCTGTGGAGGTGAGGCCGTGCGCTGGCCAAGACGTGGCATGTGGTTCTGGGGCAAGTGGCGTCGTTTAGGACAGTGAGTTCCCCGGGTCCTGGCAGCGTCTGTAGGTCCCACCCTCTGGCCAGCCAGGCCCTGGGGGCCCACCCCCGATGTCCGGGAGCTCCCAGCCCCTCCCTGGGCTGCAGGGTTCCTCTGGGCACCCTCTGGCCAGCCAGGCCCCAGGGGCCACCCCCGATGTCCGGGAGCTCCCAGCCCCTCCCTGGGCTGCAGGGTTCCTCTGGGCACCCTCTGGCCAGCCAGGCCCTGGGGGCCCACCCCTGATGTCTGGGAGCTCCCAGCCCCTCCCTGGGCTGCAGGGCCCCGGGGCCCACCCCCGATGTCCGGGAGCTCCCAGCCCCTCCCTGGGCTGCAGGGTTCCTCTGGGCACCCTCTGGCCAGCCAGGCCCTGGGGGCCCACCCCTGATGTCCGGGAGCTCCCAGCCCCTCCCTGGGCTGCAGGGCCCCGGGGCCCACCCCCGATGTCCGGGAGCTCCCAGCCCCTCCCTGGGCTGCAGGGTTCCTCTGTGGGCACCCTCTGGCCAGCCAGGCCCTGGGGGCCCACCCCCGATGTCCGGGAGCTCCCAGCCCCTCCCTGGGCTGCAGGGTTCCTCTGGGCACCCTCTGGCCAGCCAGGCCCTGGGGGCCCACCCCCGATGTCCGGGAGCTCCCAGCCCCTCCCTGGGCTGCAGGGTTCCTCTGGGCACCCTCTGGCCAGCCAGGCCCTGGGGGCCCACCCCCGATGTCCGGGAGCTCCCAGCCCCTCCCTGGGCTGCAGGGTTCCTCTGGGCACCCTCTGGCCAGCCAGGCCCTGGGGGCCCACCCCCGATGTCCGGGAGCTCCCAGCCCCTCCCTGGGCTGCAGGGTTCCTCTGTGGGCACCCTCTGGCCAGCCAGGCCCTGGGGGCCCACCCCTGATGTCTGGGAGCTCCCAGCCCCTCCCTGGGCTGCAGGGCCCCGGGGCCCACCCCCGATGTCCGGGAGCTCCCAGCCCCTCCCTGGGCTGCAGGGTTCCTCTGGGCACCCTCTGGCCAGCCAGGCCCTGGGGGCCCACCCCTGATGTCTGGGAGCTCCCAGCCCCTCCCTGGGCTGCAGGGCCCCGGGGCCCACCCCCGATGTCCGGGAGCTCCCAGCCCCTCCCTGGGCTGCAGGGTTCCTCTGGGCACCCTCTGGCCAGCCAGGCCCTGGGGGCCCACCCCCGATGTCCGGGAGCTCCCAGCCCCTCCCTGGGCTGCAGGGTTCCTCTGGGCACCCTCTGGCCAGCCAGGCCCTGGGGGCCCACCCCCGATGTCCGGGAGCTCCCAGCCCCTCCCTGGGCTGCAGGGTTCCTCTGGGCACCCTCTGGCCAGCCAGGCCCTGGGGGCCCACCCCCGATGTCCGGGAGCTCCCAGCCCCTCCCTGGGCTGCAGGGTTCCTCTGTGGGCACCCTCTGGCCAGCCAGGCCCCGGGGGCCACCCCCGATGTCCGGGAGCTCCCAGCCCCTCCCTGGGCTGCAGGGTTCCTCTGTGGGCACCCTCTGGCTTTTGCCCTGAGATTTTCCTGCTTTGAGCTCTCCCGGGCACCCCAAGTCCGTTCTGGGCCAGCTGGCCGGCTCAGCCGGCTCCAGGCTGCTACTTCTGCTGGCCTGGTGTGCTGAGAGCGGGGAGGTGGCTGTGCCAGGCTTGGGCACGGCTGGCCAGAGGGGCAGCCGGGTACCAGCCTCGAGGCCCTCTTGCCTCTTCCCTGGAGACAGACTTGTTTCCTGTCTGGGCCGCGCACCCTGGTCCCTGCCCCCTTTATCAGGTCTCCATCCTTGGGGAAGCTCACTCCTGGGAGGTCGAGTGTGGCGGCCGGGCACAGCCAGAGATGCTCTTAATTGCTTCTGAGTCACGGCTGCTCTCCTGTCTGAGGAGCGTGGATGTCAAAACAACGCGGCTGAGCCGGGAGGGCGCTGCCAAGCGGCTTCCCAGCTGTTTCCCACTTGGCATCGTTAATAGCAGAAAGCGTGACTGGTGCTACCGGCGTCGCTGTGCGGTGTCAGATCAGAAGGCCGTGGGGGAGGCCACAGCCTCGTGTCCTCCCCTCAGGCTGTGCAGGCCGTGCAGGCCATGGAGGGCGTCCACCCCCAGGCCCGCATATGTAGCCTGCTCGCCTGCCCACTCCCTGGCGCCCAGCCGGTGGGCGAGCCCGGGGCTTTTTCTCTGGCACTGGTGGAAGCCAGTGCAGCGAGCCGGCTAGATGGCAGTGGGCTGAGCTGGCCTGTCCCGTCTGCCTGGGCACTGTCACCTCGAGCCTCCTGTCCTCTTGGTATCCAGGGGCTGGGTGTCTGCTCAGGGTGGGCCCCTGCTGCATTCATCCTGGGGGCCCTGGCTCCATGGGGTTGCAAGGGGTGTCTCCCTCCCTTTCTAGTGGGTTGTGGAGAGGCTGAGCAGGTCCGCTGTCCCTTGGGGCCTCCCGGGCATCTACTGAGTGCTAGATGCATCCTGGCCGTGGCCGGCTCTGCAGAGGACCCAGGGTCCCCCTGGCAGATCCGGGCTCACGTGGACGCCTCTCCGCAGGTGGCGGGCACATCAAAGAGGTCATCGTGGCTACTGAGGCGGAGCCAGGGGACAGTGCGATGGCGGAGGCGGCCCCGGGCAGCCGGAGCCCTCAGGAGCTGAGGCTTGCTGGGGAGGGCGAGCAGGCCCAGGTCAGACTGCTGGTGGACAAGGATGGCCGCTACGTGTGCGTGCTCTGCCACAAGACCTTCAAGACGGTGAGCCCTGGGCCATGGGCCAGCTGGGCCTTTCGCCTGCTCCCGCCAGGGAGGCGCCCTGAGCTTTGCCCCTCCCCCGCAGGGCAGCATCCTCAAGGCCCACATGGTCACCCACAGCAGCCACAAGGACCACGAGTGCAAGCTCTGCGGGGCCTCCTTCCGGACCAAGGGCTCGCTCATCCGGCACCACCGGCGCCACACAGGTGAACGGGCTGGGGCCCGGAGCCAGCACCACACAGCGCCGGGCTGGCTGGCCCCCTGTCCCCGTGCCCCTGAGGTAGAGGCTCCCAGGCCTGCCGTCCCCTGGTCACCTGGCTGTTCTCTCCACAGACGAGCGCCCCTACAAGTGTGCTAAGTGCGGGAAGAGCTTCCGGGAGTCGGGCGCACTGACCCGGCACCTCAAGTCTCTGACCCCGTGCACGGAGAAGATCCGCTTCAGCATGGTCAGCAAGGAGGACGCGCCTGCAGGTCAGTGCGGGGGCGGCTGCGGGGCTCCCGCGCACAGCGGGGCCGCGCCGCCAGGCCTCACTCAGCTCTGCCTCACAGGGTCCAGCGCCTCCACCGTGGGGACGGCTGCACCGTCCTCGGTGACGGAGGAGCCCGTGGAGACGTCGCCCGTGATTCATCTGGTGACAGACGCCAAGGGCACCGTCATCCACGAAGTCCACGTGCAGATGCAGGAGCTGCCCCTGGGCATGAAGGCCTTGGCCCCAGAGGTAGGGGCAGGCCGGGAACCTCCAGGGGCGGCGCCAGGCCTCAGCTGGGGCCCTGGTTCCAGCAGGACCGTGACAGACGCGGCACTCGCGTGGTTGCCCTGTGGAAAGCTCGCGCAAGAGCTGCCAGGAGCAGGGGAGGGGCAGTGAGCTGGGGTGGGGGTCGGGCAGGCCAGGGCTGGGTTCCGCCCAGGGGCCGAGGGGCTCCAGGGGGCTCGTGTCTGGCATGGGGCTGCCTTGTGGGGGGTGCTGTGGGCCAGGCTGCCCGGCCAGCCCCTGTCCCTTCTCTCCTGCAGCCCCCGGGCCCTGAGGAGCTCCCCGGTCCCGGCGAGGGCAGCCGGGAGAACCTGCTGCACCAGGCCATGCAGAACTCGGGCATTGTCCTGGAGCGGGTCGCTGGGGAGGAGGGGCCCTTGGACCCAGCCCCTCCTGCCAGGCCCAGTCCACAGCCCCTGGGAGACGGCCCCTCGGAACTGCCACTGCTGGCGGTGGAGCAGATGGAGACAGTAGGGACAGTAGGTGCCTGTGCTGCCTGTGTTCTTCCGGCCGCGGTGGGACTCAGGGTGGGGTGGGGGGCTGGACCGTGGCTGCCTGGTCACCACGCTGGCCTGGGCCACCAGCCGCTCTGTCCACTGACAGGATGGAGCCAGAGATGGCCCCTCCAGGGCAGGGGCCCGTGTGCAGCCTGCACTGGGTACTGCAGGCCTGCCTGTGCTCCCCCAGCAGGTGGCCAGCGAGGCCTCAGCTGTGCCCAAGACCCACCCGTGCCCTCAGTGCAGCGAGACCTTCCCGACGGCAGCCACCCTGGAAGCCCACAAAAGGGGCCATGCAGGTGGGTGGAGGCCCTGGGCAGCGGGCGGTCTGCAGGTGACCAGGGGCTCGGGCGGCGGGGCAGACCTGTGGGTGACAGACCCGGCTGACGGCACGTGTGCCCCAGGGCCGAGGCCGTTCACCTGCGTGCAGTGTGGCAAGGCCTTCCCCAAGGCCTACCTGCTCAAGAAGCACCAGGAGGTGCACGTGCACGAGCGCCGCTTCCGCTGCGGGGACTGTGGGAAGCTGTACAAGACCATCGCCCACGTGCGTGGCCACCGGCGCGTCCACTCGGATGAGCGGCCCTACCCCTGTCCCGAGTGCGGCAAGCGCTACAAGACCAAGGTGGGCGTCTGGCCTCTGGCCTTGCTGCCTAGCCCCCACCCTCGAGCCCCCGTCCCCCGGCCGCCCTCCTTCCTCCTCCTCTTCCCAGCCGGCCGGCACTGACTGGGTCTCCACAGAATGCCCAGCAGGTGCACTTCCGGACACACCTGGAGGAGAAGCCGCACGTGTGCCAGTTCTGCAGCCGCGGCTTCCGGGAGAAGGGCTCTCTGGTGCGGCACGTGCGGCACCACACGGGCGAGAAGCCCTTCAAGTGCTACAAGTGTGGCCGTGGCTTTGCGGAGCACGGCACGCTCAACCGGCACCTGCGCACCAAAGGTTCGGGTGCCAGGCGGCGGCGGGAAGGGCGAGGAGGAGGAGGGCTGGGCGCTGCCGAGCCCTGACTGAGCCGCTCGCTGCAGGGGGCTGCCTGCTGGAGGTGGAGGAGCTGCTGGTGTCGGAGGAGAGCCCCGCCGCGGCCGCCGCCGTCCTGGCTGAGGACCCGCACACTGTGCTGGTGGAGTTCTCCTCCGTGGTGGCTGACACCCAGGAGTACATCATTGAGGTGGGTGTGGGGCCCAGGGGCTGGGCGGGGCTTGGGGCAGCCCCGGCTGAACTTTGTCTCTGTACAGGCCACCGCAGGGGATGCAGAGACCAGCGAAGCCACGGAGATCATCGAGGGCACCCAGACAGAGGTTCGGGGCAGGGCGGGCGAGGGCGGGTGGGCGGGCGGCCGGGCTCCCCGGGCAGCCCCTTGCTGAGCTGGGCCCCTGCAGGTGGACAGCCACATCATGAAAGTGGTACAGCAGATCGTGCACCAGGCCAGCGCCGGGCACCAGATCATCGTGCAGAACGTGACCATGGACCAAGAGGCGGCGCTGGGTCCCGAGGCGGCTGCGGCAGACACCATTACCATCGCCACCCCCGAGAGCCTGACGGAACAGGTGGCCATGACGCTGGCTTCGGCCATCAGCGAGGGCACAGTGCTTGCAGCACGCACGGGTACAGGCGGCTCGGAGCAGGCCACTGTGACCATGGTGTCCTCGGAGGACATCGAGATCCTGGAGCACGGCGGCGAGTTGGTCATCGCCTCACCAGAGGGCCAGCTCGAGGTGCAGACGGTCATCGTCTAGCCCGGGACAGCGCCTCCCGAGCTGGAGCTGGGGTGGGCCCTGAGGTGCAGACGGTCATGGTCTAGCCCGGGACCGCGCCTCCCGAGCTGGAGCTGGGGTGGGCCCTGCGGTGCAGACGGTCATGGTCTAGCCCGGGACCGCGCCTCCCGAGCTGGAGCTGGGGTGGGCCCTGAGGTGCAGACGGTCATGGTCTAGCCCGGGACAGCGCCTCCCGAGCTGGAGCTGGGGTGGGCCCTGAGGTGCAGACGGTCATGGTCTAGCCCGGGACCGCGCCTCCCGAGCTGGAGCTGGGGTGGGCCCTGAGGTGCAGACGGTCATGGTCTAGCCCGGGACCGCGCCTCCCGAGCTGGAGCTGGGGTGGGCCCTGCGGTGCAGACGGTCATGGTCTAGCCCGGGACCGCGCCTCCCGAGCTGGAGCTGGGGTGGGCCCTGCGGTGCAGACGGTCATGGTCTAGCCCGGGACAGCGCCTCCCGAGCTGGAGCTGTGGTGGGCCCTGAGGTGCAGACGGTCATGGTCTAGCCCGGGACCACGCCTCCCGAGCTGGAGCTGGGGTGGGCCCTGAGCCCGTCCCTGCCTGCCTGGCCTGGTGCAGAGAAGGCAGCCCAGAGGCCAGGCTCCTGGGCGCGGGGGAGCAGTGTAAATAGTTTTTCTGTTGCTTTACAATAAAACATGAAACCCTGCGGCCTGTGATGTTACTGCAGCGGCTACCTTGGGGCCGGCAGCTCCTGCCTGCCTGGGCCACTCTGCCCCGGGCCTCCCGCAGCCCTGGCGGCGCCTCGGTGGCATGTGGGCGTCGCTGGCATGCCGACAGGCAGCCTGTGCTGCCCTGCCCGAGCTGTGACCCCAGCTTTCCCAGGCCTGCCGGGCTGGGTGGAAGGGGGTCCTGGGGCTGCCGTGGCCGGGAGCTCCCAGCCTCAGTGTCTATGTCCGCGTTCTCAGTGGTGGGCACCGGGTGGGGGCAGCACGGCAGATGCTGGCTTCCCTGATTTCTCTGCCCGTGTCCCCTGGAGGGGACCCAGCTCAAGGAGCAGGCCCTGGCGGGTGGTGAGGACAGGGCCTGTGGGCATGGCTGAGCCTCTACTCCAGACTCGGTACCAGAGCTGGCTCAGGACAGACCTGTCTCCTGCCCTTGGGGCTCTCCCTGGGAATGGGGGCCGGGAATCCCGGCACCATCTTGATGGAAGGGGTGGGACCAAGGGCAGCTGGCCCCTCCCTGTGCCAGGGCCAAGGCCTCAAATACCAGCTGGGCTCTGATACCGCAGCTGCTACGCCACACACAGGCCCCGGACAAGAAGCCTGACTCCCACTGGGACAGGAGCCCTGAGCCTCTGGCACCGCCTCATCAGCAAACCAGGTGAGTCCCGCAGGGCTGGCTTGGCTGGGATAGAAGAGAAACAGGGTGCTTCCCCTGGGGCCCTGGCTCCCAGCAGTGAGGAGGGCAGAGGGCCGTGGAGTGCAGGGAGGACGCATTCTGGCTAGCCAGTGCAGACCGGGAGGCCGAGCCCACTGAGCCGCGCCCTCTCCTAGCCCGTCTGCTCCAGGACATGGCCGGGCCCCAGGCCCTGCTGGCTTTGCTCTGGGCGCTGGCAGCTGCCGGGGCCACGGCTCTGCGCATCGGAGCCTTCAACATCCAGAGTTTTGGCGACAGCAAAGTGTCGGACCCGGCCTGCGGCAGTGTCATCGCCCAGGTGAGGCCGGAGGCGGTGGGTGTGGCTTCGGGATGGGATGAGGATGCCACCCTGCGGGCGGGCAGGTTTTGACCGACCGTGTGTAACCCCGCACCTGCCGGCTCCTCCCCCAGATCCTGGCTGGGTATGACGTGGCCCTGGTGCAGGAGGTGCGGGACCCGGACCTGAGTGCCGTGTCCGCGCTCATGGAGCAGATCCACAGGTGCGGTGGGCAGGGCTCCGCGTCGCGCCCCCCCGCCCCAGCCCAGGTCTCGGCTCGGTGCCCTGACGGGGCCTGGCCCGTGTCTCGGCAGCGTGTCCAAGCATGAGTACGGCTTTGTGAGCAGCAAGCCGCTGGGCCGGGACCAGTACAAGGAGATGTACCTGTTTGTCTACAGGTGAGGGGCTGCGGGCAGGGGGCTGGGCTGCAGGGGGCCGGTCAGCGCGACAGCCCTCCTCTGCTCCCAGGAAGGATGTGGTGTCCGTGGTAGACACGTACCAGTACCCAGACCCGGAGGACGCCTTCAGCCGTGAGCCTTTCGTGGTCAAGTTCTCGGCCCCTGGCTCCGGTGAGGCTGGCTCTGCCCCAGGTCCCCGCCCCCAGGCCCCGGCGTCAGGCTGACGCTCCTACCCTACACCCCGCAGCTGCCCGGGAGCTGGTGCTGATCCCGCTGCACGCCGCCCCGCACCAGGCCGTGGCCGAGATCGACGCCCTCTATGACGTGTACCTGGACGTGATCGACAAGTGGGGCTCGGATGTAAGCCCCCCGTCCCTCGGTCCCGGGCTCTGTGGGCAGGCCCTGGGGGCCTGAGCCCTGCCGGGCGGGCAGACTCAGAACCGGTGCCCGCAGGACATGCTGTTCCTGGGCGACTTCAACGCCGACTGCAGCTACGTGCGGGCGCAGGACTGGGCCTCCATCCGCCTGCGCAGCAGCGAGGTCTTCAAGTGGCTCATCCCGGACAGCGCGGACACCACCGTGGGCAACTCGGACTGTGCCTATGACCGCATCGTGGCCTGCGGCACCCGCCTGCGCAGGAGCCTGAAGCCCCAGTCGGCTGCCGTGCATGACTTCCAAGAGGAATTCGGCCTGGACCAGACCCAGGTACGTCCTGTGGGGCAGGCACGCAGGAGGGGCCCCCGGGCTCACTGGCCTCTCCCGCCCCCCACTCCTGCTCATGGCCACAGACCCCCAGGGGCGATCCCTCTGTGGGCCCCAGGGGAGGGCAGACTGCTCTGCCAAGGCCCCTGAGGCACCAACCCCTCCCGCCCTCCAGGCTCTGGCCATCAGCGACCACTTTCCTGTGGAGGTGACCCTCAAGTCCCGCTGACAGCAGGCCTGGCCGGGGCAGGCCACCTGCAGACTCAGACCACGAGGAAGGGCCCCCAGGGAGGCTGTGGGGCGAGGCCAGCTGGGTGTGGGCCAGCGAGGGGCCCTCGGCGGTGCTCAGTACACAAGCCAGCTGCGGCCGGGTCAGCTCCTGGCCTGTGTGTCCTTTCTCAGGGCTGTCCCCTCCAGGGCACAGCCTCCGTGCAGCATGCCCGTGGACCCAGCCCCTCAAGGACGGCTTGGCCTGCGTGTCTCCTGTCCCAGGGCCGGGGGGAGGCCGCCTGCCTGCCCTCCTTAACAGGTGTAAGTGAGCCAAGCATGGCCGGCACAGCGGGGGGCCGACGCCCCAGGCCAGCTCCCTGGGCCGTGCACGCCCACTCCCGCGGGGACCCTCGGGTACTCGTATCCGGGCCCTGTCCACCCCACAGTGGCAATAACATCGCCGAGGTCCAGCCGACGCTGCCCACGTCCCCATGCTGCCCTCCTCTGGGTGGAGGGTTGGGGGGTGCTGGGCTACAGGGAACAGAAACTCTTAGCTAAGGTCAGCAAAATAAAGCACTGGAGGCCTCTTACACCGAAAGCTACCTTGTTTAGAACCTCGGGCCAGGGCGCCGGCTCGGGGCCAGGGCGGCTCAGCCCTTCTTCTGTCTGAGCCTCTTCAAGTAGGCGTGCAGCGACTTCTGGATGGAGTCTCGGGACACGAAGCTGACGAAGTTCTGCACGTCGGCGTCGCGCTGCCGGAGCAGGTGGTCCGCCGTGGCCTTGCGCATCAGGCTCTTGGTCAGCTGCCGCGCGTGCTCTAAAGAAAGGGGTGTCCACCTGGGTCCCAGCCACAGAGACGGGGGGCCCGCCCCGCCCACCACTCGGGGCAGCGTGGAAGACCCAGGACAGCGACCAGAAGACAGGCAGAGTCAGCTGACCCACCGCCTCCCACTGCCTCCACAAACAGGCTACTTACAGACATCGCTTTTTGAATCCTGTTTCTAGGGAATCGTGTTATTGACAACATTCCCTTTAACACGGGGACGAGGCAGGGCCTGGGGCGGGCAGAGGCTTGTCCACAGCTTGCCTTTGGAGCCGTGGCCGCCACAGCTGTGAGAACCAGCTTCTGCGCCTGGAAGCTGCCCGCTGTGTGGCCCGGGCTTGGGGACAGTCCTGGGCCATCTCCCTCTGCCGTGGGACCGCGGCTGCCCCTCACCTGGAATGGCCATCCACTGGGCCATCACCGAGAGAGCCGTGCTCTGCACCTGGTCCTCGGGCACCACGCGGTCCACCAGCCCCACCCTGAGGGCCTCCGCCGGCGGGAACAGCAGCCCCAGCTGCAGGGCCTGCTCTGCGACCCGGTGCCCGACGGTGTTCACGAGGGTGTCTTTGAACCTGGGACACACACACACCAGCTCACCTGGGCCCTGGGCTCCCCGGAGGGTCAGCGCAGCCCGGGAGCACGCGGCAGGAGCGCAGCCGGCCTTACCAGAAGGGGGCGACGATGCCCAGCTGCGTCTCGTTCAGCCCGATGGTGTACTTGGGGTTGTCCGCCATGACGCGGTAGTCGCAGGTGAGGGCCATCAGGCAGCCTCCGGCCGGGCAGGCTCCCTGCAGGAGGAGCAGCCTGCTCTGCAGGTCTGCGCCTGCACTGGCCCGAGGGGAGGGGGCGGGGCGGGCCCAGGCAGCCCTGCTTCCTCCTGCCTGGCCACAGCGAGGCTTCCAAAACACGCAGCCGCTGTGCACTCACTCCCTGGCACGGCATCTCACCAGCCCTGGGAGACCCCGGGGCCTGTTCCCACCCGCCCTGCTCGTCAGCAGTCCCCCTAAACGTCCCCGTCCCTTGGAGACCTCCCCAGGGCAGAATCACGCTCCCCACCCACCAGGGCCGTCTCCCAGTGAGCTACGGAGGACACCCAGGGAGGGGACTCACGTTGATGGCTGCGACCAGTACCAGGTTAGACAGGTAGAGCCGCAGCCACAGCTCCTGCACAGCCTTCCAGTACTCGGCGTAGTGGGCGGGGTTCCTCCCGCACATCTCCGTCAGGTCCAGGCCAGCCGAGAAGACGCTGGGGCAGTCCTAGGGGCGTGGCCCGGGTCAGGCACCCATCAGGGCCCACCTCCTGGCTGGCATCGCCCCACTAGGGCCAAGGGAGACCATGGTGCACAGGGCACAGCAGCATTAGGGCCAGGGCCACAGAGTGACAGGTGCTCCCCCAGGAGCCCAAGCTGGGGCCCCGGGGCCCCCGTCTCCCTCGACTTCCTAGGACATTCTTTCTAGCCAAGCGGGGAAAGAACAGGCAGGGCCGGACAGGTGCACTGCTCGGGGATGCCTGCAGCAGCTCTGTGCGCACCTGAGCACACCCAGCCGGGGAGCGCAGCCGCAGCGGGCACGCCTGGCAGAGCCAGCTACGGGGCTGACTTCGCCCCAAAGGCTCGGGCAAGCTGCAGGCCGTGCAGGCCAGGAGGGGTGGGCACGCTCCGAGGACTCCGGTCCAACACGGCTCCCAGGGACACCAAGGGAGCAGTGGGTGGGCGAAGGGTTTCACCAGGACAGTGATGCTCATCAGGGGTCAGCACAAACTCCCAGGACACACGAGAGATGGCTCCATGGCTGCCATGCGGAGAGCCCTCACGTGGGTCCTGTAGGCCGCCACGGGGCTTCTGGGCAGGCGGCAAAGGCCCCGTTCCCTCTGTGTGCTGTGCGGGCTCCCCGTGCGTGGGACAGGGGAGGGCAGGGGGCACCGCTGTCCACTCCCCGTCCTGATGGGCTCCCTCTCTGCTCTGTGACTTAAAAACACCCAGTGGAGGGGGGAGCAGCAGTCACCCCAAATCCAGCTGCTGCCGTGCTGACTCTCATGCTCAACTTTGCCGAGCCGTTCCGGCAGCCCTGGCCCTTTGGGAACACAGACCAGCGGCCTCCTCGTGCCACATGTCGGCTGCAGAAGCCCCCACATCCCAGCTCCCGAGGACAGCAAGGCAAAGCAGGAACCGGGCCAGAGCAGGGCTGTGGGCCAGGTGTGCAGGCGCTCGCCCGCGCCGTGGAGCCTGCCCTCGCGTGCACACACGGCCTCTGAAGGTCATCAGGGAGGCCGCACAGTGGGACAGTGTGCTTGTGAGGGACACACCAGGACCACAGGGACATCACGGCCACCAGAGGTGGGGGCGTGGCCTGGGGACAGGTGTGCCTCAGGGAGCACGAGCCCTCCGGGGCACGGTGGCACGGCGGGCCTCTGGTGATGGCAGCATGGGGACCGGCTCGCGCCGTGGGTGACGGCGGCGTGGGGACAGGCTCGCGCCGTGGGTGACGGCGGCGTGGGGACCGGCTCGCGCCGTGGGTGACGGCGGCGTGGGGACAGGCTCGCGCCGTGGGTGACGGCGGCGTGGGGACAGGCTCGCGCTGTGCTCGGGGCCCGGCACCCACCGAGGTGAGGACGACGCCCCGGAAGCCCTTGTCATTCTCCAGCTTCTCCAGGCTGATGACGAACTCCGTCAGGAACTGCAGGCTGAGGCTGTTCACGGGGGGGTTCTTGAATCTCATCACGGCGACCCCTAAGTGGAAGCGCGAGGAAGAGGAGGCTCACAGCCAGCACAGGAACGGGAGGGACAGACAGCGAGACGGCTCTCCCACCACCGGCTCACTCCCTGCACGACTGCCACAGCCGGGGCCGGGCCAGGCCGATGCCGGGAGCCAGGAGCTCCAGCCTGGTCTCCTGCGTGGGTGCAGGGGCCACGCCTGCCGCCCTGCCAGGCACGGAGCAGCTCCTCGCACGGGCGCTCTGCTGTGGGATGCCGACGTCCCGGGCCGGCCCTGGCTGCGAGGCTGTCAGCTCAGAGGTGAGGTTCCTGGACACAGACGGACTCCACAGAGAGCGAGGTCCCTAAGCGCACTCGGGATGTGAGGGCCCCAGGCAGCCTCTCTGCCCCCGCCTCACAGCAGGAGGCGCTCACCCCCACGGGGACGCTGCAGTCGGGGTGAACACGCACACACACTGTCCTGCAGTGACGAGGGAGACACGGACACGAGGCCGCCGTCGCCTGCTCTTCCCCACACGCCCGTAACAGCTGGGACTTGACCGGGCCGTCACCGCTGCAGCTGGGCTCGGACGCAGGCGTCCCAACAGCTGACACGCAAGGCCAACCACTTGCCCCGTCAGAAACAAACACACACAGGCCGGCGCTATGGCGCAGCGGGTAAAGCCACTGCCCGTGGTGCCGGCATCCCATGTGGGTGTAGGTTCGAGTCCTGGCTGCTCCACTTCTGATCCAGCTCTCTGCTATGGCCTGGAAAAGCAGTGGAGAATGGCCGGAGTGCTGGGGCCCTGCACCCGCGTGGGAGATCTGGAGGAGGCTCCTGGCTCCTGTCTGTCCCAGCTCTGGCCATTTTGGCCATTTGAGGAGTGAACCAGAAGATGGAAGATCTCTCTCTGTCTCTTCCTCTCTCTCTAACTGCCTTTCAAATACATTTTAAAAAAAATATTTATTTAGGCCGGTGCCGTGGCTCACTAGGCTAATTCTCTGCCTGCGGCGCTGGCACACCGGGTTCTAGTCCCGGTCGGGGCGCCGGATTCTGTCCCGGTTGCCCCTCTTCCAGGCCAGCTCTCTGCTGTGGCCCGGGAGTGCAGTGGAGGATGGCCCAAGTGCTTGGGCCCTGCACCCGCATGGGAGACCAGGAGAAGCACCTGGCTCCTGGCTTTGGATCAGCGCGGTGCGCCGGCCGCAATGGCCATTAAGGGATGAACCAATGGAAAAGGAAGACTTTTCTCTCTCTCTCTCTCACTGTCCACTCTGCCTGTCCAAAAAAAAAAAAAAAAAACCACACAAAATATTTATTTATTTGAAAGGCAGAGTTAACAGAGAGCCAGACAGAGACAGATCTTCCATTTTGCTGGTTCACTCCCCAACTGGCCGCAATGGCCGAGCTGCGCCGATCCGAAGCCAGGAGCCTCTTCCGGGTCTCCCACGCGAGTGCAGGGGCCCGAGGACTTGGGCCATCTTCTCCTGCTCTCCCTAGGCCACAGCAGAGAGCTGGATCGGAAGAGAAGTAGCCGGGACTCGAACCGGCGCCCATATGGGATGTCAGCACTGCAGGCAGCGGCTTTACCCACTGCACCACAGCACCGGCCCCTCAAATATTTTTTAAAAAGTCACACACATGACCCAAAAACACACAAACAGGAGCTCAATCCGGTCTCCCACGTGGATGGCAGGGGCCCACGCCCTTGGGCCACCTGCTCTGCTTTCCCAGGCCCATTAGCGGAAGCTGGATGCACAGTGGAGCAGCCAGCGCTCACACAGGATGCTGGCGCCCCCAGGTGGTGGCTTAACCCGCTGCGCCACAATGCTGGGGGCCCAGACCCTGCAGGAGCCTGCCCCGCCCCTCACCCCAGCGTGCAGGCCCTGCAGCCGCGGCAGGCGTGGCCCTGGCTGTCCGTGGGCCTCAGGCTGCTTCCAGCCCATCCTCACGGGAGCCCCCGCCTGCAGCCCAAGGCCCCGCGTCCTGTCCACTGGTTCCTGCTGCAACCTGCTGGGAGCACCTGTCTCCTCTGAGATCTGGGAAGGCGAGACACTGCCAAGGAGAACCCGGGAGACCGGGGCGGAAGCCGCTGCGGACTCTGGGGGTGGGGGCCCAGAGCATGGCTGACCTGGGGGTGGGGCCCAGTGCGTGGCTGACCTGGGGGTGGGGCCAGTGCATGGCTAACCTGGAGGGTGTGGGGTGGGGGCCCAGAGCATGGCTGACCTGGAGGATGTGGGGTGGGGACCCAGTGCATGGCTGACCTGGGGGGTGGGGACCAGTGGGTGGCTGACCTGGGGGTGGGGCCAGTGCATGGCTGACCTGGGGGTGTGGGGTGGGAACCCAGAGCATGGCTGACCTGGGGGGTGGGGACCAGTGGGTGGCTGACCTGGGGGTGGGAACCCAGAGCATGGCTGACCTGGGGGTGGGGACCAGTGCGTGGCTGACCTGGGGGTGGGGCCAGTGCATGGCTGACCTGGAGGGTGTGGGGTGGGGACCCAGTGCATGGCTGACCTGGGGGGTGGGGACCAGTGGGTGGCTGACCTGGGGGTGGGAACCCAGTGCATGGCTGACCTGGGGGGTGGGGACCAGTGGGTGGCTGACCTGGGGGTGGGAACCCAGTGCATGGCTGACCTGGGGGTGGACACCAGTGCGTGGCTGACCTGGGGGTGGGGTCCCAGTGCATGGCTGACCTGGGGGTGGGGCCAGTGCATGGCTGACCTGGGGGGTGTGGGGTGGGGGCCCAGAGCATGGCTGACCTGGGGGTGGGGCCAGTGCGTGGCTGACCTGGGGGTGGACACCAGTGTGTGGCTGACCTGGGGGTGGGGCCAGTGCATGGCTGACCTGGGGGGTGGGGACCAGTGCGTGGCTGACCTGGGGGTGTGGGGTGGGAACCCAGAGCATGGCTGACCTGGGGGTGGGGCCAGTGCATGGCTGACCTGGGGGGTGGGGACCAGTGGGTGGCTGACCTGGGGGTGGGAACCCAGTGCATGGCTGACCTGGGGGGTGGGGACCAGTGGGTGGCTGACCTGGGGGTGGGAACCCAGTGCATGGCTGACCTGGGGGTGGACACCAGTGCGTGGCTGACCTGGGGGTGGGGTCCCAGTGCATGGCTGACCTGGGGGTGGGGCCAGTGCATGGCTGACCTGGGGGGTGTGGGGTGGGGGCCCAGAGCATGGCTGACCTGGGGGTGGGGCCAGTGCGTGGCTGACCTGGGGGTGGACACCAGTGTGTGGCTGACCTGGGGGTGGGGCCAGTGCATGGCTGACCTGGGGGGTGGGGACCAGTGCGTGGCTGACCTGGGGGTGTGGGGTGGGAACCCAGAGCATGGCTGACCTGGGGGTGGGGCCAGTGCATGGCTGACCTGGGGGGTGGGGACCAGTGCGTGGCTGACCTGGGGGTGGGGCCAGTGCGTGGCTGACCTGGGGGTGGGGTCCAGTGCGTCACCGACCCCCGCAGAGGCAGGCAGGGAATGACCCGGTTTGGGATTAAAACACGGCCAGCTCCGGTTAATGCTGAAAAGCAAGCACCTTTTCCCCCTCCAGTGAGCACAAAGCATCAGAGTCAGTCACAAAATCAGCCAAACAACCTCCCACAGGCTCCACCGCTTCCTCACGCGCCCCCTAAGCCCCCAGCACAGAGGACCAGGCCCACGTTCAGCCACGCCCCCAGCGCCATCAGAGCACCGGCCCTCACACCCAGGCGAAGTCAGGAACCATGGCGGCGGTGGACGGAGGGACAAGACTGAGAGAAAACCCAGAGGCTGCAAGAGCCCAGGTCAGACCAGGGCCGAAGCCCCAGCCCCGCCCCTTCTTTGCAAACAGGGTCCTGTCAATCAGCAGCAGGCATTGGTTGCAATGGTTCAGGTGCTGCTAGGGGCCGGGGCCCTGCAGCTCAGGGTGCCTGGTTTGAGTCCCGCCTCTGCTTTGGATCCAGATTCTTGCTAACGCACGTCCTGGAAGGTGGCCTTGGTGGCCCAAGTCCCCAGGCCTCCCGCCATCCGTGTGGGAGAACCAGACGGGGTTCCCAGCTCTTGGCTTCCCCCCGGCTCAGCACCAGATGCTGTGAGCATTGTGGGAACACACCAGCAGACAGATCTGTCACTCAGACAAAATGGGAAGGGGGTGTGTGTGTGTGTGTGTGTGTGTGAAGTAGGCGAACTCCTGTGGCTAAACTAGCCGAGAAATTCATTTAAAAAGACATAAATGAGGTGGCCTGGGATCCGTGATGCCTGGAGTCCTTACACAAGGTGAAGGACAGGTAAGAAGACACCAGGAGCCGGAAGAGGCCGGGAGGGTGCCCTCACGTGGGCTGTGATGCTCACCAGCAGCCCCGGGCACCAGGGCGGGCACCGTCCTCGGCCACAGGAGCCAAGCCGCCCTGCAGGGTTTGCTCAGATGCCGTGGCCGAGGACGTCGGCTGCTGGTCTCCCGCACCTGCAGGCTGCCCACCAAGCTGCCCACCTGCTGGACACCTGGCCTGGCCCTGAGCGGCTGCCCTGCCGCGAGTTCTGTTCGTTAGGAGTGAAGGTTTCAGAGTTAACGCCCGTCTGTGGCCCAGCGGAGCCCTCTTCACCGTCCACTCCGAGCCATGCACACGGGCTCAGCCGAGGCGGCTCACCCACGTGGGGCTGGGCCAGTGATTCCGCCTCTTCTGCAGGGACAGCTGGCAGTGTCCCCACAGTCCCGACCAGCTGGTCCGTCTGCCGTGCGCGTCCCTCTGTCCTTTGTCGACACGGTCAGTTCCTCCCTGTCCTTTCCCTTGTGTCCTCGTGGGAGTAGGCCCTGGTCTTTATTTCTTCAGGAGAGAAATCTCAACCAAAATAATGTGCAAGGCCCACCCTTGGTGGCGAGTACGGTTCAGCTCGCTGACGGCAGTCCAACAGCCTCCCACGCCCGCCCGCTGTGCAGCCTCGGAGACGCCTGTCCTGGTGGGCCCCGTGGTCTCTGCCTGCTCCACACACCCTCCTCTGGGAGCCAGAGCTGAGACCTGACGGCAAACGGGCAGACTGGCACCTGGCGACAGGTGCACCCAGGGCAGACCCCTCAGGAAGGAGCCATCGAGCGGCTGACTGGCGTGGAGCGAAGGACGCCTGCCTCTCCTCTGGGCTCACCACCTCGCTCCAGCTCCCGCGCAGGCAGAGCTGGGGGCTCTGGGAGTGGGGTCCCTGCCACTCGTGGGGCTTCGGCCCCAGCCCAGCCCTGGCTGCTGCTGGCCGGCATTCGGGAAATGGAGCCAGCTCTCGTATTTAACAACCGCTGAACGAGAAGTCAGAAGTCCCGGAAGCAAGCTCCCCGACCTGGCTCAGGACAGTCTGGAAGCTGACCGGGCAGCGGCAGAAGGGGCCACACGGGGCAAAGGTTACGAGGTGAAAGGTGAACCTGAGCAGGACGCACTGTTCTTTCAAGGACAAAGCCGAGCAGAGCCGAAACCCGGCTTCAGAGCAGGAAACAAGGTCTGCTCCGAGCCTCGCCCCCGCCTGAGGCTGCCCCCTGCCCGTGAGCCCCGGGAGCCGCCGCTGCCGCCGCACTCGGCCGTGCCGGGGCGGATCCCGCCGCGGGCGCCGCGCAGGAAGGGGCTTCGGCCACGGACCAGCCGCGGCAGCACGCGCGCCCCCCGTCTGCCGGGCCCTGCGGGCTGCCTGCGCGCACACCGCACGACCCGGGCCTCGCGGCCTGGCGCAGGGCCGCGGCGGGCCGCCCGAGGAGTCCAGACTGCGGCTCCCGCGCCCCCGGCCCCCGGCGCCGAGCCGAGCCCACGGCGCCCCGCTCACCTGCGGCCGGGTCCGGCTCCACCAGCACCCGCTGGCTCGAGAAGCGCCGCGCGCCGTCCCCGCCGCCGCCGCCGGCCGCCCGGCGCCCCAGCCCGGCTCCTGCGAACGCGGAGGGAGGCGCGTCAGCCCCGGCCGTCGGCCCCGGTCCCCCGGCCCCGCGCCCCCCGGCGCCGGCCCCGCACCCGCGAGGAGCAGGGCGCGCACAGGGCCGCGCGTCCCCGCCGCCAGCGCCATCTTGGCCGGACCGTGCCTGGGTCTCGCGCCCTTTGCGGCCTCGCTCGGCGCCCCTCCCCCCGCAGCCCCGCCCCCGGCCGCCGCCGGTGCACTTGAACCCCTCCCCAGAGGCCCCGCCTGGGGCACTGGCTTTGGGGTCCAGCTCCCTCCCGGTAAGGCGGAGCCCCAGGAGGAAGAGGGGTGTGCAGGGCGTGGGCCCTTTGTCCACCTGCTCCTAGGGCAGGACCACCACCGGGGATGCTGACCAGGGAGGCCCCTGAGCTCCCTGCAGGGCTGTAAACACCCCAGGAGGCCTGAGGGAGGCTGCCCGGTGTCCGGTGGGCAGCACGGCCTGGGGGTTGAGAACAGACCACCCAGCGTGTCCATGGCAGAGGTGGGGGGGGCAGGCTATGGGAGACCCGCGGTGGCACTGCTCATTACCACCTACTGCTTCCAACTCTCTGGAAACCCCGCAGGGCACAACAGAGCTGGCCACGTGTGGAGGCTGGGTGAGGGGGCGAGGCCGTCAGCACTGGCCATGTGTCGAGGCAGGGCGAGGAGGGAGCAGTGGGCAGCGAGGCCGGTCAGCGCCAGCCACCAGCACTACCAGCCGTTCCAGTGCCTCCCCGCGGTGCACACCCATCTCTGAGGTGCACACAGAGCAGACTCTGGTCTCTGGTCAGGTGGAGTACGAAGCTCCCAGATGCTGGCCGTGGACACACCAATGACTCCTGGGTGCCCCCACAGGCCACCCAGCAAGCTGCTGTGGGGACCAGGGGCAGGGATGAGGCAGTGAGACCAGACCAGTCTGCGTTCTAACCTGGGTTTATTCAACACAGTTCTCCCATCTACACAACAAAGCACAAACACAACAGGTATCTAAAACACTACAAAGTTACAAAACTCAAAACAGGAATTTGATAGTACTGACTGTACACTAAAAGCCGAAAGAGCAATGTACACGTTGCCAAGGTAACCAGCAGGCCCACCGTGAGTGGCAGGGCCAATGGGGGTTTCCATGACGACCCTGCAGGTGGGCTCTACTCTGCTACTGCATGAGTATGGGGAAACAGAGCCACTCGTGGCCACCCTCCGGCCCAACAGGAGCTGGTGTAGGACAGCTGTGCCCAGCAAGGGCGAGCAGGCTACAGCCTGGCCCAGGCCACCTGTGGGAGGGTCAGTGCACTCCCAGGCGGAGCTGCGTTGTACCAGGAGCCTCGCTCGTCCCTGCCGAAGGGACTCTTGGGAACCAGGAACGGGTGACTGTCCAGCTTGGGAACTGGAGGGCGTCTGTCCGGGCACAACCCCACCCCAGCAGGGCTGTAGCCAGAGCAGACCCGCAGAGACGTCTCCACTGCGGCCTCTGAGCCTGCCTGAGTGAGGAATTCCCTTTCCTACCGATCCTTCTCCGGCAAGGAAAGCGACAAAACTGAGGATGGGACATAAGTTACAGGGGCACGAGTTTCACTGGCTCTGCTTATCGGGAAGAGTTGGAGCTGGAGCGGCTCCTGTGGCGGCGGCGGCCAGGAGAGCGGGATCGCCGGCGCACGGGAGACCTGCGCCTCGGGGAGCGAGACCTGTGGGAGGAGGAGACAAGTCAGACTGGCAGCAGCCCGGACAGGCCCTGTGGGGCGAGCCGGCCTCTCTCCGGAGCTCTGCTCTCCGCGATTCCCTCGGGCTGGGATGAGCCGGGGCTCTCAGGAGAGGCTGCAGCTCGGCACCGCGGGCCAGCAAGGTGGGACGGTGGCCTCTGCCCAGGGACCCCCCTTCTCAGTTCAGAAAGGCAGCAGCCCACAGCTGGTCGCAGGACCCACAAGTCTCTGGGGGAGGTCCCGCCACACCACTGCTCAGAGTGAGAGCGGCACTGGCCTGGCCTGTCCCTGCGGCACACGAGGGTCGCAATCAAACAGTCCAGAGGCCCGAATGGAATTACCTTCTCCGCATCCGCGGGGGTGACCGGCGCCACATAGGAGGCGGTGGGAGCATTCTCCTGGGAGGACTGAACCGCCGAGGGGGCGGCCGGGGCCAGGGGGCCAGCACGGCAGTAGCAGTGATCTCCTGGCCATCAATCTGTCCTGTTGAAGCGAAGGCAGAGTCAGACACCACCTGGCGCGCACCTACCCTAGGCGAGGCACAGCGAGCGGGCGCAGGGTCTGCACATCCCAGCTGATGGCCCCTCAGGACGCACAGGCACAGCTCAGCCAGCACCCAGGAATGGGCTAGGCCTGTCTCGGGGCGGGACTCAGCCCTGGGGAGAGAAGTGACAGGCGACCACGTGGCCTCAAGGCACAGCGGGGCTTCCTTGGCAGGACCGTGAAGGTGCTGTGGGGAACTGTGATTGAGAGGCTGGAGAAGCACCTGTTAGGAGGCTCCTGCAGCCCTGAGGCGGTGGCCTCAGAGGGGGAGGTGCGTGGGGAAACACGGAGACACCACGTGTGGGCAGTGTGCCGGGCAAGCAGTGAAGGGAGGCAGGGAGGATGGAGGCCCCGGGGACGCAGGGGAACAAAGGGCAAAGGGAATGGAGGCAGCCACACGCCCCAGGTGCCACCCTGAGCTAACTAGGAACTGGACTTGGTTCACAGCGCACTCAAGAGTCCCAACTTCAGCAAACTCGGCCTAAGGCGGCCTCTGGCCCACAGCCACGCCGGCCCCAGGGCGAGGGCTGCAGTGACACGAAAGACCACCCTCCTCCAGTCCCCCGCTGGAGGCAGTGGGCACCCATTCTATCTGAGGACGCACACACAGCCCCAGCCCAGCCCCCCGCCTCCCTAGTCTCAAATGCCAGCCAACTGCAGACTCTCTGAAGCGAAGAGACAAATCACAAGGCCAGAAGCGGGTGGGAGTGGCACAGTTCACACTGAGTTCCTAGGACACTTCAGAGGGATTTAAGTCAACTGAAAGAGAAGCTGGCCAAGTACTGGAGAACTTAATACCCAAGGCAATTTTCCACAGAAACCGGGAAGCTACTCAGGCGTTCCCTCTCCTCCCTGTGGGCTGAACTCAGCCCCAGCCCAACTCCAGCAAGCAGGAAGCCGGGCAGACACAAGCCCGGCATTCCGTACCGTGCCGACTGAGAGGCAACACAAAATGGTCACCCACAACTACTCATGTGCTGTAAAGACCACTCTGGGCCGGCGCCGCGGCTCAACAGGCTAATCCTCCGCCTGTGGCGCTGGCACACCGGGTCCTAGTCCCGGTCGGGGCACCGGATTCTGTCCCGGTTGCCCCTCTTCCAGGCCAGCTCTTTGCTGTGGCCCGGGAAGGCAGTGGAGGATGGCCCAAGTGCTTGGGCCCTGCACCCCATGGGAAACCAGAAGCACCTGACTCCTGGCTTCGGATCAGCGCAGTGCACCAGCCGCAGCGGCCATTGCGGGGTGAACCAACGGTAAAGGAAGACCTTTCTCTCTGTTTCTCTCTCTGTCTACTCTGCCTGTGGACAGGAAAAAAAAAAAGACCACTCCGCTCAGGGCCGGCGCTGTGGTGTAGCGGGTAAAGCCACCCCTTGCAGTGCCAGCACCCTCCATAAGGGCGACGGCTCGAGACCCGGCTGCTCCACTTCTGATCCAGCTCTCTATGGCCTGAGAAAACAGAAGATGGCCCAAACCCTTGGGCCCCTGCACCTGCATGGGAAGACCAGGAGAAGCTCCTGGCTTCAGATTGGCCCAGCTCCGGCCGTTGCGGCCAACTGGGGAGTGAACCAGAGGATGGAAGACCGGAAGACCTCTCTCTCCTTCTCTGTGTAATTCTTTCAAATAAATAAATCTTAAAAAAAAAAAAAAAAAAAAAAAAAAAGGCAACGCACTCGGCTCAACACAAACAGCTCTACACATTACAAGCAGCTGCAGGCCACAAGTATTTAAGAGTAAAATTTGTGATTTCAGTAAACCTACCACTCAACAAAGGAATCCTAAAAATACTGGCAAACAAACAAAAAAATGACTCAGAAGCAATGAAAAGGAAATAAAAAGCCAAACAGGGGCTGGACTGTGGCAGAGAGGTTTGTGAAACCACAGCCTACAACCTCCAGCTGCCAGTTCAGTCTCGGCTGCTCCACTTCCAAGCCAGTTCTCTGCCAATAGGCCTGGGAAGGCAGCAGATGATGCCCAAGAAGTTGGGGGCGACCAGGATGCAGTTCCTGGGTCCTGGCTTTGGCCCGGCGCAGCCCTGGCTGCTGTGGCTGCGGAGTCAAGCAGCACATGGGAGATCTCGCTCTTTCTCTGTGCCGTTGTCTCTCAAATACGTACATCTTAAAAGAACGAAAAAAGCCAAGTATATTCTTTATAGCCTGTCTGACATTTAAGCTTTTAACAGATGGAAAGTTTCTTAAAATGCTGATACACACTCGTATTTGTGGGATGTTTTCTCAAACCAAGTGTGCCACACAAACATGTTTCTGGTAAGCACCCCCGCAATGGAACCCCCGCGCTCCCAGGAGCGATCAGAGGCTGGAGCGCACCAGCAGGGCCACCGACCTCCGTCCATGTGCTTCAGCGCCTTCTCGGCCTCGTCCGGGTTCTCAAACTCCACATAGGCGTAGCCTTTGGACAGGTGGGGGTGCATCCTGTCGACAGGCATGTCAATCATTTTAATCTTCCCATAGGTGGAAAATATCTCCATGATGTGGTCCTGGAAGGAAAGAAAGCTCATTCAAGCACCAGTTACTTCATCCTGGGATCAGCCTCCGAGGCACATGTAACAATCCGGAGTCAGCCAGAGCCCTGCTGAGCCCTGCACCCCCAGGCCACACCCCACGGTCCCGCACGGCTCCGGGACCCTCACCTTGGTCACGTTCCTGGTGAGCCTCCCAATGTGCACTTTGGTGGGTTTAGGGGACGGGCTCCGTCTTTTCCTCTCCTTTTCATCTCTTTTAGGGGGTTTGGATCTGAATGAGGACAATGAAACACCACAAGAAACAATTCCTGTCAATTCAAAACGCACTGGACTCCCTTTTAGTGGTAAGTTACCTGCATACCCAACACTTTTCTTTTTCTTTTTTTTTCTTTTTTTTTTGACAGGCAGAGTGGACAGTGAGAGAGAGACAGAGAGAAAGGTCTTCCTTTTGCCGTTGGTTCACCCTCCAATGGCCGCTGCGGTAGGCGCGCTGCGGCCGGCACACCGCGCTGATCCGAAGGCAGGAGCCAGGTGCTTATCCTGGCCTCCCATGGGGTGCAGGGCCCAAGGACTTGGGCCATCCTCCACTGCACTCTCTGGCCACAGCAGAGAGCTGGCCTGGAAGAGGGGCAACCGGGACAGGATCGGTGCCCCGACCGGGACTAGAACCCGATGTGCCGGCGCCGCAAGGCGGAGGATTAGCCTAGTGAGCCATGGCGCCGGCCCATACCCAACACTTTTCTAAGGAAAATTTGCTACCAGTTTAGGCATGCCACCCCGTCTTACATCCTATCGAGATAGAAACACTGGTGCGTCTACAGCCCGGCTGGCACACGGGCTGGCCTACTCACTTGGAGCGCGAGCGCCGCCTGTTGTCGTGTCTGCGCCGGGAGGGGCTCGGGGAGCCAGAGGAGCTGCTGGAGCTGGAGCTGCGGGAGGAGCTGGAGCTGCCGGAGCGGCTGGACGCCGAGGAGGAGCTGGAGCCGCTGCTGGAGCCGCTGCTGGTGCTGGAGCCCGAGCTGGAGCTGGAGCTGGAGCGAGACCTGAGGTGGGGCACGAGGGTCATCCGGCAGCAGGCGGGCGCTGCTCCTCCACCAGACCCGAGAGGGGGTCACATTGGGCGTCTGCACGCTTGCTGCTCTCCTGACCGGGGAAGGCGCCCCCTGCCCAAGCGGCTGGTGGCAGGAAAAGGGGCCCAGGCACTTTCTGCCTGCTGAGGCCCTCAGCAGAGCCAGAGCCGCCAGCTCTGCTCAGGAGGCCGCTGCGCACTGACCTGGGCCGGTTCCCAACCACCAGGACCTAAGCTTCCGACCGGGCAGTGTGAGCACATGGCAGCGCAGGACACGCCCGGAACACCACTCTCCCTGACATCACAGAAAGGAGAAAGGCCGTCCCTCCATACAGCCAGAGCAGACCCTGAGCGGCCTGGCACTGGGGTCTCCGGCGTGTGTGAAGCAGCCGTGGCTGCCGCCGGCCTGCCTGCCCCACCTGGTGCTGCTGCTGCCGCTGGAAGCGCTGCGCCGCTTTCGCGCCTTGTCCCGGCCGCGGTCCTTCTCACTGGACTCCTTGGTGGCCCCTTTATCTTTGGAGCGGTCCTTGGACTTCTCGTCAGAGCGGTCTTTGCGCTTGGTAGGAGAAGGAGCCCTGCACGGTGAGAAGAGTGTGAGAGCGCCTGCTCCTCTGAGCAGCCCTGAAAGCACCCCCAGAAGAGGGGTCCGGGGAGACTAGAGACCCCGGCGCCCCAGCACACTCGCGGTGGGCCGCTCTCCTCTTCCCCTCTCTCAGGGTCCCTAGCAGTGAGCACCCCCGATGTAGCACTAGAAAAATCTGGCAGGAGCATTACCTAGTGCTGGACTTTTTATTATTTTCTTTGACTCCTAGCAAGCTCTTCTTTTTCACTCCTGATAAATCCATTCTCCCCTTCTGAGGTGTTCAAAGCAGCAATGGCGGCCTCACTTATCTCAACTCTCACTTCTAACTCGATTCTGAGAAACGATCCCTAATCGATTGCAATTTACGCCAAAGAGCAGCCTAATAACAAGATAAAAGGATGTAGAGAGTGAACGAATTGGCAAGGCAACAAATCACTGTGCAGTACAAAGCTGAGACACACGAAGGCAGTAAGGCAACACAGCAAGCAGCAGGTACCCACAGGGCCAGGGCATGCGGGGCAGCACCACTTCCCCAGGGGCACAGGTCAAGCTGGCCCCCAGCGCTCCCCTGAGGCGGCGGGTGGGCCCCGTTTTCGCTAAGTGTGACGGGCTCTCAGCAGCACACTCACGAGGACAGAGAAGCCTAACGCGAGTGTGGCTGGCGGATCAGGCCTCGTCTCTGCTGTGGTTCCCTTCCAGGACACACTGGATTATGACTGGAGACAAACAGCGTTTCAGAAGTGACTGGTATCAGCATCGAAACATTTACTACCCCAGCACAAACACTCCGAGTACTGGAAGCGGTTCTGAAAAGTTGTAAACAGCAAACTGTAGTGCTAAGCACGACGCGTGTGCAGGGGAAGATTCACACAAGGCTGTGATTTAAAGAAAAAACGAGATGGTGGCTCCACACGCGCCAAGGAACCCAACAGAGGGACCGCAGAGCCCCAGTGCTGGCTACGTGAGCATTCACCATTACTTCAATTTTTCTGGATGGTTAAGTTTTAAAAAGAGGCAAGCGTGTGTGGGGGAAGCTGACACTTGAAACTGGGTGAGACGCTCCATTTCATTTAAGGGCTGGCCAGGCACCCGACGCCAGCACACGGTGAGCAGTCATGTCAACCAATTACTCAAAACCGCTCGCTTCTCACGCGCCCCGCTCTCCAGGGTTCCCACGAGGTCGGGCACAACCGCGTGACCTGTGAGCAGACGCGCTGCTCATCCCACCACACACCACGCGGCCGCAGCCCAGCAGTGGGCAGGTGCTTCCACGTGATGCTGACCCAAGAAATACGAGGGCCCGGCTGTGGACACTCCAGAGCGCGGCAGAGGGCAGAGGGCCACCGGGCTGCTCCTTGCCAAGGCTGCGAACTCTCTGCAGAATGGTTGCCTCCAAACCGTAAGGGACCGCGGACACCGGTCAGGCTGGGGTCCCGGGACAACTCAGTGAAGAGCCAAGGCCTCGCTGTGGAACCCTCAGCAACACTGTCCTCGCTAAGGCCTCGGTCGCCAGTCTGTCACCAGCAATGCAGTGGCAACAGCCCCCTTCCAGCATTTCCAGAGGCAGTAACCAATGCATTCACGAAACAGACCCCGCCCCTGGTGGAGGCCCAACAGAAGTAACGTGAAAAGGGCCGTTTCTAGAGGCTTTCCTCCCCACACTGGGATCCTCAAAAAGTTCATGGAAAACACCTATCCTGGAAAGAACATGCATAGATTTCAGATTTTTCTGCACCAAAATCAATGTTTTAACTCCCCTTTCCATGAATTTTCAAAGTTCCACACACTCCCAATTCCTGAATTCAACAGTGTCCGTGGGCCCCACCGTGGGATCACTCAGGGCAGCACGGCCACTACCCGGAACTGCCGTGTAGCGGCGTCGCAACAACGGTGAATTCACCTAGAACACACTCGACACCCCACACCCGAAACAGTCTTCCCCGCACAGGCAGCGGGAACTGAATTTCCTTTTCCCCCTCATAGCAGTCGTCCTTTGAGCCTCAGCCCGGGCTGGCTGCGCCGCAGGCTCCCGTGAGCAGCGGCCACCTCGCTGGACAGGGCGGCGACCCCCGCCCGCCCGCCCCGCCCGAGGACGGGCCCCGCCGGGTGTCCCCAGGACTAACGCCGAAGAGCCACAGGGTGAGCGCTCGCTGTGCCGGGCGCGGTCGGCAGCTAGAAAGCAAAGGTTGAGGTTCTCTGTCCACACAAGTCCAGGGACCAGCGCGGGACCTTGGTGACCGCCCCCGTCCTCCGGAAGGTGCGCGTCCAACAGCCGGAGAGAGGAGAGAACAGTTAGTCACGTCTCGAGCAGAAGGGGCCCCTCCCCGCACCAGAGCTGGGCCTCACGCACGGTCCACGCCAACAACGACGGCAGCAGGCGGCCCTGCGCCGCGCCGCGCCCGGCCTCGCCACGGCCCGCGCGCGCCCGCCTTCCCGGGCGGCCACAGGCGGCCCCGCGCTCGCTCACGACCCCCAGGCCCGGCGCCCCAGCCCCGCCGCAGAGCGGACCTCGCCGGCCGGCTCTTCCGTCGGCGGCGGCCCCGACCACTTCCGGGCCGCGGCCTCGACGCCTCCCACTCCGCCGCCCCGGGCCATTCTTTCTTCCCGAGCTCCGGGCCGCGCCGCCCGGCCGCCGCGGCATCGCGGGGCTGAGAAGCCGGCTGGCTCCACGATGCGACCCTCCCGGCCGGCCGGGCGGCCCCCGAAGCTCGGATGCGGTCGGATTCCGCCCCCGACTTACATCTTCCCGCCGCCGCCGCCGCCGCCGCCTCCCGCTCTCCGCCGCCGCCGAGGCCGGCGCTCGTCTGTCGTCAGAGCGAAGGCGCGGGAACGTGCCGCCGTGCGGCGCACAGCGATGACGCAGCCGCCTCAGCCAATGGGCGCGTCCGGGGCCGCGGACGTGGTGGGGGGCGCCGTGAGGGCCGCTGGCTGTGGCTGCCGGGCGGAGAGGGCTCACGGCCCCGGGCAGCCCCTTCCGGAGCTCCTGGAGCGGGCATGGCGACTTGCCGGGCCCCGGGGCCGGCACGGACGGGGCCGACGAGGCCGCGCCGCTGCGTGCGCGTGCGCACTGGGGGCGGCAGGTCTTCTCGCCTGGGGGTCATCTGGGCGGTGGCCTCCCCAAGGCCGGCCTGGAGGGCTCGGAGGGATGGGCCGGTGTCGGCCGTGGTTAGTGCGGTCACCCCACTGCTGCAGAGGGAGCGGCAGGGGCAAAGGCGCGGGAGGCGCGGTCGGGGCCGCCTGGCGGGAGCGGCGGTGGGGAGGGGGCTTCTGTGTGATTGCAGAAGGAAGGACGGTGCGCTCGCCCCAGCTGGCAGCCAGGAGGGCTGGGGAGGAACGGGTGCAGGCCTGGGCCTTGGAGAAAGCAACCAGCGGGCAGTCGGAGAGGCAGCCCGGGTGCGGGCGGGTGGGCGGAGCGCGAGAGCGGTCGGGGTCTGCGGGCACGTGAGACCCCCTTCCCCACCCAGGAGGGCCACCCTGCCCTCACCCTTCACCCGGGGCCGAGGGGGGGAGCGGTCGGGGTCTGCGGGCGCGTGAGACCCCCTTCCCCACCCAGGAGGGCCACCCTGCCCTCACCCTTCACCCGGGGCCGAGGGGGGGAGCCGTCGGGGTCTGCGGGCGCGTGAGACCCCCTTCCCCACCCAGGAGGGCCACCCTGCCCTCACCCTTCACCCGGGGCCGAGGGGGGGAGCCGTCGGGGTCTGCGGGCGCGTGAGACCCCCTTCCCCACCCAGGAGGGCCACCCTGCCCTCACCCTTCACCCGGGGCCGAGGGGGGGAGCGGTCGGGGTCTGCGGGCGCGTGAGACCCCCTTCCCCACCCAGGAGGGCCACCCTGCCCTCACCCTTCACCCGGGGCCGAGGAGGGGAGCGGTCGGGGTCTGCGGGCGCGTGAGACCCCCTTCCCCACCCAGGAGGGTCACCCTGCCCTCACCCTTCACCCGGGGCCGAGGAGGGGAGCGGTCGGGGTCTGCGGGCGCGTGAGACCCCCTTCCCCACCCAGGAGGGCCACCCTGCCCTCACTCTTCACCCGGGGCCGATGGGTGGCCAGGGAGTTGGGCACAGAAGCCTCCAGCGTGTGCTCCGCTGGGAGCGGGGTTGGCAGCCCGTCCGGTCTGGACACATTCGAGAGACAGGCGGGAGGGAGGTTTAGTTCTCTGCACGCCTGGAGGGGCAGAGGAGGGCAGCCCCTGGCGGGGGTGGTGTTGGGGATGGGCCATCTCGAGGAGGCCTTGGCCCCGAGGGGCCCCGGGCTCAGAACCTGTGCCTGTGCGGGGGAGTGGGGGAGACCACGGCACTGACCCCAGCCGTGACAACCCCCTCCCTGCCTTTTTTTTTTTTTTTTTTCCTTTCCTGGTAATGCTCCCAAGAAATTTAATCTGGCACATGTATAAACTAACAGATTTTATATTAAATCTCAAATCATGGTTTATTCAGACACTTGCAAATAGTCAGATTTGTTGCTAAATATCACTGATTCTGTTATCAAATGTGCTGTCAGCCGCTGAGCTCCACCAGCCGAGCAGCCGGCTTTTGCCACTTGAAGATCCGCAGAAACTTGTCTGGAAGCAGCTGAGACAGTAAAACCTGGGGAGCCCGCTCGGCTCCGTCCCTGCAGGAGCGCCGGCTCCCCAGCCGCGGTGCCCGCGGTGCCGGCCTGCTGCGCTGCGCCCGTGGGTCCCCGGGGAGCTTTGGGCGGAGCCCTTACAGACAGTAAAACCTGAGGAGCCCGCTCGGCTCCGTCCCTGCAGGAGCGCCGGCTCCCCAGCCGCGGTGCCCGCGGTGCCGGCCTGCTGCGCTGCGCCCGTGGGTCCCCGGGGAGCTTTGGGCGGAGCCCTTACAGACATGGGCTCCTGCCCTGCCTCCTGCTGGCTGGCGGTTTGGGGCCGGGCCGACGTAGGCGCCCACGCAAGGGACAGCGTCCCCCCTGCCCTTGGCCTGTGGTGCCGGCCCTCTGAGGCTGCTGGCCAGGGGTAGCCTGGGTCACGCTGGAGCTCACCAGCCACCCAGGAGCAGGCAGAAGACAGGGCGGTGAGTGGGGGCCGCAGCCTGTCGAGGGCCCAGCCACCAAGGCTTGGTTTGGTGCCTGTCGGGTGAGGGGCTGGGCTCTTCTGAAGGGGTCAGCCCCGTGGTTCGGGAGTTGCGGGCTTCTCTGGCTCTGGTTTGTACCTTTTAAGGGGTAGGGAGGGGGCTGTCGGGGCCTGGGGCTCCCCCAGCAGCACCTCTGGACGCTCCCACAAGGCGCAGGCTGCCCTCCCACGGGCCCCGGGCTGGAGGCTGGTGAGCAGAGCACTGGACTTTGGGGCCTGTGCTCATCTCCACACTCAAAGCCTCTTGTCCACTTGTGCCACCAGGAAGGCAAGGAGGGTGCCGGCGGAGCTGCACGCCAAGGTGGTCTCACAGAGGGCCGCGTGCCTGGCTGAGAGCCGTCTGCCGAGCCCAGGCCCGGCGTCCCTGGGGCCAGCGGCAGACGGTGGTTGTGGCACTTCTCCAGCCCTGGAGGCCTCCTTTGCCGGCATCTCTGGTGTGAGCAGGGCCCGGGCAGCCCCGTGTGTTGCAGAGGAAGGCAGGGCCCCAGCTCCCCAGGGCTTCCCCCACAGCGTCAGCCCAGGCCCAGAAGGCCCAGCACTGTGCTGCCTCCTAGGGGCATGGGCGGCCTGCCCAGGGCCTTGCTGACTGCTGCCCCTCTCCCCGAGTCCCCTCTGGGGGAAAGGCGTTGCAAGAGCTTGCCCAGGTTCCGGGGTTTAGGAGGGTGGGGTAGAGCCAGCTGTGGGGGGCTGTGGGGGGCCCGACTCGGATGTCAGTCCTCCACAGGGAGTGGGTGCAGGGTGGCCCCTGGGGCTCAGGTATGGCCCAGGCTGTCTCGCCCAGGAACGCCCCTCACGCCCTGGCGTCTGATGCAGCCCGACAGGAGCTGGACCAGCACAGGTGGCGCTGACTGGTCTGTGGGTGTGGGAGGTAGAGGGCGCAGCTGCTTTTGCCATGAGTGTTGTGCTGGCCCAGGTGAGCTGAATGGCCGCTGGGCTGGTCCACTGAGCTGGAGCACCAGGAAGCAGCTGCCCTGACCCAGCCCCCTCTGGCCACCCCCAGCACTGGCTGAGCAGCACGGTCCAGTCCAAGGGCCCCGGGGCTTGCGTGTGCTGGGCAGTGACTCGGGCCATGCAGGGGCAGCGCCTGCCCTCGCCTTGCAGCCTCACCGCCGGTCTGGGTCTGGCACGCTCCGGTCCTGTCTTGTCAGCTGCTTTCAAAGGCTGGGCCTCAGGTCCCAGGACTCCTGGACTAAACCTGGAACTGGCGGTTTGCCCAGGGGGAACCATCCTGTTATGCTCCTCGGAGCCCCTGTAGCGATGGCCAGGGCAGTCACAGGGGAGGCAGGGCACGGCCACGGCGGCTGGCCTGTGTGCCCCCGGCCGGAGGCCTGGAACTCGATGAGAGAACCCGCTTGGTCTGCAGTGACACATCTGAGGCAGAGTGCATGGGTCCCACAGCCTTTATTCTCTGGTCAGAGTCCCAGTGTGCTTAGTGTGTGCTCCAGGCAGGGGGTGAACACCGGTGGTCGTCCCCGACTGTCCTGGCGCTGCTGCCTGCTCCAAGGCGGACCGTGCTCCAAGGCTGGCCACCTGCTTCTGGAAGGTGTCTGGCACAACGCGCAGCCCGGGGACAGCTCAGCTGGCCACGGCACCCACCCCCTCGGGAGCAGCACCTCCAGCCACACCTCCTGGGCTGCACTGGAAAATGAGTCTCAGCACCGAGTCACAGCCGACATCTTTGCCCCAGAGACGGTGGTTCTCGACTTCTCTGCCCGTTCCCTGCAGCCCAGGGGACCCTGCTCAGCTCACCCCTGCTGGCTTCTTACTTCCGCCCCAGGGGAGCTTAGTGTTGTAAACATGGACAGGTCACCAGCCCCGTCCCTGCGGGAGCACGTGCAGAAACCCAGTGGCCCAGGTCAGCTCTCCACCCAGGGGTCCGGCAGCCCCGCCGGCACACACGGTGGGACCCACACCGGGGCTGGGAGCGTGGGTTCCAGCAAGCCTGCCTTCAGAGCCGTGGCACGCTGGTTTCCGGGTGAAGGCGCCGACACCCTGGGTCCGTTCTGTGCAGACCACAATTCTTTCACAGCCACCGTGGAAAACGGGGATTCAAAACAACGGACGAGAGCAACCCCAAGGCAGCGGAGGCACAGGCGTGCACTGGCCCTCCCGCCCCTGCCCAGCGGCAGAGGGCGCCTCATCGCCCCTCCTCCGAGGTGGGCGGCTGCAGGTGGGCGAAGCTTAGGAAGACCTGCTCCAGCGAGATCTGGCTCACCGAGTAGTCGTCCACTCCGTACTTCTCCTTGGCCTTCTCCAGGGTACCAAACACCTTTGGGAAACGGTGAGGTCACTGGTGAGAGGACCCAGGGCCTCTGTGCTGGCCTGGGGGTCCTCCAGCAACAAGCACTGGCAGCCCCGCCCCCAAGATCTGATCATCGCCAGCCCTGCCCTGGAGCCCCCGGGAGGAGCGAGTCCTCCCAGGGACAGGGCGCTGGCCATGCGGGGCAGCCGGGCAGGGGGCCTCTGCCCACAGCTCAGAGTGTGGTCCGAACGAGCCGAGTCTCCCCTCCGGGTCACTGCTGCTTTCTGCACTGAATTATTTTCCACCAGGTATTTTGGGGATAAAACCTAAAGGCTGGTAGGGGGTGAGATTTGGAGGAAAAGCAGTGGTTCTCCCCTGGAAAGAGCCTGGCGCCGACCTAGAGAGAGCCCTGCAGGGACTTTGCTGGGCCCCCGCCAGCAGCTGGAGGGGTCCCAGGTCCTGCACTCACCTTCGCCCAGCTGAGGTCGTGGCCGGGCAGGTGGTAGTGGACCATCCCCTGGTGCTCATCTTCCAGGACGCTGCCTGCACAAAGGACAGGCGTGTTCCTGTGAGGAGGGGGCCGGGGGCCAGGGGAGGGCGGTCCGGCCCCAGGGATCGAGGATGTGGGAGAGGCAGAGCGGCCGGGAGAGGCTCAGGCAGGCCCAGGCAGGCTCGCACCTGGGAAGGTCAGGTCCACAAAGGCCTTGAAGTCCTGCAGCGCCTCCTGCTGCCCTTGGCTCCGGATCTTGGCCTGCAGGGAGTAGCCGCTGCCGAACTTGCTCTTGAGGTGCTGCGGGCTGCCCAGGCACTTGAACTGACCCTGCACCATGATGGCCAGCCGGGTGCACAGGGCCTCGCACTCCTCCATGCTGGGGACAAGGGGGCAGGCCTGAGACAGCGCTGGGGGCGCCGACGCCCGCCCTGAGAGCAAAAGTCTTGTGTGGACAGGAAGGCGCCGACGCCCAGGCCAGGCCGCTCCCGGTTCAGAGCATGGCCTGTGGGCAGAGGCTGGGAGTCTCCTGGTCGGCTCTGGGCACCTCGGGGGCCCACCCTGCCCAGTCCGCCTGGCTCTTCTACGGACGCACAGGGACACCCCGGCTCTACCTGTGGGAGGTGATGACGACGGCCTTGCCAGATTCACGGGCCCGGGCCACGGTGTCCCAGAGCAGGCGCCGGGCCACGGGGTCCATGCCTGTGGACGGCTCATCCAGGAAGATGACTGCAGGCTCTCCGAGGAGGGCGATGCCCGTGCTCAGCTTGCGCTTGTTGCCCCCGCTGGGCACCAGGTGCAGGGCAAGGCCGACAGTTAGCAGGGGCTCCCCAGGCCCCACGACTGCCCCAGGCCCCAGGCCAGGCCCATGGCCCCATGCACAGCAGGAGCACCACTTGTCTACCCTGAAGCGCGGCCTAACGGGAACCGGCAGGGCAGCCCCTGTCACCTGGCACTGGGTCACGCCTGGGTCACGCTACCCAATCCCCACCTGATCCCCGAGTCGTGGGCCGGAGCTCAGGCCACGGCCTGTGTACCCACTCCCCAGTTCTGTGCTAATGGGGACCCCGGCTCCAGCCCGATGGGCAGGGCTCAGCTCGCACCTGTACGTCCTGACCAGCTTGTCGGCGTGCGGCTCCAGGAGCAGGCCTCGCAGCGTGGTCTCCACACAGGCCCCGATGCGGCGCTCGGGGATGCCACGGAGCCGGGCGTACATGACCAGCATCTCCCGGCCAGTCATGTGGTCCAGCAGGGCATCAAACTGGGGGCAGTAGCCAATCCGCTGCCGCACCTGGGGTTAGGACAGGCCCCCGAGGGGTGGGTCAGAAGGAGGACCATGGAGACTCCCACCCTGGTCTCTTCCTGTGAGGCTGGCCCGGAGCTGGGCACGGCCTGGGCGGCTGCCACGGCTGCCATGCGGGCACAACAGTGCAGTGAGCACAGAGGCTCCGGGCCAGCAGAGACGGGCCAGTGAGTGGCCTGGGGCAGCTCTGACCATGACGAGCTGCACTGACCACACAAGGTGATAGCCACGCAGAACTTCACACAGGTGCTGACGACAGGTGGGCCCTCGTCTGCTCACGGGCCCCCTACCAAACATCCGCCACGAGTGGTGGGGCCCGTCTTGGGAGAGGGACAGCAGCTGGTTTCTGGGTGAGTGCCTGTGTCCGGCAGAACCAGGGGCTCCGTGGCCTCTCAGTCGCCACGACCTGCCCTGCCGCGGTCAGGCCTGGTGGGGCCAACACTGCTTGGTGCTGTGGATTCAGAGACGGGATTTCCTTTTCTTCGCCTTCTCTGGGTTCCCAGGCTTCCAGAGTGTGCTTTTAATGGGCCTGGGAGAATTCCCAGCCATTTGCCACCTCATTCTCTCTTCCTCCTGGATCTCAGGTTAGATGTAGTCGGGACCCCTCGGGCTGCCTCCGTGCTTCTAGCCCACATGGTTTTCTGTCTCCTATTTCAGAGTCTGGGCCTGACACCTGCGAAGCCGGCCTGTGGGTTTGTTCCCTGGGAGGCTGTGTTTGTTCCCTGTGGAGTCTCCCCGTGGTGCCCCCACCCTAGGCCTTCAAGTCCGACTCGGGAGGTTCTGTGAGGCCTGGGCTGAGGCCTCCCCCGGGAGGGCCCGACCCGGTCACAGGCGTGCTGCTGTCCCTCTTCCCCTGGGCCACAAGGAACACAGGGACTTTCTGTGCCGTCCCCGGGGAGGGAGCAGGAGTGCTGCCTCTGGTTCAGCCCGATGTGGGGGAAGGGCGGTGGGCCCTGGCCTTTCCTCGGATCCTCCCAGCATGCAGGCCTCTACCCCACCCCCACTCCCTGCCCGAGCCTTTTGGGGTTCTCAGATGTTGGCCCCATTTCTCTCCTCTCATCACCTGCTCAGCTCTGGCCCCGAGCACCATCTCGTGCTGGCTGTGACTGTGTGCTGTGCCCACTCTGAGCCAGAGAGAGCCCCGCTCCTGCCTCGGGGCTCCCGCTCCTGCCTCGTCTGCCCCTCCCCAGCAAGCCCGGCCTGTACCCACCTTCCCGATGTCGGAGCTGATGCTGTGGCCCCCGACGAAGGCGTCCCCCGAAGTGATGGCTTCCTCCCCGGTCAGCATCTTGAACGTGGTGGTTTTCCCGGCCCCGTTGAAACCAAGCAGGCCAAAGCACTCCCCTCTCTGGACGGCGAGGGAGATCTTGTCCACGGCGAGGAGGGGAGTCCGCTGCTCATACACCTGCAAGACGCCCGCAGAAAACCTGCCGTGAGGAGGCCTGGGGGCCCCGGGGTGGGCAGGTGGCCCGGCGGGGTCAGGGCCCGGGCCCTTCACCTTGGACAGCTCCTTGATGATCAGCGGTGCGTCGAGCAGGGGGCCCAGGCTGGGGGCCAGGACTCGGCTCCTCTCGTCAGCCACATCCTGGTCCTCAGGAAGCAGCGCTGTCTGGGCGCACAGTTCTGCCTGGTGGTTCGAGACGGAGACGGCACCACTGAAGCCCGGCACAGGCCCCTCTTCCGAGGGACACAGGGCAGGGGCAGAGGTCCCCCAGGGAGGTCTTGAGGGACTGAGGTCTCCGAGGTGCCCCCCAGCCTCAGGGCCTGCAGGCGGGAAGGGGTGAGGGGCCGCCTGTGCTGATCAGGAAACACGAGCCCCGAGGGTCTCATAGGAGCCATCGACGAGGGGCTTTGTGGAGAGGAGCAGTGTTGTCTCACAGAGGCCGGCCGGCCCCGGGGCTCTGTGCAGCAGAGCAACCTCAACAGGCTTTGTTTGAGGGCGGGAATGGAGACGGAACGGACGTGGGAAACACCGCCTGGGGCCCTGCACCCCTTCTTCTGGGCACTGAGGGGCCCCAGACACCACCTCTGCAGAGAACAAAGTCCCAGGCCCCAGGGCTGATGCTGTGGCACCAGGGTCTGGGCACACAGGGCAGCCCCTGCGGGTGGAGGGAGCCGGGCGCCCTGCCGGGTTCGAGTGCTGACACGGAACTGGGCTTCCTGGCAGTGCTGGGTTGGTGGTGATGAAGGCCCTCGTCTCGCTGACCCAAAGCAGCCCGTGAGGCGTCCTGGGAGCCGCTCACCAGCGTCCACCTCCTCCGGAAGGCACAGAGGGAGTTCCTCAGTCTCCATAGCAGGTTGGTCTCAATGAGGAAGAGCAGGGTGAGGTAGGCGCACCCCGAGGCGGCCATGGAGGTCACAAACCGGCCGACCCCCGGCGCGCTCCACGCGAAGAAGTTCTCCTGGTACACGATGTCTGCGGGCAGCGGGGGAGACGCGCTGAGCTCGCAGCCCAGCACGCGTGGCCCCCGGTCCCCACTGCACACCCTCCTCCCCGAGTGCCGCGCACAAGCCCGGTCACCTCCCATGCTTCCTGGGGATCTGGCTGCAAGAGGTGCCCCTCGCGGCTGGGACGAGCGGCTGACCACGCCTCGTCCACTCACACACGCGCTTTCCAGGGTCGGGTTCGCAGTGAGCAATGGCAAACCCAGTCCCGTGAGTGACGCAGCAGGCGCAGGGCAGGGACTGGGCTTTGTGGGTGGCCACGGGGCTGCCGTCCAACACGCAATGGGGCAGCTCCAGGCACAGAGTGGGGTGTGGTGGCCCCGCAGGGACAGGTCCAAGCCCTAACCCCTGAACCTATGATTGTGACCTTGTCCAGAAGTGGGGTTGCTGGGGATGGAATTGGTTAAGGGTCTTAAGGTGACAGACGTCCTTGTAAGAGAAAGACAGAGGATGAGACACACACGAGGAAGAGGCCGTGTGAGGACAGAGATGAGACTGCAGCGGCGAGGCCTACAGCTCCCTGAAGGTGCAAGGGACAGAAGGCCCCTCCCCAGAGCCTCTGGAGGGGGCACGGCCCTGCCCACACCCTGGTCTTGGCCTCTGGCCTCCGGCCTCCAGACAGGGGGAGGATTTGTTCTCTGGTCAGAGCCTCGGGTCCTGGACGCCAGGACAGGTGGAAAGAGGAGGGCTAGGACGGGCGGGTGGGACAGAGGGCTGGGCGGGACGTGGGGCCCAGTGGCCCTGAGTGCGCAGGGTGGACGCTGCGGCCGGCCGGGGCGGGTCTGGACACTCACTGAACTTCCTGCAGTAGTGAGCGGCGATCTCCGAGGAGGTGCAGTAGCGCTTGGTCTCATAGTTCTCGTAGAAGCTGCTGACCGCCATTCCCAGGCAGTGGTTGGGCAGCACCAGGAACACCCGATCCAGGGTTCTGGAAAGTTCTTCTAGCTTTACCGCTGCGGTGAAGAGAGAGGAGACCAGTCAGCACAGACGGCAGACGGCGGCAGGGAAGCGCTGGTCTCAGGCGTCCCCGTAGGTCGCGGACCTCCACGGAGAGGGCCTTGGCCACACGAGGCCCAGCGAGGCCGCAGCTCCCGGGGTGGCCTTGCAGAAACCGCACGGGGCAGGGAGGCTGCAGGCTGGGGCTGGCCGGGGGTGCTCCCACCTGGGATACGCATGATGGTGACCATGAGGAAGGTGGCGATGCCCGACAGGATGTTGACTATGGTCAGCCTGGCGTAGGCGGTGGCCGCGCCCGAGAACAAGAAGCTCAACAGGTACATGAGGGGGATGATGGCCCAGCCGTAGAGCAGCAGCAGCAGCAGCGTGCCGGCTGCGTGGCCGTCCCACGTGAAGGCGCGCACGTCAAAGGCCCGGAACACCGCCTGCCGCGTGGCACAGATCGGGGAGGGGGACTCAGGCCTCACGCAGTCCAGCAGGCGCCTCCCGGGGGCCAGGGAGGGACTGATGGTCACATTCAAATGCCCTCGGGCCCTGACCAATAAGCTGGCCCCCGAGGTGGCCCTCGTCCCTGGCTGATGCAGTCACTATTAGGATCTAGGGCCCTGCCCACCAGAGCTGGGCAGCGGCTGGGGGTGGGGGTAGAGAGGAAATGGAGGGGCGACTGTCCTCCGAGAACCAGGGGCTGGGCGCTGGCCCAGACTCCCCATCCAGCTCCGGTTCTGTGCACGGGTCCCCAGGGTGACCTCCCCCGGCCGTGGCCTGCGGTGAAGGACCCCACACTCACAAGCAGCAGCAGGCTGGGGACGAGGAAGGAGATGAGGTCCCACAGCAGAGCGGAGAGCCAGTAAGTGGCCACGCGGACTCCGCTCACAAACTGGACGTGCTTGGCCTGGACGGCCCTCTCGCTGACCGCCAGGATGGAGAACGTGCTGGTCAGGAAGGCCATGGCAAAGAGCAGGTTGAGGGCGATGTCAAAGCCCTTCCGGCCCCTGCGGGGGACAGGGCTGCTCAGCGCCAGCGCAGCGCCTCTGGGCAGCAGGGACCACGCCCCTGCCCCCCGCGCTGTGCAGCACACGGGCTGGAGGGAGGAGGGCACTGCAGTCCCGAGGGTCTCTGCCCTTCCCGTCGGCAGGGACAGCTGTGTCCCTCCCCTAGCCCACTCGGTGTGCCAGAGCCACCCGGCCCCAGCCACGCCCGGGGACACCAGCATTTGCCGAGTGTTCCCTGGGGACACTGCATAGTCCCAAGCCAGACCTGCCACTCGGCTCCTGCAGTGACCAAGCCCACTGTGTCCTAGCTTCTGCCTCTGGTTGCCCCCAGCACCTGACCTCTCCACAGATGGTGCTGGGACAATGGAATAATATGTGGCAAAAAAAGAGAAAAAAAGGAACTCTGAACTCATCATGTCGAGAAATGTGTGTACAGGAAGTGTCCCGAGCACGCATGTCCACAGTGGACGGACGCTGCCTGACCCGGGGCTGCTCTGAGGGGTGACAGAAGCGGTCACCACGACAGTGTGACGACGGCTCCCTCTGGACGCACCATCGGCACCTGACCCGGAATTACAAACAGGCGGGTTCCGTGCTGCTAAGGCAAACCAAGACAGCCTTGTGTCTGGTCCACTGTCCCCGGCCAAGCTTGAACCCTTGGGCTGACCCACGGGTCTCCTAGTCTGCGCTACCATCGGGGCAGCACGCCCCCTGCTGGGAACAGAAGGCAGAGCAGTGAGGACATCTGGGAGACGGGTGGAGGCTGCAGGGTGGGGCCCACAGGCGTTTGCCGGCCCCGCCCGCACGTACTCGCTGAACTGGTCCTTGGCAGCCTGCAGGGCGCTCCGGGGCTGGGGGTAGTTGGAGACCACGATGGAGGCGCGGGGGCCACACAGAAGCTGGAACAGGAGGTTGTCGACGACGGCCAGGGCGGTGGCCGGGGAGTGGTAGGCCTGGTTGTTGAACAGCGCGGTGACCACCGTGTGCTCGCCTGCATCTCCAAAGGACGTGGCCACCAGGCACCGCTCGTTAAAGCCGCCCCCCTCCACTGAGGCCCTGAAAATCAGGAACTCCTCCAGGTCACCTGGGGAAGGACAGCACGCTCAGGGGACGCAGGGACCTCACGGCGCTGCTCAGGGGCCTGGCTGTGGGCAGGGCCGAGCGGGCCCCACCAGCTCTTCCTGCTGAGAAGGGCCCACCGTGGTGGCCGCCGGCCCCGAGCAGCCAAAACCGTCAAGCGCATCCTAAGACGTGCTTGATTCCCACCCAGGCTCTATCGTCTTTCAGTCCTGCTGGTCAGGGAGGGGGAGGCAAGAAGCAAAAGCTTCCACCACGTTCTGTTCAACAGAGCACAGCCTGTCCCACGCCTGCGGCGGCTTCCAACCAAGGCCGCCAGGGTCCTGACGGCTCTAGGTTTTCCCACGTCACACGGAGGTGGTTATGACCAGGAAGCACACGGAAAGTAACAAAGACCACGAACTTCCTAGTTTCCGGGAACCAGCACCTGAGGAGGCCTAATCCCAGGGGACAGCTGGCCAGGTCCGGAGCATCTGTGGTTGTTGTTAGGGGCGGGGGCGATGCCAGGGACACCACTAACCTCCTACAGCGCAAGGGGCAGCAGAGCCGCCGTCCAGGAGCCACGGCCTGGCCGCACCCCCGGCCCTCCACCCCGGGCCCTGGGGATGCCCCTTACCCAGCACCTCTCGGGGCTCCTGTCCTTGGGCCTGCAGCATGTCTTTCAAACGCTCCGACAGCTGCTGGTCCAGCCTGGACGTCCCAGGAACAGAGAAGGGCACCACGGTTCGGCCGTACTCGCCCAGGGTCAACCTCAGCAGGGGGTCGTCGAGGATCTCCGAGGAGTAGTTGATGGCCAGCAGGGCCAGGGTGACACAGGTCAGGGGCACAAGGATCTGGGCGGCCAGCATCTTCCACTCCCGCCAGCTGTACGTGGCCTTCTTCAGGAACATGGCCCAGAACTGCTGCCAGTGGAGGGCCAGCTGTAGAGCAGACACACCAGGGAACCAGCGTCTGACCCACCGCCCGGAAGCAGGTGCTGCCCCCAGGGGGCACCTGCAGCCACACCAGGAGCCACAGCGGCTGCTCGAGGGGCCGGGGGGCGGGGGAGGCTCAGGACACCACACAGAGCCGTGACCACACATCTTTGCAGGCCCTGTCACAGCCTGTGGGGAGCAGGTCCACTCTCACTGCTGACCCTGCAGCCTGTGGGCAGGAGGTCCACCCTCTACCTGACCCTGCAGCCTATTGGGAGATCCACCCTCTGCCTGACCCTGCAGCCTATTGGGAGATCCACCCTCTGCCTGGCATAGACGCCCTTGTGGACCCTCCTCCGCCCCTGGGGTGAGGGCAGCCGGCCCCACACAGCGTGCCTACCCCAGTGTTGAGCTTGACCATGCTGGGCTCCTCCTCAATGAGGGCGCCGATGCCGTCCGTGGGGTCCAAGGCGCCACAGAGGTTGCTGTCCACAGCCCAGTCACTGGCCCTCCTCTCGTGCTGGTACTGCAGGGCTGGCAGCTGGACGGCCTGGATGTCCATGCTGGTGTCCACCAGCTTGCCGACCCTGCGACGGACACACGGGGCACTGCTCATGACCCAGCCCCCTGGGGGAGGCAGGAGCCAAGCTGCTCTTCCACCGAGGAGGGGGCGGGGAGGAGGGCAGAGGGCAGAGGCCCTGACATGGAGCCACCGCCCGACTCCCTGTCTTCATCCATTGTGTCCACTCACTTATTCAGCAGGACTTCCTCTGGGCTGGCAGTGTCCACAGCCAGCCAAGCCCATGGGAGGGGGCAGCCAGACGGGGCCCCTGCCCCAGGGAGACCACCCAGACTCAAGCCAGGGCCTTGCGAGGGAGACAGGGGCTCAGGGCTCAATGGCAGCACTGGGGCAGGCTCATCACCGAGCTGGCCCCTGGTGGTAGAAGGTGTACATCTGGGGCACGAGCTGCCAAGGGTTGGGGGAGGCTCGGTGCCCCGGGAGGGACTGGCACCGGGGGAGAGCAGATGGCAAGGCCAGCAGGGGCCTGCCCTCAGTCCATGCTCGAGCCACAGGGAAGCCTGAGAGCCTCCTGGCCCTGGCTCTCAAGGCCAGGGCTTCCCGGGGCTGCCCTGTCGTGCCCCGGTCATCAGTGCCGCCTCCGGCCAGTCTGCTCCAAGGCCACCCCCGCGGCGGTCTTTGCTGGGACCTTGCTCGCCTGTGAGCACCCCGGTGGTCTCCAGGTGGACATGACCGAGTGAGGGGGTGGCTGCTTTATCACCCACAGCGCCGAGAGCGAGAGTGACCCAAGCCCCCAGGACTGACCGCAGGAAGACCTCCTCCATGGTGGTGACGGAGGCCCCGAAGCTGGCGATGCCCAGCTCCTTCTGCCGCTTCTCCAGCTTGGTAAAGAGGCCTTCAAACCTAGGAAGGGGCCCGGAGTGAAGACAGCGTCTCAGGGACCTTCTAGATAATTCCCTGCACGGCATCCCCGCCCTGTAGGTGGACAGCCAGCTCCTTACAATGCCTTTAAAGGAGCAGCCGAGTTCTGGCTCACACACTCCAGTTCCCTTTCCTTGAGAACCATTTCAATTCATAGCAAACATCGAAAATCGGGAGGAAGGGAGGCCCCTGTCCAGTCCGTTTTTCTCGGCAACGTCCTCGGGGCACCGGGGGTGCTCACGTGGAATCACAAAGCCGGCCACAAGAAAGCAGCGATCGTTCGTTTGACCACAGGGTGGAGAAACCACGGCACACGGCACACGGGCAGTGGGGCCCCGCGGAATGAAGCAGGTCTCAGGGCTGAGCTGAGGCAGCCGCTCCCTCCCGTGTCCCGTGTGTGGGACAGTGCACGGGCCTCAGATCTGAGGTCCAGAACACACACACACACACACACACGTGTCGGAGTCCGGCAGCTCTCCTGAGCAGGGCAGCCCTGCGTGTAACCCAGCATCAGGAGGGAGCCACCTGGCTCACAACGTGTTCCTTCCAGCCCTGCCCAGGGGGCCCGGCACACTGCACCCCGCCAGGGAGACTGACCAGGGATGACCGTCCTGGGGCCCCAGGGCTGACAGCCACACCGAAGAGGGGCAGGGAGACTGGGAGCACCGGGCCCTCTCGGCCCACAGCTCCTTCCCACGTCTGTACCTGTGCGTGCTCTCCTTGGGGAGGATAAAGGAGAGCTCGGCCCCGGCGCTGCTCTCCAGGGTGGCGTTGGGGACGTGGTGGCGCACCAGCTGGGACACGCCGGCGGGGTTGCAGTGCGGCTCCTTCACCAGCGTCATGTGATAGCCGGCGCCTGGAACACGTGGCCAGTGTGAGGCTCTGGGCCACTCCCACTCCTCCAGTCCACACTGGGGGCTCGGGGCTCAGGCTGGGCAGGTGCATAGGAAAGAGGCTGGAGAGCCAGGGTTAGCGGAGCCAGAGCGACGTTCTGTGCTGTCCCCGGGTGTGGCCTTCCACATCCTGGCCGGGGAGAGCTCCCTGGACGCTCCAGGCACTCGGGCAGGCTGCTCACGTGGGTCATGCATGTGTGCTGTGAGGTTGACGCTGCTCAACGTGGGCAGGAAGATGCAGGTGTGGTGACACCACACACGCTTCCTGGGCCCCCACCCCACCTCCCCAGCATCTTCTGCGGGAAGTGGGACAGCCTCGTCCACTTCAGAGACAAGGATGCTGGGCCCTGCCAGAGTAAACCTTGGCCAGCTGGGGGGCCTGGGCAGGAAATAGCCAACAACGTTCTTGGGGCTGAGGCGCAGACAGCCCCTTGGCTCCTGAGGCCCGCTCCCCCATTTCTTGTTAATGGAAGAAGCCTTAGTATCTTCACTGTAAGTGGCCCCCCGGACAAGGGGCCCTTCCAGCCTGCTACTGACCACACCGGGGCACCCTCGGTCAAGAGGGCTGTGCGCTGGTCGCAGAGAGGCCAGCAGAAGTGAGGTGGGGCCCCGGGGTGCTCTAAAGGAAGGGAATGTGGGGGCTAGCATACACGACAGCACCACGACGGAGCAGGAAGGGACCCTGAGAAGGAAGGCCTGGGTCCCGATCCGAGTCGCCACCCCCTGGTCCAGGGCCGTGCCGGGAGCCACGCTCACGTGGGAGCTGCCACGTTGGCAAGGGCACTGCTGTTCTCAGTGGCCCTGGCATTGACCCTCAATGAATCGTTTCTGCTCCACTCCCTGCTCGTCCTCACGGCGCCTCCACCTGGGCCTGGGGTCTCCCTACACGGGCCTCGGAGCAGAGAGTCCGAGAAGGGCTCTTCACTGCCCATGTACAGCAGGCCAGTGGCATTGACCCCGTCCTGGGCGGAGGCTGGACCGCCTGCCCACCTCCCACGTTCACCGCATAGCACTGAGCTCATCCTAGGATGGAGGCTACACTGCCCGCCCGCCTCCTGCACTCAATGTAAGGCACTGACCCTGATTGCCCACCCGCCCGCCTCCCGTCCTCACCGTAAGGCACTGGCCCTGTCCTAGGACAGAGGCCGGACCGCCCGCCCGCCTCCCGCGCTCACCGTAAGGCACTGGCCCTGTCCTAGGACAGAGGCCGGACCACCCGCCTGCCACCCGCGCTCACCGTATTTCTGCTTGAGGAACATTGGTGACCCGCAGCACTGCAGCTCCCCCTTGGCCATGATGGCGATGCGGTCCCCCAGCAGGTCGGCCTCGTCCATGAAGTGGGTGGTCAGCAGGATGGTGCGCTCGCTCTTCTGCTGCTGCAGCAGGTCCCAGACAGCCCTCCTGGAGATGGCGTCCATGCCCGAGGTGGGCTCGTCCAGCATCAGCACCTGGTGAGCAGAGGCACGACCCGGGCCCGGCTGGGTTGAGCTCCACGGCCGCCGTCCCCAGGGCTCGCCGTCCCCGGCTTGTGCCCAGTGCCTGCAGATCCCCGGCCTGTGCTGCGTACCTTGGAGCCCGCGATGAGGGCGATGCCGACGGACAGCTTGCGCTTCATCCCCCCGCTCAGGAACCGGCAGCGGGAGTCACGCTTGTCCTCCAGGCTCAGCAGGTGCAGCATCTGCTTGACTTCCTCGGGGCACTTGTGGGGTGACAGGCCTTTCAGCTGAGACCACAGGACCAAGGGGGCGTGAGGCAGGCCTTTCTGGCGGGAGGCTGACCCTGTCCGCCCATAGGCCCCGGCCTGGGAGGAGTCCTCCCTCGGCGCCGCTTTGCTGGAGTCTGCCCGCCCTTAGCCCAGCCCTTCCAGAACAGCTCTTCCTTTTTTAAAATTTTTATTTATTATTATTATTATTATTATTTTATTTTTGACAGACAGAGTGGATGGTGAGAGAGAGAGACAGAGAGAAAGGTCTTCCTTTTGCCGTTGGTTCACCCTCCAATGGCCGCCATGGCCGGCGCACCACGCTGATCTGAAGCCAGGAGTCAGGTGCTTCTCCTGGTCTCCCATGGGGTGCAGGGCCCAAGCACTTGGGCCATCCTCCACTGCACTCCCAGGCCACATCAGAGAGCTGGACTGGAAGAGGAGCAACTGGGACAGAATCCGGCGCCCCGACTGGGACTAGAACCCGGGGTGCTGGCGCTACAAGGCGGAGGATTAGCCTATTGATCCGCGGCGCCGGCCTTAGAACAGCTCTTCCTAAGAGGCCCTGGATGCCTGCCAACACCGGCACCAAACTGGTCCTGCCAGCACCGGCGCCAGCACCTCTGCAGCCCCGCCCGGCGGCTCACCTGGGCGTAGAAGGATAGGTGCTCTGCCACGGTCAGGTTGTCAAACAGGATGTCGTGCTGGGGGCACAGGCCCAGGCTCTTCCGGATCTGAGGCATGTCCTGGGAAATGTCGTGCCCGCTGATGTACGCCTGTCCGCTGGTGGGGGGAAAGAGACCTGGGGCCAAGCAGAAGACCCCGGCCCAGCGTGAGGCTTACCTCACCGGCACCAGGCAGGAGCCCCTGCCACAGCACAGCTCCTTTTGTTGAACCCAAGGCCCTTGCCCACGAGGGACAGGCCTGCTGACCCCGCTGTCCGCCACAGTGGGCTGTGAGGGGCCTGCAGCTGTGAGGCGGGCGGGGGACACAGCCCCGCTCCAGGGCACCCCGGCTGGCCAGGGACAAGAAGCACACACCCAACAGCGGCTCATTCGAGTCGTGTGCGTGTGCCGAGCAAATCGCCTGCACCGAGCCTCGCCCCAGAGCTGAGCCTGTGCCGCCGGGGCAGACAAAGGCCAACCTCAGAGCCAGGGGTGGCAGGCCAGGGCCGGGACATGATCAACAGGGGGCGGACCTGCTCCCGTCTGGTTCCAGTCAGCCTCTGGTTCACAGAGGCTGGAGGGGCGAGGGTCACTGTGTGTCCCCCTGGGCCTGTGGGCTGGGGCTTACTCCTGGTGGCTGGGAGTAGGCGGAGGGGGAGCCGGCCCTCACCTGTGAGCATGGACAGGGTGGTGGTCTTCCCCGCACCGTTGTGTCCCAGCAGGACAGTCACCTGCCCCTCGTACAGGTTCAGGTTCAGATCTCTGACTGCCGCCCTGTCCTTGTTCCCCACGCGGAACACCTGTGGGAAAGGCAGAGGCCGCTCTGGGCTTCCCGTGCCCTTGGGGCTCACTCCACAGCCCTCCTGCACCCTCTGGAAGGCTTGTCCCAGCGTCCCCGGGACTCCAAGCCCAGCGTCGCCCAACCAGAGAGCCTGGGAGTGAAGTTACGGGCAGCAGCTGCTTCTTCCTGCCACTCCCACCTCCCATGCGTCCTACGAGTGCCTCAGTGTCCCTCGGGGGCCAGAGGACCCAGGAGGCCAAGGTGGCCAGCACAGCTAAGCAGAATCAGCATTACTGAGAAGCTGGGAGAGGTACAGCCAGGAAAGTGAGCGCTGGCCCCACACCGGGCACTGCCGAGACATAAGGGCACGTGGGCTCTGCCTGGACAGCAGTCGGAGAGCACCTGCTGGTGGCCCCACAGGGAAGTGGTACCTTGGACAGGTGTTTGATCTTGATGCCGGCCACCAGGGTCTCGGGCTCGGCCTCACAGTGCTCCGTGGGGAGAGCCTTTTCGGGGTCGGCGTCCTCTTCTTTCCCCATGGCTGTCCGCGGGCTCCCACACCAGTACGAGGGCTGAGCGGGGACAGAGGTGTCGTTGTGTGTGTGATGAACAAGGCAACAAGCACACGTCACGGCAAACAAGCACCGGCGTTCGACCACATCCCAGCCCTCCAGGCACCAAGCCCAGCCCTCTCCCTAGTCGACTGCTCCCCGACACTCAGAGCCTCGCTCTTCTGATGTGATGAGTGGACACGAGCGCCACAGGCCTGCTGTGACACAGGGAGAGGCGTGTGTCGGCGGGACGTTAACACAGGGAGAGGCGACTGCACGGTCCAGAACAGGAGCCCCGTCTAGCGCCTCCCCCAGCTGCGTCCTCACCCAAGCTGCGCTGGGACCCTGAAGACCAGCGAGAGGCCAGGGGGCCAAGCCCCCCTCTGCTGTGAGGAAGCCTCTCCCCTCCCCGTCTCCGGCCACCAGGGCGGCAGGGTCAGTGCCAGGGGCTGGAACCCACCACCGACCCCATCCTCGGCCCTTAGGGCAGCCTGGTGCCTACAGAGACCCACTCGACAACACAGCTGTGTGGGCAGGGCGCCGGGAAAGGTGCTCACCGGAGGGCGAGCCCGGAGCGGTGGCGGCTGCTCAGCCGCAGCCCTGGGACACCACGTGTAGTTCAGCCCCCAGTGTCTGGATCGCCACATTCCCCTGGGGTGCAGGGACACAGGTCCCACACGGGACGTGGTTTTCAAATCAGAATGTGTCTTTTGTTACAAAGCACCACTGCATAGCTGCAGGATGTTTCTAAGTGATGAGGAAACAGGTGCTTCCAGCAATCGGCATCCCCGGGTTTGGTGCAATGCAGTAAGATTAATACTTGTCAAATCAAAGAATGAAGAGAGAAGTGACCCTGGGGGACAGCGCCGTGGCACAGTGGGTAAAGCCACCGCCTGCAGTGCCAGCATCCCATATGGATGCCAATTTGAGTCCCGACTGCTCCACTTCCAATCCAGCTCTCTGCTGTGGCCTGGGAAAGCAGTGGAGGATGGCCCAAGTGCTTGGGCCCCTGCACCCACGTGGGAGACCTGGAAGAAGTTCCTGGCTCCTGGCATCAGATTGGCCCAGCTCTGGCCGTTGCGGCCATCTGGGGAGTGAACCAGCAGATGGAAGGACTCCCCCTCCCTGCCGCCGCCTCTCCTTCTTTCTCTGTGTAACTATGCCTTTCAAATAAATAAATAAAATCTTAAAAAAAAAAGTGGCCCTGAGTAACCAGCCCAGGAGAGGATGAGTTAATACGTGGGGCTGCACCCCGAGAGGGAAGACTGGACAGGTGTTATACATGAACTTGATTCCCAAAAAAGGTGTGTGCCTGAATACAAACACACTTACAGAACGGGGCCGGCGTTGTGCAGGCTGGGTTAAGCCGCCCCTGCAACGCTGGCGTCCTGCATGGGCTGCAGGTTTGAGTCCCAGCTGCTCCCTGCTGCTGCTTCGTTTTTCCTTCTAAGATTTATTTTATTTACTTGAAAGGCAGAGTTAGAGGAGGGGACAGAGATATCATCTGCTGGCTCACTCCCCAAATGGCCACAATAACCGGCTGCTCCACTTCCGACCCAGCTCTCTGCTGTGGCCTGGGAAAGCAGTAGAAGATGGCCAGGTCCTTGGGCCCCTGCATCCGCGTGGGAGACCTGGAAGGAGCTCCTGGCTCCCGGCTCTGGTCTGGCCCAGCCCTGACTGTTGCAGCCATTTGGGGAGTGAACCAGAAGCTGGAATATCTCTGTTTCTCCCTCTCTCTCTCTCTCTCTGTCACTCTGCCTTTCAAATAAATAAAATAAATCTTAAAAAAACACATAAAACAGGCCGGCGCCGTGGCTTAACAGGCTAATCCTCCACCTTGTGGCACCAGCACAGCCGGTTCTAGTCCCGGTTGGGGCGCCGGATTCTGTCCTGGTTGCCCCTCTTCCAGGCCAGCTCTCTGCTGTGGCCCGGGAGTGCAGTGGAGGATGGCCCAAGTGCTTGGGCCCTGCACCCCATGGGAGACCAGAAGAAGCACCTGGCTCCTGGCTTCGGATCAGTGAGATGCGCCGGCCGCAGCGGCCATTGGAGGGTGAACCAACGGCAAAAAGGAAGACCTTTCTCTGTCTGTCTCTCTCTCACTACCCACTCTGTCAAATTAAAAAACAAACAAACAAAACACATAAAACAAACATGTTTATGTATGTTTAGATAAAATCCTAAAGCTCTACTTACAGATACTTGTATATGCGTTTAAAGCGTCTAAGATGTATTATTAGGTTTCACAAAAAGCAAGTTTCAACCACGTTTTACCACACAACCCCACTTTGTAAGGCAGGTGCAGCTCAGGCCCCTGGGCCACAGGGCGTGGGGTGCCAGGCGTTAGCAGGGCTCGCCTCCTGGGGTGGGAAGCTCTCGCTACTCCAGCCGCGCGGCCGCTTGCCCAAGAAGCTGCATCGTTATGGCTGGGGGCAGCAGGGCTGCAGGCGTGGGTCCCTTCCGCTCGGCCGCCACGGGGGAAGGGTTCACACCTCTCTCTGAACCCATCCCAAGGTCCTGGGGACACACTGTTCACCGCCCTGGACACCGGGCAGGGTTTTCTCTCCCAGCCCAAGCAGGCATCGTGCTTCAGGGGCTTGGAGGGGGCCCCCACCCCAGTGCTGGGGACCCACCCTGCCGCGGTGAGCGGAGCGACAAGGAGGGCGCGGGCACTCACCATGATGAAGAAGTACCACGGCTGCGGCACGCCGAACTGCCCCGGGAAGACGGCCTCCACGTACCAGGTGACCAGGCCGTAGAGCACGGAGTCCAGCAGCAGCAGCCCCAGCACGTGGCCAAAGCAGAAGTCGTCGTCCACGTTGACCGGACTCAGGAGGTCTCGCCACTGGATGCCCGTGCCTGGAGAGTGCACCAGGAGACCAGCCGACACTGGGCAGGCGGCGAGGGCCCAGGCACCCTGAAGCCCCATGTCACATGCGTGACCCTGCCAGTCTGCGAAGGCGGCAGGACTCTTGCCCGCCCAGCTTTATAACAGGTCTGGCAACTTTCTCCAAGTCGTTAAGACAGCAGCAGTCACAAAACTGTGTTATACAGCCAGCCAAAGCTCGCTACTGACTAGACGGGCTCGGACTGAGCCGATGTCTCTCTCTCTCTCTCTCACACACACGCACACACATATGCTTGCACAGGGCCGGCACTGTGGTGCAGAGGGGTAAAGCCCTAGCCTGCAGCACTGGCGTCCCATATGGGTGCAGGTTTGAATCCCAGCTGCTCCACTTCCAACTCAGCTCCTTGCTAATGTGCCTGGAAAAGCAGCAGAAGACAGCCCAAGTGTCTGGGCCCCTGCACCCACGTGGGAGACCCAGAAGAAGCTCCTGGCTTCAGAGCGGCTCAGCTGTAGCTGGAACAGCCACTTGGGAGTGAAATAATGGATAGAAGACTTCTCTCTCTTTCTCTCATCTCTACCTGTCTCTGTAACTCTTTCAAATAAATAAAACTTAAAAAAACCCACACGCACACAGCATACGTGTGAGGAAACACAAACACGCACACAAGTATCAGCACAGAGGTGCATAAACACACATGCATGTAAACACACACATACACACACATGCACACACGTGTAAAGCGCTAACGGAGTCCACAACATTTCATCTCTCCGTGGTTTGTCAAGGTCACGGTCCCTGTGTGTCCCGAGGTTCAGGCACCTGATGGAACTGGCTGCCTTCCAGCCAGGTCAGCATCCACTTTCAGACCCCGAGAGATCTCTGCTTACGGAAACGCAAACAGAACTTTGAGGGGGGAAGGCCTCCCTTTGGAGATGGTTTTTACAAAGCACCTGCACCCCGGACGATGCTCGTCTGAACTTGGTCACGCGCCCCTGCACACGGGCACACACGCGTTCAGAATCTGCAGTGCTGGAGGCCTCGGTCAGCAGAAGGAAAACTCTAGCTAGACACAGCAACACGGGGAGCTCCCTGCAGACAGCTACAACGGGAGCTGCACCATGCCGGAGTCTCAGGGCACCTCCCAGCCCATGCGTCCAAACCCAAACCCCACCGCAAATAGGTTTGGTGCTGCTCTCGAAGGCCTTATGGGAGTGGGCTCTCTCCTCTGTGCACCTGCTGTGTGGGGACCAGGGTTCTTCCAGGCGCTGTCCTGGGAGCACAGGCTGAGCCTCACCAGACACCGCACCTGCGGGCGCCTTGATCTGGGACTTCCCAGCTCCATACAGCTCTGTTCTTTATAAACTGCCTGGTCTCACCTGTCCTTGTGTGGCAGCAGACGGCCTAAGACACACGGCTGGAGGAGGGGAGAGCGTTCGGCCTATGGAGAACTGCGGACGGGGAAGGGCAGGGAGTGCGGCTCGGCCCTGGGGAGGGGAGGCTGCCCAGGGGGGCGGAGGCCAGCACAGCAAGGGCCCCCTACGCCCACACCATTCTCAGCCTCCTCTTGGAAGCAGAGCAAGGAGAGAGGCCAGGCCCCAGCGGCAGCCTCCTGCCTCTGCAGAGCTTGTCTGGGAGAGGGCTTGGGGAAGCTTGGAAGTGAAATGGGGCCTTGTCCTCCACCTCCGGAGAGCGAGGAGGAGAGGGGCTACACAGGTGCCCTCCCCCACTCATCCAGAAGGCCGGACTCCCTCTGCTCAAACCCAGCGCCCACTGCAGTCAGCCAAGGAGGCGTCCTGTCCGGCCCTCCTGACGTCTTAGCAACCGGGAAATTCTACAAAGGACGAGGAAAACGTGTATTCCTGGTCTCACACTTCTCTCCTGGGCCTCCCCGCCCTCCTTACAGGGCTGCAGGAGGTCCTGGGGAGCAGGGGAGGGGCTGTGGCCTGCCCTGGCTGAGGGCTCTGCATTGACCAAGGCCCTTCAGAGGGCGCAGCGCTGTGGCGCAGAGGGCTAAGCCAAGGTTCGTAACGCCGGTATCCCGTATGAACACCAGTTCAAGTCCCGGCTGCTCCACTTCTGACCCAGCTCCCTGCTAATGTGCCTGGGAAGGCAGTGGAGGATGGCCCAGGTGCTTGGGCCCCTGCACCCACCTGGGAGACCCAGAAGAGGTTCCAGGCTCTTGGTTTCCACTCTGCCATTGGGGAGTGAACCAGAAGATGGAAGATCTCTCTCTCTCTCTCTCTCTCTCTCTCTCTGTCTCTGTCTCTCTCTCTCTCTGTCTCTCTCTCTCTCTCACTGTGTGTCTCCCTTTCTGTAACTATGCCTTTCAAGTTAATAAATTAATTAAAAAAGTCATCAGACACAGTTGCCACCGGGCATCCTGCCCTTTGCCCTCTGAGCCCCAGGCCCCTGGCCCACACCCTGTGGCTTCTGCAGCCTCTGGGACTGCCCCGGACTGCAGCTCCCACTGCTGCTCTGTGTGGCACCCTTGCACCCCCTCAGCCCCAGCAGCCATCTCTGGCCTTGGTCGTCCCCAGTGGCCACCGCCGGCGGCACTTCCCACGAGGGAAAGAGGACAACACTCACCTTTGGCTTCGAATTTGCCTATGAGCTGTGCTCCCATGGCCATGGCCACGTTGGACAGGAGGCAGGAGAGGAGCTTCTGGCTCAGCGTCATCCAGTTGTATCGAGGAGCCACGAAGAAGTAGGGGATGTAGGTGAAGAAGTAGAGGAAGCCGCCTATGGCTGCTGCCATGTTGGCTGCGGGCGAGAGGGGACAGGGGCAGCATAGTGCGTGGGTGTGCACGGTCACAGGGTGCAGGAACCTGGCTCCACAGGAGCCGCCGGCGGGGAGGAGCTGCTGACCCCTGTGTCAGCTGTCCACTTGGGGACAGGAGTCCCAGTACTCAGCCTACTGCCTCCTCTCCCCTGGAGACAGCGCCTGCCTGGGGCTACACCTAGGTCCCACCCTGGGACCCCCACAGCCCAGCTGCCTGCAACATCGCCGCACACCTGTTCCCCATGCTGCCCCACTTCCTGCCTGGTCCACTTGTTCCCTCACTCACTCACCGAGCACCCAGCTCGCACCCTGCACTGAGCCAGGCGCTGAGCCCCTCCCAGCTGCACGTCCGTGTCTGGTGACCGCCTGGGCACAGGGAGAACCCAGACACCACCGAGGGCGGCAGAACTGTGAGACGCGCATACACCTCACCAACTCGAGGGAAACGTGGCCGTTTTGCAGATCTATGTAAATTACAGCAGGTTTATGGTGGCTATTCCTTAAACTGAAAACAACTAGATTTTCTTACATTCATTGCTCTAGAATAAATACAGACAAATATGTCACATAGGAAAAGCCCTTTGGGGCCAGCATTACGGCTCAGCAGTTTAAGCTGCCACCGGTGACGCCGGCATCCCACGTGGGTGGCTCCACTTCTAACGTCCTGGGAGAGCAGCGGAAGACGGCCCAAATGTTTGGGCCCCAGCCACCCCCCTTGGAGACTTAGATGGAGTTCTGGTTCTTGGCTTTGGCCTGGCTAGACCTAGCTGTTGTAGCCACCTGGAGAGTGGACCAGCAAATGAAAGATTCTCTCTCTCTCTCTGTGACTCTGCCTTTAAACAAATAGACCTTAAGAATACAGAGAGAAAAGCACTTTGGTGTCATCAATTTTTAAGGACACAAAGGGTCTTAGGATCAAGGAGCTGAGCCGCAGCGGCTGGACTGAAATCTGTCCCTCCTGCTCCTGTGAGACCGTCCACTGGCAAGGACAAGTCCAGGGGGCGGGCAGCGGGAAGGGTGGAGCCGCCACGGGGGCGGGGGACACACAGCCTGAGAACTGGGCCCTCTGGGGCTGAGACAACGGAGGCTGCTGGGCGTGGCTCTGACTCCCTGGACGGGAGGCTCAGCTGCAGCCCCACCTCTGGGCACGCGGGCACGCTCAGAGGGCTGCAGCCCCACCTCTGGGCACGCGGGCACGCTCAGAGGGCTGCAGCCCCACCTCTGGGCACGCGGGCACGCTCAGAGGGCTGCAGCCCCACCTCTGGGCACGCGGGCACGCTCAGAGGGCTGCAGCCCCACCTCTGGGCACGCAGGCACGCTCAGAGGGCTCCACGGGCATCAGAGTGGGCAAACAAGAAAGACAGAATAAGCCGGCCGTGGGCTTTTCTCTGTGGATGGAGAGACGCTTCCCCCCAAACAGGAAGGGTTTCCCCCAACAAACCAGGTGAAGAAGCAAGACCGGAGGATGTGTGTGAGCCGACCGAGGGTTCACAAAACACCCGCACCCATGCACGCACCAGCTCACAGAGGTAAAGGGCACTAAGGACAACAGAGAGGCTGCAGCCGAGGCCCAAGAGGAGAGCATGCCAGCGATGCCGGCAGCAGGATCCAATGGGCCCTGAGGGAGAGCGGGCAGGAGCCTTCAGATCACAGCACCCGCGCACCCAGGCCAGCGCCAGGCTCCTGCCCACAGGGATGGCCGTTGGCTCAGACGGCGATGGCTGCCTGGCAAACCCACGGTCCGCTCCGGAGGGAGGCAGAATAAAGTCGCCTTTGGGCATACAGAGTCCAAAACACTTGAGCAACCGCTCACTCACTCCATTCAAAGAACCATTCCCCAAGGAACAACAATAGAGTGAGTCAGAGCAGCAGGTGCGCCTGGGATGGCGCACTGCCCGCATTTCCCCCAGGGGTCACACGGACCAGACCACAGTGAGATGCCTGGGTGGTGCTAACGAGGACGCGGTGTGTGGGAAGGTGTGAGTCAGAGCTGGGAGGAAGCAGGACAAGGCAGGCAACTCAGCGGCTCGCACGGACGCCGTGAAGGGGGGGCCCGAGGCGGACGCTGGAGCAGAGGCACTATCTACACCCTCCGAAGCGCGAAGCGCGGGATAAGAGGCACCGCGGGAAACGCCATCAGTCCCCGGAAGACGAAGCAGAGGGAACGGAGCTGGACAGAGGCACCGCTCAGGCAGCACGAGGCCGCCGGACGTCCGAGCTCACTGGGCGGCACAAGGCCACCGGATGTCGAAGCTCACCAGGCAGCACAAGGCCGCTGGACATCAGAGCTCACTGGGTGGCACGAGGCCACCAGACGTCTGAGCTCACTGGGCGGCATGAGGCCACCGGACGTCCGAGCTCACTGGGTGGCACAAGGCCGCCAGACTTCGAAGCTCACCAGGCAGCACGAGGCCGCTGGACATCCGAGCTCACCAGGCAGCACAAGGCCGCTGGACATCAGAGCTCACTGGGTGGCACGAGGCCGCCGGACGTCTGAGCTCACCAGGCAGCACAAGGCCGCTGGACATTGGAGCTCACTGGCAGCACGAGGCCGCCGGACGTCTGAGCTCACTGGGCGGCATGAGGCCGCCGGACGTCCGAGCTCACTGGGTGGCACAAGGCCGCCAGACGTCGAAGCTCACCAGGCAGCACGAGGCCGCTGGACATCGGAGCTCACTGGCAGCACGAGGCCACCGGACGTCCGAGCTCACCGGGCGGCACAAGGCCGCTGGACGTCCGAGCTCACCGGGCGGCACAAGGCCGCTGGACGTCCGAGCTCACCGGGCGGCACAAGGCCACCAGACGTCGAAGCTCACCAGGCAGCACGAGGCCGCCGGACGTCTGAGCTCACCAGGCCCTTCACCCGACCCCGCGCTCCTGCCCGGGCCCGCCCGTGTGCTCTGGCCTCTGGCCTGTTTTCAGCGCCGTCCTGGGCCGTCCTGTGAGGCTCCCTTGCTGGCCTGCCCCATACCCCTGGTGACCTGCGGCACACACCGCCATCCCTGGCTCTCCCACCCACTGCTCTGCCGTAACTCAGTGCCTGGCTCACCTCCACTCAGATGCGGGGACCCCTTCACCTCACACAGCCCAGACAAGCGCCCGGCTTCCCCGAGCCCTGGTCGTCCACGGACTCCGGTCCAGGGCAGCCAGACCACTCACCTTTACTGAAGAAGGTGCTGACCATGAAGCTGAAGGAGATGGAGGAGGTGGCGAAGCAGAGCAGGAAGGCCAGCACCAGGGAGGGGTCACTGTTGGTCAGCACGGCCACGCCCTTCTTCACCTGCAGGGGTAACCTGGCGCTGGCACGGGGCAGACCGGGGTCGGGGGGAGGCCCAAACATCCACAGTCACCAAGGACGCAGCCCAGGGTTCCACAGCGCGCCGGTGCCCTGTGCCGGCACCCCGGCTGCTCCGAGGCCGCAGGCACCACGCTCACCTTGACGCAGAAGAGCAGCGTCATGAAGGAGACCACGACGAGGAGGACGAGGAAGAACATGAGGAACCATGCGCTCCAGTGCAGCCAGCTGTCCAGCCCCAGCATGCGCATGTACTCCTGCGGGGGGCGGGGGGGCTCGCGTCACACCTGCAGCCCCGCGGGCGTCCTCAGTGCCCCGCACACGCGAGTGCAGCTGTGACCTGGACACCCACGCCGTGGCCTGCAGGCAGGAGCCAGGTGGCAGGGCGCTGGGGTCTGCCGGGCGGCTCTCCACTCAGGCAGGGCGTAGGGAATCCCGCCCGGCCCCCTCCCCGTCCTATGCACTGTCAGGGAGGAGTGCAGCTACTGCGCAGACTCGGCCGGTGGGTGACCGCCTGCCCTACCTGATTTACCTGTGGGTCTGTGCTTGTGACAGGCACAGGCTTCCCTGAGCCACGGCACAGCCTGCTCTACGGCCGCCTGTCAGGTTGGTGACGGCGCCCAGCGGACCCGTCCTCCCGTCGGCTTTCCCGGCCTTTTACGCCCTCCGTCGTTACAGACTCGCCCTGAGAAGGCTCTGCCTGGCACTTGGACATTTGCAGAGGAGGAAGCTGGGCGACTCCTGGGTGGCGGCAGGCGCCAAGTTCACCCAGGTGGTCTTTATCGAGCCCGCGTGGCCGCGTGAGCACGCTTCAGGAGGATCCGAGAAAGCGGGACTGAGAGATGTTTGAAATTCATGGCTGGTTTTCCACAAGACGCATCTCCCGCGGATTCTGATGACTCCTCGGGGGACGCCGTGGTGCTCTTCACGGCTTCACTCCCCATTCCCTTACGCCCAAGTTTGCCAACACAGCAGCCCCTGACCCGCACACAGTGTTAGTTATCCTCCCGTTCAGCCGTCACCGTCCAACAGAGCAAAATCAACATCGTGCAGCTTGCACTGTCGGCCAGGGCCTGTCCCTGTGCTGAGCCCTCGCCGCCCCTGGGGCTGAAGGCTCTCGTGACGCACAACACAGCTCCAGGGCCACCCTTCCCTCCTGAGCGCGCCACACAGGAACCGGCACGCTTTCCCAGGGTCTGAAAACCCAGACACGCAGCCTGACTTCAAGGAAGCCCCAAGACCGGCTGGAGCCACAGAGCAGCGGGTGTGGGCGGACGGCGGGGCAGCCTGGAGATCAGGACCGCTCTGTCTCGGGACCTGCGACACAGCCGCGGGCGTCCCGGCGGCACCCCCGCCCCGCGCACGCGGGCTCACCTTCAGCTTCCGCTCCTTCTCCTGCACGACCGCGCGGATGATGGTGAGCGAGGCGTAGGTGAAGCTCAGCAGCAGCAGCAGGGGCAGCTGGTACTGGATGGCCACCAGGAAGGGGTCGGAGATGAAAGGCGGGTACGGGAACCTCTTCACGGTCACCGTGAGCTTCTGCAGGAGCTGCTGGGCAGAGGCGTTGGCGTGGTAGTGCATGATGGCTCTGTCCACGGCGTGCTGCACGGCCAGGAAGCCCTCCCGGACGTACCCTGGGTGTGGAGCAGAGGACAACAGGGGCCGGGAAAGCCACATCTTGGTGCTGCTCACCGGGAGAGCCGCCAGCACCCAACTGTGCAGGGGCATCCCTGGAGGGGCCACAGAGGGACTTTGCCCGATGCCCCCTCTGTGGACCCTGGGGCGCCTTGCACTGCCCAGTGGTCCCATGGGAGAAGGGGGGGGGACACATCCCACACCCACAGCAACTGAGAGGGTGACCCCTAGCAGTCTGGGAGCTGCAAGAAGAAAGTCGGCAAGGCAGGCGGAGGTGGAGGGCGGCGCTCTGAAAGGCACCTCCGAGGGGCGGGGGTGGAGCAGTGTCCCCAGGATCGCCATGCCCATGACAGCTGAGAACAGTGGGCACTGCTGAGTCCTGGGGGTCGGAGCCCCGCAGGGGCCTCACTGAGCTACAGAGCTTGCAGGCAGCATCCCCGGGGTCCCGCCCCTGTGGCCTCATGTCTGCCCTCTTCTACCCCTTGCTTGCTTTCAAGGGCCCCGTGATGAGGCTGGGCCTACAGGGGCAGCTGGCGACCACCCTGCCGTCCTGAGCTGCCACACCACCCGGCAGGCACAGGTGCCAGGCCCGAGGCTGTGGACCACGCTGGTGGGGGGGCTGCGGCTGTGCCGGCCGACAAGGCTTGTGCGCTCTGTAACGTCCCTGCGCTTGCTCCTTCCGACTCCCCAGAGTGCTCTGTAATACAACTCTCAGGAGGAAAAAGGCCCGGGGCGGGGAAGGGGGAGCAGGGGCAAAGTCGTCCAGTGGGCATGAGGTCCTGGAGAGACCCATCAGGAGAAGGCCTGAGGGCCCCAGGCCTGGGGCTCGGGACAGAGAGGGGACTCAGGCCACAGGAGCGGGTGGCATGGCACCCTCGGTTACACAGTGCAGTGACTCTCAGAACACCTGGAGTCCTGGGCTCCAGCCTCCCAAAGAGCGAAGGCCCAGCCACCCACGCACGGCCAGTGTGGGGCTGCCATGTGCGCACTTCCGCTGTCCCCTTGGCTCAGCCTTCTCATGGCTGCAGTCAGAGCAGGCGCTCAATGAGCGTCGCCTGCTGCGCGCTGAGGCCAGGGCTGGATGGGGGTGAATTATCGCCGCCAGCTGCTCTACCGCCTTGGACAGATGGGGACACAGAGGCCTGGGGAGTCGCCACACAGCTGAGCTCGGGCCCTGTCCTACAAGCAGCCTGGCTGCCACGTGATCGCACAGTTCTCTCGGGAGGTGGCAGGGGTGCGGCCTTGCAGCCTTCGTCCTCCTGGCTGGTGGCTGCCCGGCACCAGCCATCACCTGCGATCGGTCTTCCTCCCCATGCTGTGTCTGTGGTCATAAATAAACCACAGAGAACAGCCCTGGGCGCTGAATTCTCATCAGGGCATTAATGGGTCCAAGACGTGAACATCTTGGGGGCAGTGGGGGGCAAAACGGGCCTGGGGTGGAACAGGTGGCTGCAGGGTACCAGAGACCCCATCACAAGACGTCTGCCCGCCTCCGTCACCTGCCACAAGGTCTCCCCTTGCTCCAAGATCCAGGTTGGGGCTTCCTCTCTTCTGGAAGATTTTGAGCTTGCTCTGAAATCTGCCAGCCTTTACCCTGGGGATGTGTTCCGATGTGTTCCGAGCTTTGGAAGTTATCCCTGACTAACGGGAGGGGGATGAGGAGCCCCCAGCCAGCCCGGGGCTCAGGAGCCAGCGTCTGCTGCTGCAGCCACAAGTGGCCCAAGGGACAGCTGCACACGGTCCGTTCTGAGCCCTGGGTTTGGGGACCTGTCTGGGGCCTTCTGGGGTGCCTCAGACCTCACACCCTTCCTGCCCTCATCAGGGTCTGAAGTCTTGCTGTGGGACGTCAGCCCGAGGACAGACCCTGACGGCTCTGAACAGCGCCCTCAGACGCTGCTCCACGGAAGGACGTTCGCGCATCCTCCACTGAAACCTCTCACGGACCCTGCTGCCTGCCGGACGGGCTCTCCAGACAAGTGGAATGGCCAGCTCAGAACGCCCTGAACCCCGGACCAGGGCCTGCAGCTGGCCACGGCCCAGGGGCTGCTTCTCGCGCCGGGTCCTCGTCACTTCCCGGCTCTCCCTGGCTGGGTTCCAAGACACACCGCGCTTCAGAGGAGGCAAGCACACCAAGTGCCTGCCAAGGCCAGGCAGTGCAGGCCGCGGTCAGAACTGCCGGGGTGCCGGAGCAGCCCAGAGTCAGCTCGCAGTCAAGTCGCACTCAGCGGGTTGAACCACGGGTCAGACACATGAGGACTGCCGAGCTTAAAAAGCCCCTGAAACTGTACACAGAGGTGGCCAGGGGGAGAGGGAGATGCAAACCAGGCCCAAAGATCGAGCGCCAGCCAAAGCAGCCAGCGTCTCACGGAGGACGGGGGACACAGCCCGGGCTGTTTTCAGTTATCTGAGATCCTAGGAGCCAATCTTGATGCTCCTCCCTCCTCCTCCAGGCAGCAAGGCAGGTGCTCCCGCACAGAAATGCGAGAGCCGCGCCCCTCGGGCAGCCCCAGCGCTTCTCACCGGGCTCTCCGCCATCGGGCGACGCAGGCTCCCTCGGTCCCGGGTTCGGGAACAGTGGGAAGAGGGAGTTGGTGTGCCAGCCCTCGGTGTCTCTCAGGAGGAAGGCGCCTGACTGGGTCCACATGTAGTTTCTCCGCGTGTAACTGAACCGCAGGTGGTATTTCACCTGCAGAGACAGACAGACGACCTCGTGTTCTGAGCTCCAGACTGAGGAGCAGACGCCTGCTGAAACGAGGGAGAATTTGGGGCGGGGGGGGCATCACCGCAGCTGTCACACCTTGAACTCGCCGCCCCCGAAAACACCGCAGGTCCCAGGTGCCCGGAATGCGGGGGTGGGGGAAGTCCTCGGGGCACTTCTGGGACACCTGACAACGTGCCCTCACGGGGGACGCGTGGCTGATGGCCCCTGCTCAGGATCACTGGGGCCCCGCACCACCCGAGATGGGGTTGACAGCTTTGCAATCTCAATGCTGCCAGGCTGGCACACACACACAAAGTTCTTTCCTTTTTCTTTCTCCTCTGGATCAGGCTGACGTCCCCAGTACCAGTTTCCTGTCTTTCCTACTCAAGTCTACCCAGAGGCCTGGAAACAGCAAAACCTTTTATAAACGAGGGACCCAAAAGGGGTGGAAAGGCAGTGTGTACAGGCGGATAGATTTTCTAGATTGTTCTGAACCGGGCTGAACGTCATCTGGCCCCCTTTAGCAGGGATCAAGGTGGCACTGTGGGACCCAGAGGACTGTCTCACGTTTACTCCCATGCACACAGAGGTGCCTGGACAGAGTGGACCGGCCCCCGGGGAGGGGGCTGAGGCCCCGGTACCTGGACAGGGTGGACCGGCCCCCGGGGAGGGGGCTGAGGCCCCGGTGCCTGGACAGGGTGGACCGGTCCCTGGGGAGGGGGCTGAGGCCCCGGTGCCTGGACAGGGTGGACCGGCCCCCGGGGAGGGGGCTGAGGCCCCGGAGCCTGGACAGGGTGGACCGGCCCCCGGGGAGGGACTGAGGGCTTGATGACCCCGAGTGACAACTTCAGCACAGGGCGGGGTGCAGCGCGAGTCTCACCGCCAGGGGCAGGGGGTCCGTGCTGTGGCTGAATTCGTGCTCGAACACCACGGCGGCCAGCACGTTGGAGGAGCGGTTGTCGTACCTGATGTAGTCCTCGAAGTGCTTCTCGGAGGGAAAGCCGCGGACTGCGGAGAGAGCGTGGGAGCCAGCTGCCCGCCTGTCCCATCCGCGTGAGGGGCCTGGGAGCTTCAGGTCTTCTGCAGACGGAAACTAGATCTCCTAGGGCTTCGGGAGCCTTCCCTACGACTTGAGCCTCCATCTCTGGCACAGCAGGCGACCCCCGAACCCTCACCCTTCTTCAAAGCCGACAGCCGGGGCCACGTCCAGAAAAGGGGGCTCGCTGCGCGCTCGGCTGCGCTTGCCCCCGCGGCTACACTGCTTCCTTTGGCTGGGATCTGCTCAGGAATCCTTGGGGATTCCCGTCTCCGCTGCTGTCATCGGCCGCACCCCAGAACCAGACACTGCTTCCCTGGTCCCCAACAGCTCTGGGCACATGGCTGGCCAGGCCTCAACCCGTCGTAACTGAGTTGGACAGAGAGGCGCCCGGGGGGCCACGGTGACGGCCGGGAGAGGAGTTGCTGGGCACAGCGGCTGCGGGAACCCCTGTGCCCCGGTCTCACCTTTCATGTTGATCACCAGCGCCCTCCTGGCCCACTCGGTGATGGCCCTGGCAGCGTCACTGTGGGAAGGGACGTAAGCGAGCTCCCAGGCGTCCCCTGGTGGCGGGAAGTTGAAGAACAAGGGCAGCTCCTGGATGGACTGGCCCGGGTAGACGGTGGCGTTGGGCACGTTTTCCGACTGGATCTTCAAGCGAAGCCAGATCAGGATCCCGGAAAACAGCAAGGGCAGGAAGAGTTCCAGGGCGGTCACCAGAACCTTCCGCTTCTGGAAGGGAAAGGCAGCCCCGCTGACGGAGCAGTCCTGCCCTGCGTGTGCCCCCGCCCAGCGCCCTCCTGGGGCCACACCCACCTGCAGAGTGTAGTTCTTCCAGAGCAACAGTGCCAGCTGCCGGAGCGCGGCCATCTTCGCCAGCAGGGGACGGCGGCCCTGCAGCCAAGGACAGACAGTGTGGGCACGCGACCGAAGCACCGTGTCTGCGTTAGGGAAGAGCCACGGGCCGTCTTCCTGCACCGTTCTCACCTCCTCTTGAGACACCTGAGCGCTGGCCGCCCCCCTATCCTGTGTGGTCCAACAAAAACCATGTGCCTGTCTGGAGGCTTCTCTGCTCCCTATCGAATGAGAAGTCCACCGCACACCGTGACCGCTGAGGTGGACTTGTCCTCTGACCCACACTCTGCAGGCACCGTCTGTGGTCACTAGGAATTCTCTATTAGCAAATGCTCCAGCCTGTGGGAGTCCCGTCTGACCACTCCATCCTCCACTGAGAGACCCCCGGGGAACAAGACCCGCCGGGGAGTCCCAGCTGTGGCGATAGCTAAGACTTGAGAGGGCTGTGGGGGAGATGGACGCACAGGCCTGGAACGGGGGACCAGGAGCGGGCGGAGGACTGGTCACCTTGTCCTGCTGGCGTCTGAGGACAGGCGCTCCGGCCACCGTTACCAGCATGGTGCCGGCACAGGACTAAGCCACGCTTGCAGATCTACGTGACGTGTGAATGTAACGTTTAAATTTGGAGGAGAAAGCTGCTGAGAGATGACGACCAACCACAAGTGACGGCAGAATTAAGATTTACAAAGGCGTCCTCCACTGGTAAACCCACAGCACCAAATTTAGAGCACTTAACCAGGGGTTCACCAGATGCTAACCTGCGAGAGAAGGAGGTGGTCCGAACTAGCTCAGGGAGAGCCCCCAGCGCCCAGGAAACCAAAGGAGGCGGCTCCATCGGCTCAGGGCATACAGACAGAGCTGTGCAGCCTGAGGGGGGGGGGCAGGGGTGAGGGCAGGGACCCTGGACAACTCCTGGGCGCCACAGGAAGGCTGAGCCCCTCCCCACTCAGTGTCCTCACGTGGAGAAAGGCCCTGGGGAGTGGAGGGTTTCAGGTTCGGGTCATCCATGGCAAACCCTGACCAAAAGCCACCCTCGGTTAGACACAGGGCACACAGCACGCAGAGGGCGGCCCCAGAGCTCGGGGCAGAGCGATCTCCTTCCTGCTGGCTCCCGCCGGCGAGCATCACTGCTCTCGGGGTGGGCGGTCAGCCTCGCAGGTGAGGCGCCACGGAGGCGGCCGCTGTCCCCCATGCCCACGTCCCCCTGAGAGACCCCTGTCCCACCCCTCTGCCAGTGCAGAGCCGGGGACAGCAGTGAGGGCTCACTGAGCTCCCAGAGCTCGTGGGCAGGTGGGGATGGGCCAGCGGACAGCAGCTCCCTCTCTGTCTCTCCACCTCTCAAATAGGTACTTTTTACAAAAGACGCAGCTGGGGCCGGCGCTGTGGCATAGGGGGTAAAGCCACCTCCTGCAGTGCCGGCATCCCATATGGGTGCCAGTTCGAGTCCCGGCTGCTCCACTTCCGATCTAGCTCCCTGCTATGGCCTGGGAAAGCAGTGGAAGATGGTCCAAGTCCTTGGGCCCCTGCACCCGCGTGGGAGACCCGGAAGAAGCTCCTGGCTCCTGGCTTCGGATTGGTGCAGCTCCGGCTGTTGTGGCCATCTGGGGAGTGAACCAGTGGATGGAAGACCTCTCTCTCTCTCTCTCTCTCTGCGCCTCCTTCTCTCTCTAACTCTGACTTACAAATAAAGAAATGTCTTTAAAAAAAAAAAAAAAAAAAGATGCAGGCCAGCGCCGTGGCTCACCAGGCTAATCCTCTGCCTGCAGTGCCGGCACACCGGGTTCTAGTCCCAGCTGGGGAGCTGGTTCTGTCCCGGTTGCTCCTCTTCCAGGCCAGCTCTCTGCTGTGGCCTGGGAGTACAGTGGAGGATGGCCCAAGTGCTTGGGCCCTGCACCCCATGGGAGACCAGGAGAAGCACCTGGCTCCTGGCTTTGGATTGGCACAGCGCGCCGGCCTTAGCAGCCATTTGGGGGGTGAACCAACGGAAGGAAGCCCTTTCTCTCTGTCTCTCTGTCTCTCTTATTAACTCTGCCTGTAAAAAAAAAAAAAAAGATGCAGCTGTCGATGTGTCTCTGACTACTTAAACACGGATGCTTTAAGCAGCAGCCAGTGAACGTCGGTAGAAGACACAACTGCAAGGAATTATTTCAGATTAATTTAAGATGACTTTTAATGAACCACATGGTCAAAATGTGAGGCCCTGGAGGCTAACACAGTAGGCAGTGACGAGTGGCAGCTTAATAAACCATCCCACTTCTAGGACTGACGCGGGGAGAGACTGCCGTTGAGCAGGCCCGTGGCTCGTGAACGGCTTCTAGGGGTGCTTCAGGCAAAGAGGGGGAGGGGGCCCTGCCTGCAGGTGGGACCGGCCATGCCCAACAAGGCCATCCAGATGGGCAGCTGGTGTGGCCAAGGTGAGCGTCCTGCCTCCACCAGGGAGGACCAGAAAGAAGCCTCTGGTCAGAGAAGCCGGGCCGAGAAAGGAAACGTCCCGGTGCTGAATCCTGTCCCCCCCAGGCCCAGGCAGGGAGGGAAGGGCACAAGTCGCGCAGTCCAGAACTGACCTGAATCTTGGAGAGGCTCGGACCGTGGGTCTCCCTGCAGGGCTACGGCAGCACTGTCTGGAAGGCGGTGGCCCTGTGCAGAGGGCTCCGGGGCGGGGCCGGCGAGCCTCTCGAGTGTGGCAGGGTGGCCCAGGGGTGTGGGAGAGCGGAGGCCTCCAGGGACATCAGGAGGGGCGGGAGCCTCCCCGGCATGACTGTCCGTCACCTTTGGGCAGATGGAGGGCACGCTCATGCTATTTGCAAAATGTTCACGAGGCATCTCTCCCCTTGCAAGCATGCTGGCTAACCCCGGGGAAGACTGAAGCAGAGACGCGGTCGGGACGCAGGTGCCTCCATGGTAGCTCTCGGGTGCCGCCCGGCGCATGGCCACGGAAGCAGCACGCTTCCACAGCCTCCGCACTCGGCCCCGGCCTCTGCCATCAACCCGCTTTGCCAGACGAAGAAACCAAGAGGAAGTTCTGTGGCCCGAGGAGACAGGACAGGGACGCTGCAGGGCCAGGATCTGAACCTCGGCCCATTGTATACGTCGAGTGTGTGTTCTTAACCACCGCGCCCCACATCCTGCAGAGCCTACAAAAGGGACTGTCTTTGTAAAAATCTTACACACGGCTCCCCGAACATCAGAAACCGACAGGAGACACGCAGCCCGCGAGCTGCACTGCCGCACCGGCGTCTCGCCGGCCTGCTGCCTCGTGTGTGTGGCGCTTCAACTAAGTCTCACTGACCTCTACTTGGGTCTGCTGTCTGAGTGAAAGAAGCTGAAAAGAGGAAACCCCAGAATTACAAAATCTGGAAAGCTCTCTGGTTATGAAAGCAATGTACACGGGAGAAGGAAGTCAACGCTTCTGCAAACACTCCACACGGGCAGCAGGGTCCCTGGAAGTGGGGCTGGCCGCGATCCAGGCCTGGCCGCTACTCTAAGGCAAACAGGCTTGACTCTGGCCGCTGGTGGAGCCGCCCGCCCCACTAGAGCGCCTTCGAGAACTTCCCTCTGAAGAGGGGTCACTTCAGGCCTCCCAGGGACACGGTCGGGAAGGGGAAAGCCAATCACCGCTCCCCCCCACCCCCCGAAAGCCCTATTTGCTTACTGTTGAGAAATTAAACATTACTCAAGCCCTCGAGTATCTCATCGCTAGTTTTCAGGTGAGCAATTGGCCGGGCGCAGAGCTACTGCAAACTTGGGGCTCTAATCTCTGAGAATGCTCTGGATGGCTCGCCAGGATTCCTCCAAAAACAGTTCTTCCTGTAACTGCCATTGGCTTAAGAGCCACTGGTCGTGCCAGTCTGTGGGCACCTGGTCTTCAGGGGCCACGGCTTGGCAGCCCGCTGGAGAAATGCCAAACACCTCCACCTCTGTGTGTGTGTTTTCTCCTCCATTGTGGGCTTGAATTTGACATCTAATTTCTATGTGCCCATTCAATTAAAAATATTTAATATTTATCTTCTTTTATTTGAAAGGTAGAGAGAGAGAGAGAGAGAGAATGAATCTTCTATCTGCTGGTTTTCTTCCCAAATGCCTCCAACAGTCAGGGCTGGGTGAGGACGAAGCCAGGAACCCAGAACTCCATCGGGTTCTCTCCGAAGGGTGGCAGGCACCCAAGTGCCTGAGCCGTCACCTGCTGCCTCCAAGGATGCACATTCGCGGGAAGCTGGAATCAGGCCTGAGCTGGGACTCAAACCCAGGCACCGACGTGGGACAGGGGCGTCTCAGCGGCATCTCAGCTGCCGTGCCTAGAGCCCACCCCTCTATGTACTCATCCACTCGAAGGTATTGTCTCCGTACGTGTGGAGCAGCGTGGTGGTAATGCTTCACACAGGTCACTGCCGAGTGGCCTGGAGACCAGTGAGAAGTGGACGGGGTCCCTGTACAAGGCACAAGGCTGTCCCACCACGGCACGCGTCCTTGCTGCGTTCTGAGCTCAGGTGTGCCCCCCTCCACAGATGCAAGGCTCAGAGGACGGTATGCGGAAAGAGGGGGCCTCAACAGAGCCCCAAACAGACGACCCAGTGCCACACAGAGACCGCCAACCACACTCTGCTCATGCTGCCAAAGGCGTGAAACACGCGCCCTGGCAGGTGGCGCATCTTCAGCCAGGAAGGCATCTTAACATCTGCTGGTGGTGGCCATGGACTCTGCGGGTACACGACACAGAAGACATGCGTTCAACAAGCGTCTCCCTTGTGCTTGCTGTGTGACCGGCACCGGCTACAGACGTGGGGATGAAAACGTAGCATTCTCAGCCCAGAGTGTGTGGCCTGCAAGTGTACCTGCTGAGACCGGAGCTAAGTATCACAGGAGACTGGAGAGGACAGGGACCAACTCTGGGCGCCCGTGCAGCAGTGACACACAGGGTTGGCCCTGGAAGGCTCGGCGAGGAGGGGACACAGGGTGCTGGCCACGAGCAGCTCAGTAGTCGGGCTGGGGAGGGGAACAGTGACTTGTGCCGTGCGGCTGGAACTTCCACACAGAGGTGGCAGCAGGGAGTGAGCCAGAAAGAGTGGACCCAGGCCCACCTGGCCAAGGCCTCAGGTGCAGACCCAAGCCCACCTGGCCAAGGCCTCAGGTGCTGTACTGAGAAGGGGGCTGGATGCGTCCCAGGTGTGGCCAACACGTGATCTCTGGGCAGGTGGGCAGGGTGCAGGCAGTAAAACTCTGTTTTCTTTAAAAATGGGAAAAAATGACTAACATTTGGCACAGCACACGGTGGACCCTGGTGCTTTTGCTGGTCTGTGCGTCTGGCTGCAGCATCCCAGTGGGAGGTCCCCGTCTACACGTTTCCTTGAAGCGGCTCACACAGTGGTAGAGCTTACACGCCACAGGGTATCACGGCTGTAGTCAGTTAAAAAACAGTTGGGGGGGTGGGAGGCTGGCGCTATGGCACAGCAGCTTAAATCCCTGGTCTGCAGTGCTGGCATCCTACATGGGTGCTGGTTCGAGTCCCAGCTGTTCCACTTCTGATCCAGCTCTCTGCTATGGCCTAGGAGAGCAGTGGAAGATGGCCCAAGTCCTTGGGCCCCTGCACCCATATGGGGGACCCAGAAGACACTCCTGGCTCCTGATAGGTGCAGCTCCAGCTGTTGTGGCCATCTGGGGAGTGAACCAGCAGATGGAAGACCTCTCTGTAACTCTGCCTTTCAAATAAATAAATCTTAAACAACAACAACAACAACAGGCCAGTGCCGTGGCTCACTAGACTAATCCTCCGCCTGCGGCGCCAGCACCCCGGGTTCTAGTCCCGGTTGCCCCTCTTCCTGTCCAGCTCTCTGCTGTGGCCCGGAAAGGCAGTGGAGGATGGCCCAAGTCCTTGGGCCCTGCACCCGCATGGGAGACCAGGAGGAAGCACCTGGCTCCTGGCTTCGGATTGGCGCAACACGCTGGCCGCGGTAGCCATTTGGGGGGTGAACCAACGGAAGGAAGACCTTTTTCTCTGTCTCTCTCTCTGTCTAACTCTGCCTGTCAAAAAACAAAAAACAAAAAAACAACAGTACAGGGTGGGCATTTGGCCTAGGGTTTAAGCTACTGGTTGGGAAACCTGCAGCTGGTACTGGCGTACTTGGGTTCAAGTCCCGGCTCCACCACTAATTCCAGTGTCCTGCTGAATGCATTCCAGGAGCCACTAGATGGTGGCCCGAGTTCGCTCCCTGCCACCCCCTGGATGGCAGACCTGGATTCCGTCCCTGTCTCATGGCATCGGCCTGGCCCAGCAGTGCTGCTGTGGGCCTCTGAGGAGTCAGCTAGTGGATGCAAGCTCTCTCCCCCGTCTTCTGCCTTTCAAATAAAGGTTTTAAAAAATAAAAAAAAGTTTACAAAAAGCAGGGGTACTTGACCACAAGGCTTTGTTTCAGACAAGCAGGTCTGCAGGCCAGCTCTTGTACCGGTGACACGCTGGGGGTTAATTCACGTTGACTTCTCGATGCCCTTTGAAAGGCCCACAGGTTCACGACACATCAAGACAGCGGCATGACTATGACTCACGTGTAACATACGTGGAGGTGCACAGAGACAAGTCCCAGGTCGACTTGCTCGCTCAGCCACCCCTGTGTGGCTGAGCAGGGACAAATCCCAGCTGCAGTGGCCGCCCCAGAGCCTGGGGGCAGGCCCAGGTGGGGACCGAGCTCGAGGGTCCCTGGCTCTATCCACGGCTGGAGGCGCTGTCTCCCCAGAATCCCTGGCTCTGAGTTTACTATGATGCCTATGGCAGAGGCTGGAACGGCCTAAGCCAAGGGGGGCCGTTGGGAGAGTTCCACGAAACGTGGGCTGCTGTCCACCGTCCTGATCTTTGCGGCGGCCTCAGCCCCACCCCTGCCCTGCAGGCTGCGGAGCTTCTTCAGGTGCAGGGAATGAGGTAACGAGGCAATCGGCGTCCCTGGGGAGGTTACCATGGCTCTTCGGTATCCAGCAAGGCCTCACTACAGGCTCCCGGGAAGCAGTCCGTCAGTCTGTGGATGCCAAGCCTCCCCAGATACACAAATGCCTCTGGGCCACTCAGGGGAGGGGGCACTGGCAGCACGGACGGGGGCTTCCAGGCCTCTCTCTCTCCCACAAGGTGTGGACCTGCAGTGTTCCTGCCAGCCTGGACTGCCCCCGCCCCCCCCCCCCCGTCACTTCCCAGCCCACTCCCAACGCCACGCCCTGGGCACTGCTTCTGCTGCTCAATTCGCCGCCTGATCCCCTATCAGAGGGCCTGGATTGGAGCCCTGGCTCCACCTCTGATCCAGTTTGCTCCCAGAGTGCACCCTGGGACACACAGACGACAGCTCAAGTCCTTGGGTCCCTGCTGCCCATGTGGGAGACCCAGATGGAGTTCCAGGCTCCTGGAACTTGGGCTCCACAGCCTGGCCCCGCCGTGGCTGTTGTGGGCGTTCGGGGAGTGAACCAGCAGATGGAAGATTTCTTTCTTGTTTTTAAGATTGATTCATCTGTTTGAAAGTCAGAATTATAGAGGAAAGAAACAAGGTCTTCCAACCTCTGGTTCACTCCCCAAATGGCCTCAACAGCCAGGGCTGGGCCAAACTGAAGCCAGCAGCCGGGTCTCCCACGTGGGTGCCAGAGGCCCAAACACACGGGTCATCTTCCACTGCTTTTCCCAGGCCCTTAGCAGGGAGCTGGATTGGAAGTGGAGCAGCCAGGACAGGAACCGGTGCCCATATGGGATACTGGCACTGCAGGTGGCGGCTTTACCTGCTGCGCCACAACACTGACCTCTGGAAGATTTCTCTCTTTCTCTCTCTGCCTTTCAAATAAAATGGAAATGGATCAATAAAAACTAAGAAAACAACAACTAAAGTCTGAGGTCCCTGGAGATTCTGGGCTCTGGGGTGGATACAGGAACGTTTCCCCAGGTGAGTCTAACATCCAGCCCGGGGGGGGGGGGGGGGCTTGTGCTGTCGCTGAAGCTCTGCCCCCCAGCCCCACACCTGTGGCCACCGCAGCTACTTTGCTGGACGAGCTGCGGCACTGGTCTCATTCGACATCACAGTTCCTTCTGAACGGACCGTCCCTTCCACTCCGTCCGGAGGCTCCCAGGGCAAGGACCCCGTCCGCCGAGAGGCCGTCGGAGAGGGGGCAGGCTCCCGGTTAGAGGAGGCCTCAGCTCCGCAGAGCAGGCCCTGGTCATCCTGGGAAGCAGGGCTGCTGGGGCAAAGGCCAGCCCAGGAGTCGGCCCAGGCCTCTGCATCTTGCCGGGTCAGAACAGGCTCCCCGGGGCTGCCTGGCACACGCGCCACCGGAGGCCAAAGTCTCTCAAGAAACAACAGGAGCTGCCCTAAGGCTGTCTCAGCATGGCGGACGGAGCAACCGGTGTCCTGTGTCAGAGTAACCAAGCGTGCAACTGAAAAGAATTCTCGAATACATTTTTTAAAAAGTGGGGCGAGGGGCAATCTCCCGGCACTTTTACCTGTTCCCCCCTTTCTCCCACACTTCCGCGAGGCAAACTTTCTAAAACGGTCGGCGTCCTCCCAAGTGTGCAGGAGGCAGGAGCAAAACTTTATTCAGACGCTACGGGTGCTCAGGAGGACCCAGAGGAAGGTGACCCCCGCGCCACGCCCGGGTCTGCACCCGGCCCCGTGACTCACTGCGCGAGCATTTCCCTGCGCCTGTCTCGCGTGGAGAGCCGACCCACAGGCCAGGAGGCACAGAGCAGCCCCCGGAGGCGACAGCTTTCCCTGTGTCACTCCCCAGGAGGCGCAGAGGGCCGCGCCCCACACAACGCACACCGTGCACCTGCCGGAGCCCCTCGCCCAAACCGCCCTGCCCTCTGGGGCTTGGGGCCGGCCGGGAAGAGAGCCCCAGCCGCAGGCGCACGCATCCCGCCCGCGCCGGGGGCTCCGCTCCCGTGCCCACCCCAGGGAGGGTGGCGGACACTCACGCCACCCAGGCTGGACGTCGGGAATGCGGCGGGCGGGCGCAGGGCGGGGTGCGGCTCTTCCCCGCCGCTGCGGGAACCCGCGCCGAGACGAGCGGGGCGTCCCCGCGGCCCTGCCTCGCCCCAGCCGGGGACGCGGGCGCCATGCCAGCCCCGGGCGCGCAGAGGCCCGCGCCCTTCTGCGACGGCGCCTTCGTCCACCTCCCGGCTCCGCACAAAGGGCTCCGCGGGCACCAAGTTTCTGCGGCGGCGCCCGCAGGGAAGTGGACACACCCAAAGCGCCCCGAATCTAACAGCGCGGCGGGGGCTGCGGGAGGCGCCTCGGGGCGGGGGTGCGGGGCTGCGGGAGAGGACGAGGGCGGGCAGAGCCGACCGGGCGCGGACGCGGCCCCGGAGCCGCGAGCCTGGGAGCGAGCGCGCGAACAGGGGTCCCGGCGGCACTCACCGACGCTCAGCGCCGGGCGGCGGCGGCCGGCGCGCGGCCCTCTCGCAGTGTCCCCTCCCTCGGCACCCCCGGTTCTGCTCCAGCCCTGCAGGGGCGGCGGCGGCCGGCGCTGACAGCTCCCAGGCCGCCCCGCCGGAGAGCAGGCACCTGCCACCAGCGACCTGCGGGCGCACGGGGCGGCTCCGCTCCCGCAGGAGGCGCGCCCGGCTCGCGCGTGCGCAGACCGTCGCCCCTGCAGGTGCCGGACCACCCCCGCCAGCTTCAGCCGCCTCAGCCCTACCGACCCGCGCCTGCGCAGTGCTCCGCGCCTGCCCGCCGTCCGAAAGGGGGCGCGCTGCACGGCGCCTGCGCAGTCGGTCCTCCCTGCGGGTACGCGGCTCCCTCGCACCCACTCAACTGCGCGTGCGTAGTGCCCCGCCCGCGCCCGTGTCCGACAGGGGGCGCGCGGCGCGCGGGACGCCCGGGGAAGCCCACACACGAGGCGAGGCGGCCGCCGGCAGGACTCGCTCGGCCCACATGTGCTTCTGAAACAGTCGCCTCGGAACTTTGACGCCTTCGGGCCGTTTTTCCGTTTCCCGTTCCTCGCTGTCTGTCCGTGGCCATTTGCTCCGCCTGGCGCGTTACTCTTGTCACCAAGGACAGCGAGGAACCTTCTGGATCGTCCCTTCCGGGCTGGCCGCGAGTGGAGGGGCGGTCCGGCACCCCAAGGTGTGGCCGCGTGCTGTCACCGCAGGCTGGAGGGCCCCAAAGGGTCGGGGTCTGCTCAGGCCAGGGGGTCCCGGGGGGAGTTTCGGGCTGCAGGGGGGTCGGGGAGGCGCTGGGGTCACCTCAGGCAGTAGGGTCCCGGGGTGGGCTGGGGTCTAGGTCACCTCAGGAGGGCGGGGGGGGGAATGCCGGGGTCACCTCAGGTAGGAGGGCGGGGGGCTCCTGGTGACGGGGTCAAAGGCCACAGCCTCAGGGGCTCGGGGTCACCTCAGGAGGGCCGGGGGGGGGCACGCCGGGGTCACCTCAGGTAGGAGGGCGGGGGGCTCCTGGTGACGGGGTCAAAGGCCACAGTCTCAGGGGCTCAGGGTCACCTCAGGAGGGCCGGGGGGGGGCACGCCGGGGTCACCTCAGGTAGGAGGGCGGGGGGCTCCTGGTGACGGGGTCAAAGGCCACAGCCTCAGGGGCTCGGGGTCACCTCAGGAGGGCGGGGGGGGGCACGCCGGGGTCACCTCAGGTAGGAGGGCGGGGGGCTCCTGGTGACGGGGTCAAAGGCCACAGCCTCAGGGGCTCGGGGTCACCTCAGGAGGGCCGGGGGGGGGCACGCCGGGGTCACCTCAGGTAGGAGGGCGGGGGGCTCCTGGTGACGGGGTCAAAGGCCACAGCCTCAGGGGCTCAGGGTCACCTCAGGAGGGCGGGGGGGCTCCTGGTGACGGGGTCAAAGGCCACAGCCTCAGGGGCTCGGGGTCACCCGGGCGTGGCAGGGACCGGGCGGGTGAGGCCGCCGGGCGGAGAGCTGGGCAGCGCGCGGCCAACAGTTTCCGCGGAGCGGGTCCAGTGGGTCCCCGCTCCCCGCCGGACCCGAAGCCGAGTCGCGCCCCTGGTGAGAGAGGCCGGCGGCCGGCCCCTCGGGCGCGGTCTGTGCCCCGCCGCTCCTGGGGCTCCTTCCGGCCGTGGGGTGCGGGCGTGTGCCCCTTTTGTTGTAGCCCTTGTGCTACCTTGCGTGGTGGTCTGTGGGCCCCGAAGCGGACGCTGAGGACAGGGCTGTGTGTGCCTCCCCGGGGTATCCCGGGTCCCAGGGCGCCTGGCGTGGGGAGGTTCCAGCCAAATGCCTGTTAAACGGAGTCAGGGAGGCCTGGTCCGGACTGGCGTGGCGGTGTCATGTCACCTGTCTGAAGCTCCATTTCCTTATCCCTAGAGTTCAACCGGTAACGATACTAATACTGGAAAACGTGGGGGGTTTTGCTTTTGTTTTTGAGGGTCGTGTGAGCAAATGCCGGTTTAACTGCTCATCACAATGCCTGGCACATAAATGCCCAATACATGATAGAATATTTTCCAACTAATCTGCCTAGTGAGCATGCGGGGGAAAAAGGTCATCGAAGGCAGTTACCGGATGGGTGGAGGGGAGCGAACACCTTAAAAACGTTTCCTCCTCCCTCACAGATTGCACAGCCCATGTCCCCAAACCCTGTCCTCTGTGCCCTGCCACAGTGTGTGAACCTGGCCCACTGACTGGCTTTTCTCTTCACCTTGCCTCTTCAATCTTTTTTTTTCCTCCCAAAAAACCTGTTTTTGTGATTTCCAACTTGGATTGGCTAGAACTTGAAGTTTTCCCCAGCCTCTCCAGTTGTGTATAACCAAATGGAGGAACAAAGCTGTCGGACTCAGAATTTCGCTTAGATGAAAGGTGAGAGGCAGGTGTTTCCTAGATGAAGAGCGCTGCAAAGAGTACTACTTTTGTATCTTTGTTCTCAACTCTGGCAGTGCGCCTGCTGTCGACATTAGTATTAGCAGTCTAAGCTGGAGCTGGAGCTCACCAGCAAAGAGGTGGCTTGTACACAGATTTCAGGCTCGGGGTTCCTGTTAAAAATTGTTGCCTACAGTGAGCTGGACTCTTCTGATGCCCTTTAGCAGCCAGTGAAAAAGTCATCAAATTGTACTCAATGCCCAATATTAAAAAAAAAAAAAAAAGCTAGATACTCCATCTCCAAGTGGGGGCTGAGTATATAGTATATATGATCATAATTTGTTCAGTCACCCAGGAGAGCTGAGACTGGAATCCAGGTGTTCAGGTTGCTGGACTCCTAGCACGTTGTGGTGCCAGAATTCTCAATCACGTTCATGTACTGTGAATAATCAAGTCTGCCAGGACATTGCTGAGTATACCCCTTGAGGTTACCAGGGCTCGAGTATTTCTTCCCTCAGAATCAGTAGCGAAAGCTCTAGTGGATCGCGACACAAATGCTACAGCTTTACAAAAGGCAGAGGACCTAGCTGTTACACCAGTTGACACACACACACACACACACACACACATATATATATATATATATAGAGAGAGAGAGACATATATATAAAATGATGTGTGTATATTATATATTTTATGACATATTTTATGTTTTATTGAAGCCAGTTCCTAATTTCTTTCGAAGGACCACAAATACTATCTATAATCTATGACTCTGTCTATTGTATACCAGTGCCCAAGTTGCTGGTATTCAGTGTAGCATTTGGGACTTCTCTGATTATTTCCACAGGAATGATGTTATAATTTGGGGATGAATTCTAGACCAATGGCTGTACACATATTCCTTCATTCAGTGACTAAGAGGCATTATATAGTAATGGTTAACACTGCTTATGCACTCTGGCCACACTGCCTCAGACTGAAGTTCAGCTTTTAATGTCTTCGGGCAAATTACTATTTTGTGGCTTAGTTTCCTTATGTAAAACAGGGATCATACATATAGTGCCCACTTCCTAGAATTGTAAGGATTAAGCACTTAGAAAGGTGTTTGGCACAAAGCAAGGGCTGAATAAGTGATCTATCAATTACTTTCTGAGGGGCTGGCACTGTGGCGTAGCGGGTAAAGCAGCTGCCTGCAGTGCCAGCATCCCATGTGGACGCCTGTTCGAGTCCCAGCCGTTCCACTTCCAATCTAGCTCTCTGCTAAGGCCTGGTGAAACAATAGAAGACAGCCCAAATCCTTGGACTCCTGCAGTTTCATGGGAGACCCAGAAGAAGCTCTTGGCTTCAGATCAGCTCAGCTCTGTCTGTTGCAGACATTTGGGGAGTGAACCAGTAGATGGAAGACCTCTCTCTCTAACTCTCTGCCTTTCAAATAAATAAATAAATCTTTAAAAAAAATTACTTTCTGTACTAAGGATAAAAACATGAATGAAATATATATTTTTAAGATTATTTATTTGAATTAATAATTCAGATAAATGGAGAGGCAGAGGCAGAGAAAGAGAGGTCTTCCATCCGCTGATTCACTCCCCAGTTGGCTGCAATGGCTGGAGCTGAGCAGATCCGAAGTCAGGAACCAGGAGCTTCTTCCAGTCTCCCACACAGCTGCAGGGGTTCAAGGACTTGGGCTGTTTTCTACTGCTTTCCCAGGCCATAGCAGAGAGCTGGATCGGAAATGGAGCAGCCAGGACTTGAACCAGCTCTCATATGGGATGATGGCACTGCAGGTGGCGGCTTTACCCAAAACGTATTTTTTTGTTTGTTTGTTTGTTTGTTGACAGGCAGAGTGGATAGTGAGAGAGAGAGACAGAGAGAAAGGTCTTCCTTTTTGCCGTGGTTCACCCTCCAATGGCCGCTGCGGCCGGCACATCTCGCTGATCCAAAGCCAGGAGCCAGGAGCTTCTCCTGGTCTCCCATGCGGGTGCAGGGCCCAAGGACTTGGGCCATCCTCCACTGCCTTCCCGGGCCATAGCAGAGAGCTGGCCTGGAAGAGGGGCAACCGGGACTAGAATCCGGTGTGCCGGTGCCGCAAGGCAGAGGATTAGCCTGTAAAGCCACGGCGCCAGCCTCAAAACGTATGTGTTTTACAGCATCTCACAAAACACATGCTGAAATCAGTTTAACTTTCACTGTGTGCTTCCTCTATGACAGATGAAACTTTAAATAAAAATATGAACAAAACTCTTTCTTTAATAGGGTCATAGTACCCAGCAATATATTGTTAGAAGCAAGGATGTAGCCTGCTCCACAGCTCACTAGGCTAATCCTCCACCTGCGGCACCGGCACCCCGGGTTCTAGTCCCAGTTGGGGAGCTGGATTCTGTCCTGGTTGCTCCTCTTCCTGTCCAGCTCTCTGCTGTGGCCCAGGAGTGCAGTGGAGGATGGCCCAGATCCTTGGGCCCTGCACCCGCATGGGAGACCAGGAGGAAGCACCTGGCTCCTGGCTTTGGATTGGCACAGCGCGCCGGCCGTAGCGGCCATTTTGGGGGTGAACCAACGGAAGGAAGACCTTTCTCTCTGTCTCTCTCTCTCTCACTAACTCTGCCTGTCCAAAAAAAAAAAAAAAGGAGCAAGGATGTAACAAATGTAAATAATATAAACTGTAAGTTGTATAAAATAGGAACAAGATGAATACTCTACAGTGATTTCTATTGGTGAAAAATTCAAGTGAGGCAGAAACTATAAATTGTGTCATAATTGTATTTGTCTACACCAACTCACTTGCTTAAAAATATGGTTATTTTGCTTAGCTTTTGAACTGATTATAAAATTCAAGGAAATTATTTATATGAACCAGTTACACATTCTCAATTTTAATTCTAGCAAGTGTTACATGATACATGCTTGTTGAAAAATTCAAACTACAAGTCAAACTAAAGTTTTTTTATGACCATCATCCTCTTCCTTGAGCCTTCTCCATGGTCATAGGTTTGTTAAATACACTTCTTAGCATTTTTCTGTTCATTTGCATACATATGTGAGGGTACTTCACGAAGTTTGTGGACAATGAAATTGAAAGATAAATTTATTGAAAAAATTTTGAAACCCGTGCCTATTTTTTAAAAAGATTTTTTATTTATTTATTTGACAGGTAGAGTTACATACAGTGAGAGGGAGGGACAGAGAGAAAGGTCTTCCTTCCGTTGGTTCACCCCCCAAATGGCTGCTACGGCTGGAGCTATGCGATCCAAAGCCAGGAGCCAGGTGCTTCTTCCTGGTCTCCCACATGGGTGCAGGCCCTCCACTGCCTTCCTGGGCCACAGCAGAGAGCTGGACTGGAAGAGAAGCAACCGGACTAGAACCCAGCACCCATATGGGATTCCGGCGCTGCAGGCGGAGGATTAGCCAAGTGAGCCACGGCGCCGGACCCCGTGCCCCTTTTTTTTTTTTTTTTAAGATTTTATTTATTGATTTGAGAGCTAGAGTTACAGAGAGGCAGAGGCAGAGAGAGAAAGAAGTCTTTCATCCGCTGGTTCACTCCCCAGATGTCCTCAATGGCTAGAGCTGAGTTGATCCGAAGTCAGGAGCCAGGAGCTTCTTCTGGGTCTCCCACGAGGGTACAGGGACCCTAGGACTTGGGCCATCTTCCACTGTTTTCCCAGGCTATAACAGAGAGCTGGATCAGAAGAGGAGCAGCTGAGATACAAACCGGTGCCCATATGGGATTCCGGTGCTGCAGGCAGAGGGTTAGTCCACTACATCACAGCACTGGTCCCTACTTTTTTTCATAATAGGCATTTCTATGAGGTTTTTGAAGATCCCTTATATGCATGGATTCAAAATTTTTTGCATCAAAATTATCTTTTAATTCCACTTTCCATGAACTTATTTGAAATCCCCATGTATTGATTATCCTATGGATATATAGCATTTTTTTATGGTTTTCCCATAAATGGTTTTCTCTAGTTTTTATTCTGCAGTTTTCTTTTCAGATATGTAAGTTGGACATTTGTACCTCTCTCCTGTGTTTGAGAAAGTCGTGGTGGACGGTGGGACTCAGGCTCAAAGTAACAGGTGTGTTGCAGGTGTTTTCCCTGGATTGTCTTTTGGCTTTTTTTCCAAAGGAAAGTTGTTGCTGTTTATGTAATTAGATTTATTAGTCTATTTCTTTATAGTTTTCAGGTCATGGGTCATGTTTATTTAAAAAAACCTGTTCCAACACTAAGAATATAAAAATATTTACCCAGTTTGTTTTACAATGCTTTTATAATTACATTTTATATGTTTAAATCCTTATCTATCTGGTATTTTGCTGGAGTGAGTTAGCCAATTTTCTCAACACTTAAAAAATTAATCATTAAAATTTCGATTTCCATATAGTAAAATTCTCTCCATCTGGTTGCACTACTATGAATTTTGTCACATACAGAGTTGTGTTGACTACCACCACAACCAAATTCAGACACCATCCCCCAAGTTTTCTTGTGATGTCCTTTTCCCCCCACCTCTTAGCAAGCATTTTCTTCTCTGTCCCTACAGTTTTGTGTTTTCCAGAATACCACGTGGATTGAATAATGTAGTGTTTAATCTTTTGTTCTGGCATTCTTTACTTAATGCACTTAAGATTCATGGATATTAAGTAAATCAGTAGTTCGTTCCTGTTACGACTGAATAGAGTTCCACCAAATGAATGCATCAATTTATTGATTCATGCATCAGTTGAAAACATTTGGTTTGCTTCCAGTTTTTGGTAATTACAAGTAAAGGCTTCTGTAATTATTTATGTGCAGATTCTTGTGTAAAAATAAGTTTTCATTTCTCTTGAGTAAAAACCTAGGCATGGTTGAGTTGTATGATAAGCATATATTTAGCTTTATCAGAAACTGCCAAAATGTTTTCCCGGGTGAATGTACCAGTTTACATTCCCACTGGCAGTGTCTAGAGCTCCAGTTGCTCTGTACCTACCCCAGTGCTTTAGACAGTGTGTTTGTTAGTCGTTCTGATAGTTACGTGGTAGTATTGTATTGTGGTTTGAATATGCATTTTCCTAATGACTAGTGATGTTGTCTTTCCATGGTCCTGTTTGTCATGTATATATTCTTTTTGGTGAAACAACTCCAGATCTTTTCCCATTTTTAAAAATTGGGTTGGGGAGGGCACTGTGGTGTAGCGGGTAAGGACGCTGCCTGCAGTGTCAGCATCCCATATGGGCTACAGTTTGAGTCCCGGCTGCGCCACTTCCAATCTAGCTCTCTGCTATGGCCTGGGAAAGCACTAGAAGATGGCCCAAATCCTTGGGCTCTTACACTCACGTGGGAGACCCAGAAGAAGCTTCTGGCTCCTAGCTCCGACTATTGCCACCAATTGGGGAGTTAACCAGTGGATAGAAGACCTCTCTCTACTTTCAAATACATAAATAAATCTTTAAAAAATAAAAAAAATGGGTTGTTCTTATTTTCTTATTGTTGAGGTTTTTCTTTTTAAAGGTTTATTTTATTTATTTGAAAGACAGAGTTAGAGAGAGAGAGAAATCTATCGTCTGATACAATCCCCAGATGGCTACAACGGCTGGACTGGTAGCCAGGAGCTTCATGAGGGTCTCCCACGTGGGTGCAGGGGCCCAAGCACGTCACCCTCTGCTTCTTTCCCAGGGGCATTAGCAGGGAGCTGGATTGGAAGTGCAGCATCTGGGACTCAGACTAGCACCCATTACCCACTACACCACAACACCAGCCCCCATATTGTTGAGTTCCGAGAGTTCTATATTCTAGTTCAACTTTTAATATTTATTTATTTGAAAGAGTTACAAACAGAGAGGGAGAGAGAGAGAAAGATCTTCCATCTGCTGGTTAACTCCCCAAATGGCTACAATGGCCAGAGCGAGCCGATCGAAAGCCAGGAGCCAGGCATTTTCTCTGGGTCTCCCATGCGGTACAGGGCCCAAGCACTTGGGCCATCTTCCACTGCCTTCCCAGGCCATAGCAGAGGGATGGATCAGAAGAGGAGCAACTGGGACATGAACCAGTGCCCGTATGGGATGCCTGTGCCACAGGTGGAAGCTTAGCTCACTATACCACAGTGCCAACCCCAGAGCAAAGGTTTTTAATTTTGGTAAGTTCTTGCCAATTTTTCTTTTAAACTTTTTAAAAATATTTATTTATTTGAGAAGCAGAGTTCCAGATAGAGAGAGGGAGAGTGAGAGTGAGAGCGAGAGGGAGAGAGAGAGAGAGCCTCCATCTTCTGGTCACTCTTTAAATGGCCACAACAGCTGGAGCTGGGCCTATCTGAAGCCAGGAGGCAGGAGCTTCCTCTGAGTCTCCCATGTGGGTGCAGGGGCCCAAGTACCTGGCCCATCTTTCACTGCTTTCCCAGAGAGCTGGATTGGAAGTGGAGTAGCCAGGACTCGAACTACTTGTACATATGGGATGCCAGCGCTGCAGGCAGAGGCTTAACCTGCTACGCCACAGAGCCAGCTTGTCTTTTAAGCTTTTGATGGCATATCTAAGAAACGTTAACAGAGACGTTCTCATGTGTTTTCTTCTGGAAGTTTTATTATAGTTTTAGATTTTGGATTTAAGTCTATTATCTACTTTGCATTACTTTTGTATGATCATTTGAGATATTAGTTTGAAGTTTTTGTTTTTTCAAACATGGATGTGTAGTTATTCCAGCACATTTCTTTCTTTTTTTTTTTTTTTTTTTTTTTGGACAGGCAGAGTGGACAGTGAGAGAGAGAGAGACAGAGAGAAAGGTCTTCCTTTTCCGTTAGTTCACCCTCCAATGGCCGCTGCGGCCGGCGCATCTCGCTGATCCAAAGCCAGGAGCCAGGTGCTTTTCCTGGTCTCCCATGCGGGTGCAGGGCCCAAGGACTTGGGCCATCCTCCACTGCCTTCCTGGGCCGCAGCAGAGAGCTGGCCTGGAAGAGGGGCAACCGGGACAGAATCTGGCGCCCCAACCGGGACTAGAACCCGGTGTGCCGGCACCGCAAGGCGGAGGATTAGCTTGTTAAGCCACAGCGCCGGCCTACCATCTATTTCTGAACTCACTATTCTGTTCCATTAATCTGTGGCCTTCAATAAAGGGCAGAAGGTAAATGTCTTAGGTTTTGCATGCCAAAAGGCAGTCTAGGACATTGCATAGTTAATTACATAGCAAGAGACAAAAAAAAGCTGCCATAAAATTTTTATTTATAAAATTCAATAAACAGGCCGGCGCCGCGGCTCAATAGGGTAATCCTCCGCCTTGCGGCGCCGGCACACCGGGTTCTAGTTCCGGTCGAGGCACCGATTCTGTCCCGGTTGCCCCTCTTCCAGGCCAGCTCTCTGCTGTGGCCAGAGAGTGCAGTGGAGGATGGCCCAAGTGCTTGGGCCCTGCACCCCATGGGAGACCAGGAGAAGCACCTGGCTCCTGCCTTTGGATCAGCACGGTGCGCCGGTTGCAGCGCGCCAGCCGTGACGGCCATTGGAGGGTGAACCAATGGCAAAGGAAGACCTTTCTCTCTGTCTCTCTCTCTCACTGTCCACTCTGCCTGTCAAAAAAAATTCAATAAACAACAATAGAATATAATTTTTTAGTAATGTAGATCTACCAGGAAAAATGATGGAATTCCTTTGTAGGGATGATATATTACTTAACTGAGGTTCAACGCTAGTGTTCTGTGTCATTAAACCTGATTATGCATGTTAGTTGGTTAGTGCTGATCTATGTGAGATAACTGAGTTTCCCATGAACACATGATTTTAGGTGAGTACACGTGACCTGAAAGAATGCAGACTCACGCTAGATTGTTCTCTGGTGTTTACCTTTTGCCATGTAATTACCCTGCAGATTAGTCACTTCCAATTGAAAGTCAAATGGGGGCTCTTCAATTACACTTTGAAATGATTTTTCTCAAAAAAGATTTATCTGTCTATTTGAAAGTCGGAGTTACAGAGAGAAGGGGAGAGATAGGGAGAGATCTTCCATTCACTGTTTCACTTGCCAGATGGCTACAATGGCCAGGCTTAATCCAGGCGGAAGCCAGGAGCCAGAGCTTTATCTGGGTCTCCCACATGGGTGTCAGGGGCGCAAACATTTGGACCATCTTCTGCTTTTCCCAGGCCATTAAGAGGGAGCTGGATTGAATGTGGAGCAGCTGGGACATGAACTGTCATCCATATGGGATGCCAGTGTTGCAGGTGGTGGCTTTCCCTCTACACCACAACTCTGGCTCCTGAAATGGATTTTGAAAAAAGGAAATTTCTTTTGCACTTGGATCGAAGTCCAAAACAAACAAACAAACAAAAAATAGTGTTGAACTGCAGTTTGAGCTTGGAAAATGTATGTGCTACAAATTTGTGTAGGAATGGAGGTTTCATTTACTGTTTTAACTTTTTTTTTAAATAATTTAACAGCTTTTTTATTCTTTTTTTTTATTAAACTTTTATTTAATGAATATAAATTTCTACTGTTTTAACTTTTGACAGCATGCAAAGTGTTGTGGTTTTACTCTTTCTCCCAGAGTTCACTTTTTGGCAACTTAATCCTCAGTGTAGCCTCGTTTTTAATTTGACACCTCTTCAAAAGCCTTGCCTCCAAGTATATTCCAAGTATATTTGTCCAAGTATATTTTGGACAAACACATTCATCCCAAAACAACACGTTAAGCCAAGTTGAGCTAACTACAAGAAAAACAGCAGAGCCACAGCTGGCCTGCAGACTATGAGCTGGAAATAAATGCTTGTTGTTATAAGTGACTGAGTTTTGGTGTTATGTGTCATAGAGGATAATTGCAGCAATGGCGTTATAAATGTATGGTTGCATTCGCTCTATTTATCAAGAGGTAGAGAGAGCATGTGCAACTCCCATCTGCTGGTTCACTCTCAAAAGCCCACAAGAGGCAGGGCTGGCACGGAGCAGTATGTCCTTCCCTTTTACGGCAGAGTAATGTTCCGTGGTGTGTATATTCCACACTTTGTTTATCCCTTCATCTGCTGATGGACGTGCCCGCTGTCTCCATAGTTTGTGAATAATGCTGCTGTAAACATTTATGTCCAAGTTTCTGTGTGGACATGTTTGTGTTTCTCTTTAGTGTATACTTAGCAATGGAATTCCTAGGTCGTATGTTGTTCTGTTTGACTTTTTGAGGAACTGCCAAACTGTTTTTCATGGCAGCTGTACCCTCTTACATTCCCAAAAAATGCAGCAAGGTTTTAACTTCTCTGCGTCCCTGCCAACACTTATTTTCCACTGTTTTAATTAAGCCGTCCTGGTGGGTGTGAAGTAGCATCTTGCTGGTTTTGATTTGTGTTTCTCTGATAACCAATAACGAGCCTCTTTCACATGGTGCTTCTTGGCCATTTTCCTTAAGTGATTGTTATTGATAATTTTTGAATTACAACTGTTTTTTTTTTTACTTTTTTCTTGTACTCTGAAACTGCTGAATTATTTATTAGCTCCTCTTGTTTTTTGTGTGTGCATGTGTATTTAATCTGCAAATATAAATAGTTTTTCTTCTTCCTTTCCAATTCATATGCCTCCTGTTTCCTTTTCTTGCCTAGTAGCTCTGCTAGGAGAGTCAGTACAAAGTGAAAGCAGGTATCTTGTTTCTCATTCCTAACCTTAGGGAGAAGGTTTTTAGTATTTTATCATTAAGTGTGATGTTAGCTGTGTGTTCATCATCAATGCCCTTTGTCATGTTAATGTCTTTTTTCTTTAAAAAATTATTTTATGGGGACCTGCATTGTGGTGCAGTGGGCTAAGCCGCTGCCTACAATGCTGCCATCACATATGAGGGCTGGTTCAAGTCCCATCTGCTGCACTTCCAACCCAGCTCCCTGCTAATGGGCCTGGAAAAGCAGCAGAAGATGGCCTGAGTGCTTGGGCCCTGCACCCACAGAGGACTCCAGCTGGTTCACAATTGCTCTTCAGCATCCTGTCTTGTGATGGATCCTTCCCTCACACGTGTGTTCTCGCACCTGCCTTGTGCCATAGGTTAGGATCCACAGAAGCTCTTGCCAGTCTGTAGTATGGTTTTTGGGTTTCAGCCTCTAAAATTACTCTTAATTACAGATCTACAGCTTTAGGAATTTTGTATATAGCAATAAAGGATTTACTAATACCATGTACTTTTTGGATTTAGTTTGGAATTGGAAGCAGAGTCAGTGCTTGAACCCATATACCACAATGTGGGATGCAGGAGACCCAAGCAGTGGCCGCTGTGCCAAATGCCCATCTCCTTTTAAATTTATTAAAACTTGTTTGTGGCTCAACATGTGATGTCTCTTACAGAATGGTCTTGTGTACTAGAACAATGTTTATTTTTCTATTTTGGGCTTCAGCTTTATATATACAACCTTTTAAATCTTGCTGGTTTGTGCTGTCGTTCAAGTCTTCTAGTTCCTTATTGATCTTTTGTTCAGCTCTGTCAGTTATTGAATTCTCCAGTTGTTATCATATCACTATTTCTCTATTTTATTCTGTCACTATTTACTTTATTTATTTTGGGTACTCCATTCTTTGATGTGTGTATATTGATTGTTGTTATATATTCTTAATGATTTAGCCTTTTCATCAGTATAAAATGTTCTTTGTGGTAATAACTTTTTACTTAAAATCTATTTTGTCTTTTATTATAGCCAGCCCATTTTTTAGGTACTATTTACTTATGATATCTTTTCCATCCTTCCACTTTCTATGTGTTTTAGCATCTAAAATGCACATCTTGTGAGTAGCATGTACAGTAGCATGTTCCACCTCTGAGAATTCAGCCGACCACAGCCCATGAGCTGTGAAGAGACAGTTGTATCTGTACTGACACATATAGACATTGTCATTATTCCCTAAACAGAACAGTGTAACAGCAGTTTACATAGTATTTATATTATAGTAGGCATGTAAGTCATTTAGAGATTGTTTTAAGTATGTGGGAGGATGTGTCTAGGTTATGTGCAAATACTGCACCATTTGAGAGATTTGAACATCTGCCTTTTTTGGCATGCCTGAGGGGTCCTGGACCAATCCCCCTCAGATACCAGTGGACAACTTGTAGTTGTTCCAGGCGGTTTGTGCCACCCTAACAGGTTTGTCAGTAGAAGGACCCATTTCTGAGATGTCACTCCATATTCACTTCCAAAGATGCTACTTCTGAAATTTTTTAAAAAAGATTTATTTATTTTATTTGAAAGTCAGAGTTACACAGAGAGAGGAGAGGCAGAGAAAGAGAGAGAGAGGTCTTCCAGCCTATGGTTCACTCCCCAAGTGGCCACAACTGCCGTAGCTGCACTGATCTGAAGCCAGGAACCAGGAGCTTCTTCCTGGTTTCCCATGTGGGTACAGGGGCCCAAGGCCTTGGGCCATCTTCTACTGCTTTCCCAGGCTATAGCAGAGAGCTGGATTGGAAGAGGAGCAGCCGGGAGTAGAACTGGCGCCCATATGGGATGCTGGTGCTTCAGGCCAGGGCTTTAACCCACTGTGCCACAGCGCTGGCCCTTTGAATTTTTTTTAAGATTTATTTACTGGGGCTGGCACTGTGGTTGATACCCTGGCCTGAAGCACCAGCATCCCATATGGGTGCCGGTTCAAGAGCCGGCTGTTCCACTTCCAATCCAGCTCTCTGCTATGGCCTGGGAAAGCAGTAGAAGATGGCCCAAGTCCTTGGGCCCCTGCACCCGCATGGGCGACCTGGAAGAAGCTCCTGGCTTCTGGCTTCGGATTGGCGCAGCTCCAGCTATTGCAGCCATCTGGGAAGTGAACCATCGAATGGAAGACCTCTCTCTCTCTCTCTCTCTTTCTATCTCTCTGCCTCTCCTTCTCTCTGTGTAACTCTGACTTTCAAAAAAATAGATAAATATATCTCTAAGAATATTTATTTATTTATTTGAAAGTTAGACTTAACAAAGTGAGAGAAGGAAAGGCAGAAAGAGAGAGGTCTTCCATCCACTGGTTCACTCCCCAATTGGCCACAATGGCCAGAGCTGCACCAGTTTGAAGTCAGGAGCCAGGAGCTTCCTCTGGATCTTCCCACGTAGGTGCGGGGGTCCAAGATCTTGGGCCATCTTCTGCTGCTTTCCCAGGCCATAGCAGAGAGCTAAATCAGAAGTGGAGCAGCTGGGACTCAAACCGCTGGCCATATGGGATGCCGGCACTGCAGGCAGCAGCTTTACGCACTGCACCAGAGCACTGGCTCCTGAAATTCGTGTGTTCATGAGGAAAGGGCCGTGTCCCTATCTTTAAGGGTGTAGCATTGTAGGAAGTAAAGCAGAGACAACAGACGCAACATAGCCAAGGTTGATAACTTTCTAGGAACAATAATCATATTCCCCCCGTACTTATAGGATCCCTGTTTCTTTCCTCTCTCTCTCTCTCTCTCTCTCTCTCCCCCTCCCTCCCTCAATATTTATTTATGTATTTGAAAGGCAGAGTTACAGTGAGGCAAGCACAGAGAGAGAGGTCTCCTATCTGCTGATTCACTCCCCAAATGACTGCAATGGCAGGAGCTGGGCTGATACAAAGTCAGGAGCCAGGAGCCAGGAGCCTGGAATTTCTTCCTGGTCTCCCACGTGGGTGCAGGGGCCCAAGGAGATGGGCCATCTTGTAGTGCTTTCCCAGGCCATAGCAGAGAGCTGGATCGGAAGAGGAGCAGCTGGGTCTCGAACTGGCACCCATGTGGGATGCCGGTGCTTCAGGCCAGGGCATTAACCTGCTGCTCCACAGCGCCAGCCCCAGGAATGTTTTACTTTTATATAAGATGGTTGATAAAAGCATCACAGAGAAGGTGAGTTTTGAACAAAGATCTAAAATAAGTAGGTGCACTAGCCGTGTCCACATAGGAGGGAAGTGGGTACTTGTCCTTGACAGAGGAAATGCACATTTTAAGGCCACGGTTATTTGGTGTGTTCTGGGATTAGCAGCAAGGAGAAAGGAGATGAGTGGGAGGCGACAGGAAAGCTAGAAACATCTGCTTGCTGGAGACGTCTGCAGGTCCTTGCAGGGCCACACTTTTGCCTGGAGAGACATGGGAAGCTTTAGAGTTTTGAGCAGAGGAGTGGATGTGATCTGATCTGAACCACATTGTTATTGCTAAGTGAAAAATAGATTGCAAGGGGCCACTGCAGAAGCTACTGCAGAAATTGAGGCCGGGGTGATACTGTAAGTGTGGTGACAAGGTATTGAATTTTGGGAATATTTTAAAGGTAGATCCAACAGGATTTGCTGAAACACTGGATTTGGGCTGTGAAAGAGAAAAAAGAAGTGAAGAAATAATCCTGTCCAACTCAGAAAATGCAAGTGACATTAACTGAGGTGAGAGAGACCCTAGGATGATGTTTCTGTTTTTGCTTTAATTTATTTATTTGAGAGGCAGAGTGACAGAGACAGAGACAGGGAGAGATCTTCCATCTGTTGATTCACTCCCCAAATGACCAATGATTGGAGCTTGGGGCATCTGAAGCCAGGAGCCAGGAGCTGCTTCCGGGTCTCCCATGTAGATGCGGGAGCCCAAGCACTCGGGCTATCCTCCACTTGGGCCATGGCAGAGATCTGGATCGGAAGTGGAGCAGCCGGGACTCTAACCAGTGCCCAAATGGGATGCCAGTTCCACAGGCATTCCTACTATGCTACAACGCTGGCCCCAGATAATGTGTTTTAGGAAGAGTATGAATAGACCAGTTTTGCCTTGTCACGTTTGAGATGAAATGTGTGGAGATGGTTTAGGGCTACAGGCGAAGTCCAGGCTAGAGATAAAGGTTTTGAAGCCATCAGCATGTAGATGGATTTAACCCGAGAGCAGAGTGAGATCACCTACGGAGTGTCCGGGAAGAAGAAATCTCTGCACAGACTGTGGCCTGGGGGCACAGGGATGTGTGCTGGTTGAGGGAGGTGCAAGAATCATAAAGAAGTCAGGAGCTGGCTGAGGAGACGCAGTCTAGCCTGGTACTCTAGATCACAGTGATTTTTCAGGATGAAAGGGCACCCTTCGCGTTTTCTGTTGTGCATGACACCCCTGCTTGCTTCCTGGCTAGAGATGAGCCCTCCTCCAGCTGGCAGAATGGCGGTGTTCCAGAGGCTGAAGCTGCTTCTCTGGAAGAACTTCATCCTGAAGGTGGGTGTGCAGATCTCAGGGGAAGGCAGTCTGTTGGGAAGGACTGAATGTTTAAGATAATTTGGTTTCTAATGAGTTAAAGAATTAAAAACTTGTAAAGGGCTGTTTCCTATAGTTGAATCATGTTTCCATAGTAATTCTATGAACCTGAGTTATGAAAGATGACATCATTGTTACTGATTTCCTGCCACTGGTGTTATAGAAAAGCTAAAAGTGGATGTTTCTAGCTACTTCTCATTCTGTTTTTTCTTTCTCCTGTGTTGCAAAGGAAACTGGAAGAAGTGACAGGTTCTCCGAGGAAGAACATCCCACTCCGAGATTTTCTCTCGTGTCCCTGTTGGCTAACGTGCAGCTTTTGTTTTGGTTTTAGAAGCGGAAGACGGTGGTGACAATCCTTGAAGTCTTGATGCCATTCCTGTTCTCTGCGATCATATTGTACCTTCGTTTCAACAGTGTGCCAAGAAGAAGACCAGCTTCTAACTACAGTGCATTCGATGTCAGTTCACTCCCAGAACTCTTCTTTAATTATCCTCAGAAAAGCAGACTTCAGCTGGCTTACGTCCCTTCCCAGAGCGAGGCCGTGAAGGCTGTCACAGAGAGGGTGGAGCAAGACTTCGACGTTGAGCTTGAAGGTTAGACACTACACGGCGGGGGTATTTTTATACAGTACCGTTTGAAGTTTTTTCTGAGAACCCTTGCAGTAATGATTCTGAATCTGGGGTGCTCACATTTTAAAGAGCATAGCGAATTAATAGTTAAGGGAGGTCTGTCCATGTGGTGCTTTTGTTATTTTAAGCAACACACTGGATACTTGTATATTTATGTCACAAGGCTAATTAAAATGTTGAATGTTGGCTGGAGCTATGGTGTAGTGGGTTAATCCTCTGTGGCCTCAGCATCCCATATGGGTGCAGGTTTGAGTCCTGGCTCCTCCACTTACGATGCAGCTCCCTGCTAATGGCTGGGAAAGCAGTGGGAGATGGCCCAAGTGCTTAGGCCCCTGTACCCATGCAGGAGACCCAGAAGAAGCTCCTGGCTCCTGGCTTTGGATTGGCCCAACTCTAGACATTGTGGCCATTTGGGGAGTGAATCAGTGGATGGAAGACTTCTCTCTCCGTCTCTCCCCTTCTCTGTCTATAAAAAAAAAAAAGTTCAATGTGAAGTATTTGTTTTTAACTCAGACTCAGTATCATGACATCTATCCATATTAATCAGAAGGTCTGATTGGCAGTTCTGTGTCTCTGATTGATTAAAATGGAAAGCTTTCAGAGGTTCAGAAAAGGCCTCCTGTTTGGTTTCTCTGCTTCTCCTCCTGCACCTTTCTTATGAGTCTCCTTGTGGAGGCAAAAAGATCTTGAAAAGGTTGTCAAGATTCAGCTGTCCTCAGCATGTGCCCTGACAGTGGCTTTCCATGTCCCTGAGTGTAAACTAGACTTGCTTTTTTTTATTTGACAGATAGAGTTAGACAGTGAGAGAGAGACAGAGAGAAAGGTCTTCCTTCCGTTGGTTCACCCCCAAATGGCTGCTGCGGCTGGCCGGAGCTACGCCGATCCGAAGCCAGGAGCCAGGTGCTTCTTCCTGGTCTCCCATGTGGGTGCAGGGCCCAAGCACTTGGGCCATCCTCCACTGCCTTCCCGGGCCACAGCAGAGAGCTGGCCTGGAACAGGGGAAACCAGGACTAGAACCCAGCACACATATGGGGTCCTGGCGCCGCAGGCAGAGGATTAACTAAGCCACGGTGCCGGCCCCAACTTTTTTTTTTTATTGATTACTTTTGTTTTTAAAGATTTATTTATTTGAAAGGCAGAGTTACAGATAGGGAGAGGCAGAGAGAGAAATCTTCCATCCTCTGGTTCACTCCCCAAATGGCTGCAATGGCCAGGGCTGGGCCATGCTGAAGCCAGGAGTCAGAAGCTTCATCCAGGTCTCCCATGTAGGTGCAGGAGCCCAAGCACGTGGGCCATCTTCCATTGCTTTCCCAGGCACATTAGCAGGGAGCTGGATTGGAAGTGGAGCAGCTGGGACTCTAACCAACAGCTGGCAGTTTAACCCACTATGCCACAGTGCCAGCCCCACTTTAACCGATGCTCACATTCCATATTGAGTGCCTGGTAGGAGTCCTAACTCCTCTACTTCCAATTCAGCGTCTTGCTAACCCTTGGGGTGGAGGGCAGAGGGCAGTAGATGATGGTTCAAGTCCTTGGGTTCAAGTCTGATGGAGAAAGTTACAAGAGGCAGAACAGCTTCTGACATCACTTTTTTTTTTTTTAATTTTATTTGAAAGGCAGAGAGAGAGAGAGAGAGAGATATCTTCCATCTACTAGTTCACTCCCCAAATGATCCCAATAACCAGGATTGGGCCAAGCTGAAGCCAGGAGCCTGGAACTCCATTCAGGTCTCCCATGTGGTGCAGGGTCTAAGTACTTGGGCTGTCTTCTGCTGCTTTCCCAGGCACATTAGCAGGGAGCTGGATCAGAAGTAGAGAAGCTGGGGCTCCAAGCTGTGCTCATATGGGGTGCTGGCATCTCAACACACTGTGCCACAATGTAAGCCCCTATTTAAAATTTTAAAAAACTATTTATTTTAAATATTTTTTTGGATTTTGTTCATTTGAAAGGCAGTTACAGAAAGAGAGAGATATATTGCATCCAGTGGTTGACTCCCCAAATGCATGCAACAGCTGGGGCTGGTGCAGGCAGAAGCCAGCAGCCCAGAACTCTATCCAGGGTCTCGAGTGAGTGGCAGGGACCCAACTGCATGAGCTGCCTGCTGCCTCCCAGAGTGTACATCAGCAGAAAGCTGGGCTGAAAGCAGAGTTCCCAGAATTCAAACCTAGATGCTCCAGTATGGGATACGGGTATCCCAGGGGGAGATTTAACTGCTGTGCCAAAAGCCCATTTTTTTTTTTTTTGACAGGCAGAGTGGACAGTGAGAGAGAGACAGAGAGAAAGGTCTTCCTTTTTGCCGTTGGTTCACCCTCCAATGGCCGCCGTGGCTGGCGCGCTGCAACCGGCGCACCGTGCTGATCCAAAGACAGGAGCCAGGTGCTTCTCCTGGTCTCCCATGGGGTGCAGGGCCCAAGCACTTGGGCCATCCTCCACTGCACTCCCTGGCCACAGCAGAGAGCTGGCCTGGAAGAGGGGCAACCGGGACAGAATCCGGCGCCCTGACCGGGACTAGAACCCGGTGTGCCGGCGCTGCAAGGTGGAGGATTAGCCTATTGAGCCGTGGCGCAGGCCAAAAGCCCATTTTTACCAATACATTTTTAGACACAGAGAGAAGTCTTCCTTCAGCTGGTTCACTTTCCAAGTGGCTAAAGTAGCCAAGGCTGGGCCAGGCCAAAGCCAGGAGCTAGGAGCTTCATCTGGGTCCCCCATATGGGTGCAGGGGCCCAAGTACTTGAGTCATCTTCCACTGCCTTTTCAGGTCATTAGCAGAGAGCTGGATCAGAAGTGGAGCAGCCAGGACATGAACCAGTGCCCATATGGGATGCTGGCACTGTAGGCAGCAGCTAATCACTGTGTCACAACGCCAGCCCCAAACCTCAACTTTTAAGAAAAACAAACCACAAGGCTTGATCTGTGTCAGACCCGTGTGACTGGGACTCAACTTCTTTCCTTGTCTTCCTTCACGTGACTTCCTTGATGTCCCAAGACAAGTGCCTGTAGTTCCCGGGACCACAGACTAAAGTTCTGAACTGAATAACAAGAATCATACGTCTCAACCTCTTTACCTTATTTTCTGTTGCCCTTAAAAAAAAAAAAATCTCTGGGGCCGGCTCTGTGGTGCAGCAGGTTGACTCCCTGTCCTGCAGCACCAGCATCCCATATGGGCGTCGGTTCTAGTCCCGGCTGCTCCTCTTCTGATCCAGCTCTCTGCTGTGGCCTGGGAAAGCAGTGGAGGATGGCCCTAGTCCTTGGGCCCCTGCACCCATGTGGGAGACCCAGAAGAATCTCCTGGCTCCTGGCTTCGGATTGGCACAGCTCTGGCCATTGTGGCCATCTGGGGAGTGAACCAGGGGATAGAAGACCTCTCTCTCTCTACCTCTCTCTGTAACTCTGTCTTTCAAATAAATAAAATAAAATCTTTAAAGAAGACTCTCTGCACTGGCATGTTTGCTGAGTGAATGGTGGAGTAAGCTGGCACTCTGAAGTCTTCTTAGGCAGAGATGAACGATCTAGCCACTCACTGATTGGATTTTTCTCTGTAGTTCTAGGCTTCCCTTCAGTACCTGTGTTTGAAAATTACATAATTAAGGATCACAAAGCTTTCTACATTCTGACAGGAATTGTTTTTCACCATAGATTCACTGACAGAAATGACTCTTTGCCACTTGAGGTAAGAATCTCTTTCCCATAATAGTCTGGTTGAGCCACCCACCCTTCATGTTCAGGAAACTGATGCTCTCCTGTTTCCCTCGGTGACCTCTTGGGCGTTTCAGTTCCAGGGGGATAAGCGAATGGTCCTATTACAACTTAACACTTTGAGGTCCCTTCTGGTTTTCAATCTTTGAAAGAAAAGGCTTGTTCTGAGCAAGAACCCCAGGTGTCCAAGAGTTCTCAAGGTCAGTTGGTTGACTCCAGCACAGGCACCAGATGTGAATCCCAGCCCTGCAACGTGCCAGCTGTGTGACCTTGGAGAAGTTCCTGGTGCTCGTGAGCCTCAGTGTCCATGCGGTGTGGTAGGGTATCATTAGTCCCTAACTTACAGAGTTGTTCTGAGAACTGAATGAAGTTGTGCTGTAAAGTACTTAGAAGAGACACTAGCACAGAGGAATTTTCCAGAGAGATTAGTTATTGTTGTCATCATTACTAATATCACAGACTTCAGACATGGTAGTTCTGTGTGTATATTCAAAGAAAAATCAGTATTTTCTTTCTTTCTTTTTTTTTTTTTGACAGAGTGGACAGTGAGAGAGAGAGAGACAGAGAGAAAGGTCTTCCTTTTTGCCATTGGTTCACCCTCCAATGGCCGTCACGGCTGGCGCGCTGCAACCGGCGCACCGTGCTGATCCAAAGGCAGGAGCCAGGTGCTTCTCCTGGTCTCCCATGGGGTGCAGGGCCCAAGCACTTGGGCCATCCTCCACTGCACTCCCTGGCCACAGCAGAGAGCTGGCCTGGAAGAGGGGCAACCGGGACAGGATCGGTGCCCCGACCGGGACTAGAACCCGGTGTGCCGGCACCGCAAGGCGGAGGATTAGCCTACTGAGCCATGGCGCTGGCCGAAAAATCAGTATTTTCAACCCAGGAATATTTGGTTTATGTTTGGGGATGAGAAAACCCCTCATTTATAGCTTTTTGCTCTATTACAATTTATCTGATGATTAGGGTTTTCTTTCTTTCTTTCTTTCTTTTTTTTTTTTTTTTTTTTTTGACAGGCAGAGTGGATAGTGAGAGAGAGAGACAGAGAGAAAGGTCTTCCTTTGCCGTTGGTTCACCCTCCAATGGCCGCTGCGGCCAGCGCATCGTGCTGATCCGAAGCCAGGAGCCAGGTGCTTTTTCCTGGTCTCCCATGCGGGTGCAGGGCCCAAGGACTTGGGCCATCCTCCACTGCCTTCCCTGGCCATAGCAGAGATCTGGCCTGGAAGAGGGGCAGCCGGGATAGAATCCGGTGCCCCGACCGGGACTAGAACCCGGTGTGCCGGCGCCGCAAGGCGGAGGGTTAGCCTGTTAAGCCACGGTGCCGGCCAACATACTTACTTACTTTCTTTCTTTCTTTCTTTTTTTTTTTTTTTTTTTTTTTTTTGACAGGCAGAGTGGACAGTGAGAGAGACAGAGAGAAAGGTCTTCCTTTTGCCGTTGGTTCACCCTCCAATGGCCACTGTGGCTGGCGCACCGCGCTGATCTGATGGCAGGAGCCAGGTGCTTCTCCTGGTCTCCCATGTGGGTGCAGGGCCCAAGGACTTGGGCCATCCTCCACTACACTCCCGGGCCACAACAGAGAGCTGGACAGGAAGAGGGGCAACCGGGACAGAACCAGCGCCCCAACCGGGACTAGAACCCTGGGTGCTGGCACCACAGGCGGAGGATTAGCCTTGAGCCATGGCACCGGCCTCTGATGATTAGGTTTTTTTTTTTTTAATTTTATTTATTTGAAAGGCAGAGTTACAGAGAATCAGAGAGAGAGAGGGGTATTCTATCTGCTGGTTCACTCCTCAATTGGCTGCAACAACTGGAGCTGCACTGATCAGAAACTAGGTGCCAGGAGCTTCTTCCAGGTCTCCCACACAGGTGCAGGTGCCCAAGGACCTGGGCCATCTTCTGCTTTCCCAGGCCATAGCAGAGAGCTGGATTAGAAGTGGAGCAGCCAGGATTCAAACTGGTGCTTATATGGGATGCCAGCACTGCAGGCAGCGGCTTTACCCACTATGCCACAGCGCCGGCCCCTTGATGATTATTTTTGAGAATGTAGGTGTTATGTTGGTAGATGGAAGGAGAGGTGTTGATAAAATAAGCAACAGCATGTTTCAAGGACTTATTAATGCCAGGCCACTGCAGGCACTGTCCCATTTGATTCCACTGTGGTCTGTGAGGTGAGTGCTGTTGTTATCCCCATTTCACTGATGAGGAAACTGAGGCACAAAGATGAAGAAACTTTCCCAAGGTGACGTGGCCCTTCTGTAGGCGGTCTGGGGCTTAGGCCCAGGTTGCTTGGATCCAGAGCTCCAGCTCTTCACTCCTGTGCGCTCCCTTCCCGAGGCCAGCTCCGCAGGCCAGTGTTGGTTTTCCAGGATGATATCCAGAGAACACAGGAGGAACCCTGCTGTGGTGTACTCCCACTCCCGCAGTGGTCACCTGGCACCGGGAGCCCTTCCTCCAGGCACAGCTCTGCGGTCCTGTGCCTTTGCTGAATTCCAGGATCTCATGACTGAATTGGTTTTCTCTTTATCTTTCATAGGTTCAGTATAGTTTACGCTTCAGTTACATTCAGAGGAATTTTTTACCACTTAGGCATTTATTCATTCTTCAAGATGACCCCGAAGGCTGGTGCACATCCTTTCTTTATCCTCCGAATCCACTCCAAGAGCCCCGGATGTACAAACAAGCTGATGGCGGAAGCCCTGGTAAGGAAGCCCTGAAGTCTGTGCTTCTCACCACGCTCCTGCAGCGTGTCTGTGGGCTCTTTGCGGTTTTTCCTGCCTGAATTCTAGCTGAACCAATGTGTCCCCAGCCATTGAGGAAGTAACCTTTCAAAATGTGATGTTCAGTAAAATGCTTACATTCTTTTTTAAAGATTTTGTTTATTTGAGAGGTAGAGTTACAGACAGGGAGAAGGAGAGTCAGAGAGAAGGGTCTTCACTCCCCAAATGGCTTCAACAGCCAGAACTGAGCCAATCCAAAGCCAGGAGCCAGGAGCTTCTTCCCGTCTCCCATGAGGGTGCAGGGGCCCAAGCATTTGGGCCATCTTCTGCTTTCCCAGGCCGTAGAGAGATTCTGTTCCTGTTCGGGGGGATATCTCCAAGCTCTACCTCCAAGGTCCTTACACTCTGGCCTGTTCATGGGCTGTTGTCTCACTTTGATTCTGCTCACCCTGGCTAGAGTCTTCTGTCCCCACTGCCCTGTGCCTACCAGGACAGGAAGAGGAATGCCAGGCCCTCTCCTTCCTGGCCTCATTGTCTTTGCTGGATGTGTCGTCTCCACTCCTTTGGTCCCCGTTTAGAACTCTTGCTTGGAAAAATGTCCTTTCTTCTCCCTGTCTTGCTCAGGATGAGTGGATAGAAAACTAATTCCCGAGGGTTGTGATTTTCCCATGAGTCCCTCCTTGTCCTGAGATGTGGATGTGGTCTCAAAGCTGGGGCCCTGGCCTCTGCCATTCTTTCTCCTGAGGAAGATGTAGTTTCTGCTGCAGCACCCTTCAGTGAGGGTGGGGGGGACAGCCTTGACAGTGACTGCCTTCCATCAGCCTGCCCCCTCCCATGGACACGATCCAGCTGGATCTAACAGAGCAGACACCTAAATGTGTTCCCTGAGCATGCTCCCTGCATTATTGCTGCCCTCAACTCTCACCTCTGGCCACCTCTGGCTTCTGGAGATGTAGAGGGGCAGCACCAAGGTCAGTTTATTCTCTGCCCTTCACAGTGAGTGCCATGTCCTGAAGAATGTCTGTGTGCCCATCCTCTCATGGAGGCCTCGTGCCCTCCAACTCAGTCTAGGTTTTTGGTGGCTCTCCATGTGAGGGATTTAAGGTGATGCCCTCCAGGGAACTAAGTGTTCCTAGAAAAACAAATTGATAACATGGATGCCATTGGAGCATGGCCACACAGTGGCTTGAGGCCTTGGGCCTGCCTGCATATCCAGAGGGAATCTGAATCCAAATGCTTCCAGCCCCATGTGCTGCTCGAAAGGATTCAGCAGTTCTGCGATTCAAGTGCTACACAAAATCAAGAAAGTGCAAGTTTCCGGAGTGTTACCAGCAGTTTGTTCCTCCCTTTTCTGTCTTGGCAGCATGGGGGTCTGCTGGGATCTAGGCTATCGGAAGAACACAGTCCTCTGCTCCAGGCCTGGTGTGCCTCACGCGGGGGACTGGCCATCCCGCTTGGTGCTGGGGTCAATGTCTCAGAAAACCCCAAAACAGGAATCTTTGTCTTTCTGAAAAGCTGGCCCCAGCATACCCACTACACTGTGTTGAAATGAGAGTTGCTTGTGACAGGCTTGGATCACAGCAGCAGCAGTGACCCTGAAACAGGTCACAGAAGGCCAGGGTGGCTGCGTCTGCCAACTGCTTTGAGTGTAACTCTCTTGTACATGCTGGATGATCAAAACTATAGAACAAGCACCCTTTCCCCAAAGCCTGGGCACTAAGGGAAGATGATGTGGCCCCAAGGAAAATTCTTGCATCGCGATCCCTTGTTGTGGCTGCCCGGACTCCTTTGCCCTACGTTCTGATCACAGGTGTCATCCCCTCAACTCCAGGCGTCTGTGTTGTGACTTCTCGGGCGTTAGCATGTGGTCTGTAGAGACGCCTTTCCTACTGCTGCCTTGTCTGTCTCTCTGAATGACTAGCCGTGATCCATCTGAGGTGTCAGTTGCTTTGTGCCCTCAGTCTTTTTAAATTTCTTATGCTTGATATGCACTGTTCTCTTACAGGATACAATAGAGAAGGCTTTCTGGCCATCCAGCATGCTGTGGACAAAGCCGTCATGTGGCATCACGCTCACAACACGGCAGCCGACATGTTTGGCAGGCTCAGTGTGCTTCTGAAGCGATTCCCGCATGGGCCCTTCATACAAGACCGGTTCTTCCTGGTGCTTCAGAATGAGTTTCCGTTGCTGCTCATGCTCAGCTTCATCTGCGTGGAGCTCATTATCATCAACTCCATTTCTCTGGAGAAAGAGAAGAAACTGAAGGTAACTCAGTCTCCTGCCCACAGATCCCGTCCTGGGCAGGTCTGTGTGGATGCTGCTAATGGGAAAATCACCAGAGTAGAAATGCACCCACAGCAGAGGTCACTTGGTGTCACAGTGACTTTCCAGACTTCTCTCAGTTTAACCTGCCTGCAAGTGAGGTGCTGCATCTGTTCTTTCTCTGTGAATCCTTGCTTCCAGACTGGAAGTGTGCAGCCTGGTCATTCCTGGATGGCTAGTACACTGCCTTCCACAGGGAAAGTGTCCAGAAAATGCTTGTGGGGTGACCACTACTGAGTGTGTGCAGGGTATAAAAGCCCGCACTAACTCACACTTCCTGCTGTACGGCAGACAGGAAGCGTTCTTTGGGAGGACACAGTTCAGACAATGGTTGATCTTGCTGAATTGCTCCTGAAATCTGATTTTACTGTACTTTCCACTCTCCTCTGTTTGTCTACTTTGTCCTGTTATTTCTCTCTTCACATTCTCCTTTTAAAAAATCTCCTTCCCGGTTGCCCCTCTTCCAGGCCAGCTCTCTGCTGTGGCCAGGGAGAGCAGTGGAGGATGGCCCAAGTGCTTGGGCCCTGCACCCGCATGGGAGACCAGGAGAAGCACCTGGCTCCTGCCATTGGTTCAGCGCGGTGCGCCGGCTGCAGCGCGCCTACCACGGCGGCCATTGGAGGGTGAACCAACGGCAAAAGGAAGACCTTTCTCTCTGTCTCTCTCTCACTGTCCCCTCTGCCTGTCAAAAAAAAAAAAAAATCTCCTTAATTTTCTTCTCCTTTTGTTGATTCTTGTGACTATTATTTAAGTAGCCTGGTGCTGTCTCCCTGAACCTTGTGTACCCTCACTGACGTCTGAGGCTGAAGAGCGGGCTCCTGGCGTGCTGTGCCGATAGTCAGTCGTGAGGAGCAGGGACCAGCAGAAGTTGCCCTGTGAGGCCATCAGTGGTGGGGATGCACTGGATTCGTGTGATGTTGGTTGATAGTGAGACAGGGGCCAACTGGGAGGCTCTGCACCTACTGGAAAAATCCCAGGGAAATGAGGAGTTCCTGGTGTATTCCTGGACTCCCCTTTTAGTTTCCAGACTCGGGCTATAGATTTACTTTCCCTGTTTGTTAGATTATTTTAAGAATGAACTGGTGGAGAGAGATGGTGGTTATCAAATGTGCTGTTTGTCATTGAATTGGTCACATGTTTCCTATTTTGTCCTTGAGTCTGTTCTGTAGGTTAAAGAATGCTTTAAAAAAAAAAGATTTATTTATCTACTGGAAAGTCAGAGTTACACACAGAGAGAAGGAGAGGCAGAGAGAGAGAGAGAGCGCTTCCATATGCTGGTTCACTCCCCAGTTAGCCACAACGGCTGGAGCTCGGCCAATCTGAAGCCAGGAGCCAAGAGCTTCCTCCAGGTCTTTACCCGCTACACCACAGCACCAGCCCCCAAGAACCATCAATAGAATTTAAGTGAGGACCCAATAAGGAGTTCAGGTGTTTACCCTCAGGACCGTTGGAGTCGTGCACTTACAGTAGGCCTTCTATGAATGAATGAACCACCAGTATACCTGCGATTGCAGGAGAAGAATCATTTTAATACAAAGCCTGCCTGTGCCATAACTAAACCATTGAATGCGGCTCCCTGGCCTGTGCCATTCCTGTAACTCGCTCAGTCTCCATCGCCCTCTACTAGCCATCTCTCTTTAGTGTTCTCACGCAGTTCTTCATCCCAGTGTGCCAGACCCGTTAGAACTGTAATGTCAGCCTCTTTTCTCCTCTAGGAGTACATGTGCATGATGGGACTGGACAACTGGCTGCACTGGGTTGCTTGGTTCATCATGTTCTTCATCTCTGTCTGCATTGCAGTTTTTGTCATGACCATTCTCTTCTGCATAGAGGTACGTGTCTCTTGTCCCTGAGGATGTGCTAAGCTATGAGTAGGTGAAAAATAAATGTGGTATGGTCTTGGTGGAGGTGCTGATATCCAAAAGATGATGGAAACACAGTTATGGATGACCACATGGAAAACCTCGGGCTGAGAGGTGGTGACTGGGGATTTGCGCATTTAGGACCTTAGGTTCAGGGAAAGCATCACCTTCCCTTTGGCTCACTTGTCTTCAAGTAGTGGATATGAGTGCAGTAATTGTGTTACAGGAGATTGTCAAGATGTATTTTTTTTTTTTACGATTTATTTTCTTTATTTGAAAGGCAGAGTTACAGAGAGAGGGAAGGATAGAGATAGAGAAATCTCATGGGGCCGGCACTGTGGCATAGTGGGTAAAGTTGCTGCCTGCAGTGCCAGCATCCCAAATGGGCGCCAGCTTGAGTCCTGGCTGCTCCACTTCTGATTCAGCTCTCTGCTATGGCCTGGGAAAGCAGTAGAAGATGGCCCAAGTCCTTGGGCCCCTGTACCTGTGTGGGAGACCTGGAGGAAGCTCCTGGCTCCTGGTTCCTGGCTCCTGGCTTCAGATCAGCGCAGCTCCAGTTGTTGCAGCCAATTCGTGGGTGAACCAGCAGATGGAAGACTCTCTCTCTCTCTCTCTCTCTGCGCTTCTCCTTCTCTCTGTGTAACTGACTTTCAAGTAAATAAATAAATCTTTAAAAAAAAAAAAAAAGAGAGAGAGGGATATAGAAATCTTCCATCCGCTGGTATACTTCCCCAATGGCCACAATGGCCAGGATCCGGGAGCTTCATTTGGGTCTCCCACGTGGGTGGCAGGAGCCCAAGGACTTGAGCCATCTTCTGCTGCTTTGCTTTCCCAAGCACATCATCAGGGAACTAAATCAGAAGTGGAGCAGCCGGGACGTGAACCAGCGCCCGTATGAGATGCCAGCACTGCAGGTGGTGGCTTAACCTGTAAAGCTACAACACTGGCCCCAAACATGTATTTTTCATAAACTTGAGAACATTACAAATGTTGTACCCCACAATTACTTGAAAATAGTTGTAAAAAAATAAGAACACTGGGCCGACACTGTGGCTCAATAGGCTAATCCTCTGCCTTGCGGCACCGGCACACCGGGTTCTAGTCCTGGTCGGGGCGCCGGATTTTGTTCCGGTTGCCCCTCTTCCAGGCCAGCTCTCTGCTGTGGCCCAGGAGTGCAGTGGAGGATGGCCTAAGTGCTTGGGCCCTGCACCTGCATGGGAGACCAGGAGAGTCACCTGGCTGCTGACTTCAGATCGGCACGGTGTGCCGGCCACGGTGGCCATTGGAGGGTGAACCAACGGCAAAAGGAAGACCTTTCTCTGTCTCTCTTTCACTGTCCACTCTGCCTGTTAAAAAAAAAAAAAAAAAAAAAAAGAACATTGTTTTATGGTCATGTGCTGTGGTCTGGATAATTGGATGTTGAATGTCTCCCAAAGGCCCATGTGTTAAAGGTATGGTCTCCGAGTGTCCTGTTAATGGTGCTAAGAGGATGGAAACTTAATCCAGTTGTAGTGTCTAAAGGTGGGGCCTTTGAGAGGTGATTGAGTTGAATTAGGTCATCAGGGTGGAGCGTTCATGATTAATTTCTGGTGGCTTCATAAGAGATCACATAGACATAAACCCATGTGCTCCCTTCTGTCACGTGGCAAGAATTCCCTCACCAGATAACCACATGTAACCATAACCCCAACCAGTGTAACCACATGATCTTGGACTGTGGACCTCCAGAAGTGTGAGCAAGCATAAACCTTTTCTCTTTATAAAGTTAGCTTTTCTCTGATATTTTGTTGTGGTAGTGAAAAGCTGACTGATATACTACAGCCTTGTTATTTTTTTATGTTTATTTTGTTAATAGAATTTGGTGTTAAAATTGCCAGCTTTCAATTAATGACTAAATTATAACCCACTATTTGGATATATGGAAATTATCTTCTAAATTACCCATATTGTGGTAGTTTGGACAAAATAAAGCAAAAAGTAACAGAATATATAAAATAAAGGAAATGGCCAGAAGACATATCAAAAGAGATACCAAAATTATCTGTAATAACGATAATGACAAATGGAATAAACTCACTTTTTAGAAGCAAACAACAAGGGACCCATGTCATGGCACAGTGGGTTAGGCTTCCATTTACAATGCTACCATCCCATATCAGAGTGCAGGTTGGAGATCATCTGGTAATGCTTCCACTCCAGCTCCCCGCTGTGGCCTGGGAAGGCAGTGGGCCATGGCCCAAGTGCTAGGGTCCCTGCACCCACGTGGGAGACCAGGGAGTTCTGATCTCCTGGCTTTGGTTTGGCCCAGCCCTGGCTATTGTGACTATTTTGAGAGTAAACGAGCAGGTGGAAGATAGATAGATTTCTCTCTCTCTCTTTCTCCCTGTGTCAGTCTGCCTTTCAAAGAAACAAATAAATACTTTAAAAAACAATTTACATTGTTTCAAAAATTAAATCCAAACGTAGGCTTTTCAAAAAAGATACATGCACAGAGCATAATATGTAAATAGCAATAGATGCTAAACTAAAGATTTGCCTTAAAAATCTGTATAAATCATTTAGTTTAAGATAATCTTGAATTTTTTTTTTTGACAGGCAGAGTGGACAGTGAGAGAGAGAGACAGAGAGAAAGGTCTTCCTTTGCCGTTGGTTCACCCTCCAATGGCTGCTGCGGCCAGCACACCGCGGCCGGCGCACTGCGCTGATCCGAAGCCAGGAGCCAGGTGCTTCTCCTGGTCTCCCATGGGGTGCAGGGCCCAAGCACTTGGGCCATCCTCCACTGCACTCCCTGGCCACAGCAGAGAGCTGGACTGGAAGAGGGGCAACCGGGACAGAATCCAGCGCCCTGACCGGGACTAGAACCCGGTGTGCCGGCGCCGCAAGGCGGAGGATTAGCCTATTGAGCCATGGCGCCGGTGATAATCTTGAATTTTATTTATTTATTTATTTTATTTATTTATTTATTTTATTTTTGACAGGCAGAGTGGACAGTGAGAGAGAGACAGAGAGAAAGGTCTTCCTTTTGCCATTGGTTCACCCTCCAATGGCCGCCGCGGTAGGCGCGCTGCAGCCAGCGCACTGCGCTGAACCAATGGCAGGAGCCAGGTGCTTCTCCTGGTCTCCCATGGGGTGCAGGGCCCAAGCACTTGGGCCATCCTCCACTGCACTCCCTGGCCATAGCAGAGAGCTGGCCTGGAAGAGGGGCAACCGGGACAGGATCGGTGCCCCGACCGGGACTAGAACCCGGTGTGCCGGCGCCGCAAGGCGGAGGATTAGCCTAGTGAGCCGCGGCGCCGGCCGATAATCTTGAATTTTAAAAAATACTTTCCGCATTGTTTTCAGATACTTTATGCTTTCACCTCATTCCTTCTGTGTACAATTTTTGTCATTTGTGATTGTAGGTGAATGGTGTTGCGGTGTTCACGAGCAGTGACCCTATTTTGATATTTGTCTTTCTAATGTGTTTTGCCATTGCCACGATTTTTTTTGCATTCATGGTCAGCACATTCTTCCAAAGAGGTGAGTCCTGATTTGACTTTCTGTCAGGAAGGGTTTGTGACTTTCTGGCAGCGTTGTAGCTCCCATTAACTACAGCATTAGTTACTATTCCTCCAGTGCCACGTTTCCACTTTGGTGATTATATCAGCAACGGAAGAATTATATTCCCCAATAAGAGGTTATGGGAACATCTCAATAATCTTATGCTTTTATGCTTCCTTTGATGATTTAGTAAAATTTCAAATGGAGGTAAATAATAAGTCTCAATTTGTAAGGAAATGGAAGGGTTAGACAGTCAGGGCAGATGGTTTTTCTGGTTTTGATTGTGAAGCTGGGCTATAACACGAGGGTGCCCTCCAGGCACCACAGGAGGAAAGGAATTCCTGGGAATTTGTTCCTGTCAGGAGGTGTGTTATGTCTGAAACTATTGCTGTAATAATTGATGACTCTCAAGATACAGAAATGATAGGAAGAGTGCAGGAGAACTGAGCTGTGGGTCAGCCTAGAGAAGTATAGACAAAAACGTTAATGGAGAACAACCCAAAAAAATGGGGGGAGGGTTCAAGAAATCAAAGTGTGATATAAATGAAGGTAGTCAGCTTATCATTTACATTTATGAATATTTTAATATCAAATAGCATGATCTAATAAGTAGGCCCTGGCAAATATTGTCTCAGCCAAGATGAAGGTGGGTTCTTTGAGAATTGGATGGTCCAAAATGCTGTCTTCTGTTTCAAAATCTATACCCCACCTTCCCCTCTGTAGTGTTAGGGTGAGCGTGGTGTAGATACAGAGAGCTGTGATGGGAGCTTGCAGCATGAGCAGCATCCTAGAGTGCCTGTGTCCTAAGACTTAAAGGATGCTGATGGTTGAAAACTTAAACTTGTGGACAAGTAAGAAATAAGCCGGGGGGGGGGGGGGATAGAAAAAAACTAAGACCAGTGAGTTCAGAAACACAGTTAACTAGAGTGGAAAGCAAGTGCCTAAGACCAGTGAGTTCAGAAACACAGTTAACTAGAGTGGAAAGCAAATGCCTAAGACCAGTGAGTTCAGACACACAGTTAACTAGAGTGGAAAGCAAGTGCCTAAGACCAGTGAGTTCAGACACACAGTTAACTAGAGTGGAAAGCAAGTGCCTAAGACCAGTGAGTTCAGAAACACAGTTAACTAGAGTGGAAAGCAAATGCCTAAGACCAGTGAGTTCAGACACACAGTTAACTAGAGTGGAAAGCAAGTGCCTAAGACCAGTGAGTTCAGACACACAGTTAACTAGAGTGGAAAGCAAGTGCCTAAGACCAGTGAGTTCAGACACACAGTTAACTAGAGTGGAAAGCAAGTGCCTAAGACCAGTGAGTTCAGACACACAGTTAACTAGAGTGGAAAGCAAGTGCCTAAGACCAGTGAGTTCAGACACACAGTTAACTAGAGTGGAAAGCAAGTGCCTAAGACCAGTGAGTTCAGACACACAGTTAACTAGAGTGGAAAGCAAGTGCCTAAGACCAGTGAGTTCAGACACACAGTTAACTAGAGTGGAAAGCAAGTGCCTAAGACCAGTGAGTTCAGACACACAGTTAACTAGAGTGGAAAGCAAGTGCCTAAGACCAGTGAGTTCAGACACACAGTTAACTAGAGTGGAAAGCAAGTGCCTAAGACCAGTGAGTTCAGACACACAGTTAACTAGAGTGGAAAGCAAGTGCCTAAGACCAGTGAGTTCAGACACACAGTTAACTAGAGTGGAAAGCAAGTGCCTAAGACCAGTGAGTTCAGACACACAGTGAACTAGAGTGGAAAGCAAGTGCCTAAGACCAGTGAGTTCAGACACACAGTGAACTAGAGTGGAAAGCAAGTGCCTAAGACCAGTGAGTTCAGACACACAGTGAACTAGAGTGGAAAGCAAGTGCCTAAGACCAGTGAGTTCAGACACACAGTGAACTAGAGTGGAAAGCAAGTGCCTAAGACCAGTGAGTTCAGACACACAGTGAACTAGAGTGGAAAGCAAGTGCCTAAGACCAGTGAGTTCAGACACACAGTGAACTAGAGTGGAAAGCAAGTGCCTAAGACCAGTGAGTTCAGACACACAGTGAACTAGAGTGGAAAGCAAGTGCCTAAGACCAGTGAGTTCAGACACACAGTGAACTAGAGTGGAAAGCAAGTGCCTAAGACCAGTGAGTTCAGACACACAGTGAACTAGAGTGGAAAGCAAGTGCCTAAGACCAGTGAGTTCAGACACACAGTGAACTAGAGTGGAAAGCAAGTGCCTAAGACCAGTGAGTTCAGACACACAGTGAACTAGAGTGGAAAGCAAGTGCCTAAGACCAGTGAGTTCAGACACACAGTTAACTAGAGTGGAAAGCAAGTGCCTAAGACCAGTGAGTTCAGACACACAGTTAACTAGAGTGGAAAGCAAGTGCCTAAGACCAGTGAGTTCAGAAACACAGTTAACTAGAGTGGAAAGCAAGTGCCTAAGACCAGTGAGTTCAGAAACACAGTTAACTAGAGTGGAAAGCAAGTGCCTAAGACCAGTGAGTTCAGACACACAGTTAACTAGAGTGGAAAGCAAGTGCCTAAGACCAGTGAGTTCAGACACACAGTTAACTAGAGTGGAAAGCAAGTGCCTAAGACCAGTGAGTTCAGACACACAGTTAACTAGAGTGGAAAGCAAGTGCCTAAGACCAGTGAGTTCAGACACACAGTTAACTAGAGTGGAAAGCAAGTGCCTAAGACCAGTGAGTTCAGAAACACAGTTAACTAGAGTGGAAAGCAAATGCCTAAGACCAGTGAGTTCAGAAACACAGTTAACTAGAGTGGAAAGCAAGTGCCTAAGACCAGTGAGTTCAGACACACAGTTAACTAGAGTGGAAAGCAAGTGCCTAAGACCAGTGAGTTCAGAAACACAGTTAACTAGAGTAGAAAGCAAATGCCTAAGACCAGTGAGTTCAGAAACACAGTTAACTAGAGTGGAAAGCAAGTGCCTAAGACCAGTGAGTTCAGAAACACAGTTACCTAGAGTGGAAAGCAAGTGCAGTGAGGAATGCCAAGTGACAGCAAAACCACATCATGCAGCCCAACCCTGTGGCCAGCTGGGCAAGGCAGCTCAGTGTCTCTTCAGCAACTGTGCTGGAGCAACTGGATCTCTGTATTCCAAAGAATGGGCCTGGGCATTTACATCACTTCGTACGCAGAACCGTCTCAATGTGGGTTATAAACCTAAGTTGAAGAACTGAGCTATGGGATTCAAAAGAAAATGTAGGAGAAAATCTTCATGTTCTTGGGATAGACAGTGATTTCTTAGAAAAGATACCAAATTACAAAGAAAAGATAAAACAGAAAATTGATAAATTAGACTTCATGAAAATTAAAGTTTTGTGCTGGGGCCAGCCCTGTGGCATAGCAGGTAAAGCCACCACCTGTGGTGCCAGCATCCCGTGTGGCATTCAAGTCCTGGCTGCTCTTCTGATCCAGCTTCCTGCTAATATGCCTGGGAAAGCAGTGGAAGATGGTCCATATGCTTGGGCTCCTGCACCCACGTGGGAGATCCAGAAGAAGCTCCTGGCTCCTGGCTTTGGATTGGCCCAGCTCCGGCTGCATTTGGGGAGTGAACCAATAGATTGAAGATCTTTTTCTTCTATGTCTCTCTCTTTTTCTCTGTAACTCTGACTTTCAAATAAATCTTTTTTAAAAATGTTTTGTGCCATCAAGAAGGTACCATCAAGAAAATACCCTACAGACTGGGAGAAAGCATTTGCAAATAATATAAGAGACTTGTATCCAGAATAAATAAAATAGCCTTGCAATGCGAAGATAAAAACAAATATTCCTAATTGATAATATATATGGTCAGCATTAACTTGATACCAAAGCTAGAAATGACATCACAATAAAACTACATGTCAGTTTTCCAAATGAATATAGATGGAAAAATCCTCAACAAAATACTAGTAAGCTGAGTTAAGCAGCATATCAAAAGGACTACACAAAAGGATTATGGCAAATAGGATCTGTTCCAGGAATGCAAGAGTGAGTCACCATGTGAATCCATCACTTAATAGAGTGAAGGAAAAATAAACACGGAGCCTTGTCAGCTGCTGCTGGAAAAGCAGCGGCCACTTCCAGTAGCTGCACCACTGGGGCGCAGAGGGTCAAGCCACTGCCTGTGACGTTGGCATCCCGTGTTAGAGCCCTGGTTTCAGTCCTGGCTGCACCTCTTCTAATCCAGCTCCCTATCAATGTTCCCGGGAAAGCATTGGATGGTGGCTCAAGTGCTTGGGTCCCTGTCATCCACGTGGGAGACCCAGATGGAGTTCTAGGCTTCTGGCTGCAACCTGGCTCAGCCGTGGCATTGTGGCCATTTGGTAAGTGAAACGACAGATGGATGATTCTCTCCTCTCTCTCTTTCTCTCTCCCTCCCTCTCTCTCTCTCTGTCTGTCTCTTTTTACTCCTGTTTCCCTATAACTCTGTTTTTCAAATAAATAAATCTTAAGAAAAAGATCAAAGACATGAATCAGTAGCAATCTTGTGCTCGTGGATTAGAAGCCGTAATATTGTTAGGAGGACAATAGTCCACGAAATTGATATGGGTTAAATATAATCCCTACTAAAATCTCAGCAGCATTTCTTTTGTTCCCCCCAGAAACGGACAAGCTGATCCTAAAATTCATGTGGAATTGCAAGGGACCTTAAAAACCAAAACAATATTGAAAAGTAACAAAACTGTAGGATTCACATTTCCTGATTTCAAGCTCACTGCAAAGTTACAGGGATCAAGAAAGTATTATTTTGCCATAGGATAGATGTATAGACTAAAGGAATGGAATTGAGGTTTCAGAAGCAAACTCAGACTGGGAGACCAAGTGATGTTTGGCAAGAGTGAGAATAGTCTCTTCAACAAGTGGTGCTGGGACAAACGGATAGCCACTCTGAAAGACTAAGATTGGACTCTACTGCCTGAACAAAAGCTTTTTAAAAAAGATACATTTATTTGAAAGGCAGAGTTTGAAAGAGAGAGATACAGAGAGGAGAAGATCCTCCATCCTCGGTTCATTCTGCAAATGGCTGCAACAACTGAGAGCGGGCCAGACCACAGCCAGGAACTCCATTGCTGTCTCCCATGGAGGTGGCAAGCACTGTATCCTCCGTGTAGGGACCCAAGCACTGGGGCCATCTTCCACTGCTTCCCCAGGTGCATTAGCAAGGAGCTGGATTGGAAGCGGAGCAGCTTAGACTCAAACTGGCACTCATATGGGACACTGGCATTGCAGGTGGTAGCTTAACCTACTGCACCACAATGCTGGCCTCACCATGCACAAAAATTAACTGAAGATGGATCCGTAGCCTAATTGTACGAGTAAAACTAGGGGCCAGTGTTGGTGTAGCGGGTAAAGCCATCACCTGTGATGTGATGCTGGCATTCCATATGAGCACTGGTTCGAGTACCGCTGCTCCACTTCCAATCCAGATATCTGCTAATGTGCTTGGGCAAGCACAGAGGATGGCCCAAGTCCTTGGGCCCCTGCACCCACTTGGGAGACCTGGAAGATGCTCCTGGTTCCTGGCTCCTGGCTTAGCATGGCCCAGTTCTGGCCATTGCGGCCATTTGGGAAATGAATCAGCCGGTGGAAGACCTTCTCTCTCTCTCTCTCTCTCTCAAACTGTGCCCTTCAAATAAATAAAATAAATCTTAAAAAAAAATTGAAACTGGAACGAGCACTGTGGCATAGCAGGTAAAGTCTCCACCTGCAGTGCTGACATCTCGTCCATATGCCAGTTCCATCCATATAGCCAGTTCTAGTCCCGGCTGCTCCTTTTCTGATCCAGTTCTCTGCTTTGTCCTGGGAAAGCAGTAAAAGATGGCCCAAGTTCCTCGGCCCCTGTACCTGCATGAGAGACCTGGGAGAAGCTTCTGGCTCCTGGCTTCTGGCTTCAGATTGGTCCAGCTCCGGCTGTTGTGGCCATTTGGGGAGTGAACCATCAGATGGAAGACCTCTCTCTCTCTCTTTCTCTCTCTCTCTCTGCCTCTCCTCTCTCTGTGTAACTCTAACTTAATTAAAAAAAAAAAAGGCCTTCACCTTTTTTTGGAAAAAAAATCTTATTTATTTGAAAGGCAGAATGACAGAGAAAGGGGGAGTCAGAAAGATATCTTCCATCTATGGGTTCACTCCTCAAATGGCCATGGTGGTCAGGATTGGGTCTGGCTGATGGTAGGAGCCAGGAATTCCATCTGGATCTCCCACACGGGTTGCAGGGACCCAGGTACTTGGGCCATCTTCTGTTGCTTTCCTGTGAGCATTAGCAGGGAGCTGGGTTGTACGCAGAACAGCTAGGTCTCCAACCGATACTCATATGGTGTGCCAGCATTCAGACTGCCACTAACCCGCTCTGCCACAGTGCCAGCCCCTTGTTTATCAATCTGAAAGACAGAGCGATAGAGAGAGATCCTCCATCCCCTAGTTCACTCCCCATATGCCTGCAAAAGCCAGGTAGAACCAGGCTGAAGCCAGGAGCCAGGGACTCCATATGGGTCTCCCTCATGAATGGCAGGAACCCAAGTACTTAAACCATCATCTGCCTTCCCAGATGCATGAGCAGGAAGCTGCATCAGAAGTGGAGTGGAGGCTGGTGATGTGACGTAGAGGGTAAAGCCACCGCCTGCAGTGCCAGCATCCCGTATGGACGCCAGTTCAAGTCCCAGCTGCTCCGCTTCCGATCCAGCTCTCTGCTGTGGCCTGGGAAAGCAATAGAGGATGGCCCAAGTCCTTGGGCCCCTCTATCTACATGGAAGACCAGGAAGAAGCCCCTGGCTCCTGGCTTCGTATCAGCGCAGCTCTGGCCATTGCAGCTATGTGGGGAAAGAACCAGCAGATGGAAGACCTCTCTCTCTTTCTCTCTGCCTCTCTGTAACTCTGCCTTTCAAATAAATAAATAAATCTAAAAACAAACAAACAAACAAACAAAAAGGAAGTGGAATGGCTGGGACTTGAACCAGCATGCTGATACGGGATGTGGGCACCTAAGTAGGAGCCTAACACCCTGTACCACAATGCCTGCTCCTGCCTTGCTTCTTTACGCAGCTGAGTCCATCGTCTGTTTCAGTAATAATCCTTCCACTTACACTCACCAGCTGTCCATTGACCTTTTATTGCAAAACCTTAGCCTGGTGAAACTCAGCTGCTTGCAGCCTCTGCACCTGTACCGAAGCAGCAGAAAACATGACTTGGGGAAAACTCCTGTTGTGCCACTGATCTCTTCATCTGGGTCCCTAATCCTCGAGTGAGTGCCCTGAGCTTGCCTTAGGGTCCAGGCACATCCCCTCAATACTCTGCCCCTTGTCTCTCTGAAGTAACTGTTTGAAACCTCCTGCTCCTCAAGTGGCCAGTGGCCTTTGCCCCTTCCTCACTGAGGCTTCTAAGTGCTGAGCTTGTGTCCAGTGTGGTCCCTGCCTCTAGTCTGTGTTCATCCCCCGTCTGTGAAATTGTGAGAGTGATAGCACTTACCTCAGAACTTAGTTATGAAGATTAAAAGAGATATCCCATGTACAACACTGAAAACAGTAAGAGCTTACTAGAGATTAGTGATTACTATAAACTTTTACAAAAGAAGAAACGCAAGTTCAGAGAAACTATGGAAGAATAGGCCATGGTGCATGTGGAAAGGTTCAGCCGTGGGCTGTCTCATGCCTACCTGAGGCTCCCTCTTTTACATACCCAGTCCTCACAGTTTCATTGTTATTTTAACTTCTTAGAAGTTAAATATTTGCAAGCTTGAGTTTGGTTTCCAGACTTCAGTAACATTGACCTTATCTCCAAATCTAAAGCCACTATGTGTGGGACCTGGCACACCTTGATTCCTTGACCATAGTTACCAAGCTTTGTGAGTTGGTTCACTCCCCAAGTGGCTGCAACAGTCAGGGCTGAACCAAACCAAAACCAGGAGCCAGGAGCTCTATGGGGTTTCCCATGTGAGTGACATGGATCCAAGTACGTGGGCCATCTTGTGCTGCTTTCCCTGGCACCTTATCGGGGAGCTAGATGTGTAGCCGAGCAGCTGGGACTCGGGATGCCAGTGTCACCTAACCTGCTGGCCCCATGCTGAGCAGGTGTATCCAGCCTGGCTCAGATGCAGGATGGAGATTAGGAAGGGGAAAGGAAGTGATGTCTGTGAAGGGCTTGCCTCAGGGCCCGGCAGTGCTTAATGGATGCTACATAAGCCCACCGCTCTTCTGAAGAAAACGTTCATACAGATTCAGAGAGAGGAGATTTTAGACAGGTGTTTGTGCCTTTATGTGAGGATCCATTTCTTTTTTTACGTGCCAGCATGTTCTTTATCTTTGACTAGTAAGACTGCAACTAGAAACGATCTTCAAAAAGTTCCTAGGAATGAGTATTATGGGAAAACTGTGTGTGGATTTCTAAAGATTTTTATTTATGTATTTGAGAGGTAGAGTTATAGACAATGAGAGGGAGAGACAGAAAGGTCTTCTGTCCGTTGGTTCACTCCCCAATGGCTGCAAGGGTCAGAGCTGCGCGATCCGGAGCCAAGAGCCAGGTGCTTCTTCCTGGTCTCCCATGCAGGTGCAGAGGCCCAAGGACCTGGGCCATCTTCTACTGCTTTCTCAGGCCACAGCAGAGAGCTGGATTGGAAGAGGAACAGCCGGAACTAGAACCGGTGCCCATATGGGATGCCAGCACTGAAGGCAGAGGATTAACTTACTGTGCCATGGCGATGGCCCCATGTGTGGATTTCAAAAAATATTTGCACCAAAATAAACTTTTCTTTTTTAAAATATTTATTTATTTTTATTTGAAAGTCAGAGTTGCATAGAGAGAGGAGAGGCAGAGAGGTCGGTCTTCCATCTGATGCTTCACTCCCTAATTGGCCACAACGGCCGGAGCTGTGCTGATCTGAAGCCAGGGACCAGGAGCTTCTTCTGGGTTTCCCACATGGGTGCAGGGGCCCAAGGACTTGGGTCATCTTCTACTGCTATCCCAGGCCATAGCAGAGAGCTGGATAGGAAGTGGAGCATCCGGGTCTTGAACCAGCTCCCATATGGGATGCCGGCCCTTCAGGCCAGGGCGTTAACCCGCTGCGCCACAGCGCCAGCCCCCAAAATAAACTTTTCATTCCATTTTCCACAACCTTTTTAAGTACCCTCTAGTAAAAGGTTGTTTATTTACTTGAAAGACAGACAGACATACACACAAAGAGAGGGAAAGAGAAAGATTTTTGGTCTGCTGGTTCACTTCTCAAGTGACTACAACAGCCAGGTCTGGGCCAGGCTGAAGCCAGGAGCTCCATGCAGGTCTCCACGGGAGTGGCAGGGGCCCACATACTTGGGTCGTCTTCTGCCTTCCCAGTGAATCAGATGGGGGAGCCAGACTCACACAGGAGCTGCAGTACGGAATGTGGGCGGCACAGGCAGCAGCTTAACAAATGCTGCACCACAGCGGTAGCCCCTATCGGAAATTCTTAAAAGCTCTCTTCCTTTGTGAAAATCTGAGACAAATGCAGAGACATTTTGCTTACTGTGGCAGGGAAAGGGGGGTTTGTCGTTGCTGGTTCACTGTTGACAAAACTTTTCATTCCCCGGCCTCGCAGCCCATGTTGGAACCGCTGTGGGAGGCATCTTCTTCTTCCTCACCTACCTCCCGTACCTGTACCTCACTTTCAACTACCAGCAGAGGAGCCGCCTCCAGAAGATCCTCTTCTGTCTCCTGTCGAATGTCGCCATGGCACTGGGGGTCCGATTCATCTCCGTGTTAGAAGCGGAAGGTGAGACTTAGCTTGTTTATCTTCCCCAACTCTCTAAGCTTCTGGGTGCTTTGCCCCAGTTGAAGCAGACACCAGATAAACATGACTGGCACATTTCACTCTGCATTCTGAGCTTTCGCAAAAGACTTGCAAATCTGATAGGTACTGGGTAGAGACACTGAAGAAACGCAGAGTAGGTGGGGAGAAAAACTCAAGTATATTAAAGAACTAAGAAATCATATGCCTGTGTAATTATGAGAAGAAATTTTAAGAAATTTACTTTTTACTTGCTTGAAGAGTTAGCTCTCCCATCTGCTGGTACACTCTCCAAATGCCTACGACTGCCAGGGCTGAGACAGGCATCACTGTTCAGAAAATGAATGGGCCAGCGCCGCGGCGCAATAGGCTAATCCTCCGCCTGCACCGCCGGCACCCAGGGCTCTAGTCCCAGTTGGGGCGCCGGATTCTGTCCCGGTTGCTCCTCTTCCAGGCCAGCTCTCTGCTGTGGCCCGGGAAGGCAGTGGAGGATGGCCCAAGTGCTTGGCCCTGCACCCCATGGGAGACCAGGAGGAAGCACCTGGCTCCTGCCTTCGGATCAGCGCGGTGTGCCGGCCGCAGCGGCCATTGTGGGGTGAACCAATGGAAAAGGAAGACCTTTCTCTCTGTCTCTCTCTCTCTCTCTCACTATCCACTCTGCCTGTCCATTAAAAAAAAAAAAAGAAAGAAAAGAAAAGAAAAGAAAAAGAAAATGGATAAATAGGAACCTTGGATTTCTGGTAAGGAAGTGTCCACCAAGGCTCTGCTGAGAGGTTGAAGCTGTGAGTGCTTCCTCAGGAGTTCCTGGGTCTTGATAACCCAGATATCCCTCATGTGGAAATAATGACAAGAATGACATAAATTTTTAACACTTGGGAGCACACCTTTAGAAAACCAGAGTTAGTACGAGGTAGTAAAGGCCAAAACCTCAGGGAAATTTGGTGATTCCAAAAGGTAAGCGAAGCAGCAGAGCCACATTTTCTCTGGAGTCATTGACTGGCAGTAAAACTACACTTTTGATTTGATGGCCTTTCAGCACAAACGTGGTTAAAGACCCTCTCCATATTACTCCAGACCCCAGAGGACTACGCCTTTAGGATAAATGTGACCCAGAAATAGATCCATCCATCACGGGTTAGCCTGTCTGTGGATTTTAGTGTGCAAGGTGCTTATTAGGGAATGCCTTGAGACACTGCCCGTGGAAGGAAGCAAGACTGGGTTGAGGGAGGTGTTGAGCTGCTGTCCAGTCCCGACAGCCCTGGGCAATTACAGAGCTCACCGGGCCCGTCTGAGTGTCCCAACTGGGCTCATATGACCAGGCTGTTACACCTCCATCAGTCACTGGATATCAGCCACCCAAGAAATGGCATCACCTCAAGCTAGACTGCTTTTAACTGAGACAGTCTCAAGGTGTTGACAGCAAATAGGCTTTTGCCATAGTTCAGCCAACGGTTGTACAGGGAAGTGCATCCCCGTGTCCACAGACCATCCAGTCATAGGCCGGAGGTCCTCAGGGAAAGTTGCCCCTGAGAAGTTGTCACAGGTGAGTTCTTCAGAAGTGTTGTGTCTGGGTTGGTGTTGCAAGAGTGTAGGGAGCTTTATTTAGTTTTTCTTTTTGTTTTATTTGAGAGGCAGAGAGATGCAGACACACACGCACAGAGGTGGACAGAGTTTCCAACTCCTGGATCTCTCCTCCAAATGCCATGACAGCCAGAACCAGGAGCTGGTAACTCAGTCCAGGTCTCCCAACTATGTGAGCCTTCGCCACGCCCCTGCCTGGGGTCTCCATATGAGCAGGAGACTGGATCAGGAGCCAGACACTCTAATGAGGGATGTGGGTGTCTTCAAAGCTAGACTGCACGCCCACTCCCCAGTGATTTTAAGCACTGTTGTCGGGGAATGATGGCACCCTCACCTGGGTGCCTGGAAGAAGTGATGTCCTTCCTGGAGGAAGGCGCTTTCATCCCATACCGTGAGGGTCTCCACAACTGGCTTTGGAAGAGCAATAAGCAACACAGGGAAAAAGTAATTAAAGACAGGCGGGAATGGAACCCTATAAATGAGAACTAGACAGGAGGGAACGAGACCCCAGAAATGAGGACCAGACAGGAGGGAATGAGACCCCATAAACACGAACCAGACGGCAGGGAATGAGACCCCAGAGATGAGGACCAGACGGGAGGGAATGGAACCCCATAAACGAGAACTAGACGGCAGGGAATGAGACCCCAAAAATGAGGACCACAAGGGAGGGAATGAGACCCCATAAACACAAACCAGACGGCAGGGAATGAGACCCCAGAGATGAGGACCAGACGGGAGGAAATGGAACCCCATAAATGAGAACTAGACGGCAGGGAATGAGACCCCAGAAATGAGGACCAGACGGGAGGGAATGAGACCCCAAAAATGAGGACCACAAGGGAGGGAATGAGACTCCATAAACGAGAACCAGAAGTAATAGAAATAGAAAAGACTCACAAAGGCTTTGCATTTCTTAATTAACAGAACACACATGCTAAAATGACAATACTGATTATATTTTTAATTGTTTTTTTAAGATTCATTTGTTTGAAAGGCAGAGCAACAGAGAAAGAGAGAAAGACTGATCTTTCATCTGTTAGTCATCTCCTCAAGTGGCCACAACAGCCAAGGCAGGGCCAGGCTGAAGGCAGGAGCCAGGAACTCCATCAGGATCCCCTACTCGGCTGGCAGAGGCCCAGGCATTGGGGCATCCTCTGCTGCTTTGCTAGGTGCATTAGGAGGAAGCCGAAGAGAAAGTGGAGCAGCTGGGACTTGAACCTGCACTCTGATATGAGATGCTGGTACTGTAGGCAGCAGCTTAATCCACTGTGCCACAACATCAGCCCCAATTTTTTCTTTATTTTTATCTACCTGAAAGGCAGTGCAACACACACACACACACACAAACACGGAGTGGGAGGAGAGAGGTACCCTATCTGCTGGCTCACTTTCCAGGTGCCTGCAATACCCAGGGCTGGGCCAGGCTGAAGACAAGTGCCAGAAACTCCATCTGGGTTTCCTAAGAGGGTGACAAGGATCCAGGCACTTGGCTACCTTCCCAGGATGCATCAGGAGGAAGCCAGATCAAAAGTGGAGTGTAGGGGGGTGCCTGGTGCCATAGTATAGCAGGTAAAGCCACTTCCTACAGCACTGGCATTCCATATGGGCACCAGCTGCTCTACTTCCCATCCAGCTCCCTTCTTCTTCTTCTTTTTTTTTTTTTTTAAGATTTATTTATTTGAAAGTCAGAGTAACTCATAGAGAGGAGAGGCAGAGAGAGAGGGAGAAACAGCAAGATCTTTAATCTGGTGGTTCACTCCCCAATTGGCTGCAATGGCCTGAGCTGCACCGATCCTAAGCCAGGAGCCAGGATCTTCTTCTGGGTCTCTCACGTGGGTTCAGGGCATCCAGCTCCCTTCTAATTTACCTGGGAAAACAGTGGAAGATGGCCAAGGTGCTCGAGCCCCTGCACCCACATGGGAGACCCAGATGAAGCTCCTGACTCCTGGCTTTGGATCCACCCAGCTCTGGCTGATGTGGTCATCTGGGGAGTGAACTACCAGATTTAAGATCTTTGTGTTTCTCCCTCTCTCTATTACTCTGCCTTTCAAGTAAATAAATAAATCTCAAGAAAAAAAAGGTGGAGTGGAGCTAGTATTGTGCTGTAGCTTGCAAAGCCGCCGCCTACAAGGCCAGCATCCCAGCTGGGTGCCAGTTAAAGTCCTAGCTGCTCCACTTCTGATCCAGCTCCCTGCTTGTGGCCTGGGAAAAGCAGTGGAAGATGGCCCAAATACTTGGGCCCCTGATACCCAAGTGGAAGACCCATAAGAAGCTGCTGGCTCCTGGCTTTAGCCTGGCCCAGCGTGGGCCATTGTGGCCATATGGAAAATGAACCAGCAAATAGGAGATATCTCCTCTCTGTCCCTCCCTTTCTCTCTGTAACTCTTTCAAATTAATAAATCTTAAAAAAAAAAAAAAGTAGTAGTGAGTAGCCAGTGGAACCAGTAATCTCCTATGGGATGCAGGAATCCCAAGCAGTGGCTTAACCCACTGCACCACAGCGCTCACCCCTTATGTTTTGTTAAAGGACAAACGCGAAAATGCCTGCAGGAACAGGAACTGTTAAAGGTGGCCTAGGAAGGAGCGTGCGTTTGGCACAGCAGTTGGGACACCGCTTGGGCACTGCAGACGGCAGTACCTGAGTCCCAGCCCCAGCGTTTGAGCTGAGAATGCAGACACCGGGGACAGCAGGTGCTGCTCAGCGCGTAGGTCCCTGCCGCCCATGTGGAAGACCTGGCAGAGTTCCTGGCTCCTGTCTTCAGCCTGGCTTAGCCCAGGCTATTGTGGGCATTTGAAAAGTAAGCCAGTGAATGGAAGATCTCTCTCTCTCTCTCTCTTATCTCTTTGTGTCTCTCTCGTGCTCTTAGTTTTTCTCTTTCTTCCTGTTACTCTGCTTCACAAATAAATATTTTTTTAAATGGAATCATAAAAAGTTCTCCATTAATACAAGGAAAGGCAGAAAAGGAAGAAATGAGAAAGAACCACTTGGAACAAATAGAGAAGAGCTGACATGCTGGTAGATTCATTATGATCAATAATTAAATTAAATGTGGATAATTTAAACTTGCCAATTAAAAAAAAAACTATCAGATTGGCTAAAAAGGCAAATCTCGGGACCATGTTATGGCACAGTGATACCAGCATCTACTTCCAATTGCTTGTTAAAGTCCCAGCTGCCCTGTCTCTGATTCAGCTTCCTGTTACTGCACCTGGGAAGGCAGCAGAAGACGGCTCAAGTCCTTGGACCCCTGCATGCACGTGGGAGACCAGGATGATGGAGTTCCTGGCTGTTCCTGGCCCAGACCTGGCTGCAATCATTTAGATGGAAAATGTTTCTCTCTGTGTGTCTCTCTTTCTCTGCCTTTCAAAAATAAACCATTTTTTTTTTTTAAAGGCAGAACCCGAGTATGTACAGCCATGGACATCAGTGTAGGGGTGGGATTACAATCGGGATGTGCACATTTGGGTTTTGGGGTCCCTGATTTGGGTAGTAGTTTTTCACAGATGTTTTCCTTGTAAATGCTTGTTAAATTTTATGCACAGTTAACTAACAATGTAATGTCTGATAAAATAGGAAGAGGAGCTTTGTCTCTTCCATTTGGACATTGCAGAATTTGTTGGATAAGGTTGTGCTCAGGAGAATATTTGCTACAACTTTGGAATCCATCCTGAGATGTGTAGCATTGGTTTGTAACCTGAAGCTCAAAAGATAGAACAAGAGGCAAAGCTCTTGGTGGGCAACAGACAAACCAAGATCTCATTCTTGCAGGGGCTTCAAGGCCACCTGGCCTCACATTTCACAGTGTGACTTGTGTACCAGCAGCCCCAGTGCTGCCCGAGATCTTTTTTAGAAATGCAGTACCCAGGGCCGACATTGTGGCCTAGTGGGTAAAACTGCTGCCTGTGACGCCAGCATTCCATGTGGGTGCTGGTTCGAGTTCCAGCTTGTCCACCCCACCCTCCCATCCAGATCTCTGCTAATGGCCTGGGAAAATCAACGGAAGATGGTCCAAGGGCTTGGGCCTTTGCTACCCCCGTGGGAGACCTGGAAGAAGCTCCCGGCTTCTGCCTAGCCCAGTGCTGGCTGTTGCAGTTATCTGGGGAGTAAACCAGCAGATGGAAGATCTCTCTATATATAATTCTGACTTTCAAATAAATACGTAAACCTTTCCCCAAAAAAGACAAAGAAAAAAGAAATTGAGAGCTTGGGCCCTGAGGTGCCCAGACTTACCTCATCAGTGTCTTCATTTTGACAAGACCACCGGTGGTTAGTGAGCGCGGACATAATCCCTTTCCTGTGGTGTTGCTACCTCCCTCCTTCTGCGTCCAGCCAAGGCGGCATGAATGTGCAGCATCTTGGATGCTGTAAATGAGAAGCTCTATTGTATGTGTTCCGGTTAGACATTTGGCCAACACAGGACACGTGTGTGCCTGGGACCTGGTCCCAAGCCCCTCCTGCATGCTTTCCTCTATTCATGAAGTAAGCGTTATGGAGTGTCTGCTGCGTAATGGACCCTGAACCAAACATTGGGGACGCTGAGATAAAAGACAGCCCCTGACCCCAGAATCCACACACAGAGGGGACAGTGGTAAGTGACAGATTCACACTGCCGTACAGGACTGTCTGTAAAGCAGCACAGGGTAGTCCAGGTGCCCATGGCTGGGCATCCAACCCAGACCAGTGGAGTGGGTGTGCATGCTTCTTGGTGAGACACTGTCTGCTGAACTTTGATGTAAAAATTAGCCAAGCCAAGAAAGGTGGGATATGTTCCGGATAACATGCCCAGGAGGAGGAACAGATGTCTGACATAGCCATAGTTCTTACTGCTTGGTGCCAGGGAAAGTACTGACACCTTTTGTCAATTAAAAAATGTCATATCTCATGGAAGGAACTTTCAGTTTTCCTCTTTCCTGTTCCCAGTGTTGATCCCATAATGCCCCTGGACACAGCCATGCAGCCTTGTCATTGGCCTGCCTCCTTACAGTTTGATTGGAAAGTTCTCGGGACTCTTTTCTGCCTTTGGTGTCGGGACTGCTCCCTTCCTTGGTCACAGGTCTGGGCGTCCAGTGGAAGGACGTGGGCAGTGTCCGTGGAGAGTTCAATTTCACCCACGTGCTGCTGATGCTCCTGCTGGATTCTTCCCTCTACTGCTTGGTGGCCTGGTACGTGGAGGCCGTCTTCCCGGGCAAGTTTGGCACACCCAAGCCATGGTACTTCTTTGCCATGGTGAGTTCTGATGCTGCTATTTTATAGATTGATGTTAGAGTTAGACTTTTTTATTTTCATCCATATTGCTACCCTTCTTGGTGATGTGTTGATCAAAATCTCATACTCCAAGAAATCTGTAATCTGGTTCATTCTAAACCTTTTGGCCTGTCGTTGCCGACAGAGCGTAATCAACAGCGAGTGACATTCCTGAGTCTTGTCTGTCTGCTGGTGCGGTGTGCTGGGATTTAGGGTGGGGAGAGTCATGCTCTCAGGACTGCCTGAGGATCTCTCACTGCTGCCCATTTGAGCACCAGCCCCACACTGTCTGTGGGACTCAGGTCCCACCGTGCTAGAGCCCTCATGTGGTACCATTAGAAGAGCCCTTGAATGTCTGAGATCTCTGTGACCCCAGGGCACTAGCGAGGAGCCAGCTTTCCTTGACAAGCATATGAGGTCCTCAGAATCACTCTGTCCCATGAGGGCTGCTTTTCTGACAAAGTTGACTTCTCGTGGCTGATTCAGTCCTGCTGAATCTCCGGGTGGCCACACCTCACAGGCTTGCCCATGTGACCCACCTGTCTCAACTGCCCGAGTGCTCAGCCTGGACCTCTGGAGACTGCTGTGCTGATCCTTCTTGAGGTGCGGGGAAACAGGCAGGTTGCCAGCTCCCGTACTTCTCCAGATCTCAGCTCCCAAGGATGCTGACTATTGGTAGGATACTGCCTCGCGGGCACTGGGAGCCTGCAGATGAGGCAGCTTTTGCCGCTCTGTCCTTGACAGCAGGGTTTTGGATGAAATGCAGATGATTTGTGTGAGTCCGTGTGAAAGTTGCTTGGCTTCTCCAGGCACCGTTAAATATGTGATCCAACAAGTATACTGTGGGGCAGTGAAATCTAGCTCAACAAAACACTCACGCTCCACAAAAGAAAGTTCACCTAAATAATTAATGTGCAAGTAGACTTCCTCTGCAGCCCTCCTACTGGCGTGGAAAACCTGCACCTGTTACCCAGAAACGGCTGGCTGTGGGCGTTCCTGAGAAGTCTGTGACAGGCAAGGTCCTTCAGGAAGAGCCAACCGACTTGATGAAAGGAATCGAAATCCAGCAGCTGTACAAGGTATCAGCTCACGCTCTCCTTCCAAGAACATAAGAAATTGTCCAGATAAGCGTCTGTCAAATTGTTTTTAAAAATGTATTTATTTGAGAGACAGGCAGAAAGAGGGAGCTCTCATCTACTGGTTCACTCCCCAAATGCCTACAACACTTAGGCCTGGGCCAGGGCTGAAGCTGGGAGCTGGAAACTCAATCATGGTCGCCCACATGGGTGGCAGGGACCCAAGAACTTGAGCCGTCACTGCCGCCTCCCAGGGTCTGCGTTAGCAGGAAGCTGGAGTCAGGAGTCAGGTCCAGAAACTGAACCCAGGTGCTCCGATATGGGCCGTGGGTGTCTTAACCACTAGGGTGAGCATTCACTGCTTCTGTTGCATTCCTAGCCCAGGGCTTACCATTCCTTGGTTGCAAGATGGCTACTGTAGCTACCCATGGAAACCATAGAGGTTACAGTCATTTCTTTTGGCAAAATTTATCCTCCCTTCCTCCTGGTTCCCTTCTGTAGATTACCTCTTAACTCTTGTTGCTCAAGATTCAGTCCTGTAGCCTCCTCTGCTGTAAGGGACTGTCAGGGTTGACTTAAAACAATCAAGACCATGTGAAGGTGGGAGTAGAGGAAGTTTGCCAATTTCTTTTCTTTTTTATGTCTTTTATTTTAAAAAAAAATTTAAAGATTTTATTTATTTGAAAAACAGAGTTACAGAGAGTTAGAGACAGAGGGAGAGTTCAGTCCCCAAATGGCTGCAACTGCCAGAGCTGCACCAATCTGAAATCAGGAGCCAGGAGCTTCTTCCGGATCTCCCACATGGGTGCAGGGGCCTAAGGACTTGGGCCATCCTCTACTGCTTTCCCAGGCCATAGCAGAGAGCTGGATCGGAAGAGAAGCAGCCGGGATTAGAACTGGCACCCATATAGGATGCTGGCACTTCAGGCTGGGGCTTTAACCCACTGCGCCACAGTGCCTGGCCCCTTATGTTTTTATTTTAACTTTTAATGTTTTTAGCAGATTCAATATAGTTCGTAGATACAGTTCTAAGAATATAAGGATATTCCCTTCCTCCCTGCCTCCCACTCCCTCTCTCCCATTGCAGCACCCTGCTCCCTGGCATAATCAGGTTTCGAGAAGGAGTTACAGCTGAGTCCCACCTGGCTACAGTACAAGTGCAGCCCAAATGCCAGTAGGACAGAAACTCAGGCATATACTGAAGTGCAGTGCTCTCCCTTCGGGTGGCAGAATGGGTGGTTTTTACTTACGTATGAAATCCTGTATAATTTTTAAAAATGGAATTTAAGATGTGAAGACATTTGGCTTGGAAACTACCTGTCCTGGGATTCCTTCTCCAGATCACCACCTCTGGCCAAAGAGATGAGTACCTTCTTCAAGGGCTCAGCAGAACAGAGACGCAGGGGGGATACAGCCTGCTGGTTGTGTTCCAGGGACCTCAGCCTTGAGCTCCGTCCCTGTGTGGTTCAGGTTCTCTACCACCAGCTTCCAGGGATGAGGGGAAAGGCCCCCATAGGATTGCTCCCAGTTGGCCTCCTCCATAGATCCAGGCACATGAACTAAAAGAATCGGCCCCGGAGTGCCGGAAGCCCTGCTGCAGGCTGCATTCCCACTGATGAGCTTGAAGGGAAGTTGGTGCAGGTGCACAGCCTGTCGCAGGCTCCTCTGAAAGACCACCTGTGTGTACACATCCGGCTTTGACTTTTCCACAGGTGTTTTACAAGGGAAGGAGCGAGCACATAGCAGTGAAGGGTCTCACCATGAACCTTTACCGCGGGCAGATCACCGTGCTTCTGGGACACAACGGAGCAGGGAAAACCATGACCTGCTGGATGCTCACAGGTACCCGTGTCGAGATGACCCTCCCAGGGAAGCCCTAAGAACTCATGGAGCATGTCTACGTTGCTGGCTCCGTGTCCCCTCACTGGAGTTCACTACACTGTAGTATGAAGCGTTGCTTGTGTTTTGCTTCACTATCTGTGCATTATCTGGTCTTTCACTTACCCTGTCAATTGGCGGGACTTGGTTGCATCCCTGTGGAGCAGCAGTGAACGACGCTCACAGTGTATTCCTCTCCAGTGGAACCTGCCTGATGGGATGGGGCACCTCTAGCAACTCAGCCAGAAAATCCGCCTGTTCACTTTTGTTTGCTAGAAACCTTTAGAATGATGTCTGATTAATTATCCTAAAATGATTTCCACTTCAGAATAATTTTTATGCTTACTTATTTTATGTTCCATCAACTAAAATAATATTTTTGTGAAATTTGAAAACTTAAATTTAAGAAACATTTATTGAAGGCTTGGTACATGGAAAGCTCTGTACAAAACTGGGAGAAGGATTTCCAACCTTCAGGAAGCTTCGAAGGCCAACCGGCTTATCACTGCACACAGAACTCCAGACTGGGAAGTCAGCCTGCCATTACATTCCTCACGTTGCTCACGTGTCTTCTGTTGAACCGTTAAGAGCAGCAAAATAGTGAAGCTTGGTGGGAGGTGCCTCCGCCACCCCACCGGTACTGAGACATTCAAAACCAAGTCTCATCTGACAGGTGCTCACTGGATGGACGCAGTGTCAGGAGTGGGCCTGAGCCGGGCCACTCTCCTGGCTGGGGTCAACAGTGTTTCTCAGACGTGGGCATTGCTGCTCCTGCAGTGTGGCGGTGCAGGGGCTCTGTGCCCCCTGAGCAGGCTGCCTGCAAGGTGGTCCAGCTGGAGCCTCTAGGTTGAGTGGTCAAGGAGGCAAGTCAGTCCTCACATTGCTTAGGGCGGCCAGCAGATAAAAACACCCAGACTCTTCTCTGTTGAATGCCTGTTTGTCTTGTTCTCAGTAACCTTTGATGTCTGTAATTACCTCATTTGAGTGTGTGTCATTGTTTCTGTCTCCCCACCATCTTGCTCCCCAAAGAACCTATTCTGTTTACTTGTGGAACCACAGTGCTTGGACAAGGCCCAGCACAGAACAGGCTTTCAGTAATATCACTGAGTGAATGAACCCATTAACATGATTGTAAAATCTTCTGGAACTCAGACTGGTAATGATAACTAAAATATTTTTAATTTATATACTTGAGAGGCAGAGTTACAGAGGGAGAGAGGAAGAGACAAAGAGAGAGGTCTTCCTTCCTCTGGTTCACTCCCCAAATGGCTGCAATGGCCAGAGCTGGGCCGATCAGAAGCCAGGGACCAGGAGCTTCTTCTGGGTCTCCCACATGGGTGCAGGGGCCCAAACTTGAGCCATCTTCCACTGCTTTCCCAAGACTTTAGCAGGGAGCTGGATTGGAAGAGGAGCAGTTGGGACATGAACTGGCACCCATGTGAGATGCAGGCACCGCAGGCAGAGGCTTAGCCTACTATGGCACAGCAACAGCCTGTGTTAATGATATTTGTCCAAGAATCTCTGTACAGATTGGTTTAGTGTGGCAGGGTTCAGAGAAAGCCAGCTCCGCCTGGAAAAAGTAGCAGTGCTGAGACACAGAAACACACCCATGTGGGCTCAGTAGCCCAAGACGGTGCAGAGCTGGGAGAGAAAACCTGGCTGTTGCCCAGAACATCAGACAGCAGTGGGCATTCATGTCGTGATCATTGCAAGGAGGCCCAGAACTTGACACAGGCATGCTTTGTGTCTTAAACCCCATTGCTCTGCCCAGTTAATGTGGGTTTGGTTCTTCTGTGAATTCTTCTGTCCAGTTCTTCTGTTATATAATTTTACCTAAAAAGACTTGTTACATTACTATACGATAATATCACCTTTTTTCCCTCCCTTCCCCCATGATAGATGCCTTATTGTTTACAAACAAAATGGAAGATCTAAGAATCCAGTTAGTGGGTGCTTTGTTAGTATCTAAAATCTTTCAAACCTTGTCCTCCCATCAGTTGACATGCCAAATCTACATATATTGATTTAGAGTAAGGAAATAATTAGAAGAAGTAGATAGAATTGTGAAAAATTGCAAATAACCTAAATATCCATCAGTGTGAGTTGAATAGATAAATAAGATATATTAATAACAATGAAATCATTTTGGTTCTTAAAAATCATGTAGATTTTGTTGATGTGAACAAAAACCCTTAATGGATTGTTACATGAAAAAGCCACTTTAAAAACAGTAATGGGGGCCGGTGCCATGGCTCACTTGGTTAATCCTCTGCCTGTGGCGCCAGCATCCCATATGGGTGCCGGATTCTGTCCCAGTTGCTCCTCTTCCAGTCCAGCTCTCTGCTGTGGCCCGGGAGGGCAGTGGAGGATGGCCCAAGCGCTTGGACCCCTGTACCTGCATGGGAGACCAGGAGGAAGCACATGGTTCCTGGCTTCAGATCGGTGCAGTGCCAGCCGTGGCAGCCATTTTGGGGGTGAACCAACAGAAGGAAGACCTTTCACTCTGTCTCTCTCTCACTGTCTATAACTCTACCTGTCAAATAAAAAATAAAAAGGCAATAGAAAAAGAAAACAAAACAGTAATGTATATTTTCCCATTTTTTAAGATTTATTGGGGCTGGCGCTGTGGCGCAGTAGGTTAATCCTCCACCTGGGGCACCGGCATCCCATATGAGTGCCATTTCTAGTCCCAGCTGTCCTCTTCCAATCCAGCTCTCTGCTATGGCCTGGGAAAGCAGTGGAGGATGGCCCAGGTGCTTGGGCCCCTGCACCCACATGGGAGACTGGGAAGAAGCTCCTGGCTCCCAGCTTTGGATCAGCGCAGCTCTGGCTGTAGCGGCCATTTGGGGGGTGAACCAATGGAAGGAAGACCTTTCTCTGTTTCTTCCTCTCACTGTAACTCTACCTTTCAAATAAATAAATAAAATATTTAAAATAAATAAATAAATAAGCATTTATTTGAGAGGCAGAGTGCCAGAGAGAGAGGGAGATCCCATTCATTAGTTCACTCCTCAAATGGCTGCAATAACTGGAGCTGGGCCAGGCTGAAGCCAGGATCCCAGAACTTCATCCACTTCTCTCACATGGATGGCAAGAGCCCAAGCACTTGGCCATCTGCTGCTGCTTTTTCAGGCCCATTAGCAGGGAAGTGTTTCAGAAGCAGAGCAGTGGGGATCACAAACCAGCGCCCCAGAATGGGATCCTGGTCTCAGAATAGGTGTCTTAACGTGCTATGTCACAGCGCTGGCCCCAAATTTTACCATTTTTGTTCAAAACAAATGTGTAAACCAATTATATATAAACTATACATAAGGCCAAATAACACAGTGTTAATAGCAATCAGGTATTGATGATGGGACTTGTATAGCCTTCGTTTTCTTTGATACACATTTTTAAACTTTGCTGCAATAGGGCCGGCGCTGTGGCTCAATAGGCTAATCCTCTGCCTTGCGGCGCCGGCACACTGGGTTCTAGTCCCGGTCGGGGCGCCGGATTCTGTCCCGGTTGCCCCTCTTCCAGGCCTGCTCTCTGCTATGACCCGGGAGTGCAGTGGAGAATGGCCCAAGTGCTTGGGTCCTGCACCACATGGGAGAATAGGATAAGCACCTGGCTCCTGCCTTCAGATCAGCATGGTGCGCCGGCCACGAAGGTGAACCAATGGCAAAAGGACCTTTCTCTCTGTCTCTCTCTCTCTCTCACTGTCCATTCTGCCTATCAAAAACAAAACAAAACAAAACAAAACAAAACTTTGCTGCAATAAGCATGCATGGCCTCTTTTGATCTGATGAGAATAAAGACAAAGATCCTGCCGTGAGCAGGCCGCCGGCTTCACACTGGTGCCTGTTTGGCAGTAAATGAGCTCATTCGTTCACTGAGTGGTTATTGGGAATCAGAGACAAGATTCTCAATCAAAACTGCTAGAATCCCAGAATACATTTCTCCTTAGACATATTTCCTAGGCATACAAATTATTATTGAACACTTACAGTAATATGGGGCCAGTGTGTGGCATAGTAGGTTAAGCCTCACCCTGCTATGCTGGCATCCCATTTAAGTGCCAATTTGAATTCCGGCTGCTCGACTTCTGATCCATCTCCCTGCCAATGTACCTGGGAAAGCAACAGAAGATGGCCCAAGTACTTGGGCCCTTGCCCTCATCATGGGATGGAGTTCCAGGCTCCTGGCTTAGGTCTGGCCCAGCAATGGCCATTTGGGGAGTGAACCAGTGGAAGGAAGATGTCTCTCTTTGCTTTTCAAATAATAAGTAAATTTTTAAAAAGTAATAATTTACTTTACAAATGCCTTATGTTTTACTTATTTAACCAGGTTGGAATCACTCAAACTCAGGAAGGACATTGCCTGTCCCTCTACTAATCCCCACACATTACATACATGTCATGCATCAAACATATATCCTTAGGTATTACTGGTTGACTGTGGCAAACAAACAGGATAAGGTTATCTGTGTGAGAATGAGCAAACAGAGCAGGAGGGTATCATTAAACCTTTGCACTGCTGTGTGCTCTGATGTTATGATGTTTCTTCCCCTTGGCTCTAGGTCTTATTCCCTGTTCAGGTGGACAGGCATATATCAACGGATATGAAATTTCACAAGACATAGCTCAAATTAGGAAGAGTATGGGCTGGTGCCCCCAACATGATATCTTATTTGATAACTTCACAGTGGCAGAACACCTTTCTTTCTATGCCCAGGTGAGTTGGTGAGTAACAAGGATTTGTTTCTCCACATCCATTCCTGGGAGTGGTAAGGCCAACTGTGCTCTCTGACTCAACCTGGGAGGGTTTTTCAGGGAAAACTTGGGTTTCACTAATCTCACCTCTTCTGACATCAGATGTGATGGGATTTTCCTACCCCATTCAGTTCTCTAAGTCTCCAGACACCAAATGGGTGTGCTTCAATTCAGTTGTGACACCAGCCACGTAGAGTGAGCACAGACCCCACAGCGGAGGTCTCTGCTCCATGGATTGCCCCCACCTTGGATGCCAGTTGGAAGTCCCAGGTGTCACCTGCATTTATGCCAGTTGGGTATCAATCAAGAGTTCCCAATAACCTCCTGCTTAGGTTCCACAATTTTCTTTAGTAGCTCGCAGAACTCAGGGAAGCATTTACATTGAATAGTTTATTTAAAAGGATGTTATGGATACAAGTGAGCAACAGGTAAAGAAGTAGTGGATAAGATGTTCAACACCTGCTCAGAAATACATGGAGCCCTTGGATTAGAGATTTTTATACAGGCTTTGTCACAGAGGGGTGATCAGTTATTAGCTCAGTCCCTAGAGGGTATGGAATGGGGATGAGAGTTCCGAGCTTCTAATCATGGCTGGGACTTTCTGGTGACCAGCTCCCACCCTGAGACTGTCCAGGACCTCACCAAGAATCACTTCCTTAGGACAAAAAGACATTCCTATCGCAACAGAAATGCCAAGGGACTTAGGAGTTCTATGTAATCAACCGAATCAAGTGTTCAAAATACCAGAGGAGCCGGTGTTGTGCTATAGGGGTTTAAGCCACGCCTGCAGCGCTGGTATTCCATATAGGCACCAGTTCAAGTCCTGGATGCTCTACTTCCAAACCAGCTTCCTGCTAGTGTGCCTGGGAGAGCAGCAGAAGATGGCCCAAGTACTTAGACCCCTGCACCAACGTGAGAGACCCAGATGAAGCTTCTTGCTCCTGACTTCAGTCCAGCCATTTCAGGCATTTGCGGGGTAAACCAGCAGGTGGAAGACTTCTGTCTCTCTGCCTCTCTCCCTCTCTGTAACTCTGCCTTTCAAATAAATAATAAATAAGAATCTTCAGAGGCTGGTGCTGTGGCTCAGTGAGTTAAAACCCTGGCCTGGGGTGCCGGCATCCCATATGGGCGCCGGTTCTAGTCCTGGCTGCTCCTCTTCCAGTCCAGCTCTCTGCTATGGCCTGGGATAGCAGTGGAGGATGGCTCAAGTGCTTGGGCCCCTGCGCCCACATGGGAGACCCGGAGGAGGCTCCTGGCTCCTGGCTTCGGATCGGCGCAGCTCTGGCTGTTGCAGCCATCTAGGGAGTGAACCAGTGGATGGAAGACCTCTCTCTCTTTCTCTGTAATTCTTTCAAATAAATAAAATCTTTAAAAAAAGAATCTTCATGGCCGGCACCGCAGCTCAATAGGCTAATCCTCCGCCTTGCTGCGCCGGCACACCGGGTTCTAGTCCCGGTCAGGGCGCCGGATTCTGTCCCAGTTGCCCCTCTTCCAGGCCAGCCCTCTGCTGTGGCCCGGGAGTGCAGTGGAGGATGGCCCAAGTGCTTGGGCCCTGCACCCCATGGGAGACCAGGATAAGCACCTGGCTCCTGCCTTTGGATCAGCACGATGCGCCGGTCGCAGCGCGACGGTCACGTTGGCCATTGGAGGGTGAACCAATGGCAAAGGAAGGCCTTTCTCTCTGTCTCTCTCTGTCCACTCTGCCTGTAAAAAAAAAAAAAATCTTCAAAAAAGCACTAAATATCAGAATAAAAGATGTATCTAGAAGCCTTTCACTCAGAAAATTACAGGGGCTGTAGAGGTTCTGTCAGTCATCAGGACAGAGGCCACATTTTCATTTCTTCCTATGTTTTTTTTTGGACAGGCAGAGTGGACAGTGAGAGAGAGAGAGACATCTAGAAAGGTCTTCCTTTGCCGTTGGTTCACCCTCCAATGGCCGCTGTGGCTGGCGCGCTGCGACCAGTGCACCGTGCTGATCTGAAGCCAGGAGCTAGGTGCTTCTCCTGGTCTCCCATGCGGGTGCTGGGCCCAAGCACTTGGGCCATCCTCCACTGCACTCCCTGGCCACAGCAGAGAGCTGGACTGGAAGAGGAGCAACGGGACAGAATCCAGCGCCCCAACCGGGACTAGAAGCCGTATGCCGGCGCCACAGGTGGAGGATTAGCCTATTGAGCCAGGGCGCCGGCCATTTCTTCCTATGTTATGCTCTTGAAACCTTTCATGGGTACTAGACCTTCAGGAAGAAGAGGTGTGGCATTTAAGATTTCTGAGTTAAAGTATCTCTAAAAACTATTTTAATTTTTTTATTTAATTTTTTTACTATTTATTGAGATAAAATTCACATAACTCAAAATTCACCATTCTGTTTGTTTTGCAATGTCCAAATCTGTGGCTTTCACTGTGCTCACAGTGGTGTGTGATTGTCAGCAATGCTGAACGGTCCAGCACTCCCATCACCCCAGAGTGTACTGGGTCCCACTCAGTGGTCACTCTGCATTGCTCGCTCCCCCACCCCGAGCAGCCACTCCTTTGCTCTGTCTCTGTCGATTTGTCTGTCTTGGGTGTTTCATAGAGATGGAGTCAGACAATATGTGCCTGACTTGTTTCCCAGAACTTGCTGTTTTTAAGTCTCGTCAGTGTTTAGCATGTACAAATACTGTGCTCCTTTAAAAAAAATTATTTATTTACTTATTTTGAAAGGCAGAGTTACAGAGATTTTTCCAATTGCTGATTGACTCTCCAAATGGCTCCAATGGTCTGGGCTGGGCCAGGATGAAGCCAGGAGTCAGGAACTTCATCTGGGTCTCCTTTGTGGGTGCAGGGCCCCAAGCACATGGGCCATCTTCTGCTGCTTTCCCAGGAGCATCAGCAGGAAACTGGATCAGAAGGGGAGCAGCCGGGACTCAAAGCAGCACCCATATGGGATGCCAGCATTGCAGGCAGAAGCCTGCAATGTAACACCACAACACCAGCCTGAATACTCCTTTTGATGGTTGAATAATATGCCATTGCATAGACAGGCCACATTTTGTTTATTCACTCATTAGCCGGGGGACTTATTTCCATTCTGTTGTGTCCTGGCTGTTCCTCTTCCAATCCAGCTCTCTGCTATGGCCTGGGAAAGTAGTAGAGGACGGCCCAAGTGCTTGGGCCCCTGCACCCATGTGGGAGACCCAGAGGAGGCTCCTGGCTTCTGACTTCAGATTGGCTCAGCTCCAGCTATTGTGACCATTTGGAGAGTGAGTGCTGGGGCTGGCGCTGTGGCATAGCAGGTAAATCCGCTGCCTGCAGTGCCAACATCCCATAAGGGCACTGGTTCAAGTCCAGGGGAGTGAACCAGCTTCTCCTTTCCTCTGTGTATAACTCTGGCTTTCAAATAAATAAATGAATCTTTTTAAAAATAAAGACAAACACTGCTTTTTTAAGGATTTATTTTTATTTATTTGAAAGAGTTACAGAGAGAGGTAGAGACAGAGAGAGGGGTCTTCCATCCACTGGTTCATTCCCCAGAGGCCACAACGGCCAGAGCTGAGCCAATCCAAAGTCGGGAGCCAGGAGCTTCTTCTAGGTCTCCTATGTGGGTGCAGGGGCCCAAGGAATTGGGTCACTTCTACTGCTTTCCCAGGCCACAGTAGAGAGCTGGATCGGAAGTGGAGCAGCCGGGACTAGAACCAGCACCCATATGGGATGCTGGTGCTTCAGACCAGGGCTTTAACTCTCTGAGCCACAGCGCTGGCCTTGATAAACACTGCTTTTAAAAAAAGAGAGAGAGAGAGAGAGAGTGAGTGCACCATCAGATGGAAGACCTTTCCATCTGTCTCTTCCTCTCTGTAATCTCTTAAATAAATAAATAAAATCTTTTTAAAAAAATGAATAGTGCTTATGTGAACATTAGAGTTAGTTTTTCAATTGAACACCTATTTTCAGTTCTGGGTATATACCTAGGAGAGAAATTCATGGATCATATGTCAATTCTGACTATTTTTTTTAACTTTTTGAGAAACTGCCATTATAGTGGGTGTGGAGTGGTAGTTCCTAGGTTTGAATTGTGTTTCCTTGATAACCATTTTTCTTGTGTCTGTTTCCATTTATATTCTTCTTCAGAGAAATATCTATTCAAGTCTTTAGCTCATTTTTAATTGAGTTGTTTACATTTTTGTAGTTTTTTTTTTGACAGGCAGAGTTAGACAGTGAGAGAGAGACAGAGAGAATGGTCTTCCTTTTTCTGTTGGTTCACCCCCCAAGTGGCCACTACAGCCAGTGCGTCGCGGCCGGCGCACTGCACCAATTCGAAGCCAGGAGCCAGGTGCTTCCTCCTGGTCTCCCATGGGGTGCAGGGCCCAAGCACTTGGGCCATCCTCCACTGCACTCCCTGGCCACAGCAGAGAGCTGGCCTGGAAGAGGGGCAACCGGGACAGAATCCGGTGCCCCGACCGGGACTAGAACCTGGAGTGCCGGCGCCGCAGACGGAGGATTAGCCTGGTGAGCCACGGCGCTGGCCTACATTTTTGTAGTTGTTATCAGAAGTTTTGAAAATTATTTTCCAGATACTAGACCCTTATCAAATATGATTCACAAATAGTTTCTCTCATCCTCCACTTGTCTTTTCTCATTTTTGGTAGTGTTCTTTGATGCACAAATTTTACATTTTGACGAAGTCTAATTTATCTATTTTCTCATTTGTACTTATGCTTTTGAAAAACAATGTCTAGGACTTTCACCTGCATTTCCTGTTTAGATTTCATTGTTTTAGCTCCAAATTCAGATCAGGGACCCATTACGAGTACATTTCTTGTAAATGGAATGAGGTAGAGGGTCTGAAATCACTCCTGTGTGTGAACGTCCAGTTGTCTCAGCACCATTTGTCGAAAAGGCTCTTCTTTCCCCGACTGAGTGGTCTTGGAACCCTTGTCAGAATCACTTGGTCACACAAGTCTGAGATGCTGCCTGGACGCTCAGTTCCGTTCTGTCTGTCTGTGTACCAGGACCACGGTGTTTTGATCATTGTAGGCAGCTTTGAAATCAGAAAGTGTGAGTCCACCACTGGTTCTCTTCAAGATTGTTTTGGCTGTTTTGATCCCTGGGATCAGCTTGCCCATTTATATTCAAAACAAGCTATTGGAATTTTGAAAGGGATTATATTGACGCTATAAGTTGTTGTGGATGCTAATGTTATTCTTTTTAAAAATAAATAAATAGGCCGCCGCCGTGGTTCAACAGGCTAATCCTCTGCCTTGTGGCGCAGGCACACCGGGTTCTAGTCCCGGTCGGGGCGCCGGATTCTGTCCCGGTTGCCTCTCTTCCAGGCCAGCCCTCTGCTATGGCCCGGGAAGGCAGTGGAGGATGGCCCAAGTCCTTGGGCCCTGCACCCCATGGGAGACCAGGAGAAGCACCTGGCTCCTGCCTTCGGATCAGCGCGGTGCGCCGGCCGTGGCGGCCATTGGAGGGTGAACCAACGGCAAAGGAAGACCTTTCTCTCTGTGTCTCTCTCTCTTACTGTCCACTCTGCCTGTCAAAAATAAAAATAAATAAATAAATAAATATTCCCCATATGGTGATTAAAGACCTTTTTTATAAAAATTCTTTTTTTAAAGATTTATTTATGGGGCCGGTGCTGTGGTATAGCAGGTAAAGCCATTGCCTGCAGTGCTGGTATCTCATTTGGGCACTGGTTTGTGTCCTGGCTGCTCCACTTGCGATCCAGCTCTCTGCTATGGCCTGGGAAAGCAGTAAAGGATGGTTCAAGTTCTTAGGACCTTGAACCCGTGTGAGAGACCTGGAAGAACCTCTGGGCTCCTGACTTTGAATCAACCCAGCACCAGCCATTGTAATGAGTCATCAGCGGATGGAAGACCTTTCTTTCTCTCTGCCTTTTCTGTCTCTGTGTAACTCTGACTTTCAAATAAAAAAAGAATGACATGGAGAGAGAGATCCTCCATCTGGTGGTTCACTCCCCAAATGACCACAATAGCTAGGGCTGGGCCTGGCCGAAGCTAGGAGCCAGGAACTCCATCTGGTCTCCCACAGGGGAGGCAGGGACCCATGTACTTGAGGCATCACCTGCTGCCTCCCAGCAAGTTTGCATGGAGCAGGATCAGAAGCAGCGTGGTGGGTCTCAGACTGGCAGTCCGTTAAGGGCTGCCGGCATCATGGTGGCAGCTTAACTCAACATACCACACCTGCTCCAGTAGTGTTATTTTTTAACAATATTTAAGATCCCAATCTAAGAACGTGAAATGTATTTCCATTACTTTTGGTCTTCTTTATTTTCTTTCAACAATGTTTTATGGTCTTCAGTGTACAATTATTGTACTTCCTTGGGCAAATCTATTGACAAATACTTTATTCCTTGTGATTTTAATGTAAATGCACTTGTTTTTGTAATTTCATTTTTGAATTGTTCATTGCTAGCATGTAAAGAAACAACTGAAATTTGTATATTTATCTTTTATCTGGAACTCTGTTGAACTCATTTTTTAGCTCTAATAATCTCTTGTGGATTTCCCACTTGGCCATGATGTGTAATTCTTTGAACAGCTGCGTTATGCTTACTTTTAATCATGTGTTATGTGTTCATTGACATGATTCAAAATGCAAACGCCTTTTGTCCCCTTCCCTGAAGGTAGTACGTTTCTAGTTTATCTTTCTTTTTAAAACTTTTTTATTTTTTCATTTTTTTATTATTTGAAAGGCAGAGAGACAGGGACAGAAACAGAAACAGGGTGAAATCTTCCATCCACTGGTTCACTCTTCTAGCCTGCAAAGCTGGGGCTGGGCTAGGCCAAAGCCAGGAACCAGGAGCTCAATTTGAGTCTCCCACACGTGTGATGGGAACCCTACAACATGATTATCTGCTGCTGCGTCACAAATGCAGCTGTGACTCGAACCCAAACACTCCAACACGGAACGTGTCCCAACCACCTTGCCTACTGCCTGCCCTGTGTATCCTTCTCGTGTGTATGTATATACAAGCTAAATGTTGCTCAGGTGGGTCAGCCTCCCATCAGAGTGCCTGCCCTGTCTCTCCTTGGTCCTGTGGTCTCAGCTGAAAGGCCTGTCACCCCACAAGTGCCCCGAGGAAGTCAAGCAGATGCTGCACCTGCTGAGCCTGGAGGACAAGCGTGACTCCCGCTGCCGGTTCCTGAGCGGGGGGATGAAGCGCAAGCTGTCCATCGGCATCGCCCTCATCGCGGGCTCCAAGGTACGCAGCACGGGCCGGGGCTGCACTGGTGGTGGACACATATACTGAGCAGCAGGGCCCATGGACAGTGGGCTCTAGCTCCTGCTGGGCCTAGGCTGGCCTTTAGCCATGGCCCAGACATTTCAGCCCTTGGTTCCCTGGATGGACAGTCTGGCATGGGCAGTTGTGTCTCTTCTTTGTAGAACTGAAGCCAGCTTGACAATCCCTGTCAATCCACAGGGGCCTATTGCACAACCAGCCTGAGCTTTGGGACTTAGCTCTGCCGTCATCACAAGGCTGTGTCTCCCCCTCTACCTCCAGGTGCTGATTCTGGATGAGCCCACCTCGGGCATGGACGCCATCTCCAGGAGGGCTGTCTGGGACCTGCTGCAGCAGCAGAAGAGCGAGCGCACCATCCTGCTGACCACCCACTTCATGGACGAGGCCGACCTGCTGGGGGACCGCATCGCCATCATGGCCAAGGGGGAGCTGCAGTGCTGCGGGTCACCAATGTTCCTCAAGCAGAAATATGGTGAGCGCGGGAGGCGGGCGGGCGGTCCAGCCTCTGTCCTAGGACAGGGTCAGTGCCTTACGGTGAGTGCGGGAGGCGGGCGGGCGGTCCAGCCTCTGTCCTAGGACAGGGCCAGTGCCTTACGGTGAGCGCGGGAGGCGGGCGGGTGGTCCGGCCTCTGTCCTAGGACAGGGCCAGTGCCTTAAGGTGAGGGCGGGAGGTGGGCGGGCGGTCCGGCCTCTGTCCTAGGACAGGGCCAGTGCCTTAAGGTGAGGGCGGGAGGCGGGCGGGCGGTCCGGCCTCTGTCCTAGGACAGGGTCAGTGCCATGCGGTGAGGGCGGGAGGCGGGCGGGCGGTCCGGCCTCTGTCCTAGGACAGGGCCAGTGCCTTACAGTGAGGGCGGGAGGCGGGCAGGCGGTCCGGCCTCTGTCCTAGGACAGGGCCAGTGCCTTACAGTGAGTGCGGGAGGCGGGCGGGCTGTCCGGCCTCTGTCCTAGGACAGGGTCAGTGCCTTACGGTGAGTGCGGGAGGCGGGCTGGCGGTCCGGCCTCTGTCCTAGGACAGGGTCAGTGCCATGAGGTAGGCAGGAAGTCTGGCCTCTGTCCAGGACGGGGTCAGTGCACAGGCAGCCGCCCCCTGTTGGTGTTTGTGAAGGGCCCTTCTCTGGTCTTCCTGCTCCAGGGCCCGTGTAGGGAGACCCCAGGCCAGGTGGAGGGGCTGTGAGAAGCAGGAAAAAATGAAGTGACAAACAGTCTCTGAGATGCTGGAGTCAGAAGGACTGTGCTTGAGTTCCAGTCTGCCACTGTACTGCCTTCACCCAGGAGGCCATGTTAGTTTTGCCTTTGCTTTCTTTCTTTTTTTTTTCTTTTTTCTTTTTGGACAGGCAGAGTTAGGCAGTGAGAGAGAGAGACAGAGAGAAAGGTCTTCTTTCTGTTGGTTCACCCCTCAAAATGGCTGCTAGGGCCAGCGTACTGCGCCGATGCGAAGCCAGGAGCCAGGTGTTCCTCCTGGTCTCCTATGCGGGTGCAGGGCCCACTGCCCTCCCGGGCCACAGCAGAGAGCTGGACTGGAAGAGTGGCAACTGGGACAGAATCTGACACCCCGAGCGGAACTAGAACCTGGGGTGCCGGTGCCGCAGGCGGAGGATTAGCCTAGTGAGCCACAGCGCCGGCCTTGCCTTTGCTTTCTAATCAGTGCATCAGAGATGGAGCTGTTGTGTTCCTTCGGGAGGGATTGTGGGTGTAAAGGCGCTGCACAAGTGACGTTTCTCTGCTGTTGCCATCCTTGTCCCCTGCAGGCATCCCCCACTGTCCCCCTGCTCATGCAGGCCAGGCTCCCTCCCTCTCTATACCTGCCCCTTTGCATCATGCCTGCTCTCTCCAACTTCTCTGCTTTCTGTGCTGGCTGACCTAGTGATTTCTAATCCCTTCTCTGTGTGAAACATTCATGTGTATCCCCTGGCCTGAGCCCTGTGTCTGCAGCTCAGACTGCCTGTCCCACACTCTACTCAGGAGTTGACTCACTCCACTTCCTGTTGCTGTACCAACACCTGGGACTGACTTAGGAGACAAGGTTTGTTCTGGCTCATGGTCTGGAGGCTGGGCAGTCCCATGTCGTGGCCTCATTTGTGAGGGCCTTGGGCTGCTTCAGCTGCTGGCAGAAAGCAGGACGGCGCGTAGCTGTGTCCATTAAGAGAAGGGAGAGAGAGCGGAAGAACCTGAACTTGCTTTGTAACAACTTGCTCTTCCAGTGGGTAATGCAGATGCCTGAGAGCAAGAGCTCACTCACTCCAGAAAGGCATTAATGAAGTCGTGAGGGCTGTGCCCCACCGAGTGCACCACTCAGACTCCCGAAAAGCCTGTGCAGAGCTGAGCTCTGCTCTCTCCTACCCCACATGCTCTGCTACAGGCTTTGTCATCTTCGGAAAAGCAGCTCCATCTTCCTAGGTGCTTGGCTAAAACCCTGGAGGCTCCCTGCCCCTGTCTTTCTCATTCCACCTGCAGACCTCACAGGTCCTACCTTCAGAGTACGTCCAAGCTCTCTCCTGCCTCTCTACCTCTAACAGAGTGCTGGCGCCTGGGCGCAGGCCCCTGTCTTCTCCCACAGGGGTCACTGTAGATGCCTCTGCTCTTGCCCCGCCTCCCTCTATTCCCAGCCCACCATGGGCATGTGACAGTGCGTGCCACCTGCTGTTGCTGCCCAGTACCTCTAGGGACTTTGCCTCCCACTCAGAGTGAAAGCTGGAGTTGGGAGTGGCCAGTAGAACCTCACTGGCCTGGCCCTGCTACCCTGACCTCATTCCTGATCCTCCGTGTCTCCTGGCTGTGCTCCTCCCCTGAGGCCCCTGCTGACCAAGCCTCCGAGACTACCCACGGCTGTGCCCTCTGGTCCCTTCCACAGCTGTCACTCTTGGCGAGCTGCCTCCATCAGTTTAAAGTCACACCCCCCAGCTGTGCCCTCCTCTGTTTCTTTCTCTAATGCTCTATAAATTGTACCTATGTATCTTGTTTTTTGTCTGCCTCTCGTTCCTTAAATGAAAGTAGAGGTTCTTAAAAAAATTATTTATTTGTTTGTACTTATTTCAAAGGCAGAGAGGCAGAGACAGACAGGGATCATCCATCCGCGGACTTATTCCCCAAATGCCTGCAAACAGGGCTGGGCCAGGCCAAAGCCAAGGTTCTGGAACTCAGTCTGTGTCTCTCACATGGGTGGCAGGGACCCAGGTGTTCGATCTGTCACCTACTGCCTCCCTGGCTGTGCCTTGGCAGGAAGCTGGACTGAAAACACTCGGACAGGCGCTCTGTATGGGCATCCTGAGCAGCAGCTCAGCCTGCTGTGCCACAGTGCCGGCTCCCCGTTCCCAGAATGGGAGTGTTTGGTTCAGCGCTATACCCTCAGCAGTGCCTTCCGTCCTGGGCCTCAGGAGATGTTTATGGAGTGAAACATGTCCAGCACAACGGTGACAAGTGCTACTGACTGCTGACGCAGCGCTTGTAGTACCGTGAGGCATGCGTCCCCCGGAACATGAAGTGATTCCACACAGGCTTCTTTGTACTTTGCCTCAGCTTTCAAGGCCTCCGCCTCCTCACTTTGCACTTCCCCTGGTTACACGTGAAGGACATGTTGTCCTTGATGTAGCCCCCCTCGCTTTTAGGAGGCTTTGCTGCTTCACCACTGCCACCTCCGTGTCCTGGAGCAGAAAGGGAAGACTCACAGGAGCGCTGCTGGGGCAGGCTGCGGCACAGCAGTTAAGAGGCACTTAGGGGCCGGTGCCGTGGCTGCCTCGGTTAATCCTCCGCCTGTGGTGCCGGCATCCATATGGGCTCTGGGTTCTAGTCCCGGTTGCCCCTTTTCCAGTCCAGCTCTCTGCTGTGGCCTGGGAAGGCAGTGGAGGATGGCCCAGGTCCTTGGCCCCTGCACCTGCATGGGAGACCAGGAGGAAGCAAATGGCTCCTGGCTTTGGATTGGCATAGCTCCAGCCGTAGCGGCCACTTAGGGGGGTGAACCAATGGAAGGAAGACCTTTCTCTCTCACTGTCTAACTCTATCTGTCAAAAAAAAAAAAAAAAAAAAAAAAAAAAAAAAAGAAGGAGGTCCTTAGAATGCCTGCATCCCGTGTTGCAGTGCCTGGGCTCAAGTCCTTGCTCCACTTTGATTCTAGCATCCTGCTAATACTCAGAGGCAGGAGGTAGTAGATCAAATACTTCAGTCCCTGCTGCCCTCCTGGTTTAGCCTGTCTACGCCCCAGATGTTGCAGGCATTTGGAGAGAGAACCAGGGGCGTGGTGCTGTGGCACAGCAGGTATTAAAGCCCCAGCCTGCAGCGCCACCATTCGATACGTGCACTGTTTCAAGTCCCGGCTGCTCCTCTTCCAATCCTATCTCTACTATGGCCTGGGAAAGCAGTAGAAGATGGCCCAAGTCCCTGGGCCTCTGTACCCATGTGGGTCACCCAGAAGAAGCTCCTGGCTCCTGGCTTCAGATCAGCTCAGCTCTGACTGTTGCAGTCTTTTGGGGAGTGAAGCAACGGATGGAAGGCCTCTCTCACTCTCTGGCTTTACCTCTCTCTGTAATTCTGTCTTTCAAATAAATAAAATAAATGCTTAAAAGAGAGAGAGAGAGAGAACCAATAGCTAGAAGCTCATGCTCTCTCTGTCTCTCTTTCTTTCTTTCTTTCTTTGTCTTTAAAATAAATAAAATAAAGCAAAAAAAAATTTTTTATACAAGACTAGCACTATAAAACTTCCCAGGTGAGTTCCATGTGGTTTCAGTTTGACCGCGTGGTTCTCTCCGTGTGGTCTGAGATGAGAAGTGTGAAGAGTGGTGTTGCTTCATGGTCTTTCCAATGGTGTTTCAGGTGCAGGATATTATATTACTTTACTGAAAAAACCTCACTGTAACACAGAGACACTTTCTCACCTGATTTATCATCACATACCAAATGCTGTTTTGGAGTCCAGCGCTGGAGAAGAAGTAATATTCATACTTCCTAAAGAGAGTGTGCATAGGTATGTGCTCAGTGTCGCCTCCCCCGAATGTGCTCTGCCTGAGCTCTCAACACCTGAGGGGCCTGGACCCTAGGCCCTGGGATTTCCTGGGGAGGTAGCACCCCACAGCCCGAGTGCACATTGGATACAGGGTTGTGTTGTGTCAGCTCCCTCCTTTAACCCTCACGGGCTCCCAATTGCCTTTAGTTTAAATTCTGTCATATGGCAGACTTCCTTGATTGTGTGAATTAAAATTCCTTGTGTCCACATTACTATGTTCAGGTGAAGAACTTACTTGATTTTCCTTTTGATTAATTATTTCAGACCTCAAACAGATTCCTAACACTAGCCCCTCTCCTCTTCAGTCCTCTCTGTTACTTTCTGGTCTGAATATTACCTTAGGGGCTGGCGTTGTGGCAGAGCAGGTTGGGCCTCTGCCAACAATGCTGCCAACATCCCATGTGAGTGCCAGTTCGGGTCCCGGCTGCTCCACTTCTGATCCGACTCCCTGCTATGCTGGCCTGGGCAGGGCAGTGGAGGATGGACCAGATGCTTGGGCCCTTGCCACTCACGTGGGAGACCCAGATGAAACTCCTAGCTACTGGCTTCAGGCTGGCCAGCCCTGGCCATTTCGGTCATCTCTGGAGTGAACTAGCGGCTGGAGGATTTCTCTCTCACTGTCTGTCCGTTCCTTTCTCTCTCTCTTTTTCCCCTTTCCTTGTGACATTTTTTTTTCTTTTCTTCCAAGATTTTTTTTTTTTTATTTGAAAGGCAGAGTTATAGAGAGAGAGGGAGAGACAGAGAGAGAAAGACCTTCCATCTTCTAGTTTACTCCCCAAATGGCCATGACTGCTGGGGCTGGGGCGAGGCTGAAGCCAAGAGCCTGGAACTTCATCTGGGTCTCCCACATGGGTTGCAGGGGCCTAGGAATCTGGGCCGTCCTCTGCCCTCCTAGGCACATTATCAGGGAGCTGGATTAGAAGTGGAGTGGCTAGGACTCACAATGACACCTATGTAGGATGCCAGCCTCAGGTGGCAGCACCCAAGCACCAGTTCTTGACGTGACAATGGCACGTACAAGAACAGGAACTGTGAGGCCATCTTTGTAGACTGGCAGTGTTCCAGGGTAGAGACAGTGCACCATGGAGTCATCACAGTCCTGTGCGTGTGCACGTCACAACGGAGCTTCACAATCATGTGGACATGAAACCGAAAACCCCGAAACCCTGCTGGAGATCACAGCACTCTCCCCTCGGTCACTGACGGAACAAGGGGACCAAAAATTCACTGGGACATAACCTAGCCTTGCTGTCAGTGTGCAGGGCTCACCACAGCTGCAGGGCCCCATCCTCTCCAGGTGCCTAGGTGTGAAAACTCCAATAAACTCCAGATAAACTCCAAAAATTTGAAATGTGGATTATGATCTCTGACTAAAGAAATAAATTATGATCTCTAACAATGGAATTAAGTTAGAAATTATTACAGTAAGTTCTCTAGAAAATCTACAAATATTTGGAAGCTAAAAAAAATACTTCTTGAATAACTCACAAAGTGGAAAATATTTTTAACTGAATTATGATGAAAACAACATCAGAAATATTGAGGAGGGGCCGGCGCTGTGGCACAGAAGGTTAATACCCTGGCCTGAAGTGCCGGCATCCCATATGGGTGCTGGTTCGAGACCTGGCTGCTCCACTTCCAATCCAGCTCTCTACTATGGCCTGGGAAAACAATAGAAGATGGCTCAAGTCCTTGGGCCCCTGCACCCGCGTGAGAGACCAGAAGACGCTCCTGGCTCCTGGCTTCACAGCTCCAGCCATTGAAGCCAACTGGGGAGTGAACCAGCAGATGGAAGGACCCCCCCACACACACACCTCTCCTCTCTCTGTGTAACTCTGACTTTCAAATATAAATAAATAAATCTTTAAAAAATGTTAAGGAGCAGGCATTTGATGTAGGGGTTCGGTTGCCACTTGGTGCAGCTCAAGCAGTTGAGCCCCTGCCAGCCATGGGGGGACCTGCATTGAGTCCCCAACTCCCAGCTTCAGCCTGACCCAGCCCTGTTTGCTGTGGTCATATGGGGAGTGAACCGGTGGATGGGAGACTCATTCTCTCTCTCTGTTTCTCTCTCTCCCTCCCTTCCTCCTTCCCTCCCCCCTTCCCTTCCCCCGCTCTTTCCCTTCTTCCCTCTCAAATAAAATGAATTAATTTGAAAATTTTTCAGATGCTGAAGAAATGCTTTAAAATGTACTTTTTAAAGCTTACATTAGAAAAAAAAGAAAGGCTTATCATCACTTGACCCAGGGTGTGTAGAAGGGAAGAAATTGTAAATATAAGGAAAGAAAACAATGAAATGGGAAACAAACGAATGGAGAAAACTTTAAAAACTCAAAGTTATTTGTTTTAAAAGATTAATGAACTCTTAACAAGACCATTAAAGAGAAAAATATTAACCAACATCAAGAATGAAAGAACTGCTGTAATTGTAGAGAGCCTGGAGTCAAAAAGGGGAATAAAATATCACAGTTAAATAACTTGGATAATTTAGGAAAAGATGAGCTGATTCCTTAAAAAAAAACCACTTACAAAAACTGACACAAATGGCACAGAAAAATATTAATAATAGTATGTCTAGTTATGAAAATGAATTTTCTTTTTGACAGGCAGAGTTAGACAATGAGAGAGAGACAGAGAGAAAGGTCTTCCTTCCGTTGGTTCACTCCCCAAATGGCCGCTATGGCCGGCGCGCTGCGCCAATCCGAAGCCAGGAGCCAGGTGCTTCCTCCTGGTCTCCCATGCAGGTGCAGGGCCCAAGCACGTGGGCCATCCTCCACTGCCTTCCCAGGCCACAGCAGAGAGTTGGACTGGAAGAGGAGCAACCAGGACAGAACTGGTGCCCCAACAGGGACTAGAACCCGGAGTGCCGGTGCCGCAGGCAGAGGATTAGCCAAGTGAGCCACAGCGCTGGCCAAAATTGAATTTTCAATAAAAGTATTCCCAGAAAAGAAACCTCTGGATGACCAGCATTGCAGTATAATGGGTTAAGCTGACACCTACAATGCCGGCATCCAATGTGGGTGCTGGATGGAGTACTGGCTGCTCCACTTCAATCCAGTTCCCTGCTAATACGCCTCAGAAAGCAACAGAAGATGGCCCAAATGCTTGGGCCCCTGCACCCATGTGGGAGACCCAGAAGAAGCTCCTGGCTCCCGGCATCTGCCTGGCCCAGCCCTGGCCATTGTGGCCATTTGAGGAGTAAAGCAGCAGATGGAAGGTACGTCTCTCTCTGTCTCTGCCTCTCTCTCTGTCTCTCTAATTCTGCCTTTCAAATAAATGAAATAAATCTTTTTGGAAAAAAGAAAACAAACCTTTGGATCCTGTCAAACATCAATGAAAGAAATAGTCCCATGCTTTAAGAAAACAGAGAAAGGAGCACTTCTCAACTCATTTTAAGGATAGCATAACCCAGGCCGGCGCCGCGGCTCCCTTGGCTAATCCTCCGCCTTGCGGCACCGGCACACCAGGTTCTAGTCCCGGTCAGGGCACCGGATTCTGTCCCGGTTGCCACCCTTCCAGTCCAGTCCTCTGCTGTGGCCCGGGAGTGCAGTGGAGGATGGCCCAAGTGCTTGGGCCCTGCACCCCATGGGAGACCAGGAAAAGCACCTGGCTCCTGGCTTCAGATCAGCGTGGTGTGCCAGCTGCAGCGACCATTGGAGGGTGAACCAACAGTAAGGGAAGACCTTTCTCTCTGTCTCTCTCTCTTACTGTCCACTCTGCCTGTCAAAAATAAAAATAAATTAATTAATTAATTAAAAAAAAAAAAAAAGGATAGCATAACCCAGATACCAAAACCTGGAAAAACTGAGAGCAGAAAACCAAAGACTGATATTCCTCAGGAACACGGACACAAGGGTCTCTCACGGAATGTGAGCAGGGAATGGAGTCATCTGGAAGGTGCAAGATAGCCTCATTCATATGTCTGTGCCTTGCAGGGATGTCTGGAAGGGTAGGGCCAGCTGGCACCGTTGTCAAGGACATCTCCAGCATGGGGGACGCATGGTAGTGCGACCATATGGGGAGTGAACCAGTGGATGGAAGAACTCCCCTCCCCTCTCCTCTCTCTGCTTCTCTCTTGCTCTGCCTTACAAATAAATAAATCTTTAAAAATAATTACCTTGCATCTGTCACGTGCTGATGGAGCCGTCCTGAAGCAGATGCTGTTGCCTCACTGCTCGTGTTCACGTCCTGCAGGGGTGAAGCTAGGGTGACAAAGGTGGGATTGAGCTCCTCACACAAAGCTCATGCTTTTTCTGTAGAGAGCTAAGCAGAGTGCTGAGGGATCCACCTTCCATCTTTCAGAAATAAAACTGGCCGGCGCCGTGCCTTAACAGGCTAATCCTCCGCCTTGCGGCACCGGCACACCAGGTTCTAGTCCCGGTTGGGGCACTGGATTCTATCCCAGTTGCCCCTCTTCCAGGCCAGCTCTCTGCTATGGCCCGGGAGGGCAGTGGAGAATGGCCCAAGTGCTTGAGCCCTGCCACCCCATGGGAGACCAGGAGAAGCACCTGGCTCCTGGCTTTGGATCAGCACGATGTGCTGGCCGCAGCGGCCATTGGAGGGTGAACCAACAGCAAAAAGGAAGACCTTTCTCTCTGTCTCTCTCTCATTGTCTAACTCTGCCTGTCAAAATAAATAAATAAATAAATAAATAAATAAATAAATCTGCTTTCCTTCCAGGTTCGAATCTCTGTTTAATGACTTGGAACTACAGCAGGCAGAGCTGGGCATCGCCAGCTTCGGGGCCTCTGTCACCACCATGGAGGATGTGTTCATTCGGTAAGTGGGGAGGAAGTGCTGGCTCCGGAAACCTCAGGCTGCAAAGAAAGGCTTGCGGTGCCGGCACACCGGGTTCTAGTCCCGGTCGGGGCACCGATTCTGTCCCGGTTGCCCCTCTTCCAGGCCAGCTCTCTGCTGTGGCCAGGGAGTGCAGTGGAGGATGGCCCAAGTACTTGGGCCCTGCACCCCATGGGAGACCAGGAGAAGCACCTGGCGCCTGCCTTCGGTTCAGCGCGGTGCACCGGCAGCAGCGCGTCTACCGCGGCGGCCATTGGAGGGTGAACCAACGGCAAAAAGGAAGACCTTTCTCTCTGTCTCTCTCTCACTGTCCACTCTGCCTGTCAAAAAAAAAAAAAAAGGCTTTCGAGGACCATCTGTCTAAGCAGTGCCCATGTGGTGATGGCTCAGTCCCGGGGCCTCCAGCCCAGACTAGTACTCCAACACGGGGGACGTTGGATAGTGGAGGTGATGCTAAATGTAATTTTCAACAGTTTTAACAGAAATTTCTAGAAATGAAAAAGCATTGTGTTGTATTAGTTGAAATATTTTTGCCTACCTGTAACAGATAACACCAGCTCAGCTGGTATAAACAATGAGTATTTATTACTTCATTTAAAAAGAATTCCTTGGGACCGGCACCGTGGCTCACTAGGTTAATCCTCCGCCTGCGGTGCTGGCATCCCATATGGGCACTGAGCTCTAGTCCCGGTTGCTCCTCTTCCAGTCCAGCTCTCTGCTGTGACCGGGGGAGGATGGCCCAAGTGCTTGGGCCCTGCACCCGCATGGGAGACCAGGAAGAAGCACCTGGCTCCTGGCTTCAGATCGGCGCAGTGCTGGCCATAGCGGCAATTTGGGGAGTGAACCAAAGGTAGGAAGACCTTTCTCTCTCTCTCACTGTCTATAACTCTACCTGTCAAATAAGTTTTTTTAAAAAATCTTTACAAAAAGAGAATTCCTGTGGCTGTGCATGTGGCACAGCAGTGTAAGCCAATGCCTAGGAGGCCAGCATCCAGCATGGAGTGATGGTTCAGTGCCAGCTGCTCTGCTTCAGGTCCCGCTCTCGGCTGGTGGTTCTGGGAAACACCTGGGCCCTGCCATCCATGTGGGAGATCTGGCTGGAGCTCCTGGCTCTTGACTTCAGCCTGGCCCATACCTGACTGTTCATTTGACGAGTGAACCAGCAGATAAAAGATTCTCTCTCTCTCTCTCTCTCTCTCTCTCTCTCTCTCTCTCTCTCTCTCATACCTTTCAAATAAATTTTTTAAAAAACCTGCTGGAATACTACTTCATCAATTATAGCAAAAGTAGCACTCAAATACAAGACAACTAACGAAAGGGGAACAGAGTGGGGGGGTGGGGAGTGAGAAACTTCCTACTTTCTGCTCTTGAAAGTGAATCTTCCAGCCCCAGTCAGGTCTTTCTGTGACCACAGCCCTGGCCAATAGCTTGAGACAATCACTTAGCTAAGCCACTCCCAAACTCCTGATCCACAGAAACTGTGAGAATTTAAAAGTTTAGGTTATCTTGTGCTGCTAACTTTTGGAATGATCTGCGTCACAGCAACACATTCTTTGTGGACCGCGCTGAGCAACACATCCCTTATGGACCGCGCTGAGCAGCACATCCCTTATGGACCACACTGAGCAGCACATCCCTTATGGACCACGCTGAGCAGCACATCCCTTATGGACCACACTGAGCAGCACATCCCTTATGGACCGCGCTGAGCAGCACATCCCTTATGGACCGCGCTGAGCAACACATCCCTTATGGACCGCGCTGAGCAACACATCCCTTATGGACCACACTGAGCAGCACATCCCTTATGGACCGCGCTGAGCAGCACATCCCTTATGGACTGCGCTGAGCAACACATCCCTTATGGACCGCGCTGAGCAACATCCCTTATGGACCACACTGAGCAACACATCCCTTATGGACCACACTGAGCAGCACATCCCTTATGGACCACACTGAGCAACATCCCTTATGGACCACACTGAGCAACATCCCTTATGGACTGCGCTGAGCAACACATCCCTTATGGACCATACTGAGCAGCACATCCCTTATGGACCACACTGAGCAACACATCCCTTATGGACCATACTGAGCAACACATCCCTTATGGAACACGCTGAGCAGCACATCCCTTATGGACCGCGCTGAGCAGCACATCCCTTATGGACCACGATGAGCAACATCCCTTATGGACCGCGCTGAGCAGCACATCCCTTATGGACCACGCTGAGCAACACATCCCTTATGGACCGCGCTGAGCAGCACATCCCTTATGGACCACGCTGAGCAGCACATCCCTTATGGACCGCGCTGAGCAGCACATCCCTTATGGACCACGCTGAGCAGCACATCCCTTATGGACCGCGCTGAGCAGCACATCCCTTATGGACCGCGCTGAGCAACACATCCCTTATGGACCGCGCTGAGCAACACATCCCTTATGGACCACACTGAGCAGCACATCCCTTATGGACCGCGCTGAGTAGCACATCCCTTATGGACTGCGCTGAGCAACACATCCCTTATGGACCGCGCTGAGCAACATCCCTTATGGACCACACTGAGCAACACATCCCTTATGGACCACACTGAGCAGCACATCCCTTATGGACCACACTGAGCAACATCCCTTATGGACCACACTGAGCAACATCCCTTATGGACTGCGCTGAGCAACACATCCCTTATGGACCATACTGAGCAGCACATCCCTTATGGACCACACTGAGCAACACATCCCTTATGGACCACACTGAGCAGCACATCCCTTATGGACCACACTGAGCAACACATCCCTTATGGACCACACTGAGCAGCACATCCCTTATGGACCGCGCTGAGCAGCACATCCCTTATGGACCGCGCTGAGCAACATCCCTTATGGACCGCACTGAGCAACACATCCTTTATGGACCACACTGAACAACACATCCCTTATGGACCGCGCTGAGCAACACATCCCTTATGGACCATACTGAGCAACATCCCTTATGGACCACGCTGAGCAACACATCCCTTATGGACCACACTGAGCAACACATCCCTTATGGACCACGCTGAGCAACACATCCCTTATGGACCGCGCTGAGCAGCACATCCCTTATGGACCGCGCTGAGCAACACATCCCTTATGGACCACGCTGAGCAGCACATCCCTTATGGACCACGCTGAGCAGCACATCCCTTATGGACCACGATGAGCAACATCCCTTATGGACCGCGCTGAGCAGCACATCCCTTATGGACCACGCTGAGCAACACATCCCTTATGGACCGCGCTGAGCAGCACATCCCTTATGGACCACGCTGAGCAGCACATCCCTTATGGACCACGATGAGCAACATCCCTTATGGACCGCGCTGAGCAACATCCCTTATGGACCACACTGAGCAACACATCCCTTATGGACCACACTGAGCAACACATCCCTTATTGACCACACTGAGCAACACATCCCTTATGGACCACACTGAGCAACATCCCTTATGGACCATACTGAGCAACATCCCTTATGGACCACACTGAGCAACACATCCCTTATGGACCACACTGAGCAACACATCCCTTATGGACCACACTGAGCAGCACATCCCTTATGGACCACACTGAGCAACACATCCCTTATGGACCACACTGAGCAGCACATCCCTTATGGACCACACTGAGCAACATCCCTTATGGACCACACTGAGCAACACATCCCTTATGGACCGCGCTGAGCAACACATCCCTTATGGACCACACTGAGCAGCACATCCCTTATGGACCACGCTGAGCAACACATCCCTTATGGACCGCACTGAGCAACACATCCCTTATGGACCGCGCTGAGCAACACATCCCTTATGGACCACGCTGAGCAGCACATCCCTTATGGACCACGCTGAGCAGCACATCCCTTATGGACCACGCTGAGTAACACATCCCTTATGGACCACACTGAGCAGCACATCCCTTATGGACCACGCTGAGCAGCACATCCCTTATGGACCACGATGAGCAACATCCCTTATGGACCGCGCTGAGCAACACATCCCTTATGGACCGCGCTGAGCAACACATCCCTTATGGACCACACTGAGCAACACATCCCTTATGGACCGCACTGAGCAACACATCCCTTATGGACCGCGCTGAGCAACATCCCTTATGGACCACACTGAGCAATACATCCCTTATGGACCGCGCTGAGCAGCACATCCCTTATGGACCATACTGAGCAACACATCCCTTATGGACCGCGCTGAGCAGCACATCCCTTATGGACCACACTGAGTAACACATCCCTTATGGACCACACTGAGCAACATCCCTTATGGACCACACTGAGCAACACATCCCTTATGGACCACACTGAGCAGCACATCCCTTATGGACCGCGCTGAGCAACATCCCTTATGGACCACACTGAGCAACACATCCCTTATGGACCACACTGAGCAGCACATCCCTTATGGACCGCGCTGAGCAGCACATCCCTTATGGACCGCGCTGAGCAACATCCCTTATGGACCGCGCTGAGCAACACATCCCTTATGGACCGCACTGAGCAGCACATCCCTTATGGACCACGCTGAGCAGCACATCCCTTATGGACCGCGCTGAGCAGCACATCCCTTATGGACTGCGCTGAGCAACACATCCCTTATGGACCGCACTGAGCAACACATCCCTTATGGACCACACTGAGCAACACATCCCTTATGGACCACACTGAGCAACATCCCTTATGGACCACACTGAGCAACACATCCCTTATGGACCACACTGAGCAACACATCCCTTATGGACCGCGCTGAGTAACATCCCTTATGGACCGCACTGAGCAACACATCCCTTATGGACCGCGCTGAGCAACACATCCCTTATGGACCGCACTGAGCAACACATCCCTTATGGACCACACTGAGCAACACATCCCTTATGGACCACACTGAGCAACATCCCTTATGGACCGCACTGAGCAACACATCCCTTATGGACCGCGCTGAGTAACATCCCTTATGGACCGCGCTGAGCAACACATCCCTTATGGACCGCACTGAGCAGCACATCCCTTATGGACCACACTGAGCAACACATCCCTTATGGACCACGCTGAGCAACACATCCCTTATGGACCACGCTGAGCAGCACATCCCTTATGGACCACACTGAGCAACATCCCTTATGGACCACACTGAGCAACACATCCCTTATGGACCGCGCTGAGCAACACATCCCTTATGGACCGCACTGAGCAACACATCCCTTATGGACCACACTGAGCAGCACATCCCTTATGGACCACACTGAGCAACATCCCTTATGGACCGCACTGAGCAACACATCCCTTATGGACCGCGCTGAGTAACATCCCTTATGGACCGCGCTGAGCAACACATCCCTTATGGACCGCACTGAGCAGCACATCCCTTATGGACCGCGCTGAGCAACACATCCCTTATGGACCACGCTGAGCAGCACATCCCTTATGGACCACACTGAGCAACACATCCCTTATGGACCACACTGAGCAACACATCCCTTATGGACCATATTGAGCAACACATCCCTTATGGACCACGCTGAGCAGCACATCCCTTATGGACCACGCTGAGCAAAAGATGAGCCACGATGTGCTGGGTTCCTTCGCTGTGACAAACTGAGTAGTGGAATAACGGCCCAGAGACTTGGACAGGAACGTGTTTCCTGACCACTACTACCCTTTACTGCCAACCACGAAGCATCTTTTTGCCTAGAACAAGATATTAGCAACTTTTTTAAAAGGATCAGATAATATTTTATGTTATATAGGCTTAATGCATAATATATGATATTGAGTAGATTAAATAACCAAGTAGCATGTTATTATGTACTTTTTTAAAGATTTTATTTGAAAGAGTTATAGAGAGAGGGAGAGATAGGGAGATCTTCCATAAGCTGGTTCAATCCCCAAATGGCTGCAATGGCTGGGGCTGGGCCAGGCTAAAGCTCGGAGCCAGGAGCTTCATTTGGTTTTCCCACATGGGTGCAGGGGCCAAAGCACTTGGGCCGTGTTCATATGTTTTTTCCGAGGTACATTAGCAGGGAGCTGGATTGGAGCGGAGTAGCCAGGATTTGACCCACATGGGGTGCTGGCACTACAGGCATCTGCTTAACTCGTTAAGCCAGAACCCTGACCCCACGTAACCATTTCAAAATGTAAAATCTGGGGTCCAGTGCTGTGATGTAGTGGGTAAAGCCACTGCCTGCAGTGCCGGCATCCCATGTGGGCACCAGTTCAGGTCCTGGCTGCTCCACTTCTGATCCAGCTCTCTGCTATGGCCTGAGAAAGCAGTGGAGGATGGCCCAGGTCCTTGGGCCCTGCACTCATGTGGGAGACGCAGCTCCGACCATTGTGGCCAACTGGAGAGTGAACCAGTGGATGGAGGACCTCTCCCCCTTTCTCTTTCTCTCTGCCTCTCCTTCTCTCTATGTTTAACTCTGACTTTCAAATAAACAAATAAATCTTTTAAAAAATGTAAAATCTGGCCAGTGCTATGGCCCTATGGTGCCAATATCTCATATGGGCACTGGTTTGGGCCATCTTCTGCTTTCCCAATCCATAGCAGAGAGCTGGATCAGAAGTAGCCCATATGAAATGCAGGCATTTCAGGTGGCAGCTTTACCTTTGTTAATGTTGGTTTAGGCATGATTCTTTGGCAATGGCATTGGTTAATTAACTGAAGGCTTAGTACTTATTTAAAACCTTTATAGGATATCGCTATCTAGTATGTAATTCTTAAAAATATTTTATTTATTTTATTTGAGAGGTAGAGTTACAGACAGTGTGAGGGAGAGATAGTGAGGAAGGTCTTCCTTCCATTGGTTCACTCCCTCAAATGGCCGCAGCAGCTGGAGCTGTACCGATCCGAAGCCAGGAGTAAGGATCCTCCTCTAGGTCTCCCATGTGGGTGCAGGGGCCCAAGGATTTGGGCCATCTTCTACTGCTTTCCCAGGCCATAGCAGAGAGCTGGATAGGAAGTGGAGCCGCGGGACTAGAACCAGCACCCATATGGGATGCCAGCACTGCAGGCGGAGGATTAACCTACTGTGCCACAGTGTCAGGCCCCTAGTATGTAATTTAAGTATAGGTTCTTTTCCACTCATTATTCTTAATTTCTTACCGTTCTGAATTTTATCTGGCTTTGATTCCTTTGATTCAAATGTGTTGTGTTATGAGAATTTGTATTTGATTTTGATATTTTTGTTTTGGTTTAGGGTTTGTACGTTGGCAGACTCCAGTGCAAATCTCCCGAGCAGCAAACGCTCCTCTCTCCGTCCGCATCCCCTGGTTAGCAGAGTTCCTGTTGACAGAATTAAACACATTCATTCAAGGATCTACTCCATACACAGTGGCCTACCGATCAGACTAAACACTGGGGTAAGCAGAGCATTCCAAGTATAAGCAGATTTCGGTCAAGTTCTTAGAACCAAGTTGTCATTCTATCAGGAAGTGTGCATTGGGCCGGCGCCACGGCTCAAAAGGCTAATCCTCCGCCTGCGGCGCCGGCACACCGGGTTCTAGTCCCAGCTGGGGCACCGGCTTCTGTCCCAGTTGCCCCTCTTCCAGGCCAGCTCTCTGCTGTAGCCCAGGAGTGCAGTGGAGGATGGCCCAAGTGCTTGGGCCCTGCACCCCATGGGAGACCAGGAGAAGCACCTGGCTCCTGGCTTCGGATCAGCGAGATGTGCCGACTGCAGCAGCCATTGGAGGGTGAACCAACAGAAAAAGAAGACCTTTCTCTCTGTCTCTCTCTCTCTCCCACTGTCCACTCTACTTGTCAAGAAAAAAAAAAAAAAAAGAAGTGTGCATCAACCTTTTACAAGAACCTAAAAAAAAGTGTGCAAATTTTAGGCATAAAAGACAGAAATATCACAATCTCTGTTCTAGTTTTTTTTTTTAATATTTACTTATTTATTTGAAAGGCAGAGTTACAGAGAGGCAGAGGCAGAGAGAGAGAGAGAGAGAGAGTGGCAGAGACAGAGAGACTGAGAGAGGTCTTCCGTCTGCTGGTTCACTCCCCAGATGTCCACAACGGCCAGGATGAGGTCAAGCCGAAGCTAGGAGCCAAGAGCTTTTTCCAGATCTCCCACATAGGTGCAAGGGCCCAAGCAATTGGACCATCTTCCACTGCTTTCCCAGGAACATGGTCAGGGAGCTAGATCAGAAGTGGAGCAGCCAGGAATTGATCTATTACGAGTTAGAGATTAATTTCATTGCTTCATAATCTTGAATCGTATATTAAAGGGGAAGCTGGAATGCATGGAGCCTCCACACTGGGAAAGATCTTGGGGTCATCCAGGCCAGCCCCTACTCCTGTACAAGAGGCTCTTCCTCAGTGTTTATCTGGGCTCCCCTTGACCTAGCTCTGTTTTGGGAGATGGTTCCTGTGTCTTCTTGGGAGCTCTTTCTCAGTCCAACCTCAGACACATCGGCAGTAGGGCCTTTGACGAATGTGTGATGTGAATGCAGGCTTCGTCATGTTGAGTGCAGAAACCTAAGAGGGTGTTGACAGACTTTTTGGTGTTTATTGAAAATTTGGGAAGCCAAGGAGAGAGTGCAGTACTGGCCTCGGGGAAGCCGAGGAGAGAGTGCAGTACTGGCCTCGGCCGTCTCTCTCCCTCCAGCCTGACTCAGTGCACAGTAATGCATTCTTTGGCATGGACTGTCTTTGTGCATGGGTCTTTATACATACGAGTGCAACTTCAAGGTTAAACTAAATTTTATGTATCCATACAAAAAGTGGCAGTTCATTAAGACCACACCAACAGTGACATTTCCCCCACATTCTCATCAGGTTTGAAATTTTGCAAGTCCTCTCTCTCTCTGTCTCTACCTCTCTCTGTAACTCTTTCAAATAAATAAAATAAATCTTTTCTTAATTTTGCAAGTCTTGTAGGTAAATATATATGTTCTATAGATCGTTTATAAAAAATATATGTTTGGGGCTGGCGCCGTGGATCACTTGGTTAATCCTCCACCTGCAGCACTGGCATCCCATGTGGGCGTCGGGTTCTTCCAGCCCAGCTCTCTGCTGTGGCCCAGGAGGGAAGTGGAGGATGGCCCAGGTGCTTGGGCCCTGTACCCACATGGGAGACCAGGGGGAAGCTCCTGGCTCCTGGCTTTGGATCGGCGCAGCGCACCGGCTGTAGCAACCATTTGCGGGGTGAACCAACAGAAGGAAGACCTTTCTCTCTGTCTCTCTCTCTCTCTCTCACTGTCTAACTCTGCCTGTCAAATTAAAAAAATCCATATATACATATGTTTATAAAAATATATATGTTGTTTACATTTGAGACCTGTTTAGGCTAGTCTTCCAACCTCTTTCTAATATGTGCCTTTGCTTTCCTCCATTAAATATCAGTCAAATCATATTTAATAATTGAATAATCATATTCGAATAATTTAATTTGAAGTGTATTTTTAACGTAATTGGAAAGTTAGCGAGGCCCATTCTAAGGGAATACAGCTGGACACGAGCCAGGAACCTGCGTGCCTGTGACCATGTTGATGCTGTGTCCGCCCTTTCTTTCTTGTAGTTCCATCTTCTGTGCCAGCAGTTCTATGCCATGCTCCTGAAAAAAGCGATATATTCTTGGCGCAACTGGATGTTGATGCTGTCGATGCAGATCCTGGTGCCTCTGGTGGTCATTATGTTAAGCCTCTTCCTCTTCAGCTTCAAAGAAAGGAGCATGGCAAGCGTCCCACTGGAGCTGACTCTGAAAACATACGGTCGGACCGTTGTTCCATTCTCTGTTTCTCAGAACCCCAGGTTGGATCCTCAGCTTTCAGAACGCTTTGCAAATATGCTTGTGGCCGAGGGACAGGTTCCTCTGGAGGTCCCAGGTAAGCGTCAGGCGAAGGAAGGCATGGCACATGCTGATCATTCTCCTCTCGGCCACGTGCTGCTCACTGAAGTCAGACTGAGCAGTCAGAAGCCTCAGAAAAACACCCTTCAGACCCCAAATGACAGGAAAGGGAAAGTTCTTAGAAACGACAGAGTGTCATGCCACAGATGAAACCAGCGAATCATCCTTTGTGTCTGAACGTTTTGAAAGGAGATTTGCATGTCTGTCCAGGGCTGTGGGTGAGTTGATGGTGTGCATATAGAGAAAACTGAGCAAATGAGAAAAGAGAGACATGATAACGGGGAGAATTGTACAAAGAGGAAACACAATAGACCACTTAGTCCAGCTGTGAAAAATCCTTGCTTGGTCATAATAATATCAAAACTGACGACTGATGTAACCAAAATTGTGATTTAACTCTTGTGGGAAAGGTACGCGGGGGATGGGGTTGGCAATGATCACAAAAGAACAAGGTTGTTGCTTCCATAATAAGACATTAACCAAAAAAGTGCTACTTAGCAACCTGGAGGGACACTGACTGACAGACGGGAAGGGGTCACCTCTGACGAGCAGGCACTGAGGAGGGATGTGGCAGGGAAGGGCACCGCTGCTCCTCCTGTCTCGTATAATCTCCGACTCTTGATATCATAGTCATGTATTATTTTGATTCAGTGAAACTTCGGGGTGATTACATTTTTAAATAAGAGATCAGTTGCAGAACACAATGAGAAAAATGGTTTTTCTCACTGTGCCCTCCATCTCTGAGCCCAGGAGGCGAGATTGCCATCGTCCTTGGGGCGATCCCAGGAGGACGTTGCCCACGGAGCAGTTTGTGCCGGTGGTGCCCAGTGAGCTTCCTGCCCTGTGGCGCTGTTGTCACGACATCTTTGAGACTGAAGGTCCCTTCCAGCACCAAACATCCCATTTGCCCATGTGACCTGTGTGCTGGGATTACATGACGAGTAACATGACTACCAGTCCCCAAGGAGCTTCTAGTGAAGTCTGTGTGAACAGCTGACAGCACCGTGGCTACAGAAAGGGATCAGCCTTGGAGGGTCAGAGCCTGAGGTCTGAGTAGGAATTGGCGGTTGGAAAGGGAAAGCAACACAGAGAACATTCCAAACAGCAAGACCCCTGTGAGAACCGTGAGCCCTCAGCTGTGGCTGGAACAGACACGAGGCTTAGAGCCTGGGTCTTCGTCCTCCGTGTCTCAGTCTGCTTTTGTCGCTGGGTGATTCACACAGATGAGAAGTTTATTTTGCTCATAGTTCTGGAGGCTGGGAAGTCCAAGTGGGCAGCCCTGGCCCCTGCTCGGCTTTGGAGGAGAGCCTCCTGTTGCTCCGTGACCTTGACCTGGCCGGAGGGCAGAGGGCCTTGTGAGGTGAGAGAAGCAGCAAGAGAAAGCCAAGGAAGCAGAGCCCACTTTTTAACCACCCCCCGCCGCGTAAGAGGCATCCCCACCCTGCCTTGAGAGGTCACTCACTCCCACAGAGCAGCACGGAAGACCCTTGTGGCCCAAACACCTCTTACAGAGCTCGTCACATCTCAGCACTCGGACAGGGACCAAGTTTCAGCATGAATTTCGAAGGGGCCCAGCCACACCCAAGCCATGGCAGGCAGTAAACGTGCGGAGATTTGGCTTTGCTGGGAGGGCCGTGGAGGATCTCTGGGTGTTGTGGGTGGGCCGTGATGCTGTCAGATATGTGCTCTCGGTAGACTGCCAGGGGCTTCGGTAGAGCCCACGGAGTCCTGGCAGAGAGGATGATGACAGGGTGTGGACCTGGGCAAGGTGGACAGAATTGAGAGTGAGAAGAGAAGAGACAAGACTTGGAGACTGTCTAGAGTTCCCGATGGGGCATGGCTTGGTTGTGGGTGTGGCAGGGGTGGTGATGAGCCCAGGAGGAGCAGCAAGTAGGGGCGGGCAGCCTGATGAGCTGGTGTGACACTGCCCGTAATTCTTCCACTGGTACATGTCGTGTTCCCGTCTAGGTTCTCTGGAGACATTCCTACTGAAAAAGGCAAAAGAGGAACCCGAAGATTTTAATAAGTTCTACCTTGTGGCAGCCTCCTTCAAAGACGAGGGGAACCAAACCATAGTGACTGCGCTGTTCAACAACCAGGCGTACCACTCCCCTGCCCTGGCTCTCAGCCTGCTGGACAATTTCATCTTCAAGTTGCTTTCTGGTGCTGGGGCTTCGATAATCACCTCCAACCATCCTCAACCTCAGTCAGAGACGGAGATCTCTGAGAGTGTCCTGTACCAGTACGTATACCTTCCTCCCTGCAGTGAGAGCTCACCTGTGTGTGCACCTTCCTCCCTGCAGTGAGAGCTCACCTGTACCTGTGTGCACCTTCCTCCCTGCAGTGAGAGCTCCCCTGTGCCTGTGTGCACCTTCCTCCCTGCAGTGAGAGCTCCCCTGTGCCTGTGTGCACCTTCCTCCCTGCAGTGAGAGCTCACCTGTGTGTGCACCTTCCTCCCTGCAGTGAGAGCTCCCCCGTGTGTGCACCTTCCTCCCTGCAGTGAGAGCTCCCCTGTGCCTGTGTGCACCTTCCTCCCTGCAGTGAGAGCTCCCCTGTGTGTGCACCTTCCTCCCTGCAGTGAGAGCTCCCCTGTGTGTGCACCTTCCTCCCTGCAGTGAGAGCTCCCCTGTGCCTGTGTGTGCACCTTCCTCCCTGCAGTGAGAGCTCACCTGTGTCTGTGTGTACACCTTCCCTCCCTGCAGTGAGAGCTCACCTGTGTGTGCACCTTCCTCCCTGCAGTGAGAGCTCCCCTGTGTGTGCACCTTCCTCCCTGCAGTGAGAGCTCCCCTGTGTGTACACCTTCCTCCCTGCAGTGAGAGCTCCCCTGTGTGTGCACCTCCCTCCCTGCAGTGAGAGCTCCCCTGTGTGTGCACCTTCCTCCCTGCAGTTAGAACTTATGCTCCTGCAGTCTTCTCTCTTTACTGCCTGTTTCTTTCCTTCCTTTTTTCTTCTAATAACAAATTGTTCTCTTGGAAAATGGCTGCTCTTAGCTGTTGTACTTGAACTACCACCTCTCTCCTCATTTTCTGTTTTTTACAGGGGCCCTAAAGGACATTACCTTGTTGTCAACTTGCTTTTTGGAATAGCCTTTCTGTCTAGCTCTTTTTCCATCTTGACTGTCAGAGAGCGGCGAATTAAGGCCAAGCACATCCAGTTTGTCAGTGGTGTTTACTTGTGGGCTTACTGGCTCTCCGCTCTGCTCTGGGACCTCATCTCCTTCCTCGTCCCCACTCTGCTGATGGTGGTGAGTGCTGGGTCACATCACAGGGAACTTGCCTGGGGGCCCCTGCGCAGCGCCAGAACCAGCCGGAAGCTCAGCCCTGACTGAGACTGGGGTGTGAAGCTCCTTCATCGCTGCCCCTCAGGCGTCGCTGGAGCAGAGGGACCTGCCTTCGGGCCCTTTTTTCTTTTAAAGGGCTGTGATTTCTTTGCAGTTTTATTTGTTTATTTGAAAGAGTGACAGAAGGAGAAGCAGAGAGAGAATCTTCGTCCGCTGGCTCACTCCCTAAGTGTCTGCAGAAGCTGGAATGAACCGGCTGAAGCCACAAGCAGGAGCCCTTTCCAGGTCCCCCACGTGGACGGCAGGGAGCCAAGGTCTTGGGCCATCGTCTGCTGCCTTCCAGACACATTAGCCGGAAGCTGGCAGGAGCTTGAGGAATACAATTTCTGTGAAATGCCTAGGAGCAGAGGCAGGACGGATTCCAGGCCCTCTGGAATAGGGTGTGGGTGTCCCAAGCATCGGCTTGATCTGCTGGGTCCCAGTGCCCACCCCTGCCCTCGGATCTTCACGTGACAACACGGAGTCGTGGCCTCAAGCGAATCAGAGGCAGTGCTTTGAGGATTTGAGTTTATTGTCCAGAAATAGCTCACCAGGATATTGATGGGCTGAAATATTCGATTAGGATTGAATTGAGTGCTTTGAGGGTTTCCTGGTTACTTTTGTAAAGGTTATCAGGAAGATTTTTTTTAAAAAGATTTGTTTATTTTATCTGAAAGGCAGAGCTGTAGAGAGAAAGGGAGAGACAGAGAGATTCTCCATCTGCTGGTTCACTCCCTAAAGGTCACTGCCGACGGAGCTGGGCCAGTTCAAAGCCAGGAGCCTCCTCCAGGTCTCCCATGTGGGTGCAGGGGCCCAAGCACTTGGGCCATCCTCTGCTGCCATCCCAGGTGTGCCAACAGGGAGCTGGATCAGAAGTGGAACAGACAAGACTCGAACTGGTACCCGTGTGGGATGCCAGTACCTCAGGCAGTGGTTTTACCTGCCACACCATAGTGTTGGCTCCATCCCTGGTTATTTTATACAAAATGGATCTCTTCTAGCTTTGTTCTACTTGTGGTTTTTTTTTTTTTTTAATTTTCATTTACTTGAAAGGCAGAGTGCCAGAGAGATCTTCCATCTGCTAGCTCACTCCCCAAATGCCTGCAACAGCCAAGGCTGAGCCAGACTGAAGCCAGGAGCCCAGTACTCCACCTGGGTCTCCCATGTGGGTGGCAGAGAACCAAGCACTTGAGCCATCACCTGCTATGTCCCCCACATTGCATTAGCAGGAGGCCGGATCAGGAACAGAGTAGCCAGGACTGAAATCTGCATTTTGATGTGAGATGTGGAGTGTCTGAAGTGGCGGCTTAATCTGCTATTCCAGATGCTGGCCCCTGCCTATGTGTTTGTTTCTTTGTTTGTTTTTAAAATTCTTTATTTTTATCTGAAAAAACTAGAGGGAGGGCCATATCCTCTACCAGCTGGTCACTCCCCAAATGGCCAGAAGGGCTGGGCAGGCTGAAGCCAGGAGCCAGGAGCTTACTCTGAGTCTCCCATGTGGGTACAGGGGCCCAAACACCTGGGCCATCCTCCACTGCCCTCCCAGGCCATTAGCAGGGAGCTGGATCCGAAGTGAAGCAGCCAGGACAGGCACTGATGCCCATACGGATGCTGGCACTGTAGACAGTAGCTTAGCTCACTGTGCCACAATGCCAGCTGCTGCCTGTGTGTCTTGCAGACATCTCTGGACCACTTATCTCCCTGCACTGTCACAGGTGCTGGTCGTCTCTGCCTTGCTGGGGGAAGGGGAGGGAGGTACCTGTGGCGTGTGGCAGGTACCTTCCTTCTGAACCTGGGATGATTCTGTTCTTTCTCCAGCTGAGGACTGACTCACAGTGGCTTTTCCCAATTCTTCCCGCTCCCCCTTCCTGAGGTGGTGTTTTTGTACTACAATGAAGAAGCATTTACACACCGTGGAAACATCCTTGCTCTTGTCTGGATGCTGATTCTCTACGGCTGGGCTGTCATCCCCCTCATCTACATAATCAGCTTCTCCTTTGAAAGTGCCAGCCACGCCTGCGTCAAGCTGGTCATCATGCTGACCTTCTTGAGCATCGGCCCCATCATGCTCGTCGCAGTCACGGCCGAGCAAGGTGAGCTCTGCTTAGCCACGTATCCCACGGAGCCTTAGTTCTCCCGTAGCAGCCGCAGAGGTTGTACCTGCCCAAGGGTGTGTCTGCCAAGGGCAGCTGTGGTCTGGAACACACACTTGGAGGAGAATAGATGAACTAGCGGTTGTATTCCTTCTGTGGATTGCTGTGACAACAACACAAGAGCGTGCACAGTGTGGAGCGAGAGAGGGAACACCGCGTGGGCACACATGCAGTGCACAGACACACTCCTAACGCTGGCTAGCATCTGGAAAGCAGTCGTGTCTGGGTTAGGGAAGGGCATTGACTGAAAAAGAGAGGTTAGTGAACTTTGTGAAGCGATGAAATATCCTTTTTCTTGTTGGGGATATTGGTTATGTGAACTTACATATTTATCACAATTTATCCTAATTCATCACATTTTCTACTTTTTTTTTTTTTAAAAAAGGTGTATTTATTAGAAAGTCAAGAGTTACAGAGAGACACAGAGGAAGATCTTGCATCTGTTGGTTCACTCCACAGATGGCCACAATGGCCAGGGCTGGGTCAGGCCAAAGCCAGGAGCCAAGAGCTTCATCCAGGACTCCCACATTGGTGACAGGGACTCAAGTCCTTGAGCAATTATTTTGTTGCTTTTCCAAGGAGCCAGATCAGAAGTGGGATAGCCAGGACACGAGCCAGCACCCACGTGGGGTGCCAGTGTCACAGGCTGCAGCTTTACTTGCTATGCCACAACACTGGCCCCAGATTTTCTACTTATGACCTATGCGTTTCACTGAAATGTTATTCCTCAAGAGAAAGATAAAACATCAGTAAACAAAGACAGCATGGTGCGGGGAGGGGGCTGCTTGGTAAGCGTGTCATTGGAGTAGAGGAAACCAAGGTGGGCGTCGTCCACACCATGCACCTGCAGCTGGCCCTTTCTGGTCAGCGTTGGACAGACACTGATGTTCTGCCTCTGTAGTGCTCTTTTTCATTTGCATTTATGAACACCTCTTTCCAGTTGACTTTGGATTTTTGTTTTTGTTTTTGTTTTTTTTTTGCTTAAAAGTAGGTTAACGGGGATGGGTGCTGTGATACAATCGGTTGGATGCCCAAACCCCATGAGAGTGTGGTCCAAGTCCCAGCTACTCTGTCTCTGATCCAGCTTTCTTCTTACGCTTCTGCGAGCAGCAGATGATGGCCCAAGTTCTTGTGTTCCTGACACCCACGTGGGAGACCCAGGTGGAATTCCTGGCTCTCAGCTTTGGCCTGGCCCAACCCTGGCTGTTGTAGGCATTTTGGGGATGAATCAGTGGATGGAAGAGCTCTCTCTTCTCAGCGCCTCCCTCTCTCCCTCCCTCTCTCTCTCCCTCTCTCTCTCTCCCTCTCTCTCTCCCTCCCTCTCTCTCTCTTTCTGCCTTTCATATAAATAGTTTAACAGCTTCCCTCTGCTTAAAAAAACAAACAACAAAAAAAGACCTTTTTTTTTTTTTTTTACAGAAAAGTTTTCGAGAGACAGAGGGAACTGTCATCTGTTTGTTCCCTCCCCAGAAGCCTACAACAGCCTGGAGGTGGGGGTGGGGGGAGAGGAGGGGGTGGTTAGGGAAGGGCGAGGCTGGGACTCTAGATCCCCAGCTGGGGAACAGGAGCACAGTCACCTCAACCTTTACCATGCCCTGGCTTTTATCTTGGAGTCATTGTTTCTTTTCTTTTTTTAAATTTTATTTATTTGAAAGGCAAAGTTACAGAGAGGCAGAGATGGGGAGGGGGTCTTCCATCCATTGGTTCACTCCCCAGATGGCCACAATGGCCGGAGCTGCACCAATCCGAAGCCAGGAGCCATGAGCTTCTTCAGGGTCTCCCAGGTGGGTGCAGGGGCCAAGCACTTGGGCCATCTTCCGCTGCTTTCCCAGGCCCATTAGCAGGGAGCTGCAGCAGAAGTGGAACAGCCGGGACTCTCAAACCCGCATTCTGATGTGGGATGCTGCACCACAAACAACACCAGCCCCAAGGATATGTTTCTCAAATATTTATTTGTTGGTTTATTTGAAAGGAAGAGTTAGAAAGGGAGAGATAGAGGTGGGCAGAGACAGGGACAGATGCATCTTCCGTCCATTGGCTCACTCCCCAGAAAGCCACAACGGCCAAGGCTGGGCCACGCCAAAGCCAGGAGGCTGGAAATCCATCCAGCACTCCTGTGTGGGTAGTAGGGGCTCATTCACTGGGGCCATCTTCTACTGCTTTCCCAGGCACATTAGCAGGGAGCTGGATCACAAGTGGAACAGCCAGGACTTGAACCGGTGCTCATACAGGAGGCCAGCATCACAGGCCACGGCTTAACCCACCGCACCACATCAGCAGCCCCAAGGATGTGCTTTTCTCTTCCGTCAAGTGAAGTTACTATTTTCTGTTCCTCTCAGACCTGGGCTATGAAGCAATCTCGGAGAACCTGGATCACGCATTCCTCGCACTCCCGGGCCACTGCCTGGGGATGGCTTTCTGCAACTTGTATTACAACTTCGAACTACAGAGGTTTTGTAGTGTCAAGAACCTGAGCCAGGCTGAGTGCAATGAAGCTTGTGGGTAGAATAAGTGGAATTACTGTATTTTCATTTGAGTCTTGCGAGTAGTATAAATGGAATTTATTTTCATTGAGATACAGTTCACATAAAATGCATCCTTTTTTATGAAATAGCATAATACTTGCATGTAACCACCCATACCATCCCGTGTACTCTAAACCATCTCTAAATTATTGATAATACCTAATACAATGTAAATGCTATGTAAATTGTTGTCATACTGTATCATTTAAAAGATAAGAAATTCTATATATGTTTAGTAGACAGTTGTTTTTTGAATATTTTCTACCTATGGTTGGTTGACTCCACAGATGCAGAACTTACGCCTATGGTAGATGACTTGATGTAAAAAATGTCATTTTATATCAGATACTTGAGCAGCCACAGTTTTGGTACATTCAGGGAGACCTGGAACCAATCCCACAAATACTAATGGCCAGTTGTAACCTACATATATACCCAAAAGAGACTGATTAGCAAATTACAGTATAAGCATCAAGATAAAATGATGCAGGCATCAAAAAGAATGATTTTGATCTCTATGTTCTTATATGTCAATGTCCATTATATATTATTAGATGAAACAAGTACATTGGAGAAGTTAATGCATAGTATCACTCCATTTTTTTGTTTCAAAAGAGAATACCTAGGGGACCTAGTGCTGTGGCATAGTGGGTAAAGCCACCACCTGCAGTGCTGGCATCCCATATGGGCACCGGTTCTAGTCCTGGCTGCTCCACATCTGATCCAGTTCTCTGCTGTGGCCTGGGAAAGCAGTAGAAGATGGCCCAAGTCCTTGGGTCCCTGCATCTGCGTGGGAGACCTGGAAGAAGCTCCTGGCTCCTGGCTTCAGAACAGCCCCCTCAGCGCATTTGCAGCCATTTGGGGAGTGACCCAGTGGATGGAAGGCCTCTCTCTCTCTGTCTCTCTGCTTCTGCCTCTGCCTTTCTGTAACCCTGCCTTTCAAAAACCTAAATAAATCTTAAAAAAAAAGATAATACCTAGAAAATGTAGAAGAATTTTACATAAAATTATAACATTGGATTTGGCTAATGGAAAAGCACCTTTACTTTCTAATTCATGTATTTCTCCTTTTTGCAATGAATGTATATTTATTGTATTATTTTATTTTATTTTATTTTTTTGACAGGCAGAGTGGACAGTAAGAGAGAGAGACAGAGAGAAAGGTCTTCCTTTTGCCATTGGTTCACCCTCCAATGGCCGCCACTACCGTCGTGCTGCGACTGGCGCATCACGCTGATCTGAAGCCAGGAGCCAGGTGCTTCTCCTGGTCTCTCATGCGGGTGCAGGGCCCAAGCACCTGGGCCATCCTCCACTGCACTCCCAGGCCACAGCAGAGAGCTGGCCTGGAAGAGGGGCAACCGGGACAGAATCCGGTGCCCCAACCGGGACTAGAACCTGGTGTGCCGGCGCCACAGGCGGAGGACTAGCCTACTGAGCCGCGGCGCTGGCCTAATTTTATTTTTTTAAGATTTATTTATTTGAAAGGCAAGAGAGAGAGAGAGAAACAGAAACAGAAAGCTTCCATCCTGGGACAGGCCAAAGCTGGATGCCTTGAATTCCATCCAGGTTCCCACGTGGGTTCAGGGGCCTATGGACTTGGGCCATCTTTCACTACTTTCCCAGTTGCGTTATCAGGAATCTGGATGGGAAATGGGACATCCAGAATTCATACCAGGGCTTTTATGGGATACTGACATTGCAGGTGGTGGCTTAACCCTCTGTACCACAATACCAGACCCTGTTTTAAAATACTGTAAAAAATTTTAAGGCAGACCAGCTTAAAAAGAGAATAGAGGCTCCTAAGTTTTTTTTTTTTTTTTTTTTTTTACAGGAGTGGTTAGTTGAAGTTGCAGGGTAATTATTGATTGAAAAAAGACCTAAACATATATATAACTTATATTTCAACTGTCAAATGGACAGGATGAAGTCTTTTATTTTTTTTCCAAAGATGTATTTGTTTGCAATTCTGAAAGCCAGAGAGAAGGGGAGAGACAGGGAGTGACTTCCATCTTCTGGTTCACTTCCCAAATGCTGCAACAGCCAAGGCTGGGCCAAGCTGCAGCCAGGAGCCTAAAACTCCACCCAGGTTTCCCAATCAGGTGCCCAAGCACGTGGACCATCTTCCCCTGTGTTCCCAGGCAAATTAGCAGGGGACTGGACAGGAAGTGGAGCAGCCAGTTCCTGAGTCAGTGCTCCAGTCTGGGATACTGGTGTCACAAGTGGTGTCTGCACTCCCTGTACTACAACACTGGCACCTAGTTTTTTTATTGACAAAAATCATATATATTTATCACACACAACATGAGAGGTCTTTTTGTTGCACTGTTTTTACAGAACATTAATTATAGGAGGGAAAACAAAATGTCGCTGTTGACCACCATCTGCAATGTGGGAATAGCGATGATGAAAAGAACACTTCTCTTAAACTATATTTGTTGTAATAGGAATTTACCTACTAGATGTACAGTTGAGGAATTGCTTTGAAAATCACCCAAAGTTTTTAAACATCTATTTACCCCATTTTAGCAGAAAAATATGTGGTCCAAAAGAACATCTACGCTTGGGAGTCTCTGGGGATAGGGAAGTACCTGACCGCCCTGGCTGTCTCGGGACCCGTGTACATCATCCTGCTGTTCCTCATTGAAACCAGCGCGTTCTGGACGCTGAGAGCCAGGCTCTCTGACTTCTGCGGGAAGCCGAGTTCGGTGAGTGCGTCCGAGGGCAGGCTGCAGAGACTCCCGGGAAGGAGAACAGTCCGGCTGAGCCCCTGTGGCCCTCGTTCCATGCTGGTCATCTGTGGTGCTTCCAGGGTCTGCTCCTCAGCACCGCAGGAACAAGACCGAGTTTCCTCAGGCCGGTTACTCTTCTCCAGCTCCACGAGCCGAGCAAGCAGAGAGTCTGTTCAAGGAAACCCAGAAAATGAGCTTTTGTTAAAGCTTTTTGTAAAAGATGGATTTATTTATTTGAAAGAGTTACAGAGAGAGGGAGAGAGAGAGGTCTTCCATCTGCTGGTTCACTAACCAAATGGCCACAATAGCCAGGGCTGGGCCATACCAAAGCCAGGAGCCAGGAGCGTCTTCCAGGTCTCCCGGGTGGGTGCAGGGGCCCAAGGACTGGGGCCTCCTCCGCTGCTCTCCCGGGTGCATTAGCAGGGAGCTGAATCAGAAGCTGAGCAGCCGGGACTCAAACCAGTGCCCATATGGGATGCCAGTGCTGCAGATGGGGCTTCCTTCACCTGCTGTGCCACAGTGCCAGCCCCACTGTTATATCTTGATATCCCCAGGCTGTAAGTCCTAGTTTTCCTCCGAAGTCGATGCCGCGTGAAGTTTTCCTGATGGCCGTAGCTGCTCCTGAGATGGGGGGGGGGGGGGTGTGTGTCCATGAGAACCAGGGTCAGCCCAGACACCTTCAGCCTTCCCAGGGATGCTGTGGGCTTCACGGTTCCCTCAGTCTCCATCTCGTGCCCGTGTCTTGGTAATGCAGGCAGTGCTGTTCAGTGTACCGTCAGCACCTGAGGACCAAGATGTGGCCAAGGAAGCAGAAACTATCAAGGTGCATTTGGAAAAGTTGTGCAAGAAAAATCCCCTGGTTGTTAAGGAAGTGTCAAAGGTAAAGTCAAAAGTCAAGAACATTCTCCCTCTGGGTCACGCACCAGCAGGCGCTTGGCCCTGCCCATGGGCCTGGGCTGTTGGCGGGTGACTCAGATACGTGACTCCCCGTGGGGTTTCCTCTGGGAGTGATCACAGTACACATTGTGTACCAGGCAGAAAGTAGGAACTCAGTCCTCTACCGGCTCTCGTGTGGCCCCCTGGAGGCGAGAGGCCTGGGGTGGGAGCGGGAGGCTGTGCCTGATGTAGCAGCTCTCCAGGATCTGGAAGACAGTTTGTGCAGGAGCCGGGGCCTCAGCCTGCCTCGTGCCCCTGAGCGTTTTAAGAGCCTTCCAACATCCAGGATCTTGGTAACATTTCCCCCAAGGTTGTTAGTCTTACTGTTTCTCTATAGTTTTAGTTTAAAACTTAAACAAACCTTCCTGTAATATCAAAAGTATGCTTTGGGGATGGAAGAGTTTATCTTGGAAACCAGCGTTCTCAGCATGGAAGGACAGTGGCAAAGGAGAAACCCTCCTATCCCTGCTGGGATAGCACTGAGAGGAGAAGGCAGCACTGAGCCTGGGTGCAGGACAGGCCCCGAGCCCTGAGAGCCCTGAGGCGGCTTGGACCTGTGCTAGAACAGAGTGCGGTGAGCACAGTGAGCTCCTGGGCTGCGCCGAGGCATGCTAACCGTCTGCTCTCTCGTGTGTCTCAGGTCTATGAGAACAAGGTGCCCGTGGTGGCTGTGAACAAGGTGTCCTTCACTGTCCAAGCGAAGGAATGCTTTGGCCTTCTCGGCCTCAATGGAGCTGGGAAGACGTCCATCTTCAAAATGCTGGCCGGGGAGAAGCCAGTGACTTCTGGGGAGGCCTTTGTCAGGGGTGTCAGCATCAGCTCTGACCTAGAGAGAGTGAGTATGACTACGACAAACCTAGGGGTGTCACACAGGACTCGGGGGAGGGAACTGGGGTGAGAGCTCATCTCTGAAAATTCCGCGTATCCGTTTCATCTTGACCCCAAATCCATGTCTCCATCCTGGACCGCTCCTTTGGAACTATGATACTTGCATCTACCTCTTATTTAACATCATCTCTCTTTTTTTCTTTTAAAGATTTATTTATGGGGAGGGGCTGGCTTTGTGGCGTAGCAGGATAAGCTGCCGCCTACAGCGCCAGCACCCATTTGGGTGCCAGTTCAAGTCCCGGCTGCTCTGCTTCTGAGCCAGCTCCCTGGTGCACCTGGGAAGGCACTGGAGAATGGCCCAAGTGTTGGGGCCCGTGCTGCCCACACGAGGGAACCCATGTTGAGTTCCAGGCACCTGGCTCCAGCCTGGCCCAGCCCTGGCAGTTGCAGCCATCTGGGGAGAAAGGAAATCTTTAAAAGATTTATTTTGTTTATTTGAAAGGTAGAGTTACAGAGAGAGAAGGAAAATCTGTTTCACTTCCCCAGTAGCTACAACAGCCAGGGCTGGGACAGGTCAAAGCCAACTAATATGGTCAAACTCCATCTAATATAGGATGCCAGCGTTACAAGCAGCAGCTTAACCTGCTGTGCCACAGTGCTGGCCCCTGGAAGCTGCCATCTGGGGAGTAAACCAGTGGATTGAAGAGAGAGAGAGAGAGAAAGAGAGAGAGAGAGAGTGTGTGTGTGTGTGTGTATAACTCTGCCTTTCAAGACAATGAAAAGAAATAGTATAAATAAACTTAAAAAAAAAAAATGCTGGGGCTGACATTGTGGTACAGTGAGTTAAGCTGCTGCCTACGAGGCCAGCATCCCATATAGGTGCCTGTTTAAGACCCTACTGCTCTACTTCTGGTCCAGCTCCCTGCTAATGCACCTGAGAAAACAGTGGAAGATGGCCCAAGTGCGTGGCACTCTGTACCCATGTAGGAGACCCAGAAGAAGCTCCGAGCTCCTGGCTTCAGCTTGCCACAGCCCCGGCCATTGCTGCCATTTGGAGAGTGAACCAGTGGATGGAAGCATGCTTTCTCTCTCTCTCCCTCTCTCTCCCTCCCTCACCCCCCATCTCTCTCTCTCTCTCTCTCTCTCTGTAACTCTGCCTTTCAAATAAAATAAAAAAATAAATCTTAATAAAATGCATGAGCCAGCATTGTGGCTCAGTGGGGTAGGCTATCACTTGTTACACTGGCATCCCATATGAGTACTGGTTCAAGTCCTGGCTTCTCCACTTCTGATCCAGCTCCCTGCTGGTGTGCCTGGGAAAGCAGTGGAAGATGGCCCCAGTGCCTGGGCCCCTTCCATCCACATGGAAGACCTGGGTGAAGTTTCAGCCTCCTGGCTTCCACCTGGCCCAGCTCCAGCCTCTGTTGCCATTTGGGGAGTGAAACAGTGGGAAGGTCTCTCTCTATATATGACTCTGACTTCTAAGTGACCAAATAAATCTTTTTAATAAATAAATAAAACAGACAAGGCAGCACCTAGAATGAACCCCAGGTCAGCTCTGAGATATTTACTATACAAATGCAGTATTATGTCAAAAGGATAAAAAAGCGTAAGTCAGGTTTATATCAGAATTGTTAGGTCCAGAAATATAAAATCCACCAAAATAAATCATTATATTTATCCCTAGATGCTGAAAAGGCGTTTGACAAAAAACTTAGTATCAACTCATGATTTTTAAAAATAGAAATAGAATTAGAAGAAACGTCAAAGTAACATGGTAGGGGCCGTTGCTGTGGTGTAGTGGGTAAAGCCGCCGCCTGCAGTGCTGGTATCCCATATGGGCACTGCTGGTTCAAGTCCCGGCTGCTCCACTTCTGATCCAGCTCTCTGCTGTGGCCTGGGAAAGCAGTAGAAGATGGCCCAGGTCCTTAGGCCCCTGCACCCGCGTGGGAGACCTGGAAGAATCTGCTGGCTCCTGGCTTCAGATCAGCACAGCTCTGGCTGTTGCGTCCAATTGGGGAGTGAACCAGTGGATGGAAGACCTCTCTCTCTCTCTCTCTCTCACTCTCTCTCTCTGCCTCTCTGCCTCTCCTTCTCTCTGTAACTCTGACTTTCAAATAAATAAATAAATCTTTAATAAAATAAAGTAACACAGTGAAGACCGCCCACCAGCAGGCTTCATGTTTTGTGATGAAATATTTGAAGTATCTTTCCAGTCCTTTGTGTCTTTCTCAGCTGTTGGCTCGGCGCCAGAGACAGGGATGTCCCCAGGAAGCCACGTTCTGGAAGCGCAGCCTGGCCTGAGCTGTGTGGGCCCGTCCTCCTCCTCCTCCCCAAGACAGACGCTCTGGTAGTTCTGTACTCCGCACGCTGTCAGATCTTCCCCACCCTGCGGCTGTCCTGCTGCTTGAGGGGAAGAGGGAAAAGAAGGAAAGCGAGGAAAAACAAGTTGATTATTTTTTCAAAAATAGTAGTTACACCTCGGCCTGTGATGCCAGCAGCCCAGGTGAGCATCCGTTTGAGTCCCAGCTGCTCCACTTCAGATCCAGCTTCCTGCCGATGTGCCTGGAAAGCAGCAGAGATAGCTCAAATGCTTGGGCCCTGGCCATCCACATGGGAGACCCGATGAAGGTCCTGGTTCCTGGCTTTGGCCTGTCCAGCTCTGGCTGCTGTAGCCATTTGGGGAGTGAACCAGTGGATGGAAGACCTCTCTCAGTCTCTGTAACTTTGCCTTTCAAATAAATATTTTTAAAAAGATTTATGTAGTTGAAGGCAGAGTTACAGTCTTATGAGCTGAGGTTCAGACTGGTACTGCAGTGTGGCGTGCAGGCGTCCAAACAGCAGCTTAAACCTCGGGGCCACGGCTGCCGCTCGATAGCTATGTAAAATCTAGAGAGCTTCCCTGGGTAACTGAGTAGTGGTTAAAGTAGGCAGGGGCAGGAAGACCTTTTGGATTAGAGAAGCACATTCAGAATGGTAGCTGCGGGGAGGGGGTGCAGTCAGCCCCTCCCTGGGCCTCACAAGGGCCTGTACTGTACTGAAGTCCGGGAAGTGGGTGGCCGCCCCCAGGGAAGGAGACCCCAGTAGTGGTGGCCTTTGTGTGCTATTTACAGGTCACATCAAATATCAAAGATTTCTGCGGGGGGAGGAAGCAAGTCCACTAAGTGGACACTTTGGGGGTGACCGCAGGAGGAGAAGCCCGGCAAGCCCTCCACCCCAGTGCGCTCCCCAGAAAGTGCCTGTTGAAGGACGCCGGCAGCAAGAGCTGCAGCCTGGGCTCCCGCACTCGTGGCCCACTGTGGGGAAGTGGGCCATGTGGCAAGCCTGGGTAATGAGCAGGCGGAGGCAGGAGTCTGCGCTGGGCGAGGCCAAGGCAGACAGCCTGTGCCTGTGTTGGAGCAGGCGTGGTTAACCTGGCAGACGTGGCCTTCCTTGAAGCGCCTCCGTGTTCTCATCCCAGGTGCGGAAGTGGATTGGCTACTGCCCCCAGTTTGATGCTTTGCTGAACTTCATGACAGGCCGTGAGACACTGGTCATGTACTCCCGGATCCGAGGCATTCCCGAGCGCCACATCAGCACCTGTGTGGACCAGATTCTTGAGGACTTGGTCTTGCACATGGATGCTGACAAGCTAGTAAAGACCTACAGGTGAGATTTGGGGCTTCCCCTGGCCACCCCACCTCCAGGCACCAGCATGGGAGGTGGGAGTGCTGGAGGAGCCGTACCTCCCCTGTAAGAAAGGGCCCGTGCCTCAGCTTCCCCAGAGCAGTGCTTCCTGTTGGTCCTGGGCTCCCAGGCACATTGTGGGGCCACCCCGGGGGCAGAGGTGTTGCTATAGCTGAGGACAAGCAGATGGACAGGGGCGTTATCTACCTGACAGGGCCACTTGATGAAGGGCTTCCCGTTTTTGGTCGGCTTGCGTTTTAAGCCCACAGTTACCCCAGTCTGCTGTGTCTGTGGCACCTGAATTTCAGGTGTTCTGCTGGGACACTTGGCGTGGTCCTCAGGCTACTGTTGCTAGGGCCCTAAAGGGCCCCTTGCACTGAGCGCAGCGCCCCTGGAGGTGCACAGTGGAATGGCAAGCTCGGGACACCTCTGACCTCTGGCAGAGTGGGCTCAGGATCAGAGGATGATGTCCTTGGCTCTTCAGTTTCCACAGGTTTTCTTGTATCCCTGTGTCCTTTGATGATCAAAGGAGTTTGCACTTGCAATGTTTAGAGCAGTGCCTTACACACAGCAAATGCTCTATGTATTTTAAAAAAAAAAAAGCTTGCTAAATGGTCCTGTGCCCTCTGTGCACAGAGAGCGTTCCCCACCCTAGAAAGACCCTCACAGAAGATTCCTCGGCTGTGTGCTCGCCAGGATCAATCCTTGTCCATCCTTGGGAATGGACACAGAGTGGACAGATGCAGCCCCCATTCAACCTGGGGTGAAGGCGATGGGGTTGTTTCTGTAGGCCGCCCCTCCCCGCGCACAGAGCAGAGGGACCAGTGTTGGACTCGGGGTTCACTGTGGAGGCTGATGCTCACCAGTTGCCCTGACCTCTCCCTCTCTGCCTCCAGTGGGGGCAACAAGCGCAAGCTGAGCACGGGCATCGCCCTCCTCGGAGAGCCTGCGGTCATCTTCCTGGACGAGCCGTCCACGGGCATGGACCCCGTGGCCCGCCGCCTGCTCTGGGACACCGTGGCCCGGGCCCGCGAGTCTGGCAAGGCCGTCGTCATCACCTCCCACAGGTAGAGCCGGGGTGTCCCTGTGCGTCCGTAGAAGAGCCAGGCGGACTGGGCAGGGTGGGCCCCCGAGGTGCCCGGAGCTGACCAGGAGACTCCCAGCCTCTGCCCACGGGCCATGCTCTGAACTGGGAGCGGCCTGGCCTGGGCGTCGGCGCCTTCCTGTCCACACAAGACTTTTGCTCTCAGGGCGGGCGTCGGCGCCCCCAGCGCTGTCTCAGGCCTGCCCCCTTGTCCCCAGCATGGAGGAGTGCGAGGCCCTGTGCACCCGGCTGGCCATCATGGTGCAGGGTCAGTTCAAGTGCCTGGGCAGCCCGCAGCACCTCAAGAGCAAGTTCGGCAGCGGCTACTCCCTGCAGGCCAAGATCCGGAGCCAAGGGCAGCAGGAGGCGCTGCAGGACTTCAAGGCCTTTGTGGACCTGACCTTCCCAGGTGCGAGCCTGCCTGGGCCTGCCTGAGCCTCTCCCGGCCGCTCTGCCTCTCCCACATCCTCGATCCCTGGGGCCGGACCGCCCTCCCCTGGCCCCCGGCCCCCTCCTCACAGGAACACGCCTGTCCTTTGTGCAGGCAGCGTCCTGGAAGATGAGCACCAGGGGATGGTCCACTACCACCTGCCCGGCCACGACCTCAGCTGGGCGAAGGTGAGCACCCTGGTGACCGAGGTCCTGTCTCTCGGGTGGTCTTGTGCACTGGTGTTGCGGTGCCCTGGCCGTGTCCGTAGTAACCTTCAGCACATTTCATGGGACGTAAGGGACTTCGGGATAAGCTCGAGAGGGGCGCCACGTGCCCAAGGTCACACAGGGAGTCGGGCCCAGCCAGGCCTCTGTCCTGGCCACACTCCCAGCAGGAAGCAGAGACTGGCTTCTCGAGAGGGGCTCTGCAGGAGCCGAGGGCCCCTGGGTGCTGGCCCCGGCCCCGCGGCCAGATCTCCCTGTCCCCTCTGGGTGCGCAGGTGAGCGGGCGCTTCCTCCCCACAGGTGTTTGGCCTTCTGGAGGCAGCTAAGAAAGTGTACCAGCTGGACGACTACTCCATCAGCCAGGTCTCGCTGGAGGACATCTTCCTGAGCGTCGCCTACCCCATGTACCACACACAAGGCCAGGACCAGCGTGGGCAGACGCCACCTCCGTCCCACTCTTCAGCCCCTCCCTCAGCCCCTGCCCTGCTGTAATAAAGACTCCCTGGTGCCCAGCTGGCCCAGGGGTGCGCAAGGCCGCTCAGCGAGGCTCTCCCCGGACGCAGTTCCCTAGCAGGGTGGGCCAGTGGCTCAGCGGCCAGATGAGACCAGTGCACAGGGATAACCGAGTCCTGCAGTGGGCTGTGGTCTCCGCAGGTCCTCTCCCGAGAGTGACCCCTCCGTGCCCCACGCCAGCTCTGTGCTAGTGCCCCGTTCACATCCTGTCCCTCGGCCATACCTCCCTCAGGGCCAGGTACGGAGCACGTCCTGGGCCTGGCTGTGCCCTTCCCCGTGGGTGAGGGTCTGCAGGAACGGCACAGGCACGAGGTGGCCGCACGCGTGAGGCTGGCTGCTCGGTGCACCACCTGCAAGTGCAGCTTTGCCTGCGCTGGAACCCCAGCTTCAGGTTTACCTCGGGGCTGCGGGGACAGCAGGCGTCTGCTGTCTGCTCGCCCACGCAGCACTTGGATTCCCGGGCCTTCCTGGGCCACGGGGGCTGCGCGGGACCCTGCACCAGGCCTCATTTCCCAGGGGAGCTAGCTGACTTGAAGATTCGGCGGCTGTCCACGGCCAGAAGCCTCCAGCAGAGGTGGGGAGCCCCACACTAAAGACCGACCGCACCTGGGCGGCTGTCCGAAATGCTGGCCGGGTCCCCTGGGCCTGGGTGTGCCCTCAGGTGGCCGTTGGGCTCCCGGGAAGAGTGACCCACAGGCCTGGCACACGTCAGCACACCTCCGACCTGTCCTGAGCAGGGGCTCCCACTTCGACCCCACCTGACTGCGCAGGGGACGCCCCTGTGCCCCCAGCACCGCTCCCTCTCCTCGAGCCCGACAGACGCGAGCTCGGCTTCCCCCTCCAGGGGCGGCTCATCCTGCAGCGCGACCCGAGAACCGGGGACACTGTCGCAGCCGTGATCACCGCCTTCCAGGCGCCAGCCAAGCCGACCCCGGCCGCGCGCGGGCAGCATCGCCCTTCCCGCCCGGGGCCGCTGGGGCTTCCTGGCGCCCGCGAGGCCGAGTCGCCAGAGGGTGCGGGGAGCGTGAGGAAGGGGCTGCCAGGGGAGGGGTGGGTGGGAGCCCGATCCCAGGGCCCCCGCGGGCCCTGCCCTCCGGGAAGAGCTGCTGGGCGGCGGCGGGGGTCGCTCCGGAGAGGCGCAGGCGGAGGGGCCGGGGAGGCCACGTTTCAGGGTAGACGGACCGAGACCCCAGCCCCGTGCCTGGGGCCCTGTGGGCACCGCAGCAGGCGGCGAGCGCTGGGCACGCCTCGGGACCCGGAGCGAACCTCCGAACCCGCCGCGGCGCTCGGGGACCCCGGCCCGGGACCCAGGGGGCGGGGCGGGCGTGCGGGCTCCGCCAATCAACGGCCAGCGTTCGAATTCGCGTCCCGGCCCGGCCAATTGGGCGGGGTGAGCGGGGCCCCGCGGCGCGACCAATGGGAGCGCCGGGCGCGTTTGAAAACGAGGGCGGGCGGTGCGGCGCCATCTGCGCCTGCGCGGGGCGGCCGGCGCGCTGGAGCCGAGCGCGGGCGCTCGCGGGCGGGCTCGGGGTAACCGCGGCACGAGCAGGGCGATGGGGAGCGGCGGCGGTGAGTGCGGGGCGGCCTCGAACCCCTTCTACCTGGGATGAGGAGGGGGGCGTCACAGGCGCTCCCAGCCTCCAGCTCGCCCGCCACCGGGACGCGCGGTTTAAATGCCCGCGGTGCGCCCGCGCCCTGGCCGGCGGCTGCGACCCCTGCCCTGAGCCCCGGGAGCGCCGGTGCCGACGATCCGTGTCGCCGGTGCGGGGGCTGCGCGTGGCTGCCGTTGGAGGCGGGGGCGCGCGTGGTCGCACGCAGCGGCGCGGGCTGCCCGGGGAGCTCGCGCCTTGGCCGCGCACCTGGCGCTGCGCACCTGGCGGCTCTCGCTCGGCTGCGCCGGGCCCGCGCCGCGGAAGAGCGTCCTCGCCGGACGTGAGCTGCGATCCCGGTGACCCGGGAGCGTCGCCGAGTGTCAGTCCTAAGACAAGTGAACGAGGGAGCGTTCTGAGCGGTGGAGTCCGGGCGGTCCCTGGGAGTTAGTCCGCCGGGGCGCGCCTGGCGCCACCGCTGGCGGGGAGACCCTGCGCCGGAGGGCTGGGGGTGGACAGGGAGCCGTGTGGAAGGGACCAGGATGGGCAGGACAACGCGGGTTCGCAGGAGAGGCAGGGTCTTGAGGTTCGTGCGGACCCTCGCGATTTCCTACTCTGCTCGGAGTGAGGAGGGGGCTGCGGGGCGGAGGCTGGGCCGACCGGCCGTGGGGAGACCGCTCACCTGCCCAGGTGGCAGCCCCGCCGGCCCGTGGTGGCTGCGTGGGCGTGGGTCGGGTTTTGTGTGGGATCCTTGTGGCCCTGAGCTGTCATTTACGGGGTGGGGGGGCAGACAGCGCTGGCCTCTTCGGAGCCGGCTTGACGTGTCCTGGCCTGGCCTCCTGGCTCTGCCTCTGTGAGGGGCCGCCCTCCTCGGAAACCCGGCTGTGGAAGCCGGACGATCCGTGTTATGTCTGCCCGGTAGCCCAGTGTGCGAAGAGAGGCACTAGGGTGAAAATCGCCCTGGGCCCCCGCTGCCTTCGCCGCTTCCCGGTGGTCCCGTGGGCCCGGATCGAAGGTTTCCCAGCGCCTGCCGCTCCTCCGATACGGGTCGGACGTCTGGCGGAATGAGGGGGTCGGCGGTGGCTGGCATCCTGCGCGCTAGACAGGAGTTAGTGCGGCCGTGGGGCGGGGCGGGGCGGACGCACTGCTCCCTCGCCGAGCCCTGTGGTCCTCCCTGCAGTGGTCCACTGTCGCTGTGCCAAGTGCTTCTGCCACCCCACCAAGCGCAGAGTGCGGAGGCGGCCCCGGAGCCTCTCCATCCTGAGCCTGCCCGAAGACGTGCTCTTCCACATCCTGAAATGGCTTTCCGTGGGGGACATCCTGGCCGTCCGAGCCGTAAGTCCCCCGGCACCCCGGAATCGGGGTCAGCGTTTCGTTTTAATTTAAGAAAGCGCCCATCCTCTGGTTTACTTCCCAAATGCCCGCAGTGGCCTGAACTGGGCCAGGCTGCAGCCAGGAGCCAAGTCCTCAGCCCTGGCTTCCCTGTGCGTGGCAAGAACCAAATCCCTGGAACCATCGCCCGTGTGCGCTGGCGGGAAGCTGCGGTCAGGAGCTAGCACTGACCCAGACGCTCCAGTGTGGGTGTCCACGTTTTAATCCCTGGGTTTATTTTATTTATTTGAAAGGCAGAGTTACAGAGAGAGGGAGATCTTCCATCTGCTGGTTCACTCCCCAGTGGCCGCAATGGCCAAGGCTAGGCCAGACCAAAGCCAGGAGCTTCTTCCCGGTCTCCCACATGGATGCAGGGGCTCCAAGGACTTGGGCCGTCCTCCACTGCTTTCCCAGGCCGTTAGCAGGGAGCTGGATGGGAAGTGGAGCAGCCGGCATTTGAACAGGTGCCTGTATGGGGTGCCGGCTGCAGGGGGCGCCTGCTCCCGCTGTCCCACGCTGGGGCCCAGGCCTCATGTTCTTAAATGTCAGGACGACACTTTGCTGCCAAGGGAGGACCATGGAAACCAGACGCCCTCAGTAGATGGGTGCCCCCGGGAGGCGGGCTTTCTGGCTGTCCCTCAGGCGTCCGCCCTTTGCTCCTGTGTTCTGCAGGTGCACTCCCACCTGAGGGACCTGGTGGACAACCACGCCAGTGTGTGGGCGTGTGCCAGCTTCCAGGAGCTGTGGCCTTCCCCTAAGAACCTGCGACTCTTTGAAAGGTATCCCCTGAGAACGGCTCCCTGTCCTGCCCCAGCCCCGCTCTATTCCAGGATCTGACGTCCTGCTGCCGTTTCCCCTCCCCTTACCTTGCGGGGTGACCGAAAGCTGTAGACGGCCCCCGTCAGGCCCTTGTCCCGGGCCCCGCCTGCTGCGCTCCCTGAGCGTCCTCCGAGGCCGTTGACTCACTCCCACGTGACAACACAAGTCGTCTGTGTGTCGAGATGTTTAGGTCTTTTCCTAAAGTCAGAGCCATGTGATTCTGTCTTGATGGGTTTTACTCACTGCTGATTCTGCCCGCACACCATCCCCTCGCCAGTGTCCGCACCGGGCCCAATGTCCACCTGGGCTCCCGTCAACCAAGTATCAGCACCCAGCCCACTGTCCTCACGGGCTGGGGCTGCCCCGGAGCTCCCAAGTGTCAGCACCCGGCCTGCTGTCCGCCTGGGCCAGGGGCCACCCTGGGGCTCCCATCAACCAAGTATCAGCACCCAGCCCACTGTCCACATGGGCTTCTGTCAACCAAGTGTCTGCACCGGGCCCACTATGCACCTGGCCAGGGGCCGCCCTGGAGCTGCCTTGTTGTGACGGACTAGGGGACCACAGCTGGGCGGTGTCCTGACTCGGTTGCTGTGCACCCCGGAGTTCGTCCCCCGGCTGCGCAGCACCCCTGTCTGACTGCAGGGCACTCCCCCTGCCCCGGGGGCACTCGCGGCCCCTCTCCTCAGTCATCCCCGAAGCCCAGGCCGCCTCCCAGTCAGCTCTGTGTCCGGATTTGCCGTCCTAGACGTCTCCGTACATGTGGCCCTGTGCTCTCCACGTCCATCTGCCGTGGGCTGCCACGGGGCTGTTGTGGAGGGGACGGCAGGCCTTGCTACAGCTGGATGCCGTGTGTTCCCGTTGCAGGGCTGCTGACAAGGGCAACTTCGAGGCCGCCGTGAAGCTGGGCATCGCCTACCTCTACAACGAAGGCTGTAAGTGCCGCCCGGCGCCGCCGCGTGGGGTGCGTGTGAGGGACGCGCCCGGCTGAGCCGCGTCCCTGCTGCGGCCGGGGTGTCCCTCGCTCTCCTCTCGGGAGCCTGTGCCCAGGGCCACCTGCTGTCATGTTGGTGAGTGGCCCGGGCACACCCTGCCCAGGCTCCCTGCCCTCTGGCTGCCGACTCCAAGGTGCCTCTCCTCGGCCGTCTGCTCTGTGCTCTGGTACAGAGGCGTCCGTGGCACCCAGGTGCCTGCGGCTGAAGTGGGAAGCCAGTCGAGGCCGGCCTCTGCCTGGACTCCTTCACCCCCGAGGCCGGGCGCGCCCCTCTCGGGCCCTGTGCAGCCTTCTCTTGACCAGTCCCTGCCCACCCAGGAAGCGAGCCCAGGACTGTCCTGCTGTCCTGCTGCTTCTGAGAGTTCTGGGGTCTCGCTGAGGGTCCCTGCAGCAGGCGGGCCGGGCGCGGCCCCGCCCGTCGCCCCACTCCCCAGCAGCAGCGGCCCCCACACCTTGCGGGGTGCAGGCCAGTGGTCTTCAGCAGAAGTGCACAGCCACTGCCACTGTCCCAGCCCCTGGGTCCTCCCTGGGCAGACCCTGGAAGGTGGGCTTGCCACCTGCAGGGGGCGCTTTTCCCTGATCTTCAGAATTGAGGCTTCCGGACCCCTGAGGGAGCAGGGGAGGAGAAGGGGGCGGCGTGGAGGTTCCTCGGCCCTCGTCCCTGCCACGTGGGCCCTCTGCACTGTGGTGGCTCCGGAGGACTTTGCGCGCCCTGTCCCCGGAGACATGGCCGGGGTGTTCTGTCCGCAGTGTCCGTGTCCGATGAGGCCCGCGCGGAAGTGAACGGCCTGAAGGCCTCGCACTTCTTCAGCCTTGCCGAGCGCCTGAACGTGGGCGCCGCTCCCTTCATCTGGCTCTTCATCCGCCCGCCATGGTCCGTGTCTGGCAGCTGCTGCAAGGCCGTGGTTCACGAAAGCCTCAGGGCGGAGTGCCAGCTGCAGAGGGTAAGTGCGGGCAGCCTGGGACCCGCGGGCCACGGGAAGCCGGAGCCTAAGGCGGAGGGTGGTGGGACGTGGGGGCTGTCAGCTGTGCTGGCCCAGTGCCAGGTGGGGGGCGTGGGGTATGGTCCGCACAGGCCTCTGTCCTCCTCCTTCGGAAGAATAGTGTAAGTTGTGTTTATGTGCGAGAGGTCCTACTCGTGTGTGCACTCTACACACACGCACAACCGCTGGGGCTGGTCCAGGCCGAAGCCCAGAGCCAGGAGCTCCGCCCGGGTCTCCCACCTGGGTGTCGGGCCCTTACCGTTGCCTCCCGGGGTGTGAGTGTTAGCAGGAAGCTGCAATGAGACCCAGAGCCAAGACTTGAACCCAGGCCCTCCTGTGAGGGACATAGGCAGCGTGGCTGCTGGGCGCAGCACCCACCCCGTCTCTTCTCTTTGAAGACTCACAGGGCGTCCATCCTGCACTGCGTGGGGAGAGTGCTGAGTCTGTTCGAGGTGAGTGGAGGTGGCCGCTGCACCGGCCTTTGCCTCGTCTCACGCGTCCGTGGCCGGCAGAACAAGAGGGCACCCAGGCCCGAGGTCGACACAGAAGCCCAGTCCACCCAGGAGACCCACGGAGCTGGGCAGCAGTGGGGGAGGGGCGTGGCCGAATGGCCGTGGAGGAGCTGAGCCCCCCGTGCTGCTGTCGTCTGGTGGCCTCCGGGGGACCCATGCTCGGCTTCCTCTGGGATCCGTGAGCCCCTGCAGCTTAGGGAAGATGGTGGCCGCCGGGCAGAGCCAGGAGCTGGAGCAGCCAGGGGCCTGGGCTCCACCCTCTGGGCGGTGTGGCACAGTTCCTTTGGCAGCAGGCAGGGGCGGGTCTTGGGGTGGCCCGGGACCTCAGTGCGCTTCCCTTGGCTGTGGGGTCTGTTTTCTGGGTGAGGCGGCGGTGGGTGGGACTGCAGCGCGGCACAGCGCAGTGCGGGGCTGAGAATCCACCGCTCGGCTGTTCCAGGACGACGAGAAGCAGCAGCAGGCCCGCGCCCTCTTTGAGGAGTCGGCTCTCCAGGGCTGCCTGGCCAGCTCGTACCTCCTCTGGGAAAGCGACCGGAGAGCAGACGTGAGTGGCCGGGTCCGTGGGGAGGAGTCGTGGCGGCCAGGGGCACGGCCTCGGCCCTGCCCTTGGGCTAGGCCACCACTCCTGGCCTCTAGGGCAGCTACTCCGCAGCCACAGGTGCCACCGTCCCGGAGGCCAGCGCGGTGGCGAGCCGTCTGGGTGCTGGGGACGTGGCAGCGCCCCAAGAGTGGGTTCTGGGTTGCTCCTAGGACAGTGCGTCACGGTCCCGTGACTTCTGTTGACAGATGTCTGACCCTGGCCGGAGCCTCCACAGCTTTCGGAAACTCCGGGACTATGCCGCCAAAGGCTGCTGGGAAGCACAGGTGAGGCCGACGCCATCTGCAGCCCGGGGCAGGAGACGCCGAGGGCTGGCACCCCTGTCCGCCAGGCTCTAAGCCCGCAGTGTCTTCCTTCTCTCTGGGCCACACCCGCTCACTGCCCACAGCCGGCCTGGTAGTGGGCAGCGCAGGGTCCTGTTCCCGCTGTGTCGTGCTCACCACGTCACCCAGCCTCAAGACCAGGAAACCAGGGTTTGTGGCAGTGTTCGCCCGCCCCCGCCCCTACAGCCATGAAGCAGTCACAGTTCAGGGCGAACCACAGAGCACATTCTTGCCGCCCACCCTGCAAACGCTGGGGAAGGGAGGCGGAAGCCGCAGGTGGGTGGACAAGCCCCAGCGCGGCTCGGTGTTGGCTGTCCTGTTCCAGAGGTCGGCAGCACGGGGACCACCGCAGCTGCTTCCGGAGCTCCGGCCCGAGCTGAAAGACCCTGAGACGTTCAGAGGCCCCGGGGGGCTCTCCAGAAGGAGCAACACAGCTGCTCCGTGTGTGGAGCCGCTCTGCCTTCTGCCGTCCAGAGTGTGCCTTTAACCGAGGTCCCCTGGACTTAGCACGTTGGGAAGTTACCCTTGATGTCTACAGCTCTGTGTGTTTCCGAGTAGAGAGCTAGTCAACCCTGAAAATAGAGTTTTTATTTAATTTCCAGAGGCAGAGAGAGAGCTCTCATTCATCTGCTCACCGTCCAGAGGTCCACAGTGGCCCGGAATGAAGCCAGGCCCTGGGACCTAGGAGCTCAGCCCGGTCTCTGTGTGGGTGGCGGGGCCCCAGTTCCTCGAGCCATCGCCACCACCTCCCCGGGTCTGTGTTAGCAGGAAGCTGGAGTTGGACTTGGGAGAAGGGATGCAGGCACCTTAATTTTTTTTTAAGATTTATTTATTTATTTGAAAGTCAGAGTTACACAGAGAGAGGAGAGGCAGAGAGAGAGAGAGAGGTCTTCCATCTGCTGGTTCACCTTGCAAATGGTCGCAATGGCCGGAGCTGTGCCGATCTGAAGCCAGGAGCCAGGAACTTCCTCCAGGTCTCCCACGCGGATGCAGGGGCCCAAGGACTTGGGCCATCTTCTCCTGCTTTCCCAGGCCACAGCAGGGAGCTGGATCAGAAGTGGAGCAGCCGGGACTTGAACCGGCGCCCATTTGGGATGCCGGCACCACAGGTGGCAGCTTTACCTGCTACACCACAGCGCCGGCCCCGGGGTGCAGGCATCTTAGCCCTAGGCTAAATGCTGCCCCTGTAGAAACTGGTTCTTTTCCTTGTTTTTGTCGTATTTATTTGAAAGGCAGAGACACAGAGCTCTCCCATCTGCTGGGCCACTCCCCAGACTCCTGCCCCAGCCGGGGTTGGGCCAGGCTGAAGCCAGGGGCCGGACCTCAGCCTGTCTCCATGTGGACGCCAGGCGCCCCACTGCCTGCTGCCTCCTGCAGTGTCTGGCAGAGCGGAGACAGACCCTGACTCTGGCAGAGAATGCAGGTGCCAAGCAAGTGCCTGCCTCCTGTGAACTGCTTGCTTGTTTGAAGGCAGAGAAACAAGGCTCCATCCCGATCGCCTGCCCAAGTCCCCACAGCTGCCAGGGCCGGGCCAGGTCGAGGCCTGAGCCTGAGCCCACTCCAGGTCTCCGTGTGGGTGGCAGGGGCCCACCCCGCCGTCTCCCGGGGTTCAAAAGCAGAAGGGCGGAACCCAGTGGAGACGAGATCCAAACGCAGGCACCCGGAGATGGGCTGTGTGCATCCCCAGAGGCGTAACCACCTCCCCGCCGTGTGTACTTCTGATGATAGTTTCTGCTGGCAGAGATGTAGGCTAAATGCCCCGTCAGTGGACGTGAGAGCTGGCACCAGCCTCCGAGAGAGCACGTGGCACACGTGGCAGGAGCCCGCCACAGCCGCTGTGTGGACGCGCGTGTGAGGAGCGAGGCTCAGTTCCTAAAAGGCTGCACAGGGAAGCTCAAGACGCTGAACGAAGAGCAGCTGGGGGACGCTGATGGGCTGTTTAAGAGATGTCAGCTATTTGGAAGCAGACCGACAGTCGTGTCTGTTGCTCCACTCCCCAAATGCCTGCAGTAGTGAGACTGGGCCAGATTGGAGCCAGGACCCAAGAACCCCACCGGGTTTCCCACGTGGGGGCCATCAGGCACGGCCCCCCAGATGCATACGCAGGAAGCTGGCTTGAAAGTGCAGCGTGAGGGGGCGCTGGGTGGCAGTGAAGCTGCTTCCTGCATCGCTGGCGTCTCCTCCGAGCCAGGGTTCGAGGCCCAGCTCCCTGCGGGTGGTCCTGGAAGGGCAGTGGGAAGTGACCTGAGTGCTTAGGGCCCTGCACCCACCCGGGAGACCCAAGTGCAGCTCCAAGCTCCTGGCTTTGGCCTGTGTGGCCATTTGGACGGTTTACCAGCAGTGGAAGCTCTGTAAGTGCCTTTAAATTAATCAACCTTAAAGAAAAAAAAGTGCAGAGTAGCCAGGACCTGAAGCAGGCACTCCGATAGGCGGTGTGGGTGTCCCAGGCTGTGCCACACACGCTTGGCGGCGTAGGAAGCGGGCATTTTTGTGAGGTGGACGGAGGTGCCCGTGTGCTTGTCACACAGCTGACGAGTGAGCAGCCCGGGAGGAAGCAGCGCTGCCCGCGGCATCCTGGGAGCTGGCCCCAGGACCCACCCTCCAATGCGGACATGCGGGGTGCTTGAGTGCCTCGTGGGTGACAGTGGCTGTCTGCATGTCCTCTGTACCCGGCCTCATCTCCAGGGTACTCAGGACCGCATGCGATGCAAATGGCCGCGCCGTGTTCTCAGGGAGTAAAGACAGGAAGGGGCATTGGTAGGCATCCAGTGCGGACACGGGTGTTTTCCGGAACGTTTTCGTCCAGGAGGTGGTGGGAGTGCCGACGGATCCCGGGCCTCACCGCCACGTGGTGGAGGAGACCGAGGGACCACGAGGTAGCCCCTGGCACCATTTGCCTGTGGTCCCACAGAGGCCCGGGTTTCTTTCTTTTTTTTTTTTTTTGGCGGGGGGGTGGGGAGGCTTCCTCGTGCCAGCGCCGGCAGTGCACCCAGGCCTGCTCATCCGTGCACCACTCAGCACTTGGAGCTGCGGGTGCTGCCTCTGCACCTGGAGCAGGCGCCATGGCAGCACTCACAGGGCAAGGCCTGGGGGCTCTCAGAAGATGCACGGGGGTAGGGCCTTTCCTGTGTCCCATCTGGGCTAACCCCTGGGCGGGCTGGCCCTTACCACTGCTGACCCTGGCGTTTCCTGCAAGGGTCTTCACACATATGGCACTATTCCTTAGCCTGGCCCCACCTCTTCCTTTTGTTCAAATGTTTGTTTATTTTCTTTTTCTTTTTTTTTTTAAGGCATTTATTTATTTATTTATTTATTTATTTTTGATATGCAGAGTGGACAGTGAGAGAGAGACAGAGAGAAAGGTCTTCCTTTTGCCGTTGGTTCACCCTCCAATGGCCGCCGCGGCCGGCGCACCACGCTGATCCAAAGGCAGGAGCCAGGTGCTTATCCTGGTCTCCCATGGGGTGCAGGGCCCAAGCACTTGGGCCATCCTCCACTGCACTCCCTGGCCACAGCAGAGAGCTGGCCTGGAAGAGGGGCAACCGGGACAGAATCCGGTGCCCAAGAGGCCCGGGTTTCAACGCCATCCCCAGTGAGCCCCCATTCAGCTCCTGGCCGCTCTTGGAGTGTGAAACCGTCCCTGGTGGGTTACACAGTGCAGGCGGAAGACTTAAACTGGCTGAGGCCCTGTGCCAGCCAGGGGCAGCCGACACTTCTCTGCTGACCCCAGGCACACGGCCCAGCGGTCGAGACGGGTACGTGCCACGGAGAGCCTGGCTTGGACGCCCTGCTGCGCTCCCAGCCCCAGCCTCCTGCTGACGCAGACCCTGGGAGGCAGTGGTGCTGGCGCCAGGGACAGCTGCTGCTCCCCATGGGGCAGGCCTGGGCCGTTTCCAGCTCTAGTCTGGTCTCTGGGTCTGTGTCTCTGCTTCTTGGATAAATGGCGTTTAAGAGCTGTGTGTGTTACTTAAATCAGAGTAGTAATCGAGGTCTTAGCCACCCTATCTAGAAGGCTGGGAGGTTTGCGTTGAGGTGGACGAGAGCGTGTGCCAGTGTTCCCCTGACAGCCCAGGGCCCATGGGAAACCTCAGGACGGCCACTGCCTCACTCACTGTGTCTCCCCCTCCTCAGCTGGCCTTAGCCAAAGCCTGTGCAAATGGGAACCAGCTGGGGCTGGAAGCCAAGGGGTCCGCGGAGACCGTGTGCCAGCTGTTCCAGGCATCCCAGGCCGTCGGCAAGCAGCAGGTGTTCTCCGTGCAGAGGGGGCTCAACGACACCATGAGGTGAGGCTCTGGGCGGGGGTGCCCGGCCGGCCGCCAGCCCTGCTGCTCGCGTCACACTGAGGTCCTAAGTTTTCTGGAATCTGAGGAAGAAAGTGCCGGACTTGGCTGTCTCCAGTCATCTCTAAGGCACAAACACGTTAAACCGCGGTGAACGTCCTCGGAGAGCCGACCGTGCAGTTCCTGAAGCTGGGACACAGCCTTGCTTGTGGCCCACGGTTAGGGGCGTGGGTGTGTTCTGTGCGGGTCAGTGGCTGCTGGGGCCAGGCTGCACCCAGGGAGCTGTGCCCTCTGGGACGGCCAAGGAGTGTCCTCTGAGGTTGGCAGTAACACGCTTGCACACTGAGCCAGCGTGAACAGGACCTGGTAGAGGGTCAAGTGGACCGTGCAGGCTCGTGAGCTTTGAGATCCACCTGGGTTTGCGGAGGGGAAGCCTGGGTCCAGCCCTGCAGCAGGCGATGGCCAGCACGCATCCTCTGGGCTGGAACCCGCCTCCTCACCCCCGGGCTGCCGTGTCAGCGTCACAGTGTCCTGGTTGTGGGAGTCAGGTCATGCAGCTGCTGAAATCCCTGCTCAGGGGCGCTCCTGGTCTGTTGGCAGTGGTCTCTGGTTTGCCCCTCAGGCCGTGGCCCGGTGCCCGTCCCGGGGGTGCAGAGAGGCCGACTGCTCCACCCTGCAGCGCGCCACCTCGGCCCCCGGCCTACCGTGCCCGGCAGAATCCCTTGGCAGCTGCTGTCTGCTGGCGCAGGCCTCCCTGCTGTAAGAGGCGTCGCCCTCAGAGACGTGTCCGCCGGCTCGGGGTGCACGTGGCATTCTGCCCCCACCCTGGCCGCCTGTGGAGAGGCGCGGGTCTCGGGCCTGGGCTGTCCGTCGGGGGGTGGGGAAGCACAAGAGCCCTCCAGCTCCTTCCTGGCTCTGCTGTTGGGAAACCGCGCAGCAAATGCCCTGGGTGAGAGCCGTCTCACCCGAGTGAGGGGAAGGGGTGGTCGGGGTCTGCCTGACAGCGCTCGCTCCGCCTTTGAGCGGTTTCTCTCTGGTCCTGGGCCTGTGAGCCAGCCCCCACCTGCCCCTACCCGAGTCGGACAGTCCAGTGCTGGGAGAGGCTGGGGGCGGGCTTTTCCCTTTGTGCTAGGATGAGGCCCCAGGCGTTTGCTTCTGTGAGCACCCTCCCCCCGCCTCCCAGGAGCACAGTGGGAGATGCAGGCCGTGTGGGGTGGGGGCCGGCACTCCCACCCGCTTGTCCCCGGAGCCCAGCAGAGCTGCGGTGGGGATGGTTGGAGGGCACTGGTGTAGCGCGGTGCCGGCCCTCTGCCCACAGGTACATTCTGATTGACTGGCTGGTCGAGGTCGCCACCATGAAGGACTTCACGAGCCTGTGCCTGCACCTCACGGTGGAGTGTGTGGACCGGTACCTGCGGAGGCGCGTGGTGCCGCGCTATCGGCTGCAGCTGCTGGGCATCGCTTGCATGGTCATCTGCACGCGGTGAGGATCCCCCGGCCGCAGGGGACCCTGAACCTCCCGTCCTGACAGCGTGAGCCCGAGGGGTGCTGTCCTGCAGGGCGCCTGCCTCCGGGGGCTCAATGGGGTGTGACCGGATCATGCTTCCCCAACCCCCGAGAGCACCCAGCCACCTGCCTATGTTCTCGGAGTCCACACGAAGAACCCGTCTCACGGCGTCGTCAGTGTTGGGGTGCATCCCTCGCACGTGACACTGCTCAAACCTGCCTGCCGTTGAGCCGCCGTCTGCCCGGTGGAGGTGGTGCTGATCGCTGGCTCACAGTGCTTTTTGCCTTTTCTCGCTTTCCTGAGCCGCGTGCCCTGCGTGTCCTCCGTTTCCCTCGGAAGTGCTCTCCAGAGCCCTCGTCCTCATCTGAGGCCTGGTGGGGAGGAATGGCTCTGGTGGCGGAGACGTGTTTGTTGCACAGTAACCCAGACGCAGAGGGTCCTGGCTAGACTCACGGGGTTGGGGTTTCCGTTTCATGAGGTCATGGCTTGTGGTCTGGCCCTGTCCTACCGCAGGTGCCCCCGCCGTCCCTGTGACACCTACAGGTGTCTCCTTTGCTTCACCCCTAAGCTGGGTCACGTGGGAAGTGTAGCCTTGCAGCAGCTCAAAGCAGCGTCACATCCGGTGGGGGAGGACGCGGGTTCCGGGTCAGTGAGCAGATCTCCCGCATGGCCCAGAGCACTCCCCGGTGAGCTGGACCCAGCCGTGGGTGTTCGACCACCTGCAGCTGGACAGGTGCAGCCTCCACAGTCCTGTGTCTGATGGCCCAAGACCACGTGACCAGGCCATCGGCCGACTCCCAGTGAGAAACTAACTGCTTAGAAATGTCTTTAGGGCCGGGATGCCCCGCCTTCCCTCTCCGAGCCTCTGCCTCTGCCCGGGTGTAGCCCCTCCCTACACACCAGCCCCTTCCCTGCTCTGCCAACCGATGACGAACGTGCAGACTGCAGAGTCTGGGACCCGGCCTGCCCTGGCTGGGGAAGGAGTCCTCCGGGCCCCGGGGCAGCGTGTTCCCTGATGGCCAATGCGGGAGCTGGTAGAGAACAGGGTGTCCGCTGCCTCGGGCACAGGGCCGGGCACTCCTTCAGCCCTTTGCTTCCAAGTCCTGGTCCCAAGAGTGCTCCACCTCCAGGGCTTAAATCGCTTGTGCCCATTTGATAGCCGCGTCACACGGCGGGGCCAGCCCTTGTCCTCAGGGTTGGTGGGGGGCAGAGGGCCCAATGGCCGCACCGACCACCTGTCTGTGCCTGGTGGCTCTAATGCTCTTTCCAGCAGCATCTCCCTTTAGATTCCCCCCCCACCCCCCCACTGGCCACAGGCAACAAGTCTGGTGTAACCTCCTGCCGCTAAAGCCACCCCTCCCCACTGACTGGAGGCGTCCAAAGGCCCCAGGCCTCGCCCCTGCCCCCAAAAGTAGGCTGAGGGCTGAGACCCCACCTGTGCACTGCAGGTTCGTCAGCAAGGAGATCCTGACGATCCGGGAGGCCGTGTGGCTCACGGACAACACCTACAAGTACGAGGACCTGGTGCGGATGATGGGGGAGATCGTCTCCACCCTGGAGGGGAAGATTCGAGTGAGTGCCGGCGCTGGGTCCTTTGAAATCCAAGTTACTGGGCCTGAGGCTGCGGGAGGGGCGGGAGGGGCTGGGGACCCAGCATCCCTTGCTCCACAAGTCCTCGGGGACCCGGAAGTAGCAGCTGCTCTGCCACACCTGGAGCGGTGTGAAGTCGTCGGGCCAACCCCAGACCCCCCCATAGTGTGAGAGGGAGGGACCCTCCAATATGGAGCCTTCATGCCCACTGCCCACCTCTGCAGATCCCCACGGTGGTCGACTACAAAGAGGTCCTACTGACGCTGGTGCCCGTGGCGCCCAGGACCCAGCACCTGTGCAGCTTCCTGTGCGAGCTGTCGCTGCTGCACACCAGCCTGTCCGCCTACGCCCCGGCCCACCTGGCCGCCGCGGCCCTGCTCCTGGCCAGACTGGTGCATGGGCAGGGTAAGTGCTGTGGAGGGAGAGGAAACACCAGAGCGGACCGCAGGCGTTGCTCGGGGGTAGCAGAGGCCCCAGAGCCGCTTTAAGGGACTGCAACTTTCTAGGAGTCTGGGACGGAGCTGTCAGAGCTGTGGGGTGGCAGTGGTCAGGCGGCCGTCATGCCGGCCCCTCGTTTCCAACCTGCTCCCCTCCCTCCCCAGCACAGCCTTGGCCCACTCGGCTGTGGGACTTCACTGGATTCTCCTACGAAGACCTCATGCCCTGCGTCCTGAGCCTTCATAAGAAGTGGTGAGTCTAACACGAACCCTCCTGCCAGACGCCGGAGCAGGGGGAGCTTTGGATGCCACGGCGGGCGCCAGCCTCCCCGGCCCACAACAGCTGGGGCAGGGTGCGAGAGCATCGGGCCACAGGCGGAGGGCACAGCTGTTCCTAGCCTGAGTGTGGACCGGCCGGGGCCGCGGCTGGGGCTGTGAGCTGGGAACAGAAGGGGCCGGGGCCGGGACTGCCCGGTGCTGAGTTGGTTCTGGCTGCGGCCATTTCCCTCCCCTTCCTCTCGGCCTCTGCTCCTCCTGCTGTTTAGTGCCCCTCCCTCTGGGGTCCCCCTCACCACCCTGGGGTCCGTGGCCTGGTGCTGCCTCTGCCCTGCTGCCCCCAGACTGTCCCACTGAGGAGCTCAGTACACGTCTGAGCCTCGGCTCTGGCCCGTCCCGGAGTGCCTCCCCGTGTCTAAGCGGACGCCCGCTCGCTCACTGGCTCCGCCTGTGGGCTGTATTGGTGATTGCAGAATGTCTCTGCCTCTGTCACCCCTGGAGCCAGGCAGCTCTTGGTTCTGGTGAACTTCCTGACACACAGAAGTTCACACACATGTTCACACTCACACACACACACGCACGCTCACACACCCACACCCACAGAGGGATCAGGGCCTCGGGCATGGCCGCCTGAGCTGTTCAAACACTGCAGTGGCCACCTGTGGGCACCTCCCTTGCCCTGGTGCTGACCGGAGCCTTGTCTCCGGCTTCCAGGATGAGCGCCCCCTCTCCAGCCGGCCCCCTCTTTGGTCCATCTGGTCGGGGGACCCACTGCCTTGGGCTTTTCCCACTCTTTTCTCCTGGACTGCCAGGCTCCTCTGTAGTGGGTAGACGAGGAAGAGGGTGAGGATCAAGGGGCAGCGTGTCTGTCCCCCCCTCTGCTCACCCCCGGAACAAATGGATGCCAAGAGTGTAGCAGGGCAGTGTTCAAAGAGATTGGAAGGTTTTATTCGGGAACTGTACTTTTTAAAAAAAGTGTCTAATAAGCTTTTAAGATACAGAGTCCTGTAACCACCACCAGTGAATTTTAGTACATTTTCTCACACACACACACACACACGGAAAGAAACCCCAGCCCTTGGTTCACTCCGGCTTCCTTGGCCCTTGGTAATCAGTCTCCCTGCCGCTGGAGCTGCCTGTGCCGGCGTTCCATACCAAGGAGTCCTCGTCCCTGGCCTGTGTCTGGCTGCTTTCTCTTGCCATCATGCGTTGCTTCATCCGTGTTGTGGCGTGTGACTGGATAACATCCCGGTGTGTGGCTGCATTGCCTTCGGTGACCCACCCATCCATCCACTGCACTCGAGAGTGGGAGAGACCACTGGGCATGTGGAGGCCGTCTGCCCGTTGTTGGGGGGACGCTGGGCACGTGGGAGCTGTCTGCCCAGTGTTGGGGGGGCGCTGGGCACGTGGGAGCTGTCTGCCCGTTGTGGGGGGGCGCTGGGCACATGGGAGCTGTCTGCCCGTTGTTGGGGGGGACGCTGGGCACGTGGGAGCTGTCTGCCCGCTGTTGGGGGGACCGCCAGACTGTTCCCCAGCATCTTGTGTTATGGCTGGGATGGCTCTGAAAGTGTTGTCCCCTCCATGTCAGTGAGTTGAGGCTAAAGACAGGGTGGGGAGCTCACATGTCTGCCTCCGTGCCTGTTTCCAGCTTCCACGACGACGCCCCCAAGGACTACCGGCAAGTCTCCCTGACGGCGGTGAGGCAGCGATTTGAAGACAAGCGCTACGAGGAGATCAGCCAGGAAGAGGTGCCTCCCCCGCTCACCTGGGCGTCTGGGGACCAGGGGGCCGGGGGAGGGGAAGAGGTGCCTCCTCCCACTCACCTGGGCGTCTGGGGGCCGGGGGGAGGGGAGAAGTGTCTCCTCCCCCTTACTGGGGGGCCAGGGTGGGGGTAGAAGTGCCTCCTCCCAGTCACCTGGGCATCTCGGGGGCCGGGGGAGGGGAAGAGGTGCCTCCTCCCACTCACCTGGGAGTCTGGGGGCCGGTGGGGGGAGGTGCCTCCTCCGGCTCACCTGGGTGTGGGGGCCTCATCGGCCTGTGGGCTCCTCTCCACTCCCTGCCTCGGCCCCTCAGGTGCTGAGCTACAGCCAGTTGTGTGCAGCCCTGGGAGTGAAGCAGGAGAGCCCGGAGCCCGAGTCCTTGGTCAGCACGGGGGACCTCCACGCCTTCCTCAGCTCTCCGTCTGGGAGGAGAACCAAACGGTGAGTGCTCTGGACCCAGGGCTGTGCCGCAGACTGGCCTGCGCCCCCAGAGAGGCTCCGGGGTTTGTGGGCTGAGCCAGGCAGCCTGGGCCCGACCGTCCTCCTGATGGCCGCCCTCCCCCGGTGGCTCCCTGTTCTCAGTGCTGCCTCTCACTGGCCAGGCAAAGCTGAGCTGACCCTGGCACTGTGCTACCCCCTCCCCTCGCACCACTGCCCAGCGACCCTCAGTCCGGCCTCCGTGTCCCTGCTGTGCCTCCTGGGATAAGCCCCCCATCCTGTCCGCCCTGAAGAACTCCCACTGATCCTGCAAAGCCCATGTGAGCAGGGCCTCTGTGACTCCACGCATGGACCTGTGAGCTGCTGTGGGCAGGCACTGGGTGGTTTGTCACCCTTGTCACAACACAGGGCCATGCAAGGCCACCTCCACAGCTGGTTCCTGGGGCACGGGCCCTGGCAGCAGACACCCGCCGTGCTGCTCCCCCTTCCTCCCTGCACTGGGCCCCCTCCCAAGCTGACTGCACGCAGACTGAGACCCCCGGCACACACGCACACGTGTGCACACACACGCACGTACTCATGCATGCACCCCGGGAGGCGGGGTTCCTAGGCTGCCCATGTGCACCTGTGTCTGCCTGCTCTCCTCCCGTCCGTTCGCAGGGGGACCTGGTGCAGCCTTTGCCAAGCGTGGCCAGCCTGCAGCTCCCTGACAGTGCCATCGTCCTCCCAGCTTCCAGAGGGGCCAAGTGGTTTTGTGGGGCCCTGCAGCACAGTGGGCCAGGTTCACACCCTGCCCCAGGCCTGGTTTTCTCCAAATCGCCCTTCCCCCAGCTGAGCCCCTGCCCTCGAGGCCTTCCACCCATTCTACCCACAAACCTCTCAGGAGCACATGGCCACGAGCCCAGGGTGTGCAGGTGCGGAGGACTGGGTGGGCCCCCCACACTGCCGCCTGTGACCAGGCCTCCTGGGCTGTCCCCCTACAGGAAGCGGGAGAACAGCCTGCAGGAGGACAGGGGCAGCTTTGTCACCACCCCCACTGCAGAGCTGTCCAGCCAGGAGGAGACGCTGCTGGGCAGCTTCCTGGACTGGAGCCTGGACTGCTGTTCTGGCTACGAGGGTGACCAGGAGAGCGAGGGCGAGAAGGAGGGCGATGGTGAGTGTCGGGGGAGGGGGTGTGCAGAGGGCTGGGCCTGGGGCCGGGCTGGGTCCAGACACGGAGGCGTGAGGGCAGAGCCCCTGCACACCACAGTGTGGGGTGGCGGCCCCGTCTCCCCACACTAGGCAGAGGGAGGCCTTAGGGCGGCCGGTGTCCGGCTGCAGGCAGGCGTATCGGTAGACCTCTCTGGGGTGGGGACAGAACTCCCTGCCTGGAGTCATAAGATCCTTTAAATTAAACACACACTTGGAAGTCACAGGGGGTGACAGATATCTTCCATCTGCTCATTCACTCCAAATTCCCGCAAGGGCCAAGCCAAAGCCAGGAGCCTGGAGCTCCATCCAGGTCTCCCCCGTGGGTGCAGGGGCCCAGTCCTGGGCCGTCCTCCGCTGCTTTCCCAGGTGCGTTAGCACTGAGCTGAGTCGGAAGTGGAGCAGCTGGGACACAGACTGGCGCTCCCATGGGATGCCACCTCACAGGCGGCAGCTTAACCTGCTGTACCCAGTAAAATCTTTCTAGAATGTTTCTGAGATGTGCCCTTGTGTACATGAGCCCTGCTGTGCCGTGGGCTCCGTACCTCCCTGCAGGTGAGTTCCTGTGGACTTTCAGTTGTTTTGTGTCCACCAGTGGTTAGGTGAGGTGGCCATTTGTTGTCACCCGCCACTGTCCGGGGTCAGCAGGCAGCTGACATACACAGAGGCGAGCGGTGCAGGGGCTGACAGGGTAGGGCAGCACATTTGGCATGGGGTCCGCCTGCTGGCTGAGAGCCGGGACCTGCCCCCCGCCCCCCGCCCCAGCTGTGGTGTGACCTCTCCTGCACCCTGACATTTCCCACAGTGACGGCTCCCAGCGGCATCCTAGACGTCACCGTGGTCTGCCTGGACCCAGAGCAGCACGGCTGCCAGGCGTCGAGTGATGAGGAGGTCTCTCCAGAGGCCACGGGGCGCCGGGCGCCGGGCACCCTGGCAGCTCCCTCCGCAGGGCCCGAGCCCCATGCCCGCAGCAGGACCGTGCCGGGCAAGGACATCACGACCTCAGGGTACTCCTCCGTCAGCAGCGCGAGCCCCACCAGCTCGGGGGCCGCGCCCCCATCTACCTCAGTGCCGTCCCTGGGCAGCAGCCCGCACACACAGCCTTGCCACCATCAGGCCAGGAAGTCATGTTTACAGTGTCGGCCCCCGAGCCCCCTGGAGGGCAGCGTTCCCCGGCCGCAGGTGAAGCGGAAGAACCTGTCGGCGCACAGTGAGGAGGAGGAGGAGGACGAGGATGAGGACATGAACCTGGGCTTCCTGAGGCTGTGAGCTCGCCAGTGCCTCGCTGGGTGCCTGACTACTGAGGGGGGCTGGCCTGCAGGCCGTGCGCGGGAGCAGAGCCCGTGGCCCACGGGCACGGGGGCCCTTCCTCCAGGAGCCCCGGGCGGAGTGGACAGCCGGGGTCTGCCGCTTTGGAAGGTTCGGCCTCACAGCAGTCACGCACACCATGAGCCTGTCTGTCCAGACCCCCGTGTCCACCGCCTCTCCCAGCCCCTCAGCCCCGTGCCTGGAGCCAACAGCTGCCAGGCTCAGCGGCCGAGAGCCTGGTGCAGCCTGGTCCCTGCCTGCGTGTTTGGCCTCGGGCCGCCTGCCCCCTCCCAGACTGCGCCGCCCCCCAGCCTGGCCCCTCCTGAAGTCTGCCCTCGGAAGGGCTGTCCTCACAGTGGTGGCTGTGGGCACATCTCGCACTGATTTTTGGGCCATTCTTTTTCCATTTTCACGTCTGTACTCCCTTCCTCCTCCAAGAAGAAAAAACCGTGAATGAGAAGGTGTTACAAAAATGAGGACTCGACTGAAAAACCGACTCCAGGCCCTCGCTCTGGACTCAAAGGTTTTAGCCAGAAAAGCATTTTTAAAGGAATTTCTCATTCTGTGAGGGAGCCCAGAGGCAGAGCAGTGGGGCCCTGGGAGCCCTGCCTGGCCGCGGCCGTGGCTCTGCCGTGTTCCCGTGGAATGGAGCTGTCCCCTGCCCTTGGCCACCAGCCGGCAAGAGAGCCCTGGAAGTTGCAGCCGAAAGAGGAGGCCTGGGAACCTGAAAGGCCGGGCTGACCGCTGACCGCGTCCCGCCTGCTGTCAAGATTCTGTCCCCGTGTAGAAGGAGCCACATGGCCAGCAGTGTCCTCTGCGTGCCCTGAGCCAGAAGCCAGGAGTACAGACTGACCGGTGCTTCCCCGTGCCCGCGTGTGTGCCTGTGTCCAGCGGCCGCTGTCTGTCTGGGTGGGGTGGGCTTGGGCAACGGCCGACCTGGCCTAGCAGCTGTGTCCCTGGACGTGTGTGAGCCTGTGTCCCCGTCTGTGAGGGCCAGGGATTCCTACCTCACAGGGGTGCTGTGTGGATTAAACGAGACGACTGTGGCACAGGCTGTGTGTGTCTCACTGCCGTCCTGAGTGGCCGCCCCCCTGCACCTGCGGAAGGAACCAGCCCGGGGTGTTCCTCCTGCCCCTGTCCCCACTACAGACCGCGCGCGCTGGACTCCGCCCCTGGGGGGCCCTCCCTCCCCCCCACCTTCTCCCTTGACCCCGGGAGTCCTCGGCTGCTTAGGGGTTTGAATGAGTTGTCCATGGTCATGTCCGGCACCCCGGGGCCCTGCTGCACCGTCAGCCTTCCAGCAACGCGGGGCAGCTCCTGCGGCTCCGGGGTTCCCGTGACCCCGCTGCGCGCCCCGGCCAGGCCCCGCTCCCCGTGCCGCAGGCGCCTCCTGGCCGGGGTTCCAGGGACCCACCTGGCACCACCCGCCCCCGTGTGCAGGCCGAGCGCGTCCACGCGTGCAGCATCCTTGCTTTCACGCGCCTGGCCCCGTGGAGGGCGGCTTGAGGGCGCGAAGCCGACAAAGGGCCACGGGCGGCCTGCGAGAGGAGCCTGGGCGCGAGGCCGCGGTCACCCGAGTCGCGGCCAGCCCTGGGGGCGGGGGCAGTCCTGGTGGCGGGGCGGGGCGCCGGGGGCAGGGGCGGGCCGTGGGCCGGCCCAGGATTGGCCAGCTGGCCGGAAGGGGCGGGACTTCCCAGGGGCGCCAAATTGCCGAGCGCTGGCGCTGCGGCCGCGGACATGCTGCCCGCCGGCTGCTCCCGCCGGTGAGGCCCACGCGCGGGGGTGGGCGGGCGGGGGCCCGAGGCCGGCCCGGGTGCTGAGCCGTCGGTGTCGCCCCCAGCCTGGTGGCCGAGCTGCAGGGCGCCCTGGACGCTTGCGCAGAGAGACAGAAGCAGCTGGAGCGGAGCCTCGGAGTCTGCCGGCGGCTGCTGCAGGCCTGGTACGCGGGCCCTGGGCCCCCTGGCCGGTTCCCCCTGGACGCTCAGAGTTCCGCACAGAGCACCCCCGCGGCCGGAAGGCCTGGCCCAGCCGCCCGCCTTCGCACCGCGGGTTCCAGTGCGCCTCCCTGCCCCCGGACCTTGCAGGCTCCCAGGCCCTGACTCCTGGTCGTGCTGGGGCTCCCCGCGTCTTTGCAGGGAACCAGCGAGGACCTGGGCTCCAGATCCACCTCCGGGGCCAGAAACTACCGAAGAGGACCCGCCCCCAGGTACGCCTGGCCACACGCGGGCTGCCCCTGGCGGCCGTGCTCAGGGGCCGCTCCTGGGGGCCGGTGGAGAGGGAGCCTCGCATGACTCTTGGCTTTCACAGCGCGCACCCCCAGCCCCCAGGACCTCAAGGAGCTGGAGCTCTTGACGCAGGCGCTGGAGAAGGCTGCACGCGTGCGGAGAAGCGTCTGCAGGGCCGGAGGAAGAGGCGAGGCCGGCGGCCTGACGCCCGGCCCTGCTGCCGCCTCTGCTGGCACCGCGGTGCCAGGGCCCGGCCGAGGTGGCCCAGGGCCCGCCAAGGGCATCCGCCAGGCCAGGACGCCTGCCACGGACCACCCGGAGCTCAGACCTCTGCCAGGCAGGGATAGGGCCGGTGTGGGGACAAGAGCCCGGGCCGCCGAGCCTGGACGCAGCCTCAGAGACCAGCGAGTGGCCCCATCGACGGCCCCTCAGGCCCCGGGAGCCTTCACGCTGAAGGAGCAGGGGTAGGTTTCCCAGCCCCTCGCTGGAGGAGCGGCCACGTTTACCCACTCTGACCTCGGCCAGCCACAGGAGGCTGAGGGTGGGTGACAGGCAGAGCAGCACACTGAGCAGGACGCACCCCGGGGGAGCCCTCGGCAGCGCCCGGTAGAGTGTGGGCTCAGGAGCTGCTGGCTGGAGCGGCGCCAGACTTGACCTGCGGGAGCCTGGCCTCCTCCCCCGCCCCCAGGCCGGCCCAGGGGCTCATGGAGGCCTGTCCCTGTACCCAGGCCATGCTGGGCTGAAGCCCAGTCCAGGGGCCCTGTGGAAGCGCGGGGGTGGGGGGAGGCCTCGTGCTGACGGGACTCTGAGCGGCGAGCAGGGCCACCCCGAACCCCGGCTTCTCTGCAGGAGGCTGCTGCGGCTGCCCGCGGCCCTCAGGAAGGCGGCGTCGCAGAACCAGCGGTGAGACGGTGGGGGCAGAGGGGGGGCCCCGTCTGCTGTGCGGGTCACTGTTCAGAGGGTCACCTTCGGTCCCGCAGGCTCTGAGCGCCCCCCCACACACACACACACACAAGGCTTGAAGAACGTGAGGCCGAGTCGCCGTCCTCCGGAGGCCACCGCGGCAGGACGCCACAGAGGGCTTGCCGGGGTTAAGCCCGATGGCGCCCTCGGGTTGCCCTGTGCCTGGTCTGCAGTACCAGCCTTGTGTCGGGTCCCACAAGTCCTTTGCAGCAGACACAGTTACAGCAGTACGGGGTCTTTTCTCCTTCCGTGAATTCTCAGCACTTCCTCGGGGGGTCAGCTCTGCCCCCCACCCCCACCCCGGCCCTGCCCACCTCCCAAGGCTCAGCTCTGGGGGCTAGAATAACCCGCCCCTGCCCGGTTCCCGGGCACCCGTGTGTGTCCCCCAGCCTGTGGGCCCAGCTCGAGTCTGCACAGACCAGGGACCCCACAGATGCCGCCGCCGCTGCCAGAGCCCGGTTCCTGCAGAAAATGCAGCCGGCCGTATCCTTGCTGGGCTCTCCGGGGTGGGGGGGGGGGGACGCTGGCCGCAGAGGAAGTTCCCTGACCCGCGTGCAGTCCGGCTGGCCCAGCCCCAGGCCCAGTGGCGCCGAGCTGGAGGCGGAGGGCCAGCGCCTGCGGAGGGCCTGCGTGCTGATGAGCCTACACATGCGGGAGGCGCTCTCAGCAGGTCAGTGAGGGCTCTGACGCGATCCGGCCGGGCACAGACGGGGCCAGGCGCGCCCTGGACCCGACCCACCTCCCTGCCCTTGCACAGCTCGCTCTGACTGGACGCAGGAGTACCACTGCCTGCTCACCCTGGAGGGACTGCAGGCCATGGTGGGGCGCTGTCTGCAGGAGCTGCAGGAGCTGCAGGCAGGTGAGGCCCAGACCCGGGTCGGGGCCCTCGGCTTGGCTCTGCCAGGGGCCAGAGGCGGGCAGGCTCTTCCATGCCCCCGGCACGGTGTGCTGGCCTCTCCAGGCTGTGCCCCCCAGCCCCTCGCCATCCGGCAGACGGGGTCTCGTGGCTGGTGTGCTCGTTTGGTCGCTGGCGTCTTAGCAGTTGAGAGCCACGCATGCTGGGAGGGGGTCACTCGTGGGCCGGATAGCGCTGCTCTGTCCTTTGTGGTTCTGAGTGGCTTCAGGGGGCTTGGATTGTTTTCGTTGTTTGTTTATTTATTTATTTATTTGAAAGACAGAGTGACAGAGGATCAGAGACATGTTCCGTTCACTGGTTCACTCTCCAAAAGCCCGCAACACCCAAGACTGGGCCAGGCTGGAGCTGGGAGCCAGGAACTCCAGCCGGGTCTCCCACGTGAGTGGCAGGATCCCGAACACTTGGGTAACGGCTTGAAGTTTTAAGAGTGAAAAGCCAAGTCCCCAGAAGTCCTGTGTAAGCACAGTGGGAAATCCGAGAGGTAAAGGGTGGCCCAGTCTGCCGGGCACACACCTGAACAGCTGTACCTCGTCCTGCGGACAATCAAGGCGGAGGGCTGGGCAGAGAGTGTGTGGGAGCCAGGGGCTGGCTGCCGCCCCACGAGGACACGGCCCCTGGCCTCGGCAGTGGGCAGAGGGTGTGTGGGAGCCAGGGGCTGGCTGCCGCCCCACGAGGACACGACCCCTGGCCTCGGCAGTGGGCAGAGGGTGTGTGGGAGCCAGGGGCTGGCTGCCGCCCCACGAGGACACGGCCCCTGGCCTCGGCAGTAGGCAGAGGGCTGGGGAGAGGGTGTGTGGGAGCCAGGGGCTGGCTGCCGCCCCACGAGGACACGGCCCCTGTCCTCGGCAGTGGCGGAACAGCCTCCAGGGCCGTGTCTCGCGGGATGGCGCCCCCAGCCCTCGTCACCCTGTGGGGGCAGAGCAGGCCCCACCTGGAGCCCCCGGCTGCTTTGCTACTCCAGCACCCAGGAGCTGCAGACCCTGGCCGCCCTCAGGCTGCGGGTGGCCATGCTGCACCAGCAGATCCACTTGCAAAAGGTAGCCCCAGAGCCCAGCCCCCCGGGAAGCAGCAGCCGTGAACTGGGGAGTGCTGCCCGCTCCCGGAGGACCGGGGCTAGCGGGGAGGAGTGAGTCTGTCCTGGGCCTGCCCTGCGCCCTAGGCCACCTGCTGGGAGCCCTGGACTCCTTGCTCAGAACTGGGCTCCCCGAGACCTTGGCCTCATGCTGCCCTCCCCACCCCCCAGGTCCTGATGGCAGAGCTGCTGCCCGTGCTGAGCGCCCAGGAAGCACGCGGGCCGCCCTGCCTGGCTCTGTGCCGCGCGGTGCACAGCCTGCTCTGTGAGGGCGGCGAGCACTTCTTCAGCATCCTACGGGACGACCTGGCTGACTGAGGCCTGCGCCCGGCGCCCAGAGCTGCTGGGAGCCCGGCGGGCGGTGCTCCACGGGTGGGCTAGTGAGCGGGGGCCCTCCTCACAAACCCATGGTCAGGGCTCCTCGCCGGGGCCTTGGGAGCCTTTCCGGGCCACCTGGGTTTGCTCCCACTGGAGACCTGAGAGCTGCCTGTGTGACATTAAAACCACTGCAGAGAGACGAGCGTGTAAATCCCGCGGCGTCCAGGCCTGCCGGCTCTGCTGTTTGGTGTCAAAATGAACATCCCTTGTGTGTGAGGGGAGGGGCCAGGGCACCCCGCAGGGACACTGGCCGCCTTCCCCCAAGTTCCTAGAGCTGTGGGCGCATCAGGGAACCGCTGGCCCTTGCGGACTGGGGCCTGCCACCAGGAAAGCCCCCAGCCCCTGCCCCACAGGACCAGGAGGTGGGAGGTGGTACCAGGTCTCCCCCAGCCGGTGGAGTGCCGCGGCAAAGCACCTTTGGGGTGGCTCCCTGGCCCCGGCAGGAGGTGAAGTCCCAGCAAGCCAGAACTGACCTGTCGTGGAGCCCGGGGTTGGGGCTGCTGGGAACCCAGAGGAGGACACGGAAGACCTCGGGCCTCACTGCACTGGAGGCCCCGCTCCCCGGCCACTGCCCAGGGACCACAGGCCAGCCACTCCCCTGCTGCCGCCAGAGCTTATGTCCAGGTGCTCCCTTCGTGCCCATCCACCCCAGTGTGTCCCACAGCGGGCAGTCTGCCCAGACACCTTGCAACTGGCTCGCTAGCCTTACTCTCCACCACCCCTACCGGAGGCCAGCCCCCAGGCCAGCAGGCGCACAGCCACCTCCCTCCTGGCCAGGCCCAGATGGGAGCCCAGCAGTTGCAGACTGGCTAACTGTCTCAGGGCCAATCCGGGGCGCTGGGGGCCATCGCATCCCTGTGGACGGACACACAAGGGCTCTCTTGGGTGCAGATGGGGGTTCCAAATCCAAGGGGTGCAGAAACAAAGGGGCGCACCCCCCATCAACTCCCACCCTCTCTGAGGGCCCACCAAAGCGAGGAGGGGGCAGGCAAATTGCCAGGCGTCCCAAATGGCGTCACCGCGTCCCGGGCCAATAGGCTGTGACGTGGCGACGCGAGCAGGGGCTGCGGTGGGTGTCCGCTCCAACCGGCACTCGGCCACTGCGTCCGCACCATGAGCGTGCCCGGGCCCCGGCCCGCGGAGCCCGCCACGGCACCCGCGCCCTCCCCGCCGGGACTCGCGCCCCCGGAACCCCTCCGGGCCCTGCGCGCGCTGCTCCTGGCCACGGGCGGCGCGGGGGGCTCGTGGCCTCGCTGCGTCCTGCCGTTCGGCGCCCTGGCGGTACTGGCTGGCGCAGCCGCCACGGCCATCACCTTCTCGCTGCGCGGACCCCTGCTGGACTTGGCCCAGGGCGCGTCGCTGGCTGCGCTCGGCGGGGGCCTCGGGCTCCTGACCGCCGCCTTCCTGTGCTGGCGCGGGCGGAGGGCCGGGCGCGGCGGGGGGCGGGAGCTGGAGACGCCCTGACCCCGCGCGCGAGGCCCCCTCCCAGCAAGGTCAAGGCGAGTCGGGCGCCGCCCCCCTCCGGCTTGGCGGGGCCTGGCGCGCCGGTCGCCGAAGCCCCCTCCCACACCCCGCCTCAAACCGTTTCAGTCCTTGGTCCTCCCCAGGCGGCCGGGTGGGGAGGTGGTGCTACGAGCCGTCTTCCCCTCTCCGCCCGCCCCCAGCCACGCAGAGCTGATGGCGACCGCAGAGCGCGCGGCGGGAGGGAGCCCTCGCGCTGCCGGTGTCCCGGTGCGGGGCGGTGTAGGGACGTGGACTGGGCGTGACCACCCCCGTGGGCGCGAGGCGCAACCTGCTATGTCGCCTCCCGCGAGCTGTCTCCCGCGCTGGTTTGGAAACCCCTCAATAAACGTCTGTGCAGTGTACGTGAGCAAGTGGTGGCTTGACTGTCTCGAGGGGACGGTGGTCCTGGGGCCGGGCCGGGATTCTTTGATCAGTCTCGCCTTTTAAGAGGGACCGGCCTCCAGCCCCCTGCGGGCTTGGTGCTAGCAAGCCCCCCTGCCCCTCTCCCCAACAGGCCCGCAGCTGTCACTGGGCTGGGGGCCCTGGGGAGATGCAGGTGGGGGAAGGGGATTGTGGGAGGCTTGAGAGGCCCCAGTCAGGGGCTGGGGGCAGGTGGCTGCGCCCTCTGGGGGTCTGTGGGGAGGGCCTCTCGGTGACTGGCACCATCTGGAGGCAGATGTGTGCAGGAGAGGGCTCCGCGGCAGCCTCCTCCCAGGGGAGCAGTGGGTGGGGCGCCTCCTCCCTGCTGACCCACCTGCACCTCCAACAGCAGGGCTGAGCCCCAGGCAGGCCACCAGACGTTCTGGAGACAAAGAGGCTGCGGTCCTGTGGGGCCTGCGCTCAGGCCCAGTGGGGTCCCAGCGTCCCAGCCGGCTCCTCGCCACTGCCCTAGAGGGTGGATCTCAGCCCCCTCGCTCCCCTCAGAGCTCACTGTGGAAGAGGGTCACCAGGAAGGTGTTGGTTCTGAACTTGACCCAGGCCAGAGTGGAGCGTCAACGCCGTGCCAGACCCCTCCTTCTCGCTGGCCTGCTTGCTGTTAAGGTCAGAGTCTGGGTGAAGTTGAAGGGCAGGGCCCTGTGGCACCCCCATCTCTGGAGTGTGTTAGATGGTCCAGGAGCCCCGCCAGGGCCCCCGGCGCCCGCACTGCTGTTCCCACTCCTCCAGTTCAGGGCCTCCTCCCTCCTCTGTCTCCTGGCAGCAGATTCTGCTTCTCCCCCATCCTCTTCCTGTTGGTCCTTGGGGCACCTGTGGCCCTGACCAGGTTGGCAGCTCTACCTACACAGACACTCCTGAGCTGCGGTCAGCCTCGGGCCCCGGCATGGTGCCCACCTTTGGATGCGGGGCCGCCTCTGCCAGCAACCTACAGGTTCTCGGGAACTTGGTGGGTGTGTCCACAGCTTTCCCCGGGCCCTCGTGGCTGCCGCTGCCCCGTCCCCAGCTGGGCCTCTGCCTCAGTTTCCTGGCACGTACCTGCTGAGGCATGAGCCACTTGTAACCAGGCACTTCCAGAGGGCCAACCCACGTCCCCTGCCTTCCACAAGTCCTCAGCAGCATGCAAGGGGCCACCTGGGGCTGTACCCACCCCCGCTTCCATTCAGAGACACTGGGGTAAGACTTTGGTCAAGGGACGGGCATTGTGGTATGGCAACACCAGCATCCAAAAGGAAGTGCCGGCCGGTCTCCCAGCTGCTCTGCCTCCCATGCAGCTCCCAGCTAAGGTGCCTGGGAAAGCAGCAGAAACCCGGACGGAGCTCCAGGCTCCTGGCTTTGGCCTGGCCCAGCCCTGGCCATTGCAATCATTTGGGGGAATGAACCAGATATCTCTCTCTCTCTCTCTCTGCCTTTCAAATAAAATAAATAAATTTTTGAGAGAATGAGAGAAAGAGCAAGGCTTGGCCAGACCCCACTGGGCACGGTTGGCCTGATGCGTTAGCTGTCCCAAGGCTGCCACGGAGACTCCAGTGTGTCCAGCTCCCCCTGGGGCCTCCCAGCGCTCCGCAGAGCCCGCCAGTGACACTGACAGCCACGCCACGCCGTTCACTCAGCACACAGGGCGCTGGGACCCAGAATCAGACCTGCCCCAAATCCTGGGTGCTTTCACTGCCGCAGGCTGCTTGCCGCTTTGAGGACGCCTCGCCCACCCAGGGGAGCACCCTCAGCCGCCCGGCCCCGGGCTGGCTGCCCGATGGGCCTCACGCAGGAGGCAGGCCGACCCCTGCCCTGCGCGTGGCAGAGCCCCAGGAGCAGTAAGGCCTGGCTCCAGGCCGGAGACCCGGCTGGGTGGTCCCCCACGGGCTGCAGGGTTGAGCCGCCCCCTCCAGACCCCTCCCGCCAACGCATTCCTGGCGCCCGGGCCCCTCCCCCGGCTCCGGGGCCTCCCAGCCCCCTCCCCCGCCGGCCCAGCCTGAGCCTGAATCTGCTTCTGATTCCGGCTGTGCCGACTAGGCCCCCTCCCCTCTTCTCCCTCCTTCCCGGCCCGGGCAGCCCCGCCCCCGGCTGGGCCCAGGCCTGCGCCTGCTGCGCCCCCCACCCCCTCTTGGCACAGCTCGTCCGCCCTCGCTGCAGCCGGGAGGAGGCGGCGGCCCCGGGCGCCCAGGCCCCGCCCGCCCACGGCCCTTCCCGGGAGGCCGGGAGACCTGCTCGGCCCGGCCCTCGGTGGGTGAGTGCGAGCGCAGGGCGGCGGGTGGGGCCTCCGCGGGCGGAGGCACCGGGAGCGGGGGCGCAGGCTGTCATCGCCGCGGGCCCAGCAGGAGGACGCGCCAACATCCCCGCTGCTGAGCTCGGCCCGGGGCGCGCCCGCCGCCGCTCCCACCTCTGCGCCCGGGCTGGGGCCGCCCGGGGGCTTTGCACGCTCGGCACTGCGAGGCCGGCGGGCAGCGTCGTGGGACCCTGGCCGGCTGGCGCGCTCGCGGCGGCTCCGGCCATGCCCGGCTGGCCGTGGGGGCTGCTGCTGACCGCGGGCACGCTCTCGGCCGCGCTGAGCTCGGGGCTGCCGGCGTCCGCCGACCCCTGCCACGACGAGGGCGGCGCGCCCCGCGGCTGCGTGCCCGGCCTGGTGAACGCAGCCCTGGGCCGAGAGGCGCTGGCGTCCAGCACGTGCGGGCGGCCGGCCACTCGGGCCTGCGACGCCTCGGACCCGCGGCGGGCGCACCCCGCGGCGCTGCTGACCTCCCCAGGGGGCTCGGCAAGCCCCCTGTGCTGGCGCTCGGACGCGCTGACGCAGGCCCCCTTCAACGTGACCCTCACCGTGCCCCTGGGCAAGGCTTTTGAGCTGGTATTCGTGAGCCTGCGCTTCTGCTCGGCTCCGCCGGCCTCCCTGGCCCTTCTCAAGTCGCAGGACCACGGCCGCAGCTGGGCCCCCCTGGGCTTCTTCTCTTCCCACTGTGGCCTGGACTACGGCCGGCCGCCTGCTGCCGCCCGCGGCCCTGCTGGCCCCGGGCCTGAAGCCCAGTGCTTCCCTGCACCCCAGGTGCAGCCCGATGGGGGTGGCCTCCTGGCCTTCAGCATGCAGGACGGCAGCCCGGCAGGCCTGGACCTGGACAGCAGCCCTGTGCTGCAGGACTGGGTGACGGCTACCGACATCCGTGTGGTGCTCACAAGGCCCGCCAGGCCCGGGGACGCCGGGGACGCGGAGACCACAGCGCCCTACTCCTACTCGGCCACCGAGCTGCAAGTGGGCGGCCGCTGCAAGTGCAACGGGCACGCCTCGCGCTGCCTGCTGGACGCCCAGGGCCGCCTGACCTGTGACTGCCGGCACGGCACCGAGGGGCCCGACTGCGGCCGCTGCAAGCCCTTCTACTGCGACAGGCCGTGGCAGCGGGCCACAGCCCGGGAGGCCCACGCCTGCCTCGGTGAGGCCTTGGAGGGCGGCCTGGGGGATCTCGGACCGGGCCGGCCTGCCCCTGACCCGTGCCTCCCCACAGCTTGTTCCTGCAACGGTCACGCCCGCCGCTGCCGCTTCAACATGGAGCTGTACCGGCTCTCGGGCCGCCGCAGCGGGGGCGTCTGCCTGAACTGCCGGCACAACACCGCCGGCCGCCACTGCCACTACTGCCGGGAGGGCTTCTACCGCGACCCGGGCCGGGCCCTGAGTGACCGGCGCGCCTGCAGAGGTGAGCCTGCCACCGGCCACCCACGCCCCCCGGTTTGCCCGAACCCCAGGTGGCTCCTGACCAGGTCCTGCCCGCGTCCGCCCTCAGCCTGTGACTGTCACCCGGTCGGTGCTGCTGGCAAAACCTGCAACCAGACCACAGGCCAGTGTCCCTGCAAGGACGGCGTCACGGGCCTCACCTGCAACCGCTGTGCCCCCGGCTTCCAGCAGAGCCGCTCTCCGGTGGCACCCTGCGTCAGTGAGTGACCGTGCCCTGCCTCAGCCCCGTCCCGAGCCCTGCGGCTCCCCTGCGCCAGGGTCACAGGTCCTTGTGCCGCCTTCTCCGCAGAGACTCCTGTCCCCGGCCCCACCCAAGAGAGCCGCCCCGTGGAGCCACAGGGTGAGTGGACACAGCACAGGGCCCCAGCCTGGGAGGCACCTGGCGGAGAGAGGGTGGAGCGGGGAGGGGGGAGTCCGCGCCAGCCTCCGCCCACCCCTGCCCGCAGACTGCGACTCGCACTGCAGACCCTCCCGCGGCAGCTACCGCATCAGCCTGCGCAGGTTCTGCCGCAAGGACTACGGTAGGCTGCCCCCGGCCCGCCCCCGACCCTCCGGGGCTGTCCCCGCCGAGCCCCGCGCTCCCACCGCGGCCGCGCCGTCTGACCCCGCCCCTCCCGCCCTCCCCGCAGCGGTGCAGGTGGCGGTGAGCGCGCGCGGGGAGGCGCGCGGCGCGTGGACGCGCTTCCCAGTGGCCGTGCTCGCCGTGTTCCGGAGCGGCGAGGAGCGAGCGCGGCGCGGGAGCAGCGCGCTGTGGGTGCCGGCCCAGGACGCGGCCTGCGGCTGCCCGCACCTGCTACCGGGCCGCCGCTATCTGCTGCTGGGGGGCGGGCCGGGGGTCTCGGCCGGAGCCGGGGGGGGCCGGGGCCCCGGGCTCAGCGCCGCCCGCGGAAGCCTCGTGCTCCCCTGGAGGGACGCGTGGACGCGGCGCCTGCGGAGGCTGCAGCGGCGCGAGCGGCGGGGGCGCTGCCGGGCGGCCTGAGCCCGCGAGCCGCGCTGGGCCTGGGCGGGGCGCCCGGTCCGCCCCTGCTGTCGCGGGTCCCCGCGCCGTCCCCGCCGGCGCTTCCCGGGGCCCCTGGGGATGTGACAGGAGCCGCGGGGGCTCCCTGGGCGGCCGAGACTCCCGAGCGCGCTGCGCGCACCCCATGCCGTCTGCCGAGCCCGCAGGGCCGAGGGCTCACCCAGGGCCACGGTGAGCCCGCTCGCCCTCCCCACGCACGGTGGTCCAGAGCGCGCGCTGGCCTCCCCGCGGCGCCGTGGCCACCGACTCCGCGGCCCGCAGGGGGCGCTGCGGCGCCTCCCCCGCCCACCAGGACCGCTGCCTCTGTCCCGCTGCCCACGTCGGGTCCGCGCTCTGCCCACGACCCTGACTCCGGGCTGGACCCCAGCCTGGCGGGGCTCCTCCGCGCCTCCCTCCCCCCGGAGCCCTGCGCCCCTTGTCCGCCAGATCGGGCCCGGGCCGGGAGGCACTCCGGAGGACGGCCACCCGAGCCCCCGGCCCTCGGACACCGCGGCCGCCGCCTCGGGCTCTCCGCGCGGGGCCCTGCGCTCCGCGGGCGCATGCTCCGGCCGCCGCCGCGCCTCAGCGCGCATGCCCAGAGCCGGGCCGGGCCCCGGGGGCGGGGCCGCGGGCGCGCGTGCGCAGACCGCCGGGCGCCGTCGTGCGGCGCGCGGAGCAGGCGGCGCGGCTCGCGGAGGTGCGTGTGCGGCGCGGGGCGCGGTGGGGCGGCGGGCGCCGGGCCGCGGGGCTGGGCGCGGCTGGCAGCGCGAGGGGCTGGTGCCGGGGTCGCGGCGCGCGTCCCGGGCTGCGGGGCCTCTCCGCACTCGGGGTGCCCTGGCCTTGGCGCGAGGCGGGGGCGGCGCGGCGTGTGCGGGCCCCGCGGGGCGAGGCGGCGGAGGCGGCGCGGGAGCCGCCCGTGTGCCGCCCTCTCCCGGGGCTCTTTCCGCTCCCCGCGGTCGGAAGTGCAGCAGATGTCCGCGCGGACCGGCCGCCCCTGTCGCCCGTTACCTGCCCCGGGGTGGCGCATGGGGGGTCCCCCGCCCCGGAGCCCCTGCCGCCGCGCGCAGGTGCAGCTGCAGGGGGGCGCGGGCGCGGGCGCCACGGCCTGGTGACCAGGCTCGGGTCACTGCTGCATTAGTGCCCTGGGCCTCAGGTCAAGGCCGAAGGTTGGTGCGCAGGGCCAGCCGGGCCGCTGGGGCCCTTGGCTCTTCAGCCCGGGGTGTGGCCCCCTGTGCCCGCGGGCCGCTGGCGGGGTCAGCAGGGCACGCGCGCCGTGGCCCCCGGCTGGTAGAGACCCGCCCAGACCGGCGGAGCTGGGGGAGCTTCACCCAGGGGGACCCCTGCGCTGCTCCGGCCTTTGCTGCCCCTGCCTGGCTGGGGAGGGGGGGTCTGAGTGGTTTGAAAGGAGCCCCGTGCGGTTGCCAGCGGACGCGAACTGGTGCGGATCTCAGCGGGGCCGGGTGACCTTGCCGCGTCGGCTGGGGCGTGCGGACGTAATCTGTAATCCGGCAGGCTCTCCCCAGCAGCGGTCGCACCCGGGCCCGGGTCTGCGTGTCCACCTGCAGGTGGGCCTCGGGCACCCGAGCTGCTCCGTCCTCCTCGGACCGAGCCAGCCTCGGGCGACACACTGAGTGTGTCACGTAACGACAGTGAGGCAGGCTGTAAAAAGCACTTAGCATTGCCGCTAGGAGCGCCAGCCGTGTGACAGCTCTGTAAACACCGCGAAGCCCCTGCCACCCGAGGCAGCCGCTTCAAGTGTCGGCCTCCAAACCAAGATAAAAAACAGAAAACAACCTTGGGCTTTCTGCTGAGAACCAGTTTGAGTTCATTATTCAGTGACGTCCTCTGTCCTCGGCGTGCGTGTTTTTGTCACGTGAACCGGTGCAGTGCCGCGCAGGATTTGGCCTCTGCCTGGAGCTTGCCGGGGCACAGGGGCGGGCGAGAGGAGCCCTCCGGGCCGGGGACAGTGTGTGCAGTGACAACGGTGGCTTGGGGGGGCCGTGGAAGAAGGAGTTAGGGAGCGGGGCTGACAGCGTTGACCCCAAGTGTGACTTGTATTCTGAGTGGCAAGCCGCCGAGCGGGCTTAGCTTTGTGAGTGACCTGGTCACGGTGGGGGCTGTCCGGGGCCACAGCACCCCCAGACATGTAAGGACGCAGGAGGGCAAGACGGCAGGACCGGGGGCTCCCGGGCAGGGGGAAGGGCGGCATTGGCGGGGCTCCCCACGCCTCCCCACCCCCGGTCAGGAGCTGCCAGCATCCAGGCAGCAGGTGGGCGTCCGCGGTCTGGAGCTGGGCCCCGTTCTGGGCGTTCGTGTGCAGAGTGGGTTGGGTCTTCCTGGGAGAGCCTGCCGACTGCAACAACACCGAACCCGGCAGGCTCCTGGGAGACGGCGGCAGCAGGCTGGTCAGCAGGCCGACGGCTCCCGGGGGGAGGAGGAAGGGCTGGGCCCTCCTGTCTGTGACAGACGGACTTTGCTTCTTGGGCTGAAGGGCGGGACTGGGCTGCTACAAGTGTGCCTGGGGCCTCCTGTCTCACGTGCCCCTTCCCCCTTTGGGGGCCCTGGGCTGGTGCCCCCAGGACGTCCTCCCAGGACCCCTGTGGGAGCGCAGGGCCTTGTAGCAGGTGGACCTTGGGAGCATTGGCGCAGTGTGGGGCCCCCGACCCGTGTTCCTCCCGGGGTGAGGAAGGGAGCCCGTGTGTCCCCAGCCAGGCCGCCGCAGGGCCGCCAAGCCTCTCCCCGTGTCTCCCGGGGCAGGAGGTCCTGGTTCCAGGCCGTGCCTGCGTCTCCCCTGGGCGGCGCCTGCCGGTGGTTATGCGGGTCTGATGGTGCCACACACACTCCCGGGTACCGCCCTCCAGTGGGTGACTGCTGCCGGTGAAAGCCCTGGGCTGCGTGGAGCGCGTGGCCTGTCCTGTCGCGCTCCCCCTGCTCTCCTCCTGACAAGGGTCCCCCTGCCCCCTGTCCCGGCACACCCGTGGGTGGCAGAGGGCTGAGGCTTGGGTGGGCTCCTGCTCCCGGCACACAGGGGCGCTGTCCTTTCTCTGGTCCTTTGGGTCCTTGGAGCCTGCAGGGCCTGCACTGACTCTGAGCCAAGTGGCTCCCAGACGCCCAGCGGGCCCTGCCCTCCATGCTATCCCGAGGAACCGGGGCCCCTCACGCTGTGGGACCCCGCTGAGCCAGTCTCCTCGTGGACCAGGGCCCCAGGGCCCGGCGCTTGCCAGTTGTAGCACCCACGCCTGAATCGGCATGATCGGTACCCCTGGCCCGAGGCAGGACTCACAGGAGCTGGGCGGGGCCTCGCCCTCGGCACGCTGGCATGCAGGAAGCGTGGCTTGGATGCCTCCTGGAGTGGTGGGGTGCGCGTGACTGGGTGTGGGCGGCTCTCGTGCTGGGTCTGAAGGCGCTGGCCCAGGGCCTCCTGGGGGCAGAGCGCACTCCTGCCAGGGCTGTCGTCGGAGCTGCGGCCGGCAAGGCCTCCTGAGGCCAGAGTGAAAGATCCTGCAGCCCGGCCTGTGTGGCCCAGACGGGGCTGGGGAGCGGCGCCGCGTGGCTCTGGAGACCTGCATCTGAACCGGCAGGCGGGCCCGCCCCCGGCCCTGGAGCCGTGACTAACACCTGTCGCACCTGGCACGTGCCCGCCTTTGTCTGCCCGGCACAGGGCCCACTATCAAGTTCCCCGGCAGCCGCCGCCGGGCGTCACTGGAATGCCGGCACCGCTGATGCTGTGCGCGGCGCTCCCCGTGCTTGTTCAGCCTCCAGAATTAAATCTCCCCCCCCCCACCCCGGCCGAGTGCTTTGCCGTTGTCCTTGGTGTCTGCCTGTTTCCCGGCTCTGCGTTCCTCCTCCCTGGGGCGTACGGGGTGCCGAGCTGGGCAGATGAACAGGCCACTGCCCCGGTCCTGGAGGCGGAAGTGGATTGGCGGGCTCAGCCCTGCCCCGGGGGCGGGGGCGGGGAAGGACAGGCCATCCCTCTGAGTGGAGCCTGGCCACTGCCCTGGGCACCGGCAGGAGAGGCGGGTCCAGGCAGGATTGTTGGTGGGGAGTCTGTGCTGAGTGCCGTCGCCGAGGCACTCGGGAGATGTCTGGGCAGCGGCTGAAGGGGCCGGGCCATCCACACCGGACGGTGCTGGCCGGGAAGAGGATGGACCCTTGCCTGTCCCGGAGGACCTGGCCGGGAGGAGCAGAGCCGGGAGAGGTGAGGTGTGTGCGGAGTGGGCAGCCTCATGCTCTGTAGGCGAGGGCCCGAGGGTGTCTGGGGGAGAGGCAGCCGGGGTGGAGGGGGCCAGCGCTCCCGCCAGCAGCCTGGCTGCAGAGCCGGGGAGGACTCTCGGGTTCGAGGCTGGAATGTGCAGCAGAGAACCTAGGTCCCCAGGAAGTGAGAGCCAGGCCCATGGCTGCGCCAGTCACACAGGGCTGGCCCGAGAGGAGAGGGCGCACTTCCCGGCACACTTCCCCTTCCTCCAAGGGGAGTGCAAGGGTGAAGCCATGAGACATGAGCCTGCACCGGGAACTGGAGAGGGTGCTGGCGGGCGGGCCAGGGAGGCCTGCCAGGCGGCGGCGGCTCACGAGCTGGCACCAGCAGGCCCGCGGCGTGATTCCTCCCCGCCCAGGCTGCCGTCTGGTGCTTCAGCCTGGCTTCCTCTGCTGGCCGCCTTTCCAGGTGGCTGAGGTGGGAGGAGGGGCTGAGTGGGAGCCGAGGCTTGGCTGGGCCGGGAGGTGGTCCCTGGGTCCCACGTGGGGGAGGGGAGTTTTGCCCCCTGAACTCGGGCTGGCCAAGCTGTACATAAAGAGGTGGGGAAGTGACGGTTTTACACCTGGGCGCCAGGGCTCCCCGGGATGGCAGCACGGCGAGGAAGGCAGGTGCCGGCGGAGGGTCCCAGAGGAGGAGGGGGGGGCAGCAGGTGAGCTCAGGAAGCCTGGCGGCCGTGGCCACCCCGGTTAGTGACACCGCCGCCAGCTGGCCACACGGCCAGAATCTGCTGCCTTCCTGACGGCAGTGGCCCCAGGCAGTGGGGCCAGGAGGGGTCAGATCTCCAGAGCAGTGTCCTCAGACCGGTCCTTGGGGGTCTGTGCACGGGAGAGCGCCAGCCTGCGCCCAGGCCCCTTCCCCGCACCGCGTCCCTGGCCAAGGTTCTGACGGCTGCCCGCTTGTGTGCCCCAGACAGATCTTCGTGTGGGCAAAGCCAGGTGGTGCTTCTGTGTGCACTACCCTGATGGCCCCTCAGGGGTCCGAGGCCCTCACACTTGCCCCTCTGTGTGGGGCAGTTGGTTGCCTGTGGTCCCTGGAACCCACGTCTCCCTCTCTGCCCGTGCAGCCACCTCCAAGGGGCTTCCGGAACCTGCACAGCTCCCCGAGTGTGGCGTGCCGCCCGAGGTCTTCCCGGCGTTGCTCTGTGCCCAGCTCAGTGCCAGGGGCCCAGTAGGTGCTTGGGAGAAAGGTGGATGCCACCGGGAGGGTGGAGGGGGCCGGTGGCCCAGGCTGCGCTGACCTGTTGTTCCGGGGCTGAGGCCTGGGGGTGGGGGCCGAGCATCCCCGACCTTGTCTGTGGCCCTGGCAGATTCTGGGCAGGTGGGATTCAGCATTTCCTGACCGACCCTGCCCCACTAGGAATCAGACCCCATCAGACCTGGGAGGAAGGTCCCTGGCCCGGGAGGGTGGCTGTCACCTGAGTGCTGGTGTCCACCTCCAGCCGCTACCCGAATCCAGCGACACTCAGCGGGCCAGCCACGCCCACCCCGTCCTCCCCACCTGGCCCTCTGCCCGGCGTCCCGGCACGGGCTCACTGCTCATCCCAGAGGCTCTGGGTGGTGAGGGACTGCAGCCGGCCTGTCCGTGGGCGTCTCCTCCCCACACCCCCAGCGTTCAGCAGAGCAAGGGCTGCCGTGGGGGCGAGGGGTGTTGAGCCCCGTCAGGGCACACACGTGGCTCTGGCGCCTGGGGCGCCCACTCCCCACAGGCCCCCCTCACTCAGAGAGGAGCTGCGTCTGAACCCTGTTAGCTGCTGGGACCCAGAGCCCTTCCCGCGGCCAGGGCGGGTGTGGCCGTCGAGCCGGGGCTGGCCAAGGAGTCCTGTGTGTGCCAGCCCCGCCCACAGGGCCACAGATGGCCTTCAGGTGGCATTGGATGTGTGCCGGACCCTCCCTGCCACCGGCGTCACCTGCCCCTGCCCTAGCGCTGCCTGACACCGCAGGGTGGAGCTCCCTGGGCATTCCTGCCCCCACCCCAGCAGAATCCTTGGGCGACTTGGGCACCGCCCCCATTGGGCGGAGTCCACCCCTGTGCACTCGTGGCCACACCCCACCTTCCGTGGCCTCCAGGCACAGCCTGGCCCTGGCGCCCTGCCGTCCCCCTCCAAGGCCAGCTTCTGCTTGGACTCTCCTCTGGCCTTCGTGTGGGATGCCCCTACCCTGAGCGCCACCTGCCCACGCCCTGACCCTGGACGCCCCCACCCTGGGTGCCACCTGCCCACGCCCCCACCCTGGACACCCCCACCCTGGGCGCCACCTGCCCACGCCCCCACCCTGGGCGCCACCTGCCCACGCCCCCCACCCTGGACGCCACCTGGACGCCCCCACCCTGGGCGCCACCTGCCCATGCCCCCACCCTGGGCGCCCCCACCCTGGGTGCCACCTGCCCATGCCCCCACCCTGGGCACCACCTGCCCACATCCCCTCTCCTGCCGTGCTGCATGGGGGTGCCCTGTCTCCACCCTGCACCAGGCCGCTCCTGGTACTTGGGGCCCCCCTGCCCGTCCCGCACACCCTTCCTGCTGGTGATCCGTCTGCTCTTTGCGCCGTCTTACCCAGAGGAGGCACTGCTGTGGGGTGGGTCAGAGTCTGGGGCACAGGGGCCGTGGTCACGTGCCGGGATCCCATTCCCTGGGACGCGCACCCCAGGAGGGGCACCAGGAAGGGAGCTGAGCCGGGTGCAGAGGGGGCCCTGGGCTCAGCGTGCGGCCCCGTTTCTGCCCCATGGGACGTTTGTCTTCACCTCCGGCCTCTTGTGTGGGAAAAGCACGTTCCCGCCGGGGAGGTGAGAGGCACAGGGACTGGTGACCCAGGCCTGGAGCAGAGTCCTGGGGCTCCGAGCCTGCTGGGGGCGCGCAGGGCAGGGCTGAGCGTGGGGCCGCCGCGGGCATCCAGTGTCCCCGCCTTAGGGAGAGCAGACCTGCACGTACACACACGCACGCACATGTATGCACACACTGCTCACACGCGCACAGACACTGCTCATACGCGCACGCACATGTACGTACACGTGTACACAGACACTGCTCGCACACGCACACACGTGCACACGCAGACACTGCTCACACACGCACATGTACGCACACACGTGTACACACAAGACACTGCTCATGCACACACGTGCACGCGCACAGACACTGCTCACACGCGCACACACTGCTCGCACGCATACTCGCGTATGCACACACATGCACACGTGCATGCGCACAGACACTGCTCACGCACGCACATGTATGCACACTGCTCTCATGCATGCTTGCACACGCGCGCACGCACACATGTGTACACGCTCACACATGCACACATGTGCACACACTCACACATGCACATACGTGTACACACTCACGCACACACATGTACACACTCAACGTGCACTCACACGCACACACGTGTACACTCACACATGCTCTCACATGCCCCAGCTGTCGCCAGCGTCACATGAGCTGGAAGGTGAAGCCCGCCACAGGAGTGGGCGCGGGTCCTGGGCGTCTCCCCGCCTGCTGTCCGCTCTCTCCTCCCCATGAGGAGACCCCATGGAGTGAAGCCCCCAGACTCGGGGGAGGTGGACCCGTGCCCGCCAGCCCTGGCGCCTTCCTCGGGCCGCTGTGGGAGAAGACCCCGGAGCCTGTGGTCTGCAGCCTCACCCGTGGCAGGGCCGGCCTGGGCGAGGGACCCAGTGCCACCCAGCACAGGGAGAGGACGCTGGCTTTTCTCGTTTTGAAGACGTGTGCAGGATTCCCCGAGGGGCAGAGGTCTCGTAAGTGCGGGGCCGTGAGCATCGGGGTGCACGCACACTCGGGGCTCCGTGCCCACCCTGGCCTCCGGTGGCTGCACCCCCGCAAGGCTGGCCCGGGCGTTGGCCCCCGGGACGGTCACCCCAGCTGTCCTTGTGCATTAGCTGGTGCCAGGCCAGGCCCTGGGGAGGCCGAGCTGCCCGGCCGGCTGAATGCCTTTGGTGGGGGCTTGGTCCTCACACGGAGCATCAGGTGGAGCCCAGGCCCCGACCCACGGTGCTGACTGACGCCGCTGCTGCTCGGCCGGACGCTGCGGCCTCGCGTCCCCGACCCCAGGGCCTTTGCCTGCGCTCCCCTCCTCAGTCCTGCTCGGCCCAGAGACCATCTCCCAGGAGAGGCCCACCCCAGGGGCCCTCGATAAAGCAGCCCTGCCCCCCAGCGTCTGGAGTCGCCAGCAGCGGGCTCTGCAGGCTACACAGGAAGTGGGGACACGGGACGCACACTGTTTCCTGTTTGAAGTCTTCCACGTCCAGGGAGCGCAGGCGCCGCCCCTCCTCTGCAGTGAACTGGGGCTGCGGAACAGTGGTTTCCCGGGAGGACCCTCCTCGCCGGCGTCCCCCCGGGCTGCCCTGCGGGGAGGGGGCGGGCTGGACCCGGGAGCCCCCGGGCTGCTGCAGGGGCCCAGGCGCCTGGCGGCGGCCACACTCCACACACGTGCACGCACGCACACACGTACACATGCACACATGCACACACACACACGAGGCCGCCGCGGGCTGAGGCAGGGGCACAGCTGCCCTAGTCTGGGGAGCCGGAGGCGAAGCCGGACGTGGACTGAGAGTCTGGCTGACTCCTGTTCCCCTGGTTCCTGCCTCCCGGCCCCCAGGCAGGACACGAAAGTGGCTGCCCAGGGCAGGGTGCCTGGGGGAAGCCAGCGAGGCCTGGTTCGCAGGAGACAGGCAGGTGGGCTCGTTCAGCAGGCCAGCCCACCTGGAGGGTAGACCCACTCAGCGGGCAGCCCACCTGGAGGGTGGACCCACTCAGCGGGCGGCCCGCCTGGAGGGTGGACCCACTCAGCGGGCGGCCCGCCTGGAGGGTGGACCCACTCAGCGGGCAGCCCACCTGGAGGGTGGGCCCACTCAGCGGGCAGCCCACCTGGAGGGCTCACTCAGTGGTGGCCCACCTGGAGGGCCCACTCAGCGGCCAGCCCACCTGGAGGGTGGGCCCACTCAGCGGGCAGCCCACCTGGAGGGCTCACTCAGTGGCAGCCCACCTGGAGGGCCCACTCAGCGGGCAGCCCACCTGGAGGGTGGACCCACTCAGCGGGCAGCCCGCCTGGAGGGCTCACTCAGTGGCGGCCCACCTGGAGGGCTCACTCAGTGGCGGCCCGCCTGGAGGGCTCACTCAGTGGCAGCCCACCTGGAGGGCCCACTCAGCGGGCAGCCCACCTGGAGGGTGGACCCACTCAGCGGGCAGCCCGCCTGGAGGGTGGGCCCACTCAGCGGGCAGCCCACCTGGAGGGCTCACTCAGTGGTGGCCCACCTGGAGGGCCCACTCAGCGGGCAGCCCACTTGGAGGGTGGACCCACTCAGCGGGCAGCCCACCTGGAGGGCTCACTCAGTGGCAGCCCACCTGGAGGGCCCACTCAGCGGGCAGCCCACTTGGAGGGTGGACCCACTCAGCGGGCAGCCCGCCTGGAGGGCCGGCTCTGCCCCCTTTGCGTCCCTGTCCCAGGAGCCGGGTTTGCTGTGCGTGTCAGGGGCTGAGGGACAGGTGAACCCGGAGTTTTGCTCTGTAATCGGCTCGCGTTTGACCTCCGTAACTATGCATTTGTACAACCCTCACGTAGTAATAAAAACTTCTAAATCGAGGAAGCCACTCTGGGCCTGGTTGGTTGGGCTTTTTGTTTTTTTACTTTCTAGTTTATTTATTTGAAAGAGAAAGAGAGCCCCCCATCTGCTGGTCCACGCCCCAGTGCTGTTCAGTCAGCCCAGGCCTCACAGCAGGTGGAGGGACCCAGGGGCCCGTCCCCGCCACTGCCTCCCGGGGTCTGCACCAGGGGCTGGGGCGGGGGTGAACCCAGGCGCTCCGACCTGGGAGCCACACCTCTACTGCTGGGCTCCACGCTGACCTGGAGGTCCTCACAGCCCTGGCTGCCCACCCAGAAGCAGCGGGCTCTCTGTTTGGGTGGGGGTTGGGACAGAGGAAGGGGGGCTCCTTCTCGGTCTCCGGCTTGGTCCTCGCCCCAGGGTCCCTCTGGATCCCGTGTGTCCCTGACCCCTGGGCCTGCTGCTCCCTGCAGGGGCTTTGCTCACCTGGGGTGTCGTTGTAACACTCAGGGTGGCTGGGCAGGTGCTGGCGCTCCTGGGAAGGAGCCGGCTCTTCTCCCTCTGGGGTCGTCCTGGGGGTCAGTGGCAGTGGACTCACACGTGGGGAGACCATGCAGCGTGGCCAGGGTGACAGCGACCCCCACTGCCTCCTGGCTCAGGACAAGGCAGACTTACCCAGGGCCCCGTGGGACTCCTCCTCCTGGGGAGCAGGGGCCAGCCTGGCCGCGGGCTTGCCCAGGGGCACACGTTGAGGTCGGCTCCCTGTTACTCTCAGAAGGCCTTGTTGTAGTTCAGGTTTCCCGTAGGGTAGCCCCGTGAAGGCAGGCTCCGTGGGTTTATGCCTGAAAACATTGAAAGTAAGAACTCAATTTAAAAAAAAAAAATTTTTTTATTTAATTATTTATTTGAAAGGCAGAGTGAGCGAGAGAGAGAGAGATCTTCCATCTGCTGGTTCACTCCCCAAATGGCCACAAAAGCCAGAGCTGGTCTGATCCAAAGCCAGGAGCTTCTTCTGGGTCTCCCACGTGGGTGCAGGGGCCCAAGGACTTGGGCCATCTTCTGCTGCTTTCCCAGGCCACAGCAGAGAAATGGATCGGAAGTGGAGCACCCGGGACTCGAACCGGCGCCCACGTGGGATGTGGGCACTGCAGGCGGCGGCCCTGGGACTGAACTCATTTGTGTAGCAGCCTTGCTCACAGCAGCCGAGAGGCAGAGCAGCGTGGGGTGTCTGCACACAGACGGCCGGAACGTGGTCTGTCCACGCAGCCGGGGTTAGCGTCCAGCAGGAGGGGATCCCGACATGGCTGCGGCAGTGAGGGCCTCGCGCTCAGAGCAGCAGCGCCGGGAAAGGACAGACGCTGTGCGCCGCTCCCCGGGGCTGCGGCGCAGGGCCGGCAGGGGCTGCGGCCGCCCGGAATGGTTCACGTGCAGGATTCCCATCACGGGAACTCAGCGGCCAGGTGCGTGCTGGAGGCAAGAGGTGGTTCTCTGTCTGTTTTTAAGATTTGTTTCTATCGCGAGGCAGAGCGACAGAAAGGGAAGCATCTTTGACCGGCTGGTTCCCTCCCCACGGGCCCCCAACAGCCAGGAGTTCCTGGAGCCAGGGGCTCCACCCGGTCTCACGTGTGGCAGGAGCTCCACCCAGTCTCATGCGTGTAGCAGGGGCTACAGCCGGGTCTCACGTGTGTGGCAGGGGCTCCACCCGGTCTCACGTGTGGCAGGAGCTCCACCCGGTCTCATGCGTGTAGCAGGGGCTACAGCCGGGTCTCACATGTGTGGCAGGGGCTCCAGCCGGTCTCATGTGTGTGGCAGGGGCTCCAGCTGGTCTCACGCGTGTGACAGGAGCTCCACCTGGTCTCACCGTGTGGCAGGGGCTCCACCCGGTCTCACCGTGTGGCGGGGGCTCCACCTGGTCTCACACACGTGGCAGGAGCTCCACGTGGTCTCACGTGTGTGGCAAGAGCTCCACCTGGTCTCATGTGCGTTGCAGGGACTCCAGCCGGGTCTCATGTGTGGCAGGGGCTCCAGCCGGGTCTCACATGTGTGTCAGGAGCTCCACCCGGTCTCACGCATGTTGCAGGGGCTACAGCCGGGTCTCACGCACGTGGCGGGGGCTACAGCCGGGTCTCACGCATGTTGCAGGGGCTCCAGCCGGTCTCACGCGTGTGGCGGGGGCTCCAGCTGGTCTCACGTGCATGGTGGGGGCTCAGGTACTTGGGCCATCTTCTGCTGCCTCCCGGTGCATCAGCAGGGAGCTGGCTCAGTGCGCGGTGATGTGGGATGTGGAGCCCCAGGCAGTGGCTTACCCGGCAGCGCCGCAGCCCCCCACCTTCCGGTAGAAGGGAGAGTGGGACTAGAGGGGGCCATTTTAGCAGAATTCTACATCCCTTATGTAACGAATTTTTTTGCAAATTTCTGTAATTGTAATTTTTTTATTCAGTTATTTTTTTTAATTATTCATTTGTTTATCTGAAAGGCAGAGTTACAGAGAGAGAGAAAGAGGGAGAGACAGAGAGAGAGAATCTTCCATCTGCCAGTTCACTCCCCAAAGGATTACGATGGCCAGGGCTGAGCCAGGCCGAAGCCAGGAGCCTGGAGCTCCGTCCGGGTCTCCCGTGTGGGTGCAGGGGCCCATGTACTTGGGCCATCTTTCGCTGCCATCCCAGGTGCATTAGCAGGGAGCTGGGTTGGAAATGGAGCAGCTGGGGCTTGAACCGGTGCCCAGATGGGATGCTAGTGCTGCAGGAGGGGCTTTACCCGCTACACCACAGCGCCGGCCCCCCTTAGTATTTATAGTAGCACTGTTTTTCCTATTTTTAGGTGAATGTTCTAGATGCCAGAGAAGCTGGGACAGTCTGGTCCAAAACTCACTGAGGCAGTCCTGCCGCGTCTCGGACACGCGTGGCGTCCCGGTGGGAAGGCTGTGTGGTGCACAGCTGTGCCCGGGACAGCGGCCCCAGCCGAGGCAGGTGTAGGCTGCTGTGTCCGTACTTCACTGTCCCCGTCCAGTGACCCTCACCCCGGCTCCGTGGCCCATCTCACCGTTTTTTCTCTTGTTGTCTTTTTGTAAAATTTGTTTATTTTAGTTGAGAGGCCCAGTTACAGAGAGAAAGGGAGAGACAGAGAGAGAGGTTTTTGATCCACTGGTTCACTCTCCAAATGGCTGCCACAACCAGGGCTGGACCAGGCCAAAGCCAGAAGCCTGGAACCCCATCCGGGTCTCCCACGTGGGTGCAGGGCCGAACCACTTGGGCCATCTTCCGCTGCTCTCCCAGGCGCATGAGCAGGGAGCTGGACCAGAAGTGGAGCAGCTGGGACTTGAGCCGGTGCCAATGTGGGATGCCGCACCGTGGCGCCGCACTGGGGAGCTGCCCTGAGCTGGTTGTGCCTCAGAGCCTGGCTGACCCCTTCCGGTAGCTTCCTGTGCAGCCGCGGTCCGGGGCTCAGGACGCCCGGAGCGGTTGTGTCTTAGATGAGGGGCCTTCTGTCGCTGCGTCGGAAGTTAACACGGGCAACAGGTGCACTAAAAACGTCTTCTACCCCTCCAGGCTGCAGGATGGCAGGCAGGTGTACAGAAAGCCCTCGGCGAGGGTGCTGGACGACCTAGCCGGTCCCCACGGCCCCTGCCCCCGGCAGCCCGGGGCCCTCCTGACCTGGCCACACCGGGCGCTATGGACTCCCCCGTCTACAACTGCTTTGTGGACAGGGACAAGATGGACGCCGCCATCCAGGACCTGGGGCCCAAGGAGCTGAGCTGCACGGAGCTGCAGGAGCTGAAGCAGCTGGCACGCCAGGGCTACTGGGCCCAGAGCCACGCCCTGCGGGGCAAGGTGTACCAGCGCCTGATTCGGGACATCCCGTGCCGCACGGTCACGCCCGACGCCAGCGTCTACAGCGACATCGTGGGCAAGATCGTGGGCAAGCACAGCGACAGCAGCCTGCCCCTGCCCGAGTTCGTGGACAACACGCAGGTGCCCAGCTACTGCCTGAACGCGCGGGGCGAGGGCGCCGTGCGCAAGATCCTGCTGTGCATCGCCAACCAGTTCCCCGACATCTCCTTCTGCCCCGCGCTGCCCGCCGTGGTGGCGCTGCTGCTGCACTACAGCCTCGACGAGGCCGAGTGCTTCGAGAAGGCCTGCCGCCTGCTGGCCTGCAACGACCCCGGCCGCAGGCTCCTCGACCAGAGCTTCCTGGCCTTCGAGTCCTCCTGCATGACCTTCGGGGACCTGGTGAACAAGTACTGCCAGGCGGCGCACAGGCTCATGGTGGCCGTGGCCGAGGACGTGCTGCAGGTGTACGCCGACTGGCAGCGCTGGCTGTTCGGGGAGCTGCCCCTGAGCCACTTCGCCCGCGTCTTCGACGTCTTCCTGGTGGAAGGCTACAAGGTGCTGTACCGCGTGGCCCTGGCCATCCTCAAGTTCTTCCACAAGGCGCGGGCCGGGCAGCCGCTGGCGTCGGACAGCGTGAAGCAAGACATCCGGGCCTTCGTCAGGGACATCGCCCAGACCGTGTCCCCCGAGAAGCTGCTGGAGAAGGCCTTCGCCATCCGCCTCTTCTCCCGCAGGGAGATCCAGCTGCTGCAGCTGGCCAACGAGACGGCGCTCAAGCAGAAGGGCATCACCGTCAGGCAGAAGAGGTGGGCGGGGCCCGGCGTGCGCCCCCTCCCCGGGCTGCCTCCGGCCGGGTGGGAGAGCAGGAGAGCAGGAGAGCAGGGCGGGCCGCCTGGGTGCAGGAAGAGGCGTTGGAGTGAGGCCCCGCCCGCCGTGGGAGCTCTGGCGGGGGCCGGGCTGGCGCCGCTCCGCGCGTGGCCCCTGCTCTGCCGCTCGACGGCTCGTGGGGCAGCGGGCGGGGACGGGTCCCCAAGTGCCCAGGCCGTCTCACAGCTGGCCCCACGGCCGCCTCGTGCCGGGCCGCAGGAACGGGCCTCCGGGCGCGTCACTAACCTCTCCTTGTCTGTTTTATTTTTCTTCCTCTCCGTGTTCGTTGCTTCCTCCTGTCTCTCAGTGTCTCGCTTTCTAGAAGGTAGGTCTGACCGCAGCCGCACGCCCGGCCCCTCTGCCGGCTCGCTCCGTCTCCCCGCGCCCGGCCGACGCGCGTGCTGGCTTCCGCGGTGCCGCCTCAGCCTGTCTGTCTGTCCGTCTGTCCGCTTACCTGTGTCTGCTGGTGCTTGGCTGGCCCGCGGCCCTCGACGCGCCAAAGCTGACTCACCTGTGCCCTGATTTCCCAGAAAAAAAAAAAAAAAAAGATGCTTTTGTCCGCAGCAGGCTGGGCGCTGCCCCCTCGCGGTAACGGGTTGGGAGGCGGCCCGGGGCATGGCCGTGCCCAGTTCCTCCCTGCCCGGCTGCCAGCTGGCTGAGTACAGGACACGATGCCCGGGTGGCGCGGGGCGGCCGGGCCGAGGTCGGCACCGCTCTGAGCCCTGCCCGCGCTCCCCAGGCAGTTTGTGCACCTGGCCGTGCACGCACAGAACTTCCGCTCGGAGATCGTCAGCGTGAAGGAGATGCGAGACATCTGGTCCTGGGTGCCCGAGCGCTTCGCCCTGTGCCAGCCCCTGCTGCTCTTCTCCTCACTGCAGCACGGGTACAGCCTGACCAGGTAGCGCCCCAGCTCTGCGGGCACCAGCCCTGCCTTCCCCGCTCCGTTGGCCACAGGCCTCGCCGGGGAGGTGGTCCCCAGGTTTGGCAGGTGCGCCCCCCAGGGCAGCCATCGCAGGCACGGCCGGTGCTCCCCCAGCTCCCTCAAGCCTGGCCTGGCAGCCGGCCAGAGTGCTTCGGGCAGAGCTGGCCGTGTCCACAGACCCACAAGCGTTTTGGCACAGCCGGAGCTGCTTCCACAGCCCCTGCCAGGGACGACAGCCAAGCGCTGGGCACCGCGCTGGCCGCCCTGCCCCCCCGCCGTGCGCCTGGCTTCTGGGGCAGGGACCTGTACCCCTGGTTCCTGCTTCCCTGTGGCCCCTGGCCGGGGCTCTGCCCACGGGGCCATCTGCGGGGGAGGGGGGGAGGCCTGGGAAGGCCGAGAGCGGCCGCGATCGTGGGCCCGGGTGGGGCCGGCCGGGGCCAGCGGAGGTGCTGGGCGGCGCTGCCAGCCTGCCGGTGCTTTCGGCCCCAGGTTCTACCTGCAGTGTGACGGACACGAGCCCACCCTGCTGCTCATCAAGACCACACAGAAGGAGGTGAGCAGGGCCGGCCTGAGGCTCCCCGGGCTGGGGCCGGGCCAGGGTGTGGGCACGGGCGGCACGGGGGGGGGGGGCTCCTTCCTGGCCGAGACACGCCTGCCCCAGCTCGCCCAGGCCGCCGCCACCCCGGCTCACACCGCAGCCTGGCTGCTTCTCCAGGTGTGCGGAGCGTACCTGTCCACAGACTGGAGCGAGAGAAATAAGTTTGGAGGCAAGCTGGGCTTCTTCGGGACCGGAGAGTGCTTCGTGTTCCGGGTAGGTGGGCCGGGTGTGGGCCCCTGGCTGCTCCCGTCATCCTGTGTCCTGCTCCCCGCTTGCCCTGCAGGGAGACCTCGCCCTTCCCCGGGACCCCTGGGACCCCTGGGACCCCCAGCCTCCTCGCCCACCACGGCCCTGCGTGACTTGTGGGGTGAAGTGGGCCATGTTTCTGGGGGGCAGCAGGGGCCCAGGGACTCACGCTGCTCCCCTCAGCTGCAGCCCGAGGTGCAGCGCTACGAGTGGGTGGTCATCAAGCACCCAGAGCTGACCAAGCCGGCGCCCCCGGAGGCTGGCCCCACCCCCTCCCAACTCGCCCACGGCGCCCCCTCGGACCCGGCGGACCGGCTCTCGCCCTTCCTGGCCACCCGGCACTTCAACCTGCCCTCCAAGACCGAGTCCATGTTCATGGCCGGGGGCAGCGACTGCCTCATCGTTGGTGGGCACCTGCTGCCCTGCCCAGGCTGGGAGGGAGGCGCGGCGCGTAGGCGGCAGGGGGGTGGAGCAGGTCCGGGGGCTTGGAGGGTGGAGGTCAGCCTGGGCCAGGGTGAGACTGGCCACAGCCAGGCAGAGGGGCTGAGTGCACTGGGCGCGGGGAGGGGGCGGCTGAGCCACCCCCAGAGAGGGGGCAGAGGGGCGGCTGCTGACCGGAGCGTCCCGCAGGGGGCGGGGGCGGCCAGGCCCTCTACATCGACGGAGACCTGAACCGGGGCCGCACGGGCCACTGCGACACCTTCAACAACCAGCCCCTCTGCTCCGAGAACTTCCTGGTCGCTGCTGTGGAAGCCTGGGGCTTCCAGGACCCCGACATCCAGTGAGGGGCCTGCTCTACAGGTGACGGCTTGGCGGCAGGGGGTGCGCTGGGGCGGGCACCGCTCCTCTCCTGGTCTGGCTTGGGCCGGCCCGGCTCCCAGCCCTGCAGAGCACCTTCCTCCCTGGCCCGGGGCCCTGGCTCTCCTCCTTGAAGGCTCCTGTGTGCCAAGCCCTGAGCTGCTGGGCCAAGCGCGGGCCTGTGCTGCCCCCTTGTGGTGCCACGTGGAATTGCTCCCTCCCCAAGTCCTGCGGGAACGCAGGGCCCTGGGGACTGCTCCTGGCCGGATCCCACTGCCACCTCCTCAGTGGGAGGCCCAGCCGGCCAACCCAAGGGTTCTGGGGGCTGGGTTTCTGGCTGCAGCGTGTGTGGGGGTGTTTGTGCTCATCTCCACCCCTTCCACCCGGGGAAGGCCGGAGCCTGGGGGAAGGGGCTGGGGGGTCATCACGTGTCCTTGTTTCTGCAGAGCCAGAAGCTCTCGGGGACCTTGCTGCGCACCCACACCTGCAGAGGTGTCCCGCGGAGTGGCCCTGGGCTCCATGTCCGTGCCCCTGCCCACAGAAGCCTGCACCCTCCGCCTCACCTGTGAGCTGTGCCCCGTGCTGTCCTGCAGTGCCCTGTGGTTTCTGTGGGGGGGCCAGGCCTCCTTTGTCACTGCAGGGACCCTGGCCCAGGGTCACGCTCGGACCCTTCAGTGTGGCCCTACCGCCGCCTCCATCAGCCCCAGGCCCTGCCCCTCTGGCCCCGTCCGCCTGGGTCTAAAGCAGTCTCACCAGGGCAGACTGCCCAGCGCTGCAGGGAGCACCCTGCCTGAGGACCCCCAGCTTTCCTCAGCTGGTCCTGAGGGGCTGGGTACCGTGGCTGGGGGGTGGGTTCCACCCACGCCATGTGTGCACACCCCCCCGTCAACTCACCTCTGTATTGGGCCTCCGGAGAGGGGGTCCTGCCCGCCGCCCCTTCCTCTGAGCCCCCACAGCCACAGCCCTCACCTAGGCCGCCCCCTTTGGTGTGCATTGACTGTGGATGTCTGAGTCTGAACCAGGCGGTGCCCCTGCCAGCCCTCGGCCGCGTCACCGCTGGAGCACTGAAGTCTAGAACGTGGGGTACGGGAGCCGACGGGTGCTGCCTGCCGACCCGCTGAGACCCGGAGCTGGGCGCCGCTGCCCCGGCCTCGCCCAGGCCCCTGGAGTCCAGCCCTGGTCTACGGGAGCCGACGGGTGCTGCCTGCCGACCCGCTGAGACCCGGAGCTGGGCGCCGCTGCCCCGGCCTCACCCAGGCCCCTGGAGTCCAGCCCTGGTCTACGGGAGCCGACGGGTGCTGCCTGCCGACCCGCTGAGACCCGGAGCTGGGCGCCGCTGCCCCGGCCTCGCCCAGGCCCCTGGAGTCCAGCCCTGGAGAAGCAGTCACCACTTAGTGGTGATTTCTACATCCTGTGTGAAGTTCTTTGTGTACCTGTGAAGTGTTAGCTGTCTTTATTATCTTTTTCTTTTCTGTCAACCTGAAAGGTATGTGTAGTGATTATCCTTTTTAAAGAAGGCATTTTTTATCTGAAAGGCAGAGCGACAGAGTGGAGAGGTGATCCACCCACGGGTCCACTCCCCAGCGGCCCTGGCAGCCCCTGTTTCCCGTGAGGGTGGCAGGGACCCTGCTGCCTGCCAGGGTGCGCACCAGCGGGGAGCTGAGAGGCGGAGGTGGGGTGAGGGCGGCCCGGCCGCTGCGCCCAGCACCGTCCCCACCTAGATTTTGTGTTCTCACCGTCGTCCTCGATATCTGATGCGCGGCGTTCCCAACAGGCAGAACTCTAGTGGCCTGGTCCCTGCTCCGCCTCTGGTCCAGCCTCCTGCTAACGCCTGCAGAGGCAATGCTGACGGCCTGAGGCCTGGGCCCCTGCACCCACCTCGGAGACCCGAATGTCCGGCCCCGGCCCCTGGCTCCTGTGCTGTGTGGCCCCTTGGCACGTGGAAGGAAGACGTCTCCCTCTGCCTTTCAAATAAATGAATCTTTTTTAAAAACAAGAAATTAGTCAGTTAGGAGAAATCGCGCGAGTTACTGAGTTTATTTTAGAAAGATTAAATGTTTATTTTTTTAAATTGAGCCTAATTTAAGCCAGTTTATTAAATTAAGTGGACTCATGAACGTAGAATTCATGCCTGTAGGCCTTCGGGAAGTCAGGTTTTAACTGGGAGAGAGTCCTTTTCATTGTGAAGCCGAGTTCCGGCTGCAGCTGTTCCCAGTTCTGCTGTTCCTGTGACTCCATGTTTGGTTCTGCCAGGCTCCGGGGCACCTGGAGACGAGGCCGCTCCACGCTCGCCCGGCTCTGCCAGCCTGGAGCCTCTGTCATCGCCTTGGGAAGGAGGACGCGCAGGCCGGCCCTGGCGCCACGACCCCTGCGCCGCCGGCAGTCCGTGAGGCACTGCTTGCCCACTCCCTGCTATGGCCTGGGAAGGCGGCAGAGGATGGCCCGAGTGCTTGGCCCCGGCACCCCCGTGGGAGACCAGGAAGAAGCTCCTGGCTGCTGGGACAGCCTGGCCCAGCCTGGCCAGTGTGGCCATCTGGGGACTGAACCAGTGGATGAAAGCCCTCGCTCGCTCGCTCTTTCTCTCTGTCTCTAACTCTGCCTTTCAATTAAATAAAAAATAACTCTTGGGGCCGCACTGTGGTGTAGCGGGTAAAGCCGCTGCCTGCAGTGCTGGCATCCCATACGGGCGCCGGTTCAGGTCCCAGCTACCCTACTTCTGATCCAGCTCTCTGCTGTGGCCTGGAAAAGCAGTGGAGGATGGCCCACATCCTTGGGCTCCTGCACCCATGTGGGAGACCTGGAGGAAGTTCCTGGCTCCTGGCTTCGGATCGGCCTAGCTCCGGCCGTGGTGGCCATCTGGGGAGTGAACCAGCAGATGGAGGACCTCTTTGTCTCTGCCTCTCTCTAACTCTGCCTTTCAAATAAATAAATTAAAAAAAAAATTGGTTCACTTTAAAAAATAAATATTTTTTAAAATCTTTTTAAAAATTGTAAGAAAAAAGGCATTCGGAACTTTAAAGAATTAACTTTTGCATTTGAAAGACACAGAGCTTCTGTCTGCTGGTTCGCTCCCCTGAGGCCTCTGTGTGCCTCACGTGGGTGCGGGGGCCAGGCCGTGCGTTGGTGGGAAGCCGGGTCAGAAGTGGAGCAGCCAGCACTTGAGCCGGAGCTGTGCTTTGGGACACTGACGCCAGCGTCACCAGCAGTGGCATGGCCTGCGGCACCGCCGTGCCAGTCCCTCGTTTGGGCTCTTAGTGTTTCTCTTCTGTGGCTTGAATGTCCTGTTTGCACGGAGAAGTTGGCACAAGAAGCAGGGGTCCAAGCAGGCCACACAAGTAGTTCCCGCCAATATCCTGGCAGCAAAAAAAGCATGTGAGTTTAAAAAAAAAAAAAATTCTGCTTTTTAATTTGAATGACAAACAGGTTCCCATCTGCTGGTTCACTGCCCAAAGCCCACAGTAGCAGGGCAGCAGCCAGGGTCTCGGTCCACGGCGCCCACGTGCCTGAGCCGGCACCCGCTGCCTCCCAGCCTCCCAGCAGGAGCTGAACCAGGAGCGGAGCTGGGGGCGGTGATGTCTGACAGCAGGTGAAGCCGCCGCCTGCCGCCATCCCGGCTGCTCCACTTCCAGCCTAGCCACCTGCTGATGCGCCTGGGAAGGCAGCAGAGGAGGCCCAAGTGCTTGGCCCCGGCACGCACACGGGAGACCTGGGTGGAGTCCCAGGTTCCTGGCTTTGGCCTGGCCCCGTCTTGGTCGTTGTGGCCATCTGGGGAGTGAACCAGCGGATGGAAGGTCCTTCTCTGTCTCTCCCTCTCTCTGCGACTCTGCCTTTCCAATAAATCAAAATAAATCTCAAAGAACGGTGTGTGGAGCTGTGACCCTGGGCTTCTAGAACTTACTGTGCCGGTAAGCAGCCCCGAAACGGGGGTTTTTAAATGTATTAAACAATTGATTTATGTATCTGAAAGGCAGAATAACAGAAATCTCCCATCCACTGGTTTACTCCCCAAATGGCTGCCCCAGCCAGGGCCAGCCCAGGCCAAGGCCAGGAGCCAGGAATTCTACCTGGCTCTCCCACCTGGGCGGCAGGAACTCCCAGGCACGTCACAGGGCCGGGCTGGAACCAGCACTCCCACGCAGGGTGTGGCCGTCCTGGGCGGCAGCGCCAGCCCCGAGCTTTGTGAAATCATCCGGCCTGGAGGTTTTTGTGGTCTTCGTTGTGTCGATGTCAATCGTGCTAAGGACGCGGTGGCTCCCTCGTGTGCACCACAGCAGGACCGGCCGGGCAAAGCCAGCGCACGCTTGCCGTGTGGACACTTCAGCCGGCATGCTGTCCGGCCCGCGGGCCCACGCCCCGGCGCGGGGCCCAGGGCTGGCCTCAGCGTGTGCAAGCTGCGCCGTCCATGCAGGCCGTCCCCGCCTCCCCCTCCGTGTCCTGCTGACGCGCGCTGCCCACAGACGGCTGTGCAGCTCGGCTGCCTGGGACGCCACGTCCCGTGTCTGCGTGCCCGGGTCCTGGGCCCGGCTTGGCTCTGACTCCAGTTTCCTGGTGCAAGGCCACAAGTGTGGCTCGAGACCTTGGGTCCCTGCCACCTGCTCAGGAGACCCAGATGGAGTTCGAGGCTCCCGGCTGCAGCCCGGTGTGTCCCAGCTCTGGCTGTTGCAGGTGTTTGGGAACTGAACCAACAGAGGGAGCACCTCTCTCTCTCTGTCTTTCAAATAAAATGAAGGAAAAAAATGTTACAGATTCCAGGAGAAAGCCTGTGAGTGCTTCCCCCGTAGCTGGCTGTGAGCCATGGTCTGTGTGGGCCTCGGGCGCGTGAATGAATGTATTAAAAATGCGCTGACACTTTGTGAGCAGCTGTGAAAAACTGACGTAGTGACCTGTTTGCCCGGTGTCAGTGTGAGTCCTAAATAAAGCACAAAGCACGCCGCCGTCTCACCGCGAAATACTGGCTCGGAACAAGCTCGGTGGGCGGGCGAGAGGAGGTGCTGGGCTGCGGCCGGGTCGCCCCGGGCCCGTGCATGGCAGGTGTCAGGGCCCTCTGCCTGAGGGAGGAGGTGCCTGGCCGCTGACCTGCCGGTCTTGTTTCCTTTCCTTCCTAGTCCCACCCCTGGTGAGCAAGGGAGGCAGAGACGCCGCCGGGAATCCCACCGGCCCCTTGGCACTCCAAGAGTGTTTCCTTTGGGAGTCCACACGACCGACTTCCCTTGCGTTTTAATGTGTCCGTACGCGGGAAGGGAAACCCAGGAGCCGCTGCAGAGGTCTGCTCCCTGTCCGTGGCTCCTCCTCCCAGGACCGGCCACCAGCTGGCACAGCCCGCCTCCTCCCGCAGGCTGCCTGGGCAGTTCAGGAGGGCAGCGGCGCGGCCCCAGTGCTGCGGGCACAGCCCCACGGGCTCCGGCTCTCCGGAGGTCCCTCTGGCCAGCAGGGCCTTTGTACTCAGCTCGCTGCCCGGCCCTCCATCCCCCGCCCCGGCACACCTGGCACCGCAGGGTGAACAGAAGCCTGCAGGGGGCGCTGCCTGCACACCTGGTGCCCGTGCCCAGCTGGGGCTCTGATGGGGACATGCGCCGGCCTGCCCTTCGTGCACATGCCTGGACCACCTGTGACTGACACCAAGACGCCCACGACGGCACAGGCCAGGGCTGAGCGAGTGGGCAGGCCCTGGCGCCTGGGGGGCGGGCAGAGCGGCTGCACCCTGGGCCTGGTCTGACCAGGTGTCCCCGTGCTCGGCCGGTCCTGGAGCTGTCAGGAACTGCGTGGTGGTCCTGTTGTCTAAGCAGTGGGCGCCTGGGCTCCTGCAGAGCTTGGGACGTGTCAGCTGACAGTCGGGCAGGTGGGCTCCTGGAGTGGGCTCCTGGCTCCCGGCTTTGGCCTGGTCCCTGCCCGGTCGGCTTGCCGTTCCCATGGGGTCGCTGCGGCCACCACCTCTGGTTCCACCACGTTTCCCACCACAGAAAGGACCGGTGCCCACTAAGCGTCTGCTGCACTTTCTCACGGGGACACTCACCTTTCTAGAACATTCCAGCAGGCATGAAGGTGCCCAGCGGGAGGTCTGCTTCCCCACCCGAGTCTCTAGACCGCCAGTGTCCGAGAGTCTCCCAGTGGGGTCTTGCGTGGACGCTGTCTCCCCACTGTGTCCATCTGCGTCGTGTCGCCGTGGCTGGCCTGGCCTGGTATTTCCCCAAGTGCAGACCAGGTGGCCTCTGCCTTGCTCGAGACCCTGTCCCTTCTCCGAGACCAGCTCCCCCGGGGCCCCTCTGAGGCGGCACGGCCTTCCCTGGGGCACCTGTCTGTGCAGCACCCGCACTTCCGGGTTCACGCTCGTGCCCGACAGGCTGCCCGGCCGGCCCAGCGGACGTCGGGGACCCTGGCTGCTGGGGGTGAAGGGATGTGGCCCCTGGGGCAGGAGTGCCCCTCTCTGTTCCCCTTGATGAGAACCTGCTTTGTGCACCAGCTCAGCCCCCGCCTGGGTTTACTGTAGACCTGCTACAGTGTGCCTCCATGCTGCCCCCTGCTGGCCACACGCTGCCCCGCCTCCCTGCCTGCTACTTGGGTCAGAGCCCCTCCCTGGAGCCACAGAGCCTCTGGACTGTCCTAGCTGTCCGCCTCTGACCTCTCGCCCCTTGTGGCACCTGGCGTCCAGCTGGGACAGCTCCAGGAAGCCCCGGCCTCCCGACACCCCTGGTTGAGCCCAAGGAGCCCCCTCGCAGCAAGTGATGCTGGGGGGGGTGGGCTTCAGGTCCTACTGGTACCACGTTTTATAGAGCTATAGAATATTTTCTATCAAAAACATCCTTTTACCATTTTATAAGCTCTAACATTTTCAGTTTTTGTTTTGTTTTGTTTTTTGACAGGCAGAGTGGACAGTGAGAGAGAGACAGAGAGAAAGGTCTTCCCTTTGCCGTTGGTTCACCCTCCAATGGCCGCCGCGGTAGCGCGCTGCGGCCGCTGCGGCCGGCGCACCGCGCTGCTCCGATGGTAGGAGCCAGGTGCTTCTCCTGGTCTCCCATGGGGTGCAGGGCCCAAGCACTTGGGCCATCCTCCACTGCACTCCCTGGCCATAGCAGAGAGCTGGCCTGGAAGAGGGGCAACCGGGACAGGATCGGCGCCCCAACCGGGACTAGAACCCGGTGTGCCCACGCCGCAAGGCGGAGGATTAGCCTAGTGAGCCGCGGTGCCGGCCATAACATTTTCAGTTTTTAAAAATCAAGGGTAATGATTCAATTGCTTGGGCCCCTGCCACCCATGTGGGAGGCCCAGGCTCTTGCGGGCATTTGGGGAGTAAACCAAGAGATGGAACATTCTCTCTCTCTCTCTCTCCCCCCCCCACTCTCCTCCCCTTGTCTTTTTCTCTACCTTTCGAGGAGATGAAAATAAACATTTTTTTTAGAAAATAAACATAAACCTCTCTTTGGGGTGGGACTTGGCAGGTGTTCAGAAGCCGTCACAGGTGATGGCTGCAGTACCCGCGCGCCCACCACCCGCGTGAGAACCTCGGATTGTGTTCCTGGGTCCCGGCTCCAGCCTGGCCCAGCCCCCGCTGTGGACGCTCTCGGGCTCTGCCTGTCAAACAGACACATAACGTAACAGCTAAGTGATCAGCACTCCGTCAGCCCACCCCTTCCCTCAAACAGTGCAGCCCCCAGGTGGAGATGGGTGATGGTGGCACCTGCCGGAGGCCCGCTCTGCCTGCTTCCCAGTGTTCACCATGCTGCTCCCACCCTCTGGGGCCCTCGGGGGCCTTCTTCCCTGGGCTCTGCCCTCGCCTGGATCTCTGAAGAGTGGCGCTGATCCCCCTCGGGAGCCCGCCCGGTCTCCCTCACTCACCCGATCCAGGGCCTCTGAGTGTCCCAAAGCCCCTCCTTCCCCGTGGCTGGAAATCCCCGCCTGCCGTGGCGGTGACGGGCCGGGGCTTGTGACCATGATTTCACCGGGGGAAGTAGCGGTGAGGGAGAAAGCAGGGTCCCATGTCATTCCCAGCCCAGAGTCCACGCTGCCCAGGGGCGCTGCCCAGAGAGGGGCGGTCAGGGGAAGATGACCCGGCCCTTCCTGTTCCTGTCGCTGGTCACCGGATGCCCCACGCCCAGGCTGGCACAGGCCCTGCGGCTGCAGTTTCAGTTCCACCCCTCGCCAGCCGGCTGACCCCGGGAGGGGCCCTTGGCCTGCCTAGACCTGGTTCCTTGTGCACAAAATGAGGGCAGTGTGATGCTGGAGGTGATGATACCCGCCATGGAATAGGAACAGAGGCCCGGGGACTCCCAGGACGGCTTCCGGAGCACGGGGCGAACCCCTAGGGAGGAGGGCGGAGGAGCGTTGGTGCTGACGGGGACTCCAGGCTGAAGATGCCGCGGGAGGGCCCTGTGGCTGCGAGGAGAGGGCTGGGCTGACTGGGGTGGCAGAGGGGACTTGGGGCAGGCCAAGCGGGCTGGAGACTGCGACAAGGGCCAGGCCAGATGTGAAGGCAGCTGCGGTGGGTGGGTGGGAGTGGAGCCGGCAGCCTGCCCGCCCCCTCAGACACCAGAACTTAGGCAGAAAGCGAGGAGGACGGGCGAGAGGCACAGCGGCCGGATCCTAGGAGGGAAGTGGCTCCCCGGGGCAGCGCTCTGCCCATCCCGGGCAGTGGCCCGCCCTCCCCTCCCCCCGCCCCCCAGGCGGCTACCCTGACCGGAGCCAGCACCTTCTCCCTGGTCTGGGCTGCCCTAGCCCTGTACCCCACTTGCCGGCAGTTGTGTGGGCGGCACTGGGTGTTCCCTCACCAGGGCAGTCCAGACTGGAAAGGTGCAGGCAGACAGGGACAAAGCCATGGTGAGGCCAGGGTCACCCCGGGGAAGGGCAGAGCCAAGGAGCCCTGTGCACCCCAGGACCTGCTGTGGAGCCCAGCACCAGGGCCTGGGCCTGTCCTTGCTCCCCCCATGACCTCTGACGGACGAGGGAGTGAGCAGAAGAGCAGGGGTGGCTGCTGGGGGAGCAGAGGCCCCCTCGGACACCCTCACAGGTGTCCCTCTGCTCAGGGCATGGCCGGCACCGGTGACCTTGGCAAAGGCAAGGAGCCAGGGAGTGAGGGTGGGTGAGGCAGTGGCAGTGGACCCCTCTTTGCAAAAGCCAGCGTCCAGCAGGACGGCACGAGTTGGGCGAGGCTCCCAGCCACCTCTGCTTTGCAACAGGTTGGCCCTGGGCACGTTTGCTGCCGCTGGTGCCAGAGGCGGCAGCCCTGGCCCAGACAAGAGGGCCACTGTGCTTTGTTGAGAAGGCAGGTGGAACTGAGTCTGGTGGGAGGCCCAGGCCAGGGGTGGCAACCCCACCAGCACCCAGGCCACTCAGGGGAGGCCTCTATCCCTGAGACCACGGGGTGGGGGGCTCCAAGGAGACCAAGGCAGGCCAGGGGCATCCCCCCAGGGCTCCTGTAGGTGGGGGTGGGAACAGACAGGCAGAGCCGGCTGTGGGCACGAGGCAGCCACTCGGGGATCTGGGAACGGCTGCCGGGGAACCAGCAGGCAGCACCAGTCTTGGGCTGGACTCCATTCCGGGAAGGGGGCTCTAAGGGCATGGGGGCTGCTGGGACAGGCAGGAGGCCCGGGACGCCCGCACACGCGCGGAGCTCGGGGACAGCTTCCTCGGTGGCAAACCGGTGGTTTCCAACCAGTCACGCACACCTCGGGGGGCAGGCACTCCCCCCCACCACCGAGGCGTGGGTGCGGACAGGGGCGACGTCGCCAGCAGCCGGGTCAGCGACGCGGTGCCTGGGACTGCAGGGGAGAGGGGAGGGGATCCGGGAAGACCGCAGGGCTGCAGCCAGAGGCTGGGGAGCCGCGGGCGGGTGGAGGCGGCGGCCGGCGCCCCGGCTCCTCTGCTCGCCCCAGAGGGGGCGAAGGGATCCGTAGCGAACCGAGGTCCAGCCTGGCGTCCGGGGGAGTCCTGGGCCAGGGCCGTGAGAACCCAGACGCGCAAGGAGGCGCCGGGAATTCTCGCCAGGAACGCCGAGAAAAGCGTCTGTCGGAACCGAACACCTGCGGGCTCCGCGCAGCCGCAGAAGGGGCGGGGCGCCAAGAGGCCCCGCCCCGCATGCTAATCAGACCCCGCCCCGGCCCGGCCCGGGAGCCGGACGAGCCCAACGCCGCAGGGTTCCGGGGGCCGGCGGCGCGCGGCCGCGGACCGCGGAGGCCGCGGAGGGGCGGGCCGGGGCGGGCGTCCGGGCCCGGGCGGGCGTGCTCCGGCGGCCCAGGCCCGGGGCGGCCCGCGGGGGCCCGGCGCCGTGGCTCCCCACCGGCGCGAAATGGCGCGGCCCCCAGGGGCGGGGCCCGCGTCACGTGACGCGGCCGCGGCCGCCATTTTGTTCTGCGGTGCTGGTATTTAGAGCGCAGCGGCCGAGGAGCCGGGTCGCCTTCCCGCCGGCTGTCCGTCTGCCGCCCGCCCGCCCGCCCGCGCCCCCCGCCTCGGCCCGCTGAGCTAGCCCCTCCCCACGCGCAGACATGTCCGAGGCCAAGAACAGCCCCGAGTATGCCGCGTTTTTCGCCGTCATGGGCGCCTCGTCCGCCATGATCTTCAGCGGTGAGCGCCGCGGCAGCAGGGAGCCGGGGGTCCGGGGGTCCCGCCGGCGGCGCCCGCGGGGCTCGTGCCCGCAGCTCGCCGGGGGCCGGCGTGTGACGTCACTCCGGCGCGTTCCCGAGCTGTGGAGGGTGCCCGGGCGTCGCAGGACGGCGGGCGGGGGGCGAATGTCTGGCGAGCGGGGCGTGCGGGCTTGCCCAGGGCGCGGGTCCCGGGGGTCCCGGGGGCCCCGTGCCCGCTGTCTGCCCGCCGGGCCGCGTCCGTGCGGGGGTGGGGCGGCGGCAGCGCTGCCATCTTAGCCGCGGGAGGCGAGCGGGAGGCTGGGGTGGGGGCGCGGGGGGCGGCGCGCCGCGCTGCGCCCGCTCTGCGCGGCCCCGTTGGGGGGCGGGTGTGACATCACACCGCGGACAGCTCCCCGCCCCGGCGCTGCCCTGGCCGCAGGCAGCCTGTGCCCCCGCGAGGGTCCTTTGTGGCGGCCCGGATGGCGAGGCAGGCGCAGGTGGGTCTGGACCCGGTCAGGTGCTCCCGGTTCGGGCCCGTCTCGGCTTCCCCACCGTGCCGTCTGCGTGGGCTGCTTGGGAAGGCTGAGTGGAGGGGCTGCGAGGGGGCCCGGGGCATGCGCGCTCCCGGCCGTGCGCCTCGGGCGGGAGTCTGGCCTCCTGGACCTGATGAATGGACACGGAGTGAATGACCTTCCTCCTCCGCCCAGCCCGGGCTGGGGGGCTGGGGGCCCTGCGCTTGAGGCTGGGCATACACGGCCGCGAGTGTGGACCCAGGAGCCAGGCTGCTCGGCCGCAGCCCCTGTGGCCTGGCCTGGGCCTCCCCCCCCCCCCCAGGTTTTCGATTTCAGTGACCCTGCCCTGGCCCGCCCTGCCCCACCCTCCCGGTGCAGGTATGCGGAGGGTTTGAACTCCAAACAGCCTCTGCTGACTGTAAACACCTGGGGGCTGGGGGCTGGGGTTCTCCTGGGCCTCCTCTGCCTGGGCCTGCCGGCGGGCTGCCCTTCCCAGCCTGCGGGGAGCAAGGGGTCATTTGTGGTGGGCTGCTGTGGTCTAGACATCCCTTCTCCCCAGGCAGCTCCCCGGGACAGACTGCTGGGCCGCCCCGCCCCAGCGCCCCTGGAAATGCTGCCTTGGGCACCGGCTGGTCATTCATTCGGCAGACCTGGATGGCTCCTCAGGGGCAGCAGGGCCCCTGTCCAGGTGGCCCTGGTGCCCCGGCCGCCTTCTGTCCACAACCTGCACGTGGTGTCTGTGCCACGAGGCCGTGGTTGAGGACGGGCGGCCGCTGGCTTCAGTTCCACTCCAGCTGTCCCAGGCTGAGAGGCCTGCAGTGGCCAGGCTCTCTCGGGCCAGATGGACCTCCTCAGACCTCGCTTCTGCGGGCCTAGGGGCCTCTCCAAGGCTCCGTGTCTGCGCGTGCGCTCAGGTGTCGCAGGCTCCAGCCTTGGCCTGCCTCGCACAAGCCCAGCCCTGGTCACACGCAGCTTCCCGTTTTGTCTTGTGACAGTCACCCTGTCGATGCTCCATCATGTCTTCCACAGAGCTGTCACTGGCTCTCCGTCCATGTTCATGACTTCCTCCTTGTGGTGGGCACCCTCACCTGCTGACTCCCCTGCGCCCCCACGGGCCCGCTGTTGGCTCCGGGCGGCCCAGGGCCCTCCTGGACGTCCGCGGGCTGCCCGGGCCTGGGCCGCTGCTACCTCCTGCGGCTCCGGCTCTCCCTGTCCCGCTCCCTTTGTCCCTCTGGTCTCCCCACCCACAGCCACGTGACCCTGCTTCCCTCCAGCCGGCCTGACACTTCCACCTCTCCCAGGATCCTCCCAGAGGGGTGCTGCGGTCCCCGTGCCACACGGCAGCCTGGGTGTGGGCAGTGCTGTGGGCCTGGGCCTGCCCCACGTCCGCCACGATCCTGAGTCCCAGGCTGAAGGTGCCGCACGACCAGTGTGGCAGGGCCTCTCTCCCCACCGCCCCCTGCTGTGCGTGCCGGGGCTCACCCTGGCCCCCAGCCGGGCTCTGAACCCCGGGATGGCACCAGCCGGGCACTGCCGTGGGCACAGAGGAATGGCTGCGAGCATCCCGGGTCCTCCCTGCTCCGGCCAGCAGCGGGCCTTCCTGATGGCTGTGGTGTCGGGAGGAGGCCGCCTCGAGCCGCTCAGCAGACCCCCAGGAGCCCCAGAGGGCCCTCTGGGAGGGGGCAGCAGGCTGGGCACCCCGTCCTGGAGGTCAGACTTGGCAGACCAGCTGCTCCCGGCCTGGGGCCACACCCCGGGAAGCCGGCTGGCTGGCGCAGGCCCAACACCTGGGCTGCAGAGATGTGTACTCGGGCCTTCCCCGGCCTTCCCCAACCGCTGTCCTGAGGGCTTGGGGAACCAGACACCACAAGGTTCCTGGGCCCCACCTGCCCTTCTCCTGAGGTCATGGGCTCACCCGGAGCAGGGCCAGGGTTCCGTGGCTGAGCCAGAGGAAGAAGTGGCAACCCCTGTGGCACTCTGTCCTGAGGGCTGCCTCCTGCCCCTCCCCCAGGGGCCTGTCCCCAGGTGATTAGTGGGCAGCTCTGGGCTCACCCTGCCTCCTTCCCACAGCCCTGGGTGCCGCCTATGGCACGGCCAAGAGCGGCACCGGCATCGCCGCCATGTCGGTGATGCGGCCGGAGATGATCATGAAGTCCATCATCCCGGTGGTCATGGCCGGCATCATCGCCATCTACGGCCTGGTGGTGGCCGTGCTCATCGCCAACTCCCTGAACGACGGCATCAGCCTCTACCGGTGAGTGCGGGGCTGGGCGCGCCCCCCGGCCGGCCGCCGGCCGCTGACCTCGCTCTGTCCTCTCCTCCCAGGAGTTTCCTGCAGCTGGGCGCGGGCCTGAGCGTGGGCCTGAGCGGCCTGGCAGCCGGCTTTGCCATCGGCATCGTGGGCGACGCCGGCGTGCGGGGCACCGCGCAGCAGCCCCGGCTCTTCGTGGGCATGATCCTGATCCTCATCTTCGCCGAGGTGCTCGGCCTCTACGGGCTCATCGTCGCCCTCATCCTGTCCACAAAGTAGCCCCTGCGCGCCCCCCGCCCCCATTCCAGAACGAACAGCCTGACCATGCACGGGCGGCCGCCCCCAGTAGTTGGTCTTGTACATGCGCAGTGTCCTAGTGCCCGTCCGTCCCCCCGCCCCCCCGTGCTGTGGACAGCTGGGCCGCGCGCCCCCACCCCGCCCTCGAGTGCTGTGTTTGAGGACGAACCGCAGTTGTCACTTCTCTTCTCGATGTTTATTTATACAAGACCTGACCCGTTCATCCGTCTGTGGAGCAGCCCTGCCTCCCACCGCTGTAGTCACCCTAGGTAGAGTGTCGCCCGCGGTCCCGGGCCGCGCGGCGCCGGCGCGGTGTCCAATAAAGCGCTCGGATGTGACTGGAGCCTGTGTCCTGGCCGCTTGTGTGGGCGCGGGGGCGGGCGGGCCCGGGGGCTGCGTCACGGCGCGCGGCGTCACGTGGGCCGCCGGGTCACGTGCGCGCGCCGGTCACGTGGCGCGGGGCCGTCAGCTGAGGGTCACGTGGGGGCCGGGCGCGGCGGCGCTCGCCGGCGTCCAGCGGCTCACCATGCGCGGCGGGCAGGGCGCGGCGCGGGCCCCGGTGCTCCAGTTCACCAACTGCCGCGTCCTGCGCGGCGGGGCGCTGCTCAGGTGGGCGTGCGGGGCCCTGCGGGGGCGGGCCGCGGGCGGGCGGCGGGGCCCACGGCGATGCCAGCGCCCGCCGCCCGGTCCCGGTCCGCAGGGAGGACCTGTGGGTGCGCGGGGGCCGCATCCTGGACCCCGAGAAGCTGTTCTTTGAGGAGCGGCGCGTGGCGGACGAGCGGCGGGACTGCGGGGGCCGCATCCTGGCGCCGGGCTTCATCGACGTGCAGATCAACGGTGCGGCCCGGGCGGGGCGCCGGGGCGCAGGCGGCCAGCCTTGAGCCCCGCGCGACCCCTTCTTTCTGTGGCCGTAGGTGGATTCGGTGTTGATTTCTCTCAGGCCACGGAGGACGTGGGTTCGGGGGTCTCCCTGGTGGCCCGGAGGATCCTGTCGCACGGCGTCACCTCCTTCTGCCCCACCCTGGTCACCTCTCCACCAGAGGTTTATCACAAGGTGAGGCCAGGCTCCCGGCCTGCGGGAAGGAGCCCGCCAGCCCCCTCGTGGTCAGTCTGTGCTCTGCCCCCCCACCCCGGGGGGCACGGTAGGGGGACCTGGATCCGCCTCACCTGCCCGCCCCCACCCCGCAGGTCTCGGGGCCTCACCTGTGCTGTCTGAGCGCCCTCCCCCGCCCGGGCCCTACCCCTCACCCCACAGCCCAGGGTGACCGGGCCGTTGTCAGTCTGAGCTCTGCCCCCCACCCCCGTACAGTAAGGGGGCCTGGATCCCGCCTCACCTGCCCGCCCCGGCAGGTGTCCGGCCCCTTCTCAGCCCCAGCCCCACCCTCACCCCAGGCCTTCCTGATTGCCACAGCGGGAGGCCCGGTGGCGCTCCTCTTCCCCAGCCAGTTTGGGAATTGTGACTCAGTGGAATGAGCCTTCCAGAAGGGGCCACTCCCCGGCTTCCCACTCGTGCTCACCCAGGGTTCCTGGCAGGGCCTCTTTGCTGGGGCTTTGTGGGTGGCCTGGGCACCCACAGCACAGCCGGGGGGAGGTTTAGCGGACCACGGCCGAGGCGCTGGATCTGCTGCAGGACCGGGGACTGGCTGCTCCGCCGGCCTGCCCCTTCCCGGGTCTGTGGACACAGCAGGGGGCTGGCTCTGCCTGCACCTCAGCCGGAAGACTGGGGACAGCCTTCTTCCTGCCTGAGCCCCGGCTTCCTCAAGCCTAGAGCGGGGCCAGGGACGGCGCTGGGCCGGTGCAGCCCCGGGCCGCATCAGCCTGGACGGGTCCAAGGCCCCAGCTGTGCCGCCACAGAGAAGTCAAAACCCAGCTCACCTGCCTGGGTCCTGCCAGAGGGGCCTCCGGGACGGGCGCCCTGCCCCCACCCTCTGCATTGCCCTCCTGCCTGCGCAGCCTCTCCCCGGGGCGCATTCCAGGCCTGCACGCCCTGCGCCCCCAGCTCTGGCTGGAAGGCCCGGGCCTGCCCTGGCTGCAGCCGCCGCCCCCACACCGCCTCCCTCTGCTGATCTCCCCCAGCTGGCGCTGACTGCCCCCGGGCAGGTAGAACGTGAGCTTTCTCCCAGCGCCCATGCCGTGAGCGCCTCCTGGTCGGGAGCCTTGGGAGGCAGGGACGCTTTGGAAGGGAAAATGGAATCCCAGCGGGGCCCTGAGGCTGGAGGCTGCCTTGCTGCCTTGCTCGGCTTCCTCCCCCCACCACACACCCGCCTTCCTCTGGGCCTGCAGGAGGATCTGGTCCTTTTCTGGGTCTCCTGCGGCCCTGCCTTCCGGGAGGCAGAGCTCATCCCATTATCCTTAGCTTCCTGTTCTGTCACCCGCCGGGTGGCAGCCCCTGCACTTTGACCTCGGCAGCTGCTCCCCTGCCCTGCGTGTGCCTCACGCCCTCCCCCTTCTCTGCACTTGGTGTTCTGGTTTCCCCTTTAGAGCTCCAGTCTTGAAAATGCAGCCTCTTTTTTTTTCTTTAACTCTTTGGTGAACTTGGCTGTCCACAGGGCTTCCTGTGGTCGGGGTCACCTGTGGCTGAGCTGACCCCGGCATCTGCCCGCCCACTGCCCTTGAAGCTGTGCGCTCACCAGAGATGTCGGTTGGGGGCGGTCTGTGCTGCACGCCAGGAAGCTGGCTGGTTTCCCGGACCCCTCCCTGTGGTTCTGATGAACTCAGCCCCCGGGGCCCGTGCAGGAGCCCCCAGCTCTCACGTCAGCACACCTGCCGGGTGTTGCTGGTGTCATTGTGCCGCCTGCGGTGCCCTCCAGGGCCAGGCTGTCTAGGACGTGCGCTCGGCCTGGTCTCCTGGCTCCGAGCTCCTGCGTCTGCTGCTTGCCGGCTTCTGCCCTCGTTCCGGGGTTGTTCACTCTCGGGGAGCTTCCTGGGGGCACGGGAGGTGGCAGGGATCCGAAGGTGTGGATCTGGGTCCCGGGTGTGGCTGGTCGGAGTTCTGCCCGAGGAGACTTCTCCAGGCCACGCGGTGTTGTGTTTTCACTTCCAAGGTTGCTGACCCCTGGCCATCTGTGGGGGCCTCCTTCCTCCCTCTGGAAGCTTGGGGTCTGTCCCCGAGACCTGAGGCTCAGGGACGGGGGCTGTTGGCCTGCTGCCTGGCTGTTGGGAAGCCGGCCTCCGGTTCGGTGTGGTGGCTTTTCTTGAATTCCCTTTCTGAAGCTCTCGTACCCGGCCTCTGCACGCGTGGGAGTCCCGTGGCTGTCGCTCGGCCCCGCGCCGGCACTCAGTTGCTCCTCTGCCTCGGTGCCTCGCCTGTCCTCCGTTCCCCCTGGGTTTTCGCTGTGGTGCCTGTGTGCGGGGGGTGCTCTCTTACCCCTGAGCGTGTGTTCATCTGCTTGTTCCTTCTCATTCTTTCCCTTTTCTCAGTGTGTTTATTTTTAAAGGTGGAGGGACAGAGAGGGGAGGAGAGACAGAGACATCTTCCATCTGGTTCACTCCCCAGATGACTGTGGTAGGCAGGCAGGGGCAGGCCAGAGCCGGGAACCAGGGACTCCTTCCAGGTGTCTCCCGGGTGCGGGGCCCAAGCACTCGGGCCATCCTCACGGCCTCCCAGGCGCAGCAGCAGGGAGCAGGTTGGAAGTGCGGCAGCCGCATCCTGAGTGCGGGATGGTGGCCCAGCTCCTTGCTGCTACTGTTGTCTTCTTGCTTCGTGGAAGGAAGGGCTCTCCCTGCCCGGAGGGCGGCCGTGGTGCCGCGTCCTTGTGTCTGCTGGCTGCAAGCTCGTTTTCTTCTAGAAGCTTCCACGCTGCCCGGGAAACTTGGTCATGTGCTCCGAGCACAGGCTGCCGGCCCCCCGCAGCAGCCCGGTCCCTTGGGCTGCTCAGACCCGCCTCCAGCAGAGGGAGGAGGCCTGGGTGGCTCCTGCTGGGAAAGCCCGGACTGCTCCCCGCCTGGGTTTCCCTCTGGCCCTGAGAGATGGACTCTGCAGGCCAGCCGCACAGCCCTGGAGAGGGGGCTCCAGGGGCCCAGCTGCTCTGCTGCAGCACCCCGCTTGGTGCCAGCCCGAGGCACTGCCCGAGCCTGTGTCCTCAGGGGCTGCGTTCTCCCGCACCCCTGTGTCCTGCCCCCCGAGTCTGACTGCCTTTGGTTGTCCTCTGTGCCCCCGGGATTTAAGAATCCCCTTCCTCGAGTTTGGGATGGGCAGCTCCTCACCAGGGAGCCTTGGGGCTGCAGGCTGTGGTGGGCCTGGCAGTGTGGCCTGGATCGTCTGGCCTCCCCCTGACACTGCCACCTTCCTGCCCATGGCTCCCGCCACGCGTGGGCTGCCCCATATGTGAGCCCTGTCCAGCTGTGCCAAGAGCGCCGCCCTGCAGGCATCCTGTGTGGCCCGGGCCCTGTGGCTTCAAGCTGCTGCCTGGATGGGGCCACCCTCGGTGCCCCCGCTCCTGGTCTCGGGAGGTCATCCGGTGCCCCCGCTCCTGGTCTCGGGAGGTCATCCGGTGCCCCCGCTCCTGGTCTCGGGAGGTCATCCGGTGCCCCCGCTCCTGGCCTCGGGAGGTCATCCGGTGCCCCCGCTCCTGGTCTCGGGAGGTCATCCGGTGCCCCCGCTCCTGGCCTCGGGAGGTCATCCGGTGCCCCCGCTCCTGGCCTCGGGAGGTCATCCGGTGCCCCCGCTCCTGGTCTCGGGAGGTCATCCGGTGCCCCCGCTCCTGGCCTCGGGAGGTCATCCGGTGTCCCCGCTCCTGGCCTCGGGAGGTCATCCGGTGCCCCCGCTCCTGGTCTCGGGAGGTCATCGGTGTGCCCCCGCTCCTGGCCTCGGGAGGTCATCTGGTGCCCCCGCTCCTGGCCTCGGGAGGTCATCGGTGCGCCTGCTCCTGGCCTCGGAAGGTCATCCGGTGCCCCCGCTCCTGGCCTCGGGAGGTCATCCGGTGCCCCCGCTCCTGGCCTCGGGAGGTCATCGGTGCGCCTGCTCCTGGTCTCGGGAGGTCATCCGGTGTCCCCTCTCCTGGCCTCGGGAGGTCATCCGGTGCCCCCGCTCCTGGCCTCGGGAGGTCATCCGGTGCCCCCGCTCCTGGTCTCGGGAGGTCATCCGGTGCCCCCGCTCCTGGTCTCGGGAGGTCATCCGGTGCCCCCGCTCCTGGTCTCGGGAGGTCATCCGGTGCCCCCGCTCCTGGCCTCGGGAGGTCATCCGGTGCCCCCGCTCCTGGTCTCGGGAGGTCATCCGGTGCCCCCGCTCCTGTCATTTCTTCCTGTTCCAGACCACAAGTCTGGAAGTTTCCATGGGATCTGCTTCCCTTATTGTTAAGGTGGCCGCCATTATCTAACAGCCAAGGGGCCGGCCAGGGGGGCCGGGCCGGGTACTGGGCCCTGCGGCCTGCGCTCCGCCTGGGATCTCTGCTGGTGGCTGCACCGTGACCTCTGGGCACTGGGCCATGGGGGCGGGGCTTTAACAGCTGGTTCCCCCCAGGTCCTTCCTCAGATCCCCGTGAAGAGTGGTGGTCCCCATGGGGCAGGGGTCCTCGGTGAGTGGCTGACTCCTCCCCCCCCACCCTGGGAGGCCCCCGCCCTACCCTAGATGCCCAGTTGGGGAGGGAGGGCGGGCACCAGGGCCAGCGCGAGGTTGCGCAGTGGGGGTGCCTGCCGGAGCCACCCTCGCTCCCCTCCCCCAGGGGTGCACCTGGAGGGCCCATTCATCAGCCGGGAGAAGCGGGGTGCGCACCCCGAGGCCCACCTGCGCTCCTTCGAGGCTGACGGCTTCCACGATGTGCTGGCTACCTACGGGTCCCTGGACAACGTCCGCATCGTGACACTGGCCCCTGAGCTGGGCCGCAGCCATGAGGTCATCCAGGCGCTGACGGCCCGTGGCATCTGCGTGTCCCTAGGTGAGCGGGTCTCCCTGGCTGGGGGGCGGTCTGCCTCTGGCTCCCAGGACAGGTGTGGGGTCTGAGCCCAGTTCCCCCCACCCAGGGCACTCAGTGGCCAACCTGCGGGCGGCGGAGGAAGCCGTGCGGAGTGGGGCCACCTTCATCACGCACCTCTTCAACGCCATGCTGCCCGTGAGTGTCACCCCGTCCTGGGAGGGTGGGGCTGGGTCCCGCTGCGGCTCAGCCACCCCCTCTCGTGGCCCTGCCAGTTCCATCACAGAGACCCCGGGATCGTGGGGCTCCTGACCAGTGACCAGCTGCCGCCTGGCCGCAGCATCTTCTACGGGATGATTGCCGACGGCACCCACACCAACCCTGCTGCTCTGCGCGTGGCCCACCGGGCCCATCCCCAGGGTGAGCTGCCTGGCGGGCTGGGCAGAAGGGAGGCCTGGGCTGGCCAGGTCCTGAGGCCCCTCCTCCCCCAGGACTGGTGCTGGTCACTGATGCTGTCCCTGCCCTGGGCCTGGGCAATGGCCGTCACACGCTAGGGCAGCAGGAAGTTGAAGTGGACGGGCTGACAGCGTATGTGGCAGGTGAGCGGGTGACAGAGGCCCCACAGCTCCCTCGCAGGAGGGAAGCCACCCAGCCCCAGCCAGCACCCCCGTGGCCCACATCCCTCCAGAGCTTGGCCTTTCTGCTCTCAAGGGACCACGACACTGAGTGGCAGCATAGCTCCAATGGATGCGTGTGTGCGGCACTTCCTGCAGGCGACGGGTCAGTGAGGGCGTGCGCGTGAGCGGGTGTGGGGCAGAAGCTGACACTGGGGGGAGCTGCACCCTACAGGCGTCTGCCTGTGCGGGGGGAGTGTGGCAGGGCCCTGCCCATAGAGCTCTCTCGGCTGAGAGGACAGTGAAGCCCCAGCACCCCGGAGGCCTGGCCGGGGTCTCTGGCGGACCACTGTGTTGGGTCGGAGGTGAGGTGGCTTACCCGGGTCCAGCGCTGGTGTGAGCAGGTGGACGGGAGCAGGGGTGGAAGGGAGATGGCTGTGGCCGACATGGGCTTGTTGACATGGTGGGGCGGAGGTGTTGCTCCCTGTGGACCCGGAGGAGCTGGAGTGACCCCGGGGGCATGAGCAGAGGGGCTCAGAGGGGCGTTGGTAACCTGCTGGCTGCATGAGGCGTGCGCGGGCCGGGCTCACGGTCGCTGTGCTTGGAGCAGGCTGCAGTGTGGAGTCCGCCCTGGAGGCTGCGTCCCTGCACCCGGCCCAGCTGCTCGGCCTGGAGAAGAGCAAGGGGAGCCTGGACTTCGGCGCTGACGCAGGTGCGGCCCGGTGTGGGGGAGGGCACGGGGCCAGGTGAGTGGCGGCGCCCCGGCCCCCTGCTCCCCAGGAGCCCTGCCGGCCTGTGAGGGGCCGGGGGGTGGGGAGCCCCACCCCCCCTAACCACCTGGCTCTCCCCAGACTTCGTGGTACTGGATGACGCCCTCCACGTGCAGGCCACCTACATCTCGGGCGAGCTGGTGTGGCAGGCAGAGGAAGCCGGGCCGTGACCCAGGAGGCCGGCGGGAGAGGAGGGCCGGCGTGCGGGGAGCGGCTCTGGCCCTGCCACCAGGATGGCGCCCGCTTGTGCGGCCAGCCTGGCGGGGGCTTGGAGACCAGTGCCCTGCGGGGCCCCCCTTGTCTCAGCTGCTGCTTGCTGTGGCCCTGAGGCCCTCCTGGAGGGGGTCTGCAGGTGCAGGGGTGGCTGGAATCCAGCCCATCCACAGGCTCCTGGGAGGTGGTGGGGTCGCTGCAGTGCCTGGGGCGCGGCGCGCAGGCTGGGGGTGGACAGGGAGTGTGGACGGAGGCAGCTGCTCTCTGGCACCTGAGCTGACGGGGGCAGAGGGGAGGCCTGGAGCCCACTTCTGAGTGCGGGTCCCACCACCTTTCCCCCCCGTGGGTAACCAAGATTCCATTCTCTCTGATGTCTTCTCTCCACTCCACCCCGTGCTGTGCCCTGTGGCTTGCCCAGCCTTGGGTTCTCCCCAGCCTCGCCTCTTCACACAGAAGGCCTGGGCACCTCCTGGCTCAGCGGACAGCTGTGACTGGTCAGACCCTGAGGGCTGGGAGCGTCCTCCACGCAGAGTCCTGGAGTGGGCTGCTCCTGCTGCCCACACTCACACAGTGCTCAGCGCAGGAGGGCTGGACACATCTCCCTGCCCTGCGGCTGTCCAGGCCACAGCCATAAAAGTGGACAGCAGCCTGGGGAGAGCCAGTCAGGCAGGGCCTGGCTGCTGGGGTCTGAGGGAGGGCCTCAGGGCACGGGCACCCGTGGTCAGGGTCTCAGCCTGTGTGCTCCCCTGTGAGCATGCCCCTGGGCTCTGGACCTGATGGAAGGTGGCAGGGAACCGGCCCCCAGGCCGACTCCTGCCAGACGCTGGGGTCCCGCCCGCCCGCCCTGTTCCACCTGGTGCCACCACACACCTCCTTCCACTGCAGGACATGGAGAGGGGGCAGCCCGGACCAGGCATGGAGAGGGGGCAGCCGGGGCAGGCGTGGGCGGGGCTCTGGACCAGGCGTGGGCGGGGCAGCCGGGGCAGGCGTGGGCGGGGCTCTGGACCTGGTGCTGGGCGTCTAGATTTGATTTGCAGTTCAGGAGGAACCTGGCAGTCCATTTTTAAAAATTGTGATAAAATATATATAACAAGATTTGCCATTTTGGTCATTTTTAAGTGTATGGTCAGTGTTGCTGGTAATACTTGTGCAACCATCCCCACCACCCTTTTCCGGAAATGAGACTGCCCCGCCCCCGCCCCGGCACCGCCCTGCTGCACCCTGGGCCGGGACCGGGAGAGACCCGGAGTCCAGGAGCTTGTGTCCCCTGGTTGTGGATGTCAGTGCGTCCAGGACGGGCCCAGGGGAAGGTGGCGCCAGGTGTCCTGAGTCACCGGCTTGAGAATCCGGTGGGATGCGGAGGAGGCCCTGGCGCGCTCCCAGCATCGCGGCCCGTGTACTCCTGCGCGTGGGTGGGAGGGGAGCGCTTCAGTGCGGGTGCGGGTGCCCCCTGGCGGCCGCGCCCGAGATCACGCTCCACCCTGGAGGCGCTCGGAGCCAAGCGGAGTGGGAGTGTTCGAGTCCCGGAGCTGACCGGCCCGTGGCTGTTTTTACTCTTCCTTCCTCCGGGCCTCGTGGGCCGTGGGGCGATTCGGGCAGAAGGGGCTGGGAGATGGCGCGGTGCTCACGGTGTGGTCGAGGTCGGGCGGCCAGAGTGGGCTGGCCTGGGAAGGACTGTGGCTGGGCGGGGCTTCCCGAGGACCAATCCTGATTGGCGTCGGGGAGGGTACTGCGGGGGCCCGGGAGCGGGGGCTGCTGCCCTCCAAACCGTGGAAGCGCAGCCGGCCCTTGTGCCATGCCCGCTCGCTCCCTCAGGCCTGCCCCAGCAGGAGCTGGTTGGAGTTGGTGGGGAGTGCGGGTGGGCCCCACTGGGGATGGCCATGGTGGGTGGAGCGAAGCGGCCTGCCGCCCTTCCCTGCCTGCAGAGGGCGCACTCCCAGGCTGACTGGCCGGTCTGTTCCCGGGTATTGCGTTCTCTGTGTCAGCTGTGTCAGGAGATGCCCAGAGCCCTGCGATCCGACACGCGGGCCGACTCCTTCCCTGACCCAGGCCTGGCCACGACAGGAGGCCGAGAGAGGGCTTTGTCACTCTGGTTCTGTGGTGTGGAGGTGGGAGAAGCTTTGCGACTGCCGCATTCCCCATGGAGGGCAGTGGGGCCGGCGGTCACCGCACGTCCCGCCAGGCCCTGGCTGACTCCCTTCGTCTCTCAGGGACCTCGGTGAGTGGCCAGGGCCACCGGTTCATCCTGGCTATGCTCTGTGTGTGTGTGTGTGCGTGTGCGCTACGGCGAAACCGGTGTGGGGGAGAGATCTTCCCTCTGCCGTAATGGCCAGGGCTGGGCCAGGGTCTCCCCCGGGGTGCAGGGCCCAGGGACTCGGGCCATCCTCTGCTGCCTTCCCAGGTGCTACAGCAGGGAGCTGGATCGCACGGGGAGCGGCGGACACTACAACAGACACCTGTATGGGATGCGGGCCCCAGCCCCTGAGCCCATGTGCTTCGGTCAGCTGATAAGTGACCGCAGTGCCCCTTGCTCTAGGTTGGACACACAACCACAGGGCGGCTGATGGTGTGAGATCTTTGGGGAGGCCGATACTCTGCCCACCTTACCCTGCGGACAGGCCCAGGGCTGACGGCCCAGTCCTGGAGGAGACGCCAGCTCCCTGCTTTCCCCTCTCGGCAGTGTTGGGGGGTTTCCACCGTGGGCACCCTGACCAACCTTTGGCGTTCGCCCGCTCTAGAGCGGTGCTGCTCGCCCTCACACTCACATGTGTCTCCCATCACACGGCACAGCTGATGCGGGAGCACGTCTGCCCAGGTGGCTGGAAACACACTGGCTCCCTTGGCCGTCCATCCCGCATCCACATAGCTGCAGACACACACTGGGGCCCAGGCCTCGTGGCCAGGGCCTTGGCAGAGGTGGGAGGGCAGGCTGCAGTCCGCGGCCCCCTTTGCTCCCCCAGCCGCGGTCACCATAGACACTGGGGCCCAGGCCTCGTGGCCAGGGCCTTGGCAGAGGTGGGAGGGCAGTCCGCGGCCCCCTTTGCTCCCCAGCCGCGGTCACCAGCAGACACTGGGGCCCAGGCCTCGTGGCCAGGGCCTTGGCAGAGGTGGGAGGGCAGGCTGCAGTCCGCGGCTCCCTTTGCTCCCCAGCCGCGGTCACCAGCAGACACACACTGGGGCCCAGGCCTCGTGGCCAGGGCCTTGGCAGAGGTGGGAGGGCAGGCTGCAGTCCGCGGCTCCCTTTGCTCCCCAGCCGCGGTCACCAGCAGACACACACTGGGGCCCAGGCCTCGTGGCCAGGGCCTTGGCAGAGGTGGGAGGGCAGGCTGCAGTCCGCGGCCCCCTTTGCTCCCCCAGCCGCGGTCACCAGCAGACACTGGGGCCCAGGCCTCGTGGCCAGGGCCTTGGCAGAGGTGGGAGGGCAGGCTGCAGTCCGCGGCTCCCTTTGCTCCCCAGCCGCGGTCACCAGCAGACACTGGGGCCCAGGCTTCGTGGCCAGGGCCTTGGCAGAGGTGGGAGGGCAGGCTGCAGTCCGCGGCCCCCTTTGCTCCCCCAGCCTCGGTCACTAGCAGACACTGGGGCCCAGGCCTCGTGGCCAGGGCCTTGGCAGAGGTGGGAGGGCAGGCTGCAGTCCGCGGCCCCCTTTGCTCCCCAGCCTCGGTCACCAGCAGACACACACTGGGGCCCAGGCCTCGTGGCCAGGGCCTTGGCAGAGGTGGGAGGGCAGGCTGCAGTCCGCGGCCCCCTTTGCTCCCCAGCCTGTGTGCCCACCTCCAGAGCCTTCTGAGCAGCTGTGGGTTGAGGGGGGAGCCCCGCCGTGTGCAGCCACCCCCTGGCTTTCTGAGCCAGGGCCTGCCCGTCTGCTTCCGTCTCCTAGTGCTGTGGGTGGCATCTTGGCTCTGGGCTTGGCCAGCTGTGGGAACCAACCCCTCCCCTTGATGTTCTAGTCCTGGGATTCAAACCCTTGTGTAGGCCCCTCCCACATTCCAGCAGGGTGGGGCATTCTCTGACCCAAGGCAGTGGCAGAAGGGGTTGGGTACAGGAGACACTGGTTTGGGGCTCAGGTGTGCGCGGTGTGTCTCCCCTTGCCCCCTCCCCCCATCACTTGCGCTAGGGAGAGGTAGTGGTGGCGTGAGACAGACCACCCTGAAGGAGAGGCCCACGGCCAGGAATGGAGGCCTCCAGCCCTCAGCCTAAAATGAGCCTTGGTGGAAGCTGCCCCTCCGGATGCCAGCCCTGGCTGCCCGCGCCTCGTGCTGGTCCACCCAGCCCAGCTACTGGCCCCAGAAGCCAGGAGAGGATGCGTGTTGCTGCTTTCGTGCGTCTGAGTTTGGGACGATTCGTTCCATACCAGCAGATCCCCGGTACGTGGCGGTGTGGCACGGGGCCTGCTCCCCAGCCTCGGGGTCCCGCTTTCCTTCCTGCGGCCAGAGGCAGCCGGCCAGCCCCTCCTGGGGGTGCCTGTCTCTCCTGCCCTGCCCTGGGAGGGGTGTGACCTCACAATGTCAGGCCGTGGACAGGGGCTCTGGGCAGGTGAGAGCTGGGTGCAGTCCCTCTGTTCCTTCCAGGTCGGCTGCCGGTGAGCCGTGCGGGGCCAGGTGAGCCCATGTCCCTGGGCCCATCGTCCTGGCCCGGGGTGGGGGTGGCGGGTCTGCCAGGCCTGAGGGCTCCTGCCTGCCCCTCCCTCCTCCTCCTTGGGCTGCCCCGCCCCTGCTGCCCACACAGCCGTCCTCGGAATGGGGGGCTCCTCCACCCGCTGCTCCCTGGGCTCTGACCTTGGCCGCCTACCTGTCCTCAAGCTTGGTCTCTCTGTGAATGGTTCTTTGTGAAGAACTACCTGGCGCGTTGCTCAGCGTGTCATCGCCGTAGCGAGACAGCTGACAGGCTCCTGCTGAAGCAAACAGGTCTGTGTCGGCTCTGGGTTCTGAGGTTCAAAGTCCGAGGGTTGGGGGGTGGGCGCTGGGTCAGCCTCTGATGAGGTGGGGGAAGCGGAGTGGTGGTCCTGTTCTGTTTCCGTGACTGCCGCTCTCCTGAGGGCAGTGGCTCCAGAGACTGGGGCCCTCACACTAGCGCCGTGTCCCACACCCTGAAATAGGGTTCGAGTTCTACCCTCTCGGTGCCCCTGGTGATAACAGCCACCCAGGACGGGGTCTGGGACAGCTGCGTCCCAGGTCAGAGAGCCTGGCGCAAGTCCTGGGGCTGCTCCACGTCCTCTGAGCTTCCTGCTGCTGCACACCTTGGGCGTCTACCAGTGCTTGGGCCCTGCACCCACAGGGGACACCTGCATGGAGGTCCAGGCTCCTGGCCTCCGCCTGGCCCAGCCCCAGCGGTTGTGGCCCTTTAGACCTCTCCCTGCTTTTCACATGAAAAGTAAATAAATAGAAACGTAAAGAAAGCACTTGGCATCTGCAGCCCACACCAGAGTCCCGGGCTGAGTCTCCTCTGCTTCTGACTCCACTTCCTGCAGTTGCGGATCCTGGAAGGCAGTAGGTCACCACCACTCACACGGCAGATCTGGATTGGGTTCTGGGATCCTGGTTTCAGCCTGGCCCAATGAGGCTGTTATAGGCATTTGAATGGGGAACCAGTAGGATGGAAAGTATGTCTCTACCTTTTAAATAAAAATTTAAAAAACTCTTAAGAGCCCCATCCATGTGATGGGCGTTTAGCTTAGTGGTTACGATTGCCATGTCCTGGTCCAGCATTGTGGCGCAGCCGGTGAAGCCACTGCCTGTGACACTGGCATCCCATATGGGCGCCTGCTCATGTCCTGGCTGCTCCACTTCCGATCCAGCTCCCTACTGATGGCCTGGGAAAGCACTGGAGAATGGCCCGAGAGCTTGGGCCCCTGCACCCATGTAGGAGACCTGGAAAAAGCTGGCCCCGTCCTGGCCGATGTGGCCATCGGGGAAGTGAACCAGTGGGTAGAAGTTTTCTCTCTCTGCAACTCTTTCAAATAAATAAATGTCACAAGAACAACAAGAAGAGAGCTGCAGGTTCCATGTTGGGGCGCCTGGGTGTGGCCCCCGCTCCAGCTCCGGCCTCCAGCCCCCTGCTGGAGCAGACTCTGGGAAGCAGCAGGGATGGCTCAGGATGTGGGTCCCTGCCACCCGTGTGGGAGGCCCAGATTAATTACCTGGCCCCGGCCCTGCCTGTTGTGGACATTTGGGGAGCAAACAGATGGGGTTCCCCCAAAACCCCAAACAAAAGCAGTCCACCCGCAGTGGGAACGCTGGTCGCTGTGTGGCACGTCCTTCTGCCCAGCCTTGGGTGCGCGCGGGGTTATCTGAAGCCATCCACTTGGTCTCTCGCTGCCTGCTTCTCTCACGCGCGTCCTCACGCTGGCTCCGTGGTAAAGCTGTGCGGCCATAGCTGTCCTTCTCGCTTTCCACTCGTGAGCGAGAGCTGAGAGCTGCCGGGAAGACCGGCCCTTGTCCCCGCTCTTCATCGGTCACGGAGGAGGGCAGGTGGTTCTGGAGGCTGTAAGGGAAGGAGTGGTTCAGCCTTGTCCCTTTATACCCACACCCCCGTGCCACAGCAGATGGCCCGGTCCCTGCACACCCACCTCCACGTGCCACCGCAGACGGCCCGGTCCCTTTATACCCACCTCCCCATGCCACCGCAGATGGCCCGGTCCCTGCACACCCACACCCCCCGTGCAACAGCAGACGGCCCGGTCCCTGCACACCCACCTCCCCATGCCACAGCTGACAGCCCGGTCCCTGCACACCCACCTCCCTGTGCCACAGCTGACGGCCCGGTCCCTGCACACCCACCTCCACGTGCCACAGCTGACGGCCCGGTCCCTGCACACCCACCTCCCCGTGCCACAGCAGACGGCCCGGTCCCTGCACACCCACCTCCCTGTGCCACAGCAGACGGCCTGGTCCCTGCACACCCACACCCCCGTGCCACAGCAGAAGGCCCAGTCCCTGCACACCCACACCCCCGTGCCACAGCAGATGGCCCGGTCCCTGCACACCCACCTCCCCGTGCCACAGCAGAAAATGGCCCGGTCCCTGCACACCCACACCCCCGTGCCACAGCAGAAGACTGGGGCGGGGCTGGGCTGAAGCCAGGAGCCAGGAACTCCACTGGGTCTCTCACTGGTGTCAGGGACCCACGTCTGTGTCGTCACCTGCTCCTCCCAGATGCGTTATCAGGAACTGGATCAGAAGCACGGAGCAGCCGGGACTGGAACCAGGCACTCAGTCTAGGACGCAGGAGCCCCTCACGGCGGCGTCACCCACTGTGCCGCAGCGCCTGCCCTATATCCTGGACACCATCACCGTTTGTGGTCCTTACCTGTTGCCTGTCTGGTGGAAGAGGTGAGGATTCGGCTCTGCCAGCCCATCTCCCCGGTGACTGCCGCTGACGGCTGCCGACGTCACTCAGAGCTGAGACACGGAGCTGGGTCGCGGGCAGGGATCCTGCGTCGTCCCTGGCACAGCTGTTTCCTGGAGTTTTCCTGTCTCCTCTGTCAGCTTCCCGGTTCAACTCTGTGGTGAGAATCCCCCGTTTTCTGTGTTCGGGGCATCCTCTGGACGTCTGCTCCACTTGGGCCTGGGTGCTCTCTGCTGACAGCTCTTACCTCGGGATAGCTCTTCCATCAGTTTAAAGTTGTCCCCCTTCCTGGCACTCCTGGGACCCCACGTACCAGATTTCCTTCCTTCCTTTCGATTCATTTATTTATTTGAAAGAGTCACAGAGAGGCAGAGAGAAAAAGAGAGCTCTTCCACCCACTGGTTCACTCCAGATGGGGCAGCAGCCAGGGCTGGGCCAGGCTGGAGCCAGGAGCCAGGAGCTCCATCTGGTTTCCCTGTGAGTAGCAGGGGCCCAGGCATGTGGGCTGTCTTCCACCACTTTTCCCAGGCCATTGGCAGGGAGTTGGATTGGAAGCGGTGCAGCCAGGATACAAACCAGTGCCCATTAAGGATTCTGGCATTGTAGGCAAGCAACTTTACCCGCGAAGCCACAATGCTGCGCCTGGTCATCTCTCTCCTAGCGCTTGGTGACGCCCTAACGCTGGAAGATTTGCTCTCTTCCTGCACTGCTGCCGGGGTGCTGGGCTTCTACGAGGGTGGAGACTTCGGTGTTCTGGCCACTGATGAATCGCCAGTGTGCACTCTGTGCTGGGAGCCGAGGGGATGCAGGGAATGTTGTTGCATGGACAAGTCCTGGGACCTGTCCTCACTCCTGGGCCGCCTCCGTGTCTCCCTCTTCCTTGGACCTGTGTCTTTGTTCTTGGTTCACCTCCTTACATGCTGAAGCACATTCTGCAGTAACTTTCTGAGAAAGGGTTGCAAGATACAGATCTACCTATCGATTTACCTATCTGTATAGATAGCAATATCTTTTTGAAGATTTATTTTATTTATTTGAAAGATAGAGTTAGAGCAAGACTGAGAGAGACACAGAGAGAGAGAGATATCTTCCATCTGCTGGTTCACGTCCCAAGTGGCTGCAATGGCCAGAGCTGGGCCAATCTGGAGCCAGGAGCTGCTTCTGCATCTCCCACGTGGGTGCAGGGCCCAAGTAGCTGGGCCTCCTCCGCTGCTTTCCCAGGTGCATTAGCAGGGAGCTGGATCGGAAGTGGAGCAGCCGGGACTCGAACTGGTGTCCATATGGGATGCTGGTGCCACAGGTGGCAGCTTTACCTACTATGCCACAACACTGGCCCATATATAGATGTCTATATTGTGCAATTTTACATGATTTATTTATTTATTTTTTCAAGAGATGGAGAGCAAGAATGAGAGAGAAAGAGTGTTGCCATCCAGGAATTCACTACTGAGTTGCCCACAGCCTCCAGGGCTGGGCCAGGCTGAAGCTGGGAGCCACCGACTCCATCCAGGTCTCCCACGTGGGTGGCAGGGCCCCACCTGCGGCTTCCCAGGGCAGCGTGCATTAGCCGGAAGCTGGAGCCAAGGGCCAGAGCAGGGATAGAGCCCAGTATTCCGGCGTGTGACACACTGCCTGCGTCCCCGTGTGCATGTACGTCCCACGGGCAGTGTGTTGTCTGGCAAACGTCTCCACGTGTAAGACGCAGCAGAAACGGCATCTGCTGCGGAGAGCTGTAACGAGATCTAAGAGGCCGGCATCCTCGGGTTTTCCTGACTTTGTGAGGACCAACGAGAGGGTCGTGGGAGGCAGCTGAGTGTGGAGGCAGAGAGGGGCAGCGTTGGGCACGGTCCGGTTTTTTGAGTCCTGTGCTCTGGGACCTACAAACTCGATGACTGAAGATACACAAGTCATTGAAGCCTCGGTTTCCTGCTGCAACAACAGGAATGAGGAGCTGGCGCGGTGGCGTAGTGGGCTGAGCCTCTGCCTGTGGGCCGCGATCCCGTGTGGGCGCTGGTTCGAGTCCCGGCCATTCCAGTTCTGACCCAGCTCCCTGCTATGGCCTGGGAGAGCAGCAGAGGACGGCCCGAGTCCCTGGGCCCCTGCACCCACGTGCGAGGTCCGGGAGAAGCTCCTGGCTTTGTCCTGGCCCGGCCCCAGCTATAGTGGTCATTTGGGCGGTGAACCAGTGGATGGAATTTCTCTCTCCTTGTCTCTCCATCTCTAATTCTGCCTTTCATGTTAATAAATCAATCTTTAAAAATCTTTTAAAAATCTTTAAAAAATCAATCTTTAAAAAAATAAATCAATCTTTTTAAAAGATTGATTTATTTATTCGGAATTCAGAGTTAAACAGAGAAAGGAGAGGCAGAGAGAGGGGGAGAGGGGGGGGAGAGAGAGGGGGGAGAGGGGGAGAGAGGGGGGGAGAGAGGGGGGGGGGAGAGAGAGAGAGTGTTCCATCCGCTCGTTCGCTCCCCAGTTTTTTGTTTTTGTTTTTTGTTTTTTTTTTTGACAGGCAGAGTGGACAGTGAGAGAGAGAGAGAGAAAGGTCTTCCTTTTTGCCGTTGGTTCACCCTCCAATGGCCACTGCGGCCAGCACATCATGCTGATCCGAAGCCAGGAGCCAGGTGCTTATCCTGGTCTCCCATGGGGTGCAGGGCCCAAGCACTGGGGCCATCCTCCACTGCACTCCCTGGCCACAGCAGAGAGCTGGCCTGGAAGAGGGGCAACCGGGATAGAATCCGGTGCCCCAACCGGGACTAGAACCCGGTGTGCCGGCGCCGCAGGCGGAGGATTAGCCTGTTAAGCCATGGCACCGGCCACTCCCCAGTTGACCCGCATCCCCACCTTTTCTTTCTCACCAGGTGCAGGTGAGTGCCAGTTCTGACTCTGCTCCCACTTCCCGCTCCCTGCACACGCACACTGGGCGGCAGCTGCTGGATCCAGCAGTTGGGTCCCTGCCGTACGTGGGGGAGACCTGACTGAATTCTAGGTTGCTGGCTTTGGCCTGGCCCAGAGTTCGCCATCTTTCTCTGTCTCTCTCAGCCTCTTTAAAAAGCAAATGGGAGCCGGCGCCGCGGCTTAATAGGCTCATCCTCCACCTGTGGCGCCGGCACACTGGATTCTGTCCCGGTTGCCCCTCTTCCAGGCCAGCTCTCTGCTGTGGCCCGGGAGTGCAGTGGAGGATGGCCCAAGTCCTTGGGCCCTGCACCCCATGGGAGACCAGGAGGAAGCACCTGGCTCCTGGCTTCAGGCCGGTGCTGGGTGCTGGCTGTAACGGCCATTGGAGGGTGAACCAACGGTAAAGGAAGACCTTTCTCTCTGTCTTTCTCTCTCACTGTCCACTCTGCCTGTCAAAAAAAAAAAAAAAGAAAAAAGAAAAAGAAAATGGGAATGAACTGGGCCTACTGCTCGGTGGCAAAAGCAGACAATTTATTGACGTGGATCCCGTTGGCTGACGAGGGCTGGTGTCTACCCCACGCTTCCCCGTGTGCCCTGAGGGCGAGAACGTGAACTGGACCGGCCTTCGTGGACCGGGGTCGGCAGGCTGGCAGTACGTGTTACACTTTGACCCGGCAATTCCAAAAGCTAAGAACCTATCCTGAGGAGATCAACATGCCAGGATTTCAGCGCTGGGCCTTTGTTCAGGAGGGAACAGAACAAACGCGGGAATCATTTCAGTGTTTCTAGGCGGGAGCTTGACCAGGGGGAGGATCCGTCAACATTCGTCCCGTCCTTAGGTCTTCCTCCGGTGTGCTCCCCTGGCACCCTCGGTGCTGAGGAAGACAGGGAGCTAGTGTCAGGGCAGGCGCGAGGGACACCGGGGCGGGAGGAGCTCCTGGGGCAGGGGTTACACCTGCCTGTCTGCTGCTGCTGTTTGAGAGCAGCGTCTACGTACAGGAGACAGGAGGACGCCTGTCGGGGCAAGTTCAAGGACTGTCCCGGGCCTCGGTTTCCTATCTGAAATGCAGGGGAACAATATCAGCTGCGTCTGTGTGAAGAGATTAGGCCTGGAGCCGGCACTGTGCCACAGTAGGCTAAGCCACCACGTGCAGCACCGTGTCCCATGTGTGTGCTGATTCCAGTCCCAGCTGCTCCACTTCCGACCCAGCTCTCTGCTGTGGCCTGGGAGAGCAGTGGGAGATGGCCCAAGTGCTTGGGCCCCTGCACCTGCGTGGGAGACCCGGATGGAGCTCCTGGCTCCTGGCTTCGGATGGGCGCAGCTCTGGCTGTTGCAGCCAACTGGGCAGTGAACCAGCAGATGGAAGACCTCTCTTTCTCTCTGTGTCTCTCTGCTTCCCTGTAACTCTGCCTTTCAAATAAATAAATAAGTCTTAAAAAAAAAAGAGGCGTTCGGCCTGCACATTCCTCGTGCAGACGAACGTGGGTGAACGTTAGTGCCTGTTTTCTCTGATTGCAGCAGTTCATTCTGCCACACGTCCGTTTCTCATCTTACTCTTCTTTCTCTGCATTATCTACATTTTTACTTCATTTATTTATTTTTGTGTTTTGAATTTGAAAGACAGTTGCAGCGAGACATAGAAACAGGAAGAGAGGTCTTCCACCCGCTGGTTCACTCCCCAGATGGCTGCAGCAGCCGAAGCTGGGCCAATCCGAAGCCAGGAGCCAGGAGCTTCCTCTGGGTCTCCCACACGGGTGCCGGGGCCCAAGGACTCGGACCATCCTCTGCTGCTTTCCCAGGCGCATTAGCAGGGAACTGGATCAGAAGTGGAGCAGCTGGGACTCACACTGGTGCCCATATGGGACCATGGCACTGCAGGCTGGGGCTTTAACCTGCTGCGCCACAGCACCAGCTGCTCATTTATTTATTTTTAAGGATTTATTTGGAAGGAGGAGGTGGGGGGAACAGAAACAGAGAGCTCTTCTATCTGTTGGTTCACTCCCCAAATGGCTGCAACAGCTGGATCTGGTCCAGCATGAAGACAGGAGCCAGGAACTCCGTTCAGGTCTCCCACACGGGTCCAGGGGCTCAAGCAGTCGGGCCATCTTCCACTGCCTTCCCAGGTGCATTAGCAGGGAGCTGGTTGGGAAGGGGAGCAGCTGGGTCTCTGACTGGCACTGCGATATGGGATGCTGTGCCACAGCCTCTGCCCCCTAAATTTTTATTTTAAAAAATAAAGATGGGGGGCAGTGCTGTGGCGTAGCAGGTAAAGCCACCGCCTGCAGTGCTGGCATCCTATATGGACACTGGTTTGAGTCCTGGATGCTCCACTTCGATCCAGCTTCCTGTGATGGCCTGGGAAAGCAGTAGAAGATGGCCCAAGTCCTTGGACCCCTGCACCCATGTGGGAGACCTGGAAGAAGCTCCTGGCTCCTGGCTTCGGATCGGCCCAGCTCCAGCTGTTGCGGCCAATTGGGGAGTGAACCAGTGGATGGAAGACCTCTCTCTCTCTGCCCCTCTCTGCCTCTCCTCTGTAACTCTGCCTTTCAAATAAATACATCAATCTTTAAAAAACAATACACACCGGGTGGGTGTTTGGCCCGGTGGTGAAGGCGCTGGTTACGGCAGCCACATCCCGTATCCGGCTCTGCTCCTGACTTGAGCTTCTTGCCCATGTAAACCCTGGGCTGCCCCAGCTGATGGCTCCAGAAGTTGGATCCCTGCCACCCATAGTGGCTTCCGCCTTGCCCAGCCCCAGCCACTGCAGGCATCTGGGGACTAAACCAGTGATGGGGAGTTCTCTCTGTCTCTCTGCCTCCCAAATAAATAAAGAAAAATTGAATTGTGTTGCTTTTGGAAATAGAAAAAAGGGTTATTTACAAATATGCAAACCAGGGGTGTGTTGTGACGGAGCTGGTTAAGCCCCTGCCCGTGGCTGGCACCCCACACGAACACTGGTTCAAGTCCTGGCTGCTCCACTTCTGCTCCAGCTCCCTGCTAAAGGGCCTGGGAAGGCGGTGGAGGACGGCCCGATGCTTGGGCCCCTGCACCTGTGGGACCCGGATGAAGCTGCTGGGTCCTGCCTTTGGTCTGGCCCACGCTTGGTCACTGCAGCCATTTGGGGTCAGCCCAGGAAGATCTCTCTGTCTCTCTCTGTCTCCCTCTCTGACTGCCCGTGGCCGGTGCTGTGGCATAGCGGCAAAGCCACCGCCTGTGCCGCCAGCATCCCATACGGCCGCTGGTTTGTATCCCAGCTGCTCCTCTTCTGCTCCAGCTCCCTGCTATGGCCTGGGAGGCAGCAGAAGATGTCCTGGTGCTTGAGCCCCTGCACCCACAGGGGAGACCCGGACGGAGCTCCTGGCTGCTGGCTTTGGCCTGGCTCTGTTTCAGCCGGTGTGGCCATGTGGGGAGAGAGCCAGCAGATGGAAGGGAGATCTCTCTCTCTCTCTGTTTCAAATAAATAAGTAAATTTTTTTTTTTTTTAGAAACGCACACACCCACACAGAAAACCTTCAGATCAAAAGAGGAAGGTGGGATCGTGGCACGCCAGCCTGAAGGTACTTACTGTAGCCGAACTGTGCACCTGACGGGGTCACAAGGTCAGCTTCGTGTGTACCTGCCCCGTGCAAATCCCTCCTGCCCAGCGTGAGCGCCTGAGCGAGCAAAGGAGCCCAGGACACGCTCGGGCGTGGGTGTTCTGAGGGTGGCGCCGCGGGCCTCTTCCCGTCCGCAAACGCGTAGCATCTGGGAAACCAGCCCCGGAGCAGGCTCCGCCGGGGGCCTGACTCTGGGCCCCGAGCCCCCGGGCCTCAGTTTCCCCGTCTGGGCGCTGGGGATGACAGCTAGCCAGGCCCCGCCCCGCTGGCTCCAGGATTGGCTGGCGCGGCGTCGCCCTTCCCTAGCGGGGCAGGGCCGCTCCCGTCAGTCGAGCCCTAACCCGGAAATGCGGCTCCGGGGGTCGGGGCGGGGTCCGTCCGGGAGCCGCGGAGCGACGCCCGGCTCAGCCAATGGGCGTGGGCGGCGGCGGCGGCGCGGCGGAAGTCCTGCCCGGCGTCGCGCGGGGGCGGGGCGGTGCCGGGGGCGGCGGGCGGCGGGGCGGGCGCAGGATGAGGGCGGCCATTGCTGGGGCTCCGCCGCGGGGAAGAGGACGGTGAGGAGGCGCCGAGCAGCGCAGCGGGGCGGAGGAGGCTCCCGCGCCGACGGGGGCCCATGGCCAGGACCACCAGCCACTTGGTGAGTGCGCCGCGGCGGGCGGGGCGCTCCGGCCCGTTACACCACGGAGCGCGGCGGCCTCCCGGGACCGGCGAGGCGGGGCGGCCCGGGGTCCCGAGGGCCGGGCGGCGCCTTCTCTGCGACGGCCGGCCGGGCCGGGGGCGGTCGGTTCCAGCCGGGCGCTGGCCTCGGCCGCCGCGGGCAGCCCTGGCCCTGGCGGCGGCGGACGCCGGGCGGCCGGGGGCGCTGACAGACGCGGAGGGCGGGGGAGGCCTGGAGGTGTCACCTGGCCGGGCGGGGTGGAAGTGCCTGGAAAGTTTGTTTTCGAGTCGGCGCAGCCTGGAGCCGAGCCTCTGGGGCTGCCTTTCCGCTCGGTGTCCCGAGGAGCCGCGCTAGGCCTCCGCCCGCAGAAGGGGGCTAGTTCTGGGTCCGGGCACCTGATGCTCGCGGCCCCGCGCGGGGAGTGGGGAGGCCCTGCGGGAGGCGTTTGGCTGCCTTCGTGGCCGGTGGCTGTGTTCCGTGCGGTGGAAGCCGCTGCGAGGCCGGCCGTGCAGCATCGCCGAGGGGAAGTGAGCCTGACAGGTAGAGGGGGAGAGGAGCGGAACAGGCCGCTGGTTTGCCGAGCGTCCCCGCTGTCTTGGTGTGTTCTGAGGTCCTGGGACGTGCGTGGAGAGTTAGCCCTGTGTGCGGCGGGTGACGGTAGGACGGCAGGCCCGCAGGCCCGAGGCGTAGCTGGACGCTCGTCTGCCAGGCCAGGGCGTCGCGGCGGCAGTTGCAGTCCCGGGGGGCCGGGCCTGGCAGGGGCCCCTTTGCGTGGCCGAGGCAGGAGCCCGTGGCTGGGAAGCGCAGCTGCGCTGAGTTCTGTAACTGTCAGGAGGCCCTTGGACCTTCCGCAGCGCCTCCTTGGTGATCATTAAACCGAAGCCCTGCAGGTTGAGAAAGGGGTGGGGGGTGTCCGCGTGTTGGGGGTGTGGCTGCACCCCGGCGCTGGCAGAGTGAGCTTCCGCACGGCGCTGTGCAGGCTGAGAAAGGGGTGGGGGGTGTCCGCGTGTTGGGGGTGTGGCTGCACCCCGGCGCTGGCAGAGTGAGCTTCCACTCGGCGCTGTGCAGGCTGAGAAAGGGGTGTGGGGTGTCCGCGTGTTGGGGGTGTGGCTGCACCCCGGCGCTGGCAGAGTGAGCTTCCACATGGCGGTGTGCAGGCTGAGAAAGGGGTGTGGGGTGTCCTAGTGTTGGGGGTGTGGCTGCACCCCGGCGCTGGCAGAGTGAGCTTCCACACGGCGCTGTGCAGGATGAGAAAGGGGTAGGGGGTGTCCGAGTGTTGGGGGTGTGGCTGCACCCCGGCGCTGGCAGAGTGAGCTTCCACACGGCACTGTGCAGGTTGAGAAAGGGGTGGGGGGTGTCCGCGTGTTGGGGGTGTGGCTGCACCCCAGTGCCTGGCAGAGTGAGCTTCCACACGGCACTGTGCAGGCTGAGAAAGGGGTGGGGGGTGTCCGAATGTTGGGGGTGTGGCTGCACCCCGGCGCTGGCAGAGTGAGCTTCCACACGGCGCTGTGCAGGCTGAGAAAGGGGTGTGGGGTGTCCGCGTGTTGGGGGTGTGGCTGCACCCCGGCGCTGGCAGAGTGAGCTTCCACACGGCGCTGTGCAGGCTGAGAAAGGGGTGGGGGGTGTCCGCGTGTTGGGGGTGTGGCTGCACCCCGGCGCTGGCAGAGTGAGCTTCCACTCGGCGCTGTGCAGGCTGAGAAAGGGGTGTGGGGTGTCCGCGTGTTGGGGGTGTGGCTGCACCCCGGCGCTGGCAGAGTGAGCTTCCACACGGCGCTGTGCAGGTTGAGAAAGGGGTGGGGGGTGTCCGCGTGTTGGGGGTGTGGCTGCACCCCGGCGCTGGCAGAGTGAGCTTCCACACGGCGCTGTGCAGGCTGAGAAAGGGGTGTGGGGTGTCCGCGTGTTGGGGGTGTGGCTGCACCCCGGCGCTGGCAGAGTGAGCTTCCGCACGGCGCTGTGCAGGCTGAGAAAGGGGTGTGGGGTGTCCGCGTATTGGGGGTGTGGCTGCACCCCGGCGCCTGGCAGAGTGAGCTTCCACATGGCGGTGTGCAGGTTGAGAAAGGGGTAGGGGGTGTCCGCGTGTTGGGGGTGTGGCTGCACCCCGGCGCTGGCAGAGTGAGCTTCCGCACAGTGGTGTGCAGGCTGAGAAAGGGGTGTGGGGTGTCCGCGTGTTGGGGGTGTGGCTGCACCCCGGCGCTGGCAGAGTGAGCTTCCACATGGCGGTGTGCAGGCTGAGAAAGGGGTGTGGGGTGTCCTAGTGTTGGGGGTGTGGCTGCACCCCGGCGCTGGCAGAGTGAGCTTCCACACGGCGCTGTGCAGCGCTGGGGCGTGTGTGAGGCCCCTGTGGAACAGGGAGCACGGTGTTTCGCGGTCTTGTCATCCACACGATGGACTCTGATGTCTGCATTTTCTTCACGTGAGGCAGCATGGCATCCCGTGAGCAGAAGTGGCCTTCCCGGCGAGGAAGTGAGCAGCAGGCTCCGCGGCGTTGGCAGCTGGAGTCCCTGCATCCCCGTGTTTCCTGTCAGTGGTGCCGGAGCCCGCCTGCCCCAGAGGCACCTGATGGGGCTAACAGGGCGGCACTGCAGGCGTGTGGGAGACGCCTCTGCCAGTGGGAAACCAGCAGGGGGAGCAGTCTGAGCTCTGGCCTCTCCTGCTGGGAGTCCGAGGTGGGCCAGAGTCCGCTGAGGGCAGGTGCCTTGCCAGGTACCTCCTGTGGTGTTGTGGGCGGTGTTGCTCCCCTTGCAATGATGCCTTGAGGTGCAGAGGGGTTTGGCAGGGACCCCAGTGTGAGGACCGCGAGGGAGGGAGGGTGGGCAGCTCAGCCCGGCACTGTGTGTGGGGTGTGAGGAGTCCTCCGTGCGTCTGCCCAGGATGTCTTCCCGGGAATTGAGCCCCGTGGAGGCAGAAAGGGTGTCTTGGCCTGCAAGGACAGCACATGTGTGTCTCTGGGCAGATGGCTGAACTCTGTGACCCCTGGGGCCTGTAGCGGCCTCCTGCTGTCAGAGAGCAGCTGTTGGGAGGGCGGCTCCGACTCCTCGTTGAGGGCTGGTAGTCTGGGTGCGGCTGGGGGGTCCCTCTGGAAGAAGGAGCAGGTCTCTGTGGGGCTAGGGGGGATTGGGGTTAGGCGGGTTAGCCACGCTCCGGGCCTTTTGCGGGGCTGGCTGTGTCTGTCGGGAAAGGCTGGGGAAAGCAGAGAGCATCGGAAAAAGCGGCTTCTGGTTTTCTGGCGGCGCTCCCCCGCCGTGGCTGGTGTGTGGAGCAGGGTGTCCCCCGCCCAGTGACACCCGGCAGCAGTCTGCAAGCTAGTGGAGAGCGGCAGGGTGAGTACTGATGCTCCAGCTGGGGCTGAGGTCTGCTCGGCTCTTGGGTGTGAGTGGTGGGGAGCTCACAGGGCATCCTGGGGAGAGGGGCCTGGACAGAGGCAGCTTGTGGAGGGGAGGAGCGGGCAGCCCTTTTCTGTGGCCTCGGCCTCTCAGCTGCCTCGGCTGGGTTTTTGGTGCTTGTGGGTGGCTGATGGACGCTGGTGAGAGATGGGGTCGGGCACGGGGTGGCGGCCTGGGAGGCGTTGTAGGAATGAGGGGGGAACACGGCCAGTTCCTCTGGGGAGAGTGCTTCCCCAGCGCGGCACTTTGCTTGTGCAAAGGGATCGCGCTAGGGCAGAGCCCACCTGCTTTTTCTGCTCGGCGGTGCTGGTGCCCGAGGCACGCTGGTGCGGAAACGCCTCTCCCTTGGCAGCTGTGCGCGCCAGGCCCGCTGGTGGATGGCCGGTGGCGACGGGCGCGTTCCCACCATGGGAAGACAGGCTCAAGGGGCATTTCGCCGGGGAGGAAGTGCTGCTGTGGCTCTGGACAAGTGGCGCTTAGGTCCCTGCAGGTTTTCACTTGTTCAGTGTGAACCAGGCCCTTGAAAAAGTCGTTTGAATATTGAGAACAGGCGATGTCTGCTGTGAGGCCACAGGCAGGGTGTGTTTTCCCGGGGATGTGGGGAAGTGTTTGATGGGTTCTCGAGAGAGGAGAAAGGCCGGGTCCCAGTGGTGGTGGGGTGTGGCGTGGATCACACGTACCTGGTTGCACGAAGTCTGTCCCCAGCCTCTCAGTCGAGAACGTTTTCTTCTTAAGCCAAGACTCCAGGCGGCTTTGAATGTGTTAGGAGAACTAGCTCATTGCAAAGGAAGGACTTTTCCAGGCACTACATCTCTTACCAGCGCACTTGATTGAGGATTCCGTTCGAACGGAGACGGTAGTATACAGAGGCTCACGATGGCTAGAGCTGACAGGATATGAAGGGCCTTGGTGGCCCCTGCAGAAGAGATGGGTGTGTGCTCTCCACCTGGAGTTTGCCCAGGGGCCTGGTGCAGGTGGGTGTGTGGTGACGTCCTTTCTCCCCAGACAGGATCAGGTGCCCTCTGTACCAGCGGCCAGGCTGGGGCCTGGCCCGTGTGCATTTCAGATCAGCTTGCAGCCCGCAGGGAGTGGGAGTGTTGAAGGCCTGTCTGGGTGTCAGGGACGTGCCTTGTGCAGGGCTGTGTCCTCCGGGTGTCTGTGGAGCTGGAGGCCTCTGTGTCTGCCCTCTCTCCCAGAACTCACCTGTGCGCCGCTCGGGGTTACAGGCCCGCTCTCCAGCCTGTTTTTCTCTCTGGAATTGCTTTTCTCGCAGTCGGGAGGGCTACAGCTCCTGGTGACAGCGCTGTGTTGGTCTGTCAGAGGCTGATGTGGCTGGCAGGGAAGGCTCGAAGCCTCACTGAAGTTCTCTGAGCTCGCTTTCCACTTCTCCCTTTGTGTCCCTGGTGGCTGGGGACAGGACCTGCACGTGGCCCTTGGACCCCTGACCTTGCTGCTGAGCCTGCGAGCCGCCTGGCCGTGGTCTCGGTCTAGCGTGGCCAGGGCCTCTGTCGCCGGCTCTGCTGGGAGCTGGGAGCTGCACACTGTGGACTCGCCATCCTCATCCCTGCACTCTGGCCTTGCCCTTCCCCCTTTCCTGGGCACTTGCTTGTTGCGTCCCGGGTGCCTTGCCCCCTCCTCCTAGCCTGTCACTTTGTTCCTCCTCTGTGGAGGCCCTGCCTCAGGTGCTCTGCCCTGGGCTCTTGTCCAGGATGTCCACGGCTGCCCTGTTCTCCGTGATTCTGTGTTCTCCACGCTCTTCCTCTTGGCCTGAAGAAATTTCCCTGGGTGGAAACCCCCCAGAGGTTGTACAACCTTTTCTGACCAGTCCACTTCTTGGTGGCTGCCTTTTCCCCCAGGCCTTTGGTCTGCGCCGGGTTCTGTTACGTGTTCTGTGTTCTGTGGGTCTCAGACGTGTTCTCTACCTTGCTGTGTCCTTATCTTTCTCAGCCTGGGGTCTCTGGTGACTCCGGTTATTTTTCATGTTTTTTGCTCAGAGTTCTCATACCTGGGCTGTGGTATGTTGGTCACACATCTGCTTGTCTCACCATTTTCAGTATTCCAAACATGTCTGCATGCTGCATCCTGCATCTGGCTTTCCCTAGATCTTTTTTCTTAAATTAGTCCTTTTTTTTTTTTTTAAGATTTATTTATTTATTTGGCTGGTGCCGTGGCTCAATAGGCTAATCCTCTGCCTGTGGCGCCGGCACACCGGGTTATAGTCCTGGTCAGGGCACCAGATTCTGTCCTGATTGACCTTCTTCCAGGCCAGCTCTCTGCTGTGGCCCGGGAGTGCAGTGGAGGACGGCCCAGGTGCTTGGGCCCTGCAACCCATGGGAGACCAGAAGGACCTCGCTCCTGGCTTCAGATCAGCACGGCGCGCCGGCCGCGGTGGCCATTGGAGGGTGAACCAACGGTAAAGGAAGACCTTTCTCTCTGTCTCTCTCTCACTGTCCACTCTGCCTGTCAAAAAAAAAAATTAAAAATAAGATTTATTTATTTAATTGAAGGACAGAATGACATAAGAGATAGAGCTTCCGTCTGCTGGATCACTCCCCAAGTGGCCACAGGAGCCAGAAGCCCAGGACTGCAGACGAGTCTCCCGTGTGAGTGGGAGGGCCCCGTGCTTGGGGCGTCCTGGGCTGCTTTAGCAGGGAGCTGGAGGAGAAGCAGCACACCTGGGACTCAGACTGGCACTCTGACCAGGAGCGCTGGTGTTGCTGCAATGCCTGCCGCAGCTGCTTTTTACAAGTTTTGTTTATTTTATTTGAAAGGCATAACAGAGAGATACAGACTTCTGTCTTCCATCTGCTGGTTCATTCCCTAGATGTCTACAGTAGCCAGGGCTGGGCCAGGCTGAAGCCAGGTTCCTGGAGCTCTATGCAGGTCTCCAGTGTGTTTGGCAGGGACTCAACTACTTGTGCCATCACCTGCCGCTCTCCAGGGTGCACAGTAGAGGGATTGGGTCTGAAACAGAGCAGAAATTTGAATCCATGTCATCTAAAATGAGATGGGGGTGTCCCAAGCAGTATCTTGATTGTTATGCCACAATACCAATCCTTGTTGCCTATTTATTTGACAGGCAGAGAGAGGGAGAGGGAGAGGGAGAGAGGGAGAGAAGGAGAGAGAGAGAGGGGAAGAGATAGAAAACACACTCTGATCCAGTCACCAAATGCCTGCAGCAGCTGGGACTGAGTTGGGGCCAAAGCTGGGAGCTGGAAACCCAAGTGAGGCTTTCCCCGTGGGTGGCAGGCACTCAGCCCTTGATTGTCACTGATGCCTCTCAGGCTTGGAGTTAGCAGGAGGCCGGATTGAGGAGCCACAGCTGGGCATCCAGCCTGAACTCTGACATGGGTTGCAAACATCTGTAACTGCTAGGCCAGACCCTGCCTCTGGTGCTTGGTTAGTGCCAACGTGCAGGCCTTCCAAATGAGGATGGGCTCGAGTGGTTAAAAACGTGACTCCTGCCCCGCCATGTTTACTGTGGAAGTATGATTTAAAAGGAGACAGCTCTTTCATTTGGTGTATTTTACTGCAATAAAAATATTTTGGAAAGCAGGTAAAAACACTTTGTGACTTTGCACAGCAAAGTGGATATACTTAATGCCACTGACCCGTACACTTAGAAATGCTGAAATGGGGGAGCCAGTGCCTGCAATGCCCGCACCCATAGGAGTGCTGATTCAAGTCCCGGCTGCTCCCCTTCCATCCAGCTCCCTGAGACAGAAAAAGAGGTCTTCCATCTGCTGGTTCACTCCCTAAATGCCTGCAATAGCCAAATCTGGACCAGACCAAAGCCGGGAGCTGGCCACTCCATTCGGGTCTCCTGTGTAGGTTTCAGGGGCCCAAGCAGTTAGGTCATCTGCTGCCTTTCCAGGCGTGTTAGGTGGGAGCTGGACTGGGGTTGTTGGCATCGCAAGACTGGGTTAGCTGCTCCTTTTGTTTTGCTTTCTTTTTTTACTTTTGCCAAACCATTTGAAAGTAACTTGCAGGCGTAGTGTTCGCCACAGGGTCTTTCACACGGCGGCCTCTGTGCCACCTGAGCTTCACTCTTTAGCTGCGCGGTGGTTGTGGACATGTTCTCCACATGCAGTGGCCCCTGAACCTTCTTCCGTTACGCACCGCCATTCATGTATCTCTTCAGTTTCCTTTACTCTAGAACAGGTCCCTTGTGTCCCCCACACACACTTTTTTTTTTTTTTTTTAAGATTTATTTATTTATTTGAAAGGCAGAGTTACAGAGAGGCAGAGAGAGGTCTTCCATCTGCCGCTTCCCTCCCCAAATGGCCATAATGGCTGGAGCAGGATGAATCCAGAGCCAGGAGTCAGGAGCTTCCTTCTCCAGAGGGGGAAGAGTGCAGGGGCCCAAGGACTGCCATCCTGCACTGCCTTCTCAGGCCACAGCAGAGAGCTGGATCAGAAGTGGAACAGCTGGGACTAGAACCGGCGCCCATATGGGTTGCTGACACTGCAGGACATGGCTTTACCCACTATGCCACAGCACCAGCCCCTTTTTTCCTTTTATAGCTAGCTTTTATTTATTTATTTTTGATATGAGGCTAATCTTCATAGAATGTTCCAGAGTCTGGAACCGTCTCATTGCTTCCTCACTAGATGAGATCCAGGCTAGGGTTCATGGCAAGAATAGTGTGCTTCAGAGAGGATGTTCTAGGCGGTGACTCTTGTGCGGGGTTTACGGAGCAGTCACAAAGACAGCAAGGGTTGCCAAGCATCCTGCACCTGGTTTCCTGTTACTGCCATCTCACAGTGCTGTTGTGTGTTTGTGACAGATGGTGGACCAGTGTTCATATAGGATAAGGTCTGTAATTGATTTAAAATTCCTCAGTGTTGAAAAGTTGTATTTGTTTTTATTTATTTGAAAAGCACGATGAGAGAGTACAGAAAGACCTTCCATCTGCTGTTTTATTCCTGAAATGTCCACAACAGCTAGGCTGGGCCAGGCTGAAGGCAGAAGCCTGGAATTGCATTGGATTTCCCGTGTCGATGTCCGAGACCCAAAGAGCCATCACCCACTGCCTCCCAGGGTGCATATCAGCAGGAACTTGGGTCAGAAGCTGATCAGGGACTTGAAACCGGGCACTCAAGTAATGGGATGTGGGTGTTCCAAGTCATGACGTATTTATTTGTTTGGAAGTCAGAGTTACACAGAGGGAGAGACAGAGAGGGGAAGGGGTGGGGAGAGAAATAGCTTCCATTTACTGGTTCATTTCCCAGGTGACCACAATAGGCAGAGCTGGTCCAGGCCGAAGCGGAGAGCTTCATTCAGGTCTACCACGTGGGTGGCAGGGCCTAAATACTTGCGCCATCCTCTGCTGCTTTTCCTAGGCCGTAGCAGGGAGCTGGGTTGGAAGTGGAGCAGCCGGGACTCGAACCTGTGCTCATATGGGATGCCGGTGTCTCAGGCAGCAGCTTTGCCCGCTGTGATACAATGCCAGCCCCACAAGTGGTATCTGAACCACTGTGCCAAACACCTGCTCCCATGAATCTGTTTTCTTTTTTTTTTTTTTAAGATATATATATATATTTATTTATTTATTTATTTGAAAGGCAGAGTTACAGAGAGCGAGCGAGTGAGAGAGGTCTTCCATCTGCTGGTTCACTCCCCAAATGGCTGCCACTATCAGAGCTGGGCTGAGCCGAAGCCAAGAGCCAGGAGCTTCTTCTGGGTTTCTCATGTGGGTGCAGGGACCCAAGAGCTCGGGCCATCCTCTGCTGCTTTCCCAGGCCATAGTAGAGAGCTGGATTGGAAGTGAAGCAGTTGGGACTCGAACCAGTGCCCATATTGGATGCCGGCACTGCAAGTGGCAGCTCTACTCGCTGCGCTACAGCGCTGTCCCCCCCCCCCCCCCTTAAAGATTATTTATTTGAGAGGCAGAGTTAGAGAAGGAGAAACAGAAGGAGGTCTTCCATCCACTGGTTCACTCCCCAGATGGCCACAATGACTGGGGCTGGGCAAGGATGAAGCCAGGAGACAGGAGCTTCCTCCAGTTCTCCTATGTGGGTGCAGGGCCCCAAGGACTTGGGCCATCCTCCGCTGCTTTCCCAGGCTCATTAGCAGGGAGCTGGATAGTAAATGGAGCAGCTGGCAGTTGAATGTTGCCCATATGGTATACTGACGCTGCCGGCTGCGGCTGTAACCTGCTGAGCCACAGCTCCAGCCCCGTGTTTTTTTGTTTTTGTTTTAAATATTGATTTATTTATTTGAAAGGCAGGATTACAGAGAGACAGAGCAAGAGATCTTCCATTACTGGTTCACTCCTCCAGTGGCCAGGGCTGGGCCAGACTGGGGCCAGGCTGAAGCCAGGGGCCTGGAACTCCATCTAGGGACCCAGATACTTGGGCCATCTTTGGCTGCCTTTGCTGGCACATTGGAAGTGCAGCAGCCGAGATTTGAACTGGCACTCACAGGATGCTGGCGTTGCAGGCGGTGGTGGCATAACCTCCCGTGCCACAGCACCTGGTGAACCTGTCGTGAAGCAGCGGTGTCTTGTTCGGGGCCCCTGACTGAAGGGTGATCAGGTGTGAGGAAGGCATGGCTGGGCTGGCTGGACCCAGCGTGGTCCCCAGGAAGCTTGCCCAGAGCGGGGCTGTTGCTGCGATGCCAGCGCCTGCCCTGCGTCAGCGCTTCACAGCCCAGCTTCTGTGGCAGAGAGCTGTACCTTTGCCTCTGACATCAGCACAGGCCCTGCCCTTGCGAGAGTGAGTGCGTGGCCTGGGCTTATAGTTTTGGAGCTGCAGCTGGGAAAGTGGGTCAGACAGTTCATCCTGAGCCTAGCAGATGAAGGGTGGTGTTCTTACACCTCTGTAATCTGGAAATTCTTCTTTTTGCTCTTTAGGACCTACCTGGCCCTTGACAGGTTTTATTTCAGAGCCGTTGATTTTACATAAGGTCCTTCTAGGGAAGTTTTGAGTCTTAAATGTTGGGTCAGACTGGGGGTGCAGAATTGGGTGTTGTGTTTCTAGTGTCCTGAGCCGAGGCTCCCTGCGTTGGTGGTGAGGTCTGACTGGACCACTGTACGGGACCCTACCCCGAGTCCCTAACCTGTGCAAGAGCCTTGTCTGAGAGGCGCCTTTGCAGGCAGAGTGTGGGAGCACTCTGCGGGGGAGATCGCTCTAGCGGCCCCCCGCCCCCAGAGCTGCTTTCCTCCCGTGGAGAACCCTGGTGATCTCTGCTGCTTTGGGCAACGTCTAACTAGGAGGGCTCTTCTGAGGCCTTGACTGCACTCTTCATTGCTAAGGTGTCCCATGGTGGCACCGGGGGCACGTGTTCTACACAATCACCACCAAGTGCCCCTCTCCCCATGGACCTCAGCCCTTGGGCTCCATGCAGCTCAGTGAGAGAATCCACCATCCTTGGGATGTGGAGGGAAGGGCTAGGTCAGACCCCATGTATGGGGCACTTCAGCAGGTAGTACAGCCTGGGCTTCCCCTTCGGGAACCATGGGAGGGCGGTCTTTGGGAGAGATGCCACAGTGCTGGCTTTGGAGCTTGGCTCTGGAGAGCCCCAGCAGCCAGACCCTGGGGGCAGGGGCGTTACCAAGCTGCGAAGCTTGACAGCTGCTCCTTTCCGGCCGTGCCACGGTGACCCTGCATCCTTTCTGGAAGGTGAGCCACAGCCGGTTTACACTTCTCCGGTGCATGAGAGCCGCGCTGGCGCCAGGCCAAGGGAGACACTGCGCCTCAGTGCAGTCTCAGGAGCTGCTGGCACTGGCCGCTTGCATTTTCCATCGTGAACTCATTTTCCTTCCTGCACTTTCTTTTCCTTGCATGCGACTTTTTTTTCCATTGTTTAAAATCATAGTCTTCTACTGATTACATGTACACAGCTGGTTACTATCAGATACAGTTTTTAAAATGTACACCTAAATATAGATTTACTTGTGAATACATTGTGTTCTCATTTTGGTTTGCCTGTTTGGTAAATCCTACCATACTGTCCTGTAGGGACCTGGCTGGTGGGTGAAGGGGTGAGGATGCTATTGGCTGATTGAGGAGAGGCAGCCACTAGTAGCTCTGGCTCTGTGCTCCTTGCCTGAAGACTTTGTTGGGTAGAAAAAGACTTGGGTGGCTTGGTCGGGGCAGTTATGTGGTGTTCAGCCCCTCTGTGAGCCCTGGGGGCTGATGGGAAACAGTGGTCTGCTCAGCTGTGATAGGTGGTTCCCAAGGGGAGGGGAGTGCCTAGCAGAGGGTGGCCCTTTGTGGGGATGCTCCAGGAGGAGCGCAGCCACAAGCCAGGCCCCAGGGCTGACCAGATGGGGAAGAGCTCTCCTAAAGGGGAGGCCAGGGAGGCGGGGTGTGGAGGGTGCTGCTTGGCCACTTCACGGTGGCCAGCAGGCCCAGCTGGCTTAGGCAGGGTGTGCTCACCAACTGCAGCTGGATTCTGCATGGTGCCAGGTTTGTCTCCAAGCTTTGAAACCTTTTGGGTGATGTAAACTACAAAAGCTGGTGGTATAAGTATTAGGAAACTCATATTATACTTTTCCTATGTTGGTTTTTTTTTCCAAGTATAGTGTTTTCCTTCAGTAGTTCAGTATTTTTCAGTGTTTCAGTGTTGAACACTGGCTCTGAGTCTTCTATTTATTTGAAAGGCAGAATTATGCAGAGAGACGGAAAGAGATCTTTCGTCCATGGGATCCTGCCCCAAACGGCCACAGTGGCTGGGGCTGGACCAGGCTGAAGTCAGGAATCTGGAACTTTGTCAGGGTCTCCACTGTGGGTGCAGGGACCCAGGTGCTTGGGCCATCTTCCTTGCCTTCTCTAGTGCATTAGCAGGGAGCTGGATCAGAAATGGTGCAGCCAGGACTCAAACTGTTGCTCTGATACAGGATGCTGGTGTTGCAGGCAATGACTTTTTTTTTTTTTTTTTTTGACAGGTAGAGTTATAGACAGAGAGAGAGAGAGAGAAAGGTCTTCCTTCCGTTGGTTCATTCCCCAAATGGCTACCATGGCCGGCGCTATGCTGATCTGAAGCCAGGAGCCAGGTGCTTCTTCCTGGTCTCCCATGTGGGTGTAGGGGCCCAAGCACTTGGGCCATCCCCCACTGCCCTCCCGGGCCACAGCAGAGAGCTGGACTGGAAAAGGAGCCACTGTGACTAGAACGCGGTGCCCATATGGGATGCCGGCACTGCAGGTGGAGGATTGACCCAGTGAGCCCCGGCGCCGGCCCGCAGGCAGTGACTTAATCTGTGCCACAGTGCTGGCTGTGAACCAGAAGCAAGCCCGCTGCCCTGCTCTGCTCCCGGTTTCTGCAGTTGGTGAGCCATATTTCATAGGTTTTAACAATTTCCTGCCCACCCACTTGGAGACAGTGCAAACTTGGAGGGCTTCTGACGTATATACAGGGTCAGAGCTGGTGTGCAGTCTCACCGCCGTCCTGCTCAGACCACTGTCTGCAGGCACAACACATTCTCTCTCGCTCTTAAAGATTTTTAAATTTATTTTAAAGGCAGAGTTACAGAGAGAGAGAAAAAATCTTCCTTCTGTTGGTTCACTCCCCAAATGGCCGCAACAGCCGGAGCTGGGACAGTCTGAAGCCAGGAGCCAGGAGCTTCTTCCAGGTCTCCCCCTTGGGTGCAAGGGCCCAAGTACTTGAGCCATCCTCTGCTGCTTCCCCAGGCTCATTAGCAGGGAGTTGGATCAGAACTGGAGCAGGCGGGATTTAAAACAGTGTCAATATGGGATGCCAGCTCTGCAAGGCCTTGGCTTTAACCTGCTGCGCCACAGTGCCCGGGCCTGCCTGCCTGCCTGCCTCCCTCCCTCCCTCTCTCTCTCTCTCTTTTTTAAGACTCACTTTATTTGAGGCTGGCGCTGTGGCACAGCAGGTTAATGCCCTGGCCTGAAGCACCGGCATCCCACATGGGTGCCAGTTCAAGACCCGGCTGCCCCATTTCCAGTGCAGCTCTGTGCTATGGCCTGGGAAAGCAGTAGAGGATGGCCCAAGTCCTTGGGCTCCCGCACCCACGTTGGAGGAGGAGGCTCCTGGCTCCTGGCTTCGGATCGGTGCAGCTTCGGCCATTGTGGCCAACTGGGGAGTGAACCATCGGATGGAAGACACCCCTCCCCCCTTTCTCTCTTTCTTTGCCTCTCTTCTCTCTGTGTAACTCTTTCAAATAAATAAATATTTTTTAAAAAAGATTCACTTTATTTGTTTGGAAGGTAGAGTTACAGGGTGGGGAGAGGGAGGGGATCTTTCATCCTCTGGTTCACTCCCCAAATACCCTCAATGGTTAAGGCTGGGCTAAGCCAGAGCCAGGAGCCAGGAGCTTCTTCTAGACCTCCCATGTAGGTGCAGGGGCCCAAGGACTTGGGCCACCTACTGCTGCTTTCCCAGGAGCATCAGTAGGGAGCTGGATTGGATGTGGAGCAGCCAGGACTCGAATCGATGCCCATTTGGGATGCTGGCATTGCAGGAGGCAGCCTAACCCATTGTGCCACAATGCTGGCCCCAAGCATGGTTATGCTAAAGACAGTGCAGGGACAGTGACAGTGACAAGAACTGGTTTCCTTTCCTCTTCTCTTCTCTTCTCTTCTCTTCTCTTCTCTTCTCTTCTCTTCTCTTCTCTTCTCTTCTCTCTCCCTCCTTCCCTCCCTTCCTCCCCCCCCCCCCTTTTTCTCCCTTCCTTCCTCCCTTCTTCCCTTCCTTGAAAGGCAGAGAGAGAGAGAAGAGAGAGATCTTCATCTGCTGGGGTTTACTCCCCAGATGGCCACAACAGCCAGGGGCCAGGAACTCCACCCGGGTCTCTGGTGTGGGTGCAGGAACTCAAGCACTTGGCCATCAGCTGCTGCCTCCCCGGTGCATTAGCAGGGAGCTGGAGCAGAAGCAGAAGCAGCTGGGAGCTGGACGAGCACTCCAGCGTGGAGCATCGGCATTCCAAGCTGCAACTTAACCTGATGCGGCACAACCCTGGTCCTTCCTTTTCTTGGAGGGGTGAGGGGAGATCTTCATCTTCAGTATGCTGGCTCATTGCCCAGGTGCCCCTGACAGTGGCGCCAGGGCAAGCCAAAACCGGGAGCGCTGATCTCAGTCTGTTTTTCCTGCAGATGACTGGGACCCAAGTACTCGAGCCGTCCTCTGCTGCCTGCTGCGGTGTGTTATCAGGAAGCTGGGGTTGGGAGCAGAGCTGGGACTGGAACTCAGGCACCCTGAGACAGAGTGCAGGCGTCCCAAGTAGCACCTTGACTGCTGTGCCATAGGCCGACCCCGACAGAACTGGCTCAGCGCTCTCGGCAGGATTTGGAGGTGGCCTCTGTGGTCCGGTCTCCTTTGCCATTTGCTGGGTCTCTTCAGCTTTATTGGCAGCGCAGAGCATGGATTTGTATCAGTTACTGGCCCTTGTGAAAGTGGGTGGTCAGTTTTGATACCTTCTGTAGCTTTTTTCCTTTCTGGGGAAGCTACAGTGCTGTTAATTGTCTGGAGATCTTTGGAGTCACAGACTGCGGAGCTGTTACTTTGTTTGAGTCTTAGACGGAACCAGTAGCGGACTTTGTGCTTCGGGCCCAGAGCTTAGAAGATTGGTGTGTCAGGAAAGGCCTGAGCTTGCCTTTCCCCCAGCATTCCCTGAGCTGGTGCTGTCCTCTCCTTTCCAGCAGAGAGGGGACAGTTAGGAAGGCAGGGGATGCTGGGAACGAAGAAGACCAGGGCTGGGTAGAGCAGGAAGACACCTTTAGGGACATGTCGTCATCATCATCTTCTTCTTCTTCTTCTTTTTTTTTTTTTTTTTTTTTTTAAGATTTATTCTATTTATTTGAAAGAGTTACAGAGAGAGAGGTAGAGACAGAGAGAGAGGTCTTCCATCCACTGGTTCACTCCCCAGATGGCCACAACGACCGGAGCTGTGCCAATCTGAAGCCAGGAGCCAGGAGCTTCCTCTAGGTCTCCCATGCGGGTGCAGGGGCCCAAGGACTTGGGCCATCTTCTACTACTTTCCCAGGCCATAGCAGAGAGCTGGATTGGAAGAGGAGCAGCCGGAGCTCAAACCAGCACCCATATGGGCTGCCGGCACTGCAGGCCAGAGCTTTAACCCACTGCGCCACAGTTCTGGCGCCACGGGACATGTCTTCTGACAGTTGATATTTGGGGCTGTGGGGTCATGTGCCCTAAAGCCTGGAGCCCACCCTGGGCCCCTGGCCTGGAAATGTCTGGTTAGGTGCTTGGAGCTCGTGATAAGAAGTAAAACCCCAGACTGGCCTAGCACCCTCCCTTTCCTTGTTTCTGACTGGCGCAGATGCGGGTGAGACTTGTGTGTGGAGTTCTCAGTCAGCCACTGAAGCTGAGAGTGCCTCTGTGTCTCCTAAGAAACTGTTCCAGATTGCAGGTTAGGAGCCCAGGAAGGGAGAACGTCTGCTTCTGGAGCCTCGTCACGTGTGAGGCAGCCTCAGGGGTGAACCTGCGGCGGAGGCGTTCCAGCCAGATGCTTTATTCATACTACTAGTGGTATTTTTTTATTTACTTGAAAATCAGAGTTACACAGAGAGGGAGGAGATAGAGTGATCTGTCTTCCCTAATTCACTCCCCGGATGGCGGCAGTGGTCTGGCCAAAGCCAGGAACTTCTGGGTCTCCCTCACTGGTGGCAGGGGTCCAAACATTCGGGCCGTCCTCCACTGCCTTTCCCTGGCCATTAGTAGGGATCTGAGTTAGAAGTGGAGCAGGCAGGACTTGAACCGGCACTCTTACGGATACGTCGGGCTTTACCTGCTATGCCACAGTGCTGGTCCCTGAGTGAAGCTTTGAAGTGCAGTGTGTATTCATTCTGAAAAATTTGTTAAAACAGCTTTTTTGTTTGTTTAAGATTTGTTTGAAAGGTAGAGTGACAGAGGGGAAGGGAGGGAGATGCAGAGAAGAGAGAGAGATCAATCTTGCGTTGTTGGTTTACTCCCCAAATGGCCAGAAAAACCGGGTCTTGGGCCAGGCTGAAGCCAGGGGCTTGGAACTCCATCTGAGTCTTCATGGGTGGTGGGGACCCAAATACTTGAACCCTCACCTTCTGACTCCCAAGAGCATTTGCAGGTAGCTGAATCAGAAGTGGGGCATCCAGGACACAAAGTTGTGCCCATTTGGGGTGCCTCCCTGCTTTGTGGGAACACCTGCCCCTCCGCCCCAGCAGCTTCAATTGTAATTCTTTGTTCCCTCCTGTTTTCAGGTAGCTCTCATCCTGATTTTAATGGTCATGGAACTTAGCAGCCTGAGGCCCTTGCAGAGTTCTGGGAGCTGCCTGGAAGCTGCCCACCCTCTCACCGTCCTGGACCTGACAGACGGCTGACTCCCCTTTCCACACAGGGTGGGACAAAGTGGCTACCAGCCTTCTGTGGCCGGTCCCTTGGGGGTCAGTGGTCAAGAGCCCTTGTGGATAGAGTGTTGGGAGCGTGAAGACCTGGGATCCTCTCCTGCCATGAGGTCTGTGTGTGCTGCACGCTAGACTCCACAGAGCGAGCTCTCCAAGGTGCACTCGTTGTCCTGGTGCATGGTGTCCAGCAACCCTCCCAGGGTGGGCCCATGCTGTCAGTCCCACTTTGTGGAAGACTAAGTTATGGCTTAGAGAGCCTGACTTCCCCGTGGATAAATTGCAAACTTAGAATTTAGGCCTGGTTTTTTACTTTGCTGTTACTTCCTGGTGGGAGGCTCTGGCTGAGGAAGTAGCGGTGCTCCCCTGATAAGCTCTGCCTCTGTGTGGCCTTGTGGGACTTTCTGGGATGAGAGTTCTTATTTAGTAACACAGGTGACCTGAGAGCAGTGTCCTTTTGAGGATGAGCTGGTTGGATTTGGTGGCAGCCTCCCACAATTTTGTGCGGGGGCCTAGAGGGAGGTAGCCCTGCTTGCTGGCTTTGCGTGTGTGTGTGTGTGTGTGTGTGTGAGATGTATCTGTTGCAGCATATTCCCATAGTCCCATGCTCCAGAGCACACTTGGACACTTAAAACCTAGATAGTATTTTGGGTTTGGGATCCTTGCCTTGCTGAACTGTTGAGCTGTGTGCCAGCATCTTGGCATAGAAAGCTCTGGTTTCCATTTGATTTCTTTCCCGCGTCAGGGACCCCTTCCTGCAGTTTTCTGTTCTCAGAGTTAGAGCCGAGCCTCCTACTTCACTAGGTGGTTGGTGAAGCTCTGCTCGGAGACGAGTCAGCAGTGTGTGGGGCATGGCGGGCTTCAGTGTGGTCCGGAAGGCTCGTTGTATGGTGTGACGCTCCTTGGTCAGAAACAGCTGGTGTGTCTTGTGTGTGATTAGCCGTAGAAGTAGCTGTGGCTTGCTCTGCAGACGAGGTCGCTCAGTCCTCAGGCAAGGCTGGGGAGACGTTCCTCTCCCTGGCTCTCAGACGAAGAGTCGGTCAGACAGGGGACAGAGCCTGTCAAGGCCAGCAGCTGGTGAGCGGCAGAGCGGGGGTTTTCGCGTGGAGCCCGTACCCCACCTGTCTGCTGTGGCCCAAGTTTAGACAGTCCGGTAACTGATGGGTAAGCTGTTGGGTCTGTGTGTTCTGGTGACTTAGTGGCCTTAGAGTCTTCCTCAGTAGATTTATAGGGGAAAAGCCACTTGAGAGCTAAGCCAGTTGGGCTCTGTGGCACAGTGAGTTAAGTTCCTGCTTGTGGTGCTGGGTGCCCCATGCCGGCATCGCATATTGGAGTACTGGTTTGAGTCCTAGCCGTTGCTCTTCTGCTCCAGCTTCCTGCCGACACCTGGGAAGGCAGTGGATGCTGGCTCCACTGCTTGGGTTCCTCTGCCCATGGAGTTCCTGTCTCCTGACTTCTACCTGGCCCAGTCTCAGCTGTTAAAGGCATTTGGGAGTTGAACCAGCAGATGGAAGATTCTCCCTCTTCCTCTGTGTCTCCTTCTCTCTTTGTCACTCTGCTTTTGAGTAAACACATACATCTCCACACAGAAAGCAGTGGGACCCAGCACTAAGGCCCAGTGGGTTAAGCAGCTGCTTGTGACAGCACCAGTATCCCACCAGGAGTGCCCGTTTGAGTTCCAGCTTCCTGCGGATGGCCCGGGAAAGCAGCAGAGGACGGCCCCAGTGCCTGGACCTCCGCCAGTGCTGTTGCAGACCTGGACATGGAGCTCCTGGCTTCAGCCTGGCTCTGCCCTGCCTGTTGCAGCCATCTAGGGAGTGAACCAATAGATGGAAGATCCATTCACTTATGCTCCCCTCCCCCTCAGATGTCTCTCCCTGTCTGTCTGACGCTGTCCGTCTCAAACAGACAGACAAATAAATAAATACTTAAAAAAGAGCCAGGGCACATGTATGCAATCTGGTTACAGTTGCTCCAATATTGAAGTGTGTAGAGAGCAGCAGCCTCCCCGTGAGGGTCAAAGACCTTGTTGTACTGGCCCTGAGTCTCTAGCCTCCAGCTTCCCCAGGTCACTCTTTATAGAACGTCTTTGCTTAGCTTGTATTCTTTCCTTCTTAGTGAGACAAAGATACACAGGATCTGAGAACCCCCTTTCTCCACCTCTGAGCCCCTTGCCTTCCTGGTACTGACCCATGGTCTTGTGTGTAGTTGTAAGCCTAGAAGTTTTGAGGTAGGTTCTCAGTTGGCATCTGCTAGGGGAAACATGGATGAACCACTTGTTACTGTCAAAGTCCTTTAAACCACACTCTAAAGGAGAAAAAAAAAAAAAAAAACCCATGATTCCTCTGAACCATTTTGGAGAAGAAAGTGCCTCTTCTGAAGAGTCCCATCCCCTGTATGAGCCCAGCTACCCGGGGCATCAGGCTGCAGCCTGCCTGCCTGCCTCTCTCTCTCTCTCTTAAGATTTATTTATTTACTTGAAAGTCAGAGTTACACACAGAGATAAGGAGAGACAGAGAGTGAGGGAGAGTGAGAGGTCTTCCATCTGCTGGTTCACTCCCCAGATGGCTGCAACAGCCGGAGCTGCACTGATCCGTAGCCAGGAGCCAGGATCATCTTCTGGGTCTCCCACGTGGGTGCAAGGGCCCAAGACTTGGGCATCTTCTGCTGCTTTCCCAGGCCATAGCAGAGAGCTGGATTGGAAGTGGAGCGGCTGGGTCTCAAACCAGCGCCCGTATGGGAAGCTGGCACTGCAGGTGGCGGCTTTACCCGCTACGCCACAGCGCCGGCCCCTGCAGCTTCTCTTTAGGATGCTTGCAGTGTCCTCCTGAAGCTGGCTGAGTCACAAGTCCTCTCTGTCTCCCCATCTGGCCCATGCAAGGCTGGCCTGACCAGGTGATTAAGGACTGTGAGGTGTGCCTCAAAAACACAGGGCTCTGCATTTAAAAACAATAAGCTTTAGTCTACCTGGAAATTAGTCCCAAAGAGTTAGTGAAAGTGTTGTGTGTTGCTTTGGAAGACCTGAGACAGCTGCTGTGCCAGACTTTATGGGAGGTGGGAAGGAACTCTGTGGGCCATTTGTTTTGTTTTGATCCTAAATCCATTTGTCAATCAAATGTTTGTTACATTTAGTTTTGAATGTTGGACACTGGCCATGTGGATACTAGCATTTTTCTAAACACTCTCATCAGTGACTGAGATACACTGCTTACTTCAGTTGAGCCTTTAGCTGGTAGATATGAAAATGTCATTAGATCAGAAAATAATTTTTCCTTGAGAGTTTCGACTAGCAGGAGAAGACTGCTGAACTTGAAGTCAAAGAAGTTGAAGCTCTTACGTTCTTAACTAGAAATTATATGAAATTGAAGACCTTAGAAAATGCTGTTTATGAATAGGCTTTATTATTTTTTTAAAAAAGATTGATTTAGTTTTCGAAGTACAGAGCAACAGAGATCTATATCTATCTATCTATCTATCTATCTATCTATCTATCTTCCATTCTCTGGTTCACTCCTCAAAATGCTACAACAGTCAGGTTTGGGCCAGGCTGAAGCAAAGAGCCAGGAAGTCCGTTGGGTCTCACGTACGGGTGGCAGGGAACCAAGTACTACAACTGTTATCTGTTGTCTTCCAAGGGAACTGGATTTAAGCAGAGCAACTGGGATTCAAGCTGTCGCTCCAATGTTTTTATGAGTTCATTTAGAAGTCAGTCATTTAAATCTCAGACGTGGAGCAATGATTCTTGCTAGAACCCCCAGCACCTGCTCTGGAACAGCACATGGACCTCCCGTTCATGCAGTTGGCATGAAACTGAAAGCAGCAGCAGCAGAGATTCCTGTTGGGAGGGTGGTGGTGAACACGCACACACACACACACAAGCAGGAGCAGATTCCTGTTAGGAGGGTGGTGGTGAACACGCACACACACACACAAGCAGGAGCAGATTCCTGTTAGGGTGGTGGTGAACACGCACACACACACACAAGCAGGAGCAGATTCCTGTTAGGAGGGTGGTGGTGAACACGCACACACACACACACACAAGCAGGAGCAGGTTCCTGTTGGGAGGGTGGTGGTGAACACACACACACACACACAAGCAGGAGCAGATTCCTGTTGGGAGGGTGGTGGTGAACACACACACACACACACACACAAGCAGGAGCAGATTCCTATTAGGAGGGTGGTGGTGAACACGCACACACACACACACACACAAGCAGGAGCAGATTCCTATTAGGAGGGTGGTGAACACACACACACACAAGCAGGAGCAGATTCCTGTTAGGAGGGTGGTGAACACACACACACACACACAAGCAGGAGCAGATTCCTGTTAGGAGGGTGGTGGTGAACACACACACACACACAAGCAGGAGCAGATTCCTGTTGGGAGGGTGGTGGTGAACACACACACACACACACACAAGCAGGAGCAGATTCCTGTTAAGAGCGTGGTGGTGAACACACACACACACACACAAGCAGGAGCAGATTCCTGTTGGGAGGGTGGTGGTGAACACACACACACACACACAAGCAGGAGCAGATTCCTGTTAAGAGCGTGGTGGTGAACACACACACACACACACACAAGCAGGAGCAGATTCCTGTTAGGAGGGTGGTGGTGAACACACACACACACACACAAGCAGGAGCAGGTTCCTGTTAGGAGGGTGGTGGTGAACACACACACACACACACAAGCAGGAGCAGATTCCTGTTAAGAGCGTGGTGGTGAACACGCACACACACACACACAAGCAGGAGCAGATTCCTGTTAAGAGCGTGGTGGTGAACACGCACACACACACACACAAGCAGGAGCAGATTCCTGTTGGGAGGGTGGTGGTGAACACGCACACACACACACACAAGCAGGAGCAGGTTCCTGTTAAGAGCGTGGTGGTGAACACACACACACACACAAGCAGGAGCAGATTCCTGTTGGGAGGGTGGTGGTGAACACACACACACACACAAGCAGGAGCAGATTCCTGTTGGGAGGGTGGTGGTGAACATGCACACACACACACACACACAAGCAGGAGCAGGTTCCTGTTAGGAGGGTGGTGGTGAACACACACACACACACACACAAGCAGGAGCAGATTCCTGTTAGGAGGGTGGTGGTGAACACACACACACACACACAAACAGGAGCAGATTCCTGTTAGGAGGGTGGTGGTGAACACACACACACACACACAAGCAGGAGCAGATTCCTGTTAGGAGGGTGGTGGTGAACACGCACACACACACACACAAGCAGGAGCAGATTCCTGTTAAGAGCGTGGTGGTGAACACACACACACACACACACAAGCAGGAGCAGATTCCTGTTAGGAGGGTGGTGGTGAACACACACACACACACAAGCAGGAGCAGGTTCCTGTTAGGAGGGTGGTGGTGAACACACACACACACACACACAAGCAGGAGCAGATTCCTGTTGGGAGGGTGGTGGTGAACACACACACACACACAAGCAGGAGCAGATTCCTGTTGGGAGGGTGGTGGTGAACACGCACACAGCCACACACAAGCAGGAGCAGATTCCTGTTGGGAGGGTGGTGGTGACACACACACACACAAGCAGGAGCAGATTCCTGTTAGGAGGGTGGTGATGAACACACACACACACACACACAAGCAGGAGCAGATTCCTGTTAGGAGGGTGGTGGTGAACACACACACACACACACACACAAGCAGGAGCAGATTCCTGTTGGGAGGGTGGTGGTGAACACACACAAGCAGGAGCAGATTCCTGTTAGGAGGGTGGTGATGAACACACACACACACACACAAGCAGGAGCAGATTCCTGTTGGGAGGGTGGTGGTGAACACACACACACACACACAAGCAGGAGCAGATTCCTGTTAGGAGGGTGGTGATGAACACACACACACACACACACAAGCAGGAGCAGATTCCTGTTGGGAGGGTGGTGGTGAACACGCGCACACACACACAAGCAGGAGCAGGTTCCTGTTGGGAGGGTGGTGGTGAACACACACACACACAAGCAGGAGCAGATTCCTGTTGGGAGGGTGGTGGTGAACATGCACACACACACACACAAGCAGGAGCAGATTCCTGTTAGGAGGGTGGTGGTGAACACACACACACACACAAGCAGGAGCAGATTCCTATTAGGAGGGTGGTGGTGAACATGCACACACACACACACACAAGCAGGAGCAGGTTCCTGTTAGGAGGGTGGTGGTGAACACACACACACACACACAAGCAGGAGCAGATTCCTGTTGGGAGGGTGGTGGTGAACACACACACACACACACACAAGCAGGATCAGATTCCTGTTGGGAGGGTGGTGATGAACACACACACACACACACACAAGCAGGAGCAGATTCCTGTTGGGAGGGTGGTGGTGAACACACACACACACACAAGCAGGAGCAGATTCCTGTTGGGAGGGTGGTGGTGAACATGCACACACACACACACAAGCAGGAGCAGGTTCCTGTTAGGAGGGTGGTGGTGAACACACACACACACACACAAGCAGGAGCAGATTCCTGTTAGGAGGGTGGTGGTGAACACACACACACACACACAAGCAGGAGCAGATTCCTGTTGGGAGGGTGGTGATGAACACGCACACACACACACAAGCAGGAGCAGGTTCCTGTTGGGAGGGTGGTGGTGAACACGCACACACACAAGCAGGAGCAGATTCCTGTTGGGAGGGTGGTGGTGAACACACACACACACACACACACAAGCAGGAGCAGATTCCTGTTAGGAGGGTGGTGGTGAACACACACACACAACATACAAGCAGGAGCAGATTCCTGTTAGGAGGGTGGTGGTGAACACACACACACACACACACGCAGGCTTTGGGTGTGGACCGTGCGGATTCTCCTAGGCGAATCAGCTCCCTTGCGTCCGCCCCTTGGTCCCAGTACAAGAGGGCCTGGGCACGCCATCCATCCTCAGCAGCACTGCCCTTGCAGAAGCTGCGCAGGAGACAGAGGAGGGGCAGCGGGGCCCCAGCCCGATGGAGGGCTGGGGATGGGTATGGAAAGGAGGGTTTCGGACCTGGAGGGTGGAAGGCTCCTGGAGAAAGGGAGCGCTATTACCTGGGCAGGCTTTGGCCATAGAGCCACAGGTGGCCATGGGTATGAGGCTTGGCAGGCCACTGCCCCCAGTCTTCTCCTTTTGTGTATGGAAGCCACAGGTGAGATCATAACTGGGGGGTTTCATGGTAACGCTGCACCTATAGGATGGGCAGAGGGTGGGACTCTATTCTGTTAGGGAGGGCGTGGGTGGTAGACCAGCACATGCAGGGTTTTGTTGACTTATAGTTCTCCAGGGATTTCAATTCAGAAGCTATCGAGTAACCAGAAGTATTTACTTACCATGGTTTTGGGTCACCAAGAGTATGGCAAACTGACTGGGCTGTGGAGTAAATGACTCCTTGACCTGGAGTAGGCTGGTCTCTGGCAGCCTCCATGGGCCAGCAGCTGAGCGCTCAGAGCCTGCAGGACCCCCTCCCAGCAGCTGGGCCACCAGGTAGCACGTGTCCTCCACATCATGGCACAGTTTCAGAGTGCTGTTTACACAGTTTAATCACCACCTAAAAATGCTACAAAGGATGTTTTACCAGCTGTAGTACAAAACATTTTAGACTTTTCCACTGGAAGAAGGCTTTCTTAAACTCAGTCTTCTTATTTCACAACTGATGCCTAAAAATACTGTAAGGGTAATATTGCAATTATAATTCTCTTGGACTGCAAATTCAGTTACTCTTTACAATATGGCAGCAGCTCTGTCTGGGTCCTTGGGCAGCTTATCCCTGGCTTCAGAGCAGCCTGAGGTCTGCCGTGGATCCTTCCAGCACTCACCCACGTCTGCACTCCCCTTTAGGAGGTTCTCTGATGGGATGTGAGCTGTCATGGCCAGGGGCCCACATCTCCCAGCCTCACCAGCAGACCAGTCATGTTGGATGAGGAATTGGTGAAGGAGCAGTTAATTTACCTCTGTTAAGAAACTTTGATGAGGGGCTGGTGCTGTGGTGTAGCGGGTAATGCCGCTGCCTGCAGTGCCGGCATCCCACATGAGCGCTGCTGGTTCAAGTCTTGGCAGCTCCACTTCTGATCCAGCTCTCTGCTGTGGCTTGGGAAAGCAGTAGAAGATGGCCCAAGTCCTTGGGCCCCCGCACCTGCATGGGAGACCCAGAAGAAGCTCCTGGCTTTGGATCAGTGCAGCTCCGGCCGTTGCAGCCAATTGGGGAGTGAACCAGCAGATGGAAGACCTCTCTCTGTGCCTCTGCCTCTCTCTCTCTGTAACTGCCTTTCAAGTAAATAAATCTTAAAAAAAAGAAAGAAAGAAAGAAAGAAAGAAAGAAAGAAAGAAAGAAAGAAAGAAAGAAATTTGATGAGCAGAATGAGTGAATGTGTTGTGGTAACAGAAAAACTGGCTTTGCAGAGTGCGGTATGCTCACAGTGATCGCTCTGTGCTTAGTTGTATGCAGTGGACAAGCTCAGGGTTCCAGGCTTCCCCGACCCCTCTTGGCCCTGGACACAGGGTTGCTAGGTGAGTAGCACAACTGTGACTGTGGACAGGGCTGGAGAGGTTCCTGAGGGGGAAGGCAAACGGAGTCAGTGGCCATGTCCTGGAGGTGCTGCCCCCACAGGTGTCTTCCCCTGTCCATCGTGCTTGGTGTAGGCCACTTCAGACACTGCATCTCATTGGTTTGCACTTTCGAGGTCAATGATGTTACCGACTTTTTTTTCTTTTTAAAGATTTATTTATTTTCTTTGAAAGAGAGAGCTTGCTCTCACATCTGCTGGTTCACTCCCTAAATGCTCACAACAGCTAGGGCTGGACCAGGCCAAAACCAGGAGCAGGTGTTTCGTCCAGGTCTCCCACGTGGGTGCAGGAGCCCAGGGAGCTGGATCGGAATCAGAGTAGTGGACTTGAACCGGTGCCCATATTGGGTGCTGGGATTGCAGCCAGTGGTTAACCTGCTATGCCACAATGCCAGCCACACCGACCATTTTTAAAGATCAGTTAGCAGTAGGTGCGTTCATGTTTACAGACGGTAAAGCTGGCTGAAACATTCCTCTCTGCCAGGCTCTGGGAAACGTATGAAGCACAGGTTTCTCTAACTTTTGTCTCAGTCGTAGTTCATAGATGCCCTTGAATACTTAGAGTCTAAGAACATAACCGTGGCGTTAATTGGAGCTTTGCTGTCCCTTTCCCTGCTGCTGGGGGCTGGGGTCCTCCTGGGAAAGGTGATTCCCTGGCAGCAGACAGCTGCACACTCCCCGCTGCGGGCCAGATGGACTCAGCCTGGACTTCTGGCATTGCAGCTTTTTGTCTGGTCCTGTACCCATTCTGCAGCAGCTTGCTGTACCATGAAGAAGCAGCAGTCAGACCAGGTTCCTGTGTGAGCTTTTCATCACTGCTCAGTGTTTGAGAGTTTGTTAGGGAAAAAAAAATTTTTTTTAAATAAACATTTATTTGCTTATTTGAAAGTCAGAGTTATACAGAAAGAGGAGAGGCAGAGAAAGACAGAGAGAGAGAGAGAGAGGTCTTCCATCCGATGGTTCACTCCCCAAAGGCTGCAACAGCCGGAGCTGCACTGATCCTAAGTAGGGGCCAGGAGCTTCTTCTGGGTCTCCCACGTGGGTGCAGGGGCCCCAGGACTTGGGCCATCTTCCACTGTTTTCCCAGGCCATAACAGAGCTGGATCAGAAGTGGAGCAGCCAGGTCTCAAACTGGTGCCCATATGGGATGCCGGCGCTTCAGGCCAGGGCATGAACCTACTGCACCACAGCGCTGGGCCCGAAAAAAGAATCTTAAATCAGAAATTATTGAGTATAACTGTGCAGCAAGCAATGTCAAAGGCTGGCATTTGGAAACAGCATTGTCCAGCAGAGTCCCGCCAAAGCCAGTGTTGCGGCCAGCTGAGCCAGCAGTCCTACACACTGAGAAAGAAGGGCTGGTGCCTGGCGGTGTTTCCTGGCTGTGGGTCCTGTGCGTCTTCCGGTGGCGACTGCTCTCCTGCAGGGATGGCGTCCTGGCAGCCTCGCAGAGGGGCGTTTGGAGCAGGGGCTCACTGCTGGTGACCCTGGAGCGCTGTGCTCTCCCTTCCTCGTATCTGATCATGCCCTCAGCTTTGGCAGCTCTGCTTCCTCCAGCCACCCATGTCCTCTCTCCCAGGGTTTGAAGTCTGTGCAGGGTTGAGCTGGGCTCTGCCCTGGCTCGGTATTTCTCCAGTGAAATCACAGGCCTGTGTGTAGGGCGTTGCAGACTGCCTAAACTGTGGGTCTTGGTGCTTGCTTTTCCCAGACACAGAGTAGGATTTTTTTTTTATTCCCACCTTTTTCAGACTGGTTAGTAGTTCACCCTCCCTGTGGACCCCAGCTTCCCATGCTCCTGCCTTGGGGGACCACATCCTTCTTTGTGGGGGCATCCTGCTGACTGGAGGGTGTTTAGCAGAGCCCTTGTCTTGGCCCACTTGATGTCAACAGCACTTTCTCCCTCCCCCAGTTGGGACAAAAAAGAGCATCTTGGGACATTGTCTAGTGTACTGGGGAGCGGGTAAAGTTGTCCTGATTGAGGGCCTACGTGTGTCAGGTCCTAAGTTCCTGACTCTGGGAGCTGTTGGCGGTGGTGGTGGTCGTGGCTGCACCCCTCCTGGCTGAGCCTTTGTGGTCCTGTGCCTGGTACCTCCCAGGAGGAACTCCATGTGGAAGCTGTCACTGAGCTGCACTGTGACTTGCACTTACCCACTCGTGGACTGGATACATGCCCTCGTCTTGGGGCGGATCTGCAGCAGAGCATCTGGGTTGACCAGATGTTTGGGACTGCATCTGGCACGCTGGATGCTTCAGTTCTGTGGTGAAGGTGGCCAGCTGAACTGCCATCTCAGTGGCTGTTTTTTGACTGGATTGTGTCTCACTCTGCTACCCCTAACAGATAGCACAAGTAACAACGAAACACACTCTGCCTGTCTGTCACGTCTCCTGTCCTCCCATGCGCGTGCTCTGCTGACCTGGGCGTTTTCTCCGGCCTTCACCCTCTCCATATGTGGATGGGTGCTGAAGAGACAGTGGGCAGGGTTTTTCCATAGGGACGCTCCGCTTTCTCGCAGGTTGGTGTATCCCAGGGGCTGCCCGGTAATAGGGGTTCTGTTGGGTCAGGTTGAGCTCTGTTGAGGTATCCCAGTAGTTTCTAGTGAGCCCACAGTCTGGCCAGCAGCTGCCACAGTGCCGGGTTGGTGCCTGGACAAGAGCTCACACTTTCTAGAGCCAGTGCTCTCTTTTGAGGAACATTTTGGGAGATGTTTGTTGTAATCGTGAAAGCAACTTTGATAGAAGGAAAAGAATACTCCCTATGACACCAAAACCTTGTCATACTTGGTCTTATAGTTGTCTGGTTAGGAAGTTTGAAGTGAGAGAAAACTTGAGTTTTTCTTTGTCGGCTCCTGAATTCAGCCTGAGCATTCCTTGCTGTCTTATGTCCTTTCAAGGGTTATTTGATATCAGGGCTGTCTGTCCCCAGAATACCCAATTTGATGATGGACGTGTGACCCATTTCTTCAGTGCGCCTTTGCCTCCTGGTGACGTGGGTGCCTGCTGCCTGTGGGCCCTGCCTGACCCTGTGGGAACGTCCTTGTTGCTCTTGGACAATGCTTACACTACAGACAGCGCTGAGGTCCTGTCTGCCACAAAGAAGCCAAGAATGTCTGTGTGACAGGTGCACAGGCACCTCTGCCCACCGGCGCTGGTGGAGAAGCTGTTGGTGCAGTTGTGCCAGGTTCGTGAATCAGCCTGTTGCGTCTGCTGCTTCAAAAGTTGATGTATGTTTGTGATTTTGCTTAGTAGTTCGCTTGTCAATGTTTAAGGGGCAGCAGCACATTCTTTGGATCTTTGATTAAATGGAACTTCTTTGGCAAGCTGAGCCCTGCACATCCCTGGGTGCTGTTTTGCAGGGCCTGTGCTTGTGCCTGGCTGTGAGGTCAGGATTGGACCTGACCTCTCACCTGGTAGAGAAGCAGTATCTGCCACTGTGTGCTCCTGCGTTGTCTCCCTGAGTCTTGCCTGGCAGGCAGGTGGGTGGGTACACAGTGAATTTAGGAGTGCCTGGAAACATGACCAAATTGGTCTTTGTTCCACATGTGGTGGGGATGGGCATGGCCAAGACAGGTGCTATACTCCCCTCGACAGGTGTGGCCAGGTCAGTGTGCAGCCATGCTGTGGTACCTGGGTCTGCTCAGGATGAAGTGTTGGCTCCTCTGCCTCCTGTCCCCCAGTTGTGTCCTAGCAGGCTGGAGGTCTGCTCCCTACGTGCTGCTAGAGGCCCCTGTTGCTCTGTCCAGGAGCCTTGTAAAATGTGCGCAGGGCTCCACTCTACAAGCACATCCCTAACGTTCTGACCGGTCCTGGGAGGATGGCCCAGGCTGATTGCAGAACTAGCTGACCTCAGGCCTGATGGTCACACCTTCTTCCTGTTCACCACTGCCTCTGAAGACAGAAGGTTCTTGCTCATCTCCAGGGGCAGAGTTGTTCTGTGATGTCCTAGGCTTTCGTTATAGGGACGCATCATTGAGGTACTGACTGGACCCCTTAGTTCCTCTTGTGAAATGGAGCATTTGCGGATTCTGTAGGGAGCACTTGGCTTAGTGCTGGGCATTAGGAACTTTCCTGAGATTATGGTACATCTTGGGGTGCCTGCTCTAGCTGCACGTTCACGTGTTGGCGACCCTGGGAGCGTGTGTGGTTGCTCACTCAGGAAGTTTTTAGTCACTGAACATTCAGGCTGATTGGAGTTCATGGCCTTCCCACTGCATCCTTGAGGCCTGGTGCTCCAGGACCCAAGCCACAGCGACCGCGCTGCCTGCCAAGCCAGCTGCCTGGGCACCTGAGTGGGATTTCTCCCAAGAGGTGACTCAGCCCGCCTTTTCACCTGCACAAAGCTTGCACCCTTTGCCTTCAAACTGTATTTAGCTTGGGTTCTTTTTTGGGAGGGTGAGGTGGTGATGGGGAATGCTAAGATTCTAGTAAATATGTGGCCAGACGGACAAATCCATGATCCCGCTGTCTGAACACTCATTTTCCATTGTGTCATTTTCTTCTCATTCTCTGTGTAGGTATAGTGTTTGTAACATTCCTCCACTGTTAGTATTCATTTCATCTTGCACTTTCTTGTACATGTATCTCTCTCTCTCTCTCTCTCTCTCTCTCTCTCTCTTTTTGAAAAATTACTTATTTGAAAGGCAGAGTTAGAGAGACAGAGACAGACAGAGATTGACCAACCTTGCACCCACTGTTTTACTCCCCAAATGGCCCAAAACAGCCAGGGCTGGGTCAGGCCAAAGCTAGGACCGTGGAGTTCCATCTGGGTCTCCTATGTGGGTGTAGGCACCCAAGCACGTGGGCCATCTTCTGCTTCTTTCCCAGGCACATCAGCAGGGAGCTGGACTGGAAGTGGAACAGTGGGTACTCAAACTGGTGCTGATATAAGATGCCAACATTGCAGATGGCCTAATCCACTGTGCCACAATGCCCCATATTTCACCTTATAATTAGAAGTAATTTCGAATGTATAGAAGTTATAAGAAGATTACAGAAGATTCCAACATACCCTCAAGGCCTGCATCAGCAGTTGCCTTAACTTTGTGACCTTGTTTTCATGGCCCTTTGGTCTGTCTTGAAGGGCTGCACAGTATTCCTCTAAATGGAATAGCTGGTTTGCTTAGATCTCTGCAGCGAGCATCTCTGTTCTAAGCGTTCGCTGTAATCCTTACACTGCAGTGAGTCTTTGTAGGTGTGGCTTTAAATACAATTGAACCATTCTCTCAACTGAGTTTCTAGGAGAGAGCCAAGGAGTAGTTATTCTGTGTCCGAGGGTCTTTCTGTATGGGGCACACCTGCTAGAATTTGAGTTTTCCTTTATATTTAGCTTATTAAACTTTTATACCTGCTAAAGATTTTATTGAGCATTTCATTAGAAAATGAACACTTGCACATTTTATTGATCAGATCTTTGAGGTATTTATTACAAAGTCAGTTGGCCATATTTCATTGACACTGTGTGTTTCATTGCCTATTTATTTATAAGAGACCTATTTATTTATTTATTTGAAGGAGCAACAGAGGGAGAGGGAGAGACAAAGATTTCTGTCAGCTGCTTACTTCCCAGATGACTGTAGCAGCCAGGTTTGGCCAGACTGAAGCCAGGATCCGGGAGCTCCATGCTGTTCTCCCACATGGGTGGCATGGCCCGAGTACTTGGTCCATCTTCTCCTGCCTTCGCAAGTGGCAGCTCTGCCTGCTGCACTACCACCGTGGCCCCGTTTTTATGCATTTGAAAAATGTTTATTTTAAAATTTATTTTCACTTACTTGGATGGCAGGACCCACACACAGAGATAGGAACAGAAAGATCTTGCATCTGCCACGTCATTCCCCAGATGCCCTCCACCGCCAGGGCCGGGCCAGGCTGAGCCTAGCAGGCTGTAGCTCCGTCTGGGTCTCCCCAGTGGTGGTCACACTCTGCCTCTAGGATGCCTCAGCAGGAAGCTGGATTGAAAGCTGAGTAGCTGGGACTCCCGGAGCTCTGATAAGGATGTCAGCATTGCGGGGGACAGTTTAACTCAGTGAGCTACAAGGCCTGTCCCTGTCTGTATTTCCATTCCTTGCCTGAAGTTGGGGCAGTCTTAACGGACTTGTAAGGAATAGAGGCCTGCATGCTCCAGCTGTGGTTCAGGTGCAGTTGTTTGGTGCCAGCTCCCTGGTTGGAAGAGGAGAAGCTGTGTCTTCTGGGGTGACCCTGCCTGCTGGGCTGGGGTCCTGCGTGCAGCCAAGGCTCACCCCACACTCTGGGGCGCCCCGGCTGTCTGCGGCTCGTGCTGCCGCCCCCTTCCCTCCCTGTGCTGTCTTGTTTGGTCTCAGGATGTTCTTTCCAGATGAGCTTTTGTCTTCGTTACACATGGTGCCGTCTCAAGGTTGGTATCTCTTAGCTCTGCGTCTGAGCTGTCATTGGCCGCGCTCCGTCGGTTCTGTGTGCCCACCTTTCTTTTCTCTTAGCTTAGCGTCTGAGCCATCATCCGGCACACTGTCGATTGCTGTGTGCCCACCTTTCTTTTTTCTTTCTTTTTTTTTAAAGGTTTATTTATTTATTTGAAAGAGTTACACAGGGTGTGTGTGGGGTCTTCCATCTGCTGGTTCACTCCCCAATTGGCCGCAATGGCCAGAGCTGTGCCGATCCGGAGCCAGGAGCTTCTTTAAGGTCTCCCACGCGGGTGCAGGGGCCCAAGACTTGGGCCATCTTCTGCTTCCCCAGGCCATAGCAGAGAGCTGGATTGGAAGTGGAGCAGCTGAGTTTTGAGCTGGCACCCATGTGGGATGCCGACGCTTCAGGCCAGGGCGTTAACCCGCTGCTGCACAGTGCCGGCCCTGCCCACCTTTCTTTTCTTGGTAGTTTCTTCATTTCCAAAATTCTGACTTCTTCCTAGTTCTCTATGTGCATCCTGCCCTGTTTACGTGGAGAAGGAAAATCCTTATCTATGCTTTTAACATGTACAGCAGGATACATGCACAGCAGCTCTTCAGAGCCACACTCTCTTGTTTATTTGAATGAATGAATTTGAATTTGAATTAATAAAATTAAGCATCCCATTGTGTTCAACTTTTCATTTATATATATATATATATATATTTTTTTTTTTCTTGCTACCTTTGGGTATCATTACAGATTCTTGAGTTTTCCCTTTTTCACGTATCTTTTAGTGTTTGAAAGGGCCACAGCTGACCGCTGACGGCCCCTTAAACCCAGTGGAGGGAGCTGCTTCTTTTCTGACCATCGTGGCCCTAGGGCCATATTGAGACAGGCCGGGTGCTCTTCTGTGTTCTTCAGTGGAGCTAGTGTTGCAAGCCAGCAACTTGGGTGCCCAAGTTCATTTCTGTTGTTCTGCCACAGTGTGCTGGTGGGTGAGCTGAGCACATGCCAAGGGCAGAGCTGGAGGATGGTTGTGGTGGCTGTGGGCACAACTTTGACAAGTCGCAGTTCAGCTTTGAGTACTGTGCTGTCCTTTCCTGGTGCCCACTTGCTTGTCTGTGTTTTCACAGAACCTCATCTCTGTTTGTTCCTGTGCATCTCATTGACAACTGCTCTGTAGTCACTTTGTTGACATTGCCAGATCGCTCTCCAGAAACATTTTAACAGCAATACCGGTGTTTGGTGCCAGCTGCATCGTATGCGTGTGCTTGCTTCACCCTACCCTTGCCAGCATTGAGTGTCTCTGTGTGTTGTAAACACACTTAATCATCGCTCTTATCGATTCATCCCCATAATTAAACATGTACGCTGCCGCCTCATTGCTTTAATTTGGCCTGACTGGGGGAGGAGGGCAGGAGTTGGTTGGAGACTTGTGCGGTGCTGAGTAGCAGGGTAGGGGGGTCAGTGGAGGCTACGGTATGCAAGGCACAGTAGCAGGGTGCACGGGCGGGCACCTGCACTTGGCAGTGTCAGTTCAGTTTGCGTCTTACCTCTCTTCTTCTGTGTCCACCAGTATGACGCCGTCCCCATCCAGTCCAGCGTGGTGTTATGTTCCTGCCCATCCCCATCCATGGTGAGAACCCAGACTGAGTCCAGCACAGCCCCTGGCATCCCCAGCGGTGGCAGCAGGCAGAGCCCCACCATGGAGGGCACCACAGCCGAGGCCCGGCCCGGTGCCAACTCCCTGCAGCATGCTGCCCAGCCACCGCCACAGCCTCGGAAGAAACGGCCTGAAGACTTCAAATTTGGGAAGATTCTGGGTGAAGGCTCTTTCTCAACCGTAAGTATTTGCTCTGCCATCGAACCTGCCGCGGTACTTGGAGCAGAAGACTCAGACCCAAGCTGTGTTCGTCCTGCAGGTGGTCCCAGGCCGCCTGGATGCCCTGCTGTGAAGGCTCTGAGGAGTGTGAGAAAACAGCGCAGCCTGATTTTGGAGATGAAGCCTTACAAAGCATTTCTTAGTATTTTGTGGGTTTTTAAAAAAATGTGATTAATTCCATTCTAAGCTGGCATCAGCAAGTCACCTGCAGTGTCCTCGGGTGCCGCTGGCTAGGCCCTAGGAAGCTTTCTGTTCCTTGGGTTAAAAGGTAGTGCCTGCACTCGTATCTCCTCAGAGGTGCTGGTAACATTTAATGATCGTTTTCATTTCTTTCTTTTCCTGGGCGTCTGCCAGTCTTGTAGCCGGCATACTCTGTGTCTTCAGTTCCGTGTCATCACAGAGCTGTTGGCTCACACGCGTGAGATTTCCCCGTCTTGTGTGTTTTTCCTCTTGGGGCAAAGACATGAAGGTTCCCAGCGGCAGCCCCTTGCTGAGGCCGTGGCCACGTCCTGACCAGCTCTGCCGGGCTGCATGTGTCCTCCCACATGGTGTGGGGCTGCAGCCCCAGTCTGCCTCTGCAAAACAGCCGATTCCTGCTGTGCTCTGGGGCGGCCCTGGAGGCACCTCCCTGGGAGAGTTCCTGCATAACTAGTCTTTCTTGCCTGGCCTTTATAAAGAAACCATGTGTGAAAGTTGTATTCCTTTTCTCTTTTTTACATTTATGAAATATTTATTTCTTAAAGATTTATTTGAAAGGCAAAGTGACAATGAGAGAGGGAAAGACAGACACAGAGAGAGATCTTTAATCTGTTGGTTCACTCCCCAAAATGGCTGTAGTAGCTGGCCTGGGAGCTGAAGCTCAGTTGCAGTCTCCCACTTAGGTGGCAGGGCCTGAGGACTCGAGTCATCCTCTGCCTCTTCCCAGGCACAGGAGCAGGAAGCTGGATCAGAAGTGGAGCGCGCCTATGACTCAGGCTGGGCGCTCAGTCTGGGATGTGGGTATCCACGCAGCCCACGAGATACGGTGAGACACGAAGAGCCAAAACCTGATGGCTCACCCGTATTCTCAACGTCTTATTTCATGTTAACTTTTGCTGCCCTTAAACCTTCAAAAAAACCTTTTTTTGGTTATGTGTTTGAGAGGCAGAGTGACAGAGATAGATTGCTTCCATCGGCTGGTCTACTCCCCAGATGCCCACAGCAGGTTGAAACCGGGATCCAGGGCTCCCATGTGGGTGGTGGAACCTAATTACTTGAGCACTGTTGTCTCCCAGGGTCTGTCTGCATTAGTAGGAAGCTGGAGTCGAGCCAGAACCGGGGATCCAACCCATGTGCCCTAGCAGCGTTAACTGCTAGGCCAGATTCCTACCCCCTAGATTTTGTGTAGCAGCAACTTTTATGAAAGAATTTTGTATAAACAAAAGGATTGTATCCTCGTTTTAAAAAGCCTTCTACCATGAGGTTAGCCCCTAGTAGTTCTGGTACTCACAAATCCTTCCAGAAGGAGGAAACTTCTCTTGGAAGAAGCCTGGGTGTGCTGTGCTGTTCCTGACCACAGTCCAGTCCAGGAATAATTCTGTCAGCCTGACCGGTAAGCGAGGGCTTATTCGTGACATGGCAGGTAGATGCCGCGGCTGTCATTCTCATCAGCCCCTGCTTTGTGAACCTAGGCTCAGAGCCACCAGCTCCTTCCTGGGGCTTTGGGAACTCGCAGCCCTGGTCTCGGGTTCTGTGTGGCACTCAGTTCTTTCTCTCCATTCCTGAGATGGGGACCACATGGCATGAGGTTTGCAGGGCTGGGGAAAAAACACAGTGCAGCGACAAGGCTGGGCAGGGTCTCGACTTGGCAGAGCCTGATGCTGGTGTGTGAGAGCTGGGAGGATGGGTGAGGTCCAGCTCAGCCTGGCCGTTGCCCTGGGTGATGTGAAGATATACACCTGCACTGGGATAGCACAAGGGTGATGGAAGGGTCTCCTTAGAAAAGATTGCAGGAAGCATCAGCACTTGAGAACGGTTCTTCCTCACCTCCCTGCTGAAGTAGTGAGCGTTGCAGAAGGACGTAAGTGCCTCGCCACGGCCCCTCACGCCCCTGCAGCTGAGAGCCGTCCTCGGGAAAGGTCTCTGGGGTCTTTCCACTGGAGTGTGTGTGATCTGACGTTGTTCTTGATAACTGCAGTGCTATTCCACGTCCACTTCTGGGGAGTGCTGTGAAGCATGCTCCATGGGGTCACCTCCCAGCCCGGGCCAGCTGATCCCAGCACTTTGGCCTCCTGAGATCTTCCCACGAGGTCCAGATTTCCCAGGAACAAGTCATGGTGGTCCATTGCAGGTTTCTCCCAAGATGCTTTGGCCTGCACTGGGAGAGGGGCCTTCCAGCGTCAGAGCTGCCCACAGCATGTCCTGTGCTCCGCTGGGAGCCCTTTGGGTGTTTTCAGTTTGGTGCTCAGATATGCCAGGGTTTGCTTGTGCAGAATGGTCTTTTCCATGTTGGCGATGCCACTCTGGAGGGCCCTGTCCCTGAAGGGAGTCTCAGTCCGACACTCAGATGTGCTGTGGGAGGGCCTCCAGGGAAGGTGGCTGGCTCCTTTGCGTGGGGCTCCGGGAGGCTTCATGGCAGGGCCTGCGGTTCCCATGCCGTTCACGGTCATGACTGTGTTTATGGTGTCTGACTTTGTCAGAAAGTGAAATGTGTGGTAACAATTAGCCCAAATCCAGGGCAGCTTTGTGCAGTGGCCATATCCTAGAAGGATGTGCTCTTGAGGTTATTTTTTAAAGAAGTTCCTAGGGGCCGGTGCTGTGGTGTAGCGGGTAATGCCGCTGCCTGCAGTGCCAGCATCCCATATGGGTGCTAGTTCATGTCCTGGCTGCTCCTCTTCCGATCCAGCTCTCTGCTATGGCCTGGGAAAGCAGTAGAAGATGGCCCAAGTGCTTGGGCCCCTGCACCGGCATGGGAGATCCAGAGGAAGCTCCTGGCTCCTGGCTTTGGATCGGCCCAGCTCCAGCCCTTGCAGCCATTTGGGGAGTGAACCAGCGTGGATGGAAGTCGTCTCCCTCTCTCTCTGCCTCTGTGTCTCTGCCTTTCAAATAAATAAATAAAAATCTTAAAAAAAAAAAAGTTCCTAGCACCCACATGTGGTGGTGTTTGCCGTCGCTCTCTGCTCTCCATGATGGGTGTGTTAGTCTGCGGGGCTCCTGGATTTACACTTCCACTGCATCATGAGAACTGTTGGCAGCTGATGAAGAACCTTCTAGAAACAAGAGACTTTCATGTTTGCTGTTAACGATCAGAACACGTTAACATGCACATTGGATTTCAGCTGTATTTATTAGGAAGGGACCAGAAGTTGTCAGTGTAACTGCACACTGCGAGTGGGCTGGGGGGCCTGCATGGTGTTACGGTGGGACCTGTGAGACGGTGGCCTGGTTGTTACAGTGTCTTTTTTCCTTTCTGTCCTCCCTAACCCCCCAAACCAGGTTGTCCTGGCTCGAGAACTGGCAACCTCCAGAGAATATGCTAGTAAGTACTGACTCAAGTGAGCTGTGTGTCTGGGTGAGGGAAGCACAGCTCCTGTGCGTGAGCAGCCTGGGTGGCAGGGCCCCGAGGTGTCTGTGCTGCCTCGAGGGTTCAGGACACTTCTGGTCTCAGATGCCATGAAGCTGGGATGTACGATGTTTAAGAACTTCGATTGGTACCAGCTCCTTTTATGAGCTGTGTGTGTGTAGTATTTTTGCCTTTTCCGATTGTAGTAACTCACTTCTCTCTCGCCTTAAGTTAAAATCCTGGAGAAGCGGCATATCATCAAAGAGAACAAGGTTCCGTATGTGACCAGAGAGCGGGATGTGATGTCGCGCCTGGATCACCCCTTCTTCGTTAAGCTTTACTTCACTTTCCAGGACGACGAAAAGCTCTGTATCCTTTGTGTGGTCAGCGCCGTCCGCGTCACATGGATCACCCTCTTGCTTGGAGGAAAAGGCACAGTGCGATTCCCACCCCTGCTTCCCTGGGACTCCTCGGGCTGCAGACATCCTCAGAGCCAGTAGTGCCAGTGCAGGGCTGAGGCTTGCGAACCTCAGGGGAGGTTGGGGGGCCCACAGGACAGCGTTGAGGCGCTTTTGATAGGCGGTGCATCTAGGGGATTGCTATTTGATTCTGGCCCTCCCCTCCCCAGTGTCCTTGGAGGAGCGGTTACTGCCAAATCCCGTGCTCAGATGCAGTAGGGCCCTGACACTGCGGCCCCTGGAGGGTCCCAGATTCCTTCTGGCCTCTTCAGCCCTGGGTGTGTGATCTGGTGGGAAAGGATGTGTCCACTGGGCATTTGAGGAGTCCAGAGAGTGACTCGGGGGAGCCTGAGCTGGCGACTGTCCACCCCTCCTCTGGTGCTCGTTCAGCTCCTCGCTCCCCAAAACTGTCCAAGCTGCTTGCTCCGCTGACCTTGCATGGAGCCCTTGTGGCATTGTCTTGTTGCCTTTTGAACTGAGGAGACAGGGCCCCGTGGAAGTTGGCGTGGGCCGTAACTTGGGTGGCTAGCTCACCTCAGGCCTTTAGCCTGGCTGGTGAGCCAGGATTCTTTCCTTTTTTTTTTTTTTTTTTTGACAGGCAGAGTGGACAGTGAGAGAGACAGAGAGAAAGGTCTTCCTTTTGCCGTTGGTTCACCCTCCAATGGCCACCGCGGTAGGCGCGCTGCGGCCGGCGCACCGCGCTGTTCCGATGGCAGGAGCCAGGTGCTTCTCCTGGTCTCCCATGGGGTGCAGGGCCCAAGGACTTGGGCCATCCTCCACTGCACTCCCTGGCCACAGCAGAGAGCTGGCCTGGAAGAGGGGCAACCGGGACAGGATCGGTGCCCCGACCGGGACTAGAACCCGGTGTGCCGGCGCCGCAAGGCGGAGGATTAGCCTAGTGAGCCGCGGCGCCGGCCAAGCCAGGATTCTTGACCCGCTGCTCTTTCCTCCCACTTTCTCCCTCCCTGCGCCTTCCAGGGAGGGTGCCTGTCGCTCTCTGTGACAGCTTTGCTTCTCCCTCCCTCCCTCCCTCCCTCCCTCCCTCCCTTCCTTTCTTGGTTTGTTAGTTTGTTTGTTTGAAAGGGATAGAGAATCTTTCATCTGCTGGTTTACTGTTCAGATGGCTGCAATGAGTGGGCTAGGCCCGGCCGAAGCCGGGAGTCAGAACTCCATCCCGGTCTCCCACATGAGAGTCAGAGGCCCAAGCATTCCACTACCTTCCCAGGCACATTAACAAGGAACTGCATTAGAAATGGAACTTGAATTGGTGCTCTTATGGGATACCAGTGTCGCAGGTGGTAGCTTAACCCACTGTACCACAGTGCCAGCTCCCCAGCCTCTGCTCTCGGCCCCTTCCCCACAGGGCAGGGCAGGGTAGGGCAGTGCTGAGGGGTAGGGGAGACTGTCTCCTTGGAGCTCACCCTTCAGTGCAGGAGTTAGAGGTGCACGGAGTATCCTGAAGCACAGTAGGTTGCAAGAGGCACCTCCCACAGTGGGAAGGCTGGAGCAACGTGTCTGGACACAGGGAAGGGACCGCTGGGTGGTGGCCTTCGTGGTGGAGTGTGAGGGCCAGCTAGAAGTCCTCATCTTGAGCCATGCGCCTGACCCCAGCTCTGTCTTCACGGAGCATGGTGGGAGAATGGGGCCCCCACTGCCTCCTGAACCGTGTTCCTAGCTGGAACCAGAATGTGGCAGTGGGGGCTGGACAGGAGAGGGCAGGGGGGCAGTTCCAGGGTGTTCACCGTCCCTCAGAGGCTGGGGTACAGTGCTGTTGGTTACTGAGCTGGGTTGGCATTTAAGGTCCCTGCTGGTGCTGGCTATGCAAAGGCCACTGCCAGTGAAGCTCTAGTTTGTCGGGGGCTGGCTGCCTTCCTGTGCCCCCCTCCCACCCTGAGGATAGAGCCTGAGCTCCCCCCACACACAAAGCTGGCACAAGCAGGGGCCACCTCAGCACTGTGAGGTGTTGCCAGGAGCTTGGGGGATGTGGACCTGGAGACTGTGGGGTCTCATGGTTTCAGAGGGAGGGTGCTAATGCCCAGCCAGACACCACACAGCCTGGGGATGGCCAGAGGATCTGTCCCTTGCAAGCTCTTGAAGTGGCCAGTTGCCCAGGGACAAGGGTCAAGCAAGAGGGAGAGGTGAGAAAGCATGGACAGAGCCATCCTTCCTAGAGGTTTGGTTTGGAGAGGAGCACAGACAGGGTGGTCTGAGAGCCGTGGGCAGGTAGTCTGGGGTAAGGATTTGTTTTTTGTCTAACACGTGCATCAGGTCCCTGCCTGCTGTATTCCAGTGTCATTCTGTGTCCACTCCTTTGTCCCCACCTGTCTGCTGGTGTGGCTCATTCAGCAGCCATCAGTGCCCCTTGATGCTGTGTTCTGTGTCTTCCTTCTCCCAGGCTGCCTCTGTGCCTCCATTGTCATGCCCTGGGCCCCTGTGACTGGGAGCCTGTTTGTGCCCATGGCGTCTGGCCTGTGCTTCCTGCAGAGCTATTGGCTTGACTTCATGTTTTCCCAGGGCCACGGGTGGGTGTGGCCATAGCCATATAGGGAGAGAGACTGTGGGTATTCATTGGGTAGCCTGTTGCCTTTGATTATGAACACGAATTCCAGGGTGCTACTCACCTGCCACAGGAGTGGGACCCAGGACTCCTGCCCCACTCAGAATCTTTGGTGTACATTGTGTTGAGAAACAGGAGGAGGAGCCCTTTGCATGCAGGTGCCCAGCTGTGTGCTGTCCTCCTCTCAGCTGTCACTGCAGTGCAGCAGGGGGAGTGGGTGGTCACGTGCGTTCATTTACCTGTCACTGCCCTCCAGGGACTACAGGCAAACCCCCAACCTCAGAGACAGGTGAGGTAAGGTGGGGCATGGGGGCATCCCCACAGCAGCCTGAGAACAGGCACCAGGCTCAGTGCCTGCTCCCAGGACGGGAGCTGAGCGGGGGAGGCCAAGCGCAGGCCCACCTCCCTTCCTGGGATGCATTGCTGACTGGACCACCAGAGCCTCAGTAGCCAGGGGCCTTCTCCTCTTGGCCTGGGGAAGGCAGCTGTGGTAGCTTGGCTGTTGGGTGGTCTTCCTTCACTTCCCACTGAGGCCAGCGTATGCCTGCTTGTCCCTGGGGAGCGCAGGGACGGAATCAGGAGGCTGGGCCTGGGCCTGGACAGGTTTGCTGTGTGTTTCCTCCCTGGAACTCCGGGGCTGTGGGAGTGTGCAGCCTGCCCTTCTCACTGGCCCACAAGGGAGATGGAGAACATTGAGAACTCAGAGGGCACCGATGAAGTCTGGCAAGATCATCCTGGACGAGAGAGCCAGTAGGCTAGAGCAGTACTGGAGCAGTGATCCTGAGCATCCCCTGTGCTCCGTCCCTACAGCCAGGCAGAGAGCTGTGTGTCTGGTGAGGAAGGCAGGAGCCAGGGAATGGTGAGGTACGGAGTGAGCCACCTCCCCACGTCTGCGACTGTCGGATCTCCACACCCCGGCTCCTTGTGGTGAGGCTCTGGCCGGCCAATTCCAATCCCTGGCCGGGATAAGGGCCTGTACTGGCAGCTCCATGGCCTATGCCAGCAAGGTGCTCATGATGGAGATGCTGGGTGAAGAGGCTCATGGACACTGGGATGGGGTAAGGTGAGGAAGGCCTGGCTGAGGCCCTATGCATTCTCTAAGGAGAGGATTGTTTTTTGTTTCAGGTTCCTCAAACAAATGTTAAACTTTGTCCAGGGTGAGAGGACCTTGTTGCATTCCTTTTCCTTCTGGGTTTGTCCTCGCTGTCCTGAGGCTTCCAGCTCCATCCTTGGTGTTAGGAGGCAGTGCTTTGAGACAGAACACAGAGTGGAACAGCCTGACACCCAGGCATGAACTGCCCTCCCCGTCCTGAGAGCTGCTGCTCAGGGCCAGCCGTGACTTGGGGCCCTGTGTCCTGGGCTGCTGCGACAGATAAGTACAGGCCCAGGTGCTCCGTGTTCCTGGGGAGAAAGCATTACATGGGGTCCGTTCCTTGTCTTAAGTCCTCTCGGTAAAAAACAAACGCAGTGCAGTGTGGTGGTCCTGGGAGGGAGGAGAAGAGGCTGTCCTCGCCGTCTCTCCAGTGAGCGCCTTACAAAGAGATGAGTGGAGCAGTTGATCAGATGGCTTTTCTTATAAAACTGTGTCACTTGTCTATGGAAGGAGCGCTCATATGAGGAGTAGGTGGGCCGTGAGCATGCACGGAGGGTGTGGAGAGCCTCGGGCGAGTTCAGCAGTGGCTCTGGTGCGACCCCAGCATGTGCAGTGTATTGGAGGCCTCCTGTCCGCCCTCCTGAGGCCGCTGCTCTGCAGCCTACACGCATGTGTCTGCTGTCTGTGCACTTGCAGCCGCACACGTGTGTGTGTTGTGCACTGGCGGCCTGGGCTGCAGGCCTGATAGTCATCTCCCGTGGCACCCTCTGTTGTTGCCTTTGCTGTGGACCAGGGGCAGGCAGTCCAAGCTGAGAGTTGCTGTCCACTCTTCCAGGGACTGAGTCATTGTGTTCCTGGTCTGGAGCCCCATCCTGGCGCCAGCTCTCAGAGCCGGCCTGGGAGTCCTGTCCTGACTCCAAAAAGGGTGACTGTCTTGGGACACCAGTACCTGCCCTTTGCATTTATTTGGAAAAACAATTTTTGTTGGGTTGTTAAGGCTAGTGCTTAAAAATGGCTTTTATACTCTTCCTTAACTGTATAATAATCAGATTTTGGTCTTAGTTATGCCAAAAATGGAGAACTACTTAAATACATTCGCAAAATCGGTTCCTTTGATGAGACCTGTACGCGATTTTACACTGCCGAGATTGTGTGTGCGTTAGAGTACCTGCATGGCAAGGGCGTCATCCACAGGTAACCGGGGACGCCGTGGGCGGCCTTGGCAAGAGCCACGTCAGTAACCAGGCAGGACTGTGGGGCTTGTGGCTGCCATCCATGTCGTCACTGGGGTTGGCTCCCTCTGGGGTCTGCTCTGGTTGACGTCATGGAAGGCGGGACCGAGATGCCAGGTGGTGGTGCCTTGCTGCGAGAGCCAAGGAGGGAGATGCCAGCCCCTTGCAGGCTCCTGGCTGAGCCGAAGCTCACCTATAAATGTCAAAGCGGATGAGCCAAGTGTCCTTCCTGCCGAGCTAACAGGTCCTTCAGCTTCTTGACCGATACTTTTATTTTGTCACTTGTAGCTTTTGTGTGTACTTATTTCTGGTCCTTTTTTTTTTTTTTTTTTTTTTTTTTTTGTGAAAGCCAAATTGGAAATGTGTATAAGCCCTTTGTGTTATGAGCTAAAAGTGGCAGATTATACTTCAGTGTGAAGTTTATAAGATGGTAGGTGTGGTCGTGAAGTGACGCGACTTGACCGTCCTTTTGTTCTGTGGACTCGAGACTGTGCTCTTGGTTGTGAGGTATGGAGATGCACCACTCATCAGATTGCTTCGTTTTCAGCCAAGTTTAGAGTGTGTAGTGAGCCTCCTTTTTAAGTGTTTCATTTCCAGTGTAAAATTCTTTTGCAGGGACCTTAAACCAGAGAACATCCTGTTGAATGAAGACATGCACATCCAGATCACAGACTTCGGAACAGCAAAGGTGTTGTCTCCAGCGAGCAAGCAAGGTGTGTGAGTGCTGTGGACCACGCATAGCCCCTTGGAAGTGTTCTGCCTTGTGTTGTCTTCCTTGCTGATGGGTCTGTGAGGCCTTTGCTGCGATCAGACAGATGTTGGGCTGTGACTGTGGATTCTGCTTAGGGATCCCAGACACTGTGTGCTTGGCCTTGTGGGTGGAGGGAGGGAGGTTTCTGAGTGTCGTGAGCACCCCGTGGCTCTTCCTGCCCAGTCTACTGCCTAGATGGTCTGGCTGCCATGTTGTACGCAGTTACAAGTGCATGGGGCATGGGATTGGTGTGGTCAGCTCCCGCTGCAGTGCGAGCACCGAGGTGGTCCCCAGGGGGAGCTTGTTCCTGAGCCTTAGTGCCATCTGGTGTGTGCAACCTCTGTGCTTTCCCAAGCGCTCTGATTTTAGGAGGTTTTAGAAAATGGCAGAATGAATGTGAGTTTGCTGTTGGCCACGTACATATTGACAGTCGTAAAACCCCTGGCCCCTGCTCCTTTGTAGTGTGTCCTGTATTGGCTTTGTTGTGGTGAGTTAGCTGGCCTGGCTGTCTTAGTGGCTGGGGAGATCTTACTGATGGGAATCGTGGACTCTGAGGATGTGGAGCTGGCGTTTTAGTGTGGGAAGAGGCGGTCTAGGGGAAGTGAAGCTGGTGTGTAGTTTTATGCAATCTTGAAAGCGCATGGTGGTCCCGAGGTGAGTATAGTTCCTGAGGCTGTGTGAGGCCTCTGTGCAGTGCTCCGGGCTCTGGGCCTGCACCGGGGCTCCTGTGAGAGAAAGCCTCTGGTAGAAGGTACCAGCCAGACGAGTCTGTACTCTGGCTGGGAGTGAGTGTGCATTTGTTGATGGAAGCAGGGTTCAGACAGATGTTTCTCATGCTGCAGCTGTTCATGCAAGGAAGGGGAGCCAGGAGCGCAGGGCCTGGCAGCTCTGGCTGGGCCCCCGCACCCACAGCCAGTGGGTTCGTGACAGCTAGAGAGGAGTATGGTTGGGATGGGTAGATGGGACTTGATGTCAGGCAAGTGAGTTATGTCTACACAGTGTGCTGTCAGGTCGCTGGCCGGCACCTGACTGGGTCCTCCCGACACCTCCCAATGCTTGTTCCACTGCACTGAGCCTTCCTCTCCTTCCCTAGGGCCTTGCCAGCCCTGGTTTTCCTACTGAGTTTTGTTTTTAATGTTTGCCTCTTTATTTTACTTGGAAGACGGAGTGTGTGTGAGAGAGATCTTCCATCTGCTAGTTTACTTCCCAGATGCCCACAGCAGCCAGGGCTGTGCCAGGTTGAAACCAGGAGCATGGAATCTCATTTGGGTCTCCCACAGGGGTGGCAGGGACCAGGTATTTGGACCATCATTCGCTGCCTTTGCAGGCCCAGTAACAGGAAGCTGTGTAGGAAGTGGAGCAGCTGGGACTGGAACTGGCCCTCTGATATGGGATGCCAGCCTTGCACATGGTGGCTTCGCCTGCTACACTGTGTTGCCAGCCCCGTGTACTGTTTGAAGTGGTCCAGAGTCTTAGAATTTATTCCTGCTTAGGTATGGTTGCCCCAGGAGATCTCGAGAACTTAAAGAAGAACAAGGCCCATCAGGTGCACTGAACGTCACACCACCCTCCTGAGGAGGCTCAGTCCTGTTGTCGTGGACCTGTCCAGTGAGTCAGGCAGTCCCCAGTCTGAGGGACATGATGGCTGGATTGGGACATCTGCTGAGGGACTGTTTACCAGAGAGGGTTCTGAGTCCTTGCCTCACCCAAGGTGCCCCTAGCTGTGTCCTTCCCGGGGCAGCTGGATCCTGGGGACGGTGGATCCTAGGGACAGCGGGTCCTAGGGACTGCGGATCCCAGGGACAGCGGATCCCAGGGATGGTGGGTCCTAGGGACAGCGGGTCCTAGGGACTGCGGATCCCAGGGACAGCGGGTCCCAGGGACTGCGGATCCCAGGGATGGTGGGTCCTAGGGACAGCGGGTCCTAGGGACTGCGGATCCCAGGGACGGCGGATCCCAGGGATGGTGGGTCCTAGGGACAGCGGGTCCTAGGGACTGCGGATCCCAGGGACAGCGGGTCCCAGGGACGGCGGGTCCCAGGGACGGTGGGTCCTAGGGACAGTGGCCCTCATCTTTGGCTATGGCCCTGGTTTGCCCTCTTTTTGAGACTTGATGGAACTCGGGGTGACTTGGAGGTTCATATTTGGGGTTTGTTTCTGGAAACTGCTGAACTGTGCAGGCTTTCGGGAGCATGGAGACTCCAGCAGCTAAACAGGAGGAAGAGGGCTTGCAGGTGTGGGTGGGCAGCCGGTAGAGGGGGAGGGCTCCGACTGCAGCACACCTCAGAGAGCTGCCATGTCCCTTCCTGCAGTGCGGTGGAATTTTTTTTTAAATATTTATTTATTTTATTTGAAAAGTAGAATTACGGAGAGGAAAGACGAGAGAGAGATCTTCCACCTGCTGGTTCACTTTCCACGTAGCTACAGTGGCAGGGGGCTGGGCCAGGCCAAAGCAAAGAACCCAAAGCTTTTTCCAGGTCTCTCACGTGGGTGTAGAACCCCAAGCACTTGGGCCACCTTCTATTACTTTCCCAGGCGCACTAGTGGCAAGCTGAAACAGAGTGGAGCAGCCGGATCTGGAACCAGCACCCATATGGGTTGTTGGCAGTGTAGGCAGAGGCTTAACCTGCTACACCACAGTGTCAATCCCAGTGCTGTGGATTTAACCTCGTCACCACTCTTTTTTTTTTTTTTTTTTTAAGATTTGTTTATTTGAAAGTCAGAGTTACACAGAGAGAGAGAGAGAGAGAGAGAGAGGTCCTCCATCCACTGGTTCACTCCTCAACTGGCTGCAGTGGCCGGAGCAGTGCCGATCCGGAGCCAGGAGCCAGGAGCTTCTTCCGTGTTTCCCATGCAAGTACAGGGGCCCAAGGACTTGGGCCATCTTCTACTGCTTTCCCAGGCCACAGCAGAGAGCTGGATCAGGAGTAGAGAAGCCGCATCTTGAACCAGCGCCCATATGGGATGCCAGCACTGCAGGCAGTGGCCCAGCCTACTACGCCACAGTGCCAGCCCCCCTTGCCACCACTCTTGTAGGGACAGGGCCTCCCACCGCCAGGACAGAGACGAGCCATCTTTCACGTGGCTCCTGCGGCACTGTGGAAGTGGAGTTTGTGTGGCAAGAGTGCTTGCGCTCACCACCACATGAGTCTCCCTCCCTGATGGGACGTCACTGGTCTTGTCAGTGTTCTTCCAGTTTAGGCATGGCTTTGATGCACCGATGGTTTTTATTGTTTTTTTTTTTTTTTCCCATACAGAATAACTGCTGATTATTTTTTCAATTCATACCAAACCTGTGACCTGATTCAAAATACCATCAGTTTGCTTTTCCTTGTAAATATTTCTATACATGTTGTGAAAATATAAAGTTTCGGGGCCGGCACTGTGGTGTAGCAGGTGGGGCCGCCACCTGCAGTGCTGGCATCCCATATGGACACCGGTTCAGGACCTGGCTGCTCTTCTTCCGATTCAGCTCTCTGCTGTGGCCTGGGAGAGCAGTAGAAGATGGCCTAAGTCCTTAGGCCCCTGCACGTACGTGGAGACCGGAGGAGGCTCCTGACTTCTAGCTTTGGATCAGCCCAGCTCTGGCTGTTGTGGCCATCTGGGGAGTGGACCAGTGGATGGAAGACCTCTCTCTCTCTGCCTCTGGCTCTCTGTGGCTCTGCCTTTCAAATAAATTTTAAAAATATATTAAAGTTTCTTTTGAAAAACATAACCACAATACCATGTGATTTCTGCACATAAAAATTAACAGTGATTGCTTGATACCTGAAAATACTCGGTGTTTTATTTTTTTTTTTTTAATTTATTTATTTGAGAGGTAGAGTTAAAGACAGAGGGAGAGATACAGAGAAAGGTCTTCCATCCTCTGCTTTATGCCTGAAATGGCTGTAGTGCCTGGAGCTGGGCCAATCCGAAGTCAGGAGCTTTTCCCAGGTGTCTCACATGGGTGCAGGGGCCCAGCACTTGGACATCTTCCACTGCTTTCCCAGGCCACAGCAGAGAGCTGGATTGGAAGAGGATCAGGGATGCTGGCGTTGCCCACAGAGACTTAGCCCACTACGCCACAGCACTGGCCCCAAGTTTTTTTTTTAAGACTTATTGATTCAAAAGGCAGAGTTGCAGAGAAAGAAAGAGAAGAGAGGTAGGCACAGAGAGATCAAGATCTTGTATCCGTTGACTCACTCCCCAATTACTGCAATGGCCAGGGTTGGGCCAGGCTGAAGCTGGAAGCCTGGAACTCCATCCAGGTCTCCCACGCATTAGCAGGGAACAGAATCGGAACTGGAGCAGCCAGGACTGGACTGTCGCTCTGATGGGGAACCAGCGTCACTGCAGCGGCGCAGCGCCAGCCTTCAGTCAGTGTTAGCCTTCGAGCTGTCTTGTGCACAGGTGCCTGCTGCTGTTTACCGGACTGCACATCCACATAAAGCTCACGTAGATTTCTTGTAGTATGTCGCTCCCCCTCCTCTTTATTTTTTCCCTTGCAACACCAGGTCATTTGTCCTTTAGTGTTCTGTCTTTTTTGTTTATGTTTTTGTATCTTTTATTGTTTGTCTCCTTTTTTGTCCTGTGGAGTGTACCAGAGTTTTCTGAACGTGTCTCTGTGGAATCACCTGACTTGCTCCTCTCCCCCATATTTCTGGGGAGTCCTGTCTGGCTACCAGGTCACATTCAGATCTGACGCCCTCCTCCCTCATTAGGATGTGCATGGTCCCCAGGCTTCTCTGTGATGTTAACAGCAATGTAGAGGCCAAATGGCCTATAGTAATCCATTGGAGAATGCAGAGTGCTTATTGTAAAACTCTTTCATTCATGATGTATGATTTTTTTTTCTGTAAGGATTTATTTATTTGGAAGGCAGAGGTTGGAGATGGGGAAAGAGATCTTCCATCCACTGGTTCACTCCCCAAATGGTCACAGTGATTTAGCTGAGCTGATCCAAAGCCGGGAGCCAGGAGCTTCATCCAGGTCTCTCTGGTGGGTGCAGGGCCCAAGGACTTGGGCCATCTGCTGCTGCTTTTCCAAGCACATTATCAGGGAGCTGGATTGGAAGTGGAGCAGCTGGGACTCAAACTGTTGCTCTTATGGGATGCCAACACTGCAGCCGATGGCTTTACTCACTATGCCACACACTGGCCCCTAAAGAGAATTTTTTTTTTTTTTTTTTAAGATTTATTTTAGGCCGGCGCTGTGGCTTAACAGGCTAATCCTCCGCCTTGCGGCGCCAGCACACCGGGTTCTAGTCCCGGTTGGGGTGCCGGATTCTATCCCGGTTGCCCCTCTTCCAGGCCAGCTCTCTGCTGTGGCCCGGGAAGGCAGTGGAGGATGGCCCAAGTCCTTGGGCCCTGCACCCGCATGGGAGACTAGGAGAAGCACCTGGCTCCTGGCTTTGGATCAGCGAGATGCGCCGGCCGCAGTGGCCATTGGGGGGTGAACCAGCGGCAAAAAGGAAGACCTTTCTCTCTGTGTGTCTCTCTCTCACTCTCCACTCTGCCTGTCTCAAAAAAAAAAAAAAAAGTTAAAAAAAAAAAAGATTTATTTTATTTATTTGAAAGACAGAGTTACAGAGAGAGGTACAGACAGAGGGGAGGTCTTCCATCCGTTGGTTCACTCCCCAGGTGGCCACAACGGCTGGAGCTGCGCCTGTCTAAAGCCAGGAGCCAAGAGATTCTTCTGGGTCTCCCACGTGGGTGCAGGGGCCCAAGGACTTGGGCCGTCTTCCACTGCCATCCCAGGCCATAGCAGAGAGCTGGATCAGAAGAGGAACAGCCGGGACTAGAACCAGCGCCCATGTGGGATGCTGGCACTTCAGGCCAGGGCTTAAACACATTGTGCCACAGCGCTAGCCCCTAAAGAGTATTTTTTACAGAGAAATTTCCCCTTGGTGTTTTTGGTTAACCAGTGGTATTTATTTATTTATTTAGTTAGTTTTATTTGACAGGTAGAGTTACAGTGAGAGAGACAGAGAGAAAGGTCTTCCTTCCATTGGTTCACTCCCCAAATGGCCACTACGGCCGGCGCTATGCCCATCTGAAGCCAGGAGCCAGGTGCTTCTCCTGGTCTCCCATGCGGGTGCAGGGCCCAAGCACTTGGGCCATCCTCCACTGCCTTCCCAGGCCATAGCAGAGAGCTGGCCTGGAAGAGGAGCAACCGGGACAGAATCTGGCGCCCCAACTGGGACTAGAACCTGGCACCCATATGGGATGCCAGTGCCGCAGGCAGAGGATTAACCAAGTGAGCCACGGCGCCGGCCCCAGTGGTATCATTTGTAAAGGAAAAACAGGATAAATAGCTTGCCAGTTTTCCCTTTATTTGCCATTTTTGAGCCATGAATTGGTTTAGTATTCTATTCCATCGAAGACCAATGCATTTAAAAAATTATTACCCCTAGCTCATAGCAAACGCAAACATAACTCAAAACGCATCAGCTATCTGAATATAAGAGCAAAACCTTAGCACTCTTAAATGATAATATAGAAGTAAATATTCATGACCTTGGATTTGATGATGGTTTCTTGTATATAATTCCAAAAACACAAGTAGCAACAACATAGATGTCAGCCTGCATCAAGCTCAAGAACTCTTGTGCCTAAGTAATAGTAAGAAATAAAAGGAGGTGGCCAGTGCTGTTGCATGGTGGGTAAAGTCGCTGTTTGCAGTGCCGCCATCCTATATGAACTCTGGTTCAAGTCCCGGCTGTTTCACTTCTGATCCAGCTCTCTGCTATGGCCTGAGAAAGAAGCAGAAGATGGCCCAAGTCCTTGGGCCCCTGCACCCACGTGGGAGACCTGGAAGAAACTCCTGGCTCCTGGCTTCAGATCGACGCAGCTCCAGCTGTTGCGGCCACTTGGGGACTGAACCAGTGGATGGAAGGCCTCCCTCTCTCCCTCTCTCCCTCCTCTCTCTGTGTAACACTGACTTGAAAAATAAATAAATAAATCTTTAAAAAAAAAAAAAAAAAAAAGACGTGGAGGAACTGGACCCCTCACACATGGAGACAGGTTTGTCGAATGCCATTGCTGCTTTGGAAAATAGGCTTGTAGTTCCTCAGTAGAAAACATGGTTAATGTAAGGCTCTGCATTCGCACTCCTTGGCTTATACACGAAAGAAATGAAGAGATATGTTCACACCAAAATTTGTGTAAGGATGTTGATAGCACTATTCACAATAGCTAAAAAGTTTATCCGTTCAAATTGTGGTCAGCCATAGACCTGTGGGACAAGGTGGGTGGAGCTACAGTACTGGTGCCTGGTGCCAGCGAGATGTGAGTGTGGACTGCTGTCAGGGTTCTCCACGGAGAACCAGTAGATGTGTAGATGGGTGGGTGAGTCCAGGTGTGAGGACGGGACTTACTGGAGCCGTTGGCTCCCCCGGTCTTGGAGCCTGAGCAGTGCCAGCACAGGCTGCCTGCAAGCTGCACACCTGGTGTGTAACCAGTGTGCCTCAGCCCGCGTGGGAACCAGGGGAGGCGCTGCCAGTGCCCTCACTCTAGGCTGAGGCGGAAGGCCTGGGAACCTCGAGTGGGTGCTGGTACGCGTGCTGGATCCCAAGACCTGAGAGTCTGGGGTCCTGCCACCCAGAGCAGGAGGTCGTCTGTAGAGAGAGGGAGAGAAGAGTTTGCCTTTGCTCTGCTGTTTGGCTCACATGGCCTCAGCAGTCAGGCTGCCCACACCGAGAGCGAAGTCTTCCTGGTTCACGTGGCCTCAGCAGTCAGTCTGCCCACACCGAGAGCGAAGTCTTCCTGGTTCACGTGGCCTCAGCAGTCAGTCTGCCCACACCGAGAGCGAAGTCTTCCTGGTTCACGTGGCCTCAGCAGTCAGTCTGCCCACACCGAGAGCGAAGTCTTCCTGGTTCACGTGGCCTCAGCAGTCAGTCTGCCCACACCGAGAGCGAAGTCTTCCTGGTTCACGTGGCCTCAGCAGTCAGTCTGCCCACACCAAGAGCGAAGTCTTCCCCACTCGTCAGGCTCCTCTTGGAACCCCTCAAGACGCTTCCATCGTTCTCCTGGCATTCGTTGCTCCAGTCAGACTGACGACTACAGTCGTCACAGCTGAGTGGAGGGTGTAGGTCATTGAAGGCTCTGCTGCCCCGTCAGCTTGCGCGTGCGCCTGTTGATTTAGATCTTTAATTTCTGTCAAAAATGTCCTACAGTTTTTAGGATGGTTTATATTTCTTTTGTTAAATTCATTTCTAAATACTTTTACTATATTGTCCATAGGATTTTTTCTTAATTGCGTTTTCAGATTGTTCCTGGCGAGTGTGTAGCATCCACACTCGCGGAGCTGGCTCACGGGTTGCAGCAGTGCGTTCTCCGTGGATTCCTCAGCACTGTGTACACAGAGGATCAGGCTGTGGGCAGCACTAGTGTCAGCTCTTCTTTTCCGATCTGGATGCCTTGTATTTTGTTTTCTTGCTTAACTGCCCTGGGTAAGACCTCTAGAATGATGCTGAATAGGGTAGCAGGAGTGAGCCTCCTTACCTTGTGCCTGGTCTTTGGGAAAGCTCTAGGACTTCACTGTTGGGTGTGATGTTGGCTGTGTCAGACTGAGGGTCGCGATGTTGGCTGTGGGTTTATTTTTATTTTATTTTATTATTTTATTTTATTTATTATTTGAAAGTCAGGGTTACACAGAGAGAGAGGCAGAGGCAGAGAGAGCGAGAGAGAGGTCTTCCATCTGATTCACTCCCCAGTTGGCTGCAACAGCCGGAGCTGCACTGATTTAAGCCAGGAGCCAGGAGGTTCTTCTGTGTTTCCCATGCTGGTGCAGGGGCCCAATGACTTGGGCCATCTTCTATTGCTTTCCCAGGCCATAGCAGAGAGCTGGATCAGAAGTGGCGCAGCCAGGTCTCGAACTGGTGCCCATATGGGATGCCGGGGCGTTAACCCACTGTGCCACAGCGCCAGCGCCGGCTGTGGGTTTACTACATTCCCTGTGTCAGATGCAGGGTCGTGATATTGGCTATGGGTTGAGTACATTCCTTGTGTCAGACTGAGGGTATTTCCTTCTGTGCCTTGGTCTTTAATTATTTTTAGCATACAGAAAGATTGAATTTTTGCTCTCTTATGATGAATTCTGCATCTGTTGTGACGATCATGCACATTTTTTTGCCCTTTAATGATGTGGTATCATACATTGACTTTTTAAAAAAGACTAAAGATTTATTTATTTATTTATTTATTTGAAAGTCAGAGTTATGGGGCTGGGGGAGGGGGGTGTCTTCCACCCAAATGGTGGTTCACTCCCCAAATGTCCACAATGGCCAGGGCTAGGCCAAGCTGAAGCCAGGAGCCAGGAGCTTTTTCCAGATCTCCCACATAGGTGCATCCTGTGTGGGCCGTCCTCCACTGCTTTCCCAGGAACATGGTCAGGGAGCTGGATGGGAAGTGGAGCAGCCGGGACTCGAACCAGAGCCCATATGGGATGCTGGCACTAGAGGTGGCAGCCTGACCCACTGTGCCATAGCGCCAGCCCCCATGAATTGACTTTGTATGTGTTGAACCCACCTTGCGCCTGCTGTTACTGCACAGGGTTTGACGCCCTGTGTGCTTGGCAGAGTGCACTCTGTGCTTCAGCTGTGGGTCTGTGGGACAGCAGTCTGCACCCTTGACACTTAAGGAACACGAGTGTCTGGAGAATCAGGGTCGTGTCTCCAGCTGCTCCCTTGCAGATGAGGTTGGTGGTACCAGGGTGGTCCTTGATCCAGGACACAGAGCCGTTTCTGTGAACCCCTGGTTTAGTGTTTTCACACTACGCCAAAGTGTCTCAGAGAGGCTGCTCGCTAAAGATGGAAGCTCTTTGGGCGCACAGCTTTAGCGGGTCACAGTCCGTGGTCAGGCAGGCCCCGTCGGTTTGGACTTCGCATGGTGAGGCCGGAGGACGGCATGGTGGAGGGGTTACTTGGAGCCCAGGAAGCAGAGAGCCCTTGGCTGAGCCCAGTACAGGTTCTATGACCGGTCCCTCACCAGGACTACCTTCTGAGGGCAGGACCTCCGCTTAGGCACACTCCCTCAACACCTTGTGGATTGTTTGTTCTCTCTCTCGCTTGCTCTCTAAAGATTTATTCATTTGAAAGGCAGAGTGACAGAGACATAGACAGACACACACACACACACAGAGATCAATTCAAACATTGATCTTAAATGTGCACAATGGGCCGGTGCTGTGGCATAGTGGGTAAAGCCGCAGCCTGCAGTGCTGGCATCCCATATGGGCACCAGTTCGAGACCTGGCTGCACCACTTCCGATCCAGCTCTCTGCTATAGCTGGGAAAGCAGTGGAGGATGGCCGAAGTCACTGGGCCCCTGTACCCACGTGGGAGACCCGGAGGAGACTCCTGGCTCCTGGCTTTGGATTGGTGCAGCTCCGGCCGTTGCGCCCAATTGGGGAATCAACCAGCGGATGGAAGACTCTCTCTCTCTGCCTCTCCTCTCTTTCAGTAACTCTGACTTTCAAATAAATGAATAAATCTTTAAAACAAAATGCTCACAACAGTCATGCTGGATCAGGCTGAAGCCAGGAGCTGGAACTCCTACATGAGTGGCAGGAGTCCACATACCTGAGCTAACACTGCTGCCTCCTGGGTTCATCAGCAGGGTGCTGGAGCAGAAGTTGTTCAGCTGGGACTCTACCTGGCACTTGGGTATGTGATGCGGTCACAAGTGGCGGCTTAGCCTGCTTTGTCACAGCACCTGCCCCAGTTTCCACTGTCTTGGATTATCGAGAATTTGGGATTTCACTGTCCAAACAAGTTTCGTAGCCAAAATTTTTTTTAAGATTTATTTATTTATTTGAAAGAGTCACAAAGAGAAGGAGAGTCAGAGAGAGAGAGAGAGAGAGAGAGAAAGTCCTCCATCTGCTGGTTCACTCCCAAATTGGCCACAGTGGCCAGAGCTGAGAGAGAGAGAGAGAGTCCTCCATCTGCTGGTTCACTCCCCAATTGGCCACAATGGCCAGAGCTGAGAGAGAGAGAGAGTCCTCCATCTGCTGGTTCACTCCCAAATTGGTCACAATGCCAGAGCTGAGAGAGAGAGAGAGAGTCCTCCATCTGCTGGTTCACTCCCCAATTGGCCACAATGGCCAGAGCTGAGAGAGAGAGAGAGAGAGTCCTCCATCTGCTGGTTCACTCCCCAATTGGCCACAATGGCCAGAGCTGAGAGAGAGAGAGAGAGAGAGTCCTCCATCTGCTGGTTCACTCCCCAATTGGCCACAATGGCCAGAGCTGAGCTGCTCAGGAGCCAGGTGCCTCCTCCAGGTCTCCCACGCGAGTGCAGGGGCCCAGCGACTTGGGCCATCTTCCACTGCTTTCCCAGGCCATAGCAGAGAGCTGGATTGGAAGTGGAGCAGCTGGGACTCAAGCCAGCGCCAACATGGGATATCGGCACTGCAGGCAGCGGCTTTATCTGCTAAGCCATGGCACTGGCCCTCGGAGCCAAATGTTGTTCAAACTGCCGCAGCCACATCGAGAGTGGAGGAGCAGTGCAGCCTGAGGCCCCAGGCTCTGGATGGTCTGTCATCTGGGCAGTGCGGCCTGTGACCCCAGGCTCTGGATGGTCTGTCATCTGGGCAGCAGCCTGGAGGAGCACGGTGGCAGTGACGGTTCCGGCCTGAGCTTTCAGCGGGTGGAGACATTTGACCTCCTGCTGATCTCCAGACCTCCAGGGAGAGGGTCTGGGTCATGTCCGTGGTTTTCAGTTAAACCATCTGAGGCCCCAAACACAGGTGTCTCAGGTGGAGTTGGCATTTGTGACCTTGGACAAAAGGAAATGGCTGATTTTCACTGAGTTGTCAACAAGTATCTCCCCAGGAGCCATCACAGGTGCTTTGGTGTTCTCCTGCGGCTATTAGAGAAATGGGGGGTGGGGGGCGCACTTGGACATGCTCAGTGCCATTGCAGAGTGATGGGGGGGCACATGGACACGCTCAGTGCCATTGCAGAGTGATGGGGGGCGCGCACGGACACGCTCAGTGCCATTGCAGAGTGATGGGGGAGGGCACACGGACACGCTCAGTGCCATTGCAGAGTGATGGGGGGCGCTTGGACACGCTCAGTGCCACTGCAGAGTGATGGGGGGCACATGGACACGCTCAGTGCCACTGCAGAGTGATGGGGGGCACATGGACACGCTCAGTGCCATTGCAGAGTGATGGGGGGGCACACGGACACGCTCAGTGCCATTGCAGAGTGATGGGGGGGGCACACGGACACGCTCAGTGCCATTGCAGAGTGATGGGGGGCGCTTGGACACACTCAGTGCCATTGCAGAGTGATGGGGGGGCACACGGACACGCTCAGTGCCATTGCAGAGTGATGGGGGGAGGGCACACGGACACGCTCAGTGCCATTGCAGAGTGATGGGGGAGCATTTGGACACGCTCAGTGCCATTGCAGAGTGATGGGGGGCGCGCACGGACATGCTCAGTGCCATTGCAGAGTGATGGGGGGGCGCTCGGACACGCTCAGTGCCATTGCAGAGTAATGGGGGGGCACATGGACACGCTCAGTGCCATTGCAGAGTGATGGGGGGGCACACGGACACGCTCAGTGCCATTGCAGAGTGATGGGGGGCGCGCACGGACATGCTCAGTGCCATTGCAGAGTGATGGGGGGGAGCATTTGGACACGCTGAGTGCCATTGCAGAGTGATGGGGGGGCACATGGACACGCTCAGTGCCATTGCAGAGTGATGGGGGGTAGCATTTGGACACGCTGAGTGCCATTGCAGAGTGATGGGGGGGCACACGGACACGCTCAGTGCCATTGCAGAGTGATGGGGGGAGGGCACACGGACACGCTCAGTGCCATTGCAGAGTGATGGGGGAGCATTTGGACACGCTCAGTGCCATTGCAGAGTGATGGCGGGCGCGCACGGACATGCTCAGTGCCATTGCAGAGTGATGGGGGGCGCTTAGACACGCTCAGTGCCATTGCAGAGTGATGGGGGGCGCGCACGGACACGCTCAGTGCCATTGCAGAGTGATGGGGGGCGCGCACGGACACGCTCAGTGCCATTGCAGAGTGATGGGGGGGGGCACATGGACACGCTCAGTGCCATTGCAGAGTGATGGGGGGGCACATGGACACGCTCAGTGCCATTGCAGAGTGATGGGGGGTAGCATTTGGACACGCTCAGTGCCATTGCAGAGTGATGGGGGGCACATGGACACGCTCAGTGCCATTGCAGGGTAATGGGGGGGGAGCATTTGGACACGCTCAGTGCCATTGCAGAGTGATGGGGGGGCACATGGACACGCTCAGTGCCATTGCAGAGTGATGGGGGGGAGCATTTGGACACGCTCAGTGCCATTGCAGAGTGATGGGGGGGAGCATTTGGACACGCTCAGTGCCATTGCAGGGTAATGGGGGGGAGCATTTGGACACGCTCAGTGCCACTGAAGAGTGATGGGGGGGCACATGGACATGCTCAGTGCCATTGCAGAGTGATGGGGGGGCGCTCGGACACGCTCAGTGCCATTGCAGAGTGATGGCGGGCGCGCACGGACATGCTCAGTGCCATTGCAGAGTGATGGGGGGGAGCATTTGGACACGCTGAGTGCCATTGCAGAGTGATGGGGGGGGCACATGGACACGCTCAGTGCCATTGCAGAGTGATGGGGGGGAGCATTTGGACACGCTCAGTGCCATTGCAGAGTGATGGGGGGGAGCATTTGGACACGCTCAGTGCCACTGCAGAGTGATGGGGGGGGGCACACAGACACGCTCAGTGCCATTGCAGAGTGATGGGGGGGCACATGGACATGCTCAGTGCCATTGCAGAGTGATGGGGGGGCACACGGACACGCTGAGTGCCATTGCAGAGTGATGGGGGGGCACACGGACACGCTCAGTGCCATTGCAGAGTGATGGGGGGGCACATGGACACGCTCAGTGCCATTGCAGAGTGATGGGGGGGCACATGGACACGCTCAGTGCCATTGCAGAGTGATGGGGGGCACACGGACACGCTCAGTGCCATTGCAGAGTGATGGGGGGCGCGCACGGACACGCTCAGTGCCATTGCAGAGTGATGGGGGGGCACACAGACACGCTCAGTGCCATTGCAGAGTGATGGGGGGCGCTTGGACACACTCAGTGCCATTGCAGAGTGATGGGGGGCACACAGACACGCTCAGTGCCATTGCAGAGTGATGGGGGGCGCGCACAGACACGCTCAGTGCCATTGCAGAGTGATGGGGGGCCACACGGACACGCTCAGTGCCATTGCAGAGTGATGGGGGGCCACACGGACACGCTCAGTGCCATTGCAGAGTGATGGGGGGGCACATGGACACGCTCAGTGCCATTGCAGAGTGATGGGGGGGGCATTTGGACATGCTCAGTGCCATTGCAGAGTGATGGGGGGGAGCATTTGGACACGCTCAGTGCCATTGCAGAGTGATGGGGGGGCACATGGACACGCTCAGTGCCATTGCAGAGTGATGGCGGGCGCTTGGACACGCTCAGTGCCATTGCAGAGTGATGGGGGGGGCACATGGACACGCTCAGTGCCATTGCAGAGTGATGGCGGGCGCTTGGACACACTCAGTGCCATTGCAGAGTGATGGGGGGGGCACATGGACACGCTCAGTGCCATTGCAGAGTGATTGGGGGGGGGCACATGGACACGCTCAGTGCCATTGCAGGGTAATGGGGGGGAGCATTTGGACACGCTCAGTGCCATTGCAGAGTGATGGGGGGGCACATGGACACGCTCAGTGCCATTGCAGAGTGATGGGGGGGAGCATTTGGACACGCTCAGTGCCATTGCAGAGTGATGGGGGGCACATGGACACGCTCAGTGCCATTGCAGGGTAATGGGGGGGAGCATTTGGACACGCTCAGTGCCACTGAAGAGTGATGGGGGGGCACATGGACATGCTCAGTGCCATTGCAGAGTGATGGGGGGGCGCTCGGACACGCTCAGTGCCATTGCAGAGTGATGGGGGGGCGCTCGGACACGCTCAGTGCCATTGCAGAGTGATGGGGGGAGGGCACACGGACACGCTCAGTGCCATTGCAGAGTGATGGGGGAGCATTTGGACACGCTCAGTGCCATTGCAGAGTGATGGCGGGCGCGCACGGACATGCTCAGTGCCATTGCAGAGTGATGGGGGGGAGCATTTGGACACGCTGAGTGCCATTGCAGAGTGATGGGGGGGGCACATGGACACGCTCAGTGCCATTGCAGAGTGATGGGGGGGAGCATTTGGACACGCTCAGTGCCATTGCAGAGTGATGGGGGGCACATGGACACGCTCAGTGCCATTGCAGGGTAATGGGGGGGGAGCATTTGGACACGCTCAGTGCCATTGCAGAGTGATGGGGGGGCACATGGACATGCTCAGTGCCATTGCAGAGTGATGGGGGGGCACACGGACACGCTGAGTGCCATTGCAGAGTGATGGGGGGGCACACGGACACGCTCAGTGCCATTGCAGAGTGATGGGGGGGCACATGGACACGCTCAGTGCCATTGCAGAGTGATGGGGGGCACACGGACACGCTCAGTGCCATTGCAGAGTGATGGGGGGGCACACGGACACGCTCAGTGCCATTGCAGAGTGATGGGGGGAGGGCACACGGACACGCTCAGTGCCATTGCAGAGTGATGGGGGGGCACACGGACACGCTCAGTGCCATTGCAGAGTGATGGGGGGCACACGGACACGCTCAGTGCCATTGCAGAGTGATTGGGGGAGGCGCTCGGACATGCTCAGTGCCATTGCAGAGTGACCTAGACCAGCCCTGCTGGAGCCTGTCACCAGTGCCACCAGTATTACTGTAATACTTTGGCCTTAATTTCTTTACATTTGCTTTCCTCTTAGTTGTGTGTAGTTGTATGCATCAAGAACATTACTGGAGAGGAGTTGTGTCTCTCGAGTAGCTGATGGGAGGGTGACTGCTTGTCTTCTGGGGAGGTGAGCCGAGGGAGCCTAGCAGACTGACACTGAGAGAAGGCAAGAGCTCAGGCCACAGCCGCAGTCGCGTGCTCCATGGTCTCTGGCCAACACGAACATGAGGTGAATGTGAGTATCCGTGTGTCACGTGGCTCTGCATATCGTTTGACAGCCTCAGTTGGTTATGCAAATACGTGAAAGTACTACACATTTTTGTGAGAAAATGATACAGAGAGGTAAATTAACTTTGGTGCAGAACAATTTGGAAATGCATAGTTTTTTCATAAAATGCATTTTCCATGAACTTTAAAAGTTTGTTTATTTGGCAGAGATACGGCTCCCATCCACTAGTTCACTTCCCAAATGACTACAAAGGTTGGCTGGGCCAGGCCAAAGCCAGGAGCCAGGAACTCAGTTCAGGTCTCCCCTGTGAGATGACCGAGTCACTGGAGTCATCAGCACAGCCTCGCAGGGTCTGCATCAACTGGAAGCTGAATCCAGGCTCCTGAGGGGCCACCGGCATCTCAGCTGTGCCCTGGGTGTTAGCTACACGCCTGCCCCTCCATAAACGTTTTGAAGACCCTTTGTATTGGGGCCAGTGCTGTGGCACACTAGGTTAATCCTCCGCCTGCGTTGCCGGCATCCCATATGGGCGCCGGTTCTAGTCCTCATTGCTTGTCTTCCAGTCCAGCTCTCTGCTGTGGCCTGGGAGGATGGTCCAGGTTCTTGGACCCCTGCACCTGCATGGGAGACCAGGAGGAAGCACCTGGCTCCTGTCGTAAGATTGGCGTAGCTCCAGCCATTGCGACCATTTGGGGAGTGAACCAACGGAAGGAAAACCTCTCTGTCTGTCTGTCTGTCTGTCTCTCTCTCTCTCTCTCTCACTGTCTGTATCTCTACCTGTCAAAAAACAAAACAAAACAACAAAAACAACAAAAAAACCCTTTGTACATCTTTCCATATGAAAATATATTTCAGGGCCATTGCTGTGGCGTAGCAGGTAAGGCCACCACCTGCAGTGCTGCATCCCATATGGGTGCCTGTTCAAGTCCTGGCTGGTCTACTTTTATTATTATTATTATTATTATTTATTTTATTTGAAAGAGAGATTCCATCTGCTGGTTCACTTCCCAATTGGCCGCAATGGCCAGATCTTTGCCGATCTGAAACCAGGAGCCAGGAGCTTCTTCTGGGTCTCCCACGTGGGTGCAGGGGCCCAAGGACTTGGGCCATCCTCTACTGCTTTCCCAGGTCATAGCAGGGAGCTAGATCAGAAGCGGAGCAGCCAGAACTCGAAGCAGCGTCTATATGGGATGCCGGCACTGCAGGAGGCAGTTTTACCTGCTACTCCACAGTGCCAGCCCCCCAGCTGGTCTACTTCTTCTTCTTTTTTTTTTTTTTAAAGATTTTATTTATTTGAGAGGTGGAGTTACAGACAGTGAGAGGAAGAGACAGAGAGAAAGGTCTTCTTTCTGCTGGTTCACTCCCCAGATGGCTGCAATGGCCGGAGCTGCACCGATCTGAAGCCAGGAGCCAGGTGCTTCCTTTCGGTCTCCCATGTGGGTGCAGGGGCCCAAGGTCTTGGGCCATCATCTACTGCAAAGAGCTGGACTGGAAGAGGAACAGGCAGGACTAGAACCGGTGCCCATATGGGATGCCGGTGCCACAGGCGGAGGATTAACCTACTGTGCCATGGCGCCAGCCCCTGGTCTACTTCTGATCCAGCTCTCTGCTGTGGCCTGGGAAAGCAGTGGAAGATGGCCAAGACCTTGGGCCCCTGCACCCACATGGGAGACCTGGAAGAAGCTCCAGGCTCTTGGCTTTGGATCCTCCCAGCTCTGGCTGTTGTGGCCATCTGGGGAGCGAACCAGCAGATGATAGACCTCTCTCTCCCTCTCTCTCTGCTTCTCTGTAACTCTCTCAAATAAATGAAAAGTCTAAAAAAAAGGAAATGTATTTCTAGAAATTTTTAATGATGCCATTACAAAATGGAAGCCATAAAAGTAACTGTGAACAGTAGAGGAGCAGCACTGGAGGCAAGCGAGCGCCAGTGGACGTGCCGTCTGACCGTGTTGTGGTGGCCGTGCCCGATGTTGTCCTGGCGTCTTCCTCGCTGTCTCGTGCTTGTCCCTTAGGACCGGGGTCACTGGTGGAAACGGAGTGTCTGAGGCAGGGCATCATTGCATGTGACCTGATGTCCCTGAAGAAGTCGCTCCCTAGAAGTCAGCCGTTCTGCGTCCCTGCCACAAGTCCTGCGTCCGTGCCCCCAAGTCCCTGCTACGCTGTTTTCTTCATTTTCTCATTGCTGGTTGGATGGGCTGTCATATTTTAATTTGCATTTCTTTGGTTCTTTGAGTGGTCAAATGACTTCAGTTGTTTTTGGCTCTTGGTTTGGTTTCTTGTCTTTCAGGAGTCTCCTTTGTGGTAGCTTCGTTCAGGGTCCTGACTAGCTCCAAATGCAGCCATGCCCCCCCCCCCCTTAAAAAAAAGATTTATCTGTCTACCTGCCTAGCTATTTATTTATTTATTTATTTGTGAAAGAAAACAGAGATTTCCCAGCCACTGGTTCACTCCTCACATGGTCGCAGCATCCAGCTCTAGGCAAGGCCAAAGCCATGAGCTACATTCAGTTCTCTCATGTGGGTCGTAGGGGCCCAGACACTTGGGCCATCCCCTGCTGCTTTTCCCAGGCCATTAACAGGGAGCTGGATCGGAAGTGGAGCAGCTGGGACAAAAGTTGGGCCTGTATGGGATGCCGGCATCACAGGTGGCAGCTTTACCTGCTACCCCACAGTGCCATGTCCAGCCGTGGTCTTTACATGAAAGTGGTTTACTGAAGGGAGCATTTACAGGCCTGGGTCTTTGCAGTGGGATTGTGAGCATCCCTCGTCCCAACTCTTGGGAGCAGGCGGGACAGGCGGGACAGGGTGCCCATGGCTTCTGTGTAGAGGCCTGGACAGCCTGTGCTGTGGGGCTGCTCCATCCATCAGGCTGTGTGGCAACTGATAGATTTATTGGGGCCATGGGCTGACATGGGCATCTCCAAGGGTGAGAGGGTCCAGAGGGTCTTGGCCCTCAATCTTGTGTCTCCCGGGAACTGTGGGGCCTTTGTGTAGCGTAAGTCAGGACTGGAGGCAGCATACCTGGGGCAGACTTTGTGGGTGCAGTGCCTGAATCGTGCTCCCTTTGGGGGCCTGTAGCTCCTGGGGGTCGTCTCTGGCCAGCAGCTGTTCCTAGGATGTCTACAGCCTGTATGGTGTGTGTTTTGGCAGCACAAGTCTAACAGACGAGCCTTTGTCCTTTGCTCCATCCTTGTGGGGACACCGCTGACGATAGGGGGAGTGTGACGAGCTGTTCAGTAGGCATGTGACAGGTGGGAAGGGCCAGGAAGGAGGAGCACAGTGCACAGGGGGCTAGGTAGGTGTCCTTGAGCAGAGGACCTTGGGGCCAGCCACTGCGGGTGACCGGCTGAGCAGAGGTCTGGTCCCCCTGTGGGGTGAGCCAGTGCTGGGCTGCTCTGCTGGGCTGTGGAGGGCATCTCTGAGCATGACCTTCTGTTTCTCCCTCTTCTCCTCAGCCAGGGCCAACTCGTTTGTAGGAACGGCGCAGTATGTCTCTCCAGAGCTGCTCACGGAGAAGTCGGCCTGTAAAAGGTAACCAGCCTCTGTCCGATAGGAACGTCTCTCTTCTCTCGCGTGCCTCGTAAACTTTGCATAAGAGAGAGACTTGAAGGAGTAACTTTGGGGGCTTTTAAAACAGCCACGCATACTTTGTGAGAAGTTAGTGTTCTGCTTCTAACCACACATGCTTGTTACTTCATTGTTACGTTTTCTACTTCCTGGCTTGGTGGTTGCCTTTTGGTTACAGATTTGATCCTCCTCTGTAGTGGGGAGGAGTGTTACTGCCATGTGCACGGAGCCCAGGCCCCCTCTGCCTGCTGTGGGTCGCAGGGCAGACTTGGCTGGGCGATAGGGCTGTGGCAGCTGCAGCACCATGGGCTCTGCAGAATGGGAGAGGAACCTGGGGGGTAGGTGGAGGAAGTGTCAGGCAAGGCTGAGTCAGCCCTGGAGAGGCCTGGTGAGGCTCCAGGTCTGCGGCTCTTGGAGAGATACAGCTGTGCCTTGGTGTTGGTCCCAGTGGAGAAAATTAGAAGTGCTGGGTGGGGGTGGGGGTTTCAGGGGCTGGTGTTGGCCCAGGAGTGGGTTCTGTTCGTGAAATAAGAGGTTGGGAGACTGGAGGAGGGGTTAGTCCTGGGGACATCTGAGCAGCACAAGAAGGAAGCTTGTTACGTCCATGGTCAGGAGTGAGGAGACGTAAAGGGACTGTGTTGGGTGCATGTGATGCAGGAGAGGGACAAAGAGGTGATATTAGGATGTGGAATTAAAAAATGTGGGGAGCCGGGGTCAGCACTGTTGCCTAAGGGATAAAGCTGCCACCTACAGTGCCAGCATCCCATGTGGCTGCTGGTTCATGTCCTGGCTGCCCCACTTCGGATCTAGCTCCTTGCCAATGTGTTTGGGAAAGCATGGAGGATGGCCCAAGTGTTTGGGCCCCTGCCACCCACATGGGAGATGCGGATGAAGCTCCTGCCTTTGGCCTGCTCCAGTCTTGGCCATTGTGGCTATTTGGAGGGTGAGCCAGCAGATGGAGGATCTCTTTGTTCCTCTCTCCCTCTCTCTCTGACTTTTAAATAAATAGATTTAAAAAATGTAACGGTGTGGGGGCACCTCCAGGATGACAGAGCCTGGCAGAAGGGATGACTTAGGCTTGTCCTGCGCCTCTTGACCCATGGGCGCCCTCTCCTGGGCTGACAGGGCCCACACCAGTCCCATGCTGTCAGTGTCCTGCTCTGCCAGGTCCTCGCCTGTAATGAGCCACCTTGAGAGAATGAAGGACTGGAGTGAGGGAGTGAGTGTTTCTGGGGACAGTGGCTCGTTGCCAAGCCTGACAGCTTTAAAAAGAATCCAGGGGCAGGGAGCCCTGGGCAGAAACCTGGGGGCAGGACAAAAAAGAATGCTTTGAACAGCTGAACTTGATCGCCTGAGCAGTCTCTGGGCTTTTAAACATTTATTTTATTTTGATACTTGAATGGCAGGCTGACAGGGTAAGGTAGATCTTCTAGTGCTGGTTCACTCCCCAAATGGCCTCAGTGACTGGAGTTGGGCCTGGCTGAAAGTAGGAAACTAGAGCTCTATCTGGGTCTCCCATGGGGCTGATGGGGGCCCAACCACTCGGGCCATCTTCCACTGCCTTCCCAGAACCAGCCCACTAGCCAGTAACAAGATCAGAAGTGGAACAGCTGGAACTTGAACTGGCTGTCATGGGATGCGGCATTGCAGGCCATGGTGTAACCCCACGCATCGCAGTGCTGATGCCTGGTTTTTAATTTTTAATCATGTGATATTCATTTAGAAATACTTGAAGAGGCCGGCGCCGTGGCTTAACAGGCTAATCCTCCGCTGCGGCGCCGGCACCCCGGGTTCTAGTCCCGGTTGGGGCGCCGGATTCTGTCCCGGTTGCCCCTCTTCCAGTCCAGCTCTCTGCTGTGGCCTGGGAGTGCAGTGGAGGATGGCCCCAGTGCTTGGGCCCTGCACCCCATGGGAGACCAGGATAAGCACCTGGCTCCTGCCTTTGGCTCAGTGCAGTGTGCCAGCCGCAGCTGCCATTGGAGGGTGAACCAACGGCAAAAGGAAGACCTTTCTCTCTGTCTCTCTCTCACTATTCACTCTGCCTGTCCCCCCCCCCCAAAAAAAAAAAAAATACTTGAGCATTTTCTTCTTCTGATTTTTAAAGTGATTGCTGTTCATTATGAAGAATTCTTAATTGGCTGGTGTTACAGTGTATTGGGTCAAGCTGCTACCTGTTACGTTGGCATCCCAAGTGGACGCCAGTTCTTGCCTTGGCACACCACTTCTGATCCAGCTCCTGGTAACGGCGCAGGAAAGCAGCAGAAGGTGACCCAAGTTCTGGGGCCCTGCCACGCACCCCAGAAGAAGCTCCTGCTTCCTGGCCTTAGCCTGGCCCCGCACTGGCCCTCTGGGGAGTGAACTAGCAAATGGGAGATCTGTCTCTTCCTCTGACTCTTTTGAATAAATAAATATCTTTAAAAAAACAAGAATTCTTAGAAAATAAATCTCCATACTCATTCAGCAATTAGAGACATTTTGGTAGATTTGTTTCTGGTCATTTTGTTCCCTCCATTTTCTGTATTTTTAAGTAATTTTTATGCAGTGTTTGATTTTGAATCTGGCCATTGGTATTATATGATGAACATTATCCCATGTGATTGAGATTATCAGCTATATGATTTTCTTTTCTTTTTTTTTTTTTAAGATTTATTTATTTGAAAGACAGAGTGACAGAGAAATGGAAGGAGAAAGAAAAAGAGATCTTTCATCTGCTGATGTATTCCCCACATGGCTGGGCCTGGGCCAGGCTGAAGCCCTGAAGCCTGGAGCCTTGAATTCCGTCTGGGTCTACCCTGTGGGTGGCAGGGGCCTAAGCACTTGGAACATCTTCCCCTGCTTTCCCAGACACAATAACAAGGAGTAGATCAGAGCAGTTGGAAGTCAGGTTGGCACTCCAATATGGGATGCCGGCATCGCAGGTTTGGCATAACCCATAGTGCCACAAACAGCGCCTCTCTCATGGAGGGCGTTGCGATTCATTGAACTGTTCCTTGCTGTTGGACACTGCAGCAGCTCTCAGTTATCACCCATGTGCCAGTGCATCTGTGCCACCAGGCTGGGTGTTGCGGGAGAAGGGCTCTCTGCCCTGGCGCCTGGATATTGGGAAAAGGCTGGGGCTACCCTGAGTTTCAAGAACTGGCGCGGCTTCTGACTGAGCACTTAGGGAACGCTCTGCACCTGGTGGTTCCCATCACTTCTCCCCTCGTTATTGTGTGAACCATTTCTGCGGTACGTGTGCATGACAGACCAGGGACATGCAGAGCGCTGGGAAGCTGCCCCGTCCCTTCTGCCTGAATTCCCAGTCCTAGAGAACCTGTGGCCTGCCAGGGCCACCCACCGCCCCGCCCCCAGGTGCAGAGGCTTTTTCTCTTGGCTTGTGTCCTTATCTAGCTATCTATCTGTTTATCAGTGAGACAGAAACAGGAATGGGGTCCACTCCTCACATCCCTGCTGCCTCCCTGGATACATTACTAGGAAGCTGCATGGGAAGTGTGCATTAGCCGGGGCTGGAACCAAAACCGATACAGGATGCTGGTGACGCAGGTGCCACGAGGCCTGCCCCACAATCTGTTACAGCTGTTACCAGGCCTTGCAGGTGCTGGTGACCTGCAGTATGAGGGCATAGCCTTCCCCCAGGATGCCTGACACCATGCTGGTTTGTTGTTTTGAGTAGTGGTTTCCACCACACCCTATGATTTCATCTTCCAGGACCTGTTGTTGGCAGCCCCTGAGCCCTGTGTAATCCCTAATGCTCAGAGGGAGGGGCCAGGAATGCAGGGAGACTCAAAGCACAAATGTACCCATAAAGCCATCTCAGCCATGTCTCTCTCAGCAGGTGCTCTGAGCCTGGCACTGAGGGCAGAAGAGGGAGTGGCAGTGAGTGAATGTGAGAGGGAGAGCCATTGATGGTGGGTGAGGGTCTGTGGCAGCTGAAGGGAAATCCTGGTACACCTAGCCACGTTCTGGAAATGGCTTACAGAAATCGATGAATGTGTGATATTTTAAAATAGATAACAGCAGTGTTTATAGAGGAGGAGCTGTGGGTGGTCCTGCTCGTCCTGGGTGCCCTTGCACCTGTTCTAGAGGTGAGCCTGGCATGTCAGGAGAGAATCTGACTTCAGTCTGAACTGTGCCAACTCGCTATGGATGGGGCAAGCCCGCCCCCCAGCCCTCCTACCCCTTTTTGCCTCTCCCTCCCCCCTTCCTCTCTCTCCCCCCTCTGTGCCTCCACAAAAGGGAAGGTGCTGCTCTGTCAGGTTCCCCCGGAAACCACGTCAGGTCCTGTCTGTAACCGCCCGTCCAGGCCTGATCGCGGCAGCTCAGCTCGTTCCCTTCATGGAAGTTTTCACACACCTTGGAGGCCATGGGACTTAGAGGGCAGCGGACGACCAGCCCTGGCCAGGGCCCCAGCTGACCCCAAAGCATGGAAGCAGTTTGGAGGCTACACCTGGGGGTGCAGATGGAGGAATGGAACGTGAGCTGTACTTATGCCTACATGTTACCAATGCTGTTTTTCTGTTTTTTCCCTACCTTAAAGTTCAGACCTTTGGGCTCTGGGATGCATAATATACCAGCTCGTAGCAGGACTACCACCGTTCCGAGCCGGGTAAGGAGATAGCCATCCCCAGGCTCCGGGCCTGTCACACGCACGGGCCACTGCTGTGCTGACTGTCCCTGCTGGAGTAGTGGGCCATGTGGCCGGGCGCTGGGTGCTCCAGGGAGAGTGCTTGCAGCATGGTGAGGTGTGTGGGCTCTGCTCGAAATAACTGCTCTGTTTCTTTTTGAATTTCACAGAAATGAATATCTTATATTTCAGAAGATCATTAAATTGGAATATGACTTTCCAGAAAAATTCTTCCCTAAGGCAAGAGACCTTGTGGAAAAACTTTTGGTAAATATTTTGAGTTTTCTTCCAGAAGAGTGATCCGGGGCCACACCTGAGCCCCCCAGCTCTGTGCACTGACGTGCTCTTAGGATTGGTGGTGACTGCGACAGGCCCATCTTGCATTCTGTGTAATTCTAAGTCCCTTTCACTTCCCAACTCTCTGACTCTTGACTGTATTTTTTCTGAATTTGACTTTTGGTTAGGCTTTAACAGATATATATATATATATATATATTTTTTTTTATTTAACAGATTTAATACAGTTCCCGGATACAGACTATAATGATGCTCCCTCCCCCTCTCCTCCCTCCTTGCCTCCCTGACTTTTGACTTCAGTAAGATAGATTGTTGTGTTGTGTGCTCTTGGTCCTTAGCATCGGAAGTGGCATCTGGAGTTCCTGATGCCAGTAACTTGGGGTTTATTGTGGTGCCAGTGGCTATGGACCCAGATCTGTCAATGTCAGTTTTTGTTTTTAAAGACTTATTCACTTACTTGGAAAGTGGACAACCAGAGGGAGAGAAGGGATAGACAGAGAGGCCTTCTGTCCATTGGCTCACTCCCCAAAGGGGTTGGCCAGGCTAAAACCAGGAGCCAGGTACTCCATCCGAGTCTCCCACGTGGTAGGGACTCAAGCACTTGGGCCTTCTTCCCTTGCCGTCATAGGTGGATTAGCAGAGAGCTGGATTGGAAGCAGAGCAGCAGGGACTCGAACTGGCACTCTAGTATGGGATACCTGCATTGCGGATGGTGGCCTAATCTGTAGTGCTCATTTTTTTTCTTTAAAGATTAATTTTATTTATTTGAAAGAATCACAGATAGAAGAGGAGAGAGAGATCTCCATCCTGGGTTCACTCCCCAAATGGCCACAGTCGCCAGTGCTGGGCCACGGCTAAGCAGGAGCCGGAACTTGATCTGGGTCTCTCGTGTGGGTGGCAGGAAGCACTTGGGCCTCTTCTGCTGCCTTCTCAGGTGTCTTAGCAAGAAGCTGGATTGGAAGTGGAGCAGCTGAGATTTGAACCGACATTCCAGGATGGCATACAAATGGTGCAAGCAGTGCTGACCCCTCTTTATTTATTTATTTTTTTTTTTTAAAGATTTATTTACTTATTTGAAACACAGAGTACAGGAGAGACAGTGACAGTGTCAATTTTGTGCAGAATAGGGGCTGGCATCGTGAAATAGCAGGGTAAGCTGCTGCCTGTGATGCTGGCATCCCACATGAGTGTTCAAGTATCGGCTCGATTTGCTGTTAGTCACTGTATTTTGAGATTGAGTTGGTATTCACCCATGGGAGGAAAGGGTGGAGACGAGAGAGATGTGGAGCCCCCGAGTGGGCTTGGGGACAGCCATGGTACCTTACTGTCTCTGGGAGAGAGTGGAGATTGAAGAGAGTTACTCAGAAAGGAATCTGGGAGTCAGAATTACATTTGAACCCTGATAGTGACTTTGTCTTGACTATTGCTTAAGGTTTTAGATGCCACAAAGCGGTTAGGCTGTGAAGAGATGGAAGGGTATGGCCCTCTCAAAGCTCATCCATTCTTTGAGTCCATCACGTGGGAGAATCTGCACCAGCAGACACCTCCGAAGCTCACGGCCTACCTACCGGCCATGTCCGAGGATGACGAGGACTGCTATGGCAATGTAAGTGGCTCTTGGGGGGCACAGCCTTGTGGGGAGTTGTGTTTGAGCAAGACGCCTGCCTCCCTTCCTGCCTGCCCGCCCCCAGACTCTGCAGTCAGTGGGAATGGGGTGCGTCTGAGCCCGAGGTAGGCCTGTGGTAGGGTAGACACCTTGCTGTATCGCCCAGTGGCTCCCAGCGGTCTTTGAAGGGTCAGTTCAGCCTTCTGCCCTCAGCAGAGGGTAGTGGGCTGCGTTTTCACCCTGGGGAATCGGCCTGAAGCCGGATGCTGGACGGGGGTCAGGCCAGTGGAATATTGCCTGCATCCACAGCTGGGCACCTGGCACAGTGCCGGCTGCTTCTACTCGGGCCTTCGCCAGTGTGTGTCTTGAGACGTTCCCGATTGCCACTGACCTTTCTAAGAGCATCCCAGAGTGCCGCTGTTCTGCATGTTTGGAAATGTGATGTTGGAGGGTGCGTGCTGGTCTCCGTCCCTTCCAGGGCTCAGGGGGAGCAAGGCCTGCAGGGCCCCGAGCTGAGGCACACCACTCGGACACTGGGGCTCCTCCACTGCAGCCCCCACAAAGCACATGTGCTGTAGGAACTGTGTGTTGTCAGTGTGAACCTGCTGTTCTGGTAGACTTCCGTCCTGTGGCCGTGTGTGGAGTTCACTGTAGCTGATGGAATCATGCTAGAGAGCGTTTGAACATCTGCCAAAGCCAAGCTAGAATTGCTGGCTTCAGCTCTTGCAGAATAGGCTTTCTTTTCTTTTCTCTTCTTTTTTTTTTTTAGATTTTATTTATTTATTTGAGAGGTAGAGTTACAGTCAGTGAAAGGGAGAGGCAGAAAGATCTTCCTTCCATTCGTTCACTCCCCAGATGGCTGCAACGGCCGGAGCTGTGCCAGTCCGAAGCCAGGAGCCAAGTGCTTCCTCCCGGTCTCCCACAGAGGCCCAAGATCTTGGGCCATCTTCTGCTGCTATCCCAGACCATAGCAGAGAGCTGGATTGGAAGAGGAGCAGCTGGGACTAGAACCGGTGCCCATATGGGATGCTGGCACCTCAGGTGCAGGGTTAACCTACTGCGCCACGTTGCCAGCCCCCAGAGCAGTGTTTCTTATATCTCCGACCTACAGTCTGGCACGGCCTCCGTCCTCTGTGCAAGGTGCCCTTTGCGCCCAGACTCAGAAAGCTGGACCTGGAGAGCATCTTTCCCTCTTGGAGCTATCTTGATGCTCACCTGCTGTCACTCTTGTACAGCAGCTGGAGCCTGTGGGCCCTGTGGGCCCTGTGGTGGCCACCCCACTGGATCTTGTCATCCCTGCAAAAGGGTCCCTGGGACTGGCAGGTGGCATCTTAGTCCTTGGGTTCTGTGCCCTGTTCCTAGTCACTCTGCAGCTGAGCTCTAAGAGAGCGCAGTGGGCTCAGGGGCTGGGAATCTGTCTTTGTGGAGCAAGTGTGTGGGAATTCGCAGACACCCACCCACCCCGAGCCTCCCTGCAGGCTTGTCTAAAAGCCTGGCCTCACTGACTTCAGTCGCCCCCCAGAATCAGACTCCTCGTGTTGCTGGTTGCTGTTAGTTAGATGGTTCGTGCCCAGCTTGTGGGCACTGTGGAAAGTCTCTGGGCAGAGAGCTCAGTGTAGCAGACTTCTCATCACGACAGGCTGGCAGAAGATGCCACCTCAGAAAGTGTCTCCCTGCGTGCGAGGGGTTGACCGTGCCCTCTGCAGCAGGAAGGAGCTTGGCCCAGCAGGTGAGTGTGAGGAAAGCAGGCACTTCTGTGTCTCCCGGTGTGCTGAGTGTTTGCTCACTACTAGTGTGGCATCTGTCCCTGGACTCAGGCTGGAGCTCCTTGGGGGAAGGGTCAGTGTTGCTCTAGGAGAATGCAATGTTTCCTCTCTGCGCACTGTGGAAACCTTGCTCCAGCCTCGGGCTCCGTCAGACCCACACCCCGCCTGGCCTTTGTCTGACCTGAGTGCCACTGAGGGAGGGCACAAGGAGCAGGACAGAGCACAGGGAGCTTTCCAGGTGGAGGGGTGGTCAGGAGGACAGTGGCTGTGGCTGTGAGGGAGGGAGGCAGCCCTGCTTGGTCCTGAAGTTAGCACTGACTGATGGGGTGTGACCTTGGGCCAGTTTCTCTGCCTCAGTTTCCCCGTGTTAGAAATGGAGACAGTAGTAACAGCCACTTCGGTGGCTCTGCAGGCCAGGGCCTGTGCAGACAGTCTTATGCCAGCAGAGTATAAGATAAGTACTCTCCGGCAGCAGAGAGTGGCTGGGGACTGTCTGGAGTTTCTCCAGGGGGGAACAGCGAGGTGGGGCAGACTGGGGCTGGGCGGCGTGAGCTATTGGGGGACCAGGACCTGTATGGGTGAGGCTGGCCTTGCTGGAGTACAGGAGCTAGGACAGTGTACTATATTCTCATCTCCGCCTTTGCTAGTGGCATCTTGTCTCCTCCCTTGTCCCTGGCTCTGGCAAGGCTCAGGCTTGGGGCCTGCTCCTGCCCAAGAATCAGTGCTGGTGGTTCTTCAACCCTGTTGCTTGCCAGCAGCCCCAAAGCGACTAGCACATCTATAAGATTCCATTTTCTTTTTCTTTAAGGTTTATCTTATTTATTTGACAGGTGTAGTGACTTAGAGAGAGGGAGAGGTAAAGAGAGAAAGAGATCTTCCATTTGCTGGTTCACTCCATAAATGGCCACAACGGCTGGGGCTGGGCCAGGCGGAAACCAGGAACCTGGAATTCCATCAGGGTCTCCTACGTGGGTGCAGGGGCTCAAGTACTTGGGCCGTCCTCCACTGCTTTCCCAGGAGCATCAGCACGGAGCTGGATCGGAAGTGGAGCAGCTGGAACTCGAACTCAGTGTGGCTCATCCTGCTGCACCACAGCACTGGCCCTGAGTGACTGCATTTTCTGTGTCAATGCTGGTTTGCAGTTTTCTTGAGTATAACAGGCAACTTGTGTTCATACAAGTCCGGTCTTTGCTGAGATAAGGAGGGAGACTTTTGGCCGGCGCCGCGGCTCACTAGGCTAATCCTCCGCCTTGCGGCGCCGGCACACCGGGTTCTAGTCCCGGTCGGGGCACCGATCCTGTCCCGGTTGCCCCTCTTCCAGGCCAGCTCTCTGCTGTGGCTAGGGAGTGCAGTGGAGGATGGCCCAAGTCCTTGGGTCCTGCACCCCATGGGAGACCAGGAGAAGCACCTGGCTCCTGCCATCGGAACAGCGCGGTGCGCCGGCCGCAGCGCGCTACCGCGGCGGCCATTGGAGGGTGAACCAACGGCAAAAGGAAGACCTTTCTCTCTGTCTCTCTCTCTCTCACTGTCCACTCTGCCTGTCAAAAAAAAAAAAAAAAAAGGAGGGAGACTTTCTTCAAACTTGACTACAGGTGATAACTTTGAGATTCATAGTGCCTCCCACAGAGTCACGAGTGGGGGCTGCAGGATCCATAGCACACTTGTGCCAAGTGTGGTTGTCCTGCTGGCCTGGCCCGAGCTGTGGTCATGCCTCTGCACTGACACGTTGGACACGCTCTGGTCGCTTCTCTCTCTAGCAAGTCCCACTCCATGGGAGCAGCATGAGGACTTGCAAGACTGGCAGGTCTCACGCTACTCTTGTCCTGTTGGTGCCACGCTTACTGAGGGTTCTAAGGCCTCTCTGGGAGGTGAAAACTGGAGTTTAGCTCCTCTTTTGCCCCTCTTCCCACTGGAAAGGGGCCCAGACTAGGCAGGACCCAGGCCTGCCTCAGTTTGGTGGCCAGATACCCAGAGGAGCGGGGTCAGAGCTGCCCCACCCTCCCCAGGGAGAAATAGCATGAGCACCCTGGGTGTGTGAGGGCAGTGGGAGGCAGTGTGTGTGTCTGGCCTGTGGAGGCGCGGTGTGTGGGCAGTGGGAGGAGTGTGTGTCTGGCCTGTGGAGGCGCGGTGTGTGGGGCAGTGGGAGGAGTATGTGTGTCTGGCCTGTGGAGGCGCAGTGTGTGGGCAGTGGGAGGAGTGTGTGTGTCTGGCCTGTGGAGGCGCGGTGTGTGGGGCAGTGTGTGTGTCTGGCCTGTGGAGGCGCGGTGTGTGGGGCAGTGGGAGGAGTGTGTCTGGCCTGTGGAGGCACAGTGTGTGGGGCAGTGGGAGGAGTGTGTGTGTCTGGCCTGTGGAGGCACAGTGTGTGGGGCAGTGGGAGGAGTGTGTCTGGCCTGTGGAGGCGCGGTGTGTGGGGCAGTGGGAGGAGTGTGTCTGGCCTGTGGAGGCGCGGTGTGTGGGGCAGTGGGAGGCAGTGTGTGTGTCTGGCCTGTGGAGGCGCAGTGTGTGGGGCAGTGGGAGGCAGTGTGTGTGTCTGGCTGTGGAGGCGCGGTGTGTGGGGCAGTGTGTGTGTCTGGCCTGTGGAGGCGCGGTGTGTGGGGCAGTGGGAGGCAGTGTGTGTGTCTGGCCTGTGGAGGCGCGGTGTGTGGGGCAGTGGGAGGCAGTGTGTGTGTCTGGCCTGTGGAGGCGCAGTGTGTGGGGCAGTGGGAGGCAGTGTGTGTGTCTGGCCTGTGGAGGCGCGGTGTGTGGGGCAGTGGGAGGCAGTGTGTGTGTCTGGCCTGTGGAGGCGCAGTGTGTGGGGCAGTGGGAGGCAGTGTGTGTGTCTGGCCTGTGGAGGCGCGGTGTGTGGGGCAGTGGGAGGCAGTGTGTGTGTCTGGCCTGTGGAGGCGCGGTGTGTGGGGCAGTGGGAGGCAGTGTGTGTGTCTGGCCTGTGGAGGCGCAGTGTGTGGGGCAGTGGGAGGCAGTGTGTATGTCTGGCTGTGCAGGCGCGGTGTGTGGGGCAGTGTGTGTGTCTGGCCTGTGGAGGCGCGGTGTGTGGGGCAGTGGGAGGAGTGTGTCTGGCCTGTGGAGGCGCGGTGTGTGGGGCAGTGGGAGGCAGTGTGTGTGTCTGGCCTGTGGAGGCGCAGTGTGTGGGGCAGTGGGAGGCAGTGTGTGTGTCTGGCCTGTGGAGGCGCGGTGTGTGGGGCAGTGGGAGGCAGTGTGTGTGTCTGGCCTGTGGAGGCGCAGTGTGTGGGGCAGTGGGAGGCAGTGTGTGTGTCTGGCCTGTGGAGGCGTGGTGTGTGGGGCAGTGGGAGGAGTGTGTGTCTGGCCTGTGGAGGCACAGTGTGTGGGGCAGTGGGAGGAGTGTGTCTGGCCTGTGGAGGCGCGGTGTGTGGGGCAGTGGGAGCAGCGCGTGTCTGGCTGTGCAGGCGCGGTGTGTGGGGCAGTGGGAGGAGTGTGTCTGGCCTGTGGAGGCACAGTGTGTGGGGCAGTGGGAGCAGTGCGTGTCTGGCTGTGCAGGCGCGGTGTGTGGTCAGTGGGAGGAGTGTGTGTGTCTGGCCTGTGGAGGCACTGTGTGTGGGGCAGTGGGAGGAGTGTGTGTGTCTGGCCTGTGGAGGCACAGTGTGTGGGGCAGTGGGAGCAGTGCGTGTCTGGCTGTGCAGGCGCGGTGTGTGGGGCAGTGGGAGGAGTGTGTGTCTGGCCTGTGGAGGCACAGTGTGTGGGGCAGTGGGAGGAGTGTGTGTCTGGCCTGTGGAGGCGCAGTGTGTGGGGCAGTGGGAGGAGTGTGTCTGGCCTGTGGAGGCACAGTGTGTGGGGCAGTGGGAGCAGCGCGTGTCAGGCTGTGCAGGCGCGGTGTGTGGGCAGTGGGAGCAGCGCGTGTCTGGCTGTGGCTCACACCCCGTGCTCTGTGCTCTCTCCGCAGTACGATAACCTCCTGAGCCAGTTTGGCTGCATGCAGGTGTCGTCGTCGTCCTCCTCACACTCCCTCTCTGCAGCAGACGCCGGGCCGCCCCAGCGGTCGGGCAGCAACATAGAGCAGTACATCCATGACTTGGACACTAATTCTTTTGAACTGGACTTGCAGTTTTCCGAAGATGAGAAGAAATTGTTACTGGAGAAGCAGGCTGGTGGAAACCCCTGGTAAGGTCCCCAGACCTCAGCAGCAGTCTGTTTAGGAAGGTGTGGCCTGTGGGACAGTGAGACAGCCCAGTGCCTGTGGGTCAACCCTGCTCCCACTTCCCCAGCTGCCTCCAGTGCTCCAGAAGGAAGTGGGTGTTGAGGGCAGTGGCCCCGGGCTTGAGGGCTCTGGGAACTTTGTGCTCCGCCCACAGACCAGGTGATTGGACGTTCCCAGTGAGCATGCAGAGCCATTGCTGCCACCTCGGAGACACTGGGCTTCCCTGAGGTCTGTCTGCCGGGAGTCGTCATCTTCACCTCACCTCTCCCGCAGCCCAGGGGGTGTCCCGTGTCTGGGCACGTGCCCCTCAGGAAGGCTGGTGTTTCTTGGTGGGCGTGGCTGCCCCTCAGTGTTTTGATGCCCTAAAAAGGGGCTCTTACAAATTTTCATTTTTGTTTATTGTTTATCATTTGAATGATTGAGTGATGGAGAGACAGAGGTCTTCCATCTGCTGGTTCACTCCCAAAATGCCTGCAACAGCAGGGCTGGGCCAGGAGCTCCAGCTGGGTCTCCAGTGTGAGCAGCAGGGACTGACACACTTGAGGAGTACTGCTGCCCTCAAGTTGTATGTGAGCAGGACGCTGGCTCAGAATCAGAGGCAGGATCCAAACCCAGGCACTGTGACACGAGATGCGGCTGTCACAGTACTCACCCTGCTTTCTTTCTTCCTGGGAAGACATCTTATATGGTCGTTGGCTATTTGTGTAATTTTGCTTGTATAAATCATCTATTTTAGAGGCATAGACACACACACAATCTCTATCTACTGGTTCACATCCTAAATGTTTGAAACAGCTGGGCCTGGGACAGCTGAAACAGGGAGGCCGGCACTCACACTGGGTCACCTCTGTGAGTGGCAGGAACCCAAGTACTTCAGCCACCACTTGCTGCCTTCCAGGGTGTGCAGGAAGCTGGACGTGGGAGCCAGGACTCGGGTCAGGTGCTTTAATAAGGGGTGGAGGCATTGCACAGGGCACCGTAAATGCTGTACCTGATGCCCACCCCTTGTTTCACACCCTCTTTAGATGGAGTTTAAGAGACTTACGTAGGTGTCTAGAAGAAACACTTCGCAGACGTTTTCTTTAGTGTGCTGTGCGTTCGCGGGGAGTGCAGGTTCTGACGCGTCCTGTGTGTGACAGTACTGAGCTGTGCCTCTTGTACTCCCTGTCTGTCTCCTGGTACACAGGGGTTGTCCGGCAGTGTGTGACGGTACTGAGCCGTGGCTCCTGTACTCCCTGTCTCCTGGTACACAGGGGTTGTCCGGCAGTGTGTGACGGTACTGAGCTGTGCCTCTTGTACTCCCTGTCTCCTGGTACAAAGGGGTTGTCCGGCAGTGTGTGACGGTACTGAGCTGTGGCTCCTGTACGCCCTGTCTGTCTCCTGGTACACAGGGGTTGTCCGGCAGTGTGTGACGGTACTGAGCTGTGGCTCCTGTACTCCCTGTCTCCTGGTACACAGGGGTTGTCTGGCAGTGTGTGACGGTACTGAGCTGTGCCTCTTGTGCTCCCTGTCTGTCTCCTGGTACACAGGGGTTGTCCGGCAGTGTGTGATGGTACTGAGCTGTGGCTCCTGTACTCCCTGTCTGTCTCCTGGTACACAGGGGTTGTCCGGCAGTGTGTGACGGTACTGAGCTGTGGCTCCTGTACTCCCTGTCTCCTGGTACACAGGGGTTGTCTGGCAGTGTGTGATGGTACTGAGCTGTGGCTCCTGTACTCCCTGTCTCCTAGTACACGGGGGTTGTCCGGCAGTGTGTGACGGTACTGAGCTGTGGCTCCTGTACTCTCTGTCTGTCTCCTGGTACACAGGGGTTGTCCGGCAGTATGTGACGGTACTGAGCTGTGGCTCTTGTGCTCCCTGTCTGTCTCCTGGTACACAGGGGTTGTCCGGCAGTGTGTGACGGTACTGAGCTGTGGCTCCTGTACTCCCTGTCTCCTGGTACACAGGGGTTGTCCGGCAGTATGTGACGGTACTGAGCTGTGCCTCTTGTACTCCCTGTCTGTCTCCTGGTACACAGGGGTTGTCCGGCAGTGTGTGACGGTACTGAGCCGTGGCTCCTGTACTCCCTGTCTCCTGGTACACAGGGGTTGTCCGGCAGTGTGTGACGGTACTGAGCTGTGCCTCTTGTACTCCCTGTCTGTCTCCTGGTACACAGGGGTTGTCCGGCAGTGTGTGACGGTACTGAGCTGTGCCTCTTGTGCTCCCTGTCTGTCTCCTGGTACACAGGGGTTGTCCGGCAGTGTGTGACGGTACTGAGCTGTGGCTCCTGTACTCCCTGTCTCCTGGTACACAGGGGTTGTCCGGCAGTGTGTGACGGTACTGAGCTGTGCCTCTTGTGCTCCATGTCTGTCTCCTGGTACACAGGGGTTGTCCGGCAGTGTGTGACGGTACTGAGCTGTGGCTCCTGTACTCCCTGTCTCCTGGTACACAGGGGTTGTCCGGCAGTGTGTGACGGTACTGAGCTGTGCCTCTTGTGCTCCATGTCTGTCTCCTGGTACACAGGGGTTGTCCGGCAGTGTGTGACGGTACTGAGCTGTGGCTCCTGTACTCCCTGTCTCCTGGTACACAGGGGTTGTCCGGCAGTGTGTGACGGTACTGAGCTGTGGCTCCTGTACTCCCTGTCTGTCTCCTGGTACACAGGGGTTGTCCGGCAGTGTGTGACGGTACTGAGCTGTGGCTCCTGTACTCCCTGTCTCCTGGTACACAGGGGTTGTCCGGCAGTGTGTGACGGTACTGAGCTGTGCCTCTTGTGCTCCATGTCTGTCTCCTGGTACACAGGGGTTGTCCGGCAGTGTGTGACGGTACTGAGCTGTGGCTCCTGTACTCCCTGTCTGTCTCCTGGTACACAGGGGTTGTCCGGCAGTGTGTGACGGTACTGAGCTGTGGCTCTTGTGCTCCCTGTCTGTCTCCTGGTACACAGGGGTTGTCCGGCAGTGTGTGACGGTACTGAGCTGTGCCTCTTGCACTGCCTCTCTTCTAGTACACAGGGGTTGTCCAGCAGCCACTTGCTGCAGTGTGGGCCCTGTCATTTTCACATCTGATGGGATATGTCTTCCTCTGTCTTTTCTAGAATTTTCTCAAGTTGGTTTATGGTATGAAAATGTGAATTTCTAGGAATTAATAAGTTTGTTCTCAGTATTGCTACACACTCCCACCAACAATTCTCAGTTAAACCTGCTATGAACTCTGTGACTTTGTCTCTAGTCAGTCGTTATATTGAAATCGTGATGTTTTCTTGGCCTGTGTGGAAATAGGAGCGCAACAAGAGTCTGTACATCTGTGGGCTTGCTTTGCAATCATTTTTTTTGTAAGATTTATTTTTTATTTATTTGAAAGGCACAGTTACATGTAGAGAGAGGGAGAGACAGAGAGATCTTCCATTCACTGGTTTATTTCTTTTTGAAAGGGAGAAGTGATAGAGATTGATCTTTTTCTTTTTTTTTTTTTTTAATTTTATTTATTTATTTGAGAGGTAGAGTTACACACAGTGAGAGGGAGAAACTGAGAGAAAGGTCTTCCGTCCAAATGGCCCAGGAGCCAGTTGCTTCTTCCGGGTCTCCCATGTGGGTGCAGGGGCCCAACACTGGGGCCATCCTCTATTGTTTCCGAGGCCACAGCAGAGAGCTGGATCAGAGAGGAGCAGCCGGGACTAGAACCCGGCGCCCATGTGGGATGCTATGGGCGCAGGTGGAGGGTTAACCTACTGCGCCACAGCGCCGGCCCCAGATTGCTCTTTCATTTCCTGATTCACCCCCTGAATGCCTGCAATAGCCTGGCTCTGGAGCTGGACCTGTGATGGTGAGCCAGGGGCCCACAGTGGTGTCCTCACCTTTGCACCAAGTGACCACCCTGGGGTACTGTTTGAGTCTCATGGACTCTTGTTCTTGTGTGGAGCCATGGTGGCAGAGGTGCTGGTGTCGGGACATGGTTCGGGAGGTGGCGCCGTGGCATAGCAGGGGAGGCTGCCAACTGCAGTGCTAGAATTCCATATGGCCGCCGGTTCGAGTCCCGGCTTCTCCACTTCTGATCCAGCTCTCTACTATGGCCTGGGAAAGCAGTAGAAGATGGCCCAAGTCCTTGGGCCCCTGCAACCATGTGGGAGACCTGGAAGAAGCTCCTGGCTTCAAATCAGCACATCTCTGGCCATTGCGGCCAATTGGGGAGTGAACCAGCAGATGGAAGACCTCTCTCTGCCTCTCTGTAACTCTGACTTTCAAATAAAAAATCTTTTTATTTTTATTTTTATTTTTAATTTTTTTTGACAGGCAGAGTGGACAGTGAGAGAGAGACAGAGACAGAGAGAAAGGTCTTCCTTTTGCCGTTGGTTCACCCTCCAATGGCCGCCGCGGTAGGCACGCCATGGCCGGTGCACCGCGCTGATCCGATGGCAGGAGCCAGGTGCTTCTCCTGGTCTCCCATGGGGTGCAGGGCCCAAGTACTTGGGCCATCCTCCACTGCACTCCCTGGCCACAGCAGAGAGCTAGCCTGGAAGAGGGGCAACCGGGACAGAATCCGGCGCCCCGACCGGGACTAGAACCCGGTGTGCTGGTGCCGCTAGGCGGAGGATTAGCCTATTGAGCCACGGCGCCAGCCATAAATAAATCTTTAAAAAAAAAAGCACAGTTGGAGCCAATGGCACCTAGCAGAGCCAGGTGACCTGAGTTCTGTGAAGCCATGTGCTTGTCAGAAGTGATGGCTTTTATTGACGTCTGTGTGGTGGTATGGGAGTTGCGGATGGGCACTTGGGCTGCTAGCCCAGGTGTTGCTGACTGTTCGCCCTCCTCAGGGAACCCCAGACAGCGTGCCCATATGGCCAGCACTTCTCTTGAACGTGCTAGGAACGAGCTTGTCACTTGGTCACTTCCAGGAAGACACAGGTGGTATTTACATCATTACTAAAATTGAAATCTGGAGGTGAAAATCGCGATTTTGGTAGATGTCGTCCATCATGTGAGCTTGACGTCTCCCCAGTGCTCGTCCTTGAGGAGCACAGCGGTGACGATGGTGACCTTTTACAGGACAGACGAGCCTCTTCCGGGTGGCACATGCGAGGCGGCGAGTAGAGTGCAGGGGGCCTGACTGGGCTGGATGTCACTGCACCTGGAAGCTTCCAGTTCTGCCTCACAGCTCATCTCATGAAGCTGCTGCGTAGTCCTGGTGCTTCAGATCGTGCGCAGAATCCCCTCACGTCCAGTGCTCCTGGCCAGGCTGTCTCGCAGGTCGCACAGAGCCGCTGCAAGGCACGTGGCAGAGTCCAGCTCCCCGCTTGGCTGCATCTTAAAGAGCCGTGGTGCCAGCCCTGCTCCACTTCTGATCCAGCTCTCTGCTGTGGCCTGGGAAAGCAGTAGAAGGTGGCCCACGTCCTTGGGCCCCTGCACCCACGTGGGAAACCTGGAAGAAGCTCCTGGCTCCTGGCTTCAGATAGACTCAGCTCCGGCTGTTGCTGCCATCTGGGGAGTGAACCAGCAGATGGAAGGCCCCCCCCCCCCGCCTCTGTGTAGCTCTGCCTTTCAAATAAATAAATAAATGTTTAAAAATAGTTTTGCAGAATGCTCAACAGGGCCATACTCCCTGTTAAATAATTGTCTTTGGAAAATACTGGTTTTTTTTTTAAACATTTATGCTAATATGTATTGGGTTTACTTTTTTAAAAAGTTTTTATCTATTTTAATTATTTGAAAAGCAGAGACACAGGTACACCTCCCAACTGCTGGTTCTGTCCCAGATGCCTACTACAGCTAACACGGGGTCAGTCCAAGGCCAGAATCCTGCAATGCAGTCTGGGTCTCACACCTGGGTGTAGGGATCCAAGTACTCGAGCCATCACACGCCACCTCCCAGGTGTGCATTAGCAGGAAGCTGGAATTGGGAGCGGAGCCAGGGCTCGAACCCAGGCACTCAGCTATGAGATGCAGTCATCCCAAGCAACATCTTAACCACTGTGCCAAATGCTTCCCCCCCCCCCTTTTTTTTTTAATTTATTTGATAGGTAAAGTTATAGACAGAGAGACAGAAAGGTCTTCCTTCCATTGGCTCACTCCCCAAATGGCCACTACGGCCGGCGCTGCGCCAATCTGAAGCCAGGAGCCAGGAGCCTCTTCCTGGTCTCCCATGCGGGTGCAGGGGCCCAAGCACTTGGGCCATCCTCCACTGCACTCCCGGGCCACAGCAGAGAGCTGGACTGGAAGAGGAGCAACTGGGACTAGAACCCGGCGCCCACACGGGATGCCAGTGCCGCAGGTGGAGGATTAACCCAGTGAGCCACGGCGCCCCCCGTGTTGTTTGTTAATGAATTAAATATTTGGAAATGTCTCTCTCAGTTTTCCACATGGTATGTATCAATGGTTGTAGCCCAGAGAAAGGAAAGTTCTGTGGTGTCTTCCATGAAGTTTAGGGGTGTAAAGGGCTCCTGAAGGTGGACAGTGGAGGACTGGCCCTGTAGAGCAGGGCAGCGGCCAGCACCCACCCCCACTGCACCCTGGGGTTGGGACCTTGCGTGTGGCCTGAGCTTTCTTGGGCATCTCAGGCTCGGGTACTTGAAAATGTCTTTCAGGGTCTGGGTGGAGTAAGACAAGGGAGCACCCTGGCTTTGGGCTTAGTGACAGGGATTCCACGTGGTCACCCTTTGTGAGCCATAAAGCCCTCGGCCCAGTGTCCTCATCTACACGGTGGTGGTAAGGGGTTGCCAGGTGGGAAGCCCTATCTGTGCTGGCAATACCAGATGTGGCTCTGAGTCTTCTACCCGTGAGGAAGCCAGGACCAAGCCAGCGTCAGGCGTTTCTTCAGGAATGGACATTGACGATTTCAAAGTGAGAATGTGTGAAGTATTTAACCTTTTGAGAGAAGATCAATAACCAGTAGCAGTTTATAAGCTAATTGGTTAATTAACCAAGCGAGTGGCCACGATGTTGGCAGCAGCACGGAGCCTATCGATCTCTCCCTGCAGCCACAGGGGAGCCGCCGAGCAGGGCCAGGCCGGTCTGCCTCCCTGCATGCGGGAAAGGCTGTGCTGCCTAGTCGGTCGCCGAGCTTCAGTTCTCTGCCTTGCGTTTTTCTTCCTTGGGCTGAATTTCCAGAACTGAAGTTGCCTCTAAGTTCAGATTTCCAAGTCACTGTTACGGCCTCATTCAGGCCGGGGCCTGTTGCAAGCGCTGCTTCTTTAGTACCCAGGCCGTAGCACTCTGAGCCCCAGGAGAACAGCCGACAAGGGCTGGATTCCATCCCCGTAGGTACGGCCACTGAGAGCTGCTTCATGCCACCCACTTCTTCTTGGAAGTTTTTTTTCCTGCTCAGTTTCCTGTGGAGCCGCTCGACCCTGGGAGGCCCTTGGCTGCCCGTGCATCGTGTTGGGTGCTTTGTGACCCTGGGAGGCCCTTGGCTGCCCGTGCATCGTGTTGGGTGCTTTGTGACCCTGGGAGGCCCTTGGCTGCCCGTGCATCGTGTTGGGTGCTTTGTGACCCTGGGAGGCCCTTGGCTGCCCGTGCATCGTGTTGGGTGCTTTGTGACCCTGGGAGGCCCTTGGCTGCCCGTGCATCGTGTTGGGTGCTTTGTGACCCTGGGAGGCCCTTGGCTGCCCGTGCATCGTGTTGGGTGCTTTGTGACCCTGGGAGGCCCTCGGCTGCCCGTGCATCGTGTTGGGTGCTTTGTGACCCTGGGAGGCCCTCGGCTGCCCGTGCATCGTGTTGGGTGCTTTGTGACCCTGGGAGGCCCTCGGCTGCCCGTGCATCGTGTTGGGTGCTTTGTGACCCTGGGAGGCCCTCGGCTGCCCGTGCATCGTGTTGGGTGCTTTGTGACCCTGGGAGGCCCTCGGCTGCCCGTGCATCGTGTTGGGTGCTTTGTGACCCTGGGAGGCCCTCGGCTGCCCGTGCATCGTGTTGGGTGCTTTGTGACCCTGGGAGGCCCTCGGCTGCCCGTGCATCGTGTTGGGTCCTCTGTGGGCTGTTTGCTCGAGGTCTTTTCCAGCCTGTTCTCTGGATGATTCTGTTCTCAGGAGATGGTGGTTGCTCTGTGTTTGGTGACTTTTGCTTTCATCTTGGAAGGTGACCCTCTCTTGCAGGTTGAGCAATATCCCATTATCTTCCTGTGGTTCCCTAGTTTGATTTCATGTCTTAAACCACTTGTGCATTGTGGAAGTGGTGAATATAACAACACCAGGAGGGTGCCTCTTTTTTTTTTTTTTTTTTAAGATTTATTTATTTGAAAGGCAGAGTTACAGAGTGGTCTTCCTTTTGCTGGTTTACTCCCCAAATGGCCACTATGGCTGGAGCTGGGCCGATCCAAAGCCAGGAACCAGGAGCTTCCTCTGGGTCTCTCATGTGGGTGCAGGGGCCCAAGGACTTGGGCCATCTTCTACTGCTTTCCCAGGCCATAGCAAAGAGCTGGATAGGAAGTAGAGCAGCTGGGACTCGAACCAGCACCCATGTGGGATACCAGCACTGCAGGTGGCAGCTTTCCCAGCTATGCCTCATTGCGGGCCCTGAGGGCTCCTTTTTCTGACCTGGATGGAGAATTGGCCTGGCCATTAGAATTTGGTGGCCCCAGCCCAGCAGCTGGTGAGAGCTTGAACCAGCCTATGCTTAGAGGGACCCTCTGCCTCCCATGTGGACCACCTCCCATATGAGGTAACTCCTACGTCTGCGTCGGCTCATTTGTGATTATTTACTTGACATTATATTCCTGTGAAACAGGGCTAATGGTTAGAATGGGCTTTTTGTTGGGCTCTGTGGTTTTAGTCCACATATTTTTTTTTTTTTTTTTTTGGACAGGCAGAGTGGACAGTAGAGGGAGACAGAGAGAAAGGTCTTCCCTTTTGCCGTTGGTTCACCCTCCAATGGCCGCCAGGGTAGGTGCGCTGCAGCCGGCGCACCGCGCTGATCCGATGGCAGGAGCCAGGTGCTTCTCCTGGTCCCCCATGGGGTGCAGGGCCCAAGGACTTGGGCCATCCTCCACTGCACTCCCTGGCCACAGCAGAGAGCTGGCCTGGAAGAGGGGCAACCGGGACAGGATCGGTGCCCCGACCGGGACCAGAACCCGGGGTGCCGGCGCCGCAAGGCGGAGGATTAGCTTACTGAGCCGTGGCGCCGGCCTAGTCCACATATTTTTGTGTTTTGTACTTTCTTTAGTAAAAACCAAATTTTTGAAAACTCATTTATCTGAGAGCAGAGAGAACATGGTCTTCCTTCTACTGGTTCGCTCCCCAAATGCCTGCAGTGGCCGAGGAGGCTAGAGCTGGGAGCCAGGAGATCATTCCAGGTCTGCCAGGTGGGTGGCAGGAGCCTGGTTACTGGGACCTCCTGGCACCTACGTGATGGGTGTTGAGACCTGACCAGGCAAGCCCAGTTGGTTCTGCAGCTCAGGCCCTGGGCTGGTCAGGTTAAGCCTGGTGGGCGGATCTGGTTCTACCAGCTGAGCTAGTCTTGGGCCAAGTGCTCTGACCCCTCAGGGTGTGCGTTCGCAGGAAGCTGGAGTTGGCAGCCAGAGCAGGGGATTGAACTTGGGAACTGTGAGGGGAGAGGCGGCCCCACCCGCCCTGCTTTGTGCTTTCTGCTCCTCAGCGTGTCCTCACCCTTCGCCTTTGCACAGATCTCCGTGCTGGTTTCCCCTCACGCTCAGCGTTGTGCGCACGTGTGCCTCCCCTCTAAGAGGTGAATGGTGTTTGTCCTCCTGCAGGCCGCAGTGCTCTTGTTCAGAACCTGGGCTTGTGTCCTGCAGGCAGGTGCTGGTGCTGAGGCCTTGGGGGGCGGGGCGTCCAGCTGAGCTGGTCCTGCGGCCAGTGCAGGCACATGGGCTGTGCACAGGCGTTTGCAGGTGCTCACACTGCCTCTCAAGCCTTTTCGGATTCAAACACAGGTTTCCACAGTAGAGCCTCAGATCAGGAATTTCAGTCAAAGGAGACAGGACACAAACCAGGAACTTAATTTTGACCAGATGAGCTGATGCAGCCTGTTAACTCATTATTTGCTGTAACATGTATAAGCCAGAGTCTCTTTCGAATTCCTCCACGCAAGCCAAGTCCAACTCAGCTCTCCCAGGGGGTTGTGACTTTGAACTGCTCGCTGGGCCCTGAGCGCTATACCAGTCTTGGCCTCGGGAAATAAGGACTGTGATGTGTGTGTTGCCTGTTCCACTCTGCGGCGCCGTCTCGCACCACCTACTCCTTCCTTGGAGGCACCGCCCGCAGAGAGGTGCCATTAGGCACTGTTCCGCTCTCTGTAGACTCTGGCCCCACTGCAGATGAGAAGCTCTGTAGGGGGCTGGGTGCTTGGGCTGGGCTCCCTTTGGGGTTTTCCCTGCTGCTGAAAGAGGTGGGGGGGCAGTGGCCATGGGACTCGGGCAGGGGTGCAGTTTCTGGAGGCAGAGCTTTGGAGCATGTCTGCCTGTGGCTCTTGACACTCGGTGATTCTTGTTTTCTTCTTTTCATAGGCATCAATTTGTAGAAAATAACTTAATACTAAAAATGGGTCCAGTGGATAAGCGAAAGGTGAGTTGGAGCCCTGCCCTTGGCAAAGGAACCTGTCTTCCTGCAGGCTGGCCCTGGGGTCCGGCCTCCCTCCTTGGGCTCTGGGCGAACTTCCTGCCTGCACTGCCCTTCTTCTGGAGAGCCTGGAGCCAGCAGGCGGGGCAGGTTGGGACTACACCGGGCCGTGAGTACAGACAGGCCTGCAGCCCTGTGGCTGGCCCAGCAGCCTGGCTGGTGATTTCTACACGAGGCTGGGCCCATTTTTGCAGTTCCTGCTGTGTTGAGGAGGCCATGTCTCATTGCAAGTTGGGTTTGTTTTTGTTTTTATTTAAACACCTTAGTTTTGTTTCTTGTTAGGTTTTGTGTGTTAGGTGGGTTACTCATGTCAGAACACATCAGGCTCAGCGGACACAGGCCCTGTCCAGGCCTGGGCGCCTCACTGCCAGCTAGGCCCCCTGTGACCTTCTCTGGCCAAGCAGCAGGCCCGAGCCTCTGTGTGTGTGTCCACAGTTGCTCAGAGGAGCTGTGCTGGGCCTGGGTGAGAGGACAGCGGCTCGGGGACCATCGAGGCCCGAGGACTGCCGCAGGCGCTGCCGCCCACTCCCGTGCCTTCCTAACGCGGGGCCTTTCTTCCGTGTCAGGGTTTGTTTGCGCGACGGAGACAGTTGCTGCTCACAGAAGGGCCACATTTATATTACGTGGATCCTGTCAACAAAGTCCTGAAAGGTGAAATCCCATGGTCGCAGGAGCTCCGGCCAGAGGCCAAGAATTTTAAAACCTTCTTTGTGCACACGGTGAGTCAGCTCCCGAGGGACGCCAGTCGAGGCCTTGGCGCCTGCGCTGCAGACACCCCTGGGCTTCGCCTTTTCCCCACGTCCCCACGTCCCCGCATCCACAGCCTGGCTCAGGAGAGCTGCCCCGTGCCTCCATCTGGGAGACCCGGGCGGTGAGTCATTTGCCTGTGTGTTTAATTTCTGCCCAGATATGGGGTAAGGAATAGTGCCCTGCTCGTGTGCTTCCGGAAGGCTCTTGCAGTGGCTGGCAGCAGGCCAGGGGTTTCCCCTGCCAGGCTGGGTGGGGATGTGGTGAGGCTGCCGAGGACACCGACTGGCTCTTTGTTTGCAGCCTAACAGGACGTATTACCTGATGGACCCGAGCGGCAACGCACATAAGTGGTGCAGGAAGATCCAGGAGGTCTGGAGGCAGCGGTACCAGAGCCACCCGGACGCCGCTGTGCAGTGACAGGGCCTGCGGCCGGGCTGCCCTTCGCTGCCAGGACACGTGCCCCAGCGCGGCTCGGCCGCCTCCTGGGACGCTTCCAGACCACCTGCCAGCCATCTCAAGGGAACGCAGACGGCGGGAACTTGCAGCTTTTTTATTTAAAAGAAAAGAAGAAAAAAAAAATCCAACCACACAAAGAACAAAATCAACAACTAAAAAGGAATTCAGGGTCGCTTTGCTTGCTCTGTGTGCATTATGGAGGCTCCCACGTGCCCTCATGGCCGTGGGGACCCAGCTCCGTGCACGGCAGCCATGTTCCTGGCCGGATTAGTGAACAGACGCAACGCCTCCACTTCTCTTAGCGGCAGTCAGAATGCACACCGCACCCCCTCTTCCCATGCCAACCCCGGGCTGCTGCTGCTGTGGCTGAGGGCACAGATGTGTCATTGGTTCTTTCTGCCCCCTCCCAGATGATCACAGAACCCCTCCCCTGGCAGCTGCCCCATGCCTCTGCTAGGTGGTCCCCAGCCCTCTGTGGGCTGCAGGGGTCTTTGCTTTTGTGCGTGTGCTCAGTGTCTTGCATCCCTCGCATCTGGCCCTAGAGGTGTTGTTGGGCTTCTCTCATGCCCCTGGCGTAGCTCTGATGGTCCCTGCCGTCTGTTGGGCAGGCATGTTCTTGAGGTGGGTGGTCCTGAGAGTGCCCATTTTCCTCATCCTGTGGCATGGTGTCGGACGCTAGGGCTAGAGAGGGTGCTGTCCCTTGTGGGCCTGACTAGTGTCCAGCGGGGTCACTGCACACGAGGCGCAAGCCTGTCCCTTGTGCAGGGGAGGCCAGCAGGTTCTGCTGAGGGTTCAGCCAGAGGAGATGACCCAGTGCCTGGTATGGAGGGTGAGGCCTGGGCCCTTCCTGGGCGTCTCGGGGAAGGCTTAATGAGCAGGCCTCCTGCACTGGCCACAGGAGGCCAAGAGAGAACCCTAGTGTTGGCCTGGGGTGCTTCACAGTCCCCTGCAGACGGCACTGGGGTGCCAGGCACCCAGCATCATGCGCACCCTGTTACTGTTGTGGTTAAATAGTTCTCAGCTCACGCAGTTTTTACATCTCCACGTTGAAAATGCAGACACCTGCTTGTGCTGCCAGGCCATGGAGTCCCATCAGGGGGAAACTTGCCCGGAACATTGTTCCTCACCATCGCACAGGAGGCAAGAACAGTGCGCTTCACCCAGGTGCGCCCAGCCTGGCGTCCCCTGCCGGCTTTAGGGCCATCCCCGTGGGGCCTTTGGCGAGGGGACTGCTCTGACACTGATGCCTTGGGCGCATTGGCCCTGCGCTTCCTGCAGGGAGAGCTGCTAAGGACCTGGCATGGCTTGGCTGTCCCTCTCCTTCCTTGGGTTGTCCTAGAGGGCAGCCCTGAGCTGCTGAGGAGAGCAGCAGGGGCCGCGGCCTCCCAGGCCTCTCCTGGGGCCCCCGGGAGCGCCCGGCCTCGTCGTTTCCCACGTCCACAGAGGCAGCCGCAGGGCTCTTCACGGAAGGTTCTCCCCCGACTCCCACCTCTTGTCTGTCGGGCCCGAGTTGAGAGAAAGTTTGTTCTCAAGCTGTTTACCAAGGGTGGCTTATTGAAAACTGGGGGCTTGGGTGGGAGCCGTTTCTGCCTGGGTCTTGTCCACACTGTGTGTGAGCTGTGCACCAGCTGGATTGTGTGGAGGCCTCACCTGCCCTTGGTGTGCCCCGGGAGCAGGCCACCTAGGGCCCAGCACAGGGCCCAGGGCCTGTGGCTGGAGGCCCAGCTTCTCCCCTGGCTCTTGGAAAGGCTTTCCTGTGCTAGGTGAGTCTCCTTAGGAATCTGTTCCAGCGCACTTCCTGTCGTTTTCCCAGAATGCCCTGTGTCTGTGTGCAGGTGGCGGTGTTCCCACAGGTGCAGGAAGCTGCCGCCCCCGGGCCTCTGCTCGCAGAGAAGCAGGCAGTGCCGAGAAGGCCACGGCTTTCACGAGAGCACTTGGCCAGCTCCTCGGGGGAAATCTGGTTGCGTTCTTCCCTCTGGATAGCGCCCCTACCTCCTGAGCTTCACCTTGGAAACCGCAGACGTAGAGTTCAGAGGCGAGCTGACAGCTGTAGCGACCAGCCCTGCCTGTGCTGACGGCGGCCGAGCCCTTCTCGGGCCACTCTTCCTCAGAACCCCCCTCTTCCCAGCCTCTGTGTGAATTTGTAAGGTCCATGCATATGTTCTTTCCCAGCGCTTCTCACTTTTACCCAGCCACCCGTAAGGCCTTGGCCGGCACACAGGTGCCTTACACTATGAGTAGTGTGGACATACGAGTGTGGATCAGTCCAAGATGAGAAAGCAGTGCCCTGGAGTCTGATGGTCAGGAGCCGGCAAGGACACGTGTCCAGGCGAGAGCACACCCTCCCGGCCCCTCCTCAGAGGAAACTGGTCGTGGCGGCTGTTACAGCCCACTGTGCCTTGCCTTTCCCCAGGGACACAGAGGAAGCCGGGGTGGGAGTTGCTTCCTCCTCTCTTTCTGTGGCCCGGCCATGGCGGTGACCCCCGTGTGGAGCACGGAGCTGCTCGGCCCCTGGAAGGGTCTGCGTGCTGCTGGAGTTTGTCCCCCACTTGTCAAATGTGTGCTCTGAGAAGGATGGCTCGTGTTGCCATGCCAAAGCTGATGGGGCCTTCACCTCTGCCTGCCCCTTTGGGCCGCTTCTGTGGTATGTGTGGCCTGTGCCTGAAGGAATTGTGGAAATAGCCCCAGCCAGCACACGGGCTAATTCTGTACTTTCTTAAAAGTGACATCTGTTTTTGTTTTTTAATCCACTGTAGGCTGCGCACCCAGGGAAGACCCCTGTGGACGCTGGGTCTGCAGCCTGCCCCTCCCTGCCCCACACGTGTTTGTCTGCTGAACTGAACCGGGAACACACAACACGTACCCTTTGCGTCAGGCTTCTCTCACAAGCTTGTCTCCAGCGTCTTCCCGCGTCAGGACCCGTTCTTGGAAGACGGCTTCTGATTCCCGTGGAGCTGACGGCTGTGCATTTACTGTGGCCGACCTGCCCGCTCCCCTGTGAGACACTCAGATGGTCCCTTGTTGAAATAACGCTGTGATGAATGTGCTTAGAGACCTTGGGTTTTCACTCCTGTTTTCCCGCCCCTCGGTGCCTACAAGTGGTATTTTTGGGTCAAAGAGTTTGTTCATTTCAAAGATGCTGCTCTCTCCTTGGACGCTTAGATGCCCAGAGTTCAGGAACAGAACCCCTTAGTTGTATCCGACAGATTCTGAACAGACGCTTTCTGATCAGCTGTGTGTTCCAAAGAATGTCTCAGCAAGACCGTGTTTCGTCAGTGCTGAGGTGACGGCGCCCCTGCAGACGCACCTGGGGCGGGTTTTCCTGGAGCCGGCTCCCTTCTCAGTGCAGAATCCTGCTAGGCTTGCATGTTGGTTCTCTTCCTCCCTTGCTGCTATGGCTTTGCAGGGCTTGGCGGTGTCTCCCAATCCTGTACTTTGTGTCCACAACGGTACTGAATTTGCATCTGCACAGTCAGCAGAGATAGAAAGTGTTGAACTGACCTCGCCGTGTGCTCGGTGGGTGGCTGGTAAGGAAGTTTATAGCCTCAGGAAGTACACTGGGCCGTTTGGAATCCGGAGCAGAGCCAAGGCCCCACTGGAAACCGTGTGGCTGATGGAGTTTCACAAACTCCCCCCAGAAGGTCCCTGGTGGAGGACAGCACGCTCAGGCTTTCTCCAGCAGGTGCGGCTTCCGGGCCACCTCCCCACCCCCTGCCCACGGTGTTGCAGGCTGCCTCGTCGTCTTCAAGTCAAAACCACCCCAGTTTGGTTGCACCGTTTATTTCTCCGCATTAGCTGAGGCCCGTTGATTGCGTGAGATTCTTGAAGGCACCATGCTCAGTGCTGGTCGACTCCCTCGGCGCCTGGCCCACAGACCTCAGAGCCCGCAGCTGCTCGGAGAGCTGTGTGCAGACGCTGTGTCCTTGGAGAAGTCACCACACTTTGCATTGTGTCCTTTCAAACCTAACTGACGTTGACTGCACACAAGCGCCCAGCGCCCAGCGTCAGGGCAGGCGTCACTCCCCAGCCTCTGGGGAGGGGCCGGATTCCAGCCGGGAGCAGAGGTGCACGGTGGGGAGCAGGATGGCCCGCAGGGATGCCTGCACTCACGGCAAACCGTCCGCCCAGGCTGTCCCAGCTTCTGGCTTGTGAAACCTGCTGGTGAAAGCTTCAATGACGTTGGCAACAACTTAGCAACGTGGCGGGATGACCAGTGGCGTGCGAGCGGTCCCTCCGGTCAGTGGCAGGCGGTCAGAACACGTGTAATATTCTCTCCCTGGTCTGTAGCTGTAACTGTGATGTACAGGCAAAGCAAAAATTTTTAAAAAGTATGAAAACAAATAATGCAATGATATTAGGATTTACACTTTTGTATTTTTATTCTTATATAAGGTTATTTGCCGGCTATTGTTGGCCTCTAGTTCAGTCTGTTATTTAAATTCTAATATATGAATTATTTGGATTGAATTCATGTTCGGGGCCACGTTGTTGTATGTATTGATGTACAGCCTTGAATGTGAATAATTATTGTAAACTATATTTTACAACCTTTTTTTTCCTGGCTTTATTATATAAATTTTCTATTTGGTCAATGATTTAATCATCATAATTTAATGAGTCTGTTTATTCTCTTCCTTTCAAATATTTGTGCTGTAGATGTAGTTACTGGATGATGAATTTTCCTCGTACGCTCGGTGGTCTTGTAATAAAAAGCATGTAGCGTGTAGCCGTGCGCTGGCGTGCCTCTTCCTTGGGGCGGGGCCGGGCCCCGACCCGCAGCCTGCGGCCGCGCGAGCCCGCCGCGAACTCGGCTCCGGACCGCGCGCCGCGGCGGAAGCGGGTACCGCCGGCCGCTTTTCCGGACCGGAACTTCCGCCTCCTGCGTGACGCCGCGGAGGGCGCTTTAGGAAGGCGGACCTGTGGGCGGGACGGAGCGCGGAGGACACTATTAAAGGCCGAACGCTTCCGGTGGAGGTGCGCTGTGGCGGGGCTTGCTGGGATCATGGCGGAGAATCACTGTGAGCTGCTGCCGCCGGCCCCGGGCGGCCTCGGGGCGGGGCTGGGAGGCGGCCTGTGCCGCCGCTGCAGCGCGGGGCTCGGCCCCCTGGCTCAGCGGCCCAGCTGCGTGTCCAAGTGGGTCCGGCTCAACGTCGGCGGCACCTATTTCCTCACCACCCGGCAGACGCTGTGCCGGGACCCGAAGTCCTTCCTGTACCGCCTGTGCCAGGCCGACCCCGACCTGGACTCGGACAAGGTGAGGGCCCCGCCTCACACCCCCACCCCAGCCCCGCCCGGGCGGCAGCGGCCCGGAGCCCCCAGACCCGCCGCCCGGGCGCCTCTCCCTTTCCGGGTCCCTCTGCGCGGATCGGCCGGGGGGAGCGCGGAGCCCTCGCGCTCGTCTCGTCTGCTCCTCTGCCGGCGCGGGAGTGGACACGCGTGGCCTGCCCTCCCTGGTGACTTGCATCTAGCGAGTTGGCGCCCACTCGGTGCTGCCGCGGAGGGCGGGGGGCCTTTGCCGGAGCTGCTTCCCGAGCCGGTTGGTCGTCTGCCTGCCCTCGCGGGGGCCCCGCCTCTGGATAGTTGGCGGCTTCTTGTCGCTGCTGGGTTGTGCAGGTGGCGCTGGACGCGGGCTGTGGGAGACAAATGGGGAGCTGTGCAGGGCTGAGGAGGCAGCGCCCGGTCTCCTGCGCCTTGCCAGCCTGGCGCTCGCCACGCGGGTGGCTTCCCTGGGGCCCCCGCGAAGGTGCAGGAAGCCTGAGAGACCGGGGTTAGCGTGGCGCCGCCGGACGTCAGCAGGCCCTCGGCCGTGGGTGTGGGTTCGGGCCGAGACCCTGTGCGACCAAGCCCTGTGCTCAGAGAAGCGGCCTCGCAGACGCCCGGCGGCTCCTCCACGGTGTGGGCGTGCGTTCTACTCCGGGTTCTCTCTCAGAGCAGTCGCTTTCCGGGGTCGCTCAGTGGCCTTTCTGCCCCTGTGTGGTGAAGGTAGTCGGATTTTAAATTGTTCTTGGGGGCAGTGCCTGTGCAGTCCGCGCTGCCCGTGTGTCTGTTTTACCGTCTCTTAAGAGAGGAACCCTCGTGGGGCGGTCCTTAGTCTGCAAGGTTGTATCTCTGTTAGAGTTGCTCCCCCCCCCCCCCCATTCTTGTCCATTTAACCAATTTAGTTTCCAGATCGTAAAACCGAAGTTCAGGACAAGGTGGCCCCGCGGCGGCTGGCGCCCTGGGCGCGGTCAGGAAGGGTCAGTCGCCCTCGCGGTGACGTGCGGAGGGAGCAGGTGCTGTGCTGATGAAAGCCTCCCCGGAGGTGCTGCAGGGTCATTAGAGCCCGAGTGGGCAGAGCGGAGTGGGAGGCCGTGAATGACAGCGCAGAAGACAAACAGGATGTTGAATCAGGACGGAGGACCTCGGGCTGCGCTAATGGGAGGACACCTGGCAGGTACCGCGACCCGGTGCTGGCCTGCGGACCGGGCCTGCAATCGGGGACAGGGAACTGGCTGCAGATTTGAGGGGCAGCCCCACGAAGGCCGGGGGTCACCGTAGGAGAGCTGAGTGGGGGCTGGAGGGTGGGGAGCACACACACAGGTCCCGCGCCTGCCTTGACCCTGCAGACCCGCACTCTCCCACACGCGCCCTGGGCCTGCTCCAGGCCACGCGGCCTTGCTGCTCACTCTGGATGGCTGGCATGTGGATTCTCGCTGCCTCCCGGCCTTCCTGGGGGGGGGGGGGGACCATGGCTCCCCCCCGAGCTGCCGAGCACGCCGAGAGCTTTGCCAAGGCCTTGGATTGGTCTTGCTGGGTCCAGGCATCGGGAACGGGGCAGCTGGTTCTGGGAGCACCGCCCTGCTGCCCTGTGCAGCTGAGGGGTTCAAGGGGAACGCGAGTGCCGCTCCGGCTGGGGCTCTCCTGCCTGGGGTCCTGTCAGCCAGCTCTGTGGAACACGAGCAGGGCCGCGGTCCCAGCTCCGGGGCTGCAGCTGCAGCGGCACCAGCTGGGTCTGTGAGGATGGAGTGGGCACAGGTGGTGGTAGCAGGCTTTGGGGTGTTGTGTAGAGGACGGGTGGTGACCAAGGAAGGAAGTGGCACGTCGTGCTCCGTGTCCCCGACTCGGAAGTGACAAGTGCGCTTGTCCCCTGCCCGCCAGCGCCCTGCGTGCGGGCAGAGTTGTGTGGGCCCAGTGTGCAGCTGCGCGTGCTGTCGGGCACGGAGGCGCTTTGTTTCACACTTGTGAGGATGTGGCTGTGCCTGTGTTCTGGGCCTGCTTGGGGTCGGGCTGGTTTTCCCAGGGCCCGTGGTCGCCGTGGTGTGGGGCCCCTCCTGGGAGAGCCTCGAGACCTGAGCCAGGCCGGCGCGTGAGGAACTGGGCCTTTCTGGGACGTGGGACTTGGCCTGCAGCAGCCCTCTCCCTGAGTGTCTGAGGGACACGGTTCCCGTCTGCCTGGGGCCACGCGTGTCTCGCGGTGCCTGCGGCGGGTGTGTGGCTGACGCTGCTCTGCACAGGCAGCCCAGACAGTGAGGTTCAGACAGCAGAAAGGGGCGAAAAGATAGTGGACGTCTGCCGCGTGCTTTCAGAGTGGCCTCAGCGGGTGCTGGGGTGTTGGCGTCAGGGTGCGGAGGGAGCTGCTGGGTGCCTCACCTTGGCTGCGCACTCAGCCAGTGGTCATGGCTGCCATCCTGGGAGCCTGCCTGGCGCTGTTGGGGTCGGTGTCTGGGCCAGGGTGCCCGCAGGCTGCCCTGTCCTGTGCTTGAGTGGGCAGTTCTCTGTGGACTGCAGAGGGCCCGAGAGTCCATCCTGAGTTCGGTGGGATGGAGTCTTTTCCTGGTAGTAGATTAGACTGGGGGCTCGAGACGCCTGCGTTGAACTCTGCTGAGTGGCCTGGGGTAGGTGGAGGGGCCTGTCTGAGCTTCAGCTTCTAAAGCTAAGATGCCCCCTCGTGGAGCGGTCGCCACAGCTGAGGAAGGAGGTGAGTGTGCCACCCTCCTGCCCAGGGCCTGGCGCTGCGCTAGTGCAGTAGGGCCTTTGTGCGTTTCTGTTGGTGTTTGTCAGTTATGCACACTCATCTCCGTAAACCTCTGGCGCTGGGCGGGCAGCTGCATCGTGTGTGACAGAGTAGTCCCCCTTGCTTCACCTGCTGCCCCCTCCCCTCCCTGGAGTCGCTGGACACCAGAGGGGCAGCCCCCAAGGTGGACGCCTTCGGGCCACAGTGGCTGTGCGTGTTGGGACAGTCACAGGTGTCCGGGAGGCCTCCCTGTCTGTGTACTCTCACTCTGGTGGCGTCTCGCTGCCCCAGCAGTGGGGCCTCCCTGATCCTTGGCCGGCTAGGGAGGGGTCTGGAGGCGCTGTGCTGTGCCGCTCCTCGCTGCCATGGCCATGCCGGGTTTCTTAGAACAGGAGGGGAGCGGCAGGAGTGCTGGGAAGTCCTGCGAGGGACAGGGCTGGTGCTGTGGGGCTGCCATGAGGACAGCTGGTGGCAGTGCCTGGGCCCTGCACGGCACCGGCAAGCACCCTGGCTGGGGCATCGTGCCAGCGTGGAGGACTCAGACCTGGGCCAGGAGGAGCCTCACCGCGAGGTGGAGGCGCGTTGTTTCTTGGATGCCGGCAGTCCGTGGTGCCCGCACCCTCACACCAGCACCATGGGGTTTGCAGGTGTTCTGCCCCTTGAGTGTCCCTCGGGACAGAGCCACCTGGGACGTTCAGCAGATGGACATCCCCTTGCCTTGTGACGGCAGCCTGCGCTGGTGGCCTGTGGCCCTGCCTGCGACGTCCCCTCTCAGAGGCAGCCCAGGGGCTGCCTCGGGGTGTGGTGCAGCTGGTGGAGTCTCTCCTGCAGAGCAAGCAGTGTGCTGTGGAGCAGGCCTCGGCGCTGCTGGGAGCCCTGGGAGCGCGTCTGTGAGAAGCCCAGTGTCCCGGCACGAGTCCACTCCACGCTGTGCCCTGCTGAGCTTTGCCTGAGTCACGGAGACCACTCGCCGCCGAAATTCCAGTTTTTCAGCTGCACCCAGTGGGGCGTCCGGGGGCGCGGAAGGGCTGTGTGATCTGGAGCCCCTGCTGCCCTTCTTCCCTATGCGCTGGGCAGGGCCGGTGTCTGGGTGCACACGGGGCAGTGTGGACGCTCCCTTGGGAAGAGGCAGGAGGCCTGGGTGAGGCCAAGGTGGTTGGGAGGAGCGCGTAGGGCTGGGAGCTGCAGCCGGGGTCCCGGGGCCTGGAGTTCCGGCCCCGCTCTGCAGATCCAGGAGCTGGCCCGTGGGGCTCGGTGACCTCATTTATAATTGGTGACATCTGAGGCCTCTTCTGGGTCAGGGAGATGACAGATCGGTACAAAGTGGAGGTGAAGGCTTAAGTGCAAATTTGAAATAAAGTGGCTTGAAGTGGATCATTCCGGAATAACAACTGTTTTTAATTGGGGTGATGGCAGATTTTGACACACACAAAGGTCTGTGCGTTTGGTTTCAGTGGGGAGCTTGCTTGCAGAATTTCCTCTGGGCTCAGGCCTCGTCTCCTGTGGCCCACAGGCTTCATGTTTCTGGGCACAGGGAGAGGCTGAGGGGAGCTGAGCACAGGTGTCCGTGAAGCACGTGTGACCCCAGTGAGACCTGTCCAGTCGTTTCCCTGTAGGACCTTGCCTGAGAGCCCAGCTCTGCACCCTCATTCTTTGCTGCCAGTTTCAAGACCCTGGGGGGAATGGGCGGCCACGTGGGGGTGGGGAGAGCTGTTGCCCAGAGGCTGATGGTGGGCACGATGGCCCAGCTCTTACCTCTGAGTGATCCTGTGTTAGCCACAACCATGGGCTCAGGAGGCTCTGCTGGACTCGGGAGGCTGGCTCGACGGCTGCTGGTCAGGGTTCCTTGCACCCCACCCTTGCCCACTAGCTACCCTCGAGACACATCTGCAGGCCCCTCTTCTGTGTGACCAGACTGCTAGCCGAGGCCTGGAAGTGGCCCTCCCACCTGCTGACTCAGGGCCCTCGGTCTGCTTCCCGAAGACTGGTGCCCCCATGGGCCCAGGCGTCCCACCCTTGCGGCATGTGGGTTGATAAGGGCGCAGGTGGTGGGGCTTGGCTCTCATCAAACGCTCAGGAGCTGAGTCCAGTAAGTCCTTTTCTTGTGCCTTTGAGGGGAGGTGTGGTTTTCAAAGCAGCACCACCGCAAGTAGGTCAGATGCCAGTTCAGCGAGCAGCGGGGACAGCCAGGGAGGGAGAGGGATTGTCGAGAAGGCGGTCTTAACTCCGGCTCTTTGACAAGACCCAGTGTGCCCCACTGCAGACGTGCAGCACGTGTTTGTTACATAAGTCACAGGGAGGACGGCGGAGACGGGGAGGGCTGTGGGCTCCTGGCTGCCTCTGTGGTCTGCCTGGGCACAGGAGCCCACGTGGCGCAGCCTCCTGGAACACGGTGAGTCGCGGGGCTGTGCCCCAGTTGGCCCTGTGTCCCGGGAGAGTCCTCTGGCAGCGTCTGGGTAAGCATGAGACCCTCCTCCCGAGTGCCGGATGCTTTCCGAGTTCCTCTTCTGTGTTTTTCTTCATCTGTGCGTTAAGATGGCGGTCCCCCAGCTCCATCCCTCACAGCAGGACCCAAAGTGTCAAGGCCCGCAGCTCCGTCCTAGAGGGCAAGGCTGGGTGCAAGTGAGGGTCAGGCCGTGGAGCACGGTGCCCCCTCTGGGCACATCTTGTAGATGTGCAAGCTCAGGAAGAGCTTGGTGAAGACAGGCGCTTCAGAAGGCCCCGTGGTCCCGTCCAGGCCCCACTGTCCCCTCCAGGCCCCACTGTCCCCTCCAGGCCCCACTCTCCCGCCCAGGCCCCGCTCTCCTCTCCAGGCCGCGCTCTCCTCTCCAGGCCGCGCTCTCCCGCCCAGGCCCCGCTCTCCTCTCCAGGCCCCGCTCTCCCGTCCAGGCCCTGCTGTCCAGGCCTGCTGCCCTGCTTAGGAAACCAGCCTGCACTTGTAGAAATTTTCCTTTATTTTCATTTTATTTGGAAGACAGAGAGAGGGAGGGAGAAAGAGAAGGAAGGCAGGAGGGAAAAGGAGAGAGGGTCTACTGAGTCACTCACCAAATGGCCACCTGGCCTGGGCTGGACCAGGTCAAAGGCAGGAGTCTGGAGCTTCACCCAGGAACTTAGCCATCACCCTGGCCTCCCAGGGTGTAAAGCTGGAGTTGGGAGCAGAGCCAGGACTTGAATCCAGGAACTCTGATATGGGATGTAGGCATCCCAAGCATCACCTTAACTACTACACTAAACACGCTGTCCCCACCCCCCACTCCCTGGGCCTAGTTTAAAAAAAAAAAAAATCTGTTTTACTTTTTGAAAAAATAGTTACTGATTTGAAAGGCAGAATCACAGAGAGAGGGAGACAGAAATCTTCCATCTGTTGGTTCACTCTCCACATGGCTGCAACAGCCACATCTGGTGCAGGCTGCATTTGGGTAACTCCATCCTGGCCCAAGTATTGGACCATCTGCCGCCTTCCCAGGCAGGTGAGCAGGGGCCGGGACTGAAGCGAGCACTCTGCCAGAGCATGCCAGGCCCTCCGAATGTGCTTCTTTAAGAGATGGGGAGACCAGAGTGAGCGCCTGTCAGCTGCTTGGCTCCTCAGATGGCTGCAGTGGCTAGGACTGGACTGGGACTAGAGCCAAGAGCTAAGAACTCAGCCCGGGTCTCCCACAGGGGTGGCGGGGACCCCAGTGCTAGAACTGTCACCTACTGCCTCGCAGGGCGCGCGTTCGCAGTTCAGTTCCCACACTGGGAACTGAACGCAGGCTCTCTGATGTAGGATACTCCTTGGCCTAGTTTCTGATGAAGCCCATCTGATGGCGAGGAATCCCCGAGAATCAGGCCAGAGGTGCCGCAGAGGGAGCAGCCTGCCCAAGGCCTTTTGCATCCCAGCCTCCATTGGCTTCCTCTGCTGGGTCCATCAGCTCCGGGGGCCTCGGGGCAGACCCGGGGAGGGCTGTGCTGCTCCACCCTGGGAAGCAGCCCCAGCCTCAGGCTCGGGGAGTTGTGCTGCGTGGGAGGAGTGTGGTGTGGTGGGGGTCCAGGCTGAGGCCCACTCTTGGAAGTTGGGCCAAGCAGTGGTCAGTCTGGAGTGGCCCATTGAGCTGGGTTGGGTCTTGGGGTGGCTTCCTGGGAGGGTCTTTTTTGTGTCAAGATGGGTTTTTCAGGCAAGCCATGAAATGTTGGAGCTTATCTGAGGTGGGCTAGGGGCCTGGCTCTGGGCATTGGTGCTATGCTGGCCCCTCTTGGACAGAGGCCAGGCACGCTGACTGCTGGGCTTTGGCTCCCTATGCCAGCTCTGCGGCCACGGTGTGTGCCTTCCTATCCCTTGGAATCTTTTAAAAATATTTATATTTGTTTGAATGGTAGGCAGAGGAAATCTTCCGTCCACTGGTTCACTCCTTAAATTCCTGCCGCAGCTGCAAAGCCAGAGCCCGACACAGCCTGGGTCTCCCGGGTTGTAGCAGACACCCAGGCCCAGCTGTGACCTGCTGCCCCTAGCTGTGTGCTCGCAGGGACTCTGGCATGGGGTGTGGACATCCCCAGTGGCACTTGGCTGCTGCTCCACATGCAGCCCCTCGAGATGAATGTGTGCAGATGAATGGGGAGCTGAGGCCCCGCCAGGCCTGCCCCCTGCCCAGTGCTGCCCTGGGTCGCAGGGGGCAGCCGCTCTTCCCCAGCGCTCTCACGGCGGACTTGAGGTGTCTGTGGGCCCCACACGCTGTCGCTTTGGGCAGTGTCAGCAGAGGCGTTCGGAGGCTGCCTTGCTCGTCCCACCGCCAGGCCTGGCTCCCAGTGGGGTTAGCGGAGAGCATTGTGGACTCTTAGGAGTCTCTGGGAGGCTGCGTCTCAGCTGGGTGCAGGTGGGAGTTCCCATGAGGCGACTGGGCTTTGGGCTCCCAAGCCACTGGTTGCAGGTTGAATCCGGCGGGAAGGCTCCAGGGTCGCTTCCCCACGCTCCCCCTTGGCTGTTGGCCGGTCTTAGGCACAGGGGCTGATCCCTCTATGGGGAGCCCCAGCCCTGGGGATGAGAGAATGTGGGGCAGGGTCCAGACCACCACGGTGAGAGGCTCATGCTGTGGCCGAGGCCTCGCTTTGGGCTCTGTGCGTCCAGCTTCAGCTGTGTCCTGGGCTGAGAGGCCAGGTGGGAGCAAGGGTTCCTGCGAAGGCCAGCTCCCAGAGCTGCCCGCAGCCGTGAGCACCCTGGCGTGTCCGAGGGAGGTCGCAGGCCGGCGTCCTGCCTGACCTCCTGCCTTGCACGTCCCTGCTTCGTGTCGCCTGCCCCGTACCGGCGGTGTGCTGTAAATGCCTTCTCCTCCCAGCAGGGTGCCTGCCTTGTGATCACTGCAGAGCTCTTTGCTTGCCCAGGCTGTGCCGCAGGGGTGCAGCACCACTGGCAGGTAGACGTGGGCCAGGGGAAGGCCTGCCTCCAGCCGGGAGCTGACTGAGGACTGAGGCTAGACCCTTAGGTCTCAGCGTGCATGTCCAGGGAGTCTTCTGGGTGGAGAAGAGCCCCGGCCCGCTGGTCTTTCCTTCTTGACCCTCTCTGGTCCATGGGGAAGCAGCTGTGAGTAACTCCGGTGCTGGGCCTCATACAGATGTTTCAGGCTGTGGGGGAGGGGTGCCAGGCCTTTCCTCTGGACTTCAGCCTTTGTGGGCACAGGGAGGCTGCCTGGGTAGGGCAGGACTGGTGCAGAAGCCGGAGTCCACGGGGTTGGGAGAAAGGTCGGGGGCAGGGCAGGGCAGGGCCCTTCAGGAACAGGTGGTGCTGGGGAGGGGCAGCCTGATGGCCTGGAAGGTACTTGCTCAGATGGGGACGTCAGGGGCCGGGACTCTGTCCTGGGGAGGAACAGGGCGTGGGGGCCCTGCAGAGGGCAAAGCGGAGGTGCCGGCGACCAGCAGCCCTGTGGTGTCGTGAGCTGGGCTTGGCTTTGGTCCAGGAACTCAAAGCAGGTTCTTGGAGCTCTTCAGCGAGGACTTTGGGCGGAGCCCTTGGCAGACTGTCCTCCTCACAGTGCGGCCAGGGCTCTGCCGGTGGCACCTGTGGCCGTGGGGCCAGGGCTGCTTCCCTGCTGAGGGCCTCGCGGAACTGTCTTCTGGTCAGGGTGTCCAGCCGGCTGGAGTCAGCGTCCCCTCCTTGCTGAGGAAGCTGGGACCTTGGCACGCACTGCCCCCCCCCCCCCCGGCATGAGTGAGAGGCCGGGTGGGGAGCTGCCCGCCCGGGGCTACCCCACTCCTCATCAGTGTCAGCTGCCCACACGGAGGTCCCGGGCCCTGTCGGGCTCAGCCTTAATCAGATGGACAGCCAGTCAGGGAGCCCCAGGCTCCTCCGGTGCCCCGCTCATGTTGCCTGCCATGGGCGCCTCCCTCTCCACAGTTGGAGTGGGTGGCCGTGGCCTGAGACATGGAGGAGCTGGGGTCCCCCAGGCCTGCAGCACACCCTAAACATGGTTGGACCTGTGAAGGACTCAGCCCCTGAGAACCGCTGGCCACGTGGCGAGGATTCCCCTGGTGGAAGGCCCAGGACGCCCTACACCAGAGCCCAGGCTCCTGCTCTGTGGGGTGTGCTGACGCAGCTCCACCCTGGGCGTGGGCCTGTTGGCTGGGTGGTCTCAGAGCCAGTGAGCAGGGTGGCATTCACCCCCCGCCCCAGAGGGCCCGGGGAGGGGTCTGTGTCAGCCACGTATGGGCCTTCTCAGAAAGTTCCGGAGCTATGAGGAGAGTGGCCTGTCTCTCGACGTCTCAGCTCAGAGTAAGTGAGGTTATCCTGATACAGACGAAACCAGGACGGCTAGTAGGGGCTCCCTGAGGGGCCGCAAGGGTGGCCTGGTGTCGGTCCGGAGTCGGCCGTCGCTGCCTCAGCCGTCACAGGCCACAGGGCCTGGGGTCTCCTGGCCGGGACTCAGGTGTTGTGTTCTTTGCAGGATGAAACAGGTGCCTATTTAATCGACAGAGACCCCACCTACTTCGGGCCTGTGCTGAACTACTTGAGGCACGGGAAGCTGGTCATCAACAAGGACCTCGCAGAGGAAGGTGAGCTGATGCCGTGTGGTTGGGGCACTTGGGCCGCAGGGCCGGGCTGCGGTCCTGGGTGCAGGGACCCTTGTCACCCTGCTTCCTCAGAGACCTGCAAGCCTCTGGGAGACCCGAGCCCATCACCGCGCTCCCTGGCATGGGCTGCTTGGTGGGCTTCCTGTTTCAGGAGAAGCCGGTGTATTGGGGGCCTCTCCCATGGGAGGCCGCCCTTCACAATTGCTTGGGCCCCAGTGTTGTGGGTGCGCCGTGGTATCTCACAGATCTAGGGGTCTGCTGTAGTTCACAGACGGCTTGAGAGAGGCGGGCACCTGAGCACCATCCCTGAGCTGTGCCCTCCTCGCCTTTCCCTGGGCTGATGCCACGAGCCACCTGTGTCCTGGAATTTTCTGTCAGGGAGGCCCAGGCAGGTTCTGGGCACCTTCGTGCGGGCAGGGCTCCATCTGTGCGAGTGATGTTGCCTCTCTCCAGGCGTGTCCTCGTCTCCTGGCTTCACACAGGCCCTGGGTCCCAGCTCAGAGATGGAGACGTGGGCTCTGCTCCGCGCCCTGAGCAGCCGCCCACCTACCTAGAGCAGTCTGTCACACACACCCACACGCGTTGCTGGGAGCAGCCTTCCTCTGTCATCCGTGGGGCTGGACATTCGGGAAACACCTCATGCCACTGCCTGTTGCATGTGTGATTTGCCTGGAAACGAGTACCAGGCACAGACCAGGCCCCTCTGCCGCACGGTGCCACCGCCACCACCGGGAGCTGGAAGTGGCTTGGCAGGAGCAGGTTGCTGGAGGGAGGGTGTGCCCTGTGGCCTGTGCGCTGGGCCACAGCTTTTGGTGCTGTGCTCACCGGCAGGTGCCAGAGTGGCAGGCACCTGGTGATCTTGTCTGTGTCACCATGCCCTGAGCTGTCACCTCCTAGACACGTCTCCCCTGGGGGCTGAAGACGAGTTGTGCTCATGAGGCAAAGCCCCGAGAACCTGTTGTCCGGAATTCCGAGAGGCTTGGAGTCCGACTGTGGTCCTCAGGAGGAGCCCTGGAGCTGGGGCGCCCCTCTCCCCACCCCTAGTCTTTGCATAGAGGCACACAGGTGCGCAAGGCCAGCAGGCGCAGCCTTGTGTGTCCTGGCCTGAGGGAGGACCGTGCTGTGGACTCAGCAGCTGTTCCGCACCCCCGGGTCACCTGGAGGGACGCTGCTGACCCTCACTGTCAGGCCACTGGCCTCATCTGGGGTACGGATGAGCTCTGAGGACAGCAGTGGGACAGGCTGTGTGGCCGCGTCGGGGTGCGGGTCGGGAGGGAGGCAGGTGTGAAGTGTTCGGCCTCGGGAAAGTCACAGTCCCTTTCTGTATTGCAGGGGTGTTGGAGGAAGCAGAATTTTACAATATCACCTCACTAATAAAGCTTGTAAAGGACAAAATTAGAGAACGAGACAGCAAAACATCACAGGTGAGACGAATGGCTGATCTGCAGAAGGCTCCTAGGCCTGGGGGCGCGTAGGTGCGGCCCACCCAGCAGGCCTCTGGGCGGGAGCTCCCCGCCTCGGCTAGCGCCTGTCAGGCTGTTCCTAGGGGGCCTGTTCCAGTGAGCAGATGGATGCTTCTCATAAGAGAAAGCAGTGAGGGGGCCGAGGGGAGCGGGAGGGTCTCTGATGGGAAGACTGCTCCAGGCCAGGTGTAGCCAGTGCGTAGGACCTGCTGGGGGTGGAGGTAGTTGGGGGAGGAGCAGGCAGGGCTGGGAAGGACCCTGTGTAGGTGCGGGAGGACCCTGTGTAGGTACGGGAGGACCCTGTGTAGGTAGAGGGAGGACCCTGTGTAGGTATGGGAGGACCGTGTGTAGGTACGGGAGGACCTGTGCAGGTACGGGAGGACCCTGTGTAGGTAGAGGGAGGACCTGTGCAGGTACGGGAGGACCCTGTGCAGGTACGGGAGGACCCTGTGTAGGTAGAGGGAGGACCTGTGTAGGTACGGGAGGACCCTGTGTAGGTACGGGAGGACCGTGTGTAGGTAGAGGGAGGACCCGGTGCAGGTACGGGAGGACCCTGTGTAGGTACGGGAGGACCCTGTGCAGGTACGGGAGGACCCTGTGTAGGTAGAGGGAGGACCTGTGTAGGTACAGGAGGACCGTGTGTAGGTAGAGGGAGGACCCGGTGCAGGTACGGGAGGACCCTGTGTAGGTACAGGAGGACCGTGTGTAGGTAGAGGGAGGACCCGGTGCAGGTACGGGAGGACCCTGTGTAGGTACGGGAGGACCCTGTGCAGGTACGGGAGGACCCTGTGTAGGTAGAGGGAGGACCTGTGTAGGTACGGGAGGACCCTGTGCAGGTACGGGAGGACCCTGTGTAGGTAGAGGGAGGACCCTGTGTAGGTGCGGGAGGTCCCTGTGTAGGTATGGGAGGACCCCGTGTAGGTGCGGGAGGACCCTGTGTAGGTACGGGAGGACCTGTGTAGGTGCGGGAGGACCCTGTGTAGGTGCGGGAGGACCCTGTGTAGGTAGAGGGAGGACCCTGTGTAGGTACGGGAGGACCCTGTGTAGGTAGAGGGAGGACCATGTGTAGGTTCGGGAGGACCCTGTGTAGGTAGAGGGAGGACCCTGTGTAGGTGTGGGAGGACCCTGTGTAGGTGCGGGAGGACCCTGTGTAGGTAGAGGGAGGACCATGTGTAGGTGCGGGAGGACCCTGTGTAGGTGCGGGAGGACCCTGTGTAGGTACGGGAGGACCCTGTGTAGGTGCGGGAGGACCCTGTGTAGGTAGAGGGAGGACCCTGTGTAGGTGCGGGAGGACCCTGTGTAGGTGCGGGAGGACCCTGTGTAGGTACGGGAGGACCCTGTGTAGGTGCGGGAGGACCCTTTGCAGGAACGGGAGGACCCTGTGTAGGTAGAGGGAGGACCCTGTGTAGGTACGGGAGGACCTTGTGTAGGTAGAGGGAGGACCATGTGTAGGTGCGGGAGGACCCTGTGTAGGTAGAGGGAGGACCCTGTGTAGGTGCGGGAGGACCCTGTGTAGGTGCGGGAGGACCCTGTGTAGGTACGGGAGGACCCTGTGTAGGTACGGGAGGACCCTGTGTAGGTGCGGGAGGACCCTTTGCAGGAACGGGAGGACCCTGTGTAGGTAGAGGGAGGACCCTGTGTAGGTACGGGAGGACCCCGTGTAGGTACGGGAGGACCCCGTGTAGGTAGAGGGAGGACCCTGTATAGGTAGAGGGAGGACCCTGTGTAGGTAGAGGGAGGACCCTGTGTAGGTTCGGGAGGTCCCTGTGTAGGTGCGGGAGGTCCCTGTGTAGGTACGGGAGGACCCTGTGCAGGTAGAGGGAGGACCCTGTGTAGGTAGAGGGAGGACCCTGTGTAGGTAGAGGGAGGACCCTGTGTAGGTAGAGGGAGGACCCTGTGTAGGTAGAGGGAGGACCCTGTGTAGGTGCGGGAGGACCCTGTGTAGGTGCGGGAGGACCCTGTGTAGGTGCGGGAGGTCCCTGTGTAGGTAGAGGGAGGACCCTGTGTAGGTAGAGGAAGGACCCTGTGTAGGTACGGGAGGACCCTGTGTAGGTACAGGAGGACCCTGTGTAGGTAGAGGGAGGACCCTGTGCAGGTACAGGAGGACCTGTGTAGGTACAGGAGGACCTGTGTAGGTATGGGAGGACCCTGTGTAGGTACGGGAGGACCCTGTGTAGGCACAGGAGGACCGTGTGTAGGTACAAGAGGACCTGTGTAGGTAGAGGGAGGACCCTGTGTAGGTAGAGGGAGGACCCTGTGTAGGTGCGGGAGGTCCCTGTGTAGGTATGGGAGGACCCTGTGTAGGCACAGGAGGACCGTGTGTAGGTACAAGAGGACCTGTGTAGGTAGAGGGAGGACCCTGTGTAGGTAGAGGGAGGACCCTGTGTAGGTGCGGGAGGTCCCTGTGTAGGTACGGGAGGACCCTGTGTAGGTACGGGAGGACCCTGTGTAGGTACGGGAGGACCCTGTGTAGGTACAGGAGGACCCTGTGTAGGTACGGGAGGACCCTGTGTAGGTAGAGGGAGGACCCTGTGTAGGTGCGGGAGGACCCTGTGCAGGTACGGGGGGACCCTGTGTAGCACAGGGAGGAGGACCTTGCTCTGCTCGAGGCGGCATGAGGAAGCTCTCTGTGGTGCCTGTGCCCTGCTCAGCAGTGGGACTGGGCCATGGCTGGTACTGGCCACGAGGGCTCCAGAGTATTGTTCTCGGCCCTGTGCTGGCACAGCCAGGCCCTCTTCAGGTCTCAAACCCCCTGCCCCGTCCTTGCCAGGTGCCTGACAGCGCCAAGCCCAAGCCCTGTCCATGTGCGGGGGCTCGTGGAGAGCTCGTGCACCTCCACAGCTGGCGCAGCCCCGGCCCCGCCCTTCCCGCTGGAGACTCACTGTCTCCTCTGTGTGCTCTTGGTCGCACAGCGGTTTGCCTGTCCCTGCCGCCTCAGTGACAACTGTGACCCTCCCTCCCTGCCTCCGTCTGACCCCCAGTGCAGATGGAGGTGGGGGAGCCCCGTGGGAAGAGTGTGGCCTGAGCTTCAGGAGCCCAGGGCCTCCTGCCGCACCTCCCGGTAGTGCTCCCTGTTGCCCTGTGTCTGTGTGGGAGCCAGGTGCTCTGGTTCCGCCTGGGGCGGGGGCTGTGTGAGCCGCTGTGCCCATCGACAGATTTTTGGCCTTTCTGCCCTCTTGGGGCCGGGGCCTGTTCCTTTCCCAGGCAGTGCACCGCACGATGGTCCACGTTGCATCCACAGGTGCTCTGGGATTTCAGGAGCGTGAGTCATTTTATTTGGGAATTCAGAAATAGAAATATTTTGGAGGCGGACACGGAGCAGTAACAGCAGCTGTTCCAGGCGGTGTGTTTGCTTTTGGGCGGCTCAAGGTTGTTCTGGGCATCCTGCTCTGAGCTGCCAGACGGGGTGGGCACGGCAGGGCCGCTTGGGCTGCGCGTGCAGGCGGGGTGCAGCCAGTCTCCCTGTGGCCACTGTTGCAGGTGCCTGTGAAGCACGTGTACCGCGTGCTCCAGTGTCAGGAGGAGGAGCTGACGCAGATGGTGTCCACCATGTCTGACGGCTGGAAGTTTGAGCAGGTGAGGGGCCGCCACCGCCTGTGCTGACAGAGTCCTTCCTGTCACGCAGCTGAACTTTTAATTACAAGGGATCTGGGTTCTCAGGGCTGGGGCCCCAGGGATCAGGGAGGAGGCTCCTGCTGTGGGGGCAGGGTGCGTGCAGTGCTGAGACTTCCCAGATGGCACCTGTGCCCCACTCCGGCCCTCCCCCGGCTCCCTGACCCATTCTTCTGCGGCTGCTGGTCTCTTGTTCCGTCTGTCGTGTGTGCGTGTGTTGGGATGGATGTTCCAGGCCTATCCTTGCCTGGGTGGCGCAGGGCTAGTGGCCTGCTGGTCTCTGCAGCTCCCAGGGGCTGAGGGGCAGCTAACGAGTGCCCAGGGGTCAGCTGAGGCCTTGTCCGAGCTGCAGTTTCCTCGCGCTCTGACCCTGTCCTCCTTGCCGCTGGTGACAGGAAGCTGCCACTGCCAGTTCTGGATCTGTGAACTGGGTCATCTTTGTTTGGAATTTAGCGCCTGGGTGGAGGGATGGAAGAGAGCCTCCTGCCACGTGCAGGGTGTCCCCTCCCAGGACTGGCGTTGGGCTGACCCTTGCCCCTGGGTGGGTCCCAAGTTGTCAGAGCAAATGGGCTTCCCCCCTCGACGCTGGCTTGCCTGGCACATCCTCCCTAGGGACCTCCCCTCCGCAGAGCCTGTGGTGCTGCGTCAGGAAGACACGCTCGCCTTCCTTGCAGGCCCGGCTGACCCACGCTTGACTGCTGTGCCCCAGGAGCTCTGGGCCCTGCAGAGACCTGGCTGAGCCCACAGTCCCCTCGCGGTCAGGACGGCCTTGTGAGAACACAGGACCCGTGGCACCTGTCCCGCCACTCTGTCCAAGGCCAGCACCCCTGCCATCTTCCTTACACGCGACAGTGGTCTCTAGTGCTGCCCTCTGTCCTGACCCCTTATCCCCTGTGTTCGGGGGCGAAGGGAGCAGTTTTCTTTTGGTTAGTTTTGTTTCACATTTAAAAGCACAGAAGAATCCAGTGGCTCCCGACTGGAGTGGGCAGCATGTATGCCTGATGACCCCGGACCCTCTTGGAACAGCTGCGTGTGTGCCTGTGTGTGCCTGTTCAAACCACGGCTGGGCCCCCAGCCTCCCTTCCACTGCCCCGGGCCTGGTCCTTGAGTGAATCGACTTGAGCCCTGCAGGGGTCCTGCTCCCCTCGGGAGGCTCTGCTGACAGCCAGTACGGACAAGCTGAGCATGGGGCGGCTCCCGCCCTCCCCCTCCCCCGGGGCACAGAGCCTGTCCTGGCATGTCGTGCAGTTAGAGCCACACAGGTGTGCGAGCGCGTGCTCCTCTGAGGGTTCGGGGTTTGTTTTCTGCCAGTTCGTTAAAGTCCCTTGGCTGGAGCCTTCCTCAGCCTCCGTGCACGTGGGTGGCCTCGCCTGGGCTCTCCCCCAGGTGGGAGGGCAGGCCCATGCACCTGTCACTCAGGTGGCTTCTTTCCAGCTGGTCAGCATCGGCTCCTCCTACAACTACGGAAACGAAGACCAGGCCGAGTTCCTGTGTGTGGTGTCCAAGGAGCTGCACAACACCCCGTACGGCACAGCCAGCGAGCCCAGCGAGAAGGCCAAGGTGAGTGATGGACGGGGCTGAGCTTGAGGGCAGCAGGGGCAGCGCCGTCTGCAAGGTGTGAAGATCTCCATCTACTGTTCACTCCCCAAATGACCATGACAGCTGCGGCTGGACCGTGCTGAAGCCAGGAGCCAAGAACTCCATCTGGGTTGCCCATGTGAGTGGCAGGTACTCAGTACTTGGGCCATCTGCTCTGCCTCCTGGGATGCGTTACAGGGAGTCAGATCAGAAGTGGAGCAGCCAGGCTGCCGCTGTGGCATAGCGAGTAAAGCTGCCCCTGGTGGCACCGCATCCCATATGGGCGCCAATTCGCGTCCCAGATGCCCCCACTTCTGATCCAGCTCCCTGCTGTGGCCTGAGAAAGCAGTGGAAGGTGGTCCAAGTGCTTGGGCCCCTGCACCCGTGTGGGAGACTCGAAGAAGCTCCTGGCTCCTGGCTGCAGCCCGGCCCAGCTCTGTTGTGACCATTTGGGGAGTGAACCAGTGAGTGAAAGGTTCTCTGTCTCTCTCTCTTCACTCTGCCTTTCAAATAAATAAATAAATCTTTAAAAAAAAATAGTAGCTAGAACGTGAATCCCCACTCTGACGTGGGATTGCTGAAACCACTGAATCACCACACCCACCCCAGGTCTCATCACTCCTTGCCTTTGCCGTCAAGCCCCGCGCTGTCCAGGTCCCTGGGTGACTCAGCTTCCCTGTGGTGCCTGCCTGACTCGGGACAGTCTCCCAGCCCACACAGCACAGTTCTCCGGAAGTGTCCTCCAGGCTTCCGGTGTTACGGAACCCACAGTTCCCAGGCAGCCGCTCATGCGTGGAGAGTTCAGGATGGGAGGCATCAGTGGCAAGCTTCAGGCACGTGACCTGTGCTCCTTGACCTGTGCCACTGCGGCCTGGCCTGGGAGTCTTGCCTGCCACGTAGAGGGTGGCCACAGTGTGTGGTCAGCCTTACGGGGCCGCACAGATCTGTGGCACACCAGTCTTGACCAAGAGTAGGGAGCGCCCTGCCGTGTTTACCCCAGATCAACTGTGTGGCCTGTGGGCTCAAGACCCGGATGGCATCTCCTCTGGCACGTCCACTGTTGGCCAGGGCTGCTTCTGTCCAGCAGCACTCCCAGACCTTGGGGCCACGACTAGGGACCCCGGACTCAGGGTTCTTCGAGAATCAGGAAGATGGGGACAGGGCCTGGGACAGCCAGCACTGGGAGTGGCCCTGGAAAAGTCCTAGGGCATGGCCACAGGGTGTTTGCGAGGACGTAGGAGGTCAGGATGGGGGCGGGGGAGTTTAATGACAGCACTGTGCAGAGACTCCTGCTGGACCTCCCTCTTGGACAGTGGCCTCCAGTTGGCCACCTGCCCATGTCGTCTTTGGAGACGTGGCTTGGGAAGAGAGGCGTGGCCAGGCTCACTCGGGGTGTTACCATGCTGTGAGGTCATTCGTGCCTTTGCCAGGGCGCAGAGCCCCCTGCGTCCAGGTCCTGATCCCACAGGGCACAGGATGGCGTGGGGCAGGTGACACCATGATGCTGGCAGCAGGCAGGGAAGCCAGGGTCTGTGTGCCAGGCTGCACGTGGCTCCCCTTGAGTGTGGGGTCTAGAAGGCAGCTCTGCCTCCCTGAGAGCCCCTGAGCCAGTCCCAGGGGGGCCCTGTTTCTCTCCCTTGGAACAAGGCTCTCATTTGAATTGTTTATTCTTAAAAAAAAAAAAAAAGATTTATTTATTTGTTTGAAAGGCGAGTTAGAGAGGCAGAGAGAGAGAGAGGTCTTTTCATCTGCTGGTTCACTCCCCAGTGGCCAGAGCTGTGCCAATCTGAAGCCAGGAGCTTCTTCCGGGTCTCCCAAAAGGGTGCGGGGGCCCAAGCACTTGGGCAGTCTTCCACTGCTTTCCCGGGCCATAGCAGAGAGCTAGATCAAAAGAGGAGCAGCTGGGTCTTGAACCGGTGCCCATATGGGGTACCGGCACTGCAGGCGGCAGCTTTACCCACTTTGCCACAGCGCCGACCCCCAAACTGTTTATTCTTAAAATTTTGGTTTTTATTTCATTTTCTAAAAGACTTTTACTGAAAGGGATAGTTACAGAGAGGCAGAGAGAAAATTCTGCTGGTTCACTCCCCAGATGGCCGCAACGGCCGGAGCTGGGTCAAACCAAAGCCAGGAGCCAAGGACTTGGGCCGCCTTCCCAGGCCGTAGCAGAGAGCTGGATCAGAAGTAGCGCAGCCAAGTAGCGCCCATGTGCCGGCTCTGCGGGCGGAGGCTTTAGCCACTCTACCACAGCGCCAGCCCCCGTAAGATAAGAGTTTTTATTCGGTTTTCGTGAGTCAGTCTCCTTACTGGTTTCTCTCAGGGGCTTTACATGCACGCTGCACCCAGGCGGCTGGAACAGGCCCCAGGGTTGCTTTGCTGTGGAAAATACTGGCCTGTCTCTCCAGATCACCTGGCTGTGAAGTGGGGTGGCCTGGGCCCTGCAGCCACAGGAGCGCATGGGGCCCTGGCACCACCTGACTTGAGCAGGGCCGCCTATGAGGGCAGCTGTGTCTGTGGCTGCCCCATCCATGCTGAACCTTGACCCCTGTGTCCCTTGAACACTGGCTGGTCCCCTGGGAGCGAGGAAGTCGAGGCCCCCACAGCTGCAGTGGGTGCGGTGGGTGCCCCCGGGCCTGCCTCTGCACTCCAGCACTTGCCGCGAGGACTCGGGGCCCCTGGGCAGTGGTGCTGTAGAAGTGAGCGTGGCGGGCACAGGTGCAGAGGCCAGGAGGCTCCTCTCCACGGAGGCCGCTGTCCGTCCTGGCTCTGTGCGACAGCACGTCAGTCAGTCAGGGAGGCCCGCTCAGGGGCCCAGAGGTTGCATCCTGGGAGCCAAGGCAGAGGCTGGGCCCCTTTTGGGCGGGACCAGCTCGGGAACTGTAGATCAGGCTGCCTGCCGCAGGGGCCCCACGCCTTTGGGAGGTAACGGAGCACCCCCCAGCCCTGTGTTTTCCTCCCCGGGTGACCCTGTGGGCGTCCCTCACGCCTGCACGAGGCTGACGGCCGTGTCTTCTTCTCCCCTCGCTGCACCTGTACTCCGGCAGAGTGACGACGAGGAGACGGGGCACCAAGCGAATGCCTCAGATTAAGTATAAAGGTCATGGTGAGCTCTCGGCCTTGAGGTTGACCCGCACACCTTCATCTCCTCGACCCCGCGACCTTAGCCTCCTTGACCCTGCGACCTTAGTTGGCCCCCCCTCGGCCTTCCCCATGTGTCCGTCCATCCTGTGCCCGTGGTTGATGAGAGGTCGGCTGTGGGTCCCCGGAGGGCAGGGCACTGCTCCGCGTCATGTCCCCTCCACGGGTGCCACAGGCAGGAGTGTGGGGCACTTGCACAAGTGTCCCAGAGCGTCCAGCAGGTGGACGTGCAGGCAGCTCCCAGGACCAGGCGTGGTGCACACTTGAGTGCCCGTGTCCATTGTGGGTAGGCTGCGGGCTCAGCGGTGGTCAGGGCCGTGCAGCAGATGCTGGGCCCGATCTTGGGCACCAGAGCCCTGCTCTGCTCTCGGCAGGCAACTGCCCTGCCAGGCGGCCCCTCAGCTCCCTGCCTCAGCTGGCCCAGGGCTCAGGGTGTCTGTGTGCTAGAACCTGGCTGTGTCTGTGTTAGCCGGGGTCGCCTGGCCGGCCCCTCGTGAGGAAACAGCCAGGCCACCTCAGGTGCACTTGCAGTCCTCTGGGGTGGGAGTCCTCGCCTCTACCCTGAGAGGAGCGCACAGCTTAGAGGGGAACAGGAGGCACCCGGCCAGCAAAGAGCAGGTGGAGCTGGCACCGCAGGCTGCGTGGCCTGGGGGCCAGCTGCCTGTTTGTCCACACTGAGTGGAGTGGCTTTGCTTGTCTGCTGGCTGGTTGTTCCACTGGTTCTGTTAGTGGCCACATAACACCCTCAGTTGTGCCTCTTGACCCACAAAGCCTAAAATACTTAATACCTGATCCTAAAAGAAAAGTTTGCGAGAGCTCCATTGGCCTCTTAAAATTTCCCAGTATCTGTGTTCCAGTGTAAAAGAAAGGAGAACCTGATGGAGCAGCCTTCACCCTGTGCACTCAGGGCACAGCTGACACCCAGCTGCCTTCCCCTCCCTTCCCCTGAGGCCCGACTCGGGCGTGGGGTTGGTTTCCTGGCCACCTTGGTCAGGACCACCTGGACAGGCTCTGCAGCCAGGTGGGCTGTGAGCTGACCCCACCCAGAGCCTTGTGGCATCCATGGGGATACAGGAGAGCCACACCTGCCACCAGGGCTGGGGTGGTCAGCTGCAGGTGCCGGGAGCTGGGCCAGCAGGTGCCACCCAGCCCCCCCCCCCATGGGGTCTGGGCTATGGGAGATCAGCGGCACCAGGTTCACAAGGGCAGCTCTGGACTTCCCTGGATGGCGGCCTTGCCGGCCCTTCAGCTGGTCTCTGGTTGGATTCAGGCCTCCCTGTGGAAGGTGCCTGGATGGCACACGCCCAAGCTTGGTCTGGGGCCAGTGGTGCTGCCCAGCCTCTGGGACAGAGAGAATGCTATCAGGAGAGGTCGCCACGCTCTCGCTCCCCCAGGATGGACACGGAGCTGGGTCTCTGACAGCTCCACGATTTAGCCCTGCCTCTGCCCCCCTCCCAACGCTGCTGGCCCACAGCTCAGCGGTCACAGGACCCCGGAGCAGGCCGCCCCGCCTGGAGAGGCCTCCTGAAACCCTGCAGCGGGGGCAGGTGCTGTGGGCTGCTCTGCCTGTGGACGAGGGACTCCAGGGAACGTGGCCGTCCCGTGGGCAACTGAACAGCCTCAGAGTCGGCTCTCCCCACCAGGGAGGGGCCTTGGGCAGGGTGCCCACCGCCGTGCCCTCACCAGCCAGTGGCAGGCTGTGCTCCTCACATTGCTTTCCTCACCTGGTGCTGGGCAGCCCGTGTGCAGGGTTATGGAGGTCACTGCTGGATAACCCCAGAGAGACCTGCCAGCCCCAGGCTCCCAGCCGGGAGAGGCAGAGCTGTCGCCTGGCCCTCGGGCTGCCCCAGGCTCGCTGGGACTCAGCTTAGTGGTTTGCCAGGGTTCATCTGGGGGTGCACAGGTGATGCTGGGGAGCGCCAGGGAGGTTGCCCTGAGGATGGACTCCAGAGCAGGGTGGGCACAGTGGCCAAGGGGCGGCACTGGCGAGGATCTGAGTCCATGCTGGCCACAGCGGGGAGGGACTGGTGGAGGTGCAGGACCTGGGGCAGCTGAGGGACTATGGCTGGCCTGAGAAATTCGGGGGCTGGCGCCTGTCAGTGGGCCCTGCCACCCCAGGGAGAGCAACAGGACAAGGTGGGGGACTCTGGGAGGAGAGTGGGATCCTGGGCCTCACCGAGGAGGTCCCAGGGAACAGAGGCCGGGACGGTGCTGCGTGGGAGTGTGGTGGGGCTGGTGGCTGCTCTGCTGGGCCTCAGATGGGACTGGAGTGGGAAACGACGCCCTGCCTGGTCCCTGGAGCTGGGCCCTGTCCTTGGACCCCGGCCTGCAGCGCTGGGGCCCTCAGGGTCTGTGCCTGTGTCTCTGGGACCAGGCGTTTGGTCAGGGCCTCCTGTGCAGCACCGGAGTCCTCATTCTGTGCATGTGGTGTTTTTCAGATTTTGCAAGAACGAGGTTCAAGGATGTGAGACTCGGTATTGACAGCTGAAGAAATTATTTACTTTTTCCCAAGATGCAATGAGCCGCCATGTCCAGGAAGCTTGGCCGTGAGAAGAAATCTGCTTTTGATCATTTTTCTAGAGATCTGGGTGTGAATCCTTTTTTGCCTCTGAGGTGGGTGGTGAGAGACGGCCCAGCTGTCCAAGGCCGGGCCTCACCGCAGGGAGGAGGCACGGTGGCCGTCTGCTGGGGCCTCGCTCTGGTCCACGTGCCGGGTGGCACTGAGGCAGAGTGCTCCTGACCAGCCGTGTGACCCTGGAGACCCTGTTGAGGATGGCGTTCTTGGTGCTACACACAGTCTGGGGTAAACAGCCTGGGCCTCGCGGCAGGACGTGGTGGCGGCCGTGGGGGTCTGGGTGCCGGCTCTCGCTGCTGGGGCACTGGGGCTCGTCTCCAGGCGCCATCCGTCTCTCAACCTTGGCAGAGGCTCCGGACAGGAGGTGGCCTCCGTATCGTCACTACTTCCGGGTATGCGCCCTGCGCCCGGCCTCCCTCAGAGCCAGGCCCGGAGCAGCCCAGGCCTCTCAGTTTGAGTTTCCCAGGCGCGAGAACTTGGCATCCCTTTTTTCAGGTGTGGACAGACTGCCCAGTGTTTGTGCTCTTCAGAGACGCCTGAGGGTGTGGCCCCGCTGTGGACTGACGTGTGGAGCGCTTGGATGGGAGGCGGGAGTTCGGCCTGGCCGCCCCACCCGTGGGCTCCGGGGGAGCCGGCGCCCACCAGTGCCTTTGTCGCCTGGGAGGGAGGTTGGGGTGGCTGCTGGAGCCAGGGCTCTGGCCACGTTTACAGCGCGTCCCCGTCTCGCGCCCACTCTCGTTTCTTGGTGTAACTATGCAGTTCTCTCGTGTTTCTGGGATGTTTGCGACTTCACACAGCCCGCACGGGCTCCGCCCACCCCACGTGACGGTGGAGCTGCTGGGACTCCTTGCAGGCTGCTCCCGCGTGCTTTGAAGACAGCCCTCCCCCGGCACGCTCTGCTCGTCCTGCGGCTCCGGGCGGGCTGCGCACCCTGGCCCTGGGCGAGTCGGCGCGCTGACGCCGCCCCGGTCAGATGCTCTGAAGACTTCTGCCCTGGAGCCGGCTCCCCCCTCCTTTGCCAGCAGCCTCGTTCCCAAGGTCTCCAGCGTCTGGGACTGACCTCCTCCTGTTCTAAGGTCTCTTGAATGGTGTTACATGTTTGGCTTAAACCATTTATAATGGTCTTTTAGAGGGTGGACTAGACCCCTGGCTGGCCGTGTCCTGCCGGGGGAGCCCCGGGAGGAAGTTGGCCCTGGTGTTGCGGGGGCGTCCTGCCAGAAGATGCTGGCTGCTTAGCAATGTTTGGTTTGTGACCGTGACATAATAGATAACAGGCTTGTGGTGGTTTTTTTGTTTTTTTGTTTTTTGTTTTTTTTTTTAATTTAAAGACATTAAGACTTAATTCACTAAAATGTATTCTAAGGGGATATTTATACTTTTGTACTTTTTTAGGTATCCGTATTTTATCAGCTTACCGTTTAATGCCTAAGTTTCCCCTGAAAATAGCAAATAAATTGTGTATTTATGAAAGAGCACAGCGGCTGTTGGTGGCGTCCACTGCGTGGAGAGGCCGCTGCCTGGCCTGGGCTGCTGCTTGTCTGGGATCGCCCCTTAGCTTGACAGGGGCCAGGATGGAGCCAGGTGTCCTTGTGTGTCCAGCAGGGGCTGGGGGCCTGGCGAATTAGAGCTCCCATGCCCCCTGCCGCTCTGGGCAGTCCCCGTGGACACCTGCCAGCCTCCTGCTGCCATCACACTCCCTCTCCTGGAGGCAGGAGACCTCATGGAGGGTCACTGTCCACCTCTCGGGCCTCTACCTTGGCCTGAACTCAGGGAAGTCCCCCCAGCTCGGGCTCCCCCTGGCGGCTGCTCTGTGGAAGCCCAGCCCCTGGCTCCCTGCCTTGTCCACGCGGTTTCCAGGTGTGACCCCAGGGCCCTGGTGTGGGCGCAGAGCCAGTGGGAGCTGCCCGTGCGGGGACCATGCTCAGCCTGGGGCACGGAGGGGAGGACCCCAGACTCTGTTCTGCTCCAAGGGAACAGCGTCTTCAGCTGCCTAGTGCCAGCCAGGGGCTTAGGAGTGTCTCGGGGTTCCTTGGCCAAGCAGAGCTGCAGGCAGTAGAGGCCTCCATGTGGTGCCCCTGGCCAAGCCCGTAGCCCTTCTTCTGTCTGTGCAAAGATCAGGAGGGAGTCAGCGTCCAGGCCAGACCCTGAGGCTGAGGCCCGCAAAGAGCCCTGCCTGCCCTGAGCTCCAGACCTGCGCTCTGCGGCGTCTGGGGAGGGGCAGGGGTGCAGCATCAGAGCGGCTCTTGTTCCCAGACAGGAGCTGGGCTTTGCAGAACCCATGGCTGGAACCTCCCAGGGGCCGCAGGAGCCTCTCTGCCCTTCCCACCAGCAGGGGCTCACAGAGGTGGGGGCAGGGGCTGAATGGTGCCCAGCGCCCCTCTGTTCCCAGGGTGCCAAGGCGCTGGCCGTCTCAGCACATGGGTGGGCATCCATGATGGGAACAAGGCCACCCAGCACCTCTGGACAGAAAGACACCACAGACGGCAGTGCTGGCTCACCACTGCACAGGGCAGTGGGGGGATCTCTGGGTCTGGGGGCTCCTCCCACCTCCCACCTGTCTCACCTTTAAGCACCTGGGGCGTGGCCATGGCATCAGGTAAGGGCCATTCAGTCCTGAGACCTTGCCCCGTCCACCTGGCAGATGGCTCTGAGCTGCGTCCCCGGCCGGGGCGGGAGAGGGAACCTGGAAGCCTTGGCCGTCTTCACCCTCCCCACACTGAGCTCCGCGTGAACTGGCAACTGCTCGGAACAAGCCGGTCTCCCTTTCACATGCTTGTCTCGGGGGGGACATTCCCCTTGTCCTGCACTCTGCTTGTTCAGCCTCTGTCCTGGGGCTGGGGTGGGGGCCGTGTGCCCTGCGGCCCTGTGCTGTGACAGCAGCCAGCGTCACCGCCGGGGAGCCCTCCCGTGCTGGATGAGCCCTGTGTGTACCTGGGTACCCCCTTCCCTGGTGACCCAGTAGGACCCTCAGCAGACCCGTGCCCTGTAGCAGGGGCCTCCCACCAAGAGCAAGGCCCAGCCCTGCGGTCTCCAGGAGCCAGCGTCGTCCTGGCTTCCCACCACACGGGTGACAGGCCAGCCTTTGAGAGGCGCAGGGCTGTCCAGTGCCTGTCAGGATGGCCTGGGGCTTGCCCTGGGACAGCCCTCAGGACCCACGACCTGACCTGGGGAAGGTTCCTGGGATAGGGCTGATCCTGAAAAGGCGGAGAGCACCAGGGGCTGGGAGTCGAGAGGACCCAGTGTCCCCTCCTCGCTGTCCCCGGCCGGTCCCCAGCAGGTGCCTGTCTGCGTCTTCCCCACGCTGCTGTGGACTCCCTAGGGTGCTGCTCGTGGCTGGGGCTGAGGCCCCAGCACAGCACGGACTGCGTGCAGGGTGGTTCCCATGCTTTGTAGAGGAGTCTGGGGCGAGGAGGGGACCTGCAGAGAGGCCGTGCCCACGACCCATGGCCATACGCAGCCCTGCTGCATCCTGTGTGGGTCTTGTCTGTGGCCATGCCAGCAGGGATCTGGGGTGGTGACGTCCGGCCTGGATGTGCCTCCACAGCTCCCTGCCCCCCCATGGCACCTTCCCCCACCCTGAGCCTCAGCCGCCACCCCCCAGGTCACCCAGGGGTCGCAGCCGGCCGCTGATCCTGAGCTGGACTTTATACTGGAGGTGGACATAAATAAAAAGAACGGTCTGGGAGAGGGAAGGGCAGGAGCTATGTACAAACATACACCATGGGCCTCGCCCCAGCCTGGGCGGCTCAGAGGGCGGCCAGCAGTGCCATGAGGCCCAGCAGGACTGTGTGGGCCGCCAGGCAGGGCGCGACGTTCCGGCCCACAGGCTGCTGGCCCCGGCGGTCTCCCTTCTGGCCACCCGACCTTGCCGGCTGGAACTGCAGATCCGGAATGACCCGACGGATCCAGGCGTGGTGGGAAGTGACCCGCACGTAGACACCTGGGCGGTTCCGGCGGGCGCAGCCCTCGCCCCAGCTGATTACCCCGGCCTGCAGCCACGATTGGCCCACGAGGCACACCAGGGGGCCTCCTGAGTCGCCCTGTCAGGGGAGAGTGGGGAGCAAGGCCCCATCAGAGTCACCGGAGCCCAGGTGACCCACAGCTGGCCGCTGCAGGTGCCTCGTCTACACTCCTCGCTGCCGACCTGGCTGGCACCCGGCTCACGCTGGCCCCTGCTTTTCTTGACGGGGTTAGGCTGCCCACCCCTACCCCAGCCCACCAGCCGCTGGGGCTGTGGCTTTTCAAGCCAGTTCCCTGGCAGAGCGCAGCGCCCACACACTGGGGCCCGGGGTCAGGACCGGGCTCCCCGCCGGCCGTGCCCAGCCTACCTTGCAGGCGTCCTTCTTCCCCTCGGCAAAGCCGGCACAGAGCATGTCGTCCTCGATGGTCTTGGGCTGGAAGCCAGCCTCGGCGTCCTTGCTGTACAGCAGGTTGCACTTGGGGGTGTCGATGATGGGTACCGCCAGCTTCTGCAGGATCCGGGGGTTGGGCAGGCGGTCTGGGGGAGGGGTGGGGCGGCCTGCAGCCCAGCACAGCTTGGCCACAGAGCCATGGCTCTGTCCCAGCCAGGGTGTGCGTGTTCCGACCTCTTCTGGCTCGGGGCTTCATGGGACCAAATCCCTTCTTCCCGCCTCCCGAGCACCAGGCTGGGCTCCCCATGGCCCTTGCAGTCTGCTGTGCTTCCCCCACCCCTGCCGCACCGTGCGTGCCGATGTGGACTGAGCTGCTAGGACTTTGGGCGTGGCCCCCGTCCTCTGCTGACCCTGTCCCCTTACCTTGCTCACTGGGGCTGCCCCAGCCGGTGACCCAGCAGTTCGTCCTCGTCTCAAAGACCACCGAGGAGTCGGGCACACACACGGGGAGGATGTAGTTGGTGAAGGTCACGGGCTCCGCCAGCTCCACGAGGGCCAGGTCGGCGCTGGAGGCCATGCCCTGGTACAGGGGGTTGCTCTCCACCCGCCGCACCCGGGCGTACTGGGCGTGGGGTCCCGGCTGCACTAGCTGCCGTGCACCCAGCAGCACCCAGTAGAGGGATGTGTCCGAGGTGCTGGTGGGAGAGGGCAGAGGGTTGGCATGGGGGGAGCCCAGCTCTGTGCGGGGGGGGGGGGGGTGCTCCCCTGGCCCGCCTCAGCGGCAGGCGCCCCTGCGTTCTCTGGCAGGGGCCACTCCTAGGGGTGTGGAAGGCCTGACTACCTGCCTTCGGTCCCCAGCCCTCCCAGGCAAGTCCCACAGCAGGTTCTCAGTGACTCAGTTTTGCCTCCCACCCCCACAGGCCTGCAGGGAGAAAGGAGTTCTTGTGGACGTGAGGGGTGGGATTTGAAAGAACCCAGCTGTGGTGAGGCAGGAGGGCCTCGGGCCACGTGGCTCGGAACCCGTGGTGGGTGACCTCCAAGCCTCCTAACAGCACGGAGCTGCTGCTTGGAGGTGTGCGTGGCGGGAGCCCACGGCGTGGGCAGGGCCGAGGCGGGCCCCTCCTGGCTGGCAGGAGCAGAGACTGCAGCCAGAACTGCCTGGGGGAGGCCCTGGCCGGGCAGGCTGCCCGCAGGTCGGCCTGCCTGCGGGCGCTGTCCACGGTGCTGACCGGGCCGACTCACTCGGGGAAGCAGTGCGCGGCCGTCAGGACCCACTGCTCCGAGACGAGGCTGCCGCCGCAGAGGTGGCTCCCGTTGCGCTGGACGCTGACCTGCCAGGGCCACTCGCCCTCCAGGGCATCCTGGCCACCCACCATCCTGTTCAGCATCCTGGGGCGCCCACAGGCTGGAGGGACACAGCGGGGGGCGCTCGCTGAGGCCTGGCTGCATGGTTCTGGCCCCACACCGGCTCCCACCTTCTGCTCCGTGCCTGGGCTCCTGCCCCTGACAGCGTGGAGGCCTGGGCCCTGGCACAGGAGGGCTCCTGGGGAGGGTGGCTGCTGTTTCAGGCCCCCCATGAGAGAGGTGGCCCCACGGCACTGTCGCTGAATGGGGGGAGCTCAGACCCTGCCCACCCTGCTGCTCCCAGCTCCTCCCTGGCTTCCCTGGTGACCTGCGCGTCCCCTCTGGCTCTCGGCCAGTCCTGCAGCTCGGAAGCCGAGCTGTCCCCACCCCTGCCCAGGGCCCAGCTTACCTCTGGATGCCTTGGCCTCCTGAGTCCCTGGGAGGGAGAGGGTTGATCAGGGAACCATGCTGAAGCCAAGAGCTGCCACTCTCCGTCCCACCCTGCTGGTCAGTGCCGCTCCCCACCCCGGCCTCTGCCTCCTGGGCATTAACCAGGGACAGTCGCAAGAGGGACATGGCAGGAGAGGCCAGTGACCCCCGGCTCCCCCGGGCCTGGCTCTGTCCACAGGCCCAGGCCCGTAGGTAGGCGCTGGTCTGCTAGGACAGGTGGGTGGGCAGACTCCTGGGGAGGGGGCTTGGGGCAGGCGACTCCCTCCCCGGCCCTGCAGGCCTCTGCCTCCTCTACCCTCCCGCACCCCTGACTGGAAGCTTTGGGGGAGTTGGCAGGGTGCAGGCTGGGCCGTGCACCACTGTGGGGCCCAGGGACCCTGAGATCCTCCCTGCCGGACATCCGGGCCCAGGGACAGCTCCCAGAGCCACCTGGGGGAGGACGTGGGGGGGGGGTTAGTGAGGTGGGGGCAGGAAGAGGAAGCTGAGAAGGCTCAGGGCTGCCCGGGAACTGCATCGGGGCCGGGGTGACGGGAGGCTCTTCCCGGCCCCCACCTGGGCCAGTGTCCTGCAGCCCCACTCAGTCACACCATGACCTGGGCTGCTTGCAGAGTGCAGCTCCTGTCCCACAAGGGCACATAGCACACAGTCCACACTGCACACGTGCTACACTACACACATGGCACATACCACCTACACATACAGTACACACACGGCACACACCACCTGTACATGCTAAACACACGGAACACTGCACACATGCTACACACACGGCACATACCACTACATGCCACACATCTATATGCTACACAGATGGCACACCAGCTACACATACTAAACACGGCACACAGCACATGGTACACACTGCACACGTGCTACACACACGGCACACCACCTACACATACAGTACACGGCACACACCACCTGTACATGCTAAACACATGGCACACAGCACACGGAACACTGCACATGTGCTGCACACACGGCACATACCACTACATGCCACACATCTCCTATATGCTACACAGATGGCACACCAGCTACACATACTAAACACGGCACACAGCACATGGTACATACTGCACACATGCTACACACACGGCACACCACCTACATGCTACATACCATGTACACTACATACGTGGCACACACCACCAATACACACTAGACACAGCACATGGTACACACTGCACACGTGCTACACACACAGCACACACCACCTACATGCTACATACCATGTACACTACATACGTGGCACACATCACCAATACATACTAGACACAGCACATGGTACACACTGCACACGTGCTACACAGCACACACCACCTACATGCTACATACCATGTACACTACATACGTGGCACACACCACCAATACATACTAGACACAGCACATGGTACACACTGCACACGTGCTACATGCACTAAATACATGGCATACAGCACATACCACGTGCACGTAACTACACACAGCACATACACAGGACACGGCACACACACGTGTGCCTGCATACCCTTTGCTCCAGTCTCAGACCCTAATCCAGATCAAGGCCTGATGGCAATGTTGCCACCCCTGGGAAGTCCTCCCGGCTGGCACGTCCACCTTGGGTGCCTCCTCGTCTCTCCTGAGCCCGGTCCACCGCACAGGCCGGGCGCTGTTTGAAGCCTTGGCGCCCAAGGTCAGGGGTGCGCAGGGCTGTGGGCTGATCCCAACGGGCGTGCAGAGCTGGGACCCCGGGGAGACTTCCTGTCGGAGGCTGGCCCTGGCTAAACCTCAGGTTCTAGGAGGGAGCAGCCAGGGCTGGGCCTCCCTGGGGAGGTGGTGAGGGTGGCCTCCGGCAGTCCAGGCTCTGCTCACGGCCATCTGTGGCCCCAAGCAGGTCACCCTGGGCACTGTGGCAGGGAACCTGTGGGAAGCTGGCCAGGGACAGCCGCACGGGGCTGGGGCCCTGCACCCTCCTACCTCTGAGATGGAGAATGAGGAAGCCTGCAGCCCTGGCCCGGCCCCGGCCGAGAGTGACCTGGCCCGGCCCTGGGAGGTGACCTGAGGACAGGGAAGTGCAGTGGCTGCCAGGCTGGCCAAGCTGGCCCAGGAATGCGGGAGGGCGTCCCTGGCAGAGGGCACCTGCTTTGCAGGGAGGGGCCGGGCACCTGCTGTCCCTGGGCTAGGCCCCTGTAGCCTGCACCCCTCGCCCCCTGCTCTGCTGGGCCCCGCCAGCCCCTCAGGGCTCCCGGGTGTATCCCTGGCCTAGCTGACTGCCACCCAGGCGACCAGAGCCCAGGCCAGGTTCACAGCCTACGCCCTCGGAGCCCTGGGTCTGGGTCCGGGAGCTGGCAGCAGGTGTGATGAGACCAGTAAGGAGCCTGCGCCCCAAGCTTGGCTGTGTGCCCGAGTCTGTGCCGCGGGGTCCTCTCAGGCCTGCGCCCTTGCCACGCTGGGCCCCCAGCGTGACCCTTCCTCCCTGCCCTGGGCACCCCACCACCTGCAGCCAGGAGCCTGGTCCAGGGAGCAGGGGCCCAGGCAGGGCAGAGGGGCCTTCCAGGGAGGCGCGGCAGCTCCTGCACCTGCCCCGCCCGGGACTCACCAAACAGCAGCAGCAGCGGGAGCAGCGCCGTGGCCGGGGGCCACCTCATGTCCATGGGCCTGGCTGGGGGCACCGGGTGGGGGCGGCGGCGGCGGCGGCTTGGGAAGCACTGGCGAGGTGCAGGGCTCCATGAAGTGGGGTTTTATCCTGGAGGTGGGTGTCGGCTCGGCTATGCCGCCCAACCCGTCAGCCCGGCCTGCCCAGCTCCTTTCCAGCGGGAAGGAGGCTCCCAGAACCCCAGCTCCTCGGTGACCTGGCCCTGACCCCCCGAACCCCCACACTGCGCGGGTGGCTCGTGCCGGACGCGGGGTCCTTCGCTGAGTTCGCGCTGGTTCCAGTGACCTAGACCCTGGGGTCGCCGGGCGGGGCCGAGGGTCCCGCAGGCCCCGGCGCCTCTCGGCCCTCGTCCAGCAGGAGACCCCGGCCCTCCGAGCCCCGCTGAGCCGGGCCGGGCGGGGCGGAAGCCGGTTCCGGGAAGGCCCTGGGCGCGGCCCGCCGGCTCCGAACGTGCGGCCGCGGAAGCAGCTCCGGCTGCGGGAGAAGTTATTTGGGACACGGGACTGACGTCAGAGTCGGGGTCGGGGCGCGGGGCGCGGCCTGGGCTCGCCCTGCAGCCCCCACCGAGCCCAGGTGGGCGCACGCTACTCCGGTCCCCGGACGCCCGGGGCGCGCCGTCCTGCCCCCTGGCGGCCGCGGGGAGCAGCGCGGGGCGGCGGGGGACCCGGAGGGGGCGGGGCGTCCCGGCCCAGGCCCCGCCCCCCGGCTGGGGTCCGGCAGGCGAAGGGCGGCCCCCGAGGGCTGGACGGGGCGAATGGCCGGGGCTCGGCACCTGCCCCTCCAGGCCCTGGGAGCCGGGATGGCGGCTCAGGTAGTGGGGTTCCTGCCACCCACCTGCGAGACCTGGAGGGAGCGCCCAGCTCCGGGCTTCGGCCCAGTCGTTGGAGGTATTTGGGGAGTGAACCAGCGACAAATCAATCAATTAAAAAAATTATATAGGAAGAAATTCTGCAGGAAATGTGGCCTAAAATGCTACTGGATCAGGAAGACACCCCTGCTGATGGGGTGGAGTTCACAGACCAGTGGCCGGGGAGGGAACAGGTGCGGCCGCCTCAGCACCCGGTTGGGGGAGGCTAGCGGCGGGGCCCAGGGGTCAGCCCCTGGTGGGCCCAGCACTGGCCCCTTGTGCAATCCGCCAGTCTGTGGCCTCAACTCCGGGAGCCCCTACGGGAAGCCTCTCCAGTCCTAAATACGGAAAAGCATTTTGGCGCAAAGCGTTAGTGGCCCGGCTCTGTTTGTAAAAATAAATTACCCGGGAGGGGCCCGCGTGGGGGCACAGTGGGCGAAGTGCTGCCTGTGACGCCCCCAACCCACTCGTGCACTGGTTCCAGCCCCAGCGGCTCCACTGACGCAGCTCCCTGCTGTGGCCTGGGAGAGCAGTGGACAGCCCAGTGCCTGGCCCCTCACCCACATGGGAGGCCCAGCTGGCTTTGGCCTGGCCCAGACCCTACTGTTGCGGCCATCAGGGGAGTGAACCAGCGGATGGAAGATCTCTCTGTGTCTGTCTTCCCTCTCCTTGTAACTCTGCCTTTCAAATATTTTTTAAAAAGATTTATTTTATTTATTTGAGACAGTTACAAAGAGAGAGAGAGAGAGGGGTCTTCCATCCACTGATTCACTCCCCAGGTGGCCACAATAGCCGGAGCTGTGCTGATCTGAAGCCAGGAGCCAGGAGCTTCTTCCGGGTCTCCCACGTGGGTGCAGGGGCCCAAGGGGCCATCTTCTACTGCTATCCAGGCCACAGCAGAGAGCTGGATCGGAAGAGGATCAGGTGGGACTAGAACCGGCGCCCATATGGGATGCTGGCGCTTCAGGCCAGGGCTTAAATCCACTGCACCACAGTGCCGGCCCCTCAAACAAATGATTTTTTTAAAAAAATTAGCAGGGCAGAGGAAAGACAGCTCATCTGGGAAAGACGTTTTTACTTCCCGAGGAGGTCGGCGGCGGCCGTTTGGCCTTGGCCAGTACGGGACAGACTTTGTCACTGGCACTGGGGCTGCCACCAGTGGCTGCACCGTCTCCGAACAGCCCAGGAGCGGCTGGGCCACGACCCCGTCCTGTGGCCCTGTGCGCTTCCTTCGAGGGCAGGTGGCAGGTCACAGCCTGCCTTGGTGGTGGTGACTCCGTGTGCCAGGCACGCGGGCGCCGGCTGCAGGTTCTTCCTGGAGGAGTTCCCACCAGGAGGACCACGGCTCCTCCCTGCCCTGATTCGCTCAGGCTGGTCACGTGGCCTCCCACGGGGCCACGGGGCTGTCTGGTGACAAGGGAGGGAGGCGCTCTGGCCAGCGAGACCAATAGATAGGTCTCGCCAGACGCCCGAGCCTCCCCTGCACCGCGCACTGCAGGGGTGCCGGGGACCGACAGTCCCGGGGGGAGGGACGCCGAGACCCCAACCTCCCGGCCTCCTCCTAACCTGAAGCGTCCCCTCAGGGGTGTCCACCAGGACAAGCCACAAGTGGAGAGCGAGGGAGCGGACCCAGGACAGAGGGACTCAAATGGGAGAAAGCAAATGCAGTTCCCAGGGCCACGGCGGGGACTTGGGAGCAGCTGGCCCGGCTGTGGGGGAAGGGGGCAGCAACGGAGAAAGCCAGAGGGGTGTGGAGTGGCCCCCGCCGGGGCAGCCTCAGGGACCAGCCGCAGTGCCCCACGAGGCCTGGCCAGGACCCCCGAGGCTCCGTCCTGTGGCGCCAGGATCTTGTGGAGTAGATGCCCGCAGGTGCGGACGTGGTCCCGTGGGAGCCACAGCGGCCACAGCCCCACGCGCAGTCGCGGCTCCAGACTCTGAAATCCAGCCGGGTGCGGCTGCTGATTCCTGCCGTGCGGCGAGCAGCGCTCAGCCTCCCTGACGCCCAAACCCCACTCCCGGCTCTCGGCTCGGCTGAGTCACCCGTCCTTGGCCTGTAGCTTTCTCAGCTGTTCCTGTCTGTAGAAAGTGGGAGCAGGCCTGTGGCTCAGCAGGGTAAGCCGCCCCTTGCAACACAAGCATCCCATGTCAGAGCGCTGGTTCAAGTCCCAGCGGCAGCCGGCGCCGCGGCTCAACAGGCTAATCCTCCACCTGCGACGCCGGCACACCGGGTTCTAGTCCCGGTCGGGGCGCCGGATTCTGTCCCAGTTGCTCCTCTTCCAGGCCAGCTCTCTGCTATGGCCCGGGAAGGCAGTGGACAGCCCAAGTGCTCTGCACCCGCATGGGAGACCAGGAGAAGCACCTGGCTCCTGGCTTCGGATCAGCGTGATGCGCCGGCCGCGGCGGCCATTGGAGGGTGAACCAACGGCAAAGGAAGACCTTTCTCTCTGTCTCTCTCTCACTGTGCACTCTGCCTGTCAAAAAAAAAAAAAAAAAAAAAAGGTCCCAGCGGCTCTGCTTCCAGTCCAGCTCCCCGCTAATGCACCCGGGAAAGCAGTGGAAGATGACCCAGGTTCTTGGGCCCCTGTACCCTCATGGGAGACCCAGGATGAAGTCCCAGGCACCTGCCTTCAACCTGGCCCAGCTCTGGGCTGTTGTGGCCATTTGGGGAGTGAACTAGTGGTTGAAACATCTCTCTCTCTCTCTCTCTCAAAAGGAGTATTTATTTATTTATTTGAAAGAGTTACAGAGAGGCAGAGACAGAGAGAGGTTCACTCCCCAGATGGCTGCAATGGCCGGAGCTGATATGAAGCCAGGAGCTTCTTCCAGGTCTCCCATGCAGGTGCAGAGCCTTTCCCTAACCAGCACCCACGTCGGTAGTGCTGCAGCAGCTCCTGGTCCCCCGGTGTCTCCTGTCCCACACTCAGACGCCTGCCTCTCAACCACAGATGAGCTGGACCAGCTCACCCTAGCCCACAGGAGCGAGAGCGAGAAACAGCTCAGGCCAGGGGCATCGCCAGGCCAGCTGTGTGAGCACCGGGCAGGCCCTTTCCTTTCGTGTCTGTACTTGGCCGACAGGGCCGGGGCCGGTGAGTGCTGTCTGCACGGCGGTTCCAGGAGTCCGTGGGAAGGAGAGGGCTGGAGAGGCCGACCTCACACCCAGCCGAGGAGCGGGGACGCGGCCTCCACCTGCAGCCACCCCGTCCCTCTAAAAACCCTTCTTGCTGGCTTCCTGGGAGGCAGCGAGCTTATTTCAGATCCAGAGGTCACTCTTTGCCCCACGACTGCCGCCGGCGGCTTCCTCTTATCGACTCTGGGGATCGGCTGTCCGGTGGCGAGCGACAAGGGCCCGATGATTTGTCCGGTAAGTTGGGCCACATGACTTGAACCCGAGAGCCCAGGTTAGCCCCTAATCTCCTCCGAGTGCCGCGTCCCTCCTGTGCTGGCCCTGGACCAACAGGGAGACAGGTGCTCCCCGGGCCCTCAGGGCCCGCTCTCTGTCCTCTGTGACTTCGGGGTGTGCGGGGAGGCAAAGCCCTGGCGTCTTGCCTTTGCCAGTGCCGGTGCGGTGATGTTCCCGCCACGGCCGACTGCGGCCAACGTGACACGGAGGGGCTGGAAGCGATGTAGCCATGTAGTAACGGACACCGCGCACGTTAAAAACCCAAGCCCAGTCAGGAAGGGATGAGTGTCCTGTATCTTCTACCGTTGCTTTTATGGTCTTGTACGTTTCCTGAGTCGTGTTCGACGCTGCCTGTGATATTCTTCCCTGGAAAAATTCCTGCAAACCTCGTGTCAGCGTAGCGGCTCCACGCACCCCGCGTCCGAGCGCGCACACTTCACGCGCCATCCCTCGCACGGCCACGAGGGGGCGGCAGACCCAAGCCAATGCTGGCGGGGACCCCAGGGGAGACCCCGGGCGCAGCGCCCGGCCTTTCCGCGCCAAGGACAACCGGGCCACGCTTCCTCCTCCCCCGGGTGTTCCTGGGCAGAGGGGCGGCGGAAGGGGTCTGGGGGCGCAGGGAAGCCCCGCCCCACCAGGGTCCAGCTCTGATCTGGAAGCCCCCAAACCGGACTGCAGGGCCCGGACACCGCGCAGGCGCACACCAGAGACAGCGCGACCTCCTGCCCGGCAGCCTCTGCGGGCCGGAAGTCGGCCCAGCGACCTTCCCGGCACCCCCCGCGCAGCGGCGAGACTTCCGGGTATCCCGAGCCGGAGCTCGGGTTCGTGAGCGGGCGGTCAGTTTGTGTCCCCTCGCACGGAGCCCAGCGGCACCAGGACGGCGACCTCCTCCCGGGTCAGCCGGAGGCCACGGCGCCTGGGGCGATGCAGGCCGGGAGCAGGCCGGGCTTGCTGCGCTGTGGCCCCGGGGCCGCCTCCCGCAGCCCTGCGCGCCGCAGCCGCGTTGGCCTGGCCGAGGCGAAGCTGGCGGGTCGTGGGGCCCCGTCCTGTGGGGGCCTCAGCCGGGGCGCGGCCAGAGCGGAAGCCCTGCGGCTTGGGGGTCCAGTTGGAGGGGCGTCCATTGTTGCGGAGCGTGGCTGGGCGGGGGCCGTGTTGGTTTTGGAAGAAGCTGTGAGCAGAGGCCAGCGTTGTGTGAGGCCCAGCGGGTTAACAGCTGCCGCGGTCAGGCCTCCGCCCCGTGCAGTGGCGTTGGTTCGAGCCCGGCTGCTCCAGTGCTGGTGCAGCCGCGAAGGCCCCCGTGCTTGGGCCCCTGCCCCCCAGGTGGGAGACGGGTGCCGGCCTCCGGCTCCGGCCTGGCCACAGGTGGCCATCCATTCTGTCTCCTGGGTCGCAGGGAGGTGAGGGTTTCGTGTCGAGCTGTGTCCACGAAGCTCTGCTCAGCGCAAAGCGCAGCTCCACCGCGCGGCCACGTGTGGACATCGGTGCTGGGGCCTGGACCGCCGAAGCCGCTTCAGGCTCATCAGGGCCTTAGATTGGCCGTGTGGGGCTGGCCCCCGGCCCAGTGGGTTCATCCCGTATGAGCACCCGTTCGAGTCCCGGCGGCTCCACTTCCGATCCAGCTCCTGCTAATGCGCTGGGAAGGCAGCAGAGGGCGCCCCGGGTGCTGGAGCCCTGCACCCACGTGGGAGACCCGGATGGAGCGCCTGGCTTAGGCCTGGCATTGCAGCCTGGGGTGGGGGGGTGGGGGGTGGAGATCTCTCCCTCTCTCTGTAACTCTGCCTTTGAGATAAGTAAGTCTGTAGGAAGTTCTGGCGGTTTGTGAGCCGGGGCCAGCACCGTGCTGTCCCGCGGGCAGGATGATGCTTTGGGAAGGGGAGGGGTGGATGGAGGGGCTGCGTTCCGCGTGGCAGCCAGAGCTGTTAGACCCGTAGGCGGCGCTGGGGCGGCGGGGGCGTCAGACCACACGAGGGACAACCCCTGCGGGAGGCCAGGCCGGCAGGCTGGGAAAGCCACGTTCACAAGCGCCCAGCCGGGGGTCTCGGGCCTGTCCAGACCAGTTCTGCCCTGCCCTTCGTCATCAGCCACCAGTTTTGTTTTTTCAAATATGACATTTGTCTCTCTCTTTTTTAAAGATTTATTTATTTATTTATTCGAAAGTCAGAGTATGGATGAGAAGGAGAGGCAGAGAGAGAGAGAGAGGTCTTCCATCCACTGGTTCACTTCCCATTAGGCCGCAACGGCCGGACCTGCGCTGATCTGAAGCCAGGAGCCAGGTTTCCCCTGCCGGTGCAGGGGCTCAAGCACTTGGGCCATCCTCCACTGCTTTCCCAGGCCACAGCAGAGAGCTGGACCAGAAGTAGAGCAGCCGGGACTAAAACTGGTGCCCACATGGATGCCGGCACAGCCTGCGGTGGCTTTACCTGCTACGCCACAGCACCGGCCCCGGTGAGGTCTTCCATCACTGGGTCACTCCCACAGTAGCTGCAATGGCCGGGGCTGGGCCAGTCTGGAGCCAGGAGCTTCTGGTTCTGCCGTGTGAGTACGGGCGTCCACGGACTTGGGCCGTTTTCCACTGCCGTCGCAGGTGCATTAGCAGGGAGCTGGAGGGGAAGTGGAGCAGCCGGGACTTGAACTGGCGCCCATAGGGGATGTGGGTGTCACAGGCGGTGGCTTTCCCTGCTGCACCACGTTGGCCCTTGAAATGGGTGCTACTGCAAGAAGGAGGGGAAACTGTGTTTGAAAACATCCCAAGGACAAAGGCACAGAGAGCCCCAGGAGTCAGGTCTGCTGGGCCAGGCACCGCTCTCCCCAGGAAGGGCGCCCCCGGTGGGCAATGGGCCTGTCGGGGAAGCCACAGGGGGGCTCCCACATGCCACCTGCCTGCTCACGTGTTGCCCTGGGAGGCCATGGTGATGCTCGCGGACCTGGAGCCCTGCCGCTTCCATAGGAAACCTGGACAGAGCTCCTGGCTTTGGCCTGGCACAGCCCTGGCTGTTGGCGTTTTCAGAATGAGCCAGTGTGCCGAAGACCTCTCCCTCTCTCCCTCTCCTTCTCCCCTTCCCCACCTCCTATCTACCTTCAAATAAATATGTAATTAAAATTAAGAAACACGGCCGGCGCCGTGGCTCAACAGGCTAATCCTCTGCCTTGCGGCGCCGGCACCCCGGGTTCTAGTCCCGGTCGGGGCGCCGGATTCTGTCCCGGTTGCTCCTCTTCCAGGCCAGCTCTCTGCTATGGCCCGGGAAGGCAGTGGAGGATGGCCTAAGTGCTTGAGCCCTGCACCCCATGGGAGACCAGGAGAAGCACCTGGCTCCTGGCTTCGGATCAGCGCGATGCGCCGGCCACAGCGGCCATTGGAGGGTGAACCAACAGCAAAGGAAGACCTTTCTCTCTGTCTCTCTCTCTCCACTCTGCCTGTAAAAAAAAAAAAAAAAAAAAAAAATTAAGAAACACAAGTAAAATGTTTCTATCAAACAAACCTAGAAACCCCACAATTCCTGTATCTTCACGAGGTGGAGACTGCTCGGCCAGTTCTAAGCCGGCAGACATTGGAATAAAAACCTGAGCAGGAGAGATGGCATCCTGAGGTGGGCTCTGACGCGGTTTCCCCGTTCCCAGCAAGCGAACGGTCCTGCGCACGTGTGGGCTCCAGGACCCCGCGGGAGGATGTGGTGGGACAGGACAGCGCCCTGCGGGGACGCGGACCCACATAGCCGAGGGGCGGTGGTCGCTCAGCCCGAGGGCCGGCGCGTGTGGTGCGGGGCAGATAGCCGTCGGGGTTTGTGCGGGAAGAGACTCAAGGTGGCGGGGCCGGTGTCTGCTCCCAGACGGATGTGGGTGGGAGTGGACAGAGGAGCCAGCGCCGCTCCCGGGCTTGTGCTGGGGAAGCCCCAGGGGTGTCCAGATCTGGGGGGCCCCCTAGGAGCCCTAGTGGGAGGTCCAGATCGCCCCAGCTCCCAGATCACGGCTGGAAGAGCCGCGGGAGCGGGGCACGCAGGGGCGGCCGCCAGGGCCCAGCAGGCTCTCCCCACGGGACTGCGCCTCTCCGCCCGGGGCTGGAGAAACCCGGCCGCTCGGACTTCCCCGCAGCAAGGAGGAGGGACGTGGGGGACGTGGCCGCCCTGCGGGGGAGGCCAGAGCTGATCTCCCGGCTGCCTCTCCCAGCAGGCCTGACGCAGCTGCCCCCGGGCGCCGGGGGCTGGGCCACGGAGCGCAGATGCTCAGGACGGCAGATTTGGGCTCCGGGCAGCGCCCACCTCTGGAGCCCATCTGTGGCCCCTGGCTCCGCAGCCCCCGAGAGGCAGCTGCTTCCGCCCGGTGCCCCTCAGACCCCAGGGGCAGGTGGACATCTGGGCTGTGACCTCTGACATGAGGGCTCCCAGGTCCTGCCCCCTGGTCTGAGTCACGGCTGAGTCACCGAGAGCAGGAGGAGCTGCCCGGGCTGGCGGTGGCGTCCAGGGAGCCGGCTCACCCTGCCGCCTCTTCCCGCTGGCCGCCTCCCCAGCCCCACTCTTCCCAGCAGGTGGCTCTGGCTCCGTCCCTGCCCTTCCCACCAGAGGCCCCGCCCTGCTTCCGGGTGGCCAGGGAAGCAGGTGCCGCAGCCCGGCTCTGGGCTGGGGTGCACCCGGGGGCTCCGGCGCTGCTGCCCTGTAGCGTTTGCTGCACGATTTCACAGGGGGCTCCGGCTCCCTGCCCTGGTCGGAGGTGGCTGGGCCCCAGCAGGCGGTAGAACAGTCTGTCCACCAACCGGAGGAAGCCCGGGCAGCGGGCGGAGGTCCTGCCCCTGTGGCCAGCCCAGGGATGTTGCTGTGGGGTTGCCTGCTTCCCCTCCAGAGACTCCCAACCCGGGGCCGAGAGGCCGTTTTCCCTGGAGAGCAACAGTCCACGGGGAGAGTGGGACTCTGGGAACCCAGCCCCAGCCGTTGCTTCCGGGGAGGGAGAGGCTGGAGAGGAACCTGGAGCAGCTGGGAGGCAGGGAGGCAGGAAGAAGTGCCTGAGGGTCTCGGTGGGCGGGGAGAGACAGCCACGCTCGCATTCCAGACACAAGATCCCTGCGGCCCTGTCCTTTGTACCTGGGTCCTGGACAGCAGCACTGGCCAGGCTGGATCCGGCAGGTGCAGGTTAGGAAAGGAGCCAGGGCAGGGGGGGGGGCCCTAGGATGAGCGAGGAGGGCTGAGTCGGGAGGGGGCTCAACCTTTCTTTTCTTTTCTTTTCTTTTCTTTTCTTTTCTTTTCTTTTCTTTTCTTTTCTTTTCTTTCTTTCTTTTTTCTTTTTTTTTTTTTTTTTTTTTTTTTTTTGACAGAGTTAGAGAGAAAGAGACAGAAAGGTCTTCCTTCCATTGGTTCACCCCCCAAATGGCCGCCATGGCCAGCGCGCTGCGCCGATCCGAAGCTGATCCGGAGCCAGGTGCTTCCTCCTGGTCTCCCATGGGGTGCAGGGCCCAAGCACCTGGGCCATCCTCCACTGCAGTCCCGGGCCACAGCAGAGAGCTGGCCTGGAAGAGGGGCAACTGGGACAGAACCCGGGGTGCTGGCGCCGCAGGCGGAGGAGTAGCCTAGTGAGCCGCGGCGTTGGCCTCAACCTTTCTTTGAGGGCAAGGTTGTTGTACGAGGAAACCCGGGGCCCCGGGGCAGCCGTGAAGCCGGCACCCCACTGGAGAGTGCCTGGTTCAAGTGTCAGCACCCTGGGGGGCGGCGGTGGTGGCTGGAGCGCTGGGCCCCTCCACACACGTGGGATGCCCAGGTGGAGTTCCAGGCTCCTGGCTTTGGTCTGGCCCAGCCCCAGCTGTTGTGGGCGTTTGGGGAGTGAACCACTGGCTGGAGATATGTTCATTTTCTCTCCCCTCCCCTTTCTCAGAAGTAAAATGATTAATTTTTGTAAAGACAGTGAAAACGTAATTCCTCAGGATTCCGGTGCTGGGGTGGGGATGGGTCCAGACTGGCCTGGGGAGGGGCTGCTCCTGGCTCAGAAGCGAGGAGAGGGCTGGGGTGGGCCAGCAGTGAGGTCTCCACTGGCCTCCCAAGCTCCGGAAACCAAGGCTCCGGAAACACAGTGGGCGGAGCTTTGGGCAGCACTGAGAGGGGTGCAATGGAGACAGCCTCCAAGGGCCCCTGGTGGGTGGAGGTCAGGCGGGCTGAGGGCCCGGCGGGTTCCCCAGGGAGCAGGCCGCTGGGGCCACTGGGAGAGGAAGGGTGACCCTGGGGGACCGGGCAGGTGCTCCTGTCTCCCCAGAACAACCAGGCCAGGTTCATCGGTGCCTGCAGATAAATACGGCCCGGCCGGTGGCTCCCTGCTCCCCAGCCGCCTCCCACGGCACCAGGACCAGTAAATGGAGGCCCAGGGTGGAGGAGGGGCTGCTCTGTGCCCCAGCCCCGCCCTCGGAGGGCAGGGCCACCCACTCAGGCCCCGGGTCTCTGTCGTGGGCCCAGGGCAGTGGCCGGTGACATGAGGTGGGGGGGAGATGCCGATGTTTCATAAAAACACGGGAATCCAGATTTTTTTCCTTTTTGGTTGTAAGACATACGTGACATAATGTTTACATTTTAACCATTTTTAAAAATTAAAACAACTTTTAAGATGTACTTTATTTGAAAGAGTTAGGGAGAAACAGATCTTTCATCACCTGCTTCACTCCCCAGATGGCCGCAATGGCCGGGGATGGACCAGGCCTGAGCCAGGAGCCAGGAGCTTCATCCGGGTCTCCCACATGGGTGCAGGGACCCAAGCACTTGGGCCATCTTCCACTGCTTTCCCAGGCCACAGCAGAGAGCTGGGTCAGAAGTGGAGCAGCTGGGACTCGATCCAGCGCCCACATGGGACGCCGGCGCTGCAGGCCAGGGCGTTAGCCCGCTGCGCCACAGCGTCGGCCCCAATGCCGGCATTTTTAATGTTTTTTTGATAGGCAGAGAAGCAGACATGACAGGGAGGGAGCGTCCTTCCGCTGTTCACTGTGCAAATGCCCACAGCAGTCAGGGCTGGGCCCAGAACTCACTCCGGGCCATTGTCTGCTGCCTGCCAGGGTGTGCATGAGCCGGAAGCTGGATCGGAAGTGGAGCCGGAACGGAAACCAGGCGCTTTGATACGGGGTGGGGGTGTCTGAACTCCTAGGCCCCGTAACCAGTCTTCAGTGTGCTGGTCAGTGGTCAGTGAGGGTATTAAAATGGTTGTGGAATAGTGGATTAAAAAATACGTTTTCTGGCCGGCGCCGTGGCTTAACAGGCTAATCCTCCGCCTTGCGGCGCCGGCACACCGGGTTCTAGTCCCGGTCGGGGCGCCGGATTCTATCCCAGTTGCCCCTCTTCCAGGCCAGCTCTCTGCTATGGCCCGGGAAGGCAGTGGAGGATGGCCCAAGTGCTTGGGCCCTGCACCCCATGGGAGACCAGGAGAAGCACCTGGCTCCTGGCTTCGGATCAGCGAGATGCGTTGGCCGCAGCGGCCATTGGAGGGTGAACCAACGGCAAAGGAAGACCTCTCTGTCTCTCTCTCACTATCTACTCTGCCTGTCAAAAATAAATAAAGGTACTTTTTTTTTTTTTTAAAAAAGATACGTTTTCTGTTGTTGTTTTTTAAGATTTGTTTGAAAGCCAGAGTGACAGGAAGAGAGAGAAAGAGAGTCAGTCTTCCGCCTGCTGGTTTACTCCCCAATGCCTGTGACAGCCAAGGCCGGACCTGGCTGAGGCCATGAGCGAGGAACTTGAGGACATTCCCAAGACAAGGGATGTACACATCGGGTGTCTTTGGCCCTGCCTGGGGAGACCCTCCCCACCCCACCCCACCCCGGGTTAAGTTGGCTTCACAGTGTCCAGGGTCTAGAATTGAAAGTCCCCGGTCACTTTACCATCTGCCAGCTGCAGCCACGCGGCTCCAGGACTTCTCCCGCCAGCCGCACCTGCCAGGGCCTCTCGGCATTGGAGGGGCCCCCTGGCGGCCCCCGTGCGCCACGGGCCTCAGCTCTAGGAGCCCTGGCTCGGGTTGCAGCCCCTCCCCAGCCCTTCGCACTGAGGCATTCCCCAGAGACCACATCACCCGCCAGGCTGCGAGGGGCTTTGTGTCACCTGGGTCTCAGCCAAGGCGCCCAGAGCAGGGCAGGCGGTGCTCCTGGGGTGTCCACCACGACACGGCAGCCCCCCCGGGCCAGCGCCGACCCAGGGCCAGGGTCTTGTTTTCTTTGGTCCCTCTGGGGCTCGGCCCGGCCCTCAGCACCGAGCCCACGGTTGCCCGGGAACGGCCGCCCCTTCTGAACGTGTCGGCCACTCCCAGGCCCACGTGGGAGTTGGCACCGCCGCCGCTGCTGAGTCACTTGGCTCTGCCTCTGCGCACGTGGACGCAGGGCCGCGGTGCAGTGGGTGGCAGGTGGGCAGCTTGCCGGGTCTTGCCCAGGTGTCCGCTGCGGGTCTGGTGTGTGGGAGGCCCTCGGTAAACATTCGGTCATGCCAGGGTCTCCGCCCCCTGCCCTCCACACCCTAGGCCCCTCCCCAGGCCTTCACAGGGTCACCTCTTCTCCCTGGGGCGCCCTCCCGGGTGACATCCCAGGGAAGCAAGCCCGGTCCTGGGAGAGGCAGGAAGAGCAGGGACACAGGAAGCTGGCCGGAGCCCAGGGGAGAGCCTGGGGGGCTTGGCTGCCCGTCTGCCGTGTTTGGTTATTTGTTCGGCAAACCCCAGACTCAGCCCTGAGGAGCTCCTGCCTCCATACCCACCCTCCCGCAGGCAGCGCCTTGTCCCCGTGCCTCCCACCCCCAGGGAGGTGCCTGGCACACAGCAGGTGCTCAATAAGTGAAGAAGGGAGGGGCTGCTGTCAGGGCTGGCCTGCGTGGGTGCTTCCACAGCGACACTGCGTCCCTGGGTGGGGAGGAAGGGGGTCTTGGTGCAGGCCCAGGCCAGGACACACGTGCCTCTCTCCACGTCACCGTGCCCGGAGGCTGCCTGCAGGTACATGGACTCTGACCTAGAGCCGGGCACCCGTGTACCTGCAGGTCCTGCTGCCACCCTGCAGCCCAAGCAACTGGGCCACTGGGGGCCCGGGCAGGCTCTGCACAGCTCACAGGGGCAGTGCATGGAGTGGCTGAGGGGAGGATGCTGTGGCCCGCGCTATCCTCCCTCGGCAGGGTGTGCGGCGCGGCTCACTGGCCGCCCTCCCCTCCTGTCTCCCGCGTGTGGCCGTGGCTCCTTTCCTGGGCAGTCTCTCCGGGGCTGCCCCTGGGCGATGAGGACAGTGACGCGTCCCCTGCCTGAGATCCTCCATCGCAGCCGATAGCTTGTGTCCAGGAGCAGCGTCGTGGGTGCTCCGCCAGCTGGGGGCTTGGGCAAGTCACTCAGCTCCCCCCAGCTGCTCACTGCAGAGTGGGAGCAGCGGGAGAGCCGCCGACTCACCCCTGCGGCCGCAGCAAGGGCCACCTTGCAGCTTGCAGGTGGAAGGAGAGGGCCCCAGGGCCCCTGATCTGCAAGGACCACCACCACGGCCCACCCCGGGCTCCCCACGCGGGACTCGCAGCCTTAGGTTTTCCCAGCTGCCGCCAGGCACCTCCCAACCCCAGAGCCCACGTGAGGAGGTGGCCTCGTGGCCTTGTGTCCGAGCAATGGCCACAGGCGGAGCCCCGCCTACAGGGACAGCAGGAAGGTGGCCAGAGGCCTCTGTGGCCCTGACGCCGGCTTCTGGGGCCGGGGGTTAATGGGAGCCCGTCCTGGGCCAGCCCACCGCCCTCCACCCTGCACTCCAGACTTGAGGCCTCTCTGGGCCCCACAGCCCCTTCCTCTCAAGGCCGCAGCCAGAACGCTGGCCCCAGTCCTCTGCCCACCCCTGCAGCCGCCAGAGCCCAGGCCGGGGTCTCAGCCCCCATAACGGCTCATTTCCTCCCCACGGCCCCGCCCCCTCCCGTGACCCACGGCCTGCATGGCCCTGACTGAGCCACCCGGGGGACTGGTCCGACGGCATTCCGCCTCCCGGATAAAACCTGAGGCCACCGTGGGGAACCCTACAACCTTGCCACCTGCCAGGCCTGCCCCAGCCGGCACAGCCCCCAGGTCCCGGCTGGGCCTGCATCCCCGCTGGCCATGGCGGTTTCTAGAAGCCTCCGAGCCCTGGCTGGGGGCTGTCTCGGGCTCTTCGCGTCTCTCCCGCTCCTGATGTCGGCTGGTGAGTCCCGGGAGCCCGTGCCCTCCCTCCTCGCTCCCGGCCTGGCGTCCAGGCTCTGCTGTGCCCGCGGTCTGCTTGCCTTTTTGTTCTCTCTCGGCGTCTCTGTGTCCACAGCAGGCAGACGAGCGCTCAGCACCCGCTGGGTGCTGGCGCCCAGCTGTCCTCGTGCCTGTCTCCCCCACCCCTGCTCCAGCACGGGCAGCTCGGGCCACACGTCCAGTTCTGGGGCCAAAGGTCATGGGGAGGGTGCAACCCGGGGCTAGGATCCAGGGGAAGAACCCCCACTTCCCACTCCTACCCTCCCAGGAGGGACAGAGTGGGGTACGGGCTGGACAGAGGCTGGCGGACTACCCGGGGCTCCAGGAAGCAGTGCCCGGAGACTGAAGGGGGCCCAGGAGTGAGCCCCCTGGGGAGGACCCCTGGGTGCTGGGGCTGGGGGCTCCTCCCCACCGCTGGCCTGACCCTCTGCCCTCCTCCTGCCCTCAGCTGCCCTCCAGGCCGCGGGGATCCCTGGTGAGTGGGCGTTGGCCTGGCTGCCTGGGGTGGGGGCAGCAGCGGTGCAGGTCAGGGAGGGAGGGAGGCTGAGTGGGGCGGGGGACGAGGGCAAGAAGGCGGGGGAGGGCAGCGGGGTGGACAGGGCTCCTGGCTCAGGCTGGAGGGTGGGGGGCAGGCTGCGGCACAGGAGGCTGGAGGAGGGCGCTGTGCCTCCCCCGCCAGAGCCCCCCGCCTGTGGCAAGCGCCAGCAGCTGAACCGGATCGTGGGCGGCCAGGACAGCGTGGACACAGAGTGGCCGTGGGTTGTGAGCATCCAGAGAAATGGCACCCACCACTGCGCGGGCTCCCTGCTCAGCCCCCGCTGGGTGGTCACCGCCGCCCACTGCTTCAAGGGGTACGTGCGGCCACGGCTCCCAGACCTGGCCTTCTGGGCCTCTGGCCAGTCTTGCGTCCCTCCCACCCCCAGGCCTCCGGCCGGAGACCCTTCCTGGCTGACCACCTGCTTCCCTTGCAGCCATCTGAGCAAGCTGTCCCTGTTCTCCGTGCTGCTGGGGGCCTGGCAGCTGGGGAACCCCGGCCCGCGGTCCCAGGAGGTGGGCGTGGCCTGGGCGCTGCCCCACCCCGTGTACTCCTGGAAGGAAGGGGCCCGAGCGGACATCGCGCTGGTGCGCCTGGAGCGGCCCGTGCAGTTCTCTGAGCGAGTGCTGCCCATCTGCTTGCCGGACTCCTCCGTGCACCTCCCCGCCGGCACCGACTGCTGGATCGCAGGCTGGGGGAGCATCCGCGAAGGAGGTGGGGCTTCCCGGGGGGGGGGGGCTGGCCTGGGCGGGGCCGGGAGCGGGGCTCTGAGACAGACTCCCCGGGCAGCAGAAGGCAGAGGCCCAGTGAGGCAGAGAGGCGTGAAGTCACAGGTGCTCAGGGGGCGACTGCAGGTCGTTCTGAGGCGACAGCAGGAGAATCAGGGACTGGGGGAGGCACCTGTGGGGGCCAAGCCGGGTAAGGGTGAACAGGAAAACAGCCCCAAGATTGCCAGGTGGGAAGGGCACCCCCTGGTGGCAGAAGGCCACAATTGCGGGCAAAGTTCCCAGGAGCAAGTGCTGCTCCCATTTGTAGAATAGCGTCTTAGGTCTGGAGGCTTGGACCACGGTCTGGACAGGCCAGGTTACATCAGGCGCGAGGCTGACGGGCAGCAGGAGAAAGATGACAGACAGAGATGGGCCGCGCACAAGGAGCAAAGACCTTCCCCAGGGATCGGACACTGACGGAGACGTGCTCTGTCGCTGTCCCCATGCTGGGTACAGTAGCACCAGTGGCAGGAAAGGCTGGGCGTGGGTCCTCACCGTGGTGGGTGTCGGAGAGCTCGCTCGGGACGCAGAGGCGCAGGCCACCCTCATCTCTGCACCGGGCGCGTCCTGAGGCGACCGGGGATTCAGGTTTTCCGAAAGCATCTTGGGAGAGCCCAGATGGACTCTGTCCACTGGCCGTGCAGAAGCGCTGCTGTGGGGAGCCGAGGGGCACCCAGGACGGGAGACCCCCCCGGCCTGACCCGCTCCTCCTGGCTCCCAGTGCCCCTGCCCCACCCGCAGACCCTGCAGAAGCTGAAGGTGCCCATCATCGACTCAGACGTCTGCAGCCGCTTGTACTGGCGGGGAGCCGGGCAGGGCGCCATCACGGAGGACATGCTGTGTGCAGGCTACCTGGAGGGGGAGAGGGACGCCTGCCTGGTGAGCACCCCCTCTGCCCATGCCCTGGAAGCTCCGAGTTTGCATGCCCTCGGGAGGGGTCCTCGCGTCTGAGTCCCCAGGGCATCTCTGTGGTGCTCAGCACCCCACTCCGCTGGCCCCGCTTGGACAAGCCCTCCCTCTGCAGCCCCACCCATCTGTCAGAGAGCGCCCACACCGGCGCTCCTCGCTGCTCGCTACGCCAGCCTGGGAGGCGTGGGCCTCGCGGTGGGCCTGGGGGCTTCAAGTCAGGAAGGAGAAATGGGCTCCCGGGAAGGGGGCCGTCTGCCCACTGCCTTCCCGCCATGGGTCCCTCACCGCGCCCGCTCCAATCCCACAGGGTGACTCCGGGGGCCCCCTGATGTGCCAGGTGGACGACGCCTGGCTGCTCGCCGGCATCATCAGCTGGGGAGAGGGCTGCGCGGAGCGCGACCGGCCGGGCGTCTACACCAGCCTCCCTGCCCACCGCTCCTGGGTGCAGAGGTTCGTGCAGCGGGCGCAGCTCCGCGGGCCCAGGGACTCGCCAGTCCGCGCTCGGCGGTAACCACTCCGTCCGCCTCCGGGGGCGCCCGCGAGCCGGCTCGGACCGGCGTCGGGGCGGAGCCTTCGCCGGCCCCGCCCCTGGCTCCAGGCCCCGCCCCGAACCGGGCGGGCCTGTGTGTATATAGATGTTTATGATTTTTATAGTTATTTGTAACCCTGCGTGCATATCTTATTTATTCCTCCTATTGCAATAGATTATTTATTCTCCAGTCCTTGTCTTTTCTCATGCCTCTTGGGTCCAGTTAGGGAAAAAACGGGGATTCTGAGGTTGGCCTGGCCAGGGACCCAGGTGTCCTGCACACTGGGGGGCTGCTGCTCGCCCCTGGCTGCCCCTGGGCTCTCTTCTTCCTGACCCCTGGTTTCTGGCCTTGGGCTTGCCCCGTGTTCCATACCCGCTCCCCGCACGGTGCTGCTGGAGCCCCTGCCTGGTGGATTCCCCCGGCCGGGTCCTGGCTTCCCCATGCCCACCGCTGGGATGCAGGAGCCGTGGCTGGTGGCCGCCGTCGGGTTCGAGCCTGGTTCCCGGAAGCTGACTCCTGATTCACGGTGACTCCGCCCCTTCTCCCTGCGGAGGAAAAGGCAAAGCAGTGGGGCACAGGCCCCAGTCACCACCTGCGCCCCAGGTGATGTGTACCAGGCTGGGAGGGGGTCTGCCCAGCCTCCTGCTGGCCTGGGGATCCAGGTGAATCCCCAGCCGCGCCCGTGTGCAGCCAGCCCCATTGTCCAGCAGCCCTGGCCCAGCCGCCCGGGGGGCCGGAGCTTCCAGCTGCTGCATGGTGACCGGGCGGGGGCCGCTGGGCCAGGAGCCCGGGAGATTCACCCAAGGCGGTCAGGAGCACAGCCTGGTGCTGCCACACAGGCGAGTGTGGCCCCTTCGGCTGCCGAGGGAGGCGGGGCGGTGTGTGCTCTGTGTTGCTATCAGATCGCGGTAAACGTGGTGGGTTGTTTTTATTAAAAAATAAACAAACAACCCGAGCCGGCCTGCTCATCCCGGAAGCGGCCTGGGAGTGACCGGTGACTCAGCTGTCTGCCGCAGCTGCCCGGCGCAGTCTCCACGGGGATCCGCCCTCGTGACCCAGCACCCTGTCTGCCTGCCGCTCCCCTCGGCCCCCCGGCCCCTCTCTGTCCCCTCCCTCCTCTGTCCTGGGGTCTCTCCATCTCCTCACCTCCCCCCCCAACCAATGGTGGCTGAGACCACACGTGTCCGTCTCTTCACACACACACACACACCCCACAGACTGCGGCTGAGACTGGGTGATGTCCGCCTCCAGGTGACCCCAAGCCTGGGTGGGCTGAAGGACAGGCTGGGGCGTGGCGAGCGGCGCTGGCACCCGCACCCAAGTGCAACAGGACTTCCAGCTGCCCCGGCCCACCCGGGGGTGGGCGGCCTGGAGTGGAGTCGCCTCCCCAGGGAGGGAGCCTTTCCCTGTGGAGAGGGCGCAGCCTACTCAGAGAGAGCCTCGTGGTCACCCAGCCCCAAGCCTTGCCCCCCCGGTCACAGCCTGGCCCAGGCACTCGGCCCAGATGTAGCTTCTTCAGGCCCCCAGCGAGCGCCCCCTCAGACAGCAGGTGGAGGTCCCTGGCGGGGGAGCCTGGCCGGCTGCACACCCGGCCAGCGCTGTGGGCGCAGACCTCTGACTCCGCGGCACCCTCCCGGCCCTGGCAGAGCGCTCCTGGCCTCCCAGGGCAGGGTGGGGACCTGCAGCCGTAGTGACGATGACCTCAGCCGCTGTCTTCGCTGCAGGCTGCGCGGTCTGGCCTCTGCTGCCCACTCCTTCCTCACATCCCTAACCCGGGGGACTTTCCCTCCCCACCCGCCCTCACTCCTCCGCACTCTGCACCTGCACTAACCGGACAAACACGCACGGGCGCGTGTGACTCCCTCTGGGGACAGGCTCCCGGGGCCGGCTAAGCCAAGGCCTATTCCAGCCCCTCCACTGTCCTCGCCCCGGGTAGCAGATGGCGAGCGATGAGGAGCTGGCGGCACCAACAGCACCTGCAGCCGAGGTCTGCACCTGCCAGCACCTCTCCCCCTCCAGCACAGAGCTGGCGCAGGCTCCAGACGCCTGGTTCCAACATGCGCCAGGCACCACGACGTTCGGGGGGTTCCAAAACAGGGGGTGCAGGCGGAAGTGGCTGGTCCTCCAGCCCCATCCTGAACTCTGCCCCCACCCCAGAAAAGACAACCCTGGCTCTTGCCCATCATGGGGGATGGGGCGCCACTGGGCTGGTTCTGCGTGAGAAAATTCTGGACGGGACGGTGCCCCTCAGCGCTGCAGCCCCACGGGAAGAGTTGGGGTGCGCCTTTCGAGGGGTGAGGGGTGGTGCAGGGCTGGAGTGAATGTCCCCAGGAGGCAGGGTTTGGGGTGGGGCTGCAGCGCACCTGTGGTCTCCAGGAAGGTGTGGTGGCGCCGGATGCCGGATGCCAGGTGCGGCTCAGCTGCGGGGTCGTGGGCGTGCGGAGCCTGGCCTGACTGGGCGGGGCCGGTGGCAGCTCCCCGTCTGCACTTCCTCTCGGGTGGACACACCAAGTCCAGCTGGGGGTCTCCCACAACGACCGCTCCCCACTTTGCGCCCCCTCCTGGCGGTGTCGGGTAGGAAGTTGTGTGCGCACAGCTGCAGTGGGCAGGCGTGGGCAGCTGGGAAGCAGCCGGCATCCTCACGTCTGACAGCTGGTCCCAGCTTCCCCCAGGAAGGCTCTCTGGGGGAATCCTCTCTGCTGGTTTGGTCCCGGGGGGGGGGGCAGGAAGACCTGCATCTCATTCCCTTGTAAGGCCCAGGGTGAATGCAGCTGCGAGCTGGGTGCCTGAGACGCCTGCCAGCCTATCGGGGGCATTTCTCTCGGCTCAGCTCTCTCCGCTCTGCTCCGAGTCGCCCGCCAGGCCAGTCGGGTGCGTTCTTTCCATCAGACAATGTGACCTTGCTTTCCTGGTGTGGGGAGGTGCCCGCTGGTTCTGACGGATGCCCTACCCCATTAAGCCTTGCTGGCTTGCTCTCCACTACTCTCTCATTCTTTCTTGCACAAAGGCAAGAACCTGTTGCACCACATCTGCTAACACACACAAATAAGGAAAACCCCAGCCAGGCCACCCACAGGGGCTGGCAGGGACCCAACCATGTAGACCATCCCCTGCGGCCCCCCAGGGTGGAGTTAGCAGGAAGCCGGGTCAGAGGCAGAGGAGCCGGGAGTCAGCGTGGATGTCTCAAGTGGCGCCTTAACCAGTGCCCAGCCACCTGCCACTCTTCTTCTGGGCCATTTGTCCTTTATTCCCAACGTCTGGATTTACTGACGGATCCCCGCACTTTCTCTAACGGGAGGCGCTGTCTGCGTCTCTTATAGACCAGTAGTTATGTCCTGGAGAGACATTCAGGGCTGATTTTTCCAGAAAAGTCTCCCATCGGAGGCACACGCGTGACGGCTCGTCGCCCGTGGCTGATAAAGAGTGGAGACTGCACGCACTCACGAGCTGCCAGCTCTTCCCTGTAGGGTCTTCACGCACTCGGGCTCATGCCTACGTGATGCGTTTCGGTCGAGTGGAGCCAGGGGAGGTTCTTCCAGCCGCTCTAGAGCGGGGACCTCCCTGAGCCGAGAGAGGCTCCAGGTTGGGCGTCAAGCCCAGGTGGGTGCAACGGGGTCCAGTTCACAGAAACCCTGTTATCTGAACAGTGGGGATTTTATACAAAGAACTGTTAACCAGGTCTAAAGGTGTTCACCGGTAACCCAAAAAGGGAAAGAGGGTTTCTCATTGCCAGCGAGCCAGCAACTATAGGAAGAAGCTACGACCCCACAGCTGGGCCACCCCGGGAAGAGGCCAGCATTGTCCAGACGTGGAGACGGTGGCCCTGCAGGGCGCCTGGGACTTCAGATGGAAGCTGGCTGTGCTGCCTTTATATATATATATATTTATTTACTTGAGAAGTAGAATTACAGAGAGAGGGAGAGACAGAGAGAAAAGTCTTCCATCCGCTGGTTCACTCCCCAAATGGTCGCAATGGCTAGAGCTTTGCCTATCTGATGCCAGGAGCCAGGAAGGAGCCTCTTCAGGGTCTCCCCCCGGGGTGCAGGGGCCCAGGGACTTGGGCCGTCCTCCGCTGCTTTCCCAGGTGCATTAGCAGGGAGCTGGATTGGAAGTGGAGCAGCCGGGACTCGAACCGGCACCCACATGGGATGCCAGCGCCGCAGGCCCCAGCAGCTTCTTGTCCTGGTTACGGGAGCTAGGGCAGGGCGAAGTTTGCTCTGCAACTGCTGTATTCAAACTGCAAACTGGATTCAGGGGCTGCGGGAGGTCAGTGCCAGGGTCAGAGGACTTCCACAGGAACGGAGACCGGCCGGAACTCACGGGAGGCGCGCGGGAAGCCCGCGGGAAGCCTGCGGGAAGCCCCCCGGAAGTCCGTGGGAAGCCTGTGGGAAGCCCACCGGAAGTCCGCGGGAAGGCCACCGGAAGTCCGTGGGAAGGCCACCGGAAGTCCGCGGGAAGCCCACCGGAAGCCCCCCGGAAGTCCGCGGGAAGCCTGTGGGAAGCCCCCCGGAGCTGCCCGGGAAGGGCTGGGAAGAGCAGTTCCCGTGCTGGACCCTCGCCGAGATGAGGTCGGCAGCGCGGCCGCGGGCCCCTCCCGGGCGGGGGGCGGCGTGTCCGGAGCCGCGGGCGGCGTGTCTGGCGGGGGGCGGCGTGTCTGGCGGGGGGCGGCGTGTCCGGAGCCGCGGGCCCCTCCCGGGCGGGGGGCGGCGTGTCTGGAGCGGACGGGAGCTCAGTGCACTGGGGGGCCCGGCCCGAGGCGGGCCTGCCCTGTCGCCGCGCAGCCTCTGCTGAGGTCACACCCACGGGGGGCGGGGGTCCCCGTGACCAGGGAGAGCTCGCGGAGAAAACCGAGGGGGGCCCGCGGGGCAGTGAGGCCCGTGGCCTCCCTGAGCGGCTCCCTGACCTCGCGGCTGGGCTGGGCTGCGGGTTGCGCGTGGTGGCCGTCGGTTAAGGGCCTGCCCGCCCCTCCCCTGGGCGCCAGCCCCGCGCCCCGGACGAGTCTGCCCTCCGTAATAATGACCAGAGGGGTGCAGCCCGCAGCCTCGCTGGGCATCTTTGGCCTGCACTGGGAGCTGTGGTCGTCTGCTCCCAGCGCTGCTCACTGCCTCCCTCCCCGAAGGCACGGCGGCGACCCTGGGCGTCCTCCCCGCCGGCCAGCAGCGTCCGTCCGTGCCGCTGAGCTCGGGAGTCAGAGGCCGGCAGGCCGTGCAGTAGGGCCTGCGCCTGCCGCTGGGGAGACAGTGCTCCCCGGGTTCGCGGCGAAGAAGGGAGAAGTAGGCAAAGTCGGTCAGCTGGGCGGGCCGCAGCCGCGACTCTTGCTCCAGCAAACGCAGCCTCTGAGGCTAAGCCCGAGGCCGCCGCGCGGCTCCCAGGGGTGGGCAGTTGGCCCCGGGGTTTGGGGAAACCGAGGTCCAGGGCTGTGGCCACGTGCCGCCTTCCAGGCACCCGGCCGAGGTGACACAGGCGAAGAGACGCGACAGCCTCATTGCGGCCTGAGATCCTGAACCGCCGGGAGTCCCCGTTTGGGTGTAAAACTGGCAAAATGGGGGTGTGTCCACGGGGCTGGCGGGGAGCCAGGCCTCTGGGACTGAGAACCCACCAGTTCAGGCTGAAGTCTGCCGGGCTCCTGGTGCTGCACTGATGTGCAAACGTTGTCTTTTAGGACGGTGAAGGGGGCAGTGTGTGGCCACCTGGCTCTGCCCGACCCCGGGTCCGCGGGTCTACGGCATTTCAGGAGCTCATCCACGTCGGGTCTTGTCGGGCACTCAGCAGCATCATGGCAGAGTTGTTGTTGTTTTAAAGATTTATTTGTTTATTTGAAAGGCAGAGTGACACAGAAGGAGAGAGAGAGAGACCTGAGAGGGGTCTTCCATCTGCTGGTTCGCTCCCCAAATGGCTTCAGAGGCCAGAGCTGGGCCAGTCCCAAGCCAGGAGCCAGGAGCTTCTTCCTGGTCTCCCACGTGGGTGCAGGGGCCCAAGGACTTGGGTCGTCCTCTGCTGCTTTCCCAGGTGCATTAGCAGGGAGCTGGATCAGAAATGGAACAGCCAGGACTTGAACTGGCGGCCACATGGGATGCCGGTGTTGCAGGCGGCAGCGTTACCCGCTATGCCACAGCGCCGGGCTCTAGTAGAGGATTTAGGTTTGGGGATGGTTAACCCAGAAGTGTCCAGGGAGGACAGCACGTCCCTGCCCACTAAGGGGATGGACCCTCCGGCGTCACCGGCAGCTGGAGGGTGACTAGGACGCCGCAGGCTCGGTGAGTTGTTGGGAGCGGAAGTTGCCGTCAACCCCTGTGATGACACAAATCGTCAAGGAGAGTGGGTGACTCCCGCGTCCTGTAGACAATCAGTGTGCTACTGCAGGATGCCGGGTCACGAGCTCCAGGGCTGGGTCGTGGAGCTGCCTCAGTGCTTGGGTGAGGTCGCGGGGGACCGGGAGCCGCCCCTCCCTGCGGCCGGTGCTGGGGACATCTCACTGCAGTGCCCGGCTTGCTTGCATCAGGGCGGGGGCCAGGCGGGCTTTTCAGGTGGGGACGTCCCTTGTGCTGATGTCACAGCTTCCCGCCCTTGGGCCTAGCGGACCCTCCCTGGTGGGCCCTGACGTCCCGGGGCACTGGCACGGCCACTGTGGACGTGAGCCTGCCGCTCCTGCACAGGAGCTCCGTGGCCTCCTCAGCTCCGCCTGCGCTATTTATTTATTTATTTTTAAGCAGATTTTATTTATTTATTTGAGAGCAGCTGGGACTAGAACCGCCGCCCACATGGGGTGCCAGCGCCTCAGGTGGAGGATTAACCTGCGCCACAGTGCCGGCCCCGTCTGTGTTATTAATCCCCAAAGGCCAATCCTGGCACCTGGTTCAGGGGATTTTGGGTCCCACGGCCATTTTCCAGAGTTCCTCCGAATATCTGGGGCCGGCTGAGGAAGCAGGTGCGGAGTGGGAGCTGTCCTGTGCGGGTCTGTGTCAGTGACTCTTCCAGGCCTCTGCCCGTCATCCCTGGAGGCAGGAACAGTCCCGTGCTCCTGTCCCTCTGACTGTGTCATCATTACAGCCCGGCGGGGGACCGCGCTGTCGGCTCCCTCCGTCCTCATGGCCTCTCACAGTTCCAACCAGGGTCTGTTGGGGGACTTCAGGGGCCCCCATGGCAAACTGCGTGGGCTGTGGAATCACCGTAGGTCAGCTCGAGCTTGGGGCTCAGCCTAGAATCTCTGTTTCTTGCTGGATGCATCAGGTGGACAGGGTGATATAGGTTGTGCCCGAGGCCAGAGCTCGAGCCTGAAACTCCTTGGCACATTTGGTGGGGTCTCCTGGAAACCTTTGACATTGATTTCAGTCCGTGGCAAAGAAAGGGACAGGTGCTCAGTGGTCCCCACGTCTCCAGAGGATGGAGCTCACCTGTACCCAGATGGTAGCAGGCCCCCTGCACGTGGTTCCGGCCAGGCCGTCCCTGGTGGAGGGGACAGGTCCGTTGTAGGCCGTAAGCCTTGGGCAGTAGGAGGTGAGAGAATTAGGGCTTGAGGGAGGAAGGGGACGCAGTGCCCCCGGGAATGGTTCTGTGCTGGGACCCCTGAGCTCCAGGTGCGGGAGCCCTGGGTGCGGGACAGTCAGCAGTGGGAGCCCCACCGTGTCGGTCGCTGCTCTGTGTCTCGCGTCCCTCGGAGGGCATGAGCCTAGCAGGGTGGAGTCTGGGAAGAGCGCCTCGCAGGCCTGGCTCTGCTGTCTCACAGAAGCGGTCAGACTGGAGGCTGGCATCACGGCCGACGACCCTGTGCACCGGCTCTGTCCGCTCTCTGGCTCGTGTCGTGGCCAGGCAGAGTTCCACAGGAAAACACGCTTCTTGTTTAGAATGTGTTTTCTGTGCTTCCAGACTTGAAGGAGGCAGTCAAGGGGTGAGTCTGGGGATGGAGTTACCCGCAGCTGTGACCTAGGGAGAGAGATGGAGAGGGGAGAGGGGGTTATGGCTCAGTGAGAGCCCTGTCCGTGGACCGGATGAGATCCGATGTCCCGCGATCTCAGCCGTGTCCTTTGGCGCCCCAGGAGTCTCCAGGGCTCCCCTTGAGGCCCAAGCCAGGCCTGGATGTGGTCTGTGGCACCCCTTCCTTTTCCCTGGGGGTCTGCGGCCCTGGGGCCCCTGTGAGGTGGAGGAGGGGGTCGATCACGAGACCTTGGGCCTCGGTTGGACTGTCTTAGCGAGGCGGTGGGCTGGTTGGCAGCTCAGGGCCAGCCGGTAGCAGTCCAGCGTGACCGCTGACACAGCCCTGAAAGTGGCCAGCTGAAGGGAGGGCCGAGGGCCTTGCAGAGTGTGGGGGAACTTTCCAGTGCACGCGTCCGTCAGGGCTCAGGACCGCCTCCAGGCCCCACATCCCGGGGCGATGGCAGCCTGTCACAGATGCTGAAAACAGAACCCTGAAGTGGACGGGGGAGGCGTCAGGTCGCACGGCAGTCGGGGCAGTCGGGCTGGGTAGGTGAACCTGGGCAGTTGCAGGGAGGGCGCGTGGAGTCGGGGACGATAGAATCTCTGCTGTACGCAGGCAGACGCTTACTGCAAGGCGACCACGGGCTGCTTGCCGAGATGTCAGAGCGCAGTGGGCGCGCATCCCCAAGGAGCGCAGAGCTGGAGGCCCAGAAGGCACCAGTGGACAGTCCACGACCACCGGGGCAAGCGAGGAGGCCCTCCGGGCGTGCACCTTCCTCACGAAGGGCCCAGCTATCTGGTCTGCATGGTGCCAGCTCCCAGCCTCCTCTCTGCAGAAGCTGCTGGAGGGGACACACGTGTGTGGGCTGTGAGGAGCTGGCTGTGGTCAGTCGTGTGTGGGCTGTGAGGAGCTGGCTGTGGTCAGTCGTGTGTGGGCTGTGAGGAGCTGGGCTGTGGTCAGTCGTGTGTGGGCTGTGAGGAGCTGGCTGTGGTCAGTCGTGTGTGGGCTGTGAGGAGCTGGGCTGTGGTCAGTCGTGTGTGGGTTGAGAGGAGCTGGCCTTGGTCAGAGTGGAGAAAAGGAGAGAAAGTAGAACAGAGGCCCTCGAGCATGAGCAAAGCGAGAGTGAGACTGACCGTGTGCCGTCTGGACGGGCCTTCTCCTCCTCTTTCCTCCGGGCTGGCTCACTGTCTCGGGACGGCCAGGGCCAAGTTCTCATCTGCAGTGCCAGGAAGAAGTGTGAGTGAGTGTGTGAGCATGAGTGAGTGTGAGTGTGAGCGTGTGACTGAGTGTGAGGTGAGCGTGTGACTGAGTGTGAGGTGAGCGCGTGTGTGAATGTGAGTCTGAGTGTGAATGAATGTGAGTGAGCGTGTGAGTGTGAGCATGAGTGAGCGTGAGTGTGAGCGTGTGAGTGAGTGTGAGCATGAGTGAGTGAGCATGAGTGAGTGTGAGTGAGCGTGAGTGAGAGTGTGAGCGTGAGTGTGAGCAGGGGAGCAGAGCCGCATGACAGCGGGAGTGCGCCCTCCGAGAGCTGCACTCCGCAGGTGGGCCCCTCCCCAAATGGACTGGAGCCTCAAGGGTGGTGTCTGGACAGGACCTAGGGGTGGGGGTGGGGCTGCCCATTGTCTTTCCCTTTTTGGGGAATCTTGGAAGTGTCGTGGCATCGGGGTCACGGGGGACTCGGAGTGTTAGCCAAAGGTCGTCGCAGAGTGCGGGCGGCAGCTGCGCCGTGGGTTTTGGCTGGTTCAGGTTCTAAGCAGCGAGTCCGTGGGTGTGGTGGGTCCGGAAGGGGGTGTTTAGGAGGGGCTGCTGTACGACGGGGGTGATTTCCAGGAAGAACAGTGGCCATGGCGGGTCAGCCTGTGCTTGACTGAGGAGTACAGACCTGGGGGCTCCTCCATGTCCCTGGCCAGGCTCTCAGAGATGCCTGCCACCACAGCTCCTTTGCCTCCCCTCCGTCAGCACCTGGGTGACTGGGTGCCGGACTGTGCCGTGTGGCTGACCCCTCCGTTTCAGAAGCCCGTGCTCCCCCGTGGCCATGCGGAGGCTCCTCGTTTGCGCCATGGACCGCAGGCTGAGAGGGCCAGGGGACATCGCCCTGGCCTAGCTGACCATTCCCCCAGGCAGTTCACCTAGCTCACCCTTGTCTGCCTCCTGGTGCCTCCAGACCCCTCGCCATGGGGCCCCTGTGCTGGGTGAGGGGCTGCAGTCCCTAGGAGAGAAAAGGCGCTGTGTACTCACCGAGCCCCCGCCCCTGGCCAAAGAGGATGGGTCCTGGGACACGCTGAGCCCTTCACACCTCCCCTGGAGCTCAGTGCTTGGGACAGGAACTCTGCTGCCCAGATGTGGGGCTCCCTTTAGCCAAGGTGAGCACACGTGTTGGACCCGGGGACCTCGTGCCGGCATCCAGGATTGTGCTTGTTGTTGGGGAGAGTTCATGAGGCTGACGGGCCATGAGATGACCTGGGATTGCATGGCTTCCAGGCGAGGGACCCTGCTCCCTGACAGCGCCTGCCACCCGCCTCCTGGTTCTGGGGGTGGGAAGAGGGCAGGAGACCAGGTGGGGGAGAGGGGCCTCACCTGATAGGAATGAGGCTCTGCCCTCCGTTAGGCCCAGTCCTGGTGGCCTCTTTCAGGAGGTGGCCGTGGCCCTCGTGGGCTCCACGATGTGCGGCCTGCTGGCCTCAGCCACAGTGGCGTCTTCTGTCTCTGTTGAGGGTGAGAAGGGCTCCTTCCTGACTCGGGCTCTCAGGCCTCCCGCTGTCCCGGGCACCTCTCCGTCACAGCTGTGCTGGTGGGGATGAACAAGTGTCTTTGGCCATTCAGGCCGCCACGGCGAGCGTCCCTTAAATGGCATAAGTCACGGCGACAGGAGCGTGGCGCTCGTGGCTCTGAGTCAGGAAGGCTGAAATCAAGGGGCTGGCAGGGGCAGCGGCGGGGCGGGCCGCCCTGCCTCGCAGGCAGAGCCTTGCTGCTGTGTCCTCACGGTGGGAGGGGAAACCGGCCGCTAGGCCTCCCTTCCCGGAGCGCTGCCCGCTGCACCCACTGGCTGATGCCTTCTGAGGGCCCTGCTCCCTCCTGCTCAGCACGGGTGCCCGGGTGTTTTAGGGACTGGGGCAAGGAGCACATCGCTGCCGTCCATGTCCACTTGTCCACTGACGACAGCACCCAGGACCCTCAGCCACTCACTCCTGCCTTGTCTTGTCTTCTGTGATGTGTCTCTTCAGCTCTTGGGCATTTGACACAGCAGTGAAGGCCTGCGTCCCCTGTTGGGGTTCCTGGGTCCAGGTGTTGGCTGTTTCTGTTTCCAGCTTCCGGCTAAGGCACACCTCGGAAGACAATGGGTGATGGCTCCAGTGGTTGGGCCCCTGCCGCCCACGTAGGAGACCAGGAAGGAGTTCCCCACTGCTCCGTGCCGTGGCCTGGCGCAGCGCTGGCATTGCAGGCATTCGGGGAGTGAAGCCGTGGGTGGAGGACCTCTGCCCGTCTTCTGCTCTCTCCCTTTCAGGTCGATGACGCTGCGAGTCCCGCTCTAGGTGTGCGTCGGTGTTCTGGTAACAGTCACGCTGGTGGAAAATCTTTTTTTTTTTTTTTTTTGACAGGCAGAGTGGACAGTAGAGAGAGACAGAGAGAAAGGTCTTCCTTTTGCCGTTGGTTCACCCTCCAATGGCCGCCGCGGTAGCGTGCTGCGGCCAGCGCACCGCGCTGTTCCGATGGCAGGAGCCAGGTGCTTATCCTGGTCTCCCATGGGGTGCAGAGCCCAAACACTTGGGCCATCCTCCACTGCACTCCCTGGCCACAGCAGAGAGCTGGCCTGGAAGAGGGGCAACCGGGACAGGATCGGTGCCCCGACCGGGACTAGAACCCGGTGTGCCGGCGCCGCAAGGCGGAGGATTAGCCTGTTGAGCCACGGCGCCGGCCACGCTGGTGGAAAATCTTACAGTTATGCAATCTAACAATGAAAAAATGTAGGTTTGTATGTTTTGAATATTTTAGTTATTTATTTGAAAGGTAGAGTTAGAGAAGGAGAGACAGAGAAAGATCTTCCGTCTGCTGGTTCACTCCCCAAATGGCTGCAATGGCCAGGGCTGGGCCAGTCTGAAGCCAGGAGCCTGGAACTCCATCTGGGCCTCCCACATGGGTGCAGGGGCCCAAGCACTTCAGCCATGTTCTGCTGCTTTCCCAAGTGCATTAGCAGGGAGCTGGATCAGCAGCTGGGAGTCCAACCAGTGCCCCCGTGAGATGCTGGCACTGCAGGCGGTGGCTTTACCCAGTGCTCCACAGTGCTGGCCCCTGGCTTTTTTCTGTCTTTGATTTTTCTCTCTCGTTTTTCTGGTCAGTCATTTGTGTTGTGTTTTTGTAAAATAGGTGACCATAGATCGGGAACAATGGTCTGTCACCACAGAGAGCTGGCAAAGCACTGCCCTGGCCCATCTGGCTTGTGTTTCATTTGTAAATTTCATGGGAAAGGAAAATTAGGGAAAAATTCTGTGGATGTTGAAATGATTGTGCACCGGAATAAGCGTATCTTTTATGCCATTTGCCCGTGAACGTGGTGACCCCCCCCTGCCAGGGTCCTGCCTGTTCCCTGCCGTCTCTGGTGACACCTGCCCTGTGTGCTTACTCGCGCTCGCTCCCCTCGCCAGGGGTCTCAAACGTTGGGAGCCGAGTCACTGGCGCTCATCATGACAGCACAGGTCCCTGAGGCCCACAGGATCTCCAGTCTCAGGCGTGGTGTGTCGCTGCCGTGGCCACCGACTGGCCAGTGGTAGGCCTTGTTCTCCCCAGCTCTGGCCAGCTTTGCAGGTGGCAAAGGAGCAGGCGGCAGAGGTGGTAAGGGATGTCCCCAGCCTGGTGGCCAGCACCTTCTGGCTTTGCCGTAGAAGCCTGGACTACGGCGTGCCTTGCAGAGCTGGGTACATCTGGAAATCTACATCCTCTTGGTCAAAGTTTCGTAAACTCCTGGTACCTTTGAGAGACAAGGTGTTTGGGCCACAGGGCTATGGGGGGAGGACCAGCGACTTGTGTGGGGCGTGGTCCTGGGTTCAGCGGCCCTGCCCTCGGTGAGTCTCGCTCTGGGTCCTGGGCCAGCTCCCACCCTGGGGCGCAGTGCTCTGAGAGCAGCCCAAGCGCAAAGCCAGGAGCAGCGGCACGGACTGGGGGTCTGCTTTGGGCTGGCCGGGGGTGGGGCCTGTGCTTCGTCGGCCCAGAAGCCTCTGGCAGGCACACTGGACAGCCCCTCAGCCTTGGCTGAGCGGGGATCTAGGCCGTTCCGCTGCCTCAGGTGACGGGGGAACCCCGGGCTCACTCGTTCCTTGTCCTGTGAGCCCCCCTTTACAGAGCCCTCCTCCTCTTCCCGGGAGGCACAGGCTGGGGCCTTGTTGGGCCTGTGGGGACGCAGGGCCTCGACTCCTGGTCCTGTCCCTGAAGTCCCCACCGTAACCTGCCCGCGTGGTTTTGCTGATGGAGTCCTGGCGCCACGAGGAGTGGGGGGTGGAGAAGTAAGGTTTCGGCGCGGGGCTCCTCCGCTGGGTGTTTTGTGGTTGGTAAGCCTCCGCCGCAGCGACCTGGGCCACGAGGAGGTCTGTGAACTCCCGCCCTCCCTCTGCCGCCGCTCCAAGCCCCAGGGTGGGCTGTGTGCCTGTGTGTCCCTCAGACCTCCCAGCAGAGGGCAGCATAAGCACTACTGGACCCCCAGCCTCGCCGGGGTGCCCCCTCTCCTCCGGCCATGAGTGCTGCGGGAGGGGCTGAAGCAGGGGAAAAGCAGCTGGGGGGCACACACGCACGCCCCCTTTCCCTTCCCTCCCACGGGGTCCCCTGCAGGTGGTGTCTGTGGAAGACTGGCGGCCCTGCTTCCCCTGCACACGGGTGCCTGGTGTGTGTGGGTGTGTACGGAGCAGGTAGCGGGGGGAGGGTGGGGTGCTGGGGTTACTGCTCGCTGCACCTGCTGCCCCTCCTGACTGCACAGGGACACAGCTGGGGGGCCGCCAGCATGCCCTGGGCTGGTGACAGTCTGCGGACAAGTTGGGGCCGGAGTAGACAGCTCAGGGCTGTGTCAGAGGAAGCAGCCTGTGACTGGCACACAGACGTCCCTCCGGGGATGTGCAGCGCGTGGACAGGAAGTGGTTGTGACTTACTCAGTGTTCCGGGAGGCTCACAGCTGCCTGCTGTCCAGGGCAGCATCGCCCCGGGTCGGGGACGGGAAGTGGGCAGAGCAGGAGCCGCGTGTGGGCTGAGCGTTCGCTTCCTAGCCTGGAGCCCCGGACTCTAGGGGGGTGGGGCCGGGCCCGCAGGTGCAGGGACACTCAGGAGTGGACGTGCGCCGTGATGCTGGGGCTGTGCTGACCTGAGGGGGGTGGGGCCGGGCCCCCAGGTGCAGGGACATCAGGAGTGGACGTGCGCTGTGCTGACACCTGAGGGGGGTGGGGCCGGGCCCCCAGGTGCAGGGACACTCAGGAGTGGACGTGCGCCGTGATGCTGGGGCTGTGCTGACACCTGAGGGGGGTGGGGCCGGGCCCCAGGTGCGGGGACATCAGGAGTGGACGTGCGCTGTGCTGACACCTGAGGGGGTGGGGTCGGCCCCCAGGTGCGGGGACACTCAGGAGTGGACGTGTGCCGTGATGCTGGGGCTGTGCTGACACCTGAGGGGGGTGGGGCCGGGCCCAGGTGCAGGGACACTCAGGAGTGGACGTGCGCCGTGATGCTGGGGCTGTGCTGACACCTGAGGGGGGTGGGGCCAGGCCCCCAGGTGCGGGGACACTCAGGGGTGGACATGCGCCGTGATGCTGGGGCTGTGCTGACACCTGAGGGGGGTGGGGCCGGGCCCCAGGTGCGGGGACACTCAGGAGTGGACGTGCGCCGTGATGACACCTGAGGGGGGTGGGGTCGGGTCCCCAGGTACAGGGACATCAGGAGTGGACGTGCACCGTGATGCTGGGGCTGTGCTGACACCTGAGGGGGTGGGGCCGGGCCCCCAGGTGTGGGGACATCAGGAGTGGACGTGCGCCGTGATGCTGGGGCTGTGCTGACACCTGAGGGGTGGGGCCGGGCCCCCAGGTGCGGGGACATCAGGAGTGGACGTGCGCTGTGATGCTGGGGCTGTGCTGACACCTAGGGGGGTGGGGTCGGCCCCCAGGTGCGGGGACATCAGGAGTGGACGTGCGCCGTGATGCTGGGGCTGTGCTGACACCTGAGGGGGTGGGGCCGGGCCCCCAGGTGTGGGGACATCAGGAGTGGACGTGCGCTGTGATGCTGGGGCTGTGCTGACACCTGAGGGGTGGGGCCGGGCCCCCAGGTGCGGGGACACTCAGGAGTGGACGTGCGCCGTGATGCTGGGGCTGTGCTGACACCTGAGGGGGGTGGGGTCGGCCCCCAGGTGCGGGGACACTCAGGAGTGGACGTGCGCCGTCCTGACACCTGAGGGGGTGGGGCCGGGCCCCCAGGTGCAGGGACACTCAGGAGTGGATGTGCGCCGTGATGCTGGGGCTGTGCTGACACCTGAGGGGGGGTGGGGCCGGGCCCCCAGGTGCGGGGACATCAGGAGTGGACGTGCGCCGTGATGCTGGGGCTGTGCTGACACCTGAGGGGGGTGGGGCCGGGCCCCCAGGTGCGGGGACATCAGGGGTGGACGTGTGCTGTGATGCTGGGGCTGTGCTGACACCTGAGGGGGGTGTGGTCGGCCCCCAGGTGCGGGGACACTCAGGAGTGGACGTGCGCCGTGATGCTGGGGCTGTGCTGACACCTGAGGGGGGTGGGGCCGGGCCCAGGTGCAGGGACACTCAGGAGTGGACGTGCGCCGTGATGCTGGGGCTGTGCTGACACCTGAGGGGGTGGGGTCGGCCCCCAGGTGCGGGGACATCAGGAGTGGACGTGCGCCGTGATGCTGGGGCTGTGCTGACACCTGAGGGGGGTGGGGCCGGGCCCCCAGGTGCGGGGACACTCAGGAGTGGACGTGCGCCGTGATGACACCTGATGGGGGTGGGGCCGGGCCCCCAGGTGCGGGGACACTCAGGAGTGGACGTGCGCCGTGCTGACACCTAGGGGGGTCGGGTCGGGCTCCCAGGTGGGGGGACATCAGGAGTGGATGTGCGCCGTGCTGACAGCTGTGGGGGGGGCATTCATTCCCATGACTCACCAGCTAGGTTGCTCCTTCCAGCGTCTCTGCCCCGGCTTCCTGGTCTGCAGCATTGGGAGGCTAAGCCCCACCCCAAGGGTTTGTGGTGATTAAGTGTGTGACAGCTGTGCGAGTGCCTCGGATCACCCTGGTGAGAAATTGTTGCACGATGAACGCTGGCGTGTTCTGTCCGTCCTTCCGCCCGTCCGTCATCCTCTTCACCCGTCCATCTGGCGTCCTCTGTTCATCTGTCCATCCACTTATCTGTCCATTTATCCACCCAGCCATCCAGCTCTCCTTTTTTAAAATTTTTTTAATTTTTTATTTTTATTTATTTTTTTATTTGACAGAGTTACACAGTGAGAGAAAGACAGAGATAAATGTCTTCCTTCTGTTGGTTCACCCCCGAAATGGCCGTTACAGCTGGCACTGCGCCAATTTGAAGTCAGGAGCCAGGTGTTTCTCCTGGTCTCCCATGGGGTGCAGGGGCCCAAGCACTCGGGCCATCTTCTACTGCACTTCCGGGCCACAGCAGAGAGCTGGACTGGAAGAGGAGCGACCCGGACTAGAACCTGGCGCCCATATGGGATGCTGGCGCCGCAGGCAGAGGATTAACCAAGTGAGCCATGGTGCCGGCCCCCATCTATCATTTTTTAAAAACAAGTTTTATTTATTTGAAAGGCAGAGTTACAGAGAGCAAGGCAGAGACGGACAGAGAGAAGTCTTCCATCTGCTGATTCACTCCCCAAATGGCCGCCAAGAGCCAGGGGCTTCCTCTGGGTCTCCCACATGGATGCAGGGGCCCGAACACTTGGGCCATCCTCCATTGCTTTCCCTGGCACACTAGCAGGGAGCTGGGTCAGAAGCAGAGCAGCCAGGACCCAAACCAGTGCCCATGTGGCCTACTGGCATTGCAAGCATTGGCTCTGCCCGCTTTGCCACAGTGCCAGCCCCATCCATCGTTCTCTTCATCTGTGCTTCCTTGTGTCCACAGGGATCCACCCGTCATCTGTCCGTCCGCTCCTGTCTTTCCATCCACCCACCCCTCATTCCAGGGAGACCTGGTCACGGGAGACTTCCTTGCCCACTTCGCTTCATCACAGTTTCCTGCTAGCATTAAAGCCCCGCCCCTGCCCCCTCCCTGCCCTCTCAACCCTCGGCTTAGACACTGCCCTGCAAGCAACTGCCTGTTGGTGTCTTGTTCTTTTTTTTTTTTTCTAAAGATGTATTTATTTATTTAAAGCAGAGTTACAGAGAGGCAGAGGCAGAGAGAGAGAGAGAGAGAGAGGGAGGGAGGGAGGGAGGGAGGGAGGGAGGGGGAGAGAGAGAGAGGGAGGGAGGTCTTCTATCTGCTGGTTCACTCCTCAGATGGCTGCAATGGCTGGAGCTGTGCTGATCCAAAGCCAGGAGCCAGGAGCTTCTGCCAGGTCTTCCACGCAGGTGCAGGAGCCCAAAACTTGGGCCATCTTCTACTGCTTTCCCAGGCCACAGCAGAGAGCTGGATCGGAGAGAAGCAGCTGGACTAGAACCGGCGCCTATATGGGATTGCCGGCGCTGCAGGCAGCAACTTTACCCGCTACACCACAGTGTAGCCTCTTGTTCTTGTGTCCATCAAGTTGCCCCAGGTTTCTCTCCAGACTCCTTTTGTCCTCAGAATGACTTTACTTCCTGAAGCCAACTTCAAGGGCTGGATGTTGTGTTTACCAACCTTAAATTCTTTATATTTATGTTTTCTAAGGATTTGTTATTTATTTGAAAGGCAGAGTTACAGAAAGGGAGGGCGGGAGAGAGAGAGAGAGAGAGAGAGAGAGAGAGGTCGGTCTTCCATCCACCAATCATTCCCCAGTTGGCTACAACAGCCGGTCTGGGCCAGTACAAAGCCAGGAACTGGAAACTCCATCCAGGTCTCCCACCTGGGTGACAGGGCCCAAACACTTGGGCCGTCCTCCACGGCTTTCCCTGAGGACATTAGCAGGGACCTGGATCGGAAGCTGAGCAATGGGGAGACTCCAGCTGGCACTCATATGGGAGGCTGGTGTCGCTGCACCACAGCATGGCCCCAAAACTCCACATTTCTAAAGTGCATTTTACAATACTGGAGGTGCACATGCCACCTGTGCCACAGTGCGTGTCTCTGGGCAGTGACCTGGCGGCGTCGCACTGCGCAACACACACAAGCGGTCTTCAAGAAATCGGTAAAATGCGTATCAGAAAACTGTCTTTTAGTTGCATTTGCACAAATGTTTTTCCCCGCAGTGAGAAGCTCTTACACTGTGTATGAGTCATGACTTCCACTCTTCGATATTTACCCAGGGGAAGGGAGACCTGTGTCCCACAAAGACACACAGCAACGGTCACGGCGGCTTTGCTCCCAGCAGCCTGTAGGCAGACGGCCCACGCCATCCCCTGGAGAACGCCCAGGTGTAAGCACAGTGGAGCAGTCCTGGGGTGACTGCCGAGGCTGCTCAGCGCTGCTGAGGAAGCAGACGCCAGGGCTGGGGCCTGATTTCATAGAAGGGAATCAGGAGAACACGATGAGCTGACGGTGACACAGCGGGAACTAGTGTGGCCTGGAGACGAAGGCCCAAGGAGGAATGTTTGGGGTGATGGAGACCTGTGTGTGAAGGGACAGCAGTTACGTAGGTGTATACATTGGCAACATGTGTCTGAGCACTAGAAGTTCACGAGAAGTGAGTTCTAGGATAGGGTGGTGGCAGGCATTGCGGCACAGCGGGATCCAGTCCTGCCCCGCTCCAGCACAGCCGCCTGCCAGTGTGCCAGGTGGTGGCCTACGTCCGGTTTCCTGACACCCATGTGGGAGACCAGGCTGGAGCTCCTGGCTCCTCGTTGTGTCCTGGCCCAGCCCTGGCTTCTGGAGTCATTTGGGGAGTGAACCAGCAAATGGAAGATCTCTGTCTCTGTTGCTCTGCCTTCCAAATAAATAAACTTAAGAATAAAAAGATAAGTTTATTTTGGGGTGCAAAGTGAAGTTATACATAGTTTTTCCACAATGCATGTTTTCCATGGACCTTGGAAGACCCCTTGGGTGCATGGGAATCACATGGAGTGAGTGAGTGGAGAAGAGGGTGCAGCTGGGACACGTGACTCCGACTCCGAGCCGCAGGCTTGCTGCTGGGGCCGGGCCGGGCCTGTCCTGTCCTGGGGGCCGCACTGCCCTCTTGGCACATCCCATGTCCTAGGCCAAGGTGCTGGTGAAGTTGGGGGCCATATAGTTCTTTAATGGGGGGGGCAATGTTCTGTGCATGGCAGGATCTTTAGAAGCATCTCTGACCTCTGCCACCAGGGGCCAGTCACCCCCAGGTGACCAGCAGATCCGTCAAGGTTGGCCCAGTGGCCCCTTGGGGCTCTGACCCACTCCAGTGGGGTGTGTGCTGCAAGCCAAGAGGGCTGGTCTCAGCCTTGGGGAGATCCGGGGCTCCCTCAGCAGAACCAAGTTCCCATGTCTCTTGTTCCCCACAGGAGTCCCTGGTTGGTCAGGGGCCCAAGCCCACCCATACTCCCAACCCACTGGGGAGGAGCTGGCCCAGCCGGGGAGGGAAGTGGCAGAGGCAGCCATCCAGGCACTCTCTGGCCAGTTTCTCAGGCTTTTGAGGGCAACCAGGCCCTGGAAACACTGGGCAGAGCCGCTATCTGAGGACACAGCCGCTGGACAGGTGGAGGCCCCTTCAGGGCTCTGGCTCTTCCCTTGGGGAGGAAGGCATTGGTGTGCCCACCCCGTCCCTGCTGCCCAGGAGCCCACAGCCACCCTCCAGTCTCCTGGGTGAACAGAGCCAATGGTGCTTACTCTTAGTGAGCCAGTGGTCACTCGAGGGAACGGTCGGATTCCGGGCCTCCGCGAGGCCTCTGGGTCCCCAGCCAGACTCATCCCCTCCCGTCAGGAAGCCACCTCGGGCAGGTAGAAGGAAGGAAGCTGAAATGGCAGCAAAACCTACAAATGAGCCTGCTAGCCTCAGGCTTGACTGAGCCTGGATCACCGGCCCTTTGTCTGCCTCTTCCCACTGCCCTTTTCTCGCCCTGGCTGCTGTTTGCCGAGGGCTTAGGCTGACAGTTCCGTCTCAGAGCTGCCCCTTCCTGCCACCTCCATCCCAGCATCCCAGAGGGCGACTCTCCCAGGCTGCCCACCTGCCAGGGCTCGCGCCTCCTTCCCCCGGGCAGGCGTGCCGGGCGGCTGTGGGGCAGACGGGTGATGGGGAGTCCTGTGTGGGCTGTGCTGTGCAGGAACCAGGGAGAGAAGCAAGGTGAGGCGCTGATCGGGCGGACCGGGTCCTGGTGGCAGTGCCCCGTGCCTGCCTTGCTGTGGTGCAGGGCAGTGGCACAGCTCAGGACTAGACTGCCTGAGCTAGGCTGGGGTCTGGCCTCACTTACCGCCCACTCCGTGGCACTGGACCTCTGGGCGCCTCCGTATCACCAGCTATAGAATGGGGACAGTAGCAGTGCCAACCTCAAAGGTTGTCAGAGCTGGGGCTGCGGAGTGTGTGGCCTGCGGGTGCCCAGATGAGAACCTGCCAGGCGCACAGGCAACCTCGGCAGCGGGGAGAGTGGGACACTGCCTGTGTGACCTCCAGGCTGGCCTTCTGCTGCGGGAGGGTCTCCGGCCCCTCCCTTCCACGGTCATTACAGGCGGATTTCTCCTCCATGTGTCCAGGCCTCTGTATGTCTCGGGTGCTCAGACCAGACCATCCTTTGGCTTTGGACCTGTGCTTGGCCCTGGTTGGCTGCCATCACAGGGTGACCAAACCCCTCTCCAGCTCTGAGACCTGCCTGTGTCCTGGCCAGGTGTTCACAGAGCATAGCCCGGATGCTGGGGTCTATGGACAGGAACACAAACAGTGTCCCAGGCCACCTGGACAGGAGGGCTTCCGGGTTCCTGCCGGAGCTCCTGCCAAGGCCCCACTTGAGGTGGACGTGGCCAAGCAGGGCCTGGGTATAAGTGGGCAGGCCGAAGGGCTCAGACACTTGGCACAGGTAAGGAGGAGCCAGGGGCAGGTGCATGGCGCTGTGGGGAGTGTGTGTGTATCCACATGGAGCCTGAATCGGGGAGCAGGGCAGACAGGGGTCCTTATGGTACGGGGTCTCTTCTAGGACTAGTTCAGACTTTGGGGTGCTCAGGCTTAAATGACATTGCAGTGTCCCTTGTTCAAAATTGATAAAAATTTCACAGGAGCGACACGAGCCCTTCTGAGCCCCTGTGCAGGTTGCCTGCCCTCAGAACCAGCCCTGGCCCCTTCTCACTAAGCCCTGGAAACCTGCTTAGAGGAGGGTGCCGCTGCTCTCCCCCACCCCCGACGCTTCTGGAGTTCTGCGCAGCTCCCGTGGCCACGAGGCCTGACCCGGCTCCTCGAACCATGCTGCTGCTCCTGACCCTGCCCCTCCTGGCTGGCTCTGCCTGCAGCGCCCAGGGTAGGCCCCCACCCCCAGGCCCCTGCGCCCTCCTCGGGTCCCGTGATGTGGGGACTGCGGCCCACTCTGCGGCCCCTGTCCAGAGCTGCAGGGCCCTGGCGGCGGTTCCTACTTCTACATCCAGGACGGAGGGCAGGGCGAGATCCAGGGCATCCGGGTCTTCTTGGGGCTCCTGGGCCTCATTAAGGGGTGAGTAGCACGGCTGGGCTTGTCCCCTGCTGTGCCCGCGCCTCGCTGCCCTCATGACCCTGACCTTCCCAGCCTCTGTGGCCTGCCCTGGACACGGCACCAGAGCCTGGGATGGTGGCCAGCTCGGGTACCGGGGGTGCCTCTGCGGGAGGGCCCTGCCCTGGGGCGCCTGGGTTGAGAGTGACGGAAGCCTGCTCACTGGCACAGGCCACGGGGCCTCCCGCTGGCCTCACTGGGTTCTGAATGTGCAGTGGTCTGCCCACCCTGGTCCTTGGCTCCCCACGGAGGGCAGGCTCTGCCGCTCCGGACCCAGCTTCTCCTGCCTTCTTGGGGTAGCATTGCCATGCCTAGCAAATAAACAGTTCAGCAGCTGAATTTCAGTTAAACAGGGAACCATTTTTTAAAATTATTTATTTAGGGGCCGGTGCCGTGGCTCACTTGGTTAATCCTCCGCCTGCGGTGCCAGCACCCATATGGGCACCGGGTTCTAGTCCCGGTTGCCCTTCTTCCAGTCCAGCTCTCTGCTGTGGCCCGGGAGGGCAGTGGAGGATGGCCCAGGTGCTTGGGCCCTGCACCTGCATGGGAGACCAGGAGGAAGCACCTCGCTTCTGGCTTCGGATTGGCGTAGCTCTGGCTGTAGTGGCCATTTTGGGGGTGAACCAATGGAGGGAAGACCTTTCTCTCTCTCTCTCATTGTCTAATTCTATCTGTCAAATGAATTTTAAAAATTATTTTAAAACACCAGTGGATGGATCTAGGTCTCCCAGAAGGGTGGCAGGGGCCCAAGTTCTTGGGTCATCTCCCGCTGCTTTCCCAGGCCGTTAGCAGGAGCTGAACTGGGAGTGGAGCAGCCGGGAGAGGCACTGTGCCCCTCTGGGGTGCCAGCGTGATTTAAGCGGCTGTGCCACAGCGCTGCCCCCAGGGAATCCCTGGTGAGTGTGTGCGCGTCCTCTGCAGGCGTGGGATACGCGTGCACTTCACTCGTTTGCAGCATGACAACACCCGGGGCTGCGTAACACGTGATTCACGGCTCGTCTGAAATTCAAGTTAAACCGACGCCCAGCATGTAATCTGCTTCCGCGCTCGGGGTGCAGCCTAGAATGTAAGAGCAGGGCCAGGCTGCGGTCAGTAGGCTGCAAGACCGCAGGGCCATTGCTGTCTCCTGGACTCAGGACCCTGGCCCAGCCCCCACGGGTCACGAGTGCCCGCAGCAGCAGAGCCCAGCCAGACCGTGGGTCTCCAGCCCAGCTTGAGTCCGGTCCGTCTCCGGTCCGCCTGGCTCAGCTCCGCGCTCTCGGGGCTCAGTGCGAACGCTGCGGCCCCACGCTGGGTGCTCTGGGAAACCGAACTGCGCGTGTGCGGGAGCGGCCCGGTGGCCGCGCGGGATACAGGGCCGCTGGGACCCAGGTGGGTGTGTCCCGAAAAGGCGGCCGCTGACCCCGCCCCCATCCCTAGCGTGCAGCTGCGGTTCGGCACCCACTGGAGCGCGCGTTACGGAGCGCCCGGCGGCCATGCGCACGAGTTCCTGCTGCAGGCGGGCGAGCACGTGACTGCTGTGGACGGCAGCGCGCTCGCCTGCATCCGACACCTGCGCTGGACGACCAGCAGGGGGCGTCAGGCTACCTTTGGGAGCCCTGCTGGCAGGCGCTTCAGCTCCCGCGCTCCCGTCCCGGGGCAGCAGCTGCTGACCACCAACGGCCAGCACCGGCTCCTGTGCCTCTCGGGCATCGGCTTCAAGTGGGGATTCGCCCCGGAGAGGGCGTCCACCCCTGCGTCCACTGTGGCCTTCACCCAGTTGTCCACCCCGGCCCCCACCTCAGCACCTATCCCTACATCCACTGTAGCCCCCACCTCAGCGTCCACCCTGCTGTCCACTGTGGCCCCCACCTCAGCACCTATCCCTGCATCCACTGTGGCCCCCACCTCAGCGTCCACCCTGCAGTCCACCCTGGCCCCTACCTTGGTGTCCACCCTGGCTCCCACCTCGGCATCCACTCTGTGGTCCACTGCGGCCCCCAACCCAGCCCCCACCTCGGCGTCCACTCTGCCATCCACCATCGCCCTCAACCCAGTGCCCACCCCGTCGTCCACCTTGTCCAACCTGTCCCCCACCTCGGCGTCCACTCTGCCACCCAACCTGGCCCCCACCCCTGTGCCAGTCCCATCCGGTCTCCCACTGAATTGCCCATTCCAGTGCCCACCCGGGCACCCACCCAGAGAGCTGCCGCCTGGGGCCCTGGGCGCACCCTGAGCACCGACACTCCAGTCGGCCCTCCACCTGGGGCCACTTTGCGCAGCTCCGGCCTGCTCCAGCGGATCTGGGAGCCTGGGTGACCGTGGGCAGGAGGCTGCGATCCCCACGTTGAATAAAGCGTCTGCATCCAAGCTGGCGTGCGTGGTCCTTGTCAGCAAGGGGCGTGGGCTCCAGGTCCCCTCTCTGGGCGCTTACCCCCTACCGCCCCCGAAAGGCGCGGGGCTGTGCCGTCCAACTCAGGTCCCTCAGGAGCACTGCCTCCCGCCCAGCACCCATCCCGAGGCACCCAGCGCAGGGCTGGTCACAGAGGGTGCACCCCAGGCTTGCTGGGGGCACAAGGAAGGGATTCCAGGGACCCTGGGGGCTCGGACGCCAGTCCTGAGCCGGTGTGGGCGCCCAGGCCGCCCTCTCCCTCCCCTTGCTCTCCTCCATCCCCTCAGGAGCACTGGGATCAGGCCCGAGGTCCTCGCCCCTCCCCACAGGGGATAGAAGGGCTCTCTCCCCTGCACTTGTGCTTTGGTTGTCAACACAGTGAAGGGTGAGTGTGAGGACGGCCCTCACACTGAAGTGTGTGACGAGCCCTACATGCAGCCTGTCTGTCAGTTCGCAGGGTGTTAGCAGGTGTGTGAGGTCGCGGGTTCTGGTATAGAACAACAGAGGCGAAGAGATGCATTTCCCCGTCCCAGTCTGTGCAGGGCCTGGAGTTTTGTGCACAGACCCCATGTTAAGTGGCTCTCAGCTTTGAAAAGCAAACCTGGGGCCGGCGCTGTGGCACAGCGGGTTAAAGCCCTGGACTGAAGCGCCGGCATCCCATATGGGCACCGGTTCTAGTCCCGGCTGCTCTTCTGATCCAGCTCTCTGCTATGGCCTGGGAAAGCAGTAGAAGATGGCCCAAGTCCTTGGGCCCCTGCACCCACGTGGGAGACCCAGAAGAAGCTCCTGGCTTCAGATGGGCTCAGCTCCTGCCGTTGCAGCCATCTGGGGAGTCAACCAACGGATGGGAGACCTCTCTCTCTGTCTCTACCTCACTCAGTAATTCTGTCTTTCAAATAAATAAAATAAATCTTTTAAAAAAAGAAAACCAAGGGGCGGGCACTGTGGCATGGCTGGCGCTGTGGTGTAGCAGGTAAAGCAGCCTGCAAAGCCAGCATCCCATATGGTTCAAGTCCCAACTGCTCCACTTCCCATGCAGCTCCCTGCTAGTAGTCTGGGAAAGTGGCTGAGGACAGCCCCAGTGCTTGGGCCCCTGCACCCGTGTGGGACACGTGGATGGAGCTCCTGGCTCCCGGCTGTTGCAGCATTCTGGGGAGTGAACCAGTGGAGGGAAGATCTCTCTCTCTCTCTCTCTCTCTAACTAACTAATCTCTTTCAAGTAAATAATCTTTTTTTGTTCGTTAGAGTAAACTAAGCTAAAATGACAATGGGGACGAGGGTTGTCCGGTGCGTCCAAGGCAGAGCGCCAGGGGCCGGCTGTGAGACCTGGGTTCGCGGCCACATTTTGCAGCTGGGCCCCTTCGGCTTGGACCCAGCCCTGCCACTCAGCAACTGCAGGGCCCGGGACCGGCCACTTTGCCTCAGTGCCTCAGGCTTCTCATTCTGCCGGTGGGGACCACGGGGGTCCCGGCCCTAGACTATTGTGAGCAGCCCCGACCTCAGCCACCTCTGGCTCTTGCCCGTGTCGACCCCTTGCCCCGGAATGCACTCATTCCGTGGCCTCCACTTAGCCAATTCTCCCTCGTCCTTCAGGACTTAGCTGGGTGTCCTTCCTCCACGGCTGCACCTCTGAGCAGGTGCCCACGCCTGACAGCGTCAGGTCACAGTGAGCGGCCACCCTCTGCTTCTCCGTCTGTCCCCACGGGTCTGTCCCCTCCCCAGCTGCATGGCTGACCTCTACTCTCTAAGTTCGGGGCCCCAGGGAGCTGGGTGTGGACAAGGCCTTGGCTAGGTGAGTGAACGAATGAGTGACTTCCCCGAGACCCCTAGCACCCTCAGAGACCTCTGGAATGGAGCCTGGCCAGGGAGGCCGGTCGATGGGCCTGGGGCTGGGGACGGGAGCGGTGGCCGTTAGCCGTGGAGCCTGACTCCTCGAAGGTCGAAGGTCGTGGGACCGGCCCTGGGTCGTCCGCAGACCCTCTTCTGCCCACCTCCCAGCTCAGGTCACTGAGTTCCCAGCCCAGGGGTTGCGTCCTGCCCAGACCCAAGGACCACACCTGCGTATGCTGTTCCTGCAAAAGCTTTATTGCCTGGTGGGGTCCAGTTACCCCAGGACCAGCCACCCTGCGTCCCATGCCGTGGCCCCGCGACGCTCACAGGGTGCTGTTACAAGCTGGGCCAGGGAGCGACTCTGCCGGCAGAAGGCCCCATTGGAAGCCCATGCCCTTGAAGCCGGAGGACGCCAGGAGGCCGAAGACGCCCTTGAGCACCTCCCCGTCCTGGTCGGGGAAGGCAGAGAAGGGCTTGCCGGCCTTCTTCCCGAACTCCACGCAGCGGCTGTGGTTGGTGCACAGGGTCAGCGTCCAGATTTTGAGGAGGTGCTGGCCGTGGATGGCCGTGATGTGCTCTCCCGGCTGCAGGATGAGCTCCTGGGTCTTCCAGCCGGCGGTTCCGTACACAGCGTCCCAGACGCAGCCGATCTTCACCTGGATACTGGGGGAGAGGAAGTCTCCCAGGGCCGGGCCCGGGGCAGGGTGAGCAGCACAGGGCCCGGCCTCTCGGGGCTCAGCTTCCTCTTCTGAGAAGCGGGCATTGTGCCGGGAGCTCCAGGCAGTGCCGGGTCACCGCGACCTCCGGGAGCCAGCGCCGCTGTTGTGGCTCAGGGCCGGCTGCCCCTGGCGAAGCCTGACTTCCTCGGCCTGAGTCGCAGGAGCAGGTCACAGGCCTGAGAAACAGGTGTCTCCCGGGGCACCTGGCGCGCTCACCGGCCCCGCCCTGCTCCGGTTGGCTGTGTCCTTCGCCTCACCTTGGGGCCGTCCTCAGTTCACCCCAACACACTCTGTCGTCCCTCCCCCAACCCCCAGTGTCTCCTAAGTGCAGAGCAAAGACCCAGGCCTGGCCTCGAGCCGGGACACCCCCATCCGAGGGCAACAGAACACTTGTGGCGACCCGTCTTCACTTGACAGTCCACCCTGTCACCTTCTTGACCCTAACTGGACAGACCGCCCCCCCCCCCCGACTTCCCCAGTGGGCCTTTGGCCAACTTTGGTGCTGAGTTTGGGTTGGAAGGCGATGGGGAGAATTCTGCTCATCCCACCCTCTGGCTGCCCAGGAAACAGCGGGGCTTTCAAGGGGCGTCTGCGAGGCCGGGGAGTGGAAGCTCGGTGACCCCGTGGCGCCCAGCAGCTGCCCAGAGCCCGCGGGAGCCGCCGTTAAAGAGTGGCCCCGATCCCGCTCACCTCTGAATCTGGCCCAGAAGATTCGTGGTTATCCGAACCGCCCTGACTTCATTGTCTTCGTCTGCATAGGTGCTGAAAAACCTCTCTCCTTTGAGTCCATACATGGCTACGAGGGCGAGAACCAGGGAGCCCACCAGGTCACCTGGGGGCTCTCACTGCCCTGGGGCCACGGACACTGGCTCTGCAGGCGGGGGTGGTCCTGCGGCCATGTGGTCACTGGGCATCCCAGACGGACAGATGGGAGGGTGCCCACCAGGAGGACGGGCCAGAGGAGGCAGACCGGCCACACTCACTCTGGGCCCAGGAGGCAGGGGTCCCCAGGAGAGTGAGGCCCAGCAACAGCAGTAGCATGGTGTCCCGGTGTCCCAGCCGGCACGGCACAAGGCTCTGGGGAGAAGAGAAGCCACGTGAGTCCAGCGCGCGGCCCAGCCCCTCTCGCTGGCCTGCCCGTGTGCACCGCGCGCCTCACCTGGCCAGGAGTTCTTCCTCAGGAGCCTCGAGCCTGCGCGCCCTCCGCCTGCCCCTTTATACCGCCCTCCCCGGGCTGCTGGCCCTCGTCCAGAAGGAAGGAACAAGGGGTCACCAGGGAACAGGAAGGAGCTGGGTGGTGGGGGCTCTTTTGGGGGAATCCCCAGAGCCATCCTGGGGGAGGCTCCCGGACATGCTGTGTTTGCTGTCTTGGCCCTGCATCTGGGCCGGTGACAGGCACCTCACCGTCACCTCCAGGTCCTCTCGTCAGCGCCTGGGCTGACCTTGACTCCAGAGGTCAGGGGAGGTTTGCTCAGAGCCCTTGCCCAGCCTAGTTGATGGTCAGAGTCTGCAGAAGCTCCATGGGAACCAGGGCCCCTTGGTGGAGCTGGGCTCAGGACCTCACTCAGCCTCAGGGTGTGACCTGGGGCCGCCTTTGTCACCACTCAGGGCTCCAGTGGCTACCCTGTCACCCGTGGAGAATCCTGGGACCCTCAGAGCCACAGAGCCATGGGGCTGCTGAGAGGGTCCAGCGAGGCTCCCAGCAGGGGTCCGAGGCTTCCCACAGATGGACAAGGTCATGCTTGGGAAAGCCTGGAAGGTGAGAGGTGTGTGGAGGGGGCGGAGGACCCTGGCGGCAGAGTTGTGGCTGCAGTGGGCACCTCGCGGGCACAGCGGGAGCCCAGGAGCTGGCAGTCACAGGCCCAGGACAAGCAGTCAGCGCCTGCTTCGCGAGAGCAGCCTCGTGTGTGGGAGAGCAGGGCGACGCGGCCCCACCGGGCGGCAGTGTGGGCCGCGGAGAGTGCTCTGTCCTGTTACAGTGTCGGGAAACATTACAGAAAAGAACCATTTTTTGGTGGCACGTGAAAATTCTATGAAATCCCAATGCTGTCGTCCACACACCAAGTGCCACGGGTGTCCAGCTTGCCCACTCACGTGGTGTCTCCTGTAATGGCCGTGCTGAGACCCAGTAGCCCTCGGGCCTGAAATTGTACTACCCAGACCCCTGGGGACACCACCCCCCCACCCCCCCACAAAGGCAGCCCTGTCCAGGGTGCTGGCGAAAGGCATTGTGGGCAGGGAGGGCGTTCAGAGGCTGGAGGACAGGCTGGCCCAGGCTCAGGCACCCACAGGCTCGTGGGCCAACGTGTGCCCCCACCTCAGCCCTCCTCCCAGCTCTGCTCCCTGTCCCAGCCACTCTCCGGCCCGGGAGGACGAGGCAGGTGGGCGGGCAGCAGAGCCTTCCTGGGCCCCAGGAGGAAGCTCCTTCTAGAAGGTGGAGCCCAAGCCCTTGGCTGGGTGGCTGCACAAAGGGGGCTTCTGTTCCCGCGCCTGGTCAGCCTGAGGGCCCTGTCTGGGCGTCTTTCTAACTCAAGGCTGGCAAGGTTTGGGGCCCAAAAGGAGGAGGGTCTGTCTGGGCTGGGACTCCAGGAAGCAGCAGCACCTGGTGTGGGCGGGCAGTTGGGAGACAGTTGCCAGCCTGGCCAGAGGCGACGGTGGCCCGGCCCGGATGCGCACGTGAGGCACATGTCCACAGAGCGCACGTGTGTGGTGACAGTGGGTGCACGTTCACACACATGAACGTGTGAACAGGCGTGCACACACGTGTATGTCCCCAGACACATTGGCCAGCTGCTGCTCCATACGGCAGCACGCTTACACTCATGCACACCTGCTCGGCACCTGTCAGCTGCACAGCTGGGGGAAGTCCCGAGAGCTGGCCCGGAGCCCACGATCCAGGAGGCTCAACACAGGCCCTTTGTCTCCCAGGAACAGAGCTCCCCAAGAGGTCGGGTCAGCCTTTGTTCCCTGCCGGGCTGCGCCCCAGCCCTCACTGCCAGGAGGCCAAACAATACCATCTTTTCCTCCTGGCAGAGGCAGCCGGCGCTGGGATGCGGCCCACGCCCTGCTGTCCCCACCCTCCAGATGTGAGGCTTGGGAAGCCTTTGTCTTAGCCTCTTGTGGCTGGCGGAGGCCCCCTGCAGCCTGAGTGCCGGGCTGCCCCCAGCCTCATCTGGAGGCAGGAGCTGAGACTCACGGGTGGAGATGGAGGTGCCTCCTGCCGGTGGCCCCTGCGGATGCCGGGGACCTCAGGGGTCAGTGGCAAGAGGCTGCCTAAGGGGAGGGGAACGGCCAGAAGCGAAGGGGCCCCAGGCTGGCCGCTGTGCATGGACTTGCCCAAGGTCCAGGGGTGGCTGCTGCCCGGAGGCCCCAGGGGAGCCCCGTGGTGGCGGGAGGCAGCTCTCCCCTTATTGTGTAAGCGTTGTCTCCATTTTTCCCGGAGAGGATTCGTGCTTTCATCAGAGAACCAGGGCGCTTAGGGGCACCGCTGTGGTGCAGCCATTCAGCTGCCAACTGAGACGCTGGCATCTGATATGAGTGCCGGTTCAAGTCCCGGCTGCTCCACTTCCAATCCAGCTCTCTGCTGTGGCCTGGGAAAGCAGCAGAGGATGGCCCAAGTAAGTGCTTGGGCCTCTGTACCCACGTGGGAGACCGGGAAGAAGCTCCTGGCTCTTGGCTTTGACTTGGCCCAGCTCCGGGGGTTGCAGCCATTTGGGAATTGAGTCAGCAGGATTCTCTCTCTCTCTCTCTCTCTCTCTCTCTGTAACTCATATTCAAATATGTAACAAATATTCAAAAAAGAAAATGAGGGCACTCAGCCTCACATTCCGCCTGACCTTTTATGTAGTTAAAGTTTCATCAGCGCCAGTGTTGAAGGTTACCAGCACCCAATTTTGTTTTGGTCAGAGCAAGTCGGTGAAGTAAAATTGCATTTATTGCTGGACAACGTGATAGCACTTCACACACACATCACACAGGCCAAAAAATATGAACCGGCAACAAAAGGGAGAAGAGAAACGTGCTAGGGGCTCAGCAGCTCCTGCAAAGCTACCACCCGCCGCCTGCTCAGTCCACACGCAGCCGCTGCAGCTGGGGGCCAGGCCGCTCCGTGCTGCGCCTGCTTCCTCCTTGGAGAAAATTAGCAGGGCCTGGAGGCCTTGGTTCCTATGTCCTCGCCTGTTGCTAATTCCTGTTGATTCTGGCGGCGGTGGAGGGAGCGCAGGGCGCCGGCGGGGCCTCTCTGGGGCGACCGTACTCAGTTCCCCGTGGAGGGACCGGGTCGCAGCAGCCTTTTTGATTTTATTTTTTAAGGTTCACTTTTCCCTTCCTGCAGCTCAGCCATCCTCTCGACATCATCACGTCCATCAGGTTCAGCTGCCCGCCCGCCCGTGGCCGCCTCGCCTGCCTCCTCCACCTGTTTGTGCACCTGCTGCTCCCCGTCTCCTCCGCCACTTTGCTTCTCCCAGAAGTTCTTGGTGGTGACCTGGGAACCGCGGCCATGGCCGTGGCAGGGACCCGGGCCACGAAGTGATGGTGAGTGTGAGGCGAAGGTGGCGTTTCTCGGGGCGGTGGTGGGCGGGATTCTCGGGTTCTGGGCTCCCGAGGCTGCTCCGACGTGTGTGTTTGTGACTCAGTGTCCCGGTGGGTTCTGGTCACTCCAACAGAACTCTCCTCCCATACCCTATGGCTGCACCACAGGCGGTGGACGACCAGGATCGGGTGTGGGCAGATGGCACTCTGGGTCAGGCGTCGGCATGTAGGGGGTGCAGGGCCCACGCCACTGAAATCCAGGAACCTGGGGCAGGAGCTGCCCAAGAGCCAGTGTCCCGTAGGGGAGGGCCTGGCCTCCAGGCCTGGCTGCAGTCCCAATTCCAGCTTCCCGCTAATACACCCGGGGGGCAGCAGGGGATGGCACAAGTACTGGATCCCGGCCACTCACGTGGGAGACCCGGATGGAGTTCTTGGCTCCTGGCCCAGTCCTGGCTGTTGCAGGCATTTGAGGAGTGGACCAACAAGTGACAGTGGAAGCTTGTGTTCTCTCTCTCTCTGTGTCTCTCTGTCTCCCTCTCTCTCTTCTTCTCCCTCTCCCTCTCCCCCCAATGAATGAATGAATACATCAGTAAAGAGTGGGCTGGCACTTCCACACATGATCTGGGGACACAAACATTCTGAACGTGGCCCCTCCCTGAACCCCTCCCCGAGCTCTCCCTGCCTCCCAGTCCCCTCTCCTGGGGGCCAGGAATTCCCCCCATGGGGCAGAATGCCCTGCTCGGACCCCTGCCCTGCGGAATGGAGCCGTGGACGTGGAAACCTCAGCCTGAGACTGTGCCCCAGGCCTCCTTTTATTTTTTCTTTTGTAAATTCTAAAATTTGTTTCAAAAGCAGAGAGAGGGTACGAGCTCCGCCCCCCGCCATCCGCTGGTTCACAAATGTCCAGGACAGGCAGGGCTGGGCCCAGCTGAAGCCTGGAACCCAGAACCACCCCCCATCTGTGCTGAGGAGGGAAGCAGTGTGGGGAGTGGCGCGGAGCGCCGGCCCCAGGCAGGCATGGCAGCAGCGTGGCAGAGCCCTGCTGTGTGGCTGCAGAGCCCCATGGGGCAGCCTTGGACTGGGAGGCCAGCTGTTGACCCCACTGCGAGCTGTGTTGAGGGCCTGGAAGTTTGCAGACCGCAGCGCTATGGCAGGGGACAGAGGAACCAGACAGGCCACAAGGGTGGCGGTGGGGGCTGGACTTGGCAGAGCTGTCTTCCACGTAGAGTCAGAGAATGTTGCCATTAAAGCTTCCAGCAGCAAAGCTGAGAGGTTGCCAAACCCGGTGTGGCCCCTGTGTGCTGCACTGTGCGTCCACCTGTGTTCCCAGCCATTCCTTCTGTCTTTGGTCCATTCTGTCTTTCAGTGCATTTAAATGAACTTTTAAATGATTTATTTATTGGAAAGACAGAGACAGGGAGAGAGAGAGATCTTTGACCTACTGGGAAATTCTACGTGCCCGCACAAGGCAGAAGCCAGGCGCTCCATCCAGGTCTCCCACGTGGGTGCAGGGACACAAGCACTTGGGACACCTTCTGCTGCCTTCCCAGGTGCCGAGCAGGGAGCTGGATCGGAAGTGGAGCAGCCGGGACCCGGAACCAGGCACTGCGGGTAGGAGACGCTGGCTCACACATGGTGGCCTGTCCCACGGTCCCACAATCCCAGCCCTTCGCTGCCTTTCCCCTCCAACAGCCCAACACGCCAGCCCTCAGCTACATACGTGCCCTCCGCTCAGTGGTTCCACATTTTGAAGTCGAATTTGTGGAGGATAAAAGCACAGATCTGGAGGTTCTTGTATGTATCACGGCCTTTGTGCTCTGTTTTATTTGATTATGTTGACCCGTGGTGAAACACGCCCGGCAGGCGTCACCGTGTCTCATGGTTTCAAGGCACGAACAGCGTTAGGACACCCAGCAGTGCTCTGCCCAGCTCCGGACCCCTGCCCCGCGAAGCGAGCAGGGTGCTGTCCACTCCCGTGTCCACCTGGCTCTGCCCAGCTCCGGACCCCTCCCCCGCGAAGCGAGCAGGGCGCCGTCCACTCCCGCGTCCACCTGGCTCTGCCCAGCTCCGGACCCCTCCCCCGCGAAGCGAGCAGGGCGCCGTCCACTCCCGCGTCCACCTGGCTCTGCCCAGCTCCGGACCCCTGCCCCGCGAAGCGAGCAGGGCGCCGTCCACTCCCGCGTCCACCTGGCTCTGCCCAGCTCCGGACCCCTCCCCCGCGAAGCGAGCAGGGCGCCATCCACTCCCGCGTCCACCTGGCTCTGCCCAGCTCTGGAACCCTCCCCTTCCGCAAAGCGAGCAGGGCGCCGTCCACTCCCATGTCAACCTGGCTCTGCCCAGCTCCGGACCCCTCCCCCGCGAAGCGAGCAGGGCGCCGTCCACTCCCGTGTCCACCTGGCTCTGCCCAGCTCTGGAACCCTCCCCTTCCGCAAAGCGAGCAGGGCGCCGTCCACTCCCATGTCCACCTGGCTTTGCCCAGCTCCGGAACCCCCCCCCCCGCGAAGCGAGCAGGGCGCCGTCCACTCCTGCGTCCACCTGGCTCTGCCCAGCTCCGGACCCCTGCCCCGCGAAGCGAGCAGGGCGCCGTCCACTCCCGCGTCCACCTGGCTCTGCCCAGCTCCGGAACCCTCCCCCTCCGCGAAGCGAGCAGGGCGCCATCCACTCCCGTGTCCACCTGGCTCTGCCCAGCTCTGGAACCTCCCCTTCCGCAAAGCGAGCAGGGCGCCGTCCACTCCCGTGTCCACCTGGCTTTGCCCAGCTCCGGAACCCCCCCCCCTCCGCGAAGCGAGCAGGGCGCCGTCCACTCCCGCGTCCACCTGGCTCTGCCCAGCTCCGGACCCCTCCCCCGCGAAGCGAGCAGGGCGCCGTCCACTGCCACGCCCATCTGTCCGAGCTCGCGTGGGCTCAGCTCCCGCACGTCCCCGCCGCCGCCCACTGCTTCCCGTCGATGCCGTGGTTTGTAGTGACCATGCTAACGGCGTGAGGCGCGACTCGCGCTAGCTTTTCCGTTCTTGCCCGTGACTCTCATGAGCTCATTGGCCGTCTGTGTGCAGCTTTCCTGGTTTGGAATAAGCTTCCGGTTGAGTTGGTGGTGTGGGGACTTCCCTGCGTGTTCTAGCTCAGTTCTGGTCAGATCGATGATTGACGAGTCTTTTCTCCCAGTCTGGGCTGCCATTGTCACTCAACGGAGTGTCTTTTAGTAGATTAACAAGTCTAGTTTGCCAGATTTCTCTTTTGTTTGACCTGGTGGCTAAGATGCTCGCGTCCCACACAGAAGTGCCTGGGCTGGGTACCCAGCTCCAGCTCTGGCTCCAACCCCGGCTTCTGCTGCCGCGCGTCCGCCACCCACGTGGCAGACTGGGGGCTTGGGTTACCAGCTCCCGGCTTCTGCCCAGCCCAGCCCCGGCTGTTAGGAGCATCTGGGGAGCAAACCAGTCGGTGGGAGTGCTTCCCCTCTCTCCTCCCTCTTTTCAAATAAATAAATAATCTTTAAAATGATTTTATTTGTTTGTTTGAGAGGCCGTGTTACAGAGACAGGGAGAGAGAGAGAGAGGTCTTCCATCCGCTGGTTTATTCCCCACAAATGGCCACAGTGGCCAGAGCTGGGCTGATCTGAAGCCGGGAGCTGGGAGCTTCCTCGGGGTCTCTCACACAGATGCAGGAGCCCGAGCACTTGGGCCATCTTCCATGGCTTTCCCAGATGATCAGCAGGGAGCTGGATCAGAAGTAGAGCAGCCAAGTCTCGAACCAGCACCCATATAGGATGCCAGCGCTGCAGGTAGAGGCTTAGCCTACTAAGCCATGGCAGCAGCCCCAATAAATACATTTAAAAAAAATAAATCATTGCTAAATCCAATATTGTGAAGCTTTTACCATATATTTTATTCTAAGAGTTTTATACTTTTGGGTCTTACATTTATGTGTGACCCATTTTAGAATTTATTTGAGATGGAGAGAGAAAGAGAGAGGGAGAGAGAGAGAAAGCAGATGACCACAGTGGCCAGGGCTGGGCCAGGCCACACCAGGAGCTGGGAACTCAACCCAGGTCTCCCATGGGAGTGGGAGGGACCAACTCCTTGAGCCATCACTTGCTGCTCCCAGGGTACACATCAGCAGGAAGCTGGAATTGGGAATGGAGCCGGGACTCAAACCCAGGCCCTTCTATCTCAGACTTGGGTGTCCCAAACCAGCGCCTTAAGCAGTAGACCAAGTTTCTGCCCCTTTGATCCATTTTGAGTTAATTTGTGTGTGTGGAGTGTGCAGCGGGTGTGGTTTCGTTGTTTTTCGTGTGGATTTCTGGTTTGCTCAGCAGCATGTGTGGAAAATGCACCCCTTCCCCACCGAGGGGCCTTGGTCTTGTGAGGGCGTTCCTGGGCCCTGCACTCGATTCCGTTGGTCTGTGTGTCTCCCACCGGTGCCACACCGTTTGATGACTGTAGCTTTGTAGTATGTTTCGGAGCCAGGAATTGTTGGCCCTCCAGGGTAGTTCTGGATGTTTGGGGTCCCTCGAGATTGCAGATGAAGTTCCGGACGGGCTTCTCATCGAATCTGTAGGTTGCTTTGAGCAGTACCAGCACCGCAAACGTGAGGCGTCTTCCTGTCTGTTTATGTCTTCAATTCTATGCAGCAACGTTTTACGCTCAGCATCGTCCAGGTCTTTCACCTCCTTGGCAGGATAATGCCTAAGTGAGGTGTTCGTGCCACGCTGCCCCCAGTGGAACTCCCTCGTCACGGAACCCCAGCCGTCTTCACAGGCAGTGGGTGGCCTGGGCGGGATTCAGTCCTTATTCTAACAGATGTTTTCATCTACAGTTTTTTTTTTTTAACACTTATTCCCCCCCCCATTTTTTTTTAATTTGTTTTAATTTATTTATTTAGACAGGCAGAGTGGATAGTGAGAGAGAGAGACACAGAGAAAGGTCTTCCTTTTTGCCGTTGGTTCACCCTCCAATGGCCGCTGCGGCCGGCGCATCGCGCTGATCCGAAGCCAGGAGCCAGGTGCTTCTCCTGGTCTCCCATGCGGGTGCAGGGCCCAAGCACTTGGGCCATCCTCCACTGCCTTCCCGGGCCATAGCAGAGAGCTGGCCTGGAAGAGGGGCAACCGGGATAGAATCCGGCGCCCCAACCAGGACTAGAACCCGGTGTGCCGGCGCCGCAAGGCGGAGGATTAGCCTGTTAAGCCACGGCACCGGCAGTTTTTTTTTTTTTTTTTTTTTAAGATTTATTTATGTATTTGAAACTCAGAGTTACAGAGAGAGAGACAGAGAGAGATTGCACACCTGCCGGGTCACTTCCCAGAGAGCTGCAATGGCTCTGCTGAGCCAATCTGAAGCCAGGAGCCAGAAGATCCATCCGGGTCTCCCCCGGGGTGCAGGGACCTAAGTACTCGGGCCGTCCTCCGCAGCTTTCCCAGGAGCATTAGCAGGGAGCTGGATCGGAAGGGCAGCAGCCGGGAATCAAACATGTGGGATGCCGGTCCTGTGGGCGGTGGGTTTCCCTGCTGTGCCACAGCACCGGGCCCTAACAGTTCTTTGTGTGTGGAATTTTAAGGGTTTTCTACACAAAAGATTGTATCATTGGGGGACACAGATAATTGTACTTCTTCTCTTGCAATTTGAGTGCCTCTTATTTTTCCTGATTCAGTCCTCTGCCTAGAACTTCCAGCGGGGAGTGGGCGCCATGGGGGTTCCCGGGTGGGACCAGTGCCTGCACCCATGGTACCCCAACTCCTTTCACAACAGGAGCACAACTTGCACCTGGGGAAAGCTGTCCCCAGCTGCCTCCTGCCCAATCGCCACCTGCCAGCTGCCCTTGTTCTTGGTGGACAGTCCTTTTTTTAAAAAAAATTATTTATTTACTTCAAAGAGAGGGAGAGAGAAAGGGAGGGAGGGAGGGAGGGATCTTCCTTCGGCTGGCTCACTCCCCAGGTGCCCCAAGGTGGGCAGGTCTGATGCCAGGAGCCAGGAGCTTCATCCAGGTCTCCCACCCGGGTGCAGAGCCCAAGGACCAGGCCATCCTCCACTGCTTTCCCAGGCCATTAGCCAGGAGGTAGATTGGAAGTGGAGCAGCTGGGACTTGAACCAGCACCCATACAGGATGCCAGTGTCATAAGAGGAGGCTTCATCCACTGCACCACAGCACCAGTCTGGCTGCTCTGAACCCTGGGGTGGTGAAGGATGTGTGATAACCGAAACCCCTTGAGAGGAAGTGGATCATGAAATCCCACCCAGACGAGAGTCAAAATAAAGCCCCTGCATGGGAGAATGAGACTGTTTATTTATTTATTTTTTATTTGATAGGCAGAGTTAGACAGTAAGAGAGACAGAAAGGTCTTCCTTCCGTTGGATCACCCCCCAAATGGCCACCACGGCCGGCACTGCGCAGATCCAAAGCCAGGAGCCAGGTGTTTCTCCTGGTCTCCCATGCAGGTGCAGGGCCCAAGCACCTGGGCCATCCTCCACTGCCTTCCCGGGCCACAGCAGAGAGCTGGCCTGGAAGAGGAGCAACCAGGAACCTGGCACCCATATGGGGTGCTGGCGCCACAGGCGGAGGATTAACCAAGCGAGCCATGGCGCCGGCCCCGAGACTGTTTAAATACAGAACCTGTCAGTCTGTGCTGGGGGCCGGTGTGGTGCAACAGGATAAGCTGACGCCTGCCTTGCTGGCGTCCCTATGCACACTGGTGCAAGTCCTGGTGGCTCCAGCTCCCTGCTAATGCACCTGGGAAAGCAGTGGACGATGGGCCAAGTGCTTGGGTCCTGCACCCATGTGGGAGACCCGGATGGAGTTCCAGGCCCTGGCCCCAGCCTGGCCCAGCCCTGGCTGTTTTTGCCACTTGGGGAGTGAACCAGCGGATAGAAGGTCTCTCTCTCTGTCTCTCTCTCTGTCTCTCTCTCTCTCTCTCTCTGTCTCTCTCTCTCTCTCTCTCTCTGGCTCCACAGTTCAAATAAATGAACAGAAGTCTTCAGCACAGAATTTTCCACTCATAATTCTGGAAGCCAGAAGCCTGCGGTGAAGGAGTCAGAGCTGTGCTCCCACAACCCCAGGAATCCCCAGGGGCCTCCTGCCTCACCCTCCATGTCCTCGTGGCTCCTGGTGCCCCCACCCCGGCTTGCACTGGGGATTGCACTTCCTCTGGGGGAGCCCACCCGGGAGTGACAGTCATGCAGGGAAACAGGACGGCAGGGGGTGCTGCCCAAGGGAGCCGCAACCCCAGCCTTGGAGCCAACCCCCCTCCCGAGCCTTCCCCAGACTCCCAGGGTAGCTGCAGGATCTTCGGCCAGGTGCATTTTCCATGTGGCGGGGGTTGTGGCTGCGGTGGAGGTGGGGGAGGGGGAGGCATTCCCACCAGAGCTGCTCCCACCTTGTGGCCACAGCATAACACGCTCCTGGCAAGAATGTCCACTGCCTCAGGTCTCGCTGGACGGGTCCTTCCCCTACAAGGAGCCTGGGGCGCAGAGCCCCTCACAGGGAGCCAGGCAGGGAGGACACAGACCTGCTGCCCCCAAATGGCGCTGAGCGGCTCCCTGCCGCTGCCTCACCGGCCGTCTGCTCCAGCTCTGCACCTCCCCAAGCCCTGGGACCACCCTCAGCAGGAGCAGGGCGGATTCCAGAGAGCCAGCCGCCCCACGGTTCTGTCCTGGGGGAGCCAAGGCCGAGGGCCCAGCAGGATGGCAGCTCAGTCGCCCTCGGGGGGACCTCCTCGTCCCTGCAAACGCATCAGCGTTTCTTCCTGCCCTGCCACTTCCTCCCGTGATTCCCGGGAACCGCCTCCCAGGTGCACACCTGCACCCCGCCCTGAGCCAGGTCAGCCTCTGGGGCCCATGGCAGGAGCAGCGGTGTCCGGGGCTTGTGTGGTGGGAACAGGGGAATGGGGCCTCGGGAGCATGTGCCCCCGCCCCCAGCCACCTGGAGCCAGGCCTGCGCTGCCATCGTTATCTTTCTGACTGCACGCACTGGAGGGGCTCTCCTGTTTCAACCAGAGCGTGACTATCGGGGGACAGAGGTTTGGGAGTGGGGGGACTGTCTTGGGCTGGATGGACCCGGCTGAACGGAGGGCGTTGCTCATGAAGACACTGGCTCTACACAAACCTCAGAGTGACAGCTGGGACACCCACACAGGTTTATTAGCAAATGAGACACAGAGGCTAGGAGCCAGGTCCACAGGCAGTCCCCACCCCAGCCCTGGGTGCCTACAGTCCCGGGGAAGGGGCTAGCGCTGGGGCACCCAGCTCACCCTCATAGGTGTGGGGGAGGGGGGGCTCATGCTGCCCACAGAACCCCGGAAGCACAGCGCAGAGCCAGCAGCAGCAGAGTAGGGGAGGGGTCCAGCTTGGGCGCACCAGCCACCAACTTTATCCACTTGAAGTACTGGCTGACATTGGTATAGACACCGGGCCGGGTGCGTAGCCCACAGCCCACTCCCCAGTTCACGATTCCAAGCTGGTACCAGATTCCATCGCTGTCACAGACCAAGGGTCCACCTGAGTCGCCCTGGGGAGCAACGTGGGTGAGCATGGCCTGGGGCAGGGAGGAGGGGCGGGGAGGGCAGGAGGGTGCAAGTTCCCCTCCCCTGCAGCGAGCACGCCTCAGCTTCTGCGTCTGCTAAGTGGGCCAGCAGCACCCGGGCGGGCGGGCGGGGCTGGCGTGAGGGCGGAGGAGCAGGACTGTGCAAGGAGGTGGTTTGCCCCTGCCACTGCTCTCAGGCAGGCACTGCAGGTGGGGGCGGGGCGGGGGCTGGGACGGCAGGGAGTCTGCCACGTGGGAGGGAGCGAGGTCTACTCACACCGCAGGCGTCTGCCCCGCCCTCCTCCCTGCCGGCACAAATCCAGCTGTCGTGGATCGAGGCCCTGTCTGTGCGCTCGGCGGGCAGTGTGTAGAGGTGGTTACACCAGGTGTTGTTGATGACCGCCAGCTTCACTTCCCGGAGGTTGTATGGAGGGGGTATTCCGGCTGGGGGTAGAACAGAGGACAGCACCCTTAGCCTGTCCTGTGCCATCAGGGGCAGAGGAGAGCCGGAGCCACAGTGCAGTCCCGGGGGATTCCCACGAGGCTGACCATCAGCAGCACGGAAGGACCCGATGGGTGGACCTGCTGCTGGGCCCCCTGCATCTCTGGTGCCCATTAACAAAATGATGGCCCTGCCTGAGGGTGCTGGGTCTGGGTCTGATCTCTGCTTCCGTTGCAGCCTCCTGCGAATGTGCACACGGACAGCACAAGCCCTTGAGTCCGTGCCACTCAGTGGGAAACCTGGATCGGGTCTGGGCTCTCGCCTTTGTCCTGGCCCAGCCCAGCTGTTGTGAGCATTTCTGAGTGAACCAGTGGGTCGGAGGGTCTGTCTCTGTCTCTCTGTCTGTCTCTGTCTCTCTCTTTTTCTCCAGACTCTGTGTGCCTTTCAAATCAAATGAAAGAAAAGATTAGAACTCCAACACTCGACAGCTGTGGAATCCAGGACGGATCTTCCAGAACGTGATGAAAGACACGAATTCCCAGAAGCCAGAGGTGGATCGAACAGGAATACGCGAGGACAGGACGAGGACACAGCGTAACCCGAGAACGAGAACTTGCACTCAGCGGGAGTGAGGCGTCTGCTCCCGCGCACAGGAACTTCAGCGAGAGCAGCAGCGGTTCCTCCTCCCCGTCACGTATTTTCTGAAGACAAAGTTGTCCTGTACAGCAGGACAGGAAATTGACAACGGGAAAGCCCTACCCCCCTCATCCTCAGAGCTGTCTAAACGTTGCCAGATGCCCCACTCAACGTCAGAAAACAAACACCGCGGTGCAGAACCGCACTGGGTGCTCCTCCGTCACGTCTTCCCCTCCCGGCGGCCTGGAACATCGCCTCGGGCTTCCCGAGCTGGTACGCGCCACCATCCATTTGAAACATTGCAGGTGAGTTATTCTGTGGACTCCTTCCCCTTGGGCTTTGAATCCCGCATATTTGGGCTATCACAGAAGCAATGCTGTGATCATCTTTACATTTATTTATTTATTATCTCACAGCTAGAGTTACAGACGGAGGAAGAGACGGGGAGGGGCCTTCCATGCACTGGTTCACTCCGCAAATGCCTGCAGCCGGCCAGAGCCGGGCCAGCAGCAGCCGATTTCTGGCAGAGACCATGGGGGCCGCTGGCAGTGGGGGGAGCGGCCAGGGAGGACTGCGCTAAGAGCAGGAGCCTCGGGGGTCTGCGCAGACCCCGGCCAAGGGGCTCCCACTGCCCCGCTGAAGTGGAAAACGGGAGTCTTGCAGGTAGCAGTGAGAAGCATATTGTGGCCGGCGCCGTGGCTTAACAGGCTAATCCTCCGCCTTGCGGCGCCGGCACACCGGGTTCTAGTCCCGGTCGGGGCGCCGGATTCTATCCCGGTTGCCCCTCTTCCAGGCCAGCTCTCTGCTATGGCCCGGGAAGGCAGTGGAGGATGGCCCAAGTCCTTGGGCCCTGCACCCGCATGGGAGAACAGGAGAAGCTCCTGGCTCCTGGCTTTGGATCAGTGAGATGCGCCAGCCGCGGCGGCCATTGGAGGGTGAACCAGCGGCAAAAAGGAAGACCTTTCTCTCTGTCTCTCTCTCTCACTATCCACTCTTTGTATGGATTTTGGTGTTTTGCACTAAAATACACCTATCTTTTTAATTCCATTTTCCATGCACTTTTTGCACTACCCTCATTGCTACAAAAAAAAGAAACAAATCACAAGATAGTATAATTTTTGCTAGCTGGTAATGCTTCTAACGTAAGTGGATTGAATGCTACACAAAACAGGCAGAGATTGGCAAAATGGCTTAAAACACAGGCTCTCACCATCTGCCACCAGCAAGAGACACTTTGATCCCAAGGCACCCAGAGGCTGAAAGGGGCCGAGTGGGAAAGGGTCCACGCAGGCAGGAACCACAGAGGCCCAGGTTGCTGAAATGACTCCACGTCGATCGACTTTAAATCAGTGCTCATGACAAACGCCAAAGAAGGGCACCTTACGTGGAGGCGACTCCTTGCGCAGATGGAGCACTTAGAAATACCTGGGTACACAACAGGCCTGCGCCACAAAATCCGGTCAGAGTCACCGGTCTTCCCGGCCACAGCAGAGAGCGCACTCTAAATGGCCGCTGCCTCGCAAAGAGTTCCCTGGGACAACGGGAAAATGCGTGGAGATGAAGGAAAAGGAGCCGCCGAGGGCAGCCGGGGCTGTCTCGGAAGGAAACCCGCAGCCGTGCAGGGTGCCGCGCCTGAGGAGGGAATCGCCCGTCACGTCCCAGGGAACCGGGGAGCCACAGCGGGGGCCCTGGCGCTGGCAAAAAGGAGGGCGGGTGGGCCGGAACCCACGGCCAGAGCACAGATTAGGGTGACCCGGCAGACACGGGGCAGTGGGAAGGGAACTTCGGAACGACTGCACACCCAAAGTGACGAGCACAGAGGAAAAGGAAACGCCTCATCCACGGACGGCCACGGACGGTCACGGATGGCCACAGACAGCCACGGACGGCCACAGACAGCCACAGATGGCCACAGACAGCCACGGACGGCCACGGATGGCCACGGCCCGCGCAGAAGCACAGAGACTCTGGAGGAGCCCACAGTGGGGGAGACACGGAATCTGCGCTCGAGCGCCTCCCGGCTAAGGGCAGCTCGGGGGATCAGGTGTGGTGGAGCAGCTGCCTGGGCCTACATGCCTGCTGGGAGCGCAGGCACTGCACGCTGGGAGTGAGCCCGGGGGAAGATCTCTGTCGCTGTGCCTCTCACGTAGGTGAACAACCTTTTACAAAATGTCAACATTTCTCCAGAGGAAGATGCACAAACCAGGACTGGAGGTATCCCCACTGAGCACCTTCAAGCCCACAGCCAGATCACGCTCACTTGTGAGCCCGAGAGCTCTCTGTCTGCCCTCAGGAGCAGGCCGTGGCGCTTGGTCTCGTCCCGTTATTCAACACGGAACCGAGGTGCCAGCCAGGACTGGCGGACAAGAAACAGGAAAACCACGACTGCTGGCGGATGACGTGATCCCACCCGAGCAAACCCTGGAATGCAACAAAACCTGCCAGAGCTGATCAACCAGGCCGCGCCACGGCCCCGCACTGCCCACGCAGGCTTCTGGCCAGCGCTGTGTCTGGAGGGCAGTGGGAGCCACCTGTGTGGGAGCCAGTAGAGAGACGCAGCAGGCGGACAGAAGCTCCATGGCCCCCAGGACACAGAGGAGCTGCTGGGCCGCGTGTGGCTGGAACAGGGCGTCCAGGACAGCGCCCCCCGCCCCACCACGGCTGTCCCCGCTCACTGCCGTTGTCTGCGATGTGGCCCCAGCCAGTGGCCCAGCAGTTGTTCTGGTTCAGGAACATGAAGGTGGAGGAGAGCACACAGATGGGCTGGATGTAGGCGCTGTAGGTCACGCGGGAGGCCAGCTCCACCAGGGCGACGTCGTTGGCCGTGCCCAGGTGCAGAGGGTAGATGACGATTTTGCTCACTCGGAAGCGTGTGAGCCAGGCGCGGAGGTTGTAGAACGGCGGCCTGTTACTCAGCTCCCCCAGCTGCACTCGCCACCGCTTCACGTTCTGAGTCCTGGCGGGAAGACCGCAGTCAGCGCCTGCGCAGCAGCGCCACCCCCTGGGCACAGCGGCGCCGTGCAGGGAGGTGCCACACCGCCCTTCCCACAGGCACCAGCAAGTCCAGCTCACAGACTGCCACCACCACGGCCCCAGCCTGGGGACCGGGAGGGCACGGGGCTTCCTCCCTTCCCCCTGATCTCGTCACCTCACAGAGCTGTCCTAGGACAGGGACACTGGCCCAGCCTCCAGTGAGCCTCTGTCAGCCAAAAAGGAGCTGGCAGAGGAGGCCACCAGGGTGGGCACTGGGCAGGGTGGAGAAAGCTGGATACCCAGCCCCCAGCCCGCCTCAGCTCATGCCTCCCCCACCTTGGTCCACACCTGCTGAAGCGGGAATCGGGGAGGAAGCCCACCTTAGCCCACCTTGGGTTTGTAAGGCAAAAGGACGATGCCCCCAAGGTGCATGGGATTGTTCTGAAAACATTCTGGAACAACGTGCCCGGGGTTCTCTCCAGGGGCAGCAACAGGACCTTGAGTGGGCGTTAGGGTGCACCCCGTTGACGAGTCTGTATTCCTGGCCTGTACCACCTCTCCGGTGGAGACAAAAGTTCAACGCCCCCCTCCACCAGAGCCCCCCACTCACTTTCTGAAGCAGTGCGCAGCTGTGAGCACCCAGCGGTGGTTCAGCAGGGTGCCCCCACACACGGGGATGCTATCCCTGCGCATACTGGCCATCCACGGCCAGCGCCCGCGGACCGACTCTCCCCCGCCCACGATCAGCGGCTTAATGTCCTGGTGGCCGCAGGGCTCTGCGGTGGACAGAGACACGCACTGAGGGCAGCCACAGCCCAGCCCGCCCACCCTCGCCCCGGCTGTGTGAGGACCGGGGATCCCTGGAGAAGCGCGCGGGCCCCCGGGTCGCCCCGCCGGGGAAGCAGGTGACACCGGACCCTCCCCGCACAGCCCGCCCCGCCCCCGGGCCCGTCGGTTACTTGAGAACAGCTCCGTGTTCATGGGACCTGCAGCGGAGGAGAGGAGGGGTGAGGCGTGCCGCGCACCGCACCTGGCCCGGCTGCTCCGCGCGCAGCGCGTCCTGCGCGCCCTACCTGGCAGGAAGTCCTCTTCGCCCGATTCTGCGCGGAGAACACAAGGTGAGCTCCCTGGCGTCCACGCTCCCCGGCCTCCACCCACCCCCTCGGGTGCCCCGCGGCGACCCCCGAGCTCACCCGGCTCCTGGGGTGCGCCCCGCGCCAGCAGCAGCGCCAGCAGCAGCGTCCCCGCCCCCGCGCCCATGGCTGCTCTGCACCTGGGCGCCCCCTCTGCTTCCTCCCGCTCCGGCTCGGCCAGGCGCCCCCTGGGGGCAGGAGCAGGGTGGGAGCCGCCAAGGCACCCCAGGAGACCCTGTCCTCTCGGGACCTAGCAGGACCAAGGGCTGGCTGGGGACCCTCAGGCCGCCCAGCTCCCGGGGTCCCCAGCACACTCCCTGAGACAGCCCAGAACCGGGGGACCCCAACAAGCCCCTTACCACCTGCGCCCCAGCGTGCTGTGCAGAGCCCCAGGGGGAAGCTGGCCTCACTTTGTCAACCTCAGAGGGCTCTCGGCCTCCCCAGCTGCCCTCATGGGGCCACAGGTCACGCTGCCTTCCTGTGGGGGTGTAGGGGGCACCCACATACCCAAGGCGGCCCCTGAAGCCAGGCTGGGAATGCACAGGTGAGTCGGGTCCACCAGACGGCCCCAGACCTCAGAGGCCATGGCTCAGGGTCACAGTCGCCCAGCGTAAGGACGCACGTGCTGGTCAGAGAGGACAGGGGGCCAGCAGAGTCCGGGAGCCCCGGCGGGGCTGTGGCTGCACACAGTGGTCCATGCTCTCGGGGTGTGGGGAGCAATCGGCCCCCAGCTCGGTGCTCAAAGGAAAGCTGCCCCTGCGCAGGTTCGGCGACCGTGGGAGGGGTCGTTCGATCCCGGGAAGCTGCCGGGGCTCAAAGCAGCGTGCCAGGGTCCAGACCAGGGTGAGGGCAGTGTCCAGGGTGTAGGGAGAGGGGAAGGCGCCTCCTGCTGGCCGTGGAAGCCCAGGCATGGCCGAGGGGCATGGGCAGAGAATGGCAGCCATCGCTGACGCGCCCCTGAGAGGCAGCTGACGGCGCTGACGGCAGGAGGCAGGAAGCGCCCGGCAGAGAGCGGGGAAAGAGGCGGGTGTCGCTCACGCACAGTCCTGTGGTTGGAATAAATCTCTGTGTGCAGGGCGGAACAGTAAGACGGACAGAGCTGCGGGCTGGGCTGGTGACCCGGGACGAAGGAGGAGACGTGCTCACGGGCAGCGCAAGTGAAGGGGCCGAGAACCTGGGAGAAGCTCGCCGTGGAGGGCGGCCAGACGGGCCGCGGCCATCGCTGCTGGCGCTGGGGGCAGGCGGGGAGCTCTGTACCTGTCCACACCTGAGTGACCGATGGTCATTTCTGCATGATGAAACATGCTTTCGAGAAAGAAACGGAGAGCAACCCGGCTCTGGGAGTCCCCCGACAGAGCAGGGGCCCTGGGACAGGACCCCAGGGAGCCCGGGTGCCCCGGGGCCAGTGCACACCTGCACCCCGCCCTGAGCCAGGTCAGCCTCTGGGGCCCATGGCAGGAGCAGCGGTGTCCGGGGCTTGTGTGGTGGGGACAGGGGAATGGGGCCTCGGGAGCATGTGCCCCCGCCCCCAGCCACCTGGAGCCAGGCCTGCGCTGCCATCGTTATCTTTCTGACTGCACGCACTGGAGGGGCTCTCCTGTTTCAACCAGAGCGTGACTATCGGGGGACAGAGGTTTGGGAGTGGGGGGACTGTCTTGGGCTGGATGGACCCGGCTGAACGGAGGGCGTTGCTCATGAAGACACTGGCTCTGCACAAACCTCAGAGTGACAGCTGGGACACCCACACAGGTTTATTAGCAAATGAGACACAGAGGCTAGGAGCCAGGTCCACAGGCAGTCCCCACCCCAGCCCTGGGTGCCTATAGTCCCGGGGAAGGGGCTGGCGCTGGGGCACCCAGCTCACCCTCATAGGTGTGTGTGTGGGGGCTCATGCTGCCCACAGAACCCAGGAAGCACAGCGCAGAGCCAGCAGCAGCAGAGTAGGGGAGGGGTCCGGCTTGGGCGCACCAGCCACCAACTTTATCCACTTGAAGTACTGGCTGACATTGGCGTAGCCAGCGGGGCGGTTGGGCAGCCCACAGCCGATTGCCCAGCTGATAATTGCAACCTGGTACCAGATTCCATCGATGTCACAGACCAAGGGTCCACCTGAGTCGCCCTGGGGAGCAACGTGGGTGAGCATGGCCTGGGGCAGGGAGGAGGGGCGGGGAGGGCAGGAGGGTGCAAGTTCCCCTCCCCTGCAGCGAGCACGCCTCAGCTTCTGCGTCTGCTAAGTGGGCCAGCAGCACCCGGGCGGGCGGGCGGGGCTGGCGTGAGGGCGGAGGAGCAGGACTGTGCAAGGAGGTGGTTTGCCCCTGCCACTGCTCTCAGGCAGGCACTGCAGGTGGGGGCGGGGCGGGGGCTGGGACGGCAGGGAGTCTGCCTCAGTCGCGTAGGGTCACTCACACTGCAGACCACCCCGCCTTCCTGTCTGGCGGCACAGACCATGTACTCCTCCACTAGGTGGCGCTCAGAGGGCAGGCTGAAGAGGTAGTTACACCAGGTGTTGTTTATGATGGTGACCTGCACTTCCCGGAGGTTGAATGGAGCAGGGATGCCTGGGGTAGAAGACAGAGGACACGACCTTAGCCTGTGCTCTGCCACCAGGGACACGGGGAGCACGAGGGCCACGCTGCAGTGCTGGGGGCGGTGTCCTGTGGTTGGCCCCTCGTGGCCATCCAGCAATACCATGGATGACCTAAAACCACGCTCAAGGGAGAAGTCGGGAGAGCCTCCCTGTGTCGTCAGGAGAGAGCGGGGGTCTTGCCCTGGCCCCTGGGTTCAGCTCAGACTGAGGGTTCACGCCGCATCTGCTAGAGGAGGGTCAGCTGTGCACACGACAAGGGGCGTCAGGAGGGGACCCGCAGAGGCCTCGGACCCTGCTGGACCTCATCAGCGAACCCAGCAAGTGCACGGCGCGGGATCGGCCTCCACAGCAGCTGTTTCTGGACAGAATGAACACTCCGAGAAGGAAACAGAGACGACTTCAGGATGAAGTGGACCAAGTTCCATTGTGGCGGAGCAAGGTTTGTGCACTCAGCCAGCCACAGGCGTCGCCGAGCTGGGTGAAGGCCGCACCGCCCCGGCACCGCGTCCACGCCGCCTGCATCGGCGCTCTGTGTCGCTTGCCTGGGCAACGCACAGCGGACTCTCCATTCGTGTGGAGTACGTACGGCCCGGGACGGAGCCCGAGAGTGTTGGAAAAGGAGAACCAGGTCGGAGGTCTCAGGGTCGCTGAGGTGGAAGACACTGCTTAGCTCCCGGAATCCGACCGTGTGGCGCTGGCGCGAGTCGGAAGCAGAGAGCCACGGAGTGGAGCGTGCATCTAGAAACCGCCCCGCAGCCTGTCCATCCTCGGCCAGGCTGGAGGCCCCCCAGGGGTCAGTGTGGGGGAGGCAGGCTCCCCCTAGCACAACTGGAACAGAGAGAGCCGAGCAGGCGTACAGAGGCTCCAGGGCCCTCAGAGACCTCAGAGGGGCTGCTGGGCCCCCTGTGGCGGGAACAGGGCGTTCAGGACGGTGCCCGCCCCTCCCCACCACGTGTGCCCCGGCTCACTCTGGTTTTGTAGGATGAAGCCCCAGCCAGTGGTCCAGCAGTCGGGCCGGTGCTGGAACATGGCAGTGGAGGAGAGCACGCAGACGGGCTGGACGTAGGCGCTGTAGGTCACATGGGAGGCCAGCTCCACCAGGGCGACGTCGTGGTGCATGTGATGTGCCCTGGGGTGCGCAATGATTCTGCTCACGCGGTAGCGGCTCAGGTAAGCGCTGATGCTCCACTGATCAGGCCTGCTGCTCAGCTCACCCAGCTGCACCTGCCACCGGGAGGGATCCGGGTTCCTGCCCCAGTGACGACAGTCGTTGTGCTGGGCAGCAGCGCCACCCCCTGGGCACAGCGGGCCATGCAGGGAGGTGACACTGGGGGCTGCCACACCGCCCTTCCCACAAGCCACCAGCAAGTCCAGCTCACAGACTGTCACCACCACGGCCCCAGCCTGGGGACCGGGAGGGGACGGGGCTTCCTCCTCTCCCCCTGATCTTGTCACCTCACAGAGCTGTCCTAGGACAGGGACACTGGCCCAGCCTCCAGTGAGCCTCTGTCAGCCAAAAAGGAGCTGGCAGAGGAGGCCACCAGGGTGGGCACTGGGCAGGGTGGAGAAAGCTGGATGCCCAGCCCCCAGCCCACCTCAGCTCATGCCTCCCCCACCTTGGTCCACACCTGCTGAAGCGGGAATCGGGGAGGAAGCCCACCTTAGCCCACCTTGGGTTTGTAAGGCAAAAGGACGATGCCCCCAAAGTGCATGGGATTGTTCTGAAAGAACATTCTGGAACAACGTGCCCGGGGTTCTCTCCAGGGGCAGCAGTGACGCAAGGGGCCCAGATCCAGCGGCAGAGCACAGGCCTCCTCCTGCCCTCTCCCCAGACTCACGTTCCGAAGCAGTGGGCGGCCGACAGCACCCAGCGGTGGTTCAGCAGGGTGCCCCCACAGAAGTGACTGTTCGGCAGCGACAAGTGGGCCATCCACGGCCAGCGCCCGCGGGCCGACTCCACGCCGCCCACGATCAGCGGCTTATTTTCCCGCTCTCCGCAGGGCTCTGCGGTGGACAGAGACACGCACTGAGGGGGCAGCCACAGCCCAGCCCGCCCACCCTCGCCCCGGCTGTGTGAGGACCGGGGATCCCTGGAGAAGCGCGCGGGCCCCCGGGTCGCCCCGCCGGGGAAGCAGGTGACACCGGACCCTCCCCGCACAGCCCGCCCCGCCCCCGGGCCCGTCGGTTACTTGAGAACAGCTCCGTGTTCATGGGACCTGCAGCGGAGGAGAGGAGGGGTGAGGCGTGCCGCGCACCGCACCTGGCCCGGCTGCTCCGCGCGCAGCGCGTCCTGCGCGCCCTACCTGGCAGGAAGTCCTCTTCGCCCGATTCTGCGCGGAGAACACAAGGTGAGCTCCCTGGCGTCCACGCTCCCCGGCCTCCACCCACCCCCTCGGGTGCCCCGCGGCGACCCCCGAGCTCACCCGGCTCCTGGGGTGCGCCCCGCGCCAGCAGCAGCGCCAGCAGCAGCGTCCCCGCCCCCGCGCCCATGGCTGCTCTGCACCTGGGCGCCCCCTCTGCTTCCTCCCGCTCCGGCTCGGCCAGGCGCCCCCTGGGGGCAGGAGCAGGGTGGGAGCCGCCAAGGCACCTCAGGAGACCCTGTCCTCTCGGGACCTAGCAGGACCAAGGGCTGGCTGGGGACCCTCAGGCCGCCCAGCTCCCGGGGTCCCCAGCACACTCCCTGAGACAGCCCAGAACCGGGGGCCCCCAACAAGCCCCTTACCACCTGCGCCCCAGCGTGCTGTGCAGAGCCCCAGGGGGAAGCTGGCCTCACTTTGTCAACCTCAGAGGGCTCTCGGCCTCCCCAGCTGCCCTCATGGGGCCACAGGTCACGCTGCCTTCCTGTGGGGGTGTAGGGGGCACCCACACACCCAAGGCGGCCCCTGAAGCCGGGCTGGGAATGCACAGGTGAGTCGGGTCCACCAGACGGCCCCAGACCTCAGAGGCCATGGCTCAGGGTCACAGTCGCCCAGCGTAAGGACGCACGTGCTGGTCAGAGAGGACAGGGGGCCAGCAGAGTCCGGGAGCCCCGGCGGGGCTGTGGCTGCACACAGAGGTCCATGCTCTCGGGGTGTGGGGAGCAATCGGCCCCCAGCTCGGTGCTCAAAGGAAAGCTGCCCCTGCGCAGGTTCGGCGACCGTGGGAGGGGTCGTTCGATCCCGGGAAGCTGCCGGGGCTCAAAGCAGGGTGCCAGGGTCCAGACCAGGGTGAGGGCAGTGTCCAGGGTGTAGGGAGAGGGGAAGGCGCCTCCTGCTGGCCGTGGAAGCCCCAGGCTTGGCGGCAAGCGGCATGGTCCGGCTGGGGGAAGGCAGGCACAGAATGACACAGAGTGTGTTGACCATCAGGGAGTTGCTGTCACAGAAACAGTGGCACAGGGGTTCCCCCCCAGAGGCTGGAAAGGTGGGGGGAGGGGCAGTGGGCACTGGGTGAGGTTGGATGTGAGGAATAATGTCCTTTTCCAAAAACATTATTTTTTTCTTATTTCAAAGTTAGAGACAGAGGGGGACTCCTCCATCCACTGGGTCACTTCCCAAATATCCTACAATACCCAGGTCTGGGCCAGACCAAAGCCAGCAGCCAGGAAGTGAATCCAGGTCTCCCATGTGGGTAGCAGGGATGCTTCTACTCGAGCCCTCACTCACTGCCTCCTAGGGAGTGCAGTCGTGGGAAGCTGGAATTGGGATGGACTTGACCCCAGGCACTGCGGCTTAACCACTGTGTCACGGTGCCTGGCCTGAGGAATAGTTTCTTTCTTTCTTTTTATTTGTTTAAGATTTATTTTATTTATTTGAAAACAGTTACAGAGAGATGTAGAGAGAGGTTTTCCATCTGCTTATTCACTCACCAAATGGCCACAAAGACCAGACCTGAGCTGACCAGGAGCCAGGAGCCTCTTCTGGGTCACCCACGCGGGTGCAGCAGCCCAAGCACTTGGGCCATCCTCCACTGCTTTCCCGGGCCATAGCAGGGGGCTAGATCAGAGGCGGAGCAGCCGGGACTAGAACCGGCGCCCATGTGGGATGCCAGTGCTTCAAGCCAGGGTGTTAACCCGCTGAGCCACAGCGCCGGCCCCTCATGCTGTATTCCTTAAACACGTACGATGATTATTGATTAAGTAAAAGGTCATCTAATGGTACCTGTATGCGCCCTAGATAGGAAAAAAAAAATTCCTGAGCCGGGCGATGCGAGCAGTACCGGCGCCTGCCGCCAGGGGGCAGTCGGCGCCCAGCTCCCTCCCGGGACGTCCTGTGAGGGAGCTGGGCGCCCAGCAGCGCCGGGCCCGGGGCGCCACACCGCGGAGGTTCCTAATGTGCGTTAATGGGCGCCTCCTGGCTGAGCATCGGGTCTTCGGTCCCGGAGGGCGGCCGAGCGGCCCCCGGCGGCACGGCCAAGACCCCAGGGTGCAGACGAGCGCGTGGCCGGGGCGGCCTCCGGGCGCCCACCCTGCGCCCTCGCCCCCAGGGGGCGCCTGGCCGCGCCCGGAGCGGGAGGAAGCGAGGGGGCGCCACGGTGCGGAGGAGGAGGAGGAGGCGGCCGAGGCCATGGGCGCGCGAGGCCGGACGCTGCTGCTGGCGCTGGCGCTGCTGCTGCTGGCGAGCGTGGGGCCCAAGCAGCCTGGTGAGCTCGGGGTCGCCGGCAACTGGACCCGAGGTGGGGAGGGGAGGGTGGGGGCTAGACGCCAAGGAAACTCTGCCTTCTCGCCCCACCCAGAGCCGCCGGAAGCGAACCTGTTGTCAGGTAAGGCGCTCGCGGCGCGTGCTCGCCGTGAGGGGCGCGGGGGGCGCAGTGCCCGGTGCGCCTCGCCCTTTGCTCTCCCTCGCCCCAGGGCCGGCATTCGCCCACAGTGACTGCCTCCTGGGGGAAGGGGCGGGCGCCCCCGGGACGAGCCGAGGTGGGGTGAGCCTCTCGTGCAGCTCCTCCGTGGGTCTCTGGCCGTCCCAGGGCCGTGTGGCCACCAGACCATCCCTACGCGCGTGGTGGGCGGAGAAGACGCGGAGCTCGGTCGCTGGCCCTGGCAAGGCAGCCTGCGCCAGTGGGGCACGCACATCTGTGGAGCGAGCCTGCTCAGCCGCCGCTGGGCGCTCACCGCGGCCCACTGCTTCCAGTCGTGAGTGGGGCGCCGGGGCGCGGGAGGGGGGGCGCACCCGCAGGGCTGGACCCGGGGCCTGCCCGCGCCTGGAGCGCGCACCCGCAGGGCTGGACCCGGGGCCTGCCCGCGCCTGGAGCGCGCACCCGCAGGGCTGGACCCGGGGCCTGCCCGCGCCTGGGGCTCGCTCCAGGCTGCGGCTGTCCCTAGAGGGAACCTGTTCAGGTTCCTCCAGAATGTTCTCCCAGACCATGCCCATACACCCTTGGGTACATTGTCCTTTTTGTTTTACAATGAAAACAGCTTCACCTGCTGCCACCCCGATTCCACCTCTCAGAGGTGTGGCTCCCAGGTGTGGAGGGCGCCGGCCAGCGTTGGGCCCAGTGCGTGCTGGTGCCCACCTCAGTGCAAGCCCTCTCAAAGGCCTGGGCTCTGAGAGGGGCAGGACCACTGGGGGCAGCCCCAGGCTGTGGCAGTGGGTGACAGTGGGCCCGCAGGGCTTGCTGGGGGCTTCTTCGCCCCCGCAGTCAGTGTTACGTCCAGGAGCGGCCCCGCTGTGCCCTCCCGTGCAGCGCCTGACTGCGGGCTCTTCCCCTGGCAGGTCCAACGACGCCTTCGAGTTTACAGTCCAGTTTGGCGAGCTGTCTGCCAGGCCGGCCTTCTGGAACCTGCAGGCCTACTACAACCGTTACGGGGTGGACAATATCTTCCTGAGTCCGGGCTTCAAGGACGAGTCCCCCTATGACATCGCCTTGCTGAAGCTCTCTAGCTCCGTGGGCTACACTGACAACATCCAGCCCATCTGTCTGCTGCCCTCCACAGCGGAGTTCGTGAACCGGACCGACTGCTGGGTGACCGGCTGGGGCAATGTGGAAGAGGAAGAGAGTGAGGCCGGGCATGGGCAGGGCAGGGTGGGCACGGTCCAGCTGCAGAAGGCCCGGCAACACCTCCTTGGTCTCGGGGTGTCGCTGGGGCCTCTGCCCGCCTGCTGGCAGGAAGCTCACACCTGCCTTCCAGACACCATCTGGGGCCAAAGCCGTGGAAGGGAGAGCGGCTGACCTGGCCTGGCTCCGTTGCCCAGGCAGGGGGCGGTGGGCTGGGCAGGAAGGGCAGCTCAGTGGGGTTTCTTCATGCATCTTCCACTCTGCCCCCCCCCCCCTGGGTCCTGAAACCCCCACTGTGGCTCCTCCTAACCTCTGCGTCTGCCCCCGCAGGAGTGCTCCGCCCGCCTCTGTCTGCCGGCGTCCAGAGCGCTCTCCCCAGAGCTCCTGGTGCCCTGTGCTCCTTGGGGATGGGGTGGTGCTAGAGAGCCACTTAGGGATTGCACGGGGTGTGGGTCCTCAGCAGGCTCTGTCACTCGCCTCGTGTGCTCTCTTCTTACTTGGAAGTGGGTCCTGAGGCTGCTGGCTCCATACCCAGGGGCTGCTGGAGACGGCCCAACAGGTGCCGCTCTGGTCTGCCAGCTTCTGCTGCCACTGAGGGGTCCCCGGCAGAGGCTGTCTCAGGGAGCTCTCGTAGCTGCCCCCCCCCCCCCCCGTCCCTCTGTGACACTGCTGAGCCCCTGATGTGCCGGGTGCAAAAACAGAGCTGAGGAGTGGGCATAGCATGCCCTGGGAGCCCCCAGCCCGACAGGGGCTGGCATCACGGCTCAGAGAAGGTTAAGGTTGCCTCTCCCGCTGTCTCCCACCTTCCGACAGTCCTGCCGTATCCCTACACCCTCCAGGAAGTGCAGGTCGCCATCATCAACACCTCCATGTGTAATCACCTGTACCAGAGGACTGACTTCCGCTGGACCATCTGGGGAGACATGGTCTGCGCTGGCGATCCCCAAGGGGGCAAGGACTCCTGTTTTGTAAGTGTCACCCACTCCCTGCCCTCCCTCGGCCCCCCGGGGCTCCTGGCGCTGAGTCCCTGCCGACTCTCACTCCATCCCCGGGGAGGCCAAGGCTTGGCTGCTGTAGGGGGAGAGGCAGGATTTGCACCCAGCCCACCCCACTCTGCGCCCCGCCTCATCTCCCCGTCACTCTGCTGGCCCCAGGCTGGGCTCACCCACCGTGCTCCCCAGGGTGACTCGGGTGGACCCCTGGTGTGTGACACAGATGGCCTGTGGTATCAGATTGGAGTCGTGAGCTGGGGAATAGGCTGCGGTCGGCCCAACCGGCCCGGCGTCTATACCAACATCACTCACCACTACCGCTGGATCCAGCACGTGATGAGCCAAAACCACACGCCCAGGCCTGGCCACTGCTCCGTGCTGCTGTTCCTGGCCCTACTGTGTGCTCTGGGAATCCAGGAGCCCACAGGACCCTGGGCCAGCTGTGGCGTCAGGAGCCCCGCCCCCCATCCCATTTCCGAATAAATGCCTTAAGTGAGGGCCTGGCAAAGCATTCCTTCAGCAGGGAGCTGTCCTGACAGCCCCATCGACCCCTAGAGACCCCACCCCGCCACCAACTCCCAAACTAAGCGCCAGTCCCGTTCATAGCCCACACCTTCCACGCTCTGGTTGAAACAGGAGAGCCCCTCCAGTGCGTGCAGTCAGAAAGATAAAGATGGCAGCGCCGGCCTGGCTCCAGGTGGCTGGGGGCGGGGGCACATGCTCCCGAGGCCCCATTCCCCTGTCCCCACCACACAAGCCCCGGACACCGCTGCTCCTGCCATGGGCCCCAGAGGCTGACCTGGCTCAGGGCGGGGTGCAGGTGTGCACTGGCCCCGGGGCACCCGGGCTCCCTGGGGTCCTGTCCCAGGGCCCCTGCTCTGTCGGGGGACTCCCAGAGCCGGGTTGCTCTCCGTTTCTTTCTCGAAAGCATGTTTCATCATGCAGAAACGACCATCGGTCACTCAGGTGTGGACAGGTACAGAGCTCCCCGCCTGCCCCCAGCGCCAGCAGCGATGGCCGCGGCCCGTCTGGCCGCCCTCCACGGCGAGCCTCCCCCAGGTTCTCGGCCCCTTCACTTGCGCTGCCCGTGAGCACGTCTCCTCCTTCGTCCCGGGTCACCAGCCCAGCCCACAGCTCTGTCCGTCTTACTGTTCCGCCCTGCACACAGAGATTTATTCCAACCACAGGACTGTGCGTGAGCGACACCCGCCTCTTTCCCCGCTCTCTGCCGGGCGCTTCCTGCCTCCTGCCGTCAGCGCCGTCAGCTGCCTCTCAGGGGCGCGTCAGCGATGGCTGCCATTCTCTGCCCATGCCCCTGCGGCCATGCCTGGGCTTCCACGGCCAGCAGGAGGCGCCTTCCCCTCTCCCTACACCCTGGACACTGCCCTCACCCTGGTCTGGAACCCGGCACGCTGCTTCGCAGGGCCGCGCCTCAGGGTTCCCCAGCTGCCTGCTCCTCTGGTTTGCCTTCATTTTTGGGGGGTGGGCTCAGGTGATCAACAGACCCTGGTGGGGCACACGTGGGTTTGCCTCAAACACGGCTCCACCCTGGCTGCTGACCAGTGAGGGGCAGACCCAGCGGCTCCATGACGTCCAAATCCTGCAGCGCCCACGCAAAGGCCTGGTCCTTGCCCAGCTCCAGGGGCCGCCTTGGAGCCCTTGCAGGTCCTGCCTGGCCTGAGTGACGAATGTCCCTGCAGAGCAGACCACGCCCCCCAAGGCTGACAGGGTCATCTACAGTGGGGACAAGGTCCACGTGGGTCCCTTGGAGCTGGAGAAGGGCTGGGGATGGAGCAGCTGAGTCCACCTCCCGGCACTGCCCGCCTCCATGGCCACGGCCATGGCCAGGAGCAGCCTCTGATGCCGAGGCCCAGGAGGGCTTCCCTGGAGAGGACACACGCAGAGCTGGGGGAACTGAACGCTGTGTACTGGCCTCCGCTGGGGCCGGACAAGCAGATGGCTCCAAAACCAAGAGCGTGGGCTTGGGCAAAAAGAGAAAGGGGCCCTGGCCAGGGACACGGAACCTGACATCTCAGGAGCTGGCTTCTCACAGCCAAAAGCGGCCCCAGAACGAGTGTGCCCAGTGCACTCAGCGCGGGTATGTGCAGAGCACCAGGGTCCCAGCTCCCCGGCTTCCCTGGCCTCCTGATGGCGCTGTGCACCCCCAGGGGCACCGATGGCTGCCGTTCTCTGCCCATGCCCCTCGGCCATGCCTGGGCTTCCACGGCCAGCAGGAGGCGCCTTCCCCTCTCCCTACACCCTGGACACTGCCCTCACCCTGGTCTGGACCCTGGCACGCTGCTTTGAGCCCCGGCAGCTTCCCGGGATCGAACGACCCCTCCCACGGTCGCCGAACCTGCGCAGGGGCAGCTTTCCTTTGAGCACCGAGCTGGGGGCCGATTGCTCCCCACACCCCGAGAGCATGGACCACTGTGTGCAGCCACAGCCCCGCCGGGGCTCCCGGACTCTGCTGGCCCCCTGTCCTCTCTGACCAGCACGTGCGTCCTTACGCTGGGCGACTGTGACCCTGAGCCATGGCCTCTGAGGTCTGGGGCCGTCTGGTGGACCCGACTCACCTGTGCATTCCCAGCCCGGCTTCAGGGGCCGCCTTGGGTGTGTGGGTGCCCCCTACACCCCCACAGGAAGGCAGCGTGACCTGTGGCCCCATGAGGGCAGCTGTGGGGGCCGAGAGCCCTCTGAGGTTGACAAAGTGAGGCCAGCTTCCCCCTGGGGCTCTGCACAGCAAGCTGGGGCGCAGGTGGTAAAGAGCTTGTTGGGGTCCCCCGGCTCTGGGCTGTCTCAGGGAGTGTGCTGGGGACCCCGGGAGCTGGGCGGCCTGAGGGTCCCCAGCCAGCCCTTGGTCCTGCTAGGTCCCGAGAGGACAGGGTCTCCTGGGGTGCCTTGGCGGCTCCCACCCTGCTCCTGCCCCCAGGGGGCGCCTGGCCGAGCCGGAGCGGGAGGAAGCAGAGGGGGCGCCCAGGTGCAGAGCAGCCATGGGCGCGGGGGCGGGGACGCTGCTGCTGGCGCTGCTGCTGGCGCGGGGCGCACCCCAGGAGCCGGGTGAGCTCGGGGGTCGCCGCGGGGCACCCGAGGGGGTGGGTGGAGGCCGGGGAGCGTGGACGCCAGGGAGCTCACCTTGTGTTCTCCGCGCAGAATCGGGCGAAGAGGACTTCCTGCCAGGTAGGGCGCGCAGGACGCGCTGCGCGCGGAGCAGCCGGGCCAGGTGCGGTGCGCGGCACGCCTCACCCCTCCTCTCCTCCGCTGCAGGTCCCATGAACACCAGCTGTTCTCAAGTAACCGACCGACGGGCCCGGGGGCGGGGCGGGCTGTGCGGGGAGGGTCCGGTGTCACCTGCTTCCCCGGCGGGGCGACCCGGGGGCCCGCGCGCTTCTCCAGGGATCCCCGGTCCTCACACAGCCGGGGCGAGGGTGGGCGGGCTGGGCTGTGGCTGCCCTCAGTGCGTGTCTCTGTCCACCGCAGAGCCCTGCGGCCACCGGGACATTGCGTCGCTGATCGTGGGCGGGGGAGAGTCGGCCCGCGGGCGCTGGCCGTGGATGGCCAGTTTGCGCAGAAATAACAGACATGCCTGTGGCGGGACCTTGCTGAACCGCCGCTGGGTGATGTCAGCCGCGCACTGCTTTGCTAAGTGAGTGGGGGGCTCTGGCGGGTAAGATGGCACCCCGCTTGCACAGGTGTGGCTGTGGCCCCTGCATAGGGGACCTGCAGGCCTGGAGCTCATGAGAGCACTGGGAGCGAGGAGGGCGGGGGCTGCACGCTCACGCCCAGGTGAAATCCCCTGACTGCCCTGGAGGGCACTCAGCTTATGTTGTTCCAGAATGTTCTTTCAGAACAATCCCATGCACCTTGGGGGCATCGTCCTTTTGCCTTACAAACCCAAGGTGGGCTAAGGTGGGCTTCCTCCCCGATTCCCGCTTCAGCAGGTGTGGACCAAGGTGGGGGAGGCATGAGCTGAGGTGGGCTGGGGGCTGGGCACCCAGCTTTCTCCACCCTGCCCAGTGCCCACCCTGGTGGCCTCCTCTGCCAGCTCCTTTTTGGCTGACAGAGGCTCACTGGAGGCTGGGCCAGTGTCCCTGTCCTAGGACAGCTCTGTGAGGTGACGAGATCAGGGGGAGAGGAGGAAGCCCCGTCCCCTCCCGGTCCCCAGGCTGGGGCCGTGGTGGTGGCAGTCTGTGAGCTGGACTTGCTGGTGGCTTGTGGGAAGGGCGGTGTGGCACCTCCCTGCATGGCCCGCTGTGCCCAGGGGGTGGCGCTGCTGCGCAGGCCCTGAGAGCTCTCTCCTCCACTGCCAGGTACGGGGATGTGGACAGCTGGCGCGTCCAGGTGGGTCAGCTGAGGACGGGCCTCCTTTCTGCAACCTCAGAGCCTGGATGACAGGATTCCGAATGAACAACATCTTTCCATTCCCTCTCCACCTGGGCACGGCCAATGACGTCGCTGTGGTGGAGCTGGCCTCCCGGGTGACCTACAGCCCGTCTGCCTGCTCTCCTCCACCTTCATGTTCCAGCAGAACTGGACTCCTGGCTGGGGCTACATGTTTAAAACCTGAGTGAGCCAGGGACACACGTGGTGGGGAGGGGCGGGCACCATCCTGAACACCCTGTTCCCGCCACAGCGGGGCCAGCAGTCCCTTGGTGCCCTCGGGGGCCTGTGGAGCCCTCTGCCTGCCTGCTCAGCTCTCTCTGCACCTGTTTTCCTCCTCCGGCCCCCACCTGCAGGCAGGTCCCACCCGGGGCTCCCACTGCCCTCCGGAGACCATGGCACCCGAAGCCAGCGTGGGGGGCAGCCTGGCCAGGCCTGTCGTCCTGAGCCGGGTGGTCAGGGAGGAAGCCTGGCTCTCGTGGTGCAGCAGGGATCAGAACCTGGTTCCTGTTCCTGGCTGGGTGACGTTCCCTTGTCCCCTCCCCGGGGCCACCCGGTCATCGTGGGTGGATGTTGGCTCGCTTGCCTTGTGCGTGGCCTCTCTGCAGCCATGGTGGGGGTGAAGGCGGAGCGCAGCCTGGGCCCTTGGTGCCTTATGTGGAGCTCCCCCAGGCACGGCCACGCGCCTTCCCGGCAGCGGCTCATTTGGCACAGGATTTCCTCCTGGTGTTGCCAGTGCTGGTCTGTTCCTGGCTTTGACCGCGTGAGCCTCCCGGTGGGGTGCAGGCATGACAGACGGCCCAGCGATTCTCCCTGCTCCCAGCCACTGGGCGCCTTCCTGGGGAATCGCTGCCCACGTCCTTGTCCTCAACTGCTCCGGGTACGAGACCCTCCCCCCTCTGGGACTCTCACACCGTCTCTCGTCCTTTGCTCTTTTTTCTCCTTTTAATGGCGGGTCCTAGGACGTGAAGGTTTTGATTCTGTGTTCCCTGCTGCGTGTACTGTGGTCTCACGGCTGAGACCGGCTGCCAGGCAGGGCCGTGGAGAGGACCCCTACGTTGCTGGGAAGAGTCAGGTAGTTCTGGGGCTGACCTCCAGGACTAGGAGCTGTGAGCTGAGCTGTGCCTATGTAGTGAGGTCGCGTCCCACCTGCCCTCTAGGTGCGAATCCCCAGTTGTGCCGGCACCGGGAGCCTGCCTCCCCCACGCTGACCCCTGGGGGGCCTCCAGTCTGGCCGAGGATGGACAGGCTGCGGGGCGGTTTCTAGATGCACGCTCCACTCCATGGCTCTCTGCTTCCGACTCGCGCCAGCGCCACACGGTCGGATTCCGGGAGCTAAGCAGTGTCTTCCACCTCAGCGACCCTGAGACCTCCGACCTGGTTCTCCTTTTCCAACACTCTCGGGCTCCGTCCCGGGCCGTACGTACTCCACACGAATGGAGAGTCCGCTGTGCGTTGCCCAGGCAAGCGACACAGAGCGCCGATGCAGGCGGCGTGGACGCGGTGCCGGGGCGGTGCGGCCTTCACCCAGCTCGGCGACGCCTGTGGCTGGCTGAGTGCACAAACCTTGCTCCGCCACAATGGAACTTGGTCCACTTCATCCTGAAGTCGTCTCTGTTTCCTTCTCGGAGTGTTCATTCTGTCCAGAAACAGCTGCTGTGGAGGCCGACCCCGCGCCGTGCACTTGCTGGGTTCGCTGATGAGGTCCAGCAGGGTCCGAGGCCTCTGCGGGTCCCCTCCTGACGCCCCTTGTCGTGTGCACAGCTGACCCTCCTCTAGCAGATGCGGCGTGAACCCTCAGTCTGAGCTGAACCCAGGGGCCAGGGCAAGACCCCCGCTCTCTCCTGACGACACAGGGAGGCTCTCCCGACTTGTCCCATGAGCATGGTTTTAGCTGTGGGCTTTTTTACACAGACTTTAATATATTGGAGTAGTTTTCTTCTAGTCCTAGTTTGTAATCTTTGTCTGAAAGAGTGTTGAATTTGTTTAAAGATCCATTCACCTGATTGGTACAGTGGCAGAGGGGTCCGAGAGAGAATGAGAAGGAGACAGTGAGAGGAGCGAGACAGCTGCCCTCTGCGCGTTCACTCCCCAGAGGACCACACCAGCAGGTCAGCATCAGAGAGGGCTAGGTTAAGCCACCGCCTTCAGTGCCAGCATCCCACATGGACAACGGTTCGAGTCTGCTGCTCCACTTCTGATCCAGCTTCCTGCTAATGTTCTGTGGAAAGCAGCAGAAGACGGCCCCAGTGCTGGTGCCCCTGCACCCATGTGGGAGACTTGGATGGAACTCTGGGCTCCTGGCTTTGTCTGGGTCCGGCTTGGGGGGGGGGGGGACTAGCCCATGGAATATCGATCTCTCTGTCTCTCTCTGTCTCTGTGTCTGTAACTGCCTTTCAAATAAATAAAATTCAATGTAAAAAGAAGCAGAGGGGTCCGTGCTGTGGCGCAGTGGGTTAAAGCCCCAGCCTGCTGCACTGGCATCCCATATGGGTGCCGGTTTGAGTCCCAGCTACTCCACTTCCAACCCAGCTCCCTGCTAATGCACCTGGGACATCAATGGAGGATGGCCCAAGGGCTTGAGCCCTTGCACCCATGTGGGAGACCGGGAGCAGCTCCTGGCTCCTGGCTTCAAATTAGCTCCGCTCTGGCCTTTGTGGCCAATTGAAGAGTGAACCAGTGGATGGAAGACTTCCTTTCTCTCTCTCTCGCCCTCTCTCACCCTCTCTGTAACTCTTTCAAATAAATAAAATCTTTTACAAAGCAGCAGAGTAGCCAGGATTCCAGCTAGCGCTGCGAGAAGACGGACGCCCGAGGGACCGTCTGCTGCCCCACAGCGCCTGAGCCTGGGGCAGTGTCCAGTCCCTTGCTTTCCCTGTGTCAGGGAGGTGATGGTGTGCTGTCTTCCCTCGCTTCGACAAATCCACCGTCAAGGGTGCATGGCAGTTGCATGGGCTCAGTCCCCTGAGTTTACTGTAGGACTGCTGGCCTGGGATTCCGTTGGGGGTTTGCAGTACAGTCATCAGGGATATTGGTTTGTCGTTTTCTTGTCTGTGGTGTCTTTGTCTGGCTTCCTTTTGGATGAGGTGGCCTCATGGCACGAGTCACCTGTTTCCTCCCCTTTTCTTCAGAAGAGTTCAAGAAGGATTGACACAGGTTCTCGTATCACATGGCCCATTTCCCTTAGCAGCAGTGCCAATCAGAAAAGGTCTATCTAGCTTGTTATGTTTCTGTAATTATTTACTTATTTGAAAGGTGGAGTTAGACAGAGGAGAGAGACAGAGACAGAGACAGAGAGGAGGAGGTCTTCCATCCACTCGTTCACTTCCCAAATAGCCACAACAGCTGGACCTAAGCCAATCCAAGCCCAGAAGCCAAGAGATCATACAGGGTTGCCGATGAAACTGCAGGGGCCCAGGGACTTGGGCCGTCCTCCGCAGCGTTTCCAGGTGCATTAGCAGGGACCTGGGTTGGAAGTGGAGTAGCTGGGACTTGAACCGGTGCCCATATGGGATGCCGGCATTGCAGACAGCATCCTAACCCAGTACGGCACAGCGCCAGCACCTTGAAGGCCCCTTGATACCTGTGTCCTATACCATTGTTATTTCCTAAATTTGTGTATCAGTGATAATTATTATTATTTTGACAGGCAGAGTTAGTGAGAGAGAGACAGAGAGAAAGGTCTTCCTTTTCCATTGGTTCACCCCCAAAATGGCTGCTACAGCCGGTGTGCTGCACTGATCCGAAGCCAGGAGCCAGGCACTTCCTCCTGGTCTCCCATGCGGGTGCAGGGCCTAAGCACTTGGGCCATCCTCCACTGCCTTCCCGGGCCACAGCAGAGAGCTGGCCTGGAAGAGGAGCAACCGGGACAGAATCCGGCGCCCTGACCGGGACTAGAACCCAGTGTGCCGGCACCGCAGGCAGAGGATTAGCCTAGTGAGCTGTGGTGCTGGCCACAATGGTAATTATTGTAAAATATTAATTGCCTTTTCATTTTCCTTTGTAATATCTTTTATATTATCTTAGTAATAGCTCTGTGGATTATGGTTTGCTTTTTTTTTTTTTAAAGAAAATAATTATTTGGTAATTTGAAAGACAGAGAGGTGAAGACAGAGGAGAGCGAGAATTCCTGTCTACAAGTTCATCCCCAACTGGCTGCAACAGCCAGGGAGAGTGAGGCCAAAACCAGGGGCCTGGAACTCCATCCAGGCCTCCCCCATGGATGGCAGGGGCCACCTGCAGCCGCTTTCCCGGGTGTATCAGCAAGGAGCTCGATTGGAAGTGAAGCAGCCAGGACTCCAGCTGGAGTCCATGCGAGACACCAGAGTCACGGGCAGTGGCTTAGCCACTGTGCCACAGTCCAGGCCCCCATCGTTAATTTCTTGAATATATTTAGAAGTAATATCTCCTCAGGCTCGAGAGCACACAGATCTTTGTTCCTGGACAGCCCCGGCCCTCCGTTCGTCGCAGGGTCCCAGTTTAAACCCTCATGCGGCGTGAAATCACCTGGACAGATTCTGCTCGCTCTGGGTCTGCGTTGTGCAGGGTCACAGGGGAGTCAGAACAGAGCGGCATCGGACTGCCCCCAGACCTCCGTCGCCGCCGTCCTGCCATTGCCCTCTACGTCCTTGCTTGGCTTTTGTTCAAACCCCAACAAGTGGCCCTTTAAAAATTACGGAGACAGGACGGTAGACAGAGGGAGGTCTTCTGCCTGCGGATTCACTCCTCAAATGCCCACAGCACCCAGGGCTGGGCTGGAGGGGCCCGGAGCTGAGTCCGGGTGCTGGTGCCTTCAGCTCTGGCTCCCAGGGTGCCTTAGCAGGGCGTGGGCCTGGAAGAAGAGCAGGATCAGCCAGGCCCTCCAGCGAGGGGTGCGGCAGCAAGCCCCCCCACCCCCAGACGTGCGCCGTCCACTTGGAGATGGTTCCGTCTCATCCCCAGCGGCACACGCGTGCTCCGTGCCTTAGAGCTGCACCCTCCACTGTCTGTTTCTGCCCCTACAACTCATGTCTTTTATTTATTTATTTATTTTAATTTGACAGACAGAGTTAGAGAGGCAGAGAGAAAGGTCTTCCTTCTGTTGGTTCACCCCGCAAATGGCTATTATGGCTGGCGTGCTGTGCCGATCCGAAGCCAGGAGCCAGATGCTTCCTCCTGGTCTCCCATGCTGGTACAGGGCCCAAGCACTTGGGCCATCCTCCACTGGTCTCCCGGGCCACAGCAGAGAGCTAGACTGGAGAGGAGCAACCAGAACTAGAACCCAGCGCCCATATGGGATGCTGGCGCCATAGGCGGAGGATTAACCAAGTGAGCCACGGCGCCAGCCCCCACGTCTTTTATTTTTATAGATTTATTTATTTTCTTGAAAGTCAGAGTTACAGAGTGGCAGAGGCAGAAACAGAGAGAGAGAAAGGCCTTCTGTCCGCTGTTTCACTCACCAAATAGCCTCAACCACTGAGGCTGGGCTGATCCAAAGCTGAGGGCAGGAGCTTCCTCTGGGTCCCCATGTGGGCGCAGGGCCCAAGCACGTGGGCCATCTTCACTGCTTTCCCAGGCCATAGCAGAGAGCTGGATCGGAAGTGGAGCAGCTGGGATTTGAACCAGTGCCCATATGGGATGCTGGCACTGCAGGTAGCTGCTTTTCCCGCTACACCACAGCACTGGCCCCACAACTGACATGTTAACGCATGGCAAAAACCATTAACATAGACTACTCAGGCTTGATTTTTTTTTTAATATTTATTTGTAATCAACTCTGCACACTGCCTGCTGTACGCACATTAGTCCACAATAACATGCTTTGTGCTGGCAGAAAGGAAGGCAGTGCTGACGCCTTTGGTGTGAGTAACCCCGCTCCCTCTCTAATGGCATCTCCCTGCCTTCCCAGCCCCTCCCCGCTTCATACCCCTACATCCTAGGTTGGAGGGCCTGGCTTTGAGTCCCAGCTCCAGTACTGATTACAGCTTTCTGCTGGGAGCCAGCAGGTGACAGCTCAAGTACCTGGGTCGCTGCCCCTCACACGGGCAACCTGGGTTCTGTTCCTGGCTCCTGCTTCAGCCTGGCCCAGGTGCAGCCGTTGTGGACTTTTGGAGAGAAAACCAGCAGATTGAAGATTTCTCTGTCCTTCTTTCAAATAAATAAATCTTTTTAAAAACCTATCAAATTAGTGTTATTTTGCAAAATAAATGGCCTGTATTCTTCAAATTGTCTCTGTCAGGAACTACAGAGTTGGGAGCTCTTCCAAGTTAGAAGAATCTAGAAAGACATGAGAATTGAATGCAATGCACCTGTGATTTTGAATTTTTCTTTTGCTATAAAGAATGTTATTGGAACAACTGACGATATATTAAAGTTTGTAGATTACAGTATTGTTTCAATGTTACTTTCCCAATTCTGAAAATTGTACTATGGCTATGTAATGAAATGCACTGTTCTCAGAGAACACCTGCCCCATGGGGTTGTGAATGTGCTCGTTACAGAATGATAATTCCATAAATATTGGTAACTTGTTTACAGGAAATGGTCTCCCTGAAGGTGGTCAGGGCTTTTTTTTTTTTTTTTTTTTTTTTTTTTTTTTTGACAGGCAGAGTGGACAGTGAGAGAGAGACAGGGAAAAAGGTCTTCCTTTTGCCGTTGGTTCACCCTCCAATGGCCACTGCGGCTGGCACACCGCGCTGATCTGAAGGCAGGAGCCAGGTGCTTCTCCTGGTCTCCTATGCGGGTGCAGGGCCCAAGATTTGGGCCATCCTCCACTGCACTCCCGGGCCACAGCAGAGAGCTGGCCTGGAAGAGGGGCAACCGGGATAGAATCTGGCGCCCCGACTGGGACTAGAACCCGGGGTGCTGGGGCCGCAAGTGTAGGATTAGCCTAGTGAGCAGTGGCCATCCTATGGTGGTCAGGGCTTTTAAGAAACTACTGTCCCTCTTTCTCATGTCCAGTAACATCACTTCCGGCCTAGAGAGACCAGGGCTTTGCCCCTCTGCTGTGTTCCGGAGTTGTGGAGGAGTTCAGGTAGTGCTCCAGGGTGCTGGAGTGCCACGCTGCAGCTCTCACCAGCAAGCCCGGACTCTCCCTGTGTGGTCCTAGCTCTGAGAGTTCCCTTGTGGGCTAAGTTAACAATTCGGAGCTGGCATTGTGGCGCAGGGTGTGAGCTGCTGGCCGCAGTGCCATCATCCCGTAGAGAACCAGTTCCAGGCGCAGCTGCTCTGCGTCCCATCCAGCTCCCTGCTGATGTGCCTGGGAAAGCAACAGAAAGTGGCCCGAGCACTCAGCCCCGGCCACTCATGTTGGAGACCCAGAGAGAGTTCCTGGCTCCGTGCTTCGGCCTGGCCATTGCGGTCATTGGGGATTAGGGGATGGAAGACGTCTGACTCTCCCTCTGGAATCCAAATCTTTTTTTCAAGAAAATTCCTCACACACAGAGGGGCAGCAGATGCGTAACGGTGCTTCATCCCATTAGTGCCCAGGCTTCTGGAGATGACCAGTCCAAGGTCACTGTCCCTTGGCCTGGCCAGAGGTAAACCCGAGCCGAAAAGCCCAGCTTCTTACAACTCCGCCCTGAGGGGGCTTGCCGATCCTCAGGCTCAGAAAAATGGACTTTTTTTTTTTTTACTTGAAAGGCAGTTACAGAGAACGACAGATTTCCGTCTGCTGGTTCACGCCCCAAGGGGCCAGGAGCTTCATCTGGGTCTCCAGCGTGGGTGCAGGGGCCCACCGGCAGGGGTTGATGGAAAGTGGAGCCGCCGGCACTGCAGGGGTGGGTGACCCGCGACGCCAGACGGCCGGAAAGATGGAGCTGTAAAAACGGCCCGGCAAGGGCAAAGTGAATGATTAAGGGCGTTTTCACGTGTTACAATGCATCTAGGTTCTATACCAAAAACTGCATTCTGCTTGGTGCCCTACGCGAAGGTTCCAGAAAACTGCTCCTCAGGGCACCTCACGGCGCATGAGGGCGGCCAGAGCCGAACGCGGTGGGTGTTTGGCTTTTGCTTCCCAGCCTGGACCTTCTGTCGGGCTCAGGCGCGCCAGGAGTGCCCGATATCTGGGGTCTGAGCACAAAAGGTTATGTGCTGTGGGGCCGTAGGCTCGTCCGGGAGGCCCACAGGGCTCCCGCGATCGGCTCCCAACATGAGGAAACAAAATGGCGGCCGCGCCCCTGGACGAAGCTACATACGGGTTCCGCCGCATGCCTGAACTACAACTTCCAGAGTGCTCTGGGCTGAAGGCGGGAGGCCGAGGGCGCTCAGGCGTCGCCAGGCCTTGTGCCCCTCCCCCCGCCCCGGCGGAATGCCTCGGAAGGCTGTCATTACGGTCCGGCTCCCACCCCTTACTCGCGTTGGCCGATGGGACTCGTAGTCTCCCGGCAATGAAACTGCCTCTTTCTTACGCCTCAAGAAACTCTACTTCCCGAAGCGAGCCCGGCGCCTGCGCACAAGGTCGCAGAGCGTACTACGGTTCCCAGCGGACCCTGCGGCGCGGCTGCGTGCTGACGCATCTGGTCGGTCGTGCTGACGTGCAGCGCGGCCCAGGCGGGGTGCGAGTGGCGCAGTCGGAGCCCGCTGCGGCCCCTGAGGAAGCGAGGAGGCGTCGGCGTCGGGTGAGGCGGGCGGACCGGCGAGGCGCGGCGAGGCGGCGGCTCCAGGCCCCGAGGGACTCGGGCGCTCGGGCAGCGGCGAGACCTCTCCCCCTCGGAGGCGGCGGGCGGAGGCGGCGGCGGCGGCGGGTGAGAGGGCGAGGGAGCGCGCGAGCCGGGTGGGGGAGGGGCGGCGCGAGGCCGCAGCGCGCGGAGAACGGCCCAGGCCGCCGCACGCGCGCGCGCTCGCCGCCCTTAGCTCGCGCGGACGCCCTGGCCCGCTGGGCTCCCCTCCCCCTCGCGCGGTGCCCGTCGCGCGCGGGCTCCGGCGCGCCTCTCCCCGCCCCTCCCCCATAGCAACGGCGCGCGCCGCCGCCCGCGCTCGGGTTCGCGCGCGTCCTCGGCGACCGGGGAGCGCGCGCCGCTCGGCTCCTCGGCTCCCCCCACCTGGGCGGCCGAGCCGGCCTCTTGGCTGCGGCTGCCCCTTGCGGCGGCGGCGGCGGCGGGAGCCCCCTCTCGGACCGTGTCCCCTGTGGCTCGCTCCGGTCGCGCCCGGGGCCCTGTGGACCTGTGTGGAGCCTTCCAGACCGCGGGGCGCCGCGCAGCCCCCTCCCCCATCCCTCCGGGCCGAAAATAGGCCTTCCTGGCCCAGCCGGCGCGGGGAGGGCCTTGACCTCGGTGGCCCGGATTTAGACCGTTTGGACTCGCTAGTATCAGCCCTGAGGTCGGTAGGGGAGAAAAAAGCCCCGGAGCGTGGAAAGGGAAGGGAGAAGGAAAAAAATTGAGACTACGTGAGTAAGGTAGACAACGTGGTGGGTGGTTTTTTTTTTTTTTTCCCCTTGTGGCTTTTCCACATTTCCCCAAAAGTTGCGTTTGAACTACGGAGGCTGCTCTTGGAGCCCGTGGTTGGGAAGAAAATGCCGGACTGTTCCGAGTTGCGGCTGCGTGTTTTCAGGCCCCCGGTGGCGCACGACTCGGGGCGGCCTCGGTGTCCGCCTGTTCTCGCTGTGATTCCGGCCCGCACATCCCAGCTGTCGGTTCTGTCGACTTTGCTCTTCGGACGATGGGCTCCGTAGCGTGTCCCCAGGCACTGCAGTGCGCCGCGTGGAGCTGCTTCTGCTTCTCTGTCTTCTGGGCGGCCGCCTCCCGCTGTTCGCTTCATTTCTTAACTGAATGTCTGAATATTGTGCGATCCCCTTTGATCTCATTATTTTGGCGTTCTGATCACTGTCCAACACAGGTAGTTCTCTTTGTCTTCCTTGGCAAAGTAACTTTGCAAGCTCTCTGTGGACCTCATTTTAAGAATTCTTATTTTATCGGTTTTAGTGGTTTGCGTGGACATGGGTTCCTCCTCACTTAAGTGTCTATGGCTCTGCCGTGGAGGTTTTCGTGGTTTTTTTTTTTTTTTTTTTTTTAATTGTTGATTCTCTACATTTTTCGAACAATGTGACAGTATCTTTGGCTTAGCAGCTACTGGTTTTCCCCCCTAGGCAGTGGGAGGATTTTTGTGTGAGGTGGTAGAGAAGTGCGGGTGCTTTTCTGAGGCTGAGGACTTAATTGCAGGTCAGAAGCATTCTGCAAGGGAAACAAAAATTAAGTGGGCCATGCAGGTGCAAAGAGGGGCTTTTAGAGTGGGGCGAATTGGTGCTGGAAAGTGAACGCGAGGGTTGCTTTCTTGGGCTGCAGGGAAGTAGATCATTGTTCTGCGTGTCTCCTTGTCTTTCGTAGATTGAGCCTCGTGTCATCCCTTGACTCTGGTTTTGTCATCTTTTTTTGCTTTCGGTTCGTAGGACTGCTGCCTTTGAGAAGGGACCTGTTCTGTGGCTGCGCGGTGTGCAGGCTGCTGGGCTTCCTTCCCATACAGCGTCTTAGGTTTCTGTAGGCATTTGTGTTATGCTTCTTTATTTTCGAATTTTCTAAATGTAGCCTTCCATGCAATGCCTCTCATTTCCCCCCGCGTTGATTAACTTCTCCACGTTGCCTTTTTCTAGGGTTTTTCCTGGGGTTAGTTTTCCCACTATCTTGGAGAGAATGGGTTGGAGAAGCTTTGTGTTTGAGAGGTCTTCAGAAGTCATGGAAAACATAGATGATGAAAAACTTGCATGGATTTCAATTGTTTTGCGCAAAATAAAGTTTTCAAAAACTACTTGAGAGACAGAGCTTCCTGACATAGACAGATGTTGCATTTGCTGGTTTGCTCCCCAAAGGACAACAGCAGCTGGGGCAGGGCCAGGCCAAAGCCATGGGCATGAAACTAAATCCGAGTCTCCCGGATGGGTTTCAGGGACCCAAGTGCTTGAGCCATCACCTGCTGCCTCCCAGGGTGCGCATTAGCAAGGAGCTGGAACTGGAAACAGGAATTGCTGAGACTGGAACCAGGCATTCCCATACGGGATGTGGGTGTCAAAAATATGTCCCTAAATTTTCATTTTACTTTTCTGTGAACATTTGGAAGTACCCTTGTATTGCAGGAGAAAGAATCAGAGTATGTATAGTCAATAACTGTTAACTGGAAAAGCTGGGACTTGTGGGTTCTTCAGTCGTGCTGGGGTTTAGATAAGTTGAGAGAATGGAATGTGGTGAGAGGTGTGGGGTTGTTAACACATGAGAAGGGCTTGGGAGAGAAAACAGAAGTTCAGTACAGGAGATTGGATAGGGAAAGCCAGCAGTTGGACTTTAATAAAAGTGAGATATGGAGTGAGAAGATTTTTTAAGTTCAGAACAAGGAATCTAGAGAAATTATGGAGACAATAGAAATAAAAGACGCTGCTGTGTTTAAATAGAGCATTGTGTTAAAGACATGATGTGTAACAGGAGCTAGTGAGCCTTGGAGGAGCTGCGAAGCATATGGTAAATACTATTAGGAAGGAAATTGAAGAAGTAAACTAAGAAGATAGTTGATGGGAGCTGTAAATATTTGGGATCAAGAAGATGGCTCTTTCCCTGGGGGGTGAAGTGGAGTAAGATGATGTATCCAAAGTTCATATTTGTTTCTTACGTGCATGCTAGCTGTTAGTCTGAGTGTGAGGCTGTACGGACCATTTTGGATTTAACTAACTAGCCCCCTTTTCAGTTACTTAGGGGTTGTTTATTCCATCTTGTATTCATACGGGGTAGGCTGAAATCCTTAGGCAGGTTCATGAGGCTTTGGATGTGGATTGGAGGCCCAGTTACCAGAGTTAGGGTGTAGAGTAGTTGAAAATGTCACTTGGATTATCTGTGTGGAAGGAGAGCAAAGGGAGAAAGTGGAGAGATTTGAAAGACAATAGAATCAATCCTTCTTTGCCTAGAGTGGAGAAAAGAAAATCTAGGTGCAAGGAAGAATGGTGTAGTAGTCTGTGGAAGAGCATTAGTGGGAAAAGGCCGTGAGAACTGGGCTACGATTTTTGCGGCGAGGAAGCAGTGTGGGTAGGATGAGGGGGGGTTTCTTAGACCAGGAGGATGAAGGAGCAACATGCAGTAAGAGGTCCAGTGTGAGAGGACAGGTGTTGAACTAGGGATGCAGGAGAGCAGGGATGTGGGTGGTGGTAGGTGGTTAGTTTGGGGCCAGGGGCCTGACCCGTATCTCCCCGCTCCCCCCCAGGAGCGGTGGTGCCCCCCGGGCACAGGGCCATGTACAACGGGATCGGGCTGCCGACGCCCCGGGGCAGCGGCACCAACGGCTACGTCCAGCGCAACCTGTCCCTGGTGCGGGGCCGCCGGGGTGAGCGGCCTGACTACAAGGGAGAGGAGGAACTGCGGCGCCTGGAGGCTGCCCTGGTGAAGCGGCCTAATCCTGACATCCTGGACCACGAGCGCAAGCGGCGCGTGGAGCTGCGATGCCTCGAGCTGGAGGAAATGATGGAAGAGCAGGGGTGAGGGGAGGCCTGGGGGAGAGCCAAGCACTGAATGAGTGCAGAGCTGGATGCTAGGTGGGATGTAGGGAGTAGAGGCCTGGAGAGCACTCATAGTAGGGGAGGCGGTGAATGAGCTAGAGACTGAGGAGTTAAGGGACAATGCGAAGTGGGAAGTGAGGAATTGGGCATAAATAGGAACCTGAGCGAGTCTGAATTATTTAGATGGAGGTACACAGGGAAATGGGGGCCATCGAGGAACAAAATACGCTTTGAGGGAGAGTCCAGAAAGCAGAGACCAGGCAGAAGGGCTCGCTGAGCTGATGGAGGTGTCATTGATAGAAGAGAGGAAGGTAAACGATTTAAGGATTGAGGCCTTGGAAAGAATCAAAGCCAGTAAGACAGAAATTGGAAGAATACTTAAGAATTATGAATGAGAGAATTATGGGCTAAGTAGGGAAGTGGCATTTTGGAAAGGAAGCATACTTAGGCAGAAAACCTTTTAGAGCAGTGGTTTTCAAACTTCAGCAGTGGCGCTCCTTTTATATGATATATCTATCTTTGGAATCCTGGGAAATGGAAGACTTTGTTCCACCTTGTTGAAGTTGTAGATGAGCACTTGAAACTCTGCCTGCTTAACTTTCCTCTCTTGGCCCCTGAAGTCTAGTATGTTTAAAATCCACTGTTCTAGAGGGCATAGAAATAGAGGGGAAAGATGGGAGTAAAGATCAGAAGGACTTAAGAGAAGGGACTTTAGGGTGACAGAGAGTGAAAAGTTCTGTGTGCATGGAGAAGGAAGGGGCCCTTCTGGGAAAGAGGAAATGGAGACCCGGGACTGGGTGAAGCGTCCTGGCAGGCTCTAACCCTGAAGGAATTTGTCCTTCAGGTACGAGGAACAACAAATTCAGGAAAAAGTGGCGACCTTTCGACTCATGTTGCTGGAGAAGGATGTGAACCCCGGGGGCAAGGAGGAGACCCCAGGGCAAAGGCCAGCGTGAGTGTTAGACTCCCCTTGATTCCTCCGGACTCCGCGCTGCTGCTGTCGTCCTCTCCTTCCCTGGGACTTCTGCCCTGCCTTTGTCTGCCTTTCCCAGTGCCTGTGTGGCTCCTGCTTGTTGTGTTCTGAATTTCGTTCTGCATTTCGCTTTCTGTCACTTTATACTTATGCCCTTTTCCTCTCTAGGGTAACTGAGACTCACCAGTTGGCAGAATTGAATGAGAAGAAGAATGAGCGACTTCGTGCTGCCTTTGGCATCAGTGATTCCTATGTGGATGGCAGCTCTTTTGATCCTCAGCGTCGTGCTCGGGAGGCTAAACAAGCAGTCCCTGAGCCTCCTAAACCTTACAGGTATCAAGACCACGCTACCAGTATTAGCTCTCTCCCTGATTTCTAATCTTCCTCTCCCTTTGTGGACTGTTTCTTTCCACATTCTAAAAATAAAATATTGTTCCTCTTGAGTTAAAACGTTTAAGAAAAACTTTTTAACATCCAGCTCTGTTTCTTTCCATCTTACCCCAGCCTTGTGCGAGAGTCTAGCAGTTCTCGCTCACCCACTCCAAAGCAAAAGAAGAAGAAAAAGAAGAAAGACAGAGGACGGTAAGTTAGTTGGGAAGTTACTCCAGCAGCCATAGGCCCGTTCCTGTGATGGGAGCTGAGAAATCTTGCTTCTAGTAAGCAGGAGACGGCTTTCAAGAAATTCAGAGAAGGGAATGAACCATTCAGGTCTCCGCTAGCAGGAGAAGTGCAGGTGGTCTCTGCCGGGATGGGTTGAGTCTGCAGCTGTGCCAATTAGGAACTGGCTTGAAGCATTTTTGATTTCTAAAATGTTCTTTTCATTTTTTGGTTTGTTGATTTAATGAGTTACTTAACATTTTTTAGAAATAAGTGGTGGGCTTATATCTGGGGCATAGATAGATGTTGGGGTTACTCAGATGCTTGGGGTAGATTGTCAGTGGGACTGTCAGGAAAGAAGCCAAGCCGAATGACCTTGCTTCCGAACTCATCTCTAGCAGGTCAGAGAGCAGCTCTCCACGACGGGAGAGAAAGAAGAGCTCAAAGAAGAAGAAGCACAGGTATGAGGTGGCAGTCCTTAGAGTGATTGGGAAAAGTTTGCGGAGTTCAGGCATAGGTGTTGGTTCATGTTTTTTCTCCCCCCCTCCCCTTTCCCATTAGATCAGAATCTGAATCAAAGAAACGGAAGCATAGGTAAGAGCTTTTTGACTCAAAGGGACGTTGAGGCAAATGGGAGTGGTGAGCCTTTGCTTGATGGTTTTCTTGTTCTTTGTTTGGCCTTGGGGAGGCTTATTTTTCTGAGAGTAAAGCTTAGTCGTTAACCTTTATAATGTCAGCCATACTTCTGATTCTTTACTTTTTTATTTCCTTTTTAGGAAGTACTTTTAACAACTTTACCTTATTTCCCAGGTCTCCCACTCCAAAGAGCAAACGTAAATCTAAGGACAAGAAACGGAAGCGGTAAGTGACCTTGAGGAGAACTTGCTTAGTGAGTGTCCTCCTTTAGGGAGAGAGGACAGAGTGAAACATGTTCCGCACTGGGGAGGGGTTGCGGGATGGGCAAGGAGAATCCAGTGTAGGTGTGACAGCATCCTGAGCTGTGCTTGGTCTTCATTCAGGTCTCGAAGTACAACACCAGCCCCCAAGAGTCGCCGGGCCCACCGGTCAACCTCTGCTGATTCTGCTTCCTCTTCTGATACTTCCCGTAGTCGGTAAGGGGTAGTCCAGGAGGAAGGGGGGGAGAGGGAATTGCTGGGTTAATCAATTTAATATTTATTGAGCGCCCACGGTGTGCTAGGCGCTGCACAGACCATTCGGAAGACACGGTCCCTGCCCTCTAGGAGCTGACAGGCTAAAGCAACAGGATGGACAGACATATACATTTCCCCTTCTCTTTTTTTTTTTTTTTTCTTTTGTTTGTTTGTTATTTTTTTGTTTCTTTCTGATGTATATGGACTGCCAGAATAGGGGGGGTGGTGGTTTGTTCGTGGTGTCTGGGGGAGGAAGGAATCCTTGCCCTGGCTTCCTTAATCGGGGAAGGCTTCCTGAAGGAGGTGGGCTCAGAGGTGAGTTGTGGATGAAGTGGGTAGGGAATGGGCTGGGTGGAGGGATTGGGGATGTTTGGGGGAGGTGAATAACGGGGTAGAGGGAGAACTTCCTTTGGGATTGTGTTGGGAAGAGAACGACTCAAGCTAACAACTTGGATTTCATTGAGTGATTTAAACCCCATGATTAAGAAGGTGTTTTTTAAAGAGGGTTGCTTAGCTAGGAAAGATGGGTGGGAGCTGGGGAGGGGGTTTTCTGTTCTCCCTTGAGCTGATTTTCTTTCCCTCCGCCCATCCTCAATTAACTCCCTCAGGTCTCGAAGTGGTGCAGCTAAAACTCATACAACTGCCTTGACTGGGCGAAGTCCTTCCCCTGCTTCAGGGCATCGAGGGGAGGGAGATGCACCTTCCAGTGAGCTGGGTACCACCAGTGTACAACGGCCTGGCAGCCCAGAGCCCTCCACGAAGCAGCCTGGTAGTCCTTTGGAAGACAAAGACAAGAAGGAGGTATGTTCCTTAGTTAATTGGTGTTTGTTGGTTTGCTAGAAGGCTTTAGCTTATTGAGAAGTGTGGTCCCATTCTTGCTGCGTTCCTCTCAGTTACCAGGTTGTATTGTGCATCTGTGTGTCCTTTAGTATTGGGACTGAGCTAAATCCTTTAGACTCAAACTTCACTGGCTGTTAATAGGTTTATTAAACATTGGTTGGGCTCACTAAAAATTCTCAGCCCAGTGGGTTGCTGCCAGCTGTTTGAAACACTGTGACCTGGTCTTTGCTGCCTATTGTTTCATACACCCTGTTGTAATTCAAGCCCCAATAATTTCTTCTTGCTTCAATTATAGCATGTGAGTTGTTAACCTTTGTTATCTAGCTTTCATCTCCTAGAGTTAAGCTTTCCAATTATTAGTTCGATCATGTCAGGATGTTTATCTACTTTGCATTGCTTTTGAGTTGTATTAAGGGTTTTGTCTTTTCCTGTACTCTGGGTCCATTTGGTCTTGTTTTTTATTTTTTACACAAAGCAGCTTCTCAAACTTTTGTCTTTGTTCATGCTATTTCATTTAATTTAATATAGCTGTTATTTAAGAGAGAGGTTAATTGGCATTTTGAGAAACTGCTTTATCATTCAAAACACTTATTCATGTTCTCAGAACATGTTTTAATGGTATTTGTTAAATGAAGTGTGTAAATTTTTTCATTGTGCTTAACGCTAGAGTGTAGGATTCTTGAGGTCACAGACTGTCCATGTTTTTTCATTGTGTTTTATTGTATGATCCTGTTGTTGAATGCATGTGAGCCTGTTGAGGAAACTTATCAGTTCATATAACGGGGTGTATGAAAGAAAAGTTCATTGGAAGGGGTATTGGATCTACAGGTGGTATGAAGTTTTGGTGCTTAACGTATCCCTATCCCTACTCTCTCTCCCACTCTCAGAAATCTGCAACTCGATCTAGCCCTTCTCCGGAAAGGAGCAGCACAGGCCCAGAACCACCTGCTCCCACTCCGCTCCTTGCTGAGCAACATGGCAGCTCCCCACAACCTCTTGCAACAACCCCCTTGAGTCAGGAGCCAGTGAATCCCCCATCTGAGGCCTCCCCAACCCGGGGCCGTTCACCACCTAAGTCTCCTGAAAAACCTCCCCCATCTTCCTCCGAGAGCTCTCCACCATCCCCTCAACCTGCCAAAGTCTCTCGGCATGCCAGCTCTTCCCCTGAAAGTCCTAAGCCTACACCAGCTCCTGGGGCCCGCCGAGAGCTTTCTTCCTCTCCTACATCTAAGAATCGCTCCCACGGCCGAGCAAAGAGGGAGAAGTCGCATTCTCATACCCCTTCCCGGAGAGCAGCGAGGTCCCGCAGCCCCGCTACTAAGAGGGGGCGATCTCGGTCTCGAACCCCTACCAAGAGAGGTCATTCTCGGTCCCGGTCCCCTCAGTGGCGGAGGTCCCGGTCTGCACAGAGGTGGGGAAGGTCAAGGAGTCCACAGCGGCGTGGCCGCTCTAGGTCTCCTCAGCGACCAGGCTGGTCTAGAAGCAGAAATACCCAGAGAAGAGGCAGGTCGAGGTCAGCAAGGCGAGGCAGGTCCCACTCTAGATCCCCAGCCACTAGAGGCAGATCCCGTTCTAGAACGCCCGCCCGGCGGGGCAGGTCCCGTTCCAGAACACCCGCCAGGCGCCGGTCTAGATCCAGAACACCTGCCAGGCGCCGGTCTAGATCCAGAACACCCGCCCGGAGGGGCAGGTCTCGCTCTCGAACGCCTGCCAGGCGCAGATCTAGAACCCGATCTCCAGTGCGGCGGCGGTCTCGCAGTAGATCGCCGGCAAGGAGAAGTGCCCGATCACGCTCGAGAACCCCAGCCAGGCGTGCTCGCTCACGCTCGAGAACCCCAGCTAGACGCGGTGGGCGCTCACGATCCAGGACCCCAGCTAGACGTGGTGGGCGCTCACGATCCAGAACCCCAGCCAGGCGAGGGAGGTCTCGATCTAGAACACCAGCAAGGCGAGGCAGGTCCCACAGTCGAAGTCTGGCTAGACGGGGGAGATCCCACTCCAGAACACCGCAAAGGAGAGGCAGGTCTGGCTCATCCTCGGAGAGGAAGAACAAATCCAGAACATCTCAGAGGAGTAGGTCCAACTCAAGCACAGAAGTGAAGAAGTCTCGCGTTTCCTCACGGCGGAGCAGATCTGTTTCTTCACCCCGATCCAAAGCAAAATCTCGCCTGTCTGTGAGGCGAAGCCTTTCAGGGTCCTCTCTGTGTCCCAAGCAGAAGTCACAGACGCCACCCAGGCGCAGTCGCTCTGGATCATCGCAACCTAAAGAGAAATCTGTGACCCCAACAAGGCAGAGTTGCTCTGGTTCTCCACCGCCGCCTAAACAGAAATCTAAGACGCCATCAAGACAAAGTCATTCTAGTTTATCTCCTCAGCCTCAGGTGAAGTCCGGAACACCACCCAGGCCAGGGTCTGTAACAAGTCCCCAGGCCAATGAGCAGTCTGCAACACCACTGAGACGGAGCCATTCAGAGTCATCACCTGATGCTGAGGTGAAATCCGGGACTCCTTTGAGACCTAGCTGCTCTGGGTCTTCCCCTCAGATAAAGGCTAGCACACCTCCAGGACGGAGCCCATCCGGGTCATCCTCTCCACAACCGAAAGTGAAGGCTGTATTGACTGTATCCTCCCCAAGACAGAGAAGCCGTTCTGGCTCCTCTTCTCCGAGTCCTAGTAGGGTGGCATCTAGAACACCTCCAAGGCAAGGCCGATCGGTGTCTCCTTGCTCCAAGGGGGAATCTAAGTTGTTGCCAAGACACAGCCGTTCTAGGTCCTCATCACCAGATGCCAAAGCGAAACCTGGAACGCCGTCAAGACAAAGCCACTCAGGGTGTACTTCTCCATATCCCAAAGTAAAGCCCCAAACTCCACCAGGGCAAAGTCTTACTGGATCAAAGTCACCAGGTCCCCAAGAGAAGTCTAAAGACACACCAGCACAGAGTTGCTCTGGGTCCTTTTCTCTTTGTCTAGGAGTAAAATCTAGCACACCACCAGAAGAGAGTGATTTTGACTCAACTCTGCAACAGAAAGGACAATCTCAAATTTCACCAGAGCTCATATCTGGTACGTCAAGTCCAGAAGTGAGGCAGACTCACTTAGAATCACCATCTCTGCTGAGCAAATCACAAACGCCTCCTAAAGGTTGCCGATCTAGGTCCTCATCTCCAGTCAGTGAGCTGGCTCCCAGGTCTCCAGTAAGACACGAGAGAAGTGAATTGTTAAGTCCTAGGCTGAAAGCAGGAATGTCTCCTGAACAGAGCAGGCCTCAGTCTGACTCTTTCTTATATCCTGCAGTGGACTCTAAGCCTCTTTTGGGGCAGAATAATAGATCAGAACCCTTTTTTGAATCAAAAGAGAAAGTAGCCTTACCGTCTCAGGAGGATGTTACTGCATCATCTCCTAGGCCAAGAGACAAATTTAGTCCTCTGGTGCAAGACGGGTCCGAGGCTTCACCAGTACTTAAAGACACACCAAGGAGTGGCGGTGGATCACCTTCAGATACGAGAGACCAAAAGAGTATATTAACTAAGTCAAATCAAGATGAGGAATTAATGGAAGTGACAGAGAAATCTGAGCAGCCTTCCATCCAAGTCCTACCCCATTTGTCTCCAGAACGTAAAGAAGTGGCTGGGAGTAATTTTGGATTGTCTCCTGAAGTAGAAGAAAAGCCTGCATCTTTGGCCCTTGACCACAGCCAGTCACAGGCTGCTTTGGAAACAGTAGAAATCCCTGCACTGGCCTCATCTTGGGGTGGACCACAGTTTTCTCCAGAACATAAAGAACCGTCTAACTCACCTGGCAGGGAAAATAGCTTTGGATCACCTTTAGAATTTAGAAATTCAGGCCCTGTTACAGAAATGAATGCTGGGTTTTCTCCTGATGTTAAAGAAGATTTGAGTGGACCTTTCCTTAATCAGCTGGAGACAGACCCGTCTCTGGATGTGAAAGAACAATCAACAAGATCCTCTAGACGTAGCAGTTCTGAGTTGTCCCCAGATGCAGTGGACAAGGCAGGAATGTCTTCAAACCAGAGTGTCTCTTCGCCTGTTCCTGATGCTATACCTCGGACACCCTCAAGAGAAAGAAGTAGCTCTGCATCTTCTGAACCGAAAGATGGCTTACCCAGAACTCCGTCAAGGAGAAGCAGGTCTGGGTCTTCTCCGGGGCTTAGAGATAGGTCTGGGACTCCTTCAAGGCACAGCCTGTCTGGGTCCTCCCCTGGAATGAAGGATGCACCTGGAACACCATCCAGGGGGAGGAGCGAATGTGACTCCTCGCCAGAACCCAAGGCTTTGCCTCAAACTCCTAGAGCAAGGAGTCGTTCTCCCTCATCCCCAGAGCTCAACAACAAGTGTCTTACCCCTCAGAGAGAAAGAAGTGGGTCAGAATCATCCGTCGAACAGAAAACTATGGCCAGAACTCCCCTTGGACAGAGAAGTCGATCAGGATCTTCTCAAGAGCCTGACGGGAAACCCAGCACATCCCCACAGGAAAGAAGTGAGTCCGATTCTTCTCCGGACTCTAAAGCCAAGACAAGAGTCCCACTTAGGCAGAGGAGTCGTTCAGGATCATCTCCAGAGGTGGACGACAAATCCCAGCCTTCTCGGCGCAGTAGGTCTGCTTCGTCCCCCGAAGTGAAAGAAAAGGCGAGAGTGGTGCCCAGGACACAGAGTGCTTCCGATTCTTCTCCAGAACCCAAGACTCCTGCCCCTCGGGCTCTGCCCAGACGAAGCAGGTCCGCTTCCTCGAGCAAAGACAGAGGCCCTTCTCCTGAAGGCAGCAGCAGTTCGGAGTCCTCTCCAGAGCACCTGCCCAAAGCAAGAGCTACTCGAAGAGGCTCCAGGTCCTCACCAGAACCCAAGACCAAATCTCGCACACCACCTCGACGGCGTGGTTCTCGATCATCACCCGAGATGACCAGGAAGGCCAGACTCTCTCGTAGAAGCCGCTCTGCCTCATCCTCACCAGAAACCCGCTCCAGAACCCCGAGACGCCGGAGAAGTCCCTCAGTGTCTTCGCCAGAGCCGGCTGAGAAGTCAAGGTCTTCACGCCGGCGGCGTTCAGCTTCATCTCCACGCACCAAGACAACTTCAAGGAGAGGCCGCTCTCCTTCGCCAAAGCCTCGTGGACTCCAGAGGTCCCGTTCCCGCTCGAGGAGGGAGAAGACAAGAACAGCCCGCCGTCGAGACAGGTCTGGTTCTTCTCAGTCAACCTCGCGGAGAAGGCAGCGCAGCCGGTCAAGGTCTCGGGTTACTCGTCGTCGGAGGGGAGGCTCTGGTTACCACTCCAGGTCACCTGCCAGGCAGGAGAGTTCTCGAACCTCCTCCCGGCGTCGAAGAGGTCGTTCTCGGACACCCCCAACTAGCCGGAAGCGTTCTCGCTCACGCACGTCACCAGCCTTGTGGAAACGCTCCAGATCTCGAGCCTCTCCAGCTGCTCACCGGCGATCCAGGTCCAGAACACCCCTGATCAGCCGGCGGAGGTCCAGATCTCGGACCTCACCAGTTAGTCGGAGACGGTCGAGGTCCAGGACATCCGTGACTCGGCGAAGATCTCGGTCAAGAGCATCTCCAGTGAGTCGAAGGCGATCCCGGTCCAGAACACCACCAGTGACTCGCCGCCGTTCAAGGTCCAGGACACCGACAACACGCCGGCGCTCTCGGTCCAGAACTCCGCCGGTGACTCGCCGGAGATCCAGATCAAGGACTCCCCCGGTAACCCGGAGGCGGTCTCGGAGCAGAACCTCGCCTATTACTCGCAGAAGATCAAGATCCAGAACCTCCCCTGTCACTCGCAGGAGGTCTCGGTCTCGCACATCTCCAGTCACGCGGAGGAGGTCTCGCTCCCGAACCTCCCCCGTGACACGCCGCCGCTCGAGGTCTCGGACACCTCCAGCTATCCGGCGCCGTTCTAGGTCTCGCACACCGCTGTTGCCTCGCAAGCGGTCCCGCAGTCGCTCACCACTTGCTATCCGCCGCCGTTCTAGGTCCCGTACTCCACGAACAACTCGAGGCAAACGTTCCTTGACACGGTCTCCTCCAGCCATTCGCAGGCGCTCGGCGTCTGGAAGCAGTTCAGATCGTTCACGCTCTGCTACTCCTCCGGCAACGAGAAATCACTCTGGTTCTCGGACACCTCCAGTAGCACTCAACAGCTCCAGAATGAGCTGCTTCAGTCGTCCTAGCATGTCGCCGACTCCTCTCGACCGCTGTCGGTCACCTGGAATGCTTGAACCCCTCGGCAGCTCTAGAACACCCATGTCTGTCCTGCAGCAGGCGGGTGGCTCCATGATGGACGGTCCAGGCCCGCGGATACCTGATCATCCCAGAGCATCTGTGCCAGAAAATCATGCCCAGTCTAGAATTGCACTTGCCCTGACAGCCATCAGTCTTGGCACTGCCCGACCTCCTCCGTCCATGTCTGCTGCTGGCCTTGCTGCAAGAATGTCCCAGGTTCCAGCTCCAGTGCCTCTCATGAGTCTCAGAACGGCCCCAGCTGCCAACCTTGCGAGCAGGATTCCTGCAGCCTCTGCAGCAGCCATGAACCTGGCCAGTGCCAGGACACCTGCCATTCCACCAGCAGTGAACCTGGCTGACTCACGAACACCAGCTGCCGCAGCAGCGATGAACTTGGCCAGTCCCAGAACAGCGGTGGCACCATCAGCTGTGAACCTTGCTGATCCTCGCACCCCTGCAGCCTCAGCTGTGAACCTAGCAGGAGCCAGAACCCCTGCAGCCTTGGCAGCTTTGAGCCTCACAGGCTCTGGCACACCCCCAACTGCTGCAAATTACCCCTCCAGCTCCAGAACACCCCAGGCTCCAGCCCCTGCAAATCTGGTGGGTCCCCGGTCTGCACATAGTGCGGCTCCTGTGAATATTGCCAGCACCAGGACCCCTGCATCCTTGGCTCCTGGAGGTCTTACCAGTGCTAGGATGGCTCCAGCATTGTCCGGTGCAAACCTCACCAGTCCCAGGGTGCCTCTTTCTGCTTATGAGCGAGTCAGTGGGCGAACCTCACCACAGCTCCTCGACCGAGCTAGGTCCAGAACACCACCATCTGTCCCTAGCCAATCTAGGATGACCTCTGAGCGGGCCCCGTCCCCTGTCTCGAGAATGGTCCAGACTTCCGCACAGTCTCTTCTCCCTCCAGCGCAGGATAGGCCTAGGTCCCCTGTGCCATCTGCTTTTTCAGACCAGTCTCGTTCCTTGATGGCCCAGACCACCTCTGTAGCAGGCCCTCAGCCCCTTTCCTCTGGGGCAGTGGCAAAGACCATGTCCTCCGCTGGTGACCACAATGGCATGCTCTCTGGCCCTGCCCAAGGGGTGTTGCACCCCGAGGGTGGGGAATCACCTCCTGGGGCCCAGCAGTCTGCATTGGCCGCCCTGCAGCCAGCAAAGGAGCGGCGGAGCTCCTCCTCCTCCTCCTCCTCCTCCAGCTCTTCCTCTTCCTCCTCCTCGTCCTCGTCGTCATCGTCCTCTTCTGGCTCCAGTTCTAGCGACTCGGAGGGCTCTAGCCTTCCCCCTCAACCTGAGGTGGCACTAAAGAGGTGAGGGGACTTGACTGAGAAATTTTCTAGGGGAAGGTGTTGGGGTTGGGTGGGGGAGTGGGGAGGGAGATAACCATGTCACAGAGGTTCTTGGCTCTTTGAGGAGGTATGGGGGACCTTGACTTTGAAGCTTGGGGTAGAAGAAAATGTTGGGGTGGGGGCTGAGGGGGGAGGAATGGGACAGATGAAAGTCTCCGAAGGTTGATTCTCTAGAGGATAATGATAAGTTTTCCGTCTCTACAGAGGACAGAACTAGAGGAAATGGACTTAATTTTACAGCAGGAGGGATGGCAGTTAGACCTCAAGAGGAACTCCCTGGGCTGGAAGGATCTTCAGAGGTCATCCCATCCCTCTCCCTGCCTCCAGGCAGGACGGCCCCTCCCCAAGCCAACCTGCACTCACAGGGGCCTCCCCAAGCTGCGGCTCTCCCAGGAAGGAGACCACCTAGCTTCAGCTGCCACACGTGAACCCAGGGCCTTATTCCTGCATCAGGGACATTCTTGAGGTTTAGCCTTGACTCCCTAGTGCTGCGGGCCCCAGCCTGTTGCTTGTGTTAGCAGAGGTTGGGCTAGCTCTGGCCACTGCTCTCCAGAGAATGTGCTCACTGGCTCGTGTCCTCAAGGCTGGGAGAGCTCCCAGGGCCTTCTTCAGGCACCCCTCCCCCACTGCCATTCCTCCAGACCAAGGAGGGTAGGGTGGGGGCTGGGGCAGCTTGTCTCCTTGTGACGCTGCTCTTCTCCTACAGGGTCCCCAGCCCCACCCCAGCCCCAAAGGAGGCTGTTCGAGAGGGACGTCCCCAGGAGCCAACCCCAGCCAAACGGAAGAGGCGTTCTAGCAGTTCCAGCTCCAGCTCCTCCTCGTCGTCGTCGTCCTCCTCCTCCTCCTCCTCCTCCTCCTCTTCCTCTTCCTCCTCCTCTTCTTCCTCTTCGTCCTCCTCCTCCTCGTCCTCCTCCTCCTCCCCTGCTAAGCCTGGCCCTCAGGCCTTGCCCAAACCTGCAAGCCCCAAGAAGCCACCCCCTGGCGAGCGGAGGTGAGTATTGCCTTGCCTGAAATAGAAGGGATGGGGGGTGACTTATCCAGAGAAGGGACCCTGGGGTGAGGTCCCTGCTGGGGTGTCTCACGTGGACGTTGGTGTTTGGTCGTATCTGAGGAGTTGGGGCACTCTTCCTGCCCCACCTGCTCTGTGTAACCCCTGGTCTGGCAAAGGGCTGCAGGATCGGAGTACATCCTCAGGCCAGAGCCGGGGAGTCCTAAGTTTCTTCCTTTCCTTCCCCCACCATGCAGCCTGCTCCCAGGGATTCTAGCTTTAAGTCTCCCCATTGTTATGCCAGGGCTCTGGTCTGGCCACCGTCGTCATCTCCCGACTCTGTCCACAGCCTCCTCCCTGTCTCCCTGCCTCCACGCCATTCTCTTCCACACGTAGCCAGAGGGATCTTTCTAAAACGCACATCTGGTTACTTCCCTCCACTCCACAAATCCTTCCGGGACGCCCTGTGGCCTGCAGGACAAAGCCCCACCTCTGCAGGAATGGCGTGTGAGGCTCTTCACCAGCTGGCCTTGCCCGCCCTGTGTGCTCCTCCTGCCCGCCCCCACACATGCCCTGTGCTCCAGCATACTCAGCGCCTTGCAGTCTAAGGAGAGCCCCATACCTTTGGACATGCTGTTCCTTCTGCCTGGAATTCCTTGTCCGCCTGGTGAACTCCTCGTTCTGCAAGACTCCGCTCAAACAGCACCTCCGAGAAGACTGCCCTGCCCCTGCCCCGCCCCACCCCTGGGCCCCTCCCCTGGGCTCCCAGATGTGTGTACATCCACTACCCTGGGCCTGCTTCCTACACAGGGGGCCATGTGTGCCTGACCTGTTGGCCTCCGTCCACCACCAGACTGAGTTCCTCCAAGTGCAGGGACTGTCTTTATCTTTGCATCCCCCGCTGCCCCCTGTGGCCTGCCCACTGGGGACACTCGGTGGATGGTGTGCGGGCGGATGGGTGAGTGCGGACAAAGGTGGGTCTGAGGCTGGCCCCGTGTGGTGTGAGGTTTGGTGGTCAGGACCTGGGTGGGTGGTCCTGAGTGCTGGCTGGTGGGTTTGGAAGAGAGTGGTGCTATAGAGGTCTCTGCTTCTCAGGTCTCGCAGCCCCCGGAAGCCAATAGACTCTCTTCGGGACTCCCGGTCCCTGAGCTATTCACCTGTGGAGCGTCACTGTCCCTCACCCCAGCCCTCACCGCGGGACCAGCCGAGGTAAGGCCGCCAGCTAACAGGAAGACGAAGTGTTCATGTTTGGGTGCTTGGGCTCTGACATGAGTTTGGTGTTGCAGCAGTGCTGAGCGGGGTTCCCGCAGAGGCCAGCATGGGGATGGCCGCTCCCCTGGCCACAAGCGCAGGAGGGAGACACCCAGCCCCCGGCCCGTGCGACATCGCTCCTCCAGGTGTGTTCTTGAGAGGGGGGCTGAAGGAAGGCTCTTTCCTGGCAGTGGGGGTTCGGGGGAGAGCGGAGGGCTGGGCCCTGTGCTGATCCCACATCTCTCTTGCAGGTCTCCATAAATCTTAGGGAGATTCCACCATACCCGTGCCGTGGAGCCACAGGGAGTGTTCTTTTCCCCAACAGCCGTGGGAGGGTTTCTTGTCTGCCCCCTTGAGCCCTGGCAACATCTTGGGGGGAAAGAGTCCCCTCACTTTTTTTTTTTCCTTTCCTTTGTTCCTGTGAAATGTTAATCTCTGTGAGTTTTTCCTGGTTCACGTGTTTTGGGGGGTTTGGGGTGGGAGGGAAAGCAGATAGGAGTTGGGGGAGGGACATGTAGTTCAGGACACCCTGGGCTGGAGTCAGAAAGGGCCTGGGAGGCACACCCCCTGCGGATCCCGAGTATCCCTGGGGCCATGCTGGTTTAGGATTTGGATTTGGGAAGCTGTGTGAGGTATTCTTGGAAGGGGCAGGAGTTGAAATTAGTTGGCCCCGACTGCCCCCCATGAGGTTGTGGTGCCCTCCCCCCAACTTTTCATGTTTCTTAAAAGGCATTTTGGTTTTTTAAAATCTGTACAGCAAGAGCAACTTTTTCTGTCAAATAAAAATGAGAAATGCAGGGATTGGGTCTGTAGCCTGCTTTATTAGGTACAGTGAAGGAGGAACCACGTGTGCGTCGCTGTCAGGATCTGGAAGGCGTGGCAGGCTGTGGTAGCTGTTCTAGGTTGTGGTCCCCTCACAGATCCTCACAGGCCCCGGAGCATCCACTGTTCCCTCCCAAACTGAGCCTCTCCCTCTCCCCATGTTGGCTGGGGCAGCCAGGTCCTGGTGCCTGGCAGGACCCAGCCCAGGGAGGGTGGGGAGAAAGAGGCAGCAACCAGGCAGACACCCAAATCTCTTTTATTGGGGGGAATGGGCTTCCGGAGGGGTGGGCCCAAGACCCTCACTGCACAGCCTGTTCATTGGCGCTGCTCCCTGAGTCCTGCGGCTTCATGACATCAGGCAGCTCCGGGGGGCTGGAGAAGGGCTCGATGCGCAGAGCTTCGAAAGCGTCATCTGGGTGGGGGAAGGGACAGAGCTGGAAGGGTGCTCCATGCTGGTGTGCACCTGTCATAATCTTGTCCCTGTAGCCACTGTCCCCTCTCACCCCATCTGGCCATCCTCGGACAATCCCAGTCCCTTACATGAACAGTCACGGCATCCCAACACCTTACAGCATCTGCCTATTTCTGTGGCCTGGCTGCTTTTCCTGTTAACCCCACACCTTTTCTCCTGTACCTCCCACCTGAGAGTCCCATCACTTGGCTCCGGCTTCACAAAGCAGTTGTCATGCAACTGGAGAGGCCGGGTAGAGGCTGGTACACGGAAACCTCTTGCCTTGTGTGGGACGGCCCTGAATGCCAGTATTGCTCAGGCTAAGAAACCCAACCCAGCCTAATCCCCAGTGAGCCCTGCCATTACCACCTCTCTCATCTAACAAAACAGTGAACCAGTGTTCAGGGTCAGAAAGGTATGGGCAGTAAATGACAGGGTGGCACATCAAACCAAGACAGGAGCCTAATGCCGACAAACGCCTCTCCACCGACACCAGTGCAGCCATCTGGGGAAGCGGAGAGCAGGCAGCCCACACGGCACCTGTCTGGGAGGACACCATCCAGCGTCCAGACCCCACCATACTCAGTGCCATAATGAGGAGCTGGAGGGGAAACAAGTCACTTCCCTAGGCCTTAGTCTTCCTACTCTTCAAAGTGGGTCTACATCAGTCTAACATCTAGGATGCCTCTCAAAACTGCTGCTGGGACAATGTGGTCCAAATGGCATTCTCAGCCCTGCCCTGCCCATCGGTGCTAGCTCTGCACCCACCTAAGCAGGACCATGAGACAGGAGGAACCCAAAGAAAGGCCCCTAAGCCACCCAACTCTGGACCACCTGCGGCAGGTCAGGCTGGGTGCATGGGTTCCTGTGGCCTGGTGGAGGCCACTTCTGTGGCACTCCTTTATTGGGAAGGGGTGGGAAGCATGGAGCTGGCAGCTGTCCTCGGTCATCTACACAACCCTGACACGGAGAGCTGTAGAAACAGCTCTGTCATCTGTTTGGGTTCTCAGATGGAAAATAAAACCCAAGGTTTCCCCTACCCCTTGTCTTGGCGGCAAGCCCTTCAGGTTCCGCTGGGCAGCGGAACACGGGCTCTGGTGTGAATCCTGGAGTTGGCAGACTGGCACGCTCCAGGTCTCGGCCACACAAAAGCTGGGGCTTTGAGCAAGGCGCTGCCCAGAGCACAGCAACACAAGGGCAGTGTTGACCTCGGGCCGCATGCAGGACCGGGTGCTCACTGAGGGACTGGGGAGCTGACAATTCTCGGGAAGCAGGCTTTGATGTCTGCAAGCCTCTCGTTCGCTGCTCCTTTTACGGAGAAAGCGTGTGAGAGGAGACCGCCTTGCTCTCGGTCTGCGAGTCCTGTGGATGTGCAGGACCCTTTGTTGGCTGCTCCCAGCCTGCCTGGCTGCCACCAGGCCGTCTCACCTGCCCGGAAGGCCAGTCCCACTGTGGCTGGAGCCTGCGGCCGTGCCGTCTGACTGGTGAAGCCGCATTCGCCCAGGGTCTTGCCATCATCCAGAAGCTGGTCGTCCTGGGGAGAAAAGCAGGGCCTTGCTTGGGAAAGGCCAGAGGGGCAGGTCCCAGAGGCTCCTCCAGACCCAAGCATTCCCAAATCAGACCTCCCAGAGTGCGGCTTGGAATGTCCTGCGGCCTCAGGCAGATCTCAAGCTGGGAGCCAGTGACCCAGTCTGGAGCTGGGGATGCTGGGTTTGGGCCCAGCCTGCCACCCTGCACAAGGCAACCGACCTTTGACGCAAAGCTCCCTCGTGCGTCAAACGAGAATTACCAGAATTCCCAAGTCACAGGGCAACCAGGAGTTCCAAGCCCGGGAGCCCCCGAGAGCTCAGTGTGGGGCAAAGGGGGCACGGGAGGAGGCAGAGGCTCTGAGCCCGGACGCCGCCTCCCAAAACGGACCGCAGGCCACGCTTACCGAACCGTCACAGGCAGGGCCGCTCCGTGCGGGGCGCACGGGCAGCAGCCCCGGGAGCTGACCTCGTGACCCGCTCTCTGCGGCCCCGGCCCCACCCCCGGCCGTGTGACCGCTGCAAGCCCCGGCTCCGGGACCCAGGCGCCGAGCCTCAGTGTCCTCAAACGGAAGCCGGCGCTGCCCGGAGCCCAGGGGCCCGGGCGGGACCTCCGCAGGCGGCCACCGCAGCCCAGGGCCCGGGCCTCGCACGCGACTCATCAGTGCCCCCCGCACGGGGCGCCGCTCGCGCTCCCCCCGCACAACGGATGTCCCACCCCCGCGGCGGGGGCGAGGCGGCGGCCGGCCCCTGCCCACGGCGATGACTCGGCCGCCGCCCGGCCCGGCCGCGGGCGCACCTTGTACAGCCGCTGCTCGTCGGGCGGCCGCTTGAGGATGCCCTCGACGATGCGCTTCAACTCGAACACGGTGCTCGACTCCTTGGCGTCCGTGAAGATGGTGGTCTTGTGACGCCGGATCATGAGGAACACGTCCTGGGGGCGGCGGGCCGGCGTGAGCACCGAGCCCGGGCCCCCCCGCGCGGCCCGCCGCCCCCGGCGCCCCCGGCCCGGCCCGGCCGCCCCTCCCCCCGCACCCGCTCACCATCGCGGCGGCTGCTTCTCCCCTCGACGCGCCGGCGCGGCCGCGCTCCGCCCCGTTCCCGGCAGCCCGTGCGCGGCCCGGCGTGCCCCGCGCGCGGCCCCGCCCCCGCCGCGCGGCCCCGCCGCCGCCATTTTGAGCGAGCCGGAAGCGGGTATGTGCCAGTCGCGTGCGGCCGCCATCTCGGTGCCGGGGAGACGGAAGCGGTGGGCGGGGACCGGGAGCGGGCGCGCGCGCGAGAGAGAGATGGGTGATGGCGCCATCTTGGGAGTGGCAAAAGCCAGGCCGCACGTGGATGGGAGCGGGGCCTTGGGCCCAGGCGTGGCGCTCTGTCGGGGAATGTGATGAGTGGTGCGAGTCTCGGTCACGGGACGGCAGGCTTCAGCGAGCCCCGGGCTGCCGTGTTGAGGGCTCGGACTTTCGCGGTCATTTGGGTGAGGTCTGTGTTTTGGACCTCGCAGCCACCGTCGCCGTGTCCCAGGCCTGGAGTGTAAGGGTTTGCATCCCTCAGGGTGAGGTGAAGTCCTGAGCCCCGTGGCGGCCCCGGGGAGAAGGTGGGGCCGAGGCTGCGGCCTGGATCTCTGCTGGCCGCTGCGCTTCCGCCAGCCGGCGAGGCCCTCCGGGCCTCAGGACGCGGAGCTGCGTCGCCCAGATTGCGGCCCGGGGTCGGTGCTGGGGGCGCCGGCCGTGGGGACGCCCCCTGCCCCGCGGCTGCCCGTCCAGATGGGGGAAGCCGTGTGTGAGGAGGAGGGCTCCCTGCCCGCCCCTGCCCCGGGAGGGACGGCCTTGCGCCGCGGTGCCACGGGGGAGAGTCCACGGGGGACAGCCCTCTGCGCAGCGGACCCCGAACAAGGGGCGCGGGGCGGACGTGGCGGGCCCGCAGCCAGAAAGCTCCGGTGTTGTGTTCTCTTGGGTAAAGTTGCCGTCTCTCTCGGGTCCGACAGGAACTGCCGCTGCCCGCTCCCGGGCCCTCGCGCGGCTCCTGCGGGCTGGTGAGCTGGGAGGACTGTCTAGGCCGAAGGTTTCCTGTCCTTTCTTTCTGTTTGTTAAGATTGATAGATTTGAGGGAGTTCCAGAGAGAGAGGTTGAGAGGTCTTCCACCCACTGGTTCACTGCCCAGATGGCCACAACAGCTTAGGCTGGAGCCAGCAGCTCCATCCGGGTCTCCCACAAGGGTGCGGGGGCCCAAGCACTGGGGCCACCCTCTGCAGCTTTCCCAGGCCGTCGGCGGGGAGCTGCGTTGGAAGTGGAGCAGCCTGTTGCCCGCACGGGATGCTGGTGGCGCAGGCAGCGGCTTTACCTGCTGCCCCACAGTGCCGGCCTTGAGGCTTCCTTGGAGCTAGCATCCCAGAGGGGGTTACAGTGCTGCTCAGGAGGCCGGCGTCCTGTGCCTGAGGCCGAGCTCCGCCGGTGATCAGCTCGGCCTCCTTCCCATCATGCCCCGGGTCCCTGTCCTGAGCACCATCCTCACCCTGTGCAGACGACAGAGCCAGCCCGGGCGGGGCAGCTCTCAGGAGCCTGTGCTGTCTTTCTGCCTTCCCGTGAAGCCTGCCCTCGTGTTCCTGTCCCGCGTCTCCGGTGTGTTCTGACTGTGGAAAGACGGTCCTGCCTTCCCGTGAAGCCTGCCCTCGTGTTCCTGTCCCGCGTCTCCGGGTGTGTTCTGACTGTGGAAAGACGGTCCTGCCTTCCCGTGAAGCCTGCCCTCGTGTTCCTGTCCCCGCGTGTGTCTGACTGTGGAAAGATGGTCCTGCCTTCCCGTGAGGCCTGCCCTCGTGTTCCTGTCCCCGCGTCTCCGCGTGTGTTCTGACTGTGGAAAGACGGTCCTGCCTTCCCGTGAAGCCTGCCCTCGTGTTCCTGTCCCGCGTGTCCGCGTGTGTTCTGACTGTGGAAAGACGGTCCTGCCTTCCCGTGAGGCCTGCCCTCGTGTTCCTGTCCCGCGTCTCCGGTGTGTTCTGACTGTGGAAAGACGGTCCTGCCTTCCCGTGAAGCCTGCCCTCGTGTTCCTGTCCCGCGTGTCCGCGTGTGTTCTGACTGTGGAGAGATGGTCCTGCCTTCCCGTGAAGCCTGCCCTCGTGTTCCTGTCCCCGCGTCTCCGGGTGTGTTCTGACTGTGGAAAGACGGCCCTGCCTTCCCGTGAAGCCTGCCCTCGTGTTCCTGTCCCGCGTCTCCGCGTGTGTTCTGACTGTGGAAAGACGGTCCTGCCTTCCCGTGAAGCCTGCCCTCGTGTTCCTGTCCCGCGTGTCCGCGTGTGTTCTGACTGTGGAAAGATGGTCCTGCCTTCCCGTGAAGCCTGCCCTCGTGTTCCTGTCCCCGCGTCTCCGGGTGTGTTCTGACTGTGGAGAGATGGTCCTGCCTTCCCGTGAAGCCTGCCCTCGTGTTCCTGTCCCCGCGTCTCCGGGTGTGTTCTGACTGTGGAAAGACGGTCCTGCCTTCCCGTGAAGCCTGCCCTCGTGTTCCTGTCCCGCGTCTCCGCATGTGTTCTGACTGTGGAAAGACGGTCCTGCCTTCCCGTGAAGCCTGCCCTCGTGTTCCTGTCCCGCGTCTCCGCATGTGTTCTGACTGTGGAGAGATGGTCCTGCCTTCCCGTGAAGCCTGCCCTCGTGTTCCTGTCCCCGCGTGTGTCTGACTGTGGAAAGACGGTCCTGCCTTCCCGTGAAGCCTGCCCTCATGTTCCTGTCCTGCGTCTCCGGTGTGTTCTGACTGTGGAAAGATGGTCCTGCCTTCCCGTGAAGCCTGCCCTCGTGTTCCTGTCCCCGCGTCTCCGGGTGTGTTCTGACTGTGGAAAGACGGTCCTGCCTTCCCGTGAAGCCTGCCCTCGTGTTCCTGTCCCCGCGTCTCCGGGTGTGTTCTGACTGTGGAAAGATGGCCCTGCCTTCCCGTGAAGCCTGCCCTCGTGTTCCTGTCCTGCGTCTCCGGTGTGTTCTGACTGTGGAAAGACGGTCCTGCCTTCCCGTGAAGCCTGCCCTCGTGTTCCTGTCCTGCGTCTCTGGTGTGTTCTGACTGTGGAGAGACGGTCCTGCCTTCCCGTGAAGCCTGCCCTCGTGTTCCTGTCCCCGCGTCTCCGCGTGTGTTCTGACTGTGGAAAGACGGTCCTGCCTTCCCGTGAAGCCTGCCCTCGTGTTCCTGTCCCCGCGACTCCGGGTGTGTTCTGACTGTGGAAAGATGGTCCTGCCTTCCCGTGAAGCCTGCCCTCGTGTTCCTGTCCCGCGTCTCCGGGTGTGTTCTGACTGTGGAAAGATGGTCCTGCCTTCCCGTGAAGCCTGCCCTCGTGTTCCTGTCCCCGCGTCTCCGCATGTGTTCTGACTGTGGAAAGATGGTCCTGCCTTCCCGTGAAGCCTGCCCTCGTGTTCTGTCCCCGCGACTCCGCGTGTGTTCTGACTGTGGAAAGATGGTCCTGCCTTCCCGTGAAGCCTGCCCTCGTGTTCCTGTCCCCGCGACTCCGCGTGTGTTCTGACTGTGGAAAGACGGTCCTGCCTTCCGGTGAAGCCTGCCCTCGTGTTCCTGTCCCGCGTCTCCGGGTGTGTTCTGACTGTGGAAAGATGGTCCTGCCTTCCCGTGAAGCCTGCCCTCGTGTTCCTGTCCCGCGTCTCCGCGTGTGTTCTGACTGTGGAAAGATGGTCCTGCCTTCCCGTGAAGCCTGCCCTCGTGTTCCTGTCCCGCGTGTCCGCTTGTGTTCTCACTTGTGGAAAGATGGTCCTGCCTTCCCGTGAAGCCTGCCCTCGTGTTCCTGTCCCCGCGTGTGTTCTGACTGTGGAAAGATGGTCCTGCCTTCCCGTGAAGCCTGCCCTCGTGTTCCTGTCCCGCGTCTCCGGGTGTGTTCTGACTGTGGAAAGACGGTCCTGCCTTCCTGTGAAGCCTGCCCTCGTGTTCCTGTCCCCGCGTCTCTGGTGTGTTCTGACTGTGGAAAGATGGTCCTGCCTTCCCGTGAGGCCTGCCCTCGTGTTCCTGTCCCGCGTCTCCGGTGTGTTCTGACTGTGGAAAGACGGTCCTGCCTTCCCGTGAAGCCTGCCCTCGTGTTCCTGTCCCCGCGTCTCCGGGTGTGTTCTGACTGTGGAAAGATGGTCCTGCCTTCCCGTGAAGCCTGCCCTCGTGTTCTGTCCCGCGTCTCTGGTGTGTTCTGACTGTGGAAAGATGGTCCTGCCTTCCCGTGAGGCCTGCCCTCGTGTTCCTGTCCCGCGTCTCCGGTGTGTTCTGACTGTGGAAAGACGGTCCTGCCTTCCCGTGAAGCCTGCCCTCGTGTTCCTGTCCCGCGACTCCGCGTGTGTTCTGACTGTGGAAAGATGGTCCTGCCTTCCCGTGAAGCCTGCCCTCGTGTTCCTGTCCCGCGTGTCCGCTTGTGTTCTCACTTGTGGAAAGATGAGAACAGGACTGAGCCTAGCTGCAGCTCTTCCCAAGGGCTCTTGATCCCTGCAACAGTTGGGGGTCCCCATTCCCACAACACTCCGGCCCTTCCACCCATGTGTGAGGTGGGCCCTTGGCTTCTGCCTGGCCCAGGCCTGGCTGTGTCTTTGGGGTGGAGGGGTGAGCCAGTGGATGGAAGATGGCTTGCTGTCTGTCCTCGCTGTCACTCTGGCTTTCAAATAAACAAATAAATAAATCTTTTTCTTTTTAAAGCGCTGCTTGGTGTCAGTTGCCCAGGTTCAAATGTGGCTCCACTACTTAGAAGCTGTGGACAGACCTCTGGGCCTGAGTCCCTGTCTGCAAGATGCGATGAGTGTTAGGGGCTCCATCTTCTCTACACCCACAGCCACGCCGCAGGCTTTGTCTGTTCAGATTGTAGGTGCAGAGATGCAGGTTGTCGTGCTTCCCTGAGAGGCTGCGCCCTCTGATGGCGGCGGCCGGGGGGCAGCAGGGAAGTGCCCTTTTTCCCGCAGCCTTGGGTCCTTGTGCTGCATTGTTAGGCCCCTTACCTGAGGCCTTTCTAGCTTCTTGATGTAGGCACTGATTGCTATAAACGTGGCTCTTAAGGCTGCTGCTGCTGTATCCCACAGCTGTTAATGTGCTGTGTCGTCATCTGTATTCGTTTCTCGGGTGTTGTGACGTCTTGGTGACTCACCGTTGGTTCAGGAGCGTGTTGGGTGGGCTCCCCGTGTTTGTGTCTTTTCTGGAGTTTCCCTGGTCACTGTCGCAAGATGGCTGCCATCCTGAGTGTGGTCTTGCAGCCTGTCAGCTGGCAGGTGGGGCCCACAGGGAAGGGGTCCCAGCCGTCCAAAGCCAGTGGTAAGAATGCGGCTGGTGTAGTCGGTGACAGGTGTCCCTAAGCAAGGCTCACAGGGGCGGTGACCTGCCAGCGCACAGTCCACAAGCTGCCACCCAGGCCTGGGCTGAGGAGAGGGAGCAGAGGGGAGCCCCACCCCCACCCGGCAGGCTGGGAATGAGCGCCCATCTTCCACGTCGCCCGCTGTGTGACTTCGGGCCTCAGTATCGTTTTCTGACAGATGGAGCCAGCGCACCGCCCAGGGCCTGGGGTGTCGCAGGGGAGCCTTGACAAGGAGGTTTGGTTCCTCCTCCTCAATTGTTCCCCTTCCTGCCCAGCCCCCTCCACTCCCACTTAGGGGAAGCCCCTGGTTTGCTGCCCAGTTGTGCTCTAGAAGCTGGGCTCGCAGGGTGGGGACCCACGATGCAGCATGGCGGCCCTGGACCCTGCCTTGCCCCTGTGTCCATGTGGCCTGGTGTGCTGCCCCCAGGGAGGCTCGTGCAGGAGGGCCATGGGGTGGACTGGGGAATGACGGGCTGATCCCAGGAGGCTCTGCCTGCAGCGGACTGCGGTCCACAGGCCCACCCTGAGCGCCCAGCACGGTACTGCCCTGGCTCCCTTGGAAAACAACAGCACGAGCTGAGCTCAGGCCTGGGCGGCTGTGGGTGGGGTCCACTCCCCGTTGGTGGATTTTGAATCGTTCAGGTTTTGTTGTTTGTGTTCCTTCTGCAGATCTGGCCTGTTTACTGGCCAGAATAGTGGGCCTGGGCCTGGGCATGGCAAGGAGGGGACAAGATGCTACATCCCAGGCTGCCAGGGAAGTGTGAGGGTGGCCAGGACGTGCCCAGGCTCACCCTGGGAGTGAACGGTGGCCACAGAAAGGACTCGGGCTGGGCCTACCTGGAGCTCCTGACCTTCCCGCGTTGAGGAACTCATGAAGTGTGTGGAAGGCCAGCCGACTGCCCGGGACACCGCCACCACAGCAGGGCACACTGTGTTAGGTTTTTTGTTTTGTTTTGTTTTTTTATGATTCATTTATTTATTTGAAAGGCAGAGTGGTCTTCCATCCACTGGTTCACTCCCCAGATAGCTGCACAGATCCGAAACTAGGAGCCAGGAGCTTCTTCCTGGTCTCCCAGGTAAGTGCAGAGGCACATGGACTTGGGCCATCCTCCGCTGCTTTCCCAGGCCACAACAGAGAGCTGGATCGGAAGTGGAGCAGCCAGGACTCGAACTGGCGCCCACATGGGATGCCAGCACTGCTGTGCCACAGCGCCTGCCCTTTTTTTTTTTTTTAATTAAAGATTTATTTATTTATTTGAAAGGCAGAGTGACAAGGAGAGAGAAAGCAAGCGCGCTTCCTGTGCCGGTTCACTCCCCAAATGGTTGCAATGTCCAAAGGCCAGGCCAAAACCAGGAACCTAGAAACCCATCAGGTTCTCCTGCATGAGAGACTTGGGCCATCTTCCCCTTTCCCAGGCACGTTAGGAAGGAGCAGGATCAGAAGGAGAGCAGCTGGCACTCAGATGGTGCTCACAGGGATGCTGGCATCACAGGCAGGAGCTTAACTGACTGTGCCAAAATGCTGGTGTGCAAGTCTGGGTTACAGTTTTTATGTCATTTAAGAAATTGCCACAGGGCTTGGCGCTGTGGCATAGTGGGTAAAGCCACCACCTGCAGTGCCGGCATCCCATATGGGCACCAGCTTCAGACCTGCTGCTCCACTTCCGATCCAGCTCTGCTATGGCCTGGGAAAGCAGCAGAAGATGGCCCAGGT